>NC_090337.1:49550496-50988742 GCF_035084215.1 Heptranchias perlo
TACAATATAGCAATTTTCACCTTTCATGTAGCAAAATGTCCCAAGGTGCTTCATTGTTGAGGGTCAGATCCAAGGAGGTGTAGGAGGGAAATTAGGGGAGGTAGTTGAAAGCAAGATCAAAGGGCTAGCTTTTAAGGAAGCTTTTGGAGAGTGATGTAGCAAGGCAGAGGAGTTTAGGAACTGAGTTTTAAAGTGTGGGGGAAAAGATGGTTGAAAGTTCTGCCACCAGTGGGAGTGTGGAGTGAGGGGATAATGCACAGTGGACGAGAGTTGGAAGAGCACCAGGTGAGAACAGGGGTGTGGGGATGAGGAAGTAGCAGGTAGGGTTGAACGAGGTCATGTTGGGATTTGTACACAACGATTTTGAAGTTGATGCACTGAGTAATGAATAGCCCACTGAAGTTGGCAAGAAATGGGATGATAGGTGATGGGACATTGTGTTCAATAGGATATGGACTGGAGGTCAGGATGAGCTGGAGTTTATGCAGGGTGAAGCTCAGGCGACTGGTGAGAAGGGAATTATACAAGTTGAGTCTGGAGGTGCCAAAGGGATAAATGAGTGTTTCATTGGCAATGTGTGTAATGTAGAGGTAGAGATGGGTGATATTTTGGATGTGGAAGTAAATAGTCCTGGTGATGGACTGCGGTTTGAAGCTAACTCTGGGTCAAGCAGGACACTGCAGTTAAGCATCATCATTGAGCTGAAAGATGTTCTGGCTTCAGTGCAGAGACACTCATGGAATCAGCTGTGATGGTGGAGCGATAAAACTGGGTATCCTTGTGAGAGCAAGCTTCTGGATAGTGTCACCAAGGATCACATATAGATGAGGACTGGGAGGGGGGCAAAATTCGGACTTTGGAGCACATCAGAGCTGTATGGGCACGGTAGGAGACACCATTGCATCAAATGCGCTGGCTATATTGAGACAGGATAGGAATGGAATTATGAGAGGTCATTGCCATGGAACTGGATCATGGTTGAGAGGAGATGAAGGAAGATGGTACGGTTGATCATATCGACAGCTACGGAGAGGTCGAGCGAGATGAGGGGGGATGATGAATCATGGTCACAGTCACATAATGTCTTTGATGACTTACTAGGCTGTCACAGTAAGCAAGACAGAAGAGATTCAAACAATAAATGGTGAGGGAGGTTGGCATAGATTTGGGTAGTGATGACACATTCCAGAATCTTAAAGGAGGGAAAGTTAGAGATGGGGTTGGATAGTGATTGGAGACGATATTAAATTGAGGGTAAGTTTCTTAAGGAATAAGATGATTACAGTATTTTGAAAAAGGGAAGATGGAACAGTTGACTATGTCAGCAAGCATTGGGCCAAGGAGAGATAGTTACATGGTCAACAGTTGGGTCAGCAGGGGGCCAAGAGAGGAGGTTGTGGATCTCATGGAGGAGATGAGTGGTGAGAGCTAGGGTGGAGGTAGGGGACTAGTTATAGAGCTGAGGGTAGTCAGGGTGGACAGGGGGCTAAAGGAGGCTAAGCCAGCTGAGTGGATAGCTTCAATTTTTGGAGACCATGAAATCGATGAGTTCCTTGTAATTAGAACCAGATGTAAGAATGAAAGGGGTGGAAAAGGGTGCATGTTTGCAGTTTGTAATGGAGAAGAGGGTTCAGGATTTCCCATGCTCTCTAAGGTGATCCTGAAGTAACAAGAGGATTTGGCCATAGACAGTGAGACAATATTGTTTGGTAGTTGTGCCAGAATTCGGTCTATCACCAAAGATGACGAATTACTTGGTAAAAAGATTGAGTGAGGATAATAGTGTGAAAATTTGAGTGAGGAAGTCACTAGGGGACTTCAAAAGGTAGTAGACATTCAGCTTTTGGAAAGATAGATGGTAAGGATGATAAAGGGAGAGGTGCTTGAATGAGGAGAAGCAGTCACATGCGTAAAAGGATGGTTTAAAGTGGGACCTGGAGATCAGCACCACCTTACTGTCATGGTGGTTTTGATAGGGAACATGGTGGAACATTTCTATAACCGGAAAACAAAAAAGTCCCAACACAAGCCTGGGGCACACTACCATCCACATCCCGTCCACATCCCGTCAATCCCTTCCTAACAGCACTGTGGGAGAACCGTCGCCACACGGACTGCAGCGGTTCAAGAAGGCGGCTCACCACCACCTTCTCGAGGGCAATTAGGGATGGGCAATAAATGCTGGCTTCACCAGCGACGCCCACATCCCATGAACGAATAAAAAAAAACATTCATTTAGCTCTGCTTTTTGCTTTCTATCTCCTAGCAAAGGCTGTCCAATCTGCAGCCCTAGGACCATATGTGACCTTCCAACCATGGTTTTCTGACCCTCGAAACTCAGGCAACTGAGCCCTGCTTGAACTTATATTTCTTATTTTCTGATTTTTTTCTGTTTGGATTTTGTTTGGAGGTTTGGGAAGGACTAACAGTGCATTTCCCTTTGTAGGACTTGTGTTAATTTGTCACATATATGTTTATCTATCGATATGTCCTGTACATTTAATTATATAGCTCACTTGAGATCTTCCCCCATCAATGGCTGCTTTCTTCCTAAGTGACCTTGGTCTTTCACTAGAACATTATAAAATGAACAAGAAGAGGCCATCTAACTTGCATTTTTTTAAAACTATGAAAAAAGAAACTTGAAAAAGATATGCGGAAAAACTACTTAAAAAACATATATCCCAATGTTTCTCAGTGGGATGTCTATCTGTTATTAAATGGTAATTTAAATTAATGTAAGATGTCTTTTATTGTTGCCCTGATTCAGTAAACCAGCATCAGAAATCCATAACATGTATGACTTAAACATCATTTCACTTTGTATTATATGAATATTAATAACTGTAGTTTCAATAACCTTGTCCTCTTTTATTTGCAGCCAGTGACCTAACTAGAAGGAGTCTTTCTTGCAAATTGATATTCTGCATGTAGGTTCTTCTGTAAGGTTACATGTTTATTCATGTTTTTAGGAGGGAATAATCCTTCTAGAAGTGAATGTATCCTGTAAAGAAAAGCTCTCCACTTGATTTCTTCCACAATGTACCATGCTGATTATAACACTGAAATAAAAACCCTACATTTATTCGGGAGGCTACGATCCAGTTTGCTGAGTCTTTTGCAGCTTTCTTCACTCACTTCTTTGCATGACAGCCTATTCAGATTATTAAAAAAAGAGAAAGCATGAATTTGGCATAAACAATGAGTTTCATGAATATGAAAAAGCAGTTAAATATGGTATTAATATCTGAGTTATACACACCAGGAAGGTTCCAAGTCCATTCCCCGGTCTGTACTGAATTAGCTGATCTCAGACAGGGCAACAGTAGGAATGCCACAATTAGCAAAGTGCTTTGAATTAGGGAGGGAAAAATCAGCCAAGATTCCCACTCCTGATTGTAATGCAGCCAGCCCTACAGGAAGTGTCCAAGTGAAGACAGGATGAGGTTCAGCTGTGATATCCTTCAGAGTCAGGCTGCCTATCGACATTCATTGTCAAGGCTACTGCTCGAATAATGGCCATTTGGGCAAGATATCAGAAAGTGACTGGCAACTGCGGAACCATGCCTTACTATAGTAGGTGAATACTTTTGCAATACTAGGGTAGGGGAGAAAATTGAAAGAGTAAAATGGTGAGAAAAAATACTAAAATAAGAAAAATAATAGGGGTAATTTTCTCCTTCATTGCTTGGGCAGTAAATCAATTTTCATCTCATTATGCAAGCGGAAATCGGGCAGGGAGCAGTTAAAATGGAACAGAAGACTTACCCACTGGCTTCCTGCCCCAATCTGGCCAACTGCAATTTTAAACTTTAAATATGCAGTTCGGGCTCCAATGATGCCAATGGGGTCCGACTGCAATATTAACCTGAGGCCTGAGCGGGAGAGATGTGGTAGCTTCCCCACTAGGCCAAAAATGTTGGGAAATGGATCCGGGACCAGAAGAGAACCAGAGAGGTACACTATATAAAAAAAAATTCAGTTTCCTTATAGGCCAGGTGCAGGAGTGCTCCTCTGGGCCCCACAAGGAAACATTGAGCCTCCCCTGCATCAGGCTTTCCTTTTCCTCTCCCGACCATGATCCCTACTGGAACCATTCCTTATCACCTACCTTAGTGCTGGAGTCTATTCCCTCTGCTTCTCGGCGGCTGTACTGCTGCCATCTGATTTTTAAAGACTGGGCATCCGCTTCCGTCGACTTCCAGACTGATTTGGTAAGGAAGTTGTTCAGGCTTGCTAATGAGGCCTGGCTGTTAAAATCAGCCGGATGTCCCTGCTCCTGCTTGCTAGGCCTCGTTTCCGCCCGTTACTTAAAATCAATCCCAAAGTGTTTAAAATGTTAAGACTACAAGTAATCATAGATACCAACTACAATGGTGCAGACCAGTGAAACATTTGTTTTCTTTTAAATGATTTAAAAGAAAGAAAAATTTACAGTCTATGAGCTCTATCTCAAGTCCAGGTTTACTTTGAGTTTTAGTGCTGAGATGCATCTGTTTTTTATTTTCTGTATTCAAACTGGATAAGTTATGTTCCGTACATTGTTCTAAATCTGCGATTTGTTTGCCTTTGCTACATCTTACTTAAATATTTATTATTAACATTTATTATTAATTGTGGAGCTTATAGCTTAAACCATGGTTTAATAAAATGTTTATTCTATCACTTTCCCAAGTCGAGGAGATCCTGAGGGAACTCGTGACATATCCAGGGTTTCTGGTCAGCCCCTGGGCATGGTACATTAATACATATTCCATGTATAAAGGCACACTCTGGTTCACTGGGAGCAAGAAATCACTTATGGTGGTGGTGGGGGGGGTGGTTCTTTGGCATTGAGCATGGGGAAAGTAACTGATTTAAAAGAAAAAATGTAGCAAAATATTTAGCAGTCCAAAATTGCAAAACACATAATAAATATGAATGACACAAAATACACACGAGATATGACTGAGTTTCGGGTAGTTCAATATCAGGTTGTAAAAAGTTTCAACAGAGGAACAACATTTCCATTGTTCCATTTGAAAGCACACCAGATTCTAGTCCAGCCACACAAGTGTCTGTCAGGAAATTGTCACTCAGACTGCCGCTATCAAGAGGGAGTGTGAAAGACAGGATAAAAGCAAGGTGAGTAAATAGAATCAAAGGAACACTTACAGCATGCATGTGACACATGAGGCAGGCAAGGCTTTAATGTTGGTATTTTGAAGATAGATGTACAGATTTACTTACTTTAGGTGAGTGAATTCATGGCAGGATAACTCAATGACAAAAATCAGTGACTCCACATCCGAATCCCTAAGATTATTTCCTCTCAATCTAAACAGACTCAAACATCATGTAAGGAATCACATCTATGTATTTTGTGATAACCCTAATGGGGCTCATCTTCGACCCTGTAAACCCCTACACATTGAACAGTTATTTTCCAGATTTCTCTTCTAATTTTTAACTTATTGCACTTGTATACTAGAATAACTAATAAAATAAATCACTGTACATAATGCATGCACAGTTCTAGTATATACTGTAAGCAAAGGATTCCATCCGAGTGCTGCTGTGATACCATCTTTACACAATGAGCCAGTGAATGGCAGAACGACATGGACTAGGTCTGTTTTAGAATGAACTGATCTCAGTTGGATAGCTGCAGGGGCTCTACAGTTAGCCTCAGTACCCTGAGTTAGAGAGGGAAAAGTCAGCAAGGGTTCTGTCTCCTCATTGCTATCCAATGAGCCCTGCTGGAATTGTACGTGTACACATTGGGTGAGGAAAGGTTTGGGCTCAGCTGTGATGCACTATTATGGCTAACTAGCCCACAGACACTCGCTGTCAAGACCCATTAACAAGTAATGTCACTTGCAGTGAAATACCAGAGGGTGACCAGCAATGTAGAGCTGTACCCCCACAATGAATCAACACGGGAGTGGAGAGGAGGAAAGAAAATTAGTGTTGAAATGCCAAAAAATAAACAAGGCAGCCTGCAAAAGGGACAGGGCATGTAGCTTATTATTTATTTTCCCAGGAGAGAAGTAAGATTGAGTGAAGTAAATTAAATTTGCTTTGACTGTTGCTCTATGTTCATTTGATGTCACAGAAAGCAGTTTAACAATGGTCTTACCAAGTGTTTCAGTCCGCCTTCAAAAAGATTAAAGAACCGCAGATGAGGATATATGTGAAAGACGCAATATTCAGTTCAGATCACAAGAATTTCCTATTGTTACACCCTGGGGATATACTATCACACAATTAGACATTGAGCAGTACGGGCATACTTATTTTTTTTATTCGTTCATGGGATGTGGGCGTCGCTGGCAAGGCCAGCATTTATTGCCCATCCCTAATTGCCCTTGAGAAGGTGGTGGTGAGCCGCCTTCTTGAACCGCTGCAGTCCGTGTGCTGAAGGTTCTCCCACAGTGCTGTTAGGTGGGGAGTTCCAGGATTTTGACCCAGTGACGATGAAGGAACTGCGATATATTTCCAAGTTAGAATGGTGTGTGACTTGGAGGGGAACGTGCAGGTAATGGTGTTCCCATGCGCCTGCTGCCCTTGTCCTTCTAGGTGGTAGAGGTCGCGGATTTGGACATAAGATCCTCAGACCATTAATGAGAGTGACCTGCTGTACCTGTGAGAATATCTAAAACAGATCCAAAATTTATAACAAGCATCTTATAACTTCTCTCAGAAACATCTCAAAGTGCTTCACTTGTGATAAATAAATCTGACATACAGTGATTGTAGTGCCAAACTTTGTGAATTGTAACAGGAAAGAGAGACTGGGAGTGGTAAGGAATTGCACAATTTGAGATTAGGGAAAAATAAAAGTTAGACTAGGAGAAAGTGCAATGAGTCTTGATTTCAGATATGCAGTATTGTTGCTTAAAAGTCTATTACAGTGACTTATATTTACATTTTGGAATTTTGTTTTGTATATGGACAAATACTTAATCTAAATCTTTGCAAAACCGTAATCCAGGAAAAATATATTGATTTGCTTCATGCAGATTATCATTCTGCTAAGGGCAATATTCAGGTGCAATTTGTTGTAAATAGCTTTCTAACTTTTTTCAACCAAGCTAAAATGTTTGATTTAATAGTCATTGAAAATGGGCCAATAAAAGATTCCAGCAGTTTCTGTGATTTGCCCGAGGTTAAGCCAATCAGAAAACATGTAAATATGTCCAGCTTGCCATCGTTCTCTGCTGCTGCCTCACTTAGAACTTGATTATGGACATTGAGTCGCATTCATTGGGTGTGACTGGTTTTCTACAGTGATGCGTTATTTGGGTCTGTAACACAAGACAAAGCAACCAGAAACTCTTGGACAGTTTGATGTATGGAGTAAACTGGAAGTGTTCCTCTCCTTATTCAAAATCTGAGTCACAAAGGCCATTGCGATTGTAGACATTGCAGTCTCTTATTTTGTAAGATCTTCCGTGTAGAATATCACTTGTCTGTCTTGCACACCTTGAAGAGCCATTCTACCTACCTTTTTGAGAACGCTAAGCAGATGCCTATGTGTTACTGAGCTGTGATACTTCTGAAAGATAATGAATAAATATCTGAAAAGCCCTGTCATAGTCCTGGGTTGCTGCTCATCAATCAGGATACCTCCCTCATCAATCCATTGACTCAGCACAGTGCAGATGATCCAACAAAAGACTGGAATGTAGCACATTGTGAACAGAATTTGATGGCTACTTACATACTGAAATGCATATGAGCTTTTATCCTCACTTTGAAAGAATTTTTGAAAATGTTCTTCTCTTTCCTTTTCCAGAAAGCCTGATATTTGCACGCAGCAATCACACTGGACATTTGCAAGCTCACCCAAAGTAGCAGGTCGTGTAGTTATGAGGACAGATGCTTGTGGAAGAATCTTTTTCTGAAACAAGTGACTGACAATAGTTTGCACATTGCGTTTCAACTCCTTGCTTGAAGCCAGTTTGTCATCGGGCTGGTGAATGGAATGTCTAAATTCATCAAAGCCATCAAAAATGAAAAGAATTTTTTCAGGTGTTTTCAATATTTCATGAAGTGCATTTTGCAGGTAGTTGTATTTCTGTAAAGTTAAATCTGTGAAACTGAGTTCTTCTGTGATCAGGTTTAATTCTCTAAATTTGAAGGTAAAAATAAAATCAAATGTTTCTTGGTGGTTTTCTCCTGAGCTGAATTTTTTGCACTGATGTTGTCTTCCCAATGCCACCAACTCCATTCAAGAAAATATTATACGGTCTCTGGCTTCCTTTTGCTACAGGGCTGGACAGGTTTTTAAGATGAATCTGAATAGTGTCAACAGAGGCACCTTTCTGTATTATCTGAAGGTGTTCTTTTCCCCGGGACATTAGTTTGTGCTCTCTTTCCTTTGTGTTGAGATATGATTGTTTTATTACTAGTTCTGTGTAACGTTCTGGGAGTAACACATGTTTGCCAGGAAGAGCATTGTAATCTGTCAGAATTTCATTTTCCCTTTTTAAATAGGATTGGTGTCTCTCTTTATAGTCTGTGTGTGGGGGAAAAAAGTCACTACGTTACAATCCTTAAATTCTGATAATAAACCAGCTCCGTTAATATATCAATAACCATTGGAAATGAGCTTATTCCACTCTAGAACCATGTTGGATTAGTGCATGAGTGAACAATATCAGACTGGAATCATAGACTGTGAGACATATTCCTAGAATTGATTATTTCTTATTAGATATAGCATGGGGACAAAAATTAGGCCCCATTGCAAGGGTTGACATTTTCATATTTTACTGTTTTTAATTGTTTAAATGTGTTTTTCATCACGAGGGCCCCTTTCAAAATGGCGCCAGCTGGAACATTGGCATTAACGGAATGGTAAGTCGATCAACCCCATTTTGAGGCCCTTACAGCCTTGTTAATGCTGGTTTCAGCAAGTTAAAATCGACCCCACTGTCCCAAAAAAAATAACTTTGTTAAGCAGTGAAATGCTAACATTGTGATAGGAGATGTTAAATTACTAAATGAGTAATTCTCATACTCTATTCTAGCCCTGTCATTATCTACTGATATGACACAACGTGAGGTAAGCTTTTTATCCACATTTATGTGCAGATATTTAACAGCTGTCGTGCTTGCCTTCTATTTCAGAAGCACACAGTGCTGCTTTCCAAAGAGGCAAATTGGGGAAGGTGCTTTTCAGTGACTCTACAATAGTTAGACATTTTTCACAAGTTTCCCTGCCTTTACTTGTGATAATATAGATTAGCTCCTGGAGTTTCTCATCTGGGCATCTTATTGCTAGTATCTTGCGGTATTCCCTCCATGTGACAAGTTCTACAGCATCCACATGTTGAATTACAATGCCTAGGTCTGAGCTGAGCACCTCTATAATTTCTGTCTTGAAATGTTGTAATATTGCCTGTGGATCATTTTTCATTTCCTCTAAGGCAATTAATAAATGAAAAAAAACAGAGCAGTGAAGACATAAGCACTGAAATATTAGCATTAATTTAAAAAGAAAAACAGAATCTAAACAAAAAGATTCTTTATTTGAGTAGTGAGGGGCGTTTGTGATCTCACAGCCTGATTCTCTCAAAGCACAGCCTGACCTCCTGTTTTGTTGCCAGGTTCAGGTACAGTATACAACAATTTATATTGATATCATGTAGAAAACCAAGAGTTCTTAGGAGGCTTTGAAAAGAGGGAGGGAAGTAGTGCGGTGGAGGGATTTTGTTAAGAAATCTCAGAGCGTAAGGCATATTACTGAAAGGAATCATTGCTAATGTGGAGCAAAGGGAGTGAGCAACAGGAAAGGGACTAATATCTGAGGAGCTCAGGGTTTGTACAGAGATGTACAGTTGGAGTAGATCAAAGAGGTAGGGAGGTGAGAGGCCATGGAGGAATTTGAACATAAAAACAAGGATCTAATACCCCTTTTATTTTATGTGGGTGTTCAGTTTTGCCAAATCCTATCATTTGGTAAGATGTTGGTGGATTCAGCAACAAATTAACAACTGCACAAGTGCAAATTGTGCATGTGCATTCGGTATAAAATGACTTTGTCATTTTGTCTGGGACTTTCCCTTATGTCAGGAGAAAATCCGTATTGGCCAACAATGGTGAAAACATATTGCTGACCTGTGTAGGTGGGCTGATGATGATGGAGCTGCTATTAGTGCCACTGCCAGGAACTGCTTACTTTTGTTGTATGGTGTTATGCTGTGGAAGGTGCCCTTTGGAGAAGGGTTTTGGTGCCCATGACAGCAGCAGTGCTGAATTATTTACATTATAGGGTTGCCTTCAGATACACAAACCCTTTAAGTTGAAGGGCTGTAAAGGTCCTTGACCTAGAGACTTAATTTTAGCTTTTTGCAAATCATAGCATTATTGCTTCATTACATTTCTTCTTATATTTTTAACATTTACCATCTACAGCTCAATTCTGAACATTTTAGTTTTTTTTAAAAAGACCGAAGGGGCTGGATTTTGACCCCTATACTGCCCAAAATCGGCATTGTAGTGAATTTTCCTCCCCCCATCACCACGGCAGGGAAGGTTACCGGCAGCCACACTACATGGCAAAGAAGTGGGACCAGCAACCTGCCTGATACTGCTAACCCGGGGGACCGCCAGGAGAGGGATAGTTCTGGAAGGCACACTGGACCCTGTTTTAGAGGCAGCGGGCCCAGTAGTGGGCATCGCCCCCTCTTCTCTGGTCCAAAACTGTTTCCTTTTTATTGCCTTGGCCCAGTCAAATTTTCAGGGCTCATCTGCCCCCTTTACGTTTCTCCCATCCTGTTCTAGTCCTGGAGCATGTGTGTCCAGCTTTTTCCACTATTGTAGTAGTGAGCTCCCTCTTAGTAGCAGAGATCCACCAGGGAGCCCACTCTGCATAGGTAATGACCCCTAACCCAGTATATTGTATTGAGGTTATGGCAGGCTTGGGGCAGCAGGTGGAAGTCTCATTCTGCCCCTTCTCTGGTGGGGTAGAAAAATCCAGGTCATAGAACCATAGAACCATAGAAAAGATATAGCACAGAAGGGGGCCATTCGGCCCATCGTGTCCGCGCCGGCTCGAAGAACAACCAGGTGCCCATTCTAATCCCACCTTCCAGCACCCGTAACCCTGCAGCTTACAGCACTTTAGATGCAGGTCCAGGTACTTTTTAAAAGAATTGAGGGTCCCTGCCTCTACTACCAATTTGGGCAGCGAATTCCATACACCCACCACCCTCTGGGTAAAAATGTTTTTCTTCATGTCCCCTCTAATCCTTCCGCCAATCAGCTTAAATCTATGTCCTCTAGTTCTTGAACTCTCCGCTAGGGGAAATAGGTACTTCCTGTCTACTTTATCTAGGCCCCTCATAATTTTGTACCCCTCAATAAAGTCTTCCCTCAGCCTTTTCTGCTCCAAGGAAAACAACCCCAGCCTGTCCAATCTCTCCTCGTAGCTGCAATTTTCAAGCCCTGACAACATTCTTGTAAATCTCCAGACCTTTCTATAATGTGGTGACCGGAACTGCACACAATACTCCAGCTGTGGCCTTACCAGCGTTTTATACAGTTCCATCATTACATCCCTGCTTTTGTATTCAATACCTCGGCTAATAACGGAGGGCATTCCGTATGCCATCTTCACAACCTTATCTACCTTAACTGCCACCTTCAGAGACCTGTGCACATGCACTCCAAGGTCTCTCACTTCCTCTACCCCTCTCAATATATTCCCATTTACTGCGTATTCCCTTTTACTGTTTGCCCTCCCTAAGTGCATTACCTCACACTTCTCCGGGTTGAACTCCATTTGCCATTTTTCCGTCCACTCCACCAACCCATTGATATCTTCTTGGAGTCCACAGCTATCCTCTTCACTATCAACCACACGGCCAATTTTTGTGTCGTCTGCAAATTTGCCAATCATGCCCCCTACATTCAAGTTCAAATCATTAATATATACCACAAACAGCAAGGGACCCAACACTGAGCCCTGTGGCACACCACTGGAAACGGATTTCCATTTGCAAAGACATCCATCGACTTTTACCCTTTGTTTCCTGTTACAGAGCCAATTTTGGATCCAATTCATCACATTTCCCTGTATCCCATGGGCTTTTACCTTTCAGACCAGTCTGCCATGTGGGACCTTGTCAAATGCCTTACTAAAATCCATGTAGACAACATCCACTGCACTACCCTCATCAGTCCTCCTTGTCACTTCCTCAAAGAATTCAATCTGATTTGTAAGGCATGACCTTCCCTGAATGGTTTCTTAAACAATTTCAAGGATAAACAATTATTCTAGACAAGTTATTCTTTTGCAAACTTTCGAGATTTGCAGTACTTCAGTGACCAGATAAAGCTTGTTTGTGAAGTGATGACACTGACTTCAAAGTTGCAATAACTTCTTATCAGCATGACAACCATAAGTGCAGTTCATATTGGTGATATGCCGTAATGCCAAGTCAAGTGCAGCAGCTCCCTCAGTGTACAAACTGAGAATGAAACCATCCCACAAATAACTTGACATTTATCCAAGCATTAGATTGAGCTTTGTGGAACATGGGAGTTGAGATTAAGATTGTTGAAAGCTTGAGACGGGAAAGGTTTTCCAATCAACATAAAATTGCTTATTCGTTCCAGTGCTGTTGCTGGACCCTAGGATTGTGAAGCATTTCTTGATAATTGTGTAAACCAGCACAGCCAACTCTGTATGTGTACCACGCATCTTGTTGGGCAGCATTCCTATTATTGGGGAGGTTAGAAAAAATGTCTTTACACAGAGGGTGATCAGAATGTGAGATTCTCTGCCAAAATATCTTTGTCGAAATAGAGCCTCTGAGTATTTTTAAAAAAGAAAAGTTGCTTGAAAAAGAGGAATGTTAAAGGATATGAGGAGTAAGCAGGCAGATGGAGAAAAATGCTAGTGCAGACTTGATGCTAGTGCCCCCTTTCTGTGCTGTAACATTATATGATTGTATATCAAGGCTATTACAACTGAATTCTAACAATGTGCCATTTGCTAATTTTCAAATAGATCTGACCTATTCTCCTATCTACATGCCCGCGAACTAGTGCCTTGTTTTGTATCCCAGCCTCAGAAAGATATGCTTACATTGGCCTTTATTTTATTTTATAAAGGCATGCTGATTCCTGACAATAACTCTTTTCACTGCTGCACACAGTTTTGTTTTATGTGAGTCATAGATTCGAGTGTCACTATTTTAGTATTCGATTAAAGGGTGAGTGTGGCTTCCAGCACTAGGTACTGGTGCTGCCACTTTCTGTAATAGCACAGGGAGCAATAGTTTCACATTTGACCATAACATAGGGACCCTATCAACTTTTTAAATGTTACATCATGATGAAGTTGGGCATAGAGCACAGGAGCCCATTCACTGAAAATGTGCTTTTCTTAATATTCCTAAATAAAATCAGGTTCACTGTTAAATCCAGTTAATATAATGGGCATTCTTGATTTCATTTATTAACTCCAACCTTTATATTTTCAATTCACTTGTTTCCTCTTGATTTTACAATATATTATAGTATCATATCATAGTAGGTACAGCACAGGAGGAGGCCATTTGGCCCATCGCACCCGTACCAGCTCTTTGAAAGAGCTATCCAATTCGTCTCATTCCCCTGCTCTTTCCTTACAGCCCTGTAAATGTTTTCCCTTCAAGTATTTATCCAATTCCCTTTTGAAAGTTACTATTGAATTTGCTTCCACCGCCCTTTCAGGCAGTGCATTCCAGATCATTACAACTAGATGCATTAAAAAAATTTTCCTTGTGTTGCCTCTGGCTCTTTTGCCGATCACCTTAAATCTGTATCCTTGGTTAACGAACTTTCTACCATTGGAAACAGTTTCTCCTTATTTACTCTGTCAAAACTGTTCATGATTTTGAGCACCTCTTTCAATTCTCCCCTTAACCTTCTCTGCTCAAAAGGAGAACAACTCCAGCTTCTCCAGTCTTTCCACATAACTGATGTCCCTCATCCCTGGCACCATTCTAGTAAATCTCTTCTGCACCTTCTCTAAGGCCTTGACATCTTTACTAAAGTGTGGTGCCCAGAATTGAAGACAATACTCCAGCTAAGACCTAACCAGTTTATTATAAAGGTTTAGCATAACTTATTTGCTTTTATACTCTATGGCCCCGATATTACCAGGGAGGCGGGATGGCAGCGGAGGGGTGGCTGGGTGCGTGGGTAACCCGCCCAGTGAAATCCGTCCGTTCCCCATGCGATCACGGGTAAATTGAAGCCACTTAACGTGGCTTTCGGGAAACCTGTGCAGCGGGCGGACTGCGCACCCGCATCACAGGCTGTCAGCTGGAGGAGCTCTACTTAAAGGGGCAGTCCTCCAATGCTGCTCCTGCAGCAAGGAACCAAAATTATAGAATGGAGCAGCCCAGGGGAAAGGCTGCTCCCAGATTTTCTGATGCCTCACTCCAGGTCTTACTGGATGGGGTGAGGAGGAGGGAAAATTTCTACCCGACGGACGGGAGGAAGTGGCCTTTCTCTGCCAACAAAAAGGCCTGGCTCGAGGTGGTAGAGGAGGTCATCAGCAGCAGCAACGTCTCCCACACATGGATACTATGCAGGAAGCGCTGCAATGACCTAACTAGGTCAGCCAAAGTACTCATTCTGTTACTCATTCTCCTACACTCCGTCTTCCACATCAGCGTCCCCACCCACAACTCCTTCTGCACTGCCAACACTACTCTATCACATCACTCCTCACACCCACTCAAAATTCATCCTCAACTAACCTGCACTTACTCACCTCCCCAGTACTCATCCCACCACTACCACTCAACCCAATCCTCATATAATGTCATGGCACTGTCTCATACTCACCATCACGGTCAGCCTCACCCAAACCAATGCATTCAGTGGTTGGCCACGTCACCATCCCTCACTCAAGCCTCTCCACTTTCTCTCCTTGTAGGAGAAGAGAGCCCAGAATGCACAGGAGAGGGTGAAGACCGGAGGGGGGCCGCAGCATCAGGTTATCCTCACGGAGGTGGAGCAGGAGGCTCTTGAAGTGAGCCGCACCCTCGAGTGCCTGTCCGTCGGGGACACTGAGACTGCCACCCGACAAATGGCTGGTGACAAAACTTTAACATTCAGCACTCACAATAGCAAATGATGTTAACATGCCTTGCCATCTTCAGCACCTCAACATCTGTCATCATGCTTAATATTGCCTTCTGTTCTCTTCCAGGGCCTTCAGCGACCGCCGTGACGGCGGAGGGCAATTCCTCAGAGGACCTATCGGCCTCTGAGGCGGCAGTGTCACATCTGAGCGAGCCATCCACCAGCGCAGATACACACACCTCGGTGGGTCCCCATCCTCATTTAGTTGGGGTCACACATGGTGAGTCACCACACACGTGAGCATGAGCAGACCCTGGTGGCAGGGGCAGCTGTGGAGAGTCGGCGTCGGTGGGAGCACTCTTCTCCAGGCTCTGCTCAGCTGGACACAGATGCTGAACCCTGGGGGCCATCCTTTAAAAGGAGAATGATCGAGGGAGAGCAGCACATTTGCGAGGTGCTGGAACAGGTGCCACAAGCACTCTCCACAATCGCGCAGAGGATGGAGGAGTTCAGCTCCAGCATGAGTGGAATGATGGCACAGGTACAGGAGGGAATCTCTGAGATACTGTTACAGGGACGTGAGGGCATCTCTGAGATAGTGTCGCGGGTAAGTGCGGGAATGTCTGTGATGGAGGGAAGGCCAGCCTCCATCGAGCTTCAAGCATGGCTCACCAATGAGTCCATTGAGGCCCTGACAACGGCCCTTCGGACTTAGGGTGAGCAACTTTCTGCCACCTTAAACAAGCAGGCAGATATACTATCCCTGGCCTTACAAGGCTTCACAGATGTCCTCCAAAGCAGGGTGGTAGGAGTGATGTGGGCCTGGCCCAGAATAGGCATGATGGCGAAAGGGGACATGGAAGTGGGGATGCCACTCAAAGCGCTCCCACATCTCACCCGTTGCCCCCCTCTCAACCAGTACCCGCAATGCTGCCTCCTCTCCAGGTGGTCGAGTCTGCCCCTGCACAGGTGCAGGTGGAGCAGTCTTTGGAGGGGCTCTTACGGGCACCTAAACCCAGAGGACGTAGGCCCAAAGCAACTATTCGGTCAGGGCATGACCAAGAGCAACCTGCCACTACCTCTACTGCAGCCACAGGGGAAGCATCATGTAGGAGTAGTTGGAAGCGTAAGGCAAAGGTTTTGTGAGCACAAAGGGGATGCATAAGGGTGTTTGACGGTTTGTCATGTTTTTTATTTATATTTGATTTTTGTTAATGGCACATTAAATATTATTATTGTCACCACTACTGCCACGCCTTGGCCATTCTTGACTGGCTTGTGTAATAAGTCCCTTTCATGAGGTTCACCATGAACACCCACACTTGATGCCACCCATTGGGTCACCCTACAGTGTATGTGTAGTTGCACGACTATTTCGTGCAGGTGCCTGTGGTGCAGCACTGTGTTGTGGAGCTCCATGTGGCGGAGGTGGATGGCATGCCTGGCGAGGCTGGTGATGATGCTCGTCCTCGGATGAAGTGATGAATGCAGCTATGGCGCACCCCCATCCTGACGGTGTGAGTTTGAGGGGGTCCGCAAAGTAGGCAAAAGTGTTTGCACAGCAGAATTTAGGGTATAAATTAATAATTTTGAGTGGAAAGACAAAGGTGTTTCAGCCAAAACTTTGTCTGAAGTGACAGAGTGCCCTGCTGCAATAAATGAGGTATTCCCCCCACCTGTCAAAAAATCCTTTGCATCTCCCACTGGCTGCTGGTTGAAACACGTCTGCTCCGACAGGGAGTGTTTCCCACAGCACAGGAAACACATTGGGCCCGATTTTACCAGGGGTGCGGGTTCCCGGCGGGTAGGCCTGCGGGCACGTTCCAAACGCACCCGGTGAAATTAGTGGGTTGCCCGCGCGATCGTAGCAGGCAACACACTAATTGGAGCCACTTACCTGCTCCTCCGGGTTCCGCGCTGCTGATCTGCGCGTCGGGCGGGCTGCGCATGCGCAGTAAGATCTGTCAGCTGCAGGAGCTCTATTTAAAGGGGCAGTCCTCCACTGACAGATGTTGCAACAAACAGTAAAAATTACAGCATGGAGCAGCCCAGGGGGAAGGCTGCTCCCAGTTTAATGATGCCTCAGTCCAGGTATCATTAGATGGGGTGAGGAGGAGGGGTAGGACAGAGATCTTCCCCCCAGCGGCCGGGAGGAAGCAGCCTGCCTCTGCCACCAAGAAGGCCTGGCCCGAGGTGGCAGAGGGGGTCAGCTGCGCCACCAACATATCGCCCACCTGCATACAGTGCAGGAGGCGCTCCAATGACCTCAGTAGGTCAGCCACAGTGAGAACACTTACTCTTTCCCCTACACTCCGTCTGCCACAACACTGCCCCCACCCCACATCTCCTTCTGCACTGCCAACACTACTCTGTCACATCACCCCTCATACCCACTCAAATATCATCCTCATCTTACCTGCACCTACTCACCTCACGAGTACTCACCCCGCCACTACCACGCAACCCAATCCCCATACAATCTCATGGCTCTATCCCATACTCACCCTCTCGTGCATCTCTCTCACGGCCAGCCTCACTCAACCTGCCACCACCTGTGCTGCAGCCACAGGGCATGCATCACATATGTGCAGTAGGCAGCGTAAGGCAAACGTGCCGTGAGCATGAAGGGGATGCACAAGGGTGTTTGAGGGTTTGTCATGGTTCGTACTTCTATTGAATTAAATAACAACTCACATCACACATTATATTGGCTCCACTAGTGCCATGTCTTCGCGAACCCTGTCCGATTTGTGCAATAATGTCCGCTCCTGGGTATCCCTATGAGGACCCACCACTGATGCCACCCAGTGTGTCACTGCAGAGTGGGTGTAGGTGTATTTGCAGGGCTCATCTGCGCAGACGACTGAGAGACACCGGGGATGTCCCCGGTTGCAGCCTGGAAGGATCCGGAGGCGAAGAAGTTGAGGGCAGTGGTGACTTTGACGACGACGGGTAAGAGGATGCTGCTTGGTCCATCCAGGAGCAGCTCGTCATGAAGGAGGCTGCAGATGTCGGCGACTACCTGGCGAGTGACTCTGAGCCTACGTATGCACTGCTGCTCAGAGAGGTCCGTGAAGCTGAGCCTCGGTCTGTAGACCCTGTGCGGAGGGTAGTGCCTCCTGCAACGCATCTCTCTCTGCGGTTGCCCTCCATCCTGCTGTGCAGGTGGATGTGCCAAAGCACCGTGTTGTGCGGATGCACGTCTCTGAGGTGGACGGCGTGGACTGCGAGGCTGCTGAGGCTGGTCATGCTGTTCGTCCTCCGAGGATGTCAACGCAGCACCCATCTGGCAGGTGTTGGTCTGAGGGGTTGTGCACGGTAGGTAGGTGGTTCCTCGTACTGGGGCTGCGGTTCCACGTCAGTGTTTCCTCTGGCTTGGAGGGGGGTGGTGGAGGGCAGGGGTTGCCCTATGTGACGGAGTGGCCTCCTGTGTGGGTGAGGGGTCTCCCCCACCCTGTGGAGTGCACCTTGGCAGCTGCCACAGGCTGCTGGCTGCAACACGTCCGGTTGGAGTGAGACTGTTTCCCCCAGTATGTGAAATAGTCTGAGTTGAAGGTAAAATCCCACATTTCCGAATAAGACAGCTGAATCAGGTCATTTAATGACCTGAACAAGCGAAGTAAATACACTCAAGTGGCATCCCGCTGGCTTTAATTGCCTGCGGGATTCCCACCAGCGGGGGCTGCGCACGCAGCCCCGCACGTCAGCGCGGAACCCGGAAGTGGCCGGGATCGCGGCGCGATCCGGTCCCGCAACTTGGGAATCGGGATTTTCGAGGCCCCCCCGCCGAGAACACGCACGAAACCCGATGCTAAAATCGGGCCCATGGGGAGCGTGGAAAACGCGGACGGCTAATTGAGTGCGCCCCCTACGCGATCGCGGGATAGTTGATCACATTAAGCCGTGGTTACGGGTTCTCCGCTCCCCAGCTGCGCGCCGGCGGGCTGCGCATGCGCATTAACGTTACCGCGATGGAGGAGCTCCACTTAAAGGGGCAGTCCCCCAAAGCCCCTCCTGCTGCAAGCAAGAGGCAACACAGGATGGCGCAACCCAGGGGCAAGGCTGCGCCATGCTTCTCCGACCTCGCGCTGCAGTTGCTGCTGGAGGGTGTGAGGAGGAGGAGGAGGGACACGCTGTTCCCAGCGGACGGACGCAAGTGCCCTGGCTCCGTCACCAGGAAGGCATGGGCAGAGGTGGCGGCGGAGGTCAGCAGCAGGACCAACACCCCAAGGACATGGGAGCAGTGCCGCAAGCGGTTCAATGACCTCACTAGGTCCGGCAAGGTGAGTACACCAACGCACCCTCCCACAGCCCGTCCCCACCATCACGCCAAACAGATCACAACCCCTCCTGCAGAGCCACCACAGCGCTCCCGCAGCAATCCTCACAGCCACTCACTCACCATCCTCGCCGTGCCCGCAAGTACCCACCATCCCTGTCCCCACCCGAACACTACCACACACCCCCAATCCCCATGCAATGGGATGGGCATGTGGCACACGCATCCTCCCATCCATCTGCCCCACGCTCAACCCACCCACACCGATGCTTGATGCGTCTCACTATGCAATACGCACCCACTCACACATCTGTGTTTTGCCTTGACAGGAGAAGAGATGCAAGAATGACCGAGAAAGGGCCCGCACCGGAGGGGGCCCGCCGCACGTGGTCGATCTGACGGATGCAGAGGTGGAGGCGCTCGACCTCGCCGGCACGCAACATTGCCTCTCCGTGGCGGATGGCGAGTCTGGCGCTGCAGAAACGGCCGGGAAGGGAAAGCTGACACTCAACACCCATGATCGCGAGTGACCGTATCATCACCTGGCATCAGGCGCACCGTAACGTTTGTGCACATGCCTCATAGTGCCCTCTGTTCTCTTGCAGGGCCGTCTGCGAGCGCTGTGTGTGAGGAGGGCGATTCCTCAGAGGACATGCCGGTCTCTGAGGGTGCATCGTCACATATCAGCCAACCATCCACCAGCGCAGAGACACGCACCTCGGTGGGACCCCCTCGCCAACTAGTTGGGCTTGCACATGGTGATTCACCGCGCACGAGTGAGCATGAGCAGACCCTGGTGGCAGGGGCAGCCGCGGAGGGTCCGCATCGGTGGGAGCACTCATCTCCAGGCTCTGCTCAGCCGGACCCAGATGCTGAACCCCGGGGGTCACCAGTCAAAAGGAGAATCGTCGAGGGTCACCAGCACATTGCCGAGGTACTGGGAGAGGTGCCACGTGCATTGTCCACGATCGCGCAGGTGATGGAGGAGTCCAACTCCTGCATGCGGGCATTGGTGGCACAGGTACAGGAGGGTATCGGCGACATAGTGTCGTGGGTAGGTGCGGGAACGTCTGCGATGGAGGACAGGCTAGCCTCCCTCGAGCGTCACGCACAGCTGAACATCGAGTCCATGCAGGCCCTGACAACGGCTGTACGGATTCAGGGTGAGCAACATTCCGCCGCCATAAACAGGCTGACGGATACACTAGGGGTGGCCTTGCAAGGCCTCACACATGCCATCCAAACTGTGGTCCAGCAGGGTGGAAGGGGTGATGTGGGCCGACGCCACGAGAGGGATGATGGTGAACGGGGACATGGAAGCGGGGACGCTACTCAAGGTGCCACCACGTCCCACCCGTTGCCCCCCTCTCAACCAGTGCCCGCAATGGTTCCTCCTCTCCAGGTGGCCGAGTCTGCCCCTGCCCCGGTGCAGGAGGAGCAGTCTGTGGAGGTGCCCTCACGGGCACCGAAACCCAGGGGCCGTCCGCCCAAAGCATCTACCCGGTCAGGGCAAGAACAGGAGCAACCGGCCACTACCTCTGCTGGAGCCACAGGGGTAGCACCACGTAGGGGTTCCCGTAAATGAAAGCCAAGGGCGTTATAAGCACAAAGGGAATGCACCAGGGTGTCTGTTCGTTTGTACACTTTTTGTTTATAGTCGTTCACCATGTACATATTAAACACAATCGTTCTCACCACTCCTGCCACCTCTCGTCCATTCTTCCGCGGCCTGTGCAATAGGTGCGTTCCATGCGGCCCATCATGACGACGAACACCTGCTGGCGCCCATTGGCCACACTACTGTGGGTGCAGGAGTACTGGCGAGATGCTTCTGTGGAGGGGGCTGGTATGGCCCCTCGTATGTGCAGGTGATGGGATGTGAACGCCTCAGACTGTCTGACTCTAGGAGAACCGTTGACGTATGAGTGCCTCCCTGGCCTGGCGAGCATCCCGGTGAGCCGGTGTTCGGCGCATGGGTCGTACATCCCCCTCTCGCGTGGCCTCCTCCTCATCCCCCTCCCCCTCCTCCTCCACCTCCTCCTCCTCCTCTACCTCCTCCTCCTCCTCATCGTCGTCCTCAATGTGGGTGGCGGGTGTGGATGGGGCCTCTTCCAGCGGCACCCCTCTCTGTTGGGCCACGTTGTGCAGGGCAGATGAGCTGGGCGTTCATGGAGTGATACCCCTTCCTGTTGATGAACAGCCCTGGCTCATGTGGAGGTGCCCGTATTGCTATGTGGGTGCAATCGATTACACCCTGTACCCGTGGGAAGCCAGCCACATCATGGAATCCAACCGCCCTCTCCATCTGGCTGCGCTCGTCCATGGCGAAGTTGATGTAGTGCGAGGCCCTGTGGAACAAACCATGGGTGACCTGCCTTATGCACTTGTGTGCAGAGGACTGGCAGACCCCGGTGATGTCCCCGGTGGCACCCTGGAAGGATCCGGATGCGAAGAAGTTGAGGGCAGTGGTGACCTTGACAGCGATGGGTAGGAAGATGCTGCTTGGTCCATCCGGGAGCAGCTCGTCATTAAGGAGGCTGCAGATGTCGGCGACTACCTGGCGATTGACTCTGAGCCTCCGTATGCACTGCTTCTCGGAGAGGTCCATGAAGCTGAACCTCGGTCTGTAGACCCTGTGCGGAGGGTAGTGCCTGCTGCGACGCATCTCTCTCTGTGGTTGCCCTCCCTCCTGCTGTGCAGGTGGGTGTGCCGCAGCAACGTGTTGGGGGGCTCCACGTCTCCGAGGCGGACGGCGTGGACTGCGAGTCTGCTGGGGCTGGTGATGCTGTTCGTCCTCCAAGGATGTCGAAGCGGCCCCCATCTGGCAGGTGTTGGTCTGAGGGGTTGTGCACGGTAGGTAGGTGTTTCCTCGCACTGGGGCTGCGGTTCCACGTCGGGGTTTCCTCTGGCTTGGAGGGGGGTGGTGGAGGGCAGGCGTTGCCCTTTGTGACGGAGTGGCCTCCTGCGTGGGTGAGGGGTCTCTTCCCCCCCCCTGTGGAGTGCACCTTGGCAGCTGCCACAGGCTGCTGGCTACAACACGTCCGGTTGGAGTGAGACTGTTTCCCCCAGTGTGTGAAACAGTCTGAGTTGAAGGTAAAATCCCACACTTCCTAATAAGACAGCTGAATCAGGTCATTTAATGACCTGAACAAGCAAAGTAAATACAGTCAAGTGGCATCCCGCTGGCTTTAATTGCCTGCGGGATTCCCACCAGCGGGGCCTGCGCACGCAGCCCCGCACGTCAGCGTGGAACCCGGAAGTGGCCGGGATCGCGGCGCATTCCGGTCCCGCACCTGGGGATCCGGATTTTCGAGGCCCCCCCGCCGAGAACACACACGACACCCGATCCTAAAATCGGGCCCATTGAGTATCCTTCAAAATTGCACCCCTGCTAAAATCTCCACTCAATGAGGTCTGTCAAGTACCTCAACTCGCTAAATAAGTATCTAAATTATCATCCCACTGGCTTTAATTGCCGGTGGAAGTCCTTGGGGAACCTGGAAGTGAGCGGATTGGAGCCGGGCTCCAAACCCGCTCTGGGATTCTGCCATTTTCGGAGCCCCCCCCCACCCGCAACACACCTGCTCGGCCATCCGAAAGTCGGCCCCATTAATAAAGCCCAGGATCCCAGATGCCTTTTTAACAGCCTTCTCAACTTTTCCTGCCACCTTCAAAGATTTGTGTATGTGCACCCCCAGGTCTCTCTGTTCCTGCACCCCCTTTAAAATTGTACCATCATATCATTAATATGAAAAATGTTTGCAATATAAATTATGTTTAAGTTAATTTATTGAAGCACTCTACATTTTTTAACCTTGTCATAGGCACAGAGAAAACTAAACAGAATATAACCCTTGTAAAACTTCAAGTACAGATGGCAATGCATTCTCACTTTTTAGCAAAATGGGGAAAAAAACAGCAGCAAGATAATAGAATGGCTTAAGTTCTCCTGTATGTTGAAAAGGTGCTGTGATTGGTTGCTGTAGATCATATGTGCATTCAGTGGTTGACACTTTCTAGAATTCCCACTCACTGTTAAAGAATGTCAGTGACATAAATTATAAACTCCCATTTTCCATCTTTTTATTCTGGTAGTTTGCCTTCTCCATCCCTTGGATACTGTCAGGTGTTTTTGAATGTGGGGTTCACAACAAAATCATCAACTGGGTAATTAGTCATGATTGGGGTCCAACTTTTGCTTGTACACCTGTGTTCCCTATCACAATGTCGCTATGTCAACCACAACTTGTACCTAACGTAGAAAAACGTCCCAATTGCTCCTATGGTTTATCATAATTCCAATTTGGTGAACAAGCTATTAGTGTTCAACTTTGTCTTAAGGAGGTAATAGCCATGTACTCAATACCATGTAATATACCATACAGTGACGATGTTTCATTGCAAATCATGTAAATTGAAACATTATCAAATGAGAGCACACCAAAGAAGTGCACTGTGCTACTTCAAATACAAGCTTAAAAACTCTACAAAATATTATTGTGGTTCCATTTGTCACTCAACCTGATAGATCTTGCATGATAACAAAAAATGTTTTCACAACAATGAATACAAAAGTTAAACTGATGCTTGCCACCTTCATAGTTTTAACTTGAAAGTCTCAGAGATTGGTTTATAAAATCCAATTTACTGGCATGACTTTGTATTTGAGAGATTCCTGATCCATGCTCACTTTGGATACGGCCCATGATATTGCAAAAGCTAAGAAAGGAAAGAAGAGAATAACAATAGCTGAAGTTGTGAAAATCAGATCATGTGTTTTAGGTGTTTTACTTTTGGTGATTTTTTGCGGTCATTCCAGTGAGGTATGTCAAGGTTGGAGAAAGGAATTCTGTGTCTTTGTTGACACCCAGTGACTGAATCAAAGACTGTACAATAGGTTAGATTCAGAGTAAAGCTCTCTCTATTCTATATCAGAATGAGGGCTTAACCCCAGCCTCAGATGACCTAATTTTCCTGCACCAATGTGATCTTTTTCTTTCCTATATCATTTCAGACATGGGTATTTAAAACTATCAATTAGTATTTAGTTTTGGACAGCTTTATGCCATTGGCATGTGTCCATTAACAACTTGGTTGGTGTTATCCAAACTGATTTCACTTAGGATTCTTACAAGCAGCAGAGGTACGTTTTCACCACATTGGGCAAGATTTGGTGACCCAAGTTCCAGATGTTTCCAGAAGTGGAAGGACAATATATAATCCTACTGAACCATCCAGTCCCCAAACTGGAAAGGTTCAACCATGTCCTTATTCTTTTGTATGAAACAGAATGGGTACATTATAGTGGAGGACATTCTATTCCAGTGCTATGGTCATGTTCAGTAACCTGCATATTACTTAGGGACTCACAAAACTTTGTCCTTAGTTAAGCAACCAAATTCCTGCTAAAGATATTACGGGATCTTAATGGTTTATCTGTAGGAACCCATGACAACTGGTTCATAGAAAATGAAAATAATGGGCACATATTTCATATCCATATGTTTTATTAAAGATTTTGCCTCTCCCCACACTTCCTGTCTACAAAACCTTACTTCCTGTTGTCACATTGTTTTCATACTTTTGAGGCAACTTTTTCCATTATAAATTGATAGGTCCACATTTATAATGGAATCTGCCTATGTAAACTTGTCACACTGTAATTTCACAATTTGACCAGAGGGCAGCTCTGTCAACCAAATTTCTGAACTGCTTCTCTCAACTTAGACACCACATTGGCTCTTCTCGAAGTGATGTTTCCTCTCAGATAACTTTGTTTGAAACTTTGAACTTTAACACGTTTTTTGATTTTAATTTTATTTATTAATCTTTTATTTCTCCCTGCCCATTTGTCTCCTGCCCACAATTGTAGCATCTCGCTGTGCCAGTAAACCCAACTTCGGGCATCCTGCTGCTCCTGCCACTGTCGGTTGGCTACAGCCCCATTCTCAGTCAATACTCAGCTAGTCAGTCAGTCGGCACATTCTGCTCCCTGTCCTCACTTATTGGACACTTCCATGACTTCATGGCCCTTGTTCCATGGCACTGCTCCCCACATAGGACCTTTCTCTAATTCACTGTACCATGCAGGGCTAGGACACAAAAGAGAAATCCCCAACGAGAGGCAAAACATTTACCAAAGGATTGAAGGTTCAAATGGAAACTAAAATAAAATAAAGAAAAAATGACCCGACTGTCTTCTCAATACCAGCAGCGGCAGATTAGTATTCAGAGAATAAAACTAACAGGTTTAACAGATTATTTCACAATTGATAGTTTTAAGTAGACAGTAACATATCAGGTTTACTAGGATGAAAGGAGAAGCAATACAAGGAGGAACTTTCATTTGTATGGGGGAGAGTGAGAAAGAGGGAGGAGGGGGAGCCACTAGCCAGCACTGATGGTAAAATGAAAGGATGTACAACAAGATACTCCAGTTTGCTCTGACTAGAATCAACCATGCAAATCAGTAAAAGCAGCTTTAATTATATAAAATTTAAAGTTAGTATATGTTTATAAAAATCAGATGGTTGAAAGAAGAATTGTATAACGATATATAACTTTAAATCTTGTGTCATTGAAACTTTTTTTTAAAAACTAATGAGACAGTCATTTTGACCCTTTCAAGTGTGAGAGGTGTTCTCTTTCAAAACAATATTTCAAATTCTGTTCTATGACTTTCTTCACATACTGGAAAGATATTTTTAATCTTGTTTACATATCAATTTACTGAAATAAATATCTGAAAATCTTGACTTATTTCCAGATGAGGTTAGCACTACTGTGCTGGGCACTGAACCTAGAAATAATTTTTATTTAACCCTCACCTAAGAAAAATCTTAATTTATTTTGGACAGCAAGTAACACAGGTGTTTAAGGCAGTGGGTAATTGAGCCATAAAAACCAAGAAGGCCACACATTCGATATCCAGAAGTCAATTTTAACCCAGTGGGGTGAAACGGTTTTGTGGGTTAAAGCATAACGGGGGTAATCTTAAGAACAAACCGTTACAGCAGCCCCAGATCTTTAAGTTTGAATAATTTGATGAATATTTGATTTCCAAGTGAATTTTCTTTTCAAACGATTTCAAAACATTCAATTTAGTTTGTATTTGAACTCTGGACTGTACACACCTGTGACATCTACGAGCTTGAAATGCATGTCTCATTTGACAATTTAATTGATTAATTTGCCTGATTAATTAGGAGAATATCCTTTTACATTCACATATCTGGCTACTGATGATCTTATTTAGACAACACTGACTTAACACACTAAGAATTTCTTACACTCAGTTGTTCCTCTTGGGAACTCATTCACACTGCAATCAAATTTACTGTAAGGACTTAAGTTAAAGGCAAACGGTAAAAATTCCCATATAGTCCATACTTATGTAACAGCTGAAAGCTGAGCATTTTACATGTTACAAAAAGGTAGCAGGGTAGGAAATGTCCCATAATTCAGAATGAAATGTAAGATGAAAGTCAGAAGACCAAGATTCAGAAGCTTCATAAAAGGCAGGGGGCATAATTTTAACATGGCGATGGGAACTCTGGGGAGGCGAATAGTCGTGCAGGAAACCCAAAAACCTTTCTGTGCGTCGGCTCGAGCGATCACAACTAAATTGAAGGCCCTTAATGTAACTTCCGGTTTTCACATCTCCAAGCTGCGCAGCAGATATACTATGCACCCGAATGACATGCTGTGAACTGAAGTATTTAGAGGGCCATTGAAAACATGGATTTTGAGGGAGAAAGGAGGAAAGTGCAGAGATGCAGTATCAAAGGAGTAAGGCAGCAGCCCGCTTTAATGACTCTTCTCATGAGTTGCTACTGGCTGGTGTGAGGAGCAAACCGGAGATACTGTACCCGGCTGACTGGAGGAAGCGCCCTGCCCCTACCACCAAGAAGACCTGGCTTGAGGTGGCAGAGGCGCTGAGTAGCACGGTGGCAAGGGTAGTAGGTGTAGTGGATGAACCGCTTTAAAGACCTTACCAGGTCAGGAAAAATGAGATTCACTTACATCCTCTGTACATTACTCCCCCCACCCCCCACACCTCACTCTGTCTTGTCAAGCCTACTTCATCACATCACTCCTCACACCCACTTAAGTCTCATTATCAACTTACCTTCACTTTCTGTGCACTTCCTCACCTCCCCATTTGTGAACCCGCCACTCGCACTCACCCCAATCCTGATGCAATGTGATGAATCTGTCTGATACTCACCCTCTGATGCATCTCTTTCATTGACAGTCTGACCCAACGCAATGCATCTATCGGGAGACCACGTCACCTTCACTCACTCACACATCTGTTCTTTCTCCCCTTGTAGGAGAAGAGAATGCAAAATGCACTGGAGAGGAGTAGGACTAGAAGGCGCCTATCACAAATAGTGCCCCTGACAGACATGGAGGAGGAGGCATTGTATCTCAGCCACATGGTTGAATGCCTGACTATCGGAGATGGCGAGACTGGCAACCCACAAACGGCTGGTGACAGAACTTTAAAATCCTTCACGCACATCATGAATTGATGTTATCAATGATTGACCTGTTACACACCTCGCCATGCTCATTGCAAACTAACCTCTGCGATGATTGTTAATATTGCTTTACGTTCTCTTTCAGGACCTTCAAGCATTGTTGGGGCACACGTGTGGAATAGAGCGATTCCTCAGAGGAACGCCATTCCTCAGAGGGTGCACCGTCACATCACATCCAGCCATGCACCAGCACAGATACTGGCATTTTGGTGGGTCCTGTTAGGCAGATAGTTGGGTTGTCATCTGGTGATTCAACACTCACAAGTGAGCACGAGCAGACACTGGTGGCAGGGGCAGCTGTGGAGAGTCCGCGTCAGGGAGTGCAGTCCTCTCCAAGATCTGCTCAGCTGGACGCAGAAGCTGAACCCTGCGGGCCATCATTGAGAATGCGAATGACAGAGGTACAGCTGCACCTTTGCAAGGAACTGGAAGATGTGCCATGCACACTCTCCACAATAGCGGAGAGTATGGAGGAGTCCACCTCCAGCATTAGTGGAATGGTGGCACAGGTAAGTGCGGGAATGTCTGCGATGGAGAGAATGGCAGCCTCCATTGTGCTTCAAGCACGGCTCACAAAGGAGTCCATTCAGGCCAAGGCAACAGCCATGCGGACTCTGGATGCCAACATGTCTGCCGCCTTAAACAGGCAGACAGATACTTTAGCCATGGCCTTAGAATGCATCACAGATCTGCTCTAAGCTGTTGTCCAGCAGAGTGGTAGGAGTGATGTGGTCTTGGCCCGGGAGAGGGATGATGGCGAAAAGGGACATAGAAGTGGGGACGTCACTCAAAGTGCTTCCACGTCTTGCCCGTTGCACCCCCCCCCCCGCCCCCAACCAGTACCTGCAATGCTGCCTCTTCTCCCGATGGCCGAGTCTGCCCCTGCACAGGTGCAGGTGGAGCAGTCTTTGGCTGGACCCTCACAGGCTTCAAAACCCAGAGGCCGTAGGCTATGTTGAGCAGGACGCAACACATCACTATTATTCTGCACACTCTCGCAGGTGAGTAGGTGAGTACTGAGGGGCTCCCCCCGATCAATCGAGGCACCTGAAATGCATCTTCAGCATTCCTATGACTTGTTCAATGACAGACCTGATGGTGATGTGACTGTCGTTGTACCACTGCTGTGCCACATTGGTGGGGTTTCTCACAGGTATCATGAGCCACTTCTGCAGGGGGTATCCCTTGTCTCCAAAGAGCCAGCCCTTAAATCCATCTTGTGCGTGGAAGAGGGCCGGGATATTGGACTCCTGCAAAATGAAGGAATCATGGCAGCTTCCAGGGAATTGGCGCACACCTCTTCCAGTGGTCGCAAACCAGCTGCGCATTGATGGAGTGATATCCCTTTCAGTTGATGAACAGTCCTGGCTCATGTGGAGATCCTCAGATTGCTACGTGTGTGCAATCAATTGTGCCCTGCACCCGTGGGAAGCCAGCCAGAGAGTTGAAACCCACTGCCCTCTCAGTCTGGCTGATAATGTCGTATGGGAAGTTGGCGTAGTCAGATGCCCTGGCAAACAAGCCATCCATGACCTGTTGTGTACACTTATGCGCAGACGACTGAGAGATTCTGGTGATGTCACCTGGAAGGATCCAGAGGCAAAGAAATTGAGGGCAATGGTGACTTTGAGTGCAACGGACAATGCGTGGCCACCGGGCCCAGCCGGGAGCTGGTCTGTGTGAAGGAACGTACAGATGTCAGCGACCACCCAGTGACTCAATCTGAGCCTGCGTAGGCACTGCTCCTCAGAGAGGTCCAGGAAGCTCAGCCTCTGCCTGTACACCCTCTCCCATGGGTATTGCCTCCTGCGACGTCGGCCCCTCTGTTGGTCCCCTTTTAACTCTTCTGCAGGTCCTTGTGGCGCACCTCTGTCTTGTGCACCTGCAACTCCCAGAACTGCACACCATGCCTGCCACAGATGGTGATGTGCCTCCTCCTCAGATGTACTGTTGAGTAAATCCACTGCGCCCCCCCACCCCCATCCTGATGCTGTCAGTTTGAGGAAGTCCAAAATGTAGGTAAATATGTCTGAACACAAGTATTCTGAGTGTGAAGAAAGAAATCTCAGTCTAAACACAAAGAACTCCCAGCCAAAGACTTGTCTGAGAGAACTGAGTGTCCTGTTGCAAAAACTCACCTTTTATTCACGTCAGTCACTGGTTTAAAGGTCCAAATGAGGGTCGGCTGCAACTCGCCTCCATTTCCATGACGTGTTTGAGAGGCCACAGGAGACATGTTCAGGAGAAGTTAAAATGGTTTGTGTAACTCAATACACAGAAAGTAAATCACCTTAAGTGGTTTAAATACCTAAATTGGCCCTTTAAATATTGGCACTTGAAGCCGGCGGGACTTCCAGATGTCAGAAGCACACGCGCATCCAAATGCATCTGGGTCAAACCCGGAAGTAGGTGTGTCAGACCCGGGATGTGGTCCCGCTCCGAAAACGGAGTATTTTCACTGCCCTCCTGCCCCCAACCCACCTGTTCTTCGGGGTTAAAATTGACCCCAAGGGGTCCTAACTGAGAGCCTTACAATCAGAGTGGGGTGTGTTACCATGAAAACTGCTGTTTTGTCCCTTTTTTCTGAAATCGTAAGAAATATTTACTAGATTAATGTTATGTCCTGCTAGCTGTACCTGGTAACATTCTGTACATAGGAGCACAAGATATGTACAGGTCTATCTGGCCAATCTCAGGGAACTGTACTCACTCATCTGAAGAATAATAATCCACTTGAAGTTCAAATGGCATCCTTTTCTGCTAAGCTCAATTTACTTTCTGCAAGTTTGTTAAGAGTATCAATGGCTTAGGAATCGAATTTCCTAATTGCTCAATTTTGGGGCAGGAGCTGCAAGTTCCTGCAGCAATAAAGAGGAACTAACAGTTAAACTAATCCAATCAAATCCTCTCTAAAAAGTATGTTTCCACCTTCATAAAATAATTAACAATGCAAAATAGCTGTAACTTACATTTGAATTGCCATGACGAATTGCACCATATTAGGTGCCATAAAGACAGTGGTAGCTGGAGACAACTGTCTCACAAAATTGACCTTCCCTTTCCTGTGAACTCAAGTGGTTATAAAAAGACTTGTGCTGGGTGTCACATAGCAAGCTTTGTTCTTCCCAGTTTAATTGTATGTTCAAACAACCTTGGTTCAGCAGGTCATGATCTGCATTCTAACCTCTACATTCCAGAAAAGTTTTTCAGGTGACAGCAATGTCTGAGTGAGAATTTCAACTGCATAATTCTGTCATTTTATCCAATTCTGACACTGCTTGCCTTTCAGGCGGATGGGAGAGGTGAAAGAATGATATTGCAGTTTGCAACCAGCAGCTTTTTGTCAGTCTGATGGAGCAATGGCTTCTTACTCAATCTGATTTCTTTGAGCTGTAACACAATCACAGCACATCCACTGAGCCCCTTGTTATTGAGGTTTGAATGTGGTGCCACCTTGTGGATAGACATCATGTTTGCTGCTTTCTCCGCAGATGAAACAATGTCAGTCAAAACGACCAGTTATAACAGATGCGCAAGAGAGACAGTTAACTTTCTTGCACACGATCTTGGCTCAGTTGATTGGGTTGCTTTTTGGATGCAACCCTTAATATTGGATGTAGTATTTCAGTTGAATTTTTAAGGAAAGTGTTCAATGTCTCTGCCTCTTCCAAAGAGCAAGAAGAATGAGGTTACAACTGGAATAGGATGCAGAACTATTTCTCAGCTATTCCTCAAACCCGTTTGAGAATCATGCATTTCAGTTGATCTTAGTCTTTGATCTCTAGCAAAAAGATCAGAAAGTGTTTTAGGAATACTACTTGTGGAGTCATACTTCTTTGGCGTTTTGGTTGCCTTATCTTTTCCACCTACCAGAACATTTCCATTGATGCTGTTCCATTGTACGGTCAATGGGCTCGATTTTAGGGTCGGGTTACCTGCGGGTTTCCAGCGGGGGGGCCCCGAAAATCCCAATCTCCGATCACGTGACCGGATTCGGACGAAATCCCGGCCACTTCCGGGTACCGCGCTGACGTGCGGGGCTGCGCGCGCAAGCCCCGCTGGTGGGAATCCCGCAGGCAATTAAAGCCAGCGGGGTTCCACTCGAGAGTACTTAACTTGCTCGTTGTGGTCAGTTAATGAGCTGAAGCAGCTGTCAAAAGAGGAAGTGTGGGATTTTACGTTCAAAGCAGTCAGTTTCCCACACTGGGGGAAACAGGACCCTTCAAACCAGGCGTGTTGCAGCCAGCAGCCTGTGGCAGGTTCCAAGGTGCGCTCCACGGGGGAGCGCCCTCACCCACGCAGGAGGCCACCGCGTCACATAGGGCAACCCCTGCCCCCCACCACCCCCCGGCCAAGCCAGAGGACAGACCGACACGAAACCGCAGCCCCAGTCCGAGGACCCACACACCTACCCTGCACAACCCCTCAGACCAACACCTGCCAGTTGGGTGGTGTGTGGACACCCTCGGAGGACGAAGAGCATGACCACCACCAGCAGCCTCGCAGTCCACGCCGTCCGCCGCAGAGACGTGGATCCCCCCAACACGGTGTGGTTGCACGCCCACCTGCACAGCAGGAGGGAGGGCTACCGCAGAGAGAGACGCGTCGCAGAGGGCACTACCCTCGCCACAGGGTCCACAGACCGAGGCGCAGCTCCCCGGACCTCTCCCAGCAGCAGTGCACAGGGAGGCGCAGATTCGCTCGGCATGTAGTCGTGGAGATCTGCAGCCTCTTTCATGCCGAGCTGCTCCTGGCTGGCCCCAGCACCAACTGCTTACCTGTCGCTGGCAAAGTCACCACTGTCCTCCACACCTTCTCCTCCGCATCCTTCCAGGGTGCAGCCGGCTACACCGCCGATGTCTCTCAGTTGTCTGCGCGGACAAGCCCTGCAAATACACCTGCACCTACTCTGCAGTAACACGATGGGTGGCATCAGTGGTGGGTCCTCATAGTGATACCCAGGAGCGGGCATTATTGGACACAATGGACAGGATTCGCGGAGACATGGCAGTGGTGGTGTCAATATAATGTGTGCTGTTTGTGGCTCTGAAATTCAATATGGGTAACACCCATGACAAACCCTCAGACACCCTTGTGCACCCCCTTCATGCTGACGAGACGTTTGCCTTACCCTGCCTACTGCACATATGTGATGCATGCCCTGTGGCTGCAGCACAGGTGGTGGCAGGTTGAGTGAGGCTGGCCGTGAGGGAGATGCACGAGAGGGTGAGTATGGGATGGAGCCATGAGATTGTATGAGGATTGGGTCGCGTGTTAGTGGCAGGATGAGTACTGGCGAAGTGAGTAGGTGGAGGTAAGATGAGGATGGGGTGTGAGTGGGCATGAAGGGTGATGTGACAGAATAGTGTTGGCGGTGCTGAAGGAGATTTGGGGTGGGGGCAGTGTTGTGGCAGACGGAGTGTAGGGGAAAGACTTCGTGTTCTCACTGTGGCTGACCTACTGCGGTCATTGCAGCGCCTCCTGCACTGTATGCAGGTGGGCGATATGTTGGTGGCGCAGGTGACCCCCTCTGTCACCTCGAGCCAGGCCTTCTTGGTGGCAGAGGCAGGCCGCTTCCTCCCGCCCGCCGGGGGGAAGATCTGTGTCCTCCCCCTCCTCCTCACCCCATCTGATGATATCTGGGGTGAGGCATCATTAAACTGGGAGCAGCCTTCCCCCTGGGCTGCTCCATGCTGCAATTTGTCCCATTGGTTGCAGCATCTGTCAGTGGAGGACTGCCCCTTTAACTCGAGAGCCTCCAGCTGACAGATCGTACTGCGCATGCGCAGCCCGCCCGACGCGCAGGCCAGCGCCGTGGACCCCGGAGGAGCAGGTAATTGATTCCTATTAGTGGATTGCCTGCTACAATCGCGTGGGCAACCCACTAATTTCGCCGTTCGTGTTTTCGACGCTCCCGGAGGACCACCCGCTGGGAACCCGCAGGCCTGCTAAATTCGAGCCCAATGTCTCTGGCCACCTTTCATTCAATCATGGATGTAAGCCAATTCCAGTGGTTTTCTGGTGTGCAGCCCATTGCTGCTGTAAACATGGTCTATTTAGATAAAGAGACTACACGATAACATCAACAGGTTCCATCCCACCATCAAGCTCACCATGGACTACTCCTCAGAATCAGTTTCTTTCTTGGACACACGAATCTCCATCAAAGATGGGCACCTCAGCACCTCACTCTACCGCAAGCCCACGGACAACCTCACGATGCTCCACTTTTCCATCTTCCACCCTAACCACATCAAAGAGGCCATCCCCTATGGACAGGCCCTGCGAATACACAGGGTCTGCTCAGACGAGGAGGAGCGCGATGGACACCTACAGACGCTGAAAGACGCCCTAGTAAGAACGGGACATGACGCTCGACTCATCGATCGACAGTTTCGACGGGCCACAGCGAAAAATCGCATAGACCTCCTCAGAAGACTAACACGGGACGCAACCAACAGAGTACCCTTCGTCGTCAAGTACTTCCCCGGAGCAAAGAAACTACGCCATGTTCTCCGCAGCCTTCAACATGTCATCAATGACGACGAACACCTCGCTATGGCCATCCCCACACCTCCACTACTCGCCTTTAAACAGCCACCCAACTTCAAACAGACCATCGTTCGCAGCAAGTTACCCAGCGTTCAGGAGAACAGCGTCCACGACACCACACAACCCTGCCACGGTAACCTCTGCAAGACATGCCAGATCATCGACACAGATACCACCATCACACGAGAGGACACCACCCACCAGGTGCATGGTTCATACTCCTGTGACTCGTCCAACGTTGTCTACCTCATACGTTGCAGGAAAGGATGCCCCAGAGCATGGTACATTGGCGAGACCATGCAGACGCTGCGACAACGGATGAACGGACACCGCGCAACAATCGCCAGACAGGAGGGTTCCCTCCCAGTCGGGGAACACTTCAGCAGTCAAGGACATTCAGCCACCGACTTTCAGGTAAGCATACTCCAAGGCGGCCTTCGAGACACACGACAACGCAAAATCGTCGAGCTGAAATTGATAGCCAAGTTCCGCACCCATGAGGACGGCCTCAACCGGGATCTTGGGTTCATGTCACGCTACACGTAACCCCACCAGCGAACAAAAGTTATCTGATTATAATATAACGGGTCATTTGCTGTCTTTCTCTTCCTTCCGGATGTTTCTGCCTCTCTCTCTCTCTGTTTTTTTTTTGGTTGTTTGTATATTCGGTGGCCCTGTAGGTAACACCTCTCTGTCTGAACACTTTGATTGCCTTGGCAACGGGCAGTTGGAAAGACTATCTGTAATCACCAGGTATTGTTCTGTGATTTATAAATGCGAAAGGTTCGAGGATTTCTTGACATTCACCTGAGGAAGGAGGAAGCCTCCGAAAGCTTGTGATTTTCAAATAAAATTGTTGGACTATAACTTGGTGTTGTAAAATTGTTTACAATTGTCAACCCCAGTCCATCACCGGCATCTCCACATCATGTTATATTCAAGATAGAGTTAATTTCTTGCCTTTAGAGTTACATACTCTTTCTGCATTTGATGTTGAAATACGTTCAACTGTTGCTTCAGTTTCATTTTCTTGTTAAACCCATCATCTCTCTTGTGGTTTCCTCCATCAGTTCCAGCTTAACTTTGTCTAAATTATTACTTAAATGTGGTTACACTTAATGTTTCAAATTTTAATACCTTCTTAATCAAAGTCTTTCAGATACAAATTTCTGTCCACCCGAAAAGAGGCCCAGACCAAAGTCTATCCCAGTCGCTCTATCCAAGCACGAATCCACAAAGAGCTCTTTTGAGGGTGAGTAGAGTAAATGAGAATTTAACCAGTTTGTAAGATCAAAATGCTATGCAACAGGAAAGAAGAACTCTTCAAAAAAAAACTGTGCTAACCCAGTCAGAGGCATGTGACCTTAAAGAGGCATGATTCCGAGATTTCAGTCTGTGAAGCATTTAAGAATTTTCTGACCAAATTGTGATTCAAGATAACCAAACCTCGAATCAACAGAAAGGGAACTGGGCAATATTATTAATATTCATTATGGTTGTGTGTGCATTTTATTTGCTGTAGCCATCTAGTGTCTTAAAGTGGCTACTCTTCGTGTTTGAGCTTGAAAATTTGGTATTGGCAGGAGGAAGAGGGGAGCATAATTAGCAAGTCTGATCATAGGCAATCCACAACTACTGAACTCCGATTTGTAGAACCAGAGTCTAACATGAACAACGGCAGGGATCTTAGAAGATTCTTGTAGATGGTAAAAACTCATCCACAAAGATTAATGCTAACTTCAAAATCAAAGTAACTGTCAACTACCTTGTGAATGCCAGCAGCAACAGGACAGAGTTTAAGAGACTAGTAACAGACTTAGAAGTTTATTTGCACTGGCAGTGGACACAAAGGCTGGGAATAGGAACATAGGAACAGGAGTAGGCCATTCAGCCCCTCGAGCCCTCTCTGCCATTTGATAAGATCATGGCTGATCTGTGATCTAACTCTATCCCTTAATACCTTTGGTTGGCAAAAAGCTATCTATCTCAGATTTAAAAGAGAGTTCCAAACTTCTACCACCCTTTGTGTGTAGAAGTGTTTTCTAATCTCACTCCTGAAAGGTCTGGCTCTAATTTTTAGACTGTGCCCCAACCAGTGGAAATAGTTTCTCTCTATCCACCCTATCTGTTCCCCTTATTATCTTATAAACTTCGATTAGATCACCCCTTAACCTTCCAAACTCTAGAGAATATAACCCCAATTTGTGTAATCTCTCCTCGTAACTTAACACTTGAAGTCCGGGTATCATTCTAGTAAACATACGCTGCAGTCCCTCCAAGGCCAATATGTCCTTCCGAAGGTGCGGTGCCCAGAACTGCTCACAGTACTCCAGGTGGTGTCTAATTTGCATTAGTTTATTTGCACAGGCAGGCAGTGGACACAAAGGCTGGGAATAATCTTATGGATATTGTTACATAGAGTTACATAGAGTCTACAGCACAGAAACAGGTAATTCGGCCCAACTGGTCTATGCCAGCATTTATGCTCCACATGAACCTCCTCCCACCCCTCTTTATCTAACCCTATCTGAGTACCCCTCTATTCCTTTCTCCCTCATGTGCTTATCTAGCTTCCCCTTAAATGCATCTATGCTATTTGCCTCAACTACTCCTTGTGGTAGCGGATTCCCCATTCTTACCACTCTTCGGGTAAAGAAATTTCTCCTGAATTCCCTATTGGATTTATTGGATATATTATCTATATTCACTAATAGCTGCATCATCGTAAGTATTGAATTCTGTGTTGTGAACAGTGACCTTGTGGTCAAAACAATGTTCTAATGATGAGATTGAGATGGGCTTTTCTTATTGTTCAGGATATTAAAGCAAGTTAAGACAAAGTTTGCCTTTAAGCAACACAGTGGCACATTATGTGGTTTGAGCAGAGAGTGGTTGAACACATGGGCCTGGAATTGAATCATGCCCGAATTGGGGTGGGATCCCGGTGCTGTGCATGCTGCTTGCGCCTAATGAGGCCGGCGTCATTAGGATAGCGCCAACGAGCTGCGGGCACCAGTTGCGGACCCAGAGGTAGCTCACCGGCTGAGGGTCTTGGGTGAGTCTGGGTGGGGGGAGTAAGGCAATTGGGAAGGAGCCTACCAACTATCCAGCAGCAGCCCACAATTTTAATGCGGAGCCGGGAGCAGCACTCCTGCTCCTCCCAGCCCCACGTTCAGGTAAGTATTTTTTAAAACCTTTTTGATGGCGGACTCCAGGCATCCTTTTAAGGGCCGCTGGTTAGGCTGAATATAGGCCTGGTAATTCTGAACACAGCAGATGCAATGCCTGCTGCATTCAGGGTAACTAATTTCTGGTTTGGGTCTGAAAACAGATGTTAGGCCCCTTATTTTTAGAGATTAAGAAGCAGGACCTCAAATGTAGTAATCTACGGATTACTCCCAGTGCCATGCGCTAGTGAGTATAGAAATAGAAGGATAGAGCAGATGAATGCATGGCTGGAGAGATGGTGCAGGAGGGAGGGCTTTAGATTCCTGGGGCATTGGGACCAGTTCTGGGGAAGGTGGGACCTGTACAGGCCAGACAGGTTGCACCTCAATGGAGCTGGGACCAATGACCTCGCGGGGAGGTTCGCTAGAGCCGTGGAGGGGGGTTTAAACTAATTTGGCAGAGGGATGCGCACCAGGATGTAGCAATGGAAAAGAGAAACAAGGGGCATAAAGGATCGGGGGAGAAAGATAGCACTAGAGCAAGTAATAGAGTATGAGGTGGGATCAGACTGAAAGAGTACAAGAAAGTCTAAGACTGGTTTGCAGTGCATGTGTGTAAACGCATGAAGCGTGGTAAACAAAGTTGGTGAGCTGCAGGCACAAATAGCCACATGGGAATATGATGTTGTGGCGATAACGGAGGCCTCGCTCAAAAAAGGGCAGGATTGGATACTAAATATTCCTGGATACAAGGTGTTCAGGAAAAATAGGGAAGGAAAGAAGGGAGGGGGGTGGCAATATTGATTAAGGAGAATATTGCAGTACTGGAGAAAGAGGATGTCCCGGAGAGGTCAAGGACAGAATCTATTTGGTTAGAGTTAAGAAATAAGAGGTGCCATTACACTACTGGGTGTATTCTATAGGCCAAAAACTAGTGGGAATGACGTAGAGGAGCAAATTTGCAGGGAAATTACAGAGAGGTGCAAAAGCTATAGAGTAGTGATAACGGGGGACTTCAACTATCCTAATATAGACTGGGATAACAATAATAATATAAGGGGCAAAGAGGGGGAGGAATTTTTGAAATGTGTTCAGGATAACCTTTCTAACCAGTACGTTTCCGGCCCAATAAGGAAGGAGGCATTGCTGGACTTGGTTTTTGGTAATGAGGTGGGCCAAGTGGAGCAAGTGTCAGTTAGGGAGCATTTAGGGAGCAGCGATCATAGAATCATCAGGTTTAGAATAGCTATGGAAAAGGACATGGACCACTCTAAAGTAAAAATACTCAATTGGAGGAGGGCCAATTTCAATGGGATGAGAAGAAATCTGGCCCGGATAAATTGGAATCCAAGATTGGCAGGCAAAACTGTAATTGAACAGTATGTGGCCTTTAAAGAGGAGAAGGTTCGGCAACAGTCTGGACACATTCCCACGAGGCAGAAAGGTGTGGCAACTAAAGCCAGAGCTCTCTGGATGACAAAAGAGGTAGTAAGATGAAATGGAAAGAAAGAATGTATGACAGATGTCAAGTTGATAACACAAGTGACTGGAGGGAGGTGTACAGTGGTGTTCCCCAGGAGTTGGTGCTGGGACCACTGCTTTTCTTGATATATATTAATGACTCGGACTTGGGTGTACATGGCATAATTTCAAAATTTGCAGATGACACAAAACTTGGAAGGGCAGTAAACAGTGAGGAGGATAGTGATAGATTTCAAGAGGATATAGACAGGCTGGTGGCATTGGCGGACACGTGGCAGATGAAATTTAAGTGAGAACCAGGCAGAATTTAGAAAGTTCAGCGGGAAAGTGAAAAAGGAAATAAGAGGGGCAAAGAGAGAAGATGAGAATAGACCGGAGGCCAACATAAAAGGGAATCCAAAAGTCTTCTACAGGCATGTAAACAGTAAATGGGTAGTAAGAGGAGGGGTGGGGCCAATTAGGGACCATAAAGGAGATCTACTCATGGAGGCAGAGGGGATGGCCAAGATACGAAATGGGTACTTTGCATCTGTCTTTACCAAGTAAGAAGATGCTGCCAGAGTCTCAGTAGAGGAAGATATAGTTGAGATACTGGATGGGCTAAAAATTGATGAAGAGGTTCTTGAAAGGCTAGCTGTGCTTAAAGTAAATAAGTCACCCGATCCGGGTGGGATGCATCCTAGGTTGCTAAGGTGGAAATTGTGGAGGTACTGGCCATAATCTTCCAAACATCCATAGATAAAGGGGTGGTGCCAGAGGACTGGAGAATTGCAAATGTTACACCCTTGTTCAAAAAAGGGTGTAAGGATAAACCCAGCAACTATAGGCCAGTCAGTTTATCCTCAGTGATGGGGAAACTTCTAGAAATTATAATCCAGGACAGAATTAACAGTCACTAGGACGAGTGTGGAATGATTAGGGAAAGCCAGCACAGATTTGTTAAAGGCAAATCATGTTTAACTAACTTAATAGAGTTTTTTGATGAGGTAACAGAGAGGGTAGATGAGGGCAATGCAGTTGATGTGGTGCATATGGACTTTCAAAAGGCATTTGATAAAGTGTCGCATGGTAGGCTTATCATCAAGATTGCGACCTATGGAATAAAGGGGGCAGTAGCAACATGGATACAGAATTGGCTGAGGGACAGGAAACAGAGTAGTGGTGAGCGTTTTTTTTCAGACTGGAAGGCGGTGTACAGTGGTGGTCTCCAGGGGTCGGTGCTGGGACCACTGCTTTTCTTGATATATATTAATGACTCGGACTTGGGTGTAAAGGGCACAATTTCAAAATTTGCAGATGACACAAAACTTGGAAGAGTAGTAAACAGTGAGGAGGATAGTGATAGACTTCAAGAGGATATAGACAGTCAAGTGGCATGGGCAGACACGTGGCAGATGAAATTTATTGCAGAAAAATGCAAATTGATACATTTTGTTAGGGTGAACGATGAGAGGCAATATAAACTAGAGGGCACAACTCTGAAATAGGTACAAGAACAGAGAGATCTGGGGGTATATATGCACAAATCGTTGAAGGTGGCAGGGCAGGCTGAGAAAGCGGTTAAAAAAGCATATGGGATCCTGTGCTTTATAAATAGAGGCATAGAATACAAAAGTATGGATGTCATGATGAACCTTTATAAAACACTGGTTCGGCCACAACTGGAGTATTGTGTCCAGTTCTGGGCACCGCACTTTAGGAAAGATGTAAATGCCTTAGAGAGGGTGCAGAAGAGATTTACTGGAATGACTCCAGGGATGAGGGACTTTAGTTATGTTGATAGACTGGAGAAGCTGGGGTTGTTCTCCTTGGAACAGAGGAGTTTTGATAGAGGTATTCAAAATCATGAAGGGTCTGGACAGAGTGGATATAGAGAAACTGTTCCCATTGGCGGAAGCGTCAAGAACCCGAGGACATAGATTTCAGGTGATTGGCAAAGAGACCAAAGGTGACATGAGGAACAAACTTTTTTACACAGCGAGTGGTTAGGATCTGGAATACACTGCCCAAGGGGGTGGTGGAGGCAGATTTAATCATGGCCTTCAAAAGGGAACTGGATAAGTACTTGAAAGGAAAAGATTTGCCGGGCTATGGGGATAGGGCGGGGGAATGGGACTAACTGGATTGCTCTTGTGTAGAGCCGGCGCGGACTCAATCGGCTGAATGGCCTCCTTCCATGCTGTAACTTTCTATTATTCTATGATTCTCTGGTTATTACCATATTCAAAGGGCCTAACACTTATTTTAGGTGGCCACCAGGGTCGCTTCTGCAGCGCCCTAACCAATATGGCGTTGGATGTGTTTACAGCGCTGTTTGGATGTGGGAGGTTGGCCCCCAAAATTGGACATCTTTGCACCCATTTTCCGCCTGGAAAACAGCCACGAAATGGTACAATTTCAGATTCCCCCCCACCTCCCAATATCTGGGCCATTGGTGGGATTTGCAGAGTTAAGAAAAATATTTCCCCACAAAGAAGGAAGAAGAAAATAAATCAGTGATCAACTGAAGCTCACATACTTTCCCATAACTGGGTGCTTTCCTCTTCTCTCATCATGAATGTGAATTAATGAGCCTAACAACCTAATCAACTAATGAGCTTCCTGCTGCCTTCTCTCTGTTTCTCATCAAAAATCTGGAGTCACAGTCACTATCATTAAAAATTGAAGATGGGTATTTGGCCAAAAATTGACATTCTTGACTAGTTCAAACATTTTTAGGACAGTGGGCAGAATAATTAGAATTTAAGAGAGAGTTGCTGGACATAGTTCAACATTCAGGAGTGGATTGAATTCAGAAGTCAGCAAAAGCAATGATTTGAAAATGAATTGTTGATGGGCACCATCAAACTCTATGCTTAAGCTGTGAACCTAGATTGAAATCAGTACCACTGTTCTATTCACCTCAGTGGTCGCTTTCCATATGATCAGGCATGAATCTATGGGGGAAAGCACTTACCTGAATAATATAAAATTTTAAAAAGATCATTTGTTTTCCATATACACTTCCTTAAAATGTTATTTTACTTTTGCGCTATTCTCTTTAAAAAAAGTTGGTCTTACAAGATTTTTTTGCGGGTTGTGGGGGGCGGAGGGAAGGAAGATTGGAATGTTGGAATGTACCAGATATCATGTTCAGAAATCATGGGCTCGATTTTGGCGTCGTGTTTCCGGCGGGTTCCCAGCGGGGTGGCCCCGAAAATCCCGATATCCGGTCACGTGACCGGATCGCGACAAAATCCCGGCCACTTCCAGGTGCCGCGCTGACGTGCGGGGATGCGCGCGCAAGCCCCGCTGGTGGGAATCCCGCAGGCAATTAAAGCCAGCGGGGTTCCACTTGAGTGTACTTACCTTGCTTGTTGTGGTCATTTAATGAGCTGAAGCAGCTGTCAAAAGAGGAAGTGTGGGATTTTAGGTTCAAGGCAGTGAGTTTCACACACTGGGGGAAACAGTCCCTCCTCAACCAGGCGTGTTGCAGCCAGCAGCCTGTGGCAGGTGCCAAGGTGCACTCCACGGGGGAGAGCCCTCACCCACGCAGGAGGCCACCGCGTCACATAGGGCAACCCCTGCCCTCCACCACCCCCCGCCAAGCCAGAGGACAGACCGACACGAAACCGCAGCCCCAGTCCGAGGAACCACCCACCTACCCTGCACAACCCCTCAGACCAAGACCTGCCAGATGGGTGGTGCGTTGACATCGTCGGAGGACGAACAGCATGACCAGCCCCAGCAGCCTCGCAGTCCACGCCGTCCGCCTCGGAGACGTGGGGCCCCCCAACACGGTGCGGTGGCACACCCACCTGCACAGCAGGAGGGAGGGCAACCGCAGAGAGAGATGCGTCGCAGGAGGCACTACCCTCCGCACAGGGTGTACAGAGCGAGGCTCAGCTTCATGGACCTCTCTGAGGAGCAGTGCATACGTCGGCTCAGAGTCAATCGCCAGGTAGTCGCCGACATCTGCAGCCTCCTTAACGACGAGCTGCTCCCTGATGGACCAAGCAGCATCTTCTTACCTGTCGCCGTCAAAGTCACCACTGCCCTCAATTTCTTCGCATCCGGTTCCTTCCAGGGTGCCACCGGGGACATCACCGGGGTCTGTCAGTCCTCTGCACACAAGTGCATAAGGCAGGTCACCGATGGGTTGTTCCGCAGGGCCTCGCACTACATCAACTTCGCCATGGACGAGCGCAGCCAGATGGAGAGGGCGGTTGGATTCCATGCCATGGCCGGCTTCCCACGGGTGCAGGGTGTAATCAACTGCACCCACATCGCAATACGGGCACCTCCGCATGAGCCAGGGCTGTTCATCAACAGGAAGGGGTATCACTCCATGAACGCCCAGCTCATCTGTGACCACCGCCAGAGATTCCTACACGTGTGCGCCAGATACCCCGGCAGCTGCCACGATGCCTTCGTCCTCAGGGAGTCCGCCGTCCCGCCCATCCTGCAGGCACCCAACGCCGGCAACGGCTGGCTCCTCGGCGACAAGGGGTATCCCCTACACACGTGGCTCATGACACCTCTGAGGAACCCCATCACCGAGCCGGAGCGTCGGTACAATGACAGCCACACTGCTACCAGGTCTACAATTGAGCAGACCATAGGGTTTCTCAAGATGCGCTTCAGGTGCCTTGATCGTTCTGGGGGAGCGCTGCAATACACACCATTCAGAGTGGGACGAATCATAGTTGTCTGCTGTGCCCTGCACAACATGGCCCAACAGAGAGGGGTGCCGCTGGAGGAGGCCCCATCCACACCCGCCACCCACATTGAGGACGGCCAGGGCGAGGAGGAGGAGGAGGAGGAAGAGGAGGAGGCAGAGGAGGAGGAGGCGGAGGAGGAGGAGGAGGCGGAGGAGGAGGAGGAGGCGGAGGAGGAGGAGGACGCGGACGCGCCAGAGGATAGTGGACGACCCATGCGCCGAACCACGACTCACCGGGATGGTCGCCGGGCCAGGGAGGCACTCATACGTCAACGGTTCTCCTAGAGTCAGACACTGCGAGGCGCTCGCATCTCCTCACCTGCACATGCGAGCGGCCATACCAGCCCCCTCCACTGAAGACTGTTGCCAGTACTCCTGCACCCACAGCAGTGTGCCCAATGGGCGGCAGCAGGTGTTCGCCGTCATGATGGCCTCCACGGAACGCACCTATTGCACAGGCCGCGGAAGAATGGACGAGAGGTGGCAGGAGTGGTGAGAATAGAGTATTTAATATCTCCAATGTGACATTATATAAAAAAAATGTACAAATTAATAGACACCCTTGTGTATTCCCTTTGTGATTATAACGCCTTTGCATTTCTTTTCTGGGTACCCCTACGTGGTGCTACCCCTGTGGCTCCAGCAGAGGTAGTGGCAGGTTGCTCGTGTTCTCGCCTTGACCGGGTAGATGCTTTTGGCGGACGGCCCCTGGGTTTCGGTGCCCGTGAGGGCACCTCCACAGACTGCTCCTCCTGCACCGGGGCAGGGGCAGATTCGGCCACCTGGAGAGGAGGCACCATTGCGGGTATTGGTTGAGAGGTGGGCGACGGGTGGGACGTGGGGGCGCCTTGAGAAGCGTCCCCGCTTCCATGTCCCCGGTCACCATCATCCCTCTCGTGGCCTCGGCCCACATCACCCCTTCCACCCTGCTCGACGGCAGTTTGGATGGCATGTGTGAGGCCTTGCAAGGCCACCCCTAGTGTATCCGTCAGCCTGTTTATGGCGGCGGAATGTTGCTCACCCTGAATCCGTACAGCCGTTGTCAGGGCCTGCAAGGACTCGATCTGGAGCTGTGCATGACGCTCGAGGGAGGCCAGCCTGTCCTCCACCGCAGACAGTCCCGCACCTACCCGCGACACTGTGTCGCCGGTACCCTCCTGTGCCTGCGCCACCAATGCCCGCATGCAGGAGTTGGACTCCTCCATCGCCTGCGCTATTGTGGACAATGCGCGCGACACATCTCCCAGTACCTCAGCAATTAGCTGGTGCCCCTCGACGACTCTCCTTTTCACTGGTGGCCCCCTGGGTTCAGCATCTGGGTCCGGCTGAGCAGAGCCTGGAGATGAGTGCTCCCTCCGTCGCGGACCCTCCGCGGCTGCCCCTGCCACCAGGGTCTGCTCATGCTCACTCGTGCGCGGTGACTCACCAAGTGCTACCCCAACTAGTTGGCGAGGGGGACCCACCGAGGTGCGTGTCTCTGCGCTGGTGGATGGTTGGCTCTGATGTGACGATGCACCCTCAGAGACCGCCATGTCCTCTGAGGAATCGCCCTCCTCGATCGCTTCACACACAGACGGACCTGCAAGAGAACAGAGGGCACTATGAGGCATGTGGACCAACTTGACAGTGCGCCTGATGGCAGGTGATGATACGGTCACTCGCGATCATGGGTGTTGAGTGTCAGCTTTCCCTTACCGGCCGTTTCGGCAGCGACACACTCGCCATCAGCCACCGACAGGCAATGTCGCGTGCGGGCGAGGTCGAGCGCCTCCACCTCGGCGTCGGTGAGCTCCACCACTTGCGGCGGGCCACCTCCGGTGCGTGCCCTTTCGCGATTGTTCTTGCTCCTCTTCTCCTGTGAAGGCAAAACACAGATGTGTGAGTGGGTGCGTATTGCATCGTGAGACGCATCGAGCATCGGTGTGGTTGGGTTGAGCGTGGCGCAGATGGACGGGAGAATGCGTGTGCCACGTGCCCATCCCATTGCATGGGGATTGGGGTGTGTGGTAGTGTTCGGGTGGGGTCAGGGACGGTGGGTACTTGCGTGCACGGCGAGGATGGTGAATGAGTGGCTGTGAGGATTGCTGATGGAGCGCAGTGGTGGCTGTGCAGGAGGGGTTGTGATCTGTTTGGCGTGATGGTGGGGACGGGCTGTGGGAGGGTGCGTTGGTGTACTCACCTTGCCAGACCTAGTCAGGTCATTGAAGCGCTTGCGGCACTGCTCCCAAGTCCTTGGGGTGTTGCCCCTGCTGCTCACCTCCGCCGCCACCTCTGCCCATGCCTTCCTGGTGGCGGCGGCAGGGAACTTGCGTCCATCCTCCGGGAAGAGCGTGTCCCTCCTCCTCCTCATGCCCCCCAGCATCAGCTGCAGCGCTAGGTCGGAAAAACGGGGCGCAGCCTTTCCCCTTGGCTGAGCCATCGTCAGAAACCTAATGATTGCAGCAGGAGGGGCTTTGGGAGACTGCCCCTTTAAGTGGAGCTCCTACATCGCGTCGACGGTACTGCGCATGCGCAGCCGGCCGGCACGCAGCTGGGGAGCGGAGAACCCGGAAGCAGGGCTTAATCGGTCCAATTATCCCGCGATCGCATGGGGGACGCACGCGATTAGCCGTCCGCGTTTTCCACGCTCCCGGAGGACCACCCGCTGGGAACCCGCAGGCCTGCTAAATTCGAGCCCCATCTGTTTAATATGTCTTAAAAGAGCTGTCACTTCAGTTTTGCTCCAGTAACCCCAATCCCTGAAACGTAGTTACATATGCTGGGGTATGAGTTCATAGACAGAAGCTCTTTTCTACTTTGTCCAAGGGCCATTCTTCATGTGTGAGACTGAACAGTGATGTTGATGGGCTGTTAAAATCATGCAGGCCATCACAATCAGACCTGATTCTGTTTTCCAGGGGTCGTCAGTGAATAGGAAAGGGAACCCTGGTCAATTGTCCCTCCTTAGCCCAAGGAAATAGAACAATCTTAGAATCATAGAAAATTTACGGCACAGAACGGGGCCATTCGGCCCATCGTGTCCGCGCCGGCTGAGAAACGAGCCACCCAGCCTAATCCCACTTTCCCCCATTTGGTCCGTAGCCCTGCAGGTCACGGCTCTTCAGGTGCACATCCAGGTATTTTTTAAATGAGTTGAGGGTTTCTGTCTCTTCCACCCTCTCAGGCAGTGAGTTCCAGACCCCCACCACCCTCTGGGTGAAAATAAATTTCCTCATTTCTGCTCTAATCCTTCTACCAATCACTTTAAATCTATGCCCCCTGGTTATTGACCCCTCCGCTAAGGGAAATAGGTCCTTTCTATCCACTCTATCTAGGCCCCTCATAATTTTGTACACCTCAATCAAATCACCCCTCAGCCTCCTCTGTTCCAAGGAAAACAACCCCAGCCTATCCAATCATCATAGCTAAAATTCTCCAGTACTGGCAAAATCCTCATAAATCTCCTCAGCACCCTCTCTAGTGCAATTACATCCTTCCTGTAATGTGGTGACCAGAACTGTGCGCAGTACTTAAGCTGTGGCCTAACTAGTGTTTTATGCAGTTCCAGCATAACCTCCCTGCTTTTATATTCTGTGCCTCAACTGATAAATGTAAACAATTTTACAACACCAAGTTATAGTCCAGCAATTTTATTTTAAATTCACAAGCTTTCGGAGGCTTCCTCCTTCCTCAGGTAAATGTTCAGGAGCTCCTCGAAGCCTACGCATTTATTTAAAATAAAATTGCTGGACTATAACTTGGTGTTGTAAAATTGTTTACAATTGTCAACCCCAGTCCATCACCGGCATCTCCACATCATCAACTGATAAAGGAAAGCATTCCATATGCCTTCTTAATCACCTTATCTACCTGTCCTGCTGCCTTCAAGGATCTGGGGACATGCACTCCAAGGTCCCTCACTTCCTCTACACCTCTCAGTATCCTTCGATTTATTGTGTATTCCCTTGCCTTGTTTGCCCTCCCCAAATGCATTACCTCACGCTTCTCCGGATTGAACTCCATTTGTCACTTTACTGCCCATCTGACCAGTCCATTGATATCTTCCTGTAGTCTACAGCTTTCCTCCTCGCTATCAACCACACGGCCTATCTTTGTGTCATCCGCAAATTTCTTAATCATGCCCCCTACGTTTAAGTCCAAATCATTAATGTATACCACAAAAAGCAAAGGACCAAGTACCGAGCCCTACAGCACCCCACTGGAAACAGCCTTCCAGTCGCAAAAACACCTGTCGATCATTATCCTTTGCTTCCTGCCACTGAGCCAATTTTGGATCCAATTTGTCATGGTCCCTTGGATCCCATGGGCCTTTACTTTTTTGACCAATCTGCCATGTGGGACCTTGTCAAAAGACTTGCTAAAATCCACGTAGACTACATCAATTGCGCTACCCTCATTGATCCTCCTTGTCACCTCCTCAAAAAATTCAATCAAGTTAGTCAGACATGACCTCCCCTTAACAAATCCGTGCTGACTGTCCTTGATTAATCCGTGCCTTTCTAAGTGACAGTCTTAGATTTTCCTCAGTGAATTGAAGACATTGCTGATCATTTAACTATGTGTTTTTCTTATCTCCTAATCTTTACCCTGACGATGTACCCCGAATTCTTTCTGTGTCTATTTACATGCGCATTTTGGATGCCACTCCAGATCCGAGCCAATTACTTCTATCTCCCTTTTTTTCTCCCTTTCTTCTCTGAGACCTCTGGACCCTTCTCTTGTGTCTCCTCCACTTCCTGTCACCCAGTCATACTGCCTTTCATTTGTCCCCTAATCTCTACCCCAAACCATTGTTACTCCTCTGCCATCATTCTCTTTTGCCGCTGTCCCAGTCTTGAATCCCCCTTGGATAAGGCACAGTTACCCTCTGAACGTCCCTTGGTATGGTCTGAAGGGCAAGTTCCTCATGAGTAGCAACCCCAACTGCTCCACCCTCTTCTCTCGCTGACCTTCCCACCCAGCATGCCTGCTGAGGGCTCATCTCGCCAGCCTCCTTGTTATGCCATGTAATACACAATGTGCTATCATCAGAGCCATTGATTTATACTGGCCGCCTTTACCTATATATTCATTTTCATCTGTATCTTTTTTTTAAGTCCAGAATACGCATCAAGTTATAGCAATGCTGTGGGCGGGGTGGGGGGTGGGGTGGGGTCTGGAATGTTGTAGCACTGGGGGAGAGTGCTGGAGTTTGGCAGGACAGGAGTGGATGTCTTAGGGTTTGGTAGCACTGAGTGACAGTCCCGAGTTTAGCAATACATGAGATGAGTCATGAGATTTGGCAACATGGTGGGGAGGTCCTGGGGCTTAGTACATTGAAGTCGGACTTTAAGGTCTTGTATGGATGGTGATGACATTGAACCTCTGAGGTGGCAATACAACAGCTGAAGCCACTTTCAAAAACATAGGACTTGCCATCTTAAGCACATTCTTAATCCTTTAAAGGGCTTAGGTGGATGAAAGGACACTTTTTAAGAAGAAGCCCTTAACCTGCTCCTTCACTTGCAACTCACCCCAGTTAAATGACTGGTGATCTTCACAAGGACAGTCATATACTGTCTACAATGTGGGTTAAACCTGCTTTATAGCTCTTTTCAGTTGATCATCCAGTATGTCAAGTCAGACTCCTGTGTGTGGGTGCCCAAGGATTCAATTGTGCCAGTCACAGCATTTGTGAGAGAACATTGTTCTGTGCTTTTTCTCTCTCTGCTTTGGACCTTCCCTGCAGAAGGCTGTGGGAGAAACAGCGTAAACCCCGGAGAAACAGCGTAAACCAAAGAGAAACAATGTAAACCATTGGAGTAACAACGTAAACCCCGGAGAAATAGTGTAAACCCCGGAGAAACAGCTTAAACCACAGAGAAACAATGTAAACCATGGAGAAACAGCGTAAACCCTGGAGAAACAAGGTAAATGTGGGAGAAACAGCATAAACACCAGAGAAACAGCGTAAACCACAGAGAAACAACGTAAACCCCGGAGAAACAGCGTAAACCCCGGAGAAACAGTGTAAACCACAGAGAAACTGTGTATACCCCGGAGAAACAACGTAAACCCCAGAGAAACTGTGTAAACCCTGAAGAAACAGCGTAATCCCCTCAGAAACAAGGTAAACCCCAGAGAAACGAGGTAAACCCCAGAGAAACAGGAAAGACAGCCACTTCTCCAGGATTTCCACCAATCTTTTACTAACGTTACGGCCAAAGATAAGGAGAAGTGAGGTCTGCACACCTGTACCTGCCGATGTGGGTGTGTGGCGACTGGTGAGCAGGCATGGAGTACCTCTCATAGAGCCTGATCTGCCTGGCATTGTTCCATTGGTCCTCCTCCTCCACCTCTTCTTTTTCTTCTTAGCATAATTCCCTTTGGGAAACCTGTTAGTGACAGTTAATAGTGCTGAGGCAAAAACTATATAAATAATTAGCAAAATGACTTATTAGAATTTAGGCGCCAGCAGAATAAAAACAAACAAAAAGAAAAACAGTCAAGAAATGACTGAATTGTACTTAATTTACATTCCTGTATCCTTTAAATGAACCTCCATAACACACAGTTCACATCAGTGTAATAAGGAATGAAACTATTGCATGCCAGAACATTTGGAAATGCCAGAAGGACATGTCCACCATCAAATTAATATTGGCATTAAGCTCAAGCCTGTTTCAAGTCAGCACTTATGACTACGATGTACCCCATCTCCTAAAAATGCCCGCGATGCATAAAGTGGGTGGTGATCTAGCATGACAGATTTCTGCCCACTTTCCTGACCGGGCCTGCCCAATTTAAGCACATAAATCAGGCGTACCAATCAAAAAATCTACACCAGCAAGTTTAAGCATGATGAAAATAATACGATGGAATAGCATGACAGGAAAGTGTTACAGGAGATAAATGGTATTTTTACAGAGTGTGCGCCATGCTCAAAACATTTTATATAGATAAATGGGTTTGAACTTAGTCCTTGCTCAATAATATATTATAGATAGTTATAAACAGATTTTAACTTGAGCAAGTTTATTCTTGTCAACATTATAACTGTGGAATTTGGAAAGGAAAATAAAGCTTTTTTCCATCACGGCATATATTTTCTACTTTATGAAAAGGTTTAATTATTTTCAAAGGTCTCCCTCTGCTGGCAATTTGATTTCAGTGCCAACCAGCACATTAAGAAACATATTCAGTAGAGAAGATGCCAGAATTGAAAAATAATTCTTAATTTCTATCAATAACATTGAAACAGGCATGAGCTTAATGCTAATATTAATTTGATGGTGGACATGTCCTTCTGGCATTTCCAAATGTTCTGGCATGCAGTAGTTTCATTCCTTATTAAACTGATGTGAACTGTGTGTCCAGGGCTGCTAAGACATTGGTAAATTTATGGAAGTTCATTTATAGAATACCCTAATGTAAATTGAGTACAATTCAGTCATTTCTTGACTGTTTTTCTTTTTGTTTGTTTTTATTCTGCTGGCGCCTAAATTCTAATAAGTCATTTTGCTAATTATTTATGGCAACGTAACCCTGACAATCCACCAATACCCCACGTGCTATGACAACGCATCTAATACTCTCACAACCCATTGTTGATGGTTCCTATAAGCTCTGCGAGACTCTCAAAGCTGAGTATGAACCCAGCTAAAATGATATATTTCATTACCTACAAATCAAACACTTTCAGAGCTGGTACACAATGATCCAGTCACTCACAACAGTGGAGTGGAGACCTTCCTACCTTCCTGCAAACACAGACAAAGCTACATTTCTAAGGAAACGTACTTGTTATTATGATGTGCCGAGAAGGTACAAAAGCAGCAAGAGTGTGAGAAACAACTCTTTCAGAACTTGGATAGAAAACAGTCTGTGAAAGGGCACACAAACTCCACTTACAACAGGTTGAAAGAGGGCCCAATTAATATATAAAATAAAAACAGAAAATGCTGGAAACACACAGTAGCATCTGTGGAGAATGAATCAGAGCCCAATAATAACGCAGAGGCGGGTTCTGAGCCGAGGGGGTAGGTGGTGGGGAGTGTTGATAGCGGACGCAAAACCCGGAAGAAGTTTCAGGGGGTCAGAATGTCCGATTTCAACATGGACACCTAATTATTATTTTACTTCCAGGTTTCGCATCTCCAATGCGTGTCAGCGGATGTGATGTGCACCCGCATGATGCGATCTCAACTCAACTATTTAAAGGGCCAATTCAAAGATGAAACTTGGAGGAGTTGGGAGCTTTTGGAAATAGACTGCACCCCATTTTAACGACAACTCACTTGATCTACTGCTGGGTGCAGTAAGGAGCAGGAAGGAGGTTATCTTCCCCAGCAATGGGAAGAAGAAACCTGCTGCTGTCACCAAGAAGGCGTGGTTAGAGGTGGCTGAGGAGGTCATCAGCAGGAGTATTGTTTCCCGTTCCTGAATCCAGTGCAGGAAGCGGTTTAATTTTTTTTTCAAAAAATATACTTTATTCATAAAATTTGTAGCAAAAAACATACAATATAGTTGTCCTATCACATTCCAAACATACACAATACAGATTATACAATTTGCAGGTTACATCAAGTACAGTTCAGTGAATACATTGTGCATACTTACAGTTCATCACACTCTGGGGTGTCTCATTGCATTATACTCAATACAGATTATTGCTTACAGGTACATTACAGGTACATTGCAGCAAATTGAATTCTACATTCTGCCCGAGAGGTTTTTCCCTGATTGCATCCCCTCTGTTTACAATGGTGGGAAGGCTCTAAGTGGTTGCCTTTCCCCACAGAGCCTTTGCAGTGGTTGCACCCATCCTCAGTGCGTCCCTGAGCACGTAGTCCTGGACCTTGGAACGTGCCAGTCTGCAACACTCGGTCGAGGACAGCTCCTTGCACTGAAAGACCAGCAGGTTTCAGGCAGACCAAAGGGCATCTTTCACTGAGTTGATGGTCTTCCAGCAGCAGTTGATGTTTGTCTCAGTGTGCGTCCCCGGGAACAGCCCGTAGAGCACAGAGTCCTGTGTTACGGAACTGCTCAGGACGAACCTGGACAGATACCACTGCGTCTCTCTCCAGACCTTCTTTGCAAAGGTGCATTCCAGAAGGAGACGGGTGACGGTTTCGTCTGCACCGCAGCCTCCTCGGGGACAATGTGCGGTGGCGCTGAGTGTCCGGGAGTGCATGAAGGATCTGACAGGAAGGGCCCTTCTCACCACCAGCCAAGCTATGTCTTGGTGCTTGTTTGAAAGTTCTGGCGATGAGGCATTCTGCCAAATGACATTGACAGTCTGCTCGGGGAACTGACTGACAGGATCCACCGTCTCCTTTTCCCGCAGGGTCTCGAGGATGTTACGTGCGGACCACTTACTGATTGCCTTGTGGTTGAAAGTGTTTTTTTTGCATAAACTTTTCGACGAGGGACAGGTGGGGCGGAACGGTCCAACTGGACGGAGTGTTCCGTGGCAGCGTGGCCAGGCCCATCCTTCGCAACACCGGGGATAGGTAGAACCTCAGCACGTAGTGACATTTTGTGTTTTCGTACCAAGGGTCCACGCAAAGCTTGATGCAGCCGCACACGAAAGTGGCCATCAGGATGAGGGCCACGCTGGGCACGCCTTTCCCCCCTTTCTCCAGAGATTTGTACATCATGTCCCTGCGGACACGGTCCATTTTTGATCTCCAGATAAAGCGGAAGATGGCTCGGGTGACTATCACGGCGCAGGAGCGAGGTATGGTCCAGACCTGTGCCAAATACAGCAACACCGAGAGCACCTCGCACCTGATGACCAGGTTTTTTCCCACGATCGAGAGGGATCGTCGATCCCATAGTCCCAGTTTCTGCTTCACCTTAGAAGTACGTTCCTCCCAGTTTTTGGTGCACGCCCTGGCCCCCCCGACCCAGATCCCCAGCACCTTCAGGTAATCCGACCTGACAGCGAAGGGGACAAAGGATCGGTCGGTCCAGTTCCCAAAGAACATGGCCTCGCTCTTGGTGCGATTCACCCTGGCCCCTGAGGCCAGTTCGAACAGGTCGTAGATGCTCGTCAATCTGCGGACCGACAGCTGATCCGAGCAAAAGACGGCGACGTCGTCCATGTAAAGGGAGGCCTTGACCTGAGTGCCTCCGCTGCCTGGGATCGTCACCCCTCTTATGCCCGCATCCCTCCTGATAGACTCGGCAAAGGGTTCGATGCAGTACACGAACAAGACGGAGGAGAGAGGACAGCCCTGCCTGACTCCAGATTTGATCGGGAAGCTTTCTGATTCCCACCCGTTGATTGAAACGGCATTACTGATGTTTGTGTAGAGCAGTTGGATCCAATTGCGGATTCCCTCCCCAAACCCCATTTTGGAGAGCACGTCCATCATGTACGTGTGAGATATTCTGTCAAAGGCCTTCTCCTGGTCCAGGCTGATCAGGCAGGTATTCACCCCCCTGTCCTGTACATAGGCGATCGTATCCTTGAGTAGCGCCAGGCTATCAGAGATCTTCCTGCCGGGTACGGCGCAGGTCTGATCGGGGTGAATTACCACCTCCAGGGCTGACCCAATTGGCGATGACCTTGGACAGAATTTTGTAGTCCACGTTAAGCAGTGAGATGGGTCGCCAATTTTTGATTTCTTCCCTCTCCCCCTTCCGCTTGTAGATGAGGGTGATGATGCCTTTCCGCATGGAGTCTGACATGCAGGAAGCGGTTTAATGACCTAACCAGGTCAGGAATGGTGAGTACAGTTGCAGATTCACCTACAACCTGTAGTGCACACATCCCACCTCACACTGTCTTGTCAAGCGTAATCCATCACATCACTTCTCACAGCTACGTAAGTTTGAAGAGCATCCATTGTTCACTTTACATGCATTTTCTCATCTCCCCATTTATCCATCCACCACTGCCTCTCGTCCCAATCTATATGCAATGTGATGCATTTGCCTGATAATCACCCTCACCGAATGCACTGCATCCAGCGGGTGAACATCATCAACCTGTTGTTCCCCCATTGCAGGAGAAGCGAGCACAAAACACAAGGGAGAGGGAGAGGACCGGAAATGGCCCACCACAGATAGTGTAGCAGACATCAGCAGAGGAGGAGACAATGAAGATCAGTGGCGTATCTGAGTCCATGTCCATCGGAGATGGAGAGACTGAAACTTCGCAGCTGCCTGGTGACAGAATTAAATATCTCTGATATATATCTCATACAAGACTAAGTCATGTTGACTTGAATTCAGCAACAAATGAAATATGATCGTCTTAATTGTGCTAAGTAACAACATTTTTACATTGCCAGTACTAATTCATATCGATTTCTTCTCTCCTCCAGGGCCTTCACGGGTAGAACAGCAGTTTCCTGACGACCATTCCTCGGTGGACCTGATTCCTTCTGAGGCTGCATCGTCACAGAATATAGGCTTACCAGGCACCAGCGCAGATACATGCACTTCGGTCGGTCCTATTAGACAGTTAGTTGGGTTTTAACAGTTCACAAGTGAGCATGAGCAGAGAGTGGTGGCAGGGACAGCTGTGGAGAGTCCCTGTCGGAGGGCGCACTCCTCTCCAAGCTCTGCTTAGCTGGACACAGATGCTGAACCCTGGGGACCATTGATGAAAAGGAGAATTATAGAGGAACAGCAGCAAATTTGCGAGGTAAGGGCAGGTGTGCCACGCACACTGTTCACAATAGCAGAGAGGATGGAGAAGTCCAGCTTGAATAATTGTGGATTGACGTCACAGGCCATTGCGAGAATGTCTTCCATGGATAGAGTGGCCTCCTCCGTGGAACTTCAATCATGGCAATCAAATCAGTCCATGCAGGCCATGACCACGGCTGTGCAGACTTTGGATGCCAACATGTCTGCCATCTTAAACAGGACAACAGATATGTTAGCATGAATTGCCAGAACCAATTGGTACATGTGCAATGGGTGGATGGTTGGTTACAGGATGGCTTTGTGTCAGTGGGGGTGGGGGGATGGTGCTGGGTGGGGCCGGGGGATGTGATAATCACTTTAGTCCACTGTGAGTGACTAACTGAACCTTTGAGCAGTTAGGGCATCCCTGGCATCCTGAGCAGCAATGTGAGTGGCTGGTCTGTTGTTGGGTGCATCATCTTCATCTTCCTCCTCGTCCTCCTCTTCAGTGGAATCATTATCAGATGATGAGAGCTGAGTGCCTTGTTTCTCCATCACTTTTAATCCTCACTGCTGTGCTATATTGTACGGAACACAGCACAACACAATCATCCTAGAGACCCTCGCTGGCGAGTACTGAAGGGCATCTCCAGACCTATCCAGGCACCTGAAGTGCATCTTGAGCATGCCAATGGCTTGCTCAATAACACATCTGTTTGACATATGGCTGTCGTTATACTGCTCTTGGGGTTCATTGGTGGGGTTCCTTAGAAGTGTCATTAGCCAGGTTTGAAGAGTATCCTTTGTCGCCAAGCAGCCACCCCTTGAGGGTGGTTCCAGGTACGAATGGATCGGGGATGTTAGACTGATGCAGGATAAAAGCATCTTGGCAGCTCCCGAGGAATCTGGCGCAGACCTGCACAAACCTTTTCTTGTGGTTGCACACCAGCTGAACATTGATGCAATGAAATTCCTTATGGTTGATGAATACTCCTGGTTGATCTGGTGGTGCTCAGGTTGCCATGTGTGAGCAATCGATGGCACCCTGTACCTATGGGGAACCAGCCAGAAACACAAATCTGAGTGCCTGCTCATTCTGGATATTGTCATTACAGGGGAAGTTTACATAACTCGCAACCCTGGCAAACAATCCATCCAGGATTGCGAGTTATGTAAACTTCCCCTGCGATGACAATATCCAGAAACAATCCAATCATGTCCTGCCTTGCGCATTTATGTGCAGCTGACTGGGAGACCCTCGATATGTCTCCGGTAGTGCCCCGGAAGGAACCAGAGGCAATGAAATTGAGGGCAGTGGTGACTTTCACAGCCATGGGTAATGCATGGCCACCAGGTCCAGCAGGGAGCAGCTCTTCTAGGACGCTGCAGATGTCTGCGACCACCTGATGTGACACTCTGAGCCTCCGGAAGCACTGCTCTTCAGAGAGGTCAAAGAAGCTGAGCCTCTGTCTGTACACTGTGCTAGGTGGGTAGTGCCTCCTGCGAACTCAACCCCTCTGTTGTCCACCCCTCTGTTGTCCACCTGGAACTGCCACCATAGCATGGATGTGGATGGTGATTGTCTTCCTGGTCCAAAATCCAATCTAAAGCAGCCAAAGGACCATCCATCCTGATGTTCTCTGTGTGAACACCTCCAAACTTTACCAATACATCTGTCACACAAAACCTTTCACTTAACCGTTCTCCAGAAGGAACTGAAAAAGCAGCTGTGAACATTGAGCCTTTACTTATATCGGCACACCTGACCTTTAACCATCCCCATGAAGTGCCATTCAATCTCGCCTCCATTTTACTGATAAGTTTCCTGAGTCCCGGGAAACCTTTGCTGGAGGTGTTAATTTCACATCACTGCCAAAATCTCATGAAAGAACCCTCATTAACTTCTTAAAATGACGGACCCGCCTCTCAAAAGCGGGTTACTCGGCCGCACCCAAACCTGCCTCCTTTAAAAGACAAAAGGGATGATGGTGCAAGGCAAAAGGGGAATGGTAATGGGACAATAAAAAAACAAAAGATGGGTCCAGAGGAGGTGTAAATGGCAACAGCAGAACCATTACCAGCACCTGCTGTCTGAGAAAATGGGAGTAGTGGTTATGATCTGAAGTTATTGAAATCAATATTGAGGTTGTAACGTGCCTAATGGAAAGATGGGATGCTGTTCCTCGAGCTTCCGTTGAGCTTCATTGGAACAATGCAGGAGGCTGAGGACAGAGAGGTCAGAGTGGGAGTGGGATGGAGGATTAAAATGGCAAGCGACCGGAAGCTCAGGGTCACGCTTGTGGACTGACTGGAGGTGTTCAGCAAAGCGATCATCCACTCTATGTTTGGTCTCCCCAGTGTAGAGGAGACCGCATTGTGAGCAGCAACTACAGTATTCTAAATTGAAAGAAGTAGAAGTAAATCGCTGTTTCACCTGGAAGGAGTGTTTGGGGCCCTGGATGGTGGGAAGGGAGGAGGTGAAAGGGCAGGTGTTGCATCTCCTGCGCTTGCACAGGAAGGTGCCGGGGGAAGGGAACGGGTGCTGGGGATGATGGAAGAGTGGACCAGGGTGTCGCGGAGGAAACTGTCCCTTCAGAATGCTGAAAGGGGAGGGGAAGATTCTTTGGTGGTGGCATCGCGCTAGAGGTGGCAGAAATGGCAGAGGATGATCAGTTGAATGTGGAGGCTGGTGGAATGGAAGGTGAGGACAAGGGTGATTAAAGTACTTCTCACAGCATGCTGCTCGGCAGCGAATCTTACTGCTGTGGTGGTACAGAGAGCTGCCCCATCACACAAGTAAAGTTGATTTGGGACACTTTGGAAAATGGCCCAGTTCTTTAGGACAGGTGTATCCAATCTATAGCCTTAGGGCCATTTATAACCCCTGAGCCCTTGCAATTCAACTCTGGAAGCTTGGGCTATGCTGTCCTATAAGCAGTTATATTTTTTATTTATATGTTTTCAATGTTTGAATTTTATGGGCCTGAAGGTTTGGAAGGGGCTGTTTTCAACACTGCTACCTTATTAGTGAATAAATCCTAAATCGAAATACCAAAATCTGTTAGTATCAACAGTTGGAGATATTTGCAAGTTAATGCAAATATGGATTTAAACTTTGTATGTAGCCCCGGAGGCTCCATGGTACATACGCCTTCTTTAGGATTTGGTCTATTAGTGGCCTTATGCCAACAGATAACTATGCCAACAACATTCTTTGTACAACTACACATACCACTGTAGAAAGGGCATAGCAAGGTGCTCAAGGACTGCAAAGACCCAATAAGGAGACATCTGACATGAAGTAAGAGCTGTTGCTACATGGGCCCTGAGTCGAATTATCCTGAATGGATGAAAGTAATCACAAAACTTCTTGAGGTGAGCATTGGAATTTGAACTTAATTAATTAATTAAGATCAATTAATACTCCAGGGTAGTACTATCCAAATGCACTCTATAAACTAATGCATTACTGCAACTGCAAAACAAATTCCTCCTCAGAAAATTTTAATGTGGCAGCAACTTTAAGTGCACCAAAATTATTTGTCTCAACTGTTCCATATTTGACCTTTGTATTCTCCCCCATCTTTGGCTAACTAGGTCTGGGGTGATTGTGCTTGTATATATCAGATTCCAGTATCATTCTCTAGTATCAGTTACAGTATTCCCCCAATAATACTCATATATGTTACTTTAACATTCTAGTGTTGTCTGATTACAAAGTCGCATCCTAGAAGAATGAAGCAATTGGCCCTAAATCAGGGGGTTAGTATCAGGCCCCATAATCTTACTTGTAAACAGAGCTCTGTGGGGCTGTCTGATCGAATATGGTACACCCAAAGTTACCGAATTAAAACATTAATGGATGATTGTAAAAAATTACTATAAGGAACAAATTAAGACTAGAAACACACTGGTCTATCAGATAAAATAAAGCAAAATATGCCAGAATTATGCTGTCTACAATCAATAAGAATAATAAGCTGGCCATAGATTTCCAGAAGAATATTAAGACATTTAAATGTTTTCATGATAACTAGTGTGGCTCCAGAGTGGAAGTCAATAGAGCCGACACAAAGATGTTTTCAAAACGTAGGGGGTGAAAATCAGCTTGGGCGCTAACGTAAAATCGGCAATAGCGAATCGGCAGCCCGTTTCACACTCCACCCATTGACTCCAAGATGAAATTCACCCTCCTAAAGAATTGCCCCACTTTACGACAACAACATCTTAATACAAGCATCTTGTTGAAAAGAATGGGAATAACATGAAAAGGGCGGAGCTGCCGGTGCCAATCGCAACTCCACAAGCAGCTCGACAGACTGAAGAATTCAATTTCAGGCTGCCTGTCTCACTGGCAGCAGCCCTCAGGTATGTCCCAAAAGGTGGGTGGGCAGTCGTCAGGAGTGCTGTGGAGTTGGGAGGAGCACGCCTGCTCCACATCAATTTTTTTTAAAATGTAATTTAACGTACCTTTTTGATGGCGGCCGCTATCTAGGCCCCATCCACGTCCAGAAAACCTGAGCCGAGTAAGCCCAAAGCCTCCTCCGCTCAGGGCAGCACAATTTGGCAATGGGGTGCTAAAACAGGTGTTAGGCCCCTCATTAGCATATGCACGAGGCCTAACACCCGATTTAGGCGGCTGCCCCGATCACCTGACAAATGGCCCAAACCAATTTAGGGTCGGATATATTTCAGGCGTCCTTGGAACCTGAAATTGGATCTGGTTGCACTCTAAAACGGGTGTAACAATGTCTAATTCCTACCTCCATATTCTGCTAATGTTGCCATCTCATTGCAATTTTGCCGTGCCATATTTCAATTGGATGTGCAAAAAGAAAATTGTTTCCTTCAAGATAGATATTTGGGCAGCAGTTGGCCTCAATATCCTGGGCTGAGGAGGGGAAAATTAGCCAGCATTCCACTCTTGATGGTTCCCCAGTGACCTCTATAGAAAAGTACGCATGCATAGAGGTTATATGAGAACAGGATCGGGTTCGACTGTGATAGTTCCCATAGTCAAATATCCAGGGCCACTTGGATGAGTACTTAAAGACCACCAGCAATGGAGAGGAAGAGAATGAGGAGGAAAATATGGAATGTAATTTGTTTTATTTATATAAATCAGCAATTTTTCTTTATACCATTACAAACAGGACTGAAGAACATACAGACTGAAAAATAGAAAGCCATAAAGCAATAAACTTTTATGGATCATCCAGGGTCTGATGTGAAATAAGGTAATTCTTCTTTGTCTATTTGAGCTCCAAGCAGTAAATGAACTCGCACAAAATCCTGAATATTAAATTTTGATGAATAGGAACTTTCATGTAACATGCAATCATAAATGACTTGCATTTTGTTATGATGGATTGTAAGCAGCCGGGCTGTATTCTCCGGAACTAAGCTTCAAAGAGAAAGAAATTGGAAGAGAAATACTTTTTATTCACTTAAGCCACAGAATATGATTTCCAGAAATAATGCAAAACACCTCATTTAAAAAAGGTACTGTATGACAGAAATACACAATAGATAACCTTGAAAAGTTTAATTTTCAAATCCATACAGTGAAATTTATGCATTGGTTTGGGTTTAAGTACTACACAGTTGTTATTGTAAATTCCTCAGATGGAAAATAACTTGACCTTAAAAAATACCTCTGTGTTTTGTAACATCGTTCAACTCAGGAAGACTTTTTTTTTAAACGGAAAAGCAGAGTAATGTTACACAATTTCCAGTTCCATCTCTAGACTTTCATGACCTGTTTGCTACTTTGCCAGGTTTCACAGGTACCGAGCCTTTCATTTATACCATCTGGGGAAGGGTCTTTTCAGGATTTTGTCACAATTCTGCCAAGAACAATTATTCTCATAGAGTCCTTCAGGATTCTCTTAATTGTTTATCTGAACTCAGTGCTGTAATGGTAGTTATGTGCCGGAACTTTCAACTTCTGCAAGGGATGTAAAATAGGCAAGATCAGATAGGCTACCCGTTAAAAACCCCACCTGATTTTCCAAACATGCTATTGGTATCCTTACATCCTTCGATACGGGGGTGGTGCCAGAGGACCAGAGAATTGCAAATGTTACACACTTGTTCAAAAAAGGGTGTAAGGATAAACCCAGCAACTATAGGCCAGTCAGATTAACCTCGGTGGTGGGGAAATTTATAGAGCAACAATCCGGGACAGAATTAGTAGTCACTTGGACAAGTGTGGATTGATTAGGGAAAGCCAGCACTGAGGTTTGTTAAAGGCAAATCATTTTTAACTAACTTGATTGAGTTTTTTGATGAGGTAACAGAGAGGGTAGATGAGGGCAATGTAGTTGATGTGGTGTGTATGAACTTTCAAAAGGCATTTGATAAAGTGCCATATAATAGGCTTGATACCAAGACTGAAGCCCGTGGAATAAAAGGGGCAGTAGCAGCATGGATACAGAATTGGCTAAGTCACAGGAAGCAGAGAGTAATGGTGAACGGTTGTTTTTCGGACTGGAGAGAGGTGTACAGTGGTGTTCCCCAGGGGTCGATACTAGGATCACCGCTTTCCTTGATATATATTAATGACTTGTACTTGGGTGTACAGGGCACAATTTCCAAATTTGCAGATGACACAAAACTTGTAAGGGAAGTGAACAGTGAGGAGGATAGTGATAGACTTCAAGAGGATATAGACAGGCTGGTGGCATGGGCAGACACGTGGCAGATGAAATTTAATGTAGAAAAATTAGAGGTGATACATTTCGGTAGGAAGAATGAGGAGAGCAAATATAAACTAAAGGGCACAATTCTAAAAGGTGTACAGGAACAGAATGATCTGTACACAAATCATTAAAGGTGGCAGGGCAGGTTGAGAAAGCGGTTAAAAAAGCATACGGGATCCTGAGCTTTATAAATAGAGGCATGGAGTACAAAAGCAAGGAAGTCATGTTGAACCTTCATAAAGCACTGGTTCGTCCACAATTGGAGTATTGTGTCTAATTCTGGGCACACACTTTAGGAAAGATGTGAAGGCCTTAGAGAGGCTGCAGAAGAGATTTACTGGAATGATTCCAGGTATGAGGGACTTGAGTTACGTGGATAGACTGGAGAAGCTGGGGTTGTTCTCCTTGGAACAGAGAAGGTTGCGAGGAGATTTGATAGAGGTATTCAAAACCATGAAGAGTCTAGACAGAGTAGATAGAGAGAAACTGTTCCCATTGTTGGAAGGATCAAGAACCAGAGGACATAGATTTAAGGTGATTGGCAAAAGAACCAAAACCATGAGGAAAATTTTTTTTTACACAGCGAGTGGTTTGGATCTGGAATGTACTGCCAGAGTGGGTGTTGGAGGCAGATTCAGTCATGGCCTTCAAAAGGGAATTGGATGAATACTTGAAAGTAAAAAGCTTGCAGGGCTACGGGGATAGGGTGGAGGAGTGGGACCAGCTGGATTGCTCTTGCATAGAGCCGTCACTGACTCGATGGGCCGAATGGCCTCCTTCCGTGCTGTAACCTTTCTATGATTCGAACCTCCATAATGGAGCTTTACAATAAGATTTTTGATGGGGAGGTTGGCTCCAGATATGCTAAAGAAACAAAAAACATGGCAATTTGTCACTGAAAGTAGAAAGTCATTGTTAACAACTCAAGAACCTGGTGAACGACCCGGTAGAAATCGTACAAATTAAAGAAGAGCATAAAGCTAATGCATGAACATTACTGTAAAGCAGCAGCACAAGACATATGTGACCATGAATACAAAAAACACTGTAGTGGTGCAGAGAATAATTAGCGAGGATGAAGCAAGTGCGGTCATATGAGTGAAAATAGCAAGGTTGTGCAAATTATGGAAAATGCTGGAAACACACAGCAGTTCAGTCAGCATCTGTGGATAGAGCAGACACGTTTACGTTTTGGGTGTGAATATTTCTTCAGATTTGAAAAATAGGAGGCAGACAGACATATTAATGCATCTGCAGTATTTTGTTTTTTGCTTATACGAATCATATTGTGTGTTATAATTTGAAAGAGGACGTAGAGCAGAAAGGGATTTCCACAGGCCAAATTATGGTATTTCAATTACCACAGTGTAAAGGCAAAACTGATACATAACACATAGCATTGTATAGGTATTGTATTGTATAATCAGAAATTCAGTCCATATGAGCAGACAATAGTAGATTTGTTTGGGTGAGAAATTTGTCTTGGGCTCTAGCGCAAAACCGGCGATAGCGCATTGGCATTCCGTTTAACACCCCCCCCCCACAACGATAAATCGGGCAGGGTATAAAACTGGCTGCCAATGTGCTATCGCCTATTTTGCACTTCCACCCAAGACGGATTTCACACCCTGAGACTCTGCACAGCATTGCAACTGTACAGATTGAACAGGTACACAGAAATAATGATACATACCGTATTAATCATTTACTCTATGATTCGCATAATGTAACATCAACATGCTCATACACACTGCGCACAAGCACATAATATCGCCCTTGTAATAATGCAGTACCCAAATGAATGTACTCAACCAATGTGGAGAATTTAGCACATAAGGGGCAAATGCAAAAACAAAACACACCAAATATATAGATTATAAGTACCAAAATGAATTCACTTTAATATGTCTTGACATTTTCATTCATTTATTTTGCAGAAAATAAATTGTTAGTTGTCTAAAAGGCCAGCAGTGTCACTGATTATCGAGGTGTTCATAGTGACTTAAGAATTAAGGGCAGTAGTGACCTTCACTGCTGCTGGTAGTACATTCAGATGGTTGATTTTCTTGTAGGTCTTCATGGAACAAGGGACACATTTCAATCACAGCCTTCCTGGTGAGCCTCAGCATCCTCATACATCGCTCCTCCATCATGGCCATAGCTGCTACACCCTTGCTATCAGGCAGAAAACTTCTTTGGCATGACCTGGAGTAAAATGATCACATTTTGATTTGACTGGAAATGTGCTTTAGTTCCTCATTAATAACCATCACAAGACTTTAACAAGCAAAGCTTGGTGATGTCTGCCCACTTTTTCATTAATGTTCGGTTATTCAATTTTTGGAGGATAGGAATCCTCACAGATGAGTAATCCATTAGCACTTCCTACTGCATTCCACCACTTTTTAACTCGCATCTGCTTTTTTTTGCTCATTACCAAAAAGAGGAAAGTATAGCCTTAGCTCATCAAATCAAAAAGAATTCAACCTTTATTGTGCTAGCTCCAGTCACAGAAAGCAGCCATTCATTTAGTACTCATTATTAACTGCTGAGGGATAGTTTTGCCTTCTGAACAGCATGTTACCATGGCATCCAAACCTCAGAATGGTCAGAATTGGGCACAAAATTGGGCATTCACTAAGCAGCAAAAAACATCCAATCTAAGGGCGCTTGAGATTTTCATTTTAAATGTTGCACTTGTGATTTTTAGTACCAACACCTCAAATTTAAGTTCTCAGTGTCCTAGGCCCAACCATCTTCAGCTGCTTCATCAATGACCTTCCCTCCATCATAAGATCAGAAATGGGGATGTTCGCTGACAATTGCACAGTATTTAGTTCCATTCACAACCCCTCAGATAATGAAGCAGTCCATGCCCACATGCAGCAAGACCTGGACAACATCCAGGCTTGGGCTGATAAGTGGCAAGTAACATTCACACCACACAAGTGCCAGGCAATGACCATCTCCAACAAGAGAGAGCCTAACCACCTGCCCTTGACATTCAACGGCATTAACATCACCGAAAGCCCCACCATCAACATCCTGAGGGTCACCATTGACCAGAAACTTAACTGGACCAGCCACATAAATACTGTGGCCACAAGAGCAGGTCAGAGGCTGTGTATTCTGTGGCAAGTGACTCACCTCCTGACTCCCCAAAGCCTTTCCACCATCTATAAGGCACAAGTCAGGAGTGTGATGGAATACTCTCCACTTGCCTGGATGAGTGCAACTCCAACAACACTCAAGAAGCTCGACACCATCCAGGACAAAGCAACCTGCTTGATTGGTACCCCATCCAACACCCTAAACATTCACTCCCTTCATCACCAGCGCACCATGGCTGCAGTGTGTACCATCCACACGATGCACTGCAGCAACTCGCCAAGGCTTCTTCAACAGCACCTCCCAAACCCGCGACCTCTACCACCTAGAAGGACAAGGGCAGCAGGCACATGGGAACAACACCACCTGAACATTCCCCTCCAAGTCACACACCAACCCGACTTGGAAATATATCGCCGTTCCTTCATCGTCGCTGGGTCAAAATCCTGGAACTCCCTTCCTAACAGCACTGTGGGAGAACCTTCACCACACGGACTGCAGCGGTTCAAGAAGGCGGCTCACCACCACCTGCTCAAGGGCAATTAGGGATGGGCAATAAATGCCGGCCTCGCCAGCGACGCCCACATCCCATGAACGAATAAAAAAAAATCCTAGTGTTCAAATCCCTGCATGACCTCGCCGCTCCCTATCTCTTGTGACCCTCTCCAGCCCTACAACCCTCCAAGAAATCTACTGTCCTCCAATTCTCACCTCTCGTGAATCCCCAACTTCCTTCGCCCCACCATTGGTTGGCGTGCATTCAGCTGTCTAGGCCCTAAGGTCTGGAATTCTTTCCCTAAACCTCTCTGCCTCTCCACCTCTCTCTCTCCTCCTTTAAGACGCTCCTTAAAACCTACCTCACCTGTCTTAATGTCTCCTTCTTGGTTCAGGTTTCAATTTTTTGTCTAATTACGCTCCTGTGAAGCACCTTTGGATGTTTTACTACCTTAAAGGTGCTATATAAATGCAAGTTGTTGTTGTTGTCATATACTTAATGCAGACAGAGTCAATTTACAAAGTGCTCACTGCTGGTGACAAACAAGGAAGTTACTGCCATATTGAATAAAGCCCAATTGGTGCACCTGTAGCTATATTAAATGTATTTATTACCAAGCCAGGGAAAAATAAAGCAAGCTGGTTTACTGCCAGCGTTTATCATCTTTGGGTGGGACAATCTAAAATGCCTTGACTTCTTTCCTTTTAATTCTTTTGAATTGGTGGCGAGTAGAATTTATATTTCTTTCTGTACAGCCCTGAATCTTTTAAAATTATATTCCTATTTTCTGTTGCCCAGACTTTATATGCATGCATCAGACGAGCAAGAACAACCATGTTATTATGAAACAGGAGCTTCCTACTATTTCTCACACTGATCTCTATTCACAACTGCATTTTAGCTCCTTTAATGTATTATTTTTGTTCCAATGCAGCTGCTTTTTCTCCTTTCCTATTCCCTTTCTTTCTATTTCATGAGCCAGTGGCAAAATCATAAGGATTCACTGCTGGTAATCTTATTATTTTGCTGTTTTTAATAGTACATTTATTGGACAATAACGGTTAAAAATCGCAAACTTAATTGACAGATTGTCAGAAAAAGCAAAAGATTTTCATAATAGGATTAGTAAATTCGCAACATACTGTAGGTACTAAATTGTTTTGTTATCTTTAATTGGTTGGAAACATTTGCGCAACAGACATAAAAATCCATGGAAGATCATTCTTCATGTTTGAAATGTATGCAATGCACAGAGTAAAAATTTAAACCTGAACAGCAAGAGTTGTGATCAAATTCAAGAATTTTTATGTAGTTAAAGCCTGCTTTTGTGTTGCTTCTTATTGGTCCAAGAAAATTCCACACAAGCAGTGTGCTGTGTTAGGCAAGTTAATGCTATTTCCAATGGAAAAAGTACTGGTTGTCTTAATGCAGTATCTCTGTTATCAGTCACAATTTCAATGCAGAAAAGGTCAGTACCTGAACAGCAAATTGGAGACCCAGCCTATTCAGTGCATAACACTGTTTCCTCATTTGTTTTGTTTTTGCTAAAGCAAATCCTAATTTTCTGCCACAGGTGGCAGCCTTTCTCCAATATCTTGTCCAAGCAGCTGTTCTTCTTGTGTGAGCTTAGACAGTGATTTTTTTTCTTCATTCATTCTCGGGATATGGGTGCCACTAGCAAGGCCAGCATTTATTGCCCATTCCAAGAAGGTGGTGGTGAACTTTCTTTTTTTATTCATTCATGGGATGTGGGCGTCACTGGCGAGGCCGGCATTTATTGCCCATCCCTAATTGCCCTTGAGAAGATGGTGGTGAGCCGCCTTCTTGAACCGCTGCAGTCCGTGTGGTGAAGGTTCTCCCACAGTGCTGTTAGGAAGGGAGTTCCAGGATTTTGACCCAGCGACGATGAAGGAATGACGATATATTTCCAAGTCGGGATGGTGTGTGACTTGGAGGGGAACCTGCAGGTGGTGTTGTTCCCATGTGCCTGCTGCCTTTCTCCTTCTAGGTGGTAGAGGTCACGGGTTTGGGAGGTGCTGTCGAAAAAGCCTTGGCGAGTTGCTGCAGTGCATCGTGTGGATGGTACACATGGTGCGCTGGTGGTGAAGGGAGTGAATGTTTAGGGTGTTGGATGGGGTATCAATCAAGCGGGCTGCTTTGTCCTGGATGGCGTCGAGCTTCTTGAGTGTTGTTGGAGCTGCACTCATCCAGGCAAGTGGAGAGTATTCCATCACACTCCTGACTTGTGCCTTGTAGATGGTGGAAAGGCTTTGGGGAGTCAGGAGGTGAGTAACTCGCAGCAAAATACCCAGCCTCTGACCTGCTCTTGTAGCCACAGTATTTATATGGCTGGTCCAGTTAAGTTTCTGGCCAATGGTGACCCCCAGGATGTTGATTGTGGGGGATTTGGCGATGGTAATGCCGTTGAATGTCAAGGGGAGGTGGTTAGACTCTCTCTTGTTGGAGATGGTCATTGCCTGGCACTTGTCTGGCGCGAATGTTACTTGTCACTTATCAGCCCAAGCCTGGATGTTGTCCAGGTCTTGCTGCATGTGGGCACGGACTGCTTCATTATCTGTAATTGCTGTGGGTCTGGAGTCACATATAGGCCAAGGTAAGGACAAGTCTTGAACCGCTGCAATCCATGTGGTGAAGGTATTCCCACAATGCTGTTAGGTAAGGTGTTCCAGGATTTTGACCCAGTGACGATGAAGGAACGACGATATATGTCCAAGTCGGGATAGTGTGTGACCTGGAGGGAAACTTGGAGATGATGGTGCTCACATGCACCTGCTGCCGTTATCCTATAGTGAATATCGGGATGTACAATGTTCTTTAATACTGTTGGAAAGTGATATTTATTAAAATATGTTTTTAAGATGTAAAATCAGGTTAGTGCTGGGTTATAATGTGAAGCTATTTACAGCAGGCAGTGTGTGCTCTAATATTGCAGGATGGAGGAAATTACTGCAGTAAGATGCTCTGAAATATGGCTGGGCGATTTAAGTATCAAAATCCATTTTAATAAATTTAGATTTTTCTTGTTTTTTTAAATTTCCTTTCAATTTCCTTTTCCCTTTTCCTTGCCCTCTTGCAGGGTACAAGTCCACCAGTACCAAGCACTCTCTGTACCTCACCCAAGTGACCATTCTTTCTGTGTTCACTATAAGTAGTGACATCACAGCAATCTTGTCATCATTTGTCATCCACACACACATTTTCCAGCAGGAGTCAATGGATGACAATCAGGAGTAGGAGTCCTAGCTGACTCTTTATTTATCGCCATCCCCCCACTCCCTCTTCCCCCCAGGCACACTGAGGAGAATTGCGGATTGAACATGGGACTTTCTTGTCTCTTTGGCTCAGAACTACAGCTGTGCTTTGATCAACTGATGGGAGCCCAAAATATATAATTTATCCAGCAAGTATGTTTTTTTTCAATTCTGACAGCTATGAGCCCCCTGTTTTAATTCAATCTTTATCAGTGGGAAAATCCTGAATATTAAACATTTAAGTCTACTTTCAACATGATGTTGCTCAAATCTTTTTATACGGACTGTTACACTGAATAATGTAATGCAAATAGCAGGGGTGAGGTTTGAATGGTATCATCTGAGGTACAGTAGCCTGCTGGTTATGGTACTGGACTACCAACCCAAAAGTTGTGAGTTCAAATCTCATCATTGCAAGCTATGAAATTAAGCTCAATAAATCTGGTAATTTATGAGTGTAGACAAACCCTACAGAATGGGTTTGTCTACACTCATAAATTACCAGATTTATTGATAAATTACCAGAATCTAAGATTCTGTAGGGTTTGTCTACATGGGGCAGCACAAATAAATGATGATGGAAAGTTGCTGGATTGTTGAAAGGAAGCTACTACTCCTATAAGAGTAGTATTATAGTCCCATAATATGTGCTTGACTCTTAAGTGCCCCTCAACACATTCTCTGCATAACTAGCAATGTTGCCCACATACTGAGAACAAATAAAAAATATGTGGAAAGTCCCTTTTGTAAGTAGAAGAGTAACATTAGTCAATAAACCCGAAGCTCTCAATATTATAATTTTAAAAATGTCCATTACTTGTCAGCATTTCAAAAATATTCATTAGTAATTTAGGATAGGGATTTATTTTAAGAAAAAAAGCACATTCACAAGTGAGCCACTTGTAGATTATGATTTATAATTCATGAATGGAACAATTTTTATTTGGCGTTTTAATTGTTCTCTCTGCATCCATCTTGTGATCCTTCTGTGATCCAGCTGCCAGTTATTAATTGCGTTTTATCATTATTTTCTTATTTCTCATCTACCAGTTTAAGGAGTGATCTAATGATATCCTCCCTGCTATGTCTATGTCAGGGTATTTATCACACCGAGAAATGTTTAGTACATTATACAACACATTTTGCATCAGTGCAAATCCACATCTGTCATATAATTCAGATTTGGTCGCTGTACTGTATTTTGGGAAGCAGTCTCATACCACTCTTAAGGAAGTAGTCTTGCATCACTAATGTATAACTGTTGCAAAGCAAAGCTTTTAAACTTCATTTTTAATTCATTCAATGTTAACAGAGTCAATGGCTCCATCAACTTTTTGTTTGAATGCCAATGAGTGGAGCTCTGTGCATTGCTGTGGGCCATGCATCATTTCAGATGGGTACCAGTTGATATTGTGCCCTTAGTGTTCACTTCATCATGAGGGAACATCTCTTTTGGTTGCTACACTATAGCGACATTGGCCCACAACAAAAATATTTCCGAAGATTGCTATTTCTGGTGAAATTGTAAATGTGTTGTAAAAGAATTCTTCCATTCCATCCAAGGTGCAAAATGACCTGGTGTGTTATGCATACACACACTTAGTCGTTAGTGCTAAATATATACTTTGCCACATTTTGTAAAATATGTAAGTTTAAAGGCAATGGAATCAAGTACTTCTAGTTGGCATTGTCAATGAACAATTAGTTCAATGAGCAATTAGTATCTTTGTAAATATATTAGGCCTGATTTTAGCAGGCCTGCGGGTTTCCGGCGGGTTGGGTTTCGGGTGCGTGGCCTCCGCGCCAGGTGAAATTAGTGGGTTGCCCGCGCGATCGTAGCAGGCAATCCACTAATTGGATTCACTTACCTGCTCCTCCGGGTTCCGCGCTGCTGGTCTGCGCGTCGGGCGGGCTGCGCATGCGCAGTACGATCTGTCAGCTGGAGGCTCTCTAGTTAAAGGGGCAGTCCTCCACTGACAGATGCTGCAACCAATGGAACAAATTACAGCATGGAGCAGCCCAGGGGGAAGGCTGCTCCCAGTTTAATGATGCCTCACCCCAGGTATCATCAGATGGGGTGAGGAGGAGGGGGAGGACAGAGATCTTCCACCCGGCGGGCGGGAGGAAGTGGCCTGCTTCTGCCACCAAGAAGGTCTGGCTTGAGGTGGCAGAGGGGGTCACCTGCGCCACCAACATATCGCCCACCTGCATACAGTGCAGGAGGCGCTCCAATGACCGCAGTAGGTCAGCCACAGTGAGAACACGTAGTCTTTCCCCTACACTCCGTCTGCCACAACACTGCCCCCACCCCACATCTCCTTCGGCACCGCCAACACTACTCTGTCACATCACCCCTCATACCCACTCAAACCCCATCCTCATCTTACCTGCACCTACTCACCTCGCCAGTACTCACCCCGCCACTAACACGCAACCCAATCCTCATACAATCTCATGGCTCTATCTCATACTCACCCTCTCATGCATCTCTTTCACAGTCAGCCTCACTCAACCTGCCACCACCTGTGCTGCAGCCACAGGGCATGCATCACATATGTGCAGTAGGCAGCGTAAGGCAAACGTGTCGTGAGCATGAAGGGGATGCACAAGGGTGTCTGAGGGTTTGCCATATATTGAATTTCAGAGCAACAAACATCACACATTATATTGGCACCACCACTGCCATGTCTCCGCGAATCCTATCTGTTGTGTCCAATAATGCCCGCTCCTGGGTATCACTATGAGGACCCACCACTGATGCCACCCATTGTGTTACTGCAGAGTAGGTGCAGGTGTATTTGCAGGGCTCTTCCGCGCAGACGACTGAGAGACATCGGCGGTGTACCCGGCTGCACCCTGGAAGGATGCGGAGGATAAGTTGTGGAGGGCAGTGGTGACTTTGGCAGCAACAGGTAAGCAGATGGTGCTGGGGTCAGCCAGGAGCAGCTCGGCATGAAAGAGCCTGCAGATCTCCACGACTACATGTCGAGTGAATCTGCGCCTCCGTGTGCACTGCTGCTCGGAGAGGTCCGGGGAGCTGCGCCTCAGTCTGTGGACCCTGTGGCGAGGGTAGTGCCCTCTGCGACGCATCTCTCTCTGCGGTTGCCCTCCCTCCTGCTGTGCAGGTGGGCGTGCAACAGCACCGTGTTGGGGGGGCTCCACGTCTCTGCGGCGGACGGCGTGGACTGCGAGGCTGCTGGGGCTGGTCATGCTGTTCGTCCTCCGAGGGTGTCCATGCACCACCCATCTGGCAGGTGTTGGTCTGAGGGGTTGTGCAGGGTAGTTGGGTGGTTCCTCGGACTGGGGCTGCGGTTTCGCGTCGGTCTGTCCTCTGGCTTGGCGGGGGGGTGGTGGGGGGCAGGGGTTGCCCTATGTGACGCGGTGGCCTCCTGCGTGGGTGAGGGCTCTTCCCCCCCCCCCCCCACCCCCGTGGAGTGCACCTTGGCAGCTGCCACAGGCTGCTGGCTGCAACACGCCTGGTTGGAGGGAGACTGTTTCCCCCAGTGTGTGAAACACTCTGCGTTGAAGGTAAAATCCCACACTTCCTGTTTTGACAGCTGATTCAGCTCATTTAATGACCTCAACAAGCAAGGTAAGTACACTCAAGTGGAACCCCGCTGGCTGCGGGATTCCCACCAGCGGGGGCCGCGCACGCAGCCCCGCACATCATCGGGGAACCCGGAAGTGGTCGGGATCGTGGCGCGATCCGGTCACGTGACTGGATATCGGGATTTCCGGGGCCCCCCCCGCTGGAAACCCACAGGAAACCCGACGGTAAAATCGAGTCCATTATATTTTCTATAACAGAGCAACTTGCCCATTTGGATGGGGTACTATTTACTTCACTTTCTATATAAAAACACACTTGAGATGCTGTTGTAAATATAATTTTATCTGTTTGCATCAAAAATTAACAATTTAATCTTTAACAAGCGATATTAAACAAGCAATAAATCAACAGTAAGGGAGACTGCATTTCTTGAGTTTATTCTAATTATCTCAATGCACATACAGAAGCCAGTTAAGTTTTGTGATGTTATCAGGAAGCAGTTAAGGTATTTTTTAAATGATGGTCTCATAAAGGAAGTATTATCCACCAATTTATTTCACATTAATGATTTCAAAAATATACGTGTACTGCACGTATAGTGCTGAATTTTGGCAATGTATTTTTTTTAACAGACTCTCAATTTAAAAAAAATGTTGGGCATATTATGTAAATAAAAGATATGCTTCCAGGAGCAGAGACACTTATTATTTCAGTTTTGAAAATAACCTGCAATACACCCCAGGGTTTGAAGTGCTCTTTCAAATGATCTTAGTCCTGATTAAAATCCAATTTGCTCTCCCGAGCATGAATTATCTTCTGGTTATATCAGACGTGGGTGATCATTTTTTCCTGTTGCTTTTACAAAATAATAAATGAGTTATGTGACTATATTTTGACCTGTGGTATAAATAACACACACAAAGAACAGTCAAGTTGTGACTTTAATGCAGCCACAATTACGGCTTTAGTCATAACCACTGGTGTCTGAATATTGTGGAATTCCCATTTTGTGCTATTTATAAAGGTGGCTGCCTTTATTAAATTTTCTATTAGAGTCACATAAAGAATGTGTGTAAAGGGACTGTTTCATGTGTCTTTGCTGTTAGTGCTAGACCATTGAACAGGCACCTCTTATGTCAAAGAAATTTATAAAAAGCAGTAAGTATTGGGATGGAGACTGTGTCGAACAGAAAACATTCTAAGTTTTACAATTTAAACATGAGGGGTATCTTGCATTTAATCAAAAATATATCTGGCATTATTTTCTAAAAGTAAACGTTAAAAATGGAGTACATGATATCCATTCATACATATAACACCAAAATATAATACAATATGTCTGGTACAATTGGCACACAGTCATCATAAACTGTTTTGCGATTCTATCTTTGCATTACTTTCATAACATATAATCACTATAAACTGGACAGTCAGCCAAATTTTAAATTTTGCTTAAAGATTATTAGCTTATTTCACTTGTACAGGGAAACAGGAATGTAAACTTGCATTCAATCTCCTGCCTTTTAGAGTCATAGGGCGCTAAATTGGGCCGTGTAGCGCCTGTTGTTTCGGCGCTACACGGCCTCTTCGACATCCAAGATGGCGTCTTGGTTGCACATGCACGTTTCCAGCATGACGTGCGTCGGACGCCATCTTGGTATAGGAGTTAGCGCAGGCGCAGATAACGAACGCTGGAATCATGTAAAGTAGGGAGAAAATGGCTTCAATCAGTGTACAAGGCTGATTTAAAGTGATACACACCATTTTGGGACTTAACGCTCAACTCAACGCACAGTCTTACCCCTGACCATCTGAACGTGTCTTAGAGTGCCTGGAGGACCCCCCACTGGTGCTATTTAAAGGGACCATGCAGGATTTACAGTTTAGTGGCTGGATTATTGCTTTTGGCTGCCGAGACATTTGTAACTGTTTTTGGAGGTCTCCTATACTTGAATACTTGGACTAGGGGACATAGTCTAACATTTAGAGCCAGGACGTGCAGGAGTGAAGTTAGGAAATGCTTCTACATGCAAAGGTTGGGAGAAGTTTGGAACGCTCTTCTGCAAACGGCAGTTGATGCTAGCTCACTTGTAAATTCTAAATCTGAGATTGATAGATTTCTGTGAACCAAGGGTATTAAGGGATACGGGATATATGGAATTAGGTCACAGGTCCACCATGATGTCATTGAATGGCGGAACAGGCTCGAGGGGCTGAATGCCACTGCCACTTGCTGCCTACTGATATGCGCTACCTTCTGCTGCAAGAAAGTATGACGTGTGTCTGGGCAATGTGCCTGTCATGGTTGAATAGCTGCCAGTGTGTGTGGCCTGTGAGTTGTGGTTCGGCGGCTTGCAACAGTGGTAATGTGTGAGGGTGAGAGGAAGCATCTGATTGGAAGAGTTGAGTACTGAGGGGAAGAGTTTGTTGGTATGTGGGTGTTGGGGATTTTAGTGCGTGGAGCAATGGATGCGGCTAGTGGTGCAGTTGGTAGGAGATGCCACTTGATGGTAGACCTCACTCACCTTGACTACTCGTGTCAAAGCATTGAACTTCTTCCTATACTGCATCCATGTTCATGATGCTGCGCGCCTGGCATTAACTTCATCCCCTACTGCCTCCCACTGCCTTTTGGGTGTATGTCTGGAGGGCCTCTTGCTAACCCCCCACCTCGGATGTCCTTCCCTCTGTCCACCTCTTGCACCAAGGCCTCTGATGCATCAGCAGGGAACCTTGGTGCATGGACTCTCAGATCGGAAGATTGGTGAGGTCTGGCATGCAGATTGGAGGATGTGGGATTTAATGGTGCGCAACCTTCATTCAATGTTTTAACATAACTCATTGATATGTAAACATAGGGATGGGACCTGCATCTGTGTTTTACGTGTGCAATGTCTGATCTTTGTTCAGCAGGCTGTTATATTCAGCAAATAACAGGTACCAGCTACCTTTAAGAGATTTCGAACAGACAGCCTGCCTTTAAGAGATTGGAGCTCCCCCTGCTTGTGGGAAATGCGAATTGCATGGAATCCTCGGTCAACGCTGATTTCCAACGCAGATTGCAGGTAAGTCCTCAGGCCTGATGAAAATCTCGTCCTGCCTGTGCAGGGACCATTGGGTGCGGGGTAATAGCGGATCATGCTACTCCCGCCCAAAAGCAGGCCCTATCCAATTTTCCCCCCATAGAACCATAGAAAATTTACGGCACAGAAGGAGGCCATTCGGCCCATCGTGTCTGCGCCGGCTGAAAATGAGCCACCCAGCCGAATCCCACTTTCCAGCACTTGGTCCGTAGCCTTGTAGGTTACGGCACTCCAGGTGCACATCCAGGTACTTTTTAAATGAGCTGAGGGTTTCTGCCTCTACCACCCTTTCAGGCAGTGAGTTCCAGACCCCCACCACCCTAAGGGTGAAATTTTTTTTCCTCAGTTCCCCTCTAATCTTCCTACCAATCATTTTAAATCTATGCCTGCTGGTTATTAACCTCTCTGCTAAGGGAAATAGGTCCTTCCTATCCATTCTATCTCGGCCCCTCAGAATTTTAAATCACCCCTCAGCCTCCTCTGTTCCAAGGAAAGCAACCCCAGTCTCCAGTCCTGTCAACATCCTTGTAAATCTCCTCTGTACCCTCTCTAGTGCAATCACATCTTTCCTGTAATGTGGTGACCAGAACTGTACGCAGTACTCAAGCTGTGGCCTAACTAGTGTTTTATACAGTTCCAGCATAACCTCCCTGCTCTTATATTCTATGCCTCGGCTAATAAAGGAAAGTTTTCCACATGCCTCCTTAACCACCTAATCTATCTGTCCTGCTACCTTCAGGGATCTGTAGACATGCACTCCAAGGCCCCCCACTTCCTCTACACCTCTCAGTATCCTCCTACTTATTGTGTATTCCCTTGCCTTGTTTGCCCTCCCCAAATGCATTACCTCACATTTCTCTGGATTGAATTCCATTTGCCACTTTTCTGCCCACCTGACCAGTCCATTGAAATCTTCCTGCAGTCTACAGCTTTCCTCCTCACTATCAACTACATAGCCAATTTTTGTATCATCTGCAAACTTCTTAATCATGTCCCCTACATTTAAATCCAAATCATATATATATATATTGCACAAAAAGCAAGGAACTTAGTACTGAGCCCTGCAGAACCCCACTGGAAATAACCTTTCAGTCACAAAAACACCCATCGACTATTACCCTTTGCTTCCTGCCACTGACCAGTCTGCCACGTGGGACCTTGTCAAAAGCCTTGCTAAAATCCATGTAGACTACATCAAATGTACTACCCTCATTTACCCTTCTTGTTACCTCGTCAAAAAATTCAATCAAGTGAGTCAGACATGACCTTCCCTTAACAAATCCATGCTGACTGTCCTTGATTAATCTGTGCCTTTCTAAGTGATGGTTTATCCTGTCCCTCAGAATTGATTCCTATAATTTGCCCACCACCGATGTTAGACTGACTTGCCTGTAATTACTCAGTCTATCCCTCGTTCCCTTTTTAAACAATGGTATAATGTTAGCAGTCCTCCAATCCTCTGGCACCATGCCTGTATCCAGTGAGGATTGGAAAATGATCCTCAGAGCCTCTGCTATTTCCTCCCTGTCTGTATACTGTTACTACTTCCCGTCTGTCAGCTCAGCAGTGACAATAGGGCCGAATTAATTCATTCCACTGTTGTTGGTTCTGAACTAGCCTTGCTGCTTCAGTCATCTGTACCCCTTTCTGTGACAAGTCCCTCTTGACATTGTCTATGCAATGCTTCCTTGGCCTCATGTTCCATGTACCTCCGTGTGCAGTGCCCTGAAAGGTATTCTAGCTGTTTCCATTATTGAAAAGTCCCCAAACCATCGCAGTCATCTTTCTTCGATCTTCTGTGCAAGGGTTGTTTCTTGTCCAAGCCTTGTTCTTATATCATTCTTGATTCTTTGCTTCCTGGATACTCCCAGTATTCCTCTCAACCAACGTATCTCTGCTGTTAGTATCTTTTGCTCATCAACTTTTCTCATGTTCCAGCTCTCAGATCCATATAATAATATGGGGATAACCATCGCTTCATAAAATTTTTACTTTGTTTTTACCGAAATATCATTAGTCTTCCATATCCTGCTTAATCTTTCAAAAGCAGCACAAGCAAGTCCAATCTGTTTTTGTATCTCAATATATTTCAGTCCTTCTCTCTCTGTATCATTCCATTGTCACAATCCTAACAGCAGTGTAACAGTGCTGCCACCATGTCAGTAAGAAGGTGCATTTTGCCTGCTGTTATAGTAGCCAGTGCCCTGGTTCCTCAAACTCATGCAGCAATGCTCTGGGTTTTGGAAGAACACCATGGCACACATTATGAGCAGTTCGCTTCAACCAGCTGTAAACAAGATAATTATGAATGAAAAAGATATTCAGCCAATCTTAGGGCCATTCTGAATGGATGAATTGACATCTCCATATTGAGCAACCAGTTGTTTCTGAAATGATTTCAGGGTTTTTGCCTCTACCACTCTATCCAGAAGTCCATGTGTTGATCATTCTTAGTATGAAGAAGGATTTCCTGCTATCAGTCCTAAAATAACTTTTTATTCATTTGAACCTATGTTCCCTTATGCTACTCTTGCAATTTAAATTCAAGTAAGATTCTGGATTTACTTTTTCCATACCCATAACTATCTATACTTCGTAAGATCACCTACCAGACTCCTTTCCAGGATGAAAAGTTCAAGTTTCTCCAGTCTTCTTCATAATTCAGATCTCTCCCACTCGGGATCAGCCATGTGGCTTTTCTTTGCACTGCCTTCAGTATGTGAATGTTTCCCTTGTGGCTCAGTGACCAGAAGTGGACTTAGTACTCAAGATATGGCCTGACCAGAGCACTGTACAGTTTGATCACAACCTCCTCTGACTTGTATTCTACTGTTTTGGCTAAGTAGTTCAGTATTCTATTGGCTTTGTTGATTGCTGCTCTGCATTGGTTGGACCTGTTTAGCATCAAGTCTACTAAAATTCCTAAGTTTCTTTTAGCTTCTCAGCTATTTCAACATCACTTGTTGAGTACATGTGTTGCTTAAATTACTATGTGCAGTACTTTGCATTTGTCTGCATTAAATTTTATCTGCCATTGTTCTGAACATATACTTATCTTGTTCAACTCATTCTGTAATTTCCAACCTGTTTTCCCCAATTCCGTTGCCCCTCCCAGTTTCGTATCATCAGCACATTTTGATCATACTGTGTTGAGTTTCTGATTCCAAATCATTTATGTAAGTAAGAAATAGGAAGGGTCCCAACACCAGGCCGTGGGGCATCGCACTCAAGACTCTTCACACTGTGGGCTGACACAGGCAATCTCTGTCCTCTCCAAGAGAGCTGTCTGGTGGAGGCTGAGGAGCCTGCCAAAAACACCAGAGTCTGACTCTGAAAATCAGACAGGGTCAGGCGTACACCCTTGTGACAGGTAGAACTCCCACTCTCTCACACTTCTGCCAACATAATAGCCAAGTGGAAAGTCGATTTCACCCTCTCTAACTAATCAACTTTCTCACACTGTCTGTCTGTCTTTCTCTCTTTGTCTCTGACTTTCCCTGTATTTTTCTGCTCCTGACAAACTGACTCTGATTTGGGGTGATGAGGAAGTGCATAGAAAGTGAAGGATGGTTGTTGCTGAAACTTAATTGGGTGTGAGGAGTGATGTGATGGAGTAGGCTTGCCAAGACAGGGTGAGGGGGGATGTTGTACACCACAGGATATAGATGAATCAGCGACTGTACTCACTTTTCCTGATCTCGTTAGTCATTAAAGCGTTTCTTGCACTGCAATCAAGACCTGGACACTGTGCTCCTGCTGCTCTTCTGTTCAGCCACCTCTAGCCATGCCTTCTTGGTAGCCGAACCAGATTTCTTTCTCCCATTGCTTGGGTAAATTAGCTCAATACTACAGAAAGCATAGAGGAGTATACAAAGTGCAGGGGTGAAGTTAAAAAGGAAATTAGGAAAGCAAAGAGAGGGCATGAAAAAATATTAGCAGGTAAAATCAAAGTACACCCGAAGATGTTTTATAAATACATTAAGAGCAAGAGGATAACTAAGGAAAGAGTAGGGCCTATCAGAGACCAAAAAGGTAAACTATGTGAAGGCGGAAGATGTGGGTATGGTTCTTAATGAATAGTTTACGTCTGTCTTCACAAAGGAGAGGGATGATACAAGGATTGAAGTTAAGGAGGAGGAGTGTGAAATATTGTATGGGATAAACATAGTGAGGAGGAAGTATTAAGGGGATTAGCATCTTTGAAAATGGATAAATCACCAGGGCCAGATGAAATGTATCCCAAGCTGTTAAAAGAAGCCAGGGAGGAAATAGCGGAGGCTTTAACAATCATTTTCCAAACTTCACTGGATACAGGCATAGTGCTGGAGGATTGGAAGACTGCTAATGTTGTACCGTTGTTTAAAAAGGGAGCGAAGGATAGACCGAGTAATTACAAGCCAGTCAGTCTAACCTCAGTGGCAGGCAAATTATTGGTATCAATTCTGAGGGACAGGATAAACTGTCACTTAGAAAGGCACGGACTAATCAAAGACAATCAGCACGGATTTGTTAAGGGGAGGTTGTGTCTGACTAACTTGATTTAATTTTTCGAGGAGGTGACAAGGAGGATGGATGAGGGTAGTGCAATTGATGTAGTCTACATAGATTTTAGCAAGGCTTTTGACAAGGTCCCACATGGCAGATTGGTCAAAAAAGTAAAGGTCCATGGTATCCAAGGGAATGTGGCAAATTGGATCCAAAATTGGCTCAGTGGCAGGAAGCAAAAGGTGATGGATGGCGAGTGTTTTTGCGACTGGAAGGTTGTTTCCAGTGGTGTGCCGCAGGGCTCATAACTAGGTCCTTTGCTTTTTGTGGTATACATTAACGATTTGGAGTTAAACGATTAAGAAATTTGCGGATGAAACAAAGATAGGCCGTGTGGTTGATAGTGAGGAGGAAAGCTGTAGACTGCAGGAAGATATCAATGGACTGGTCAGATGGGCAGTAAAGTGACAAATGGAGTTCAATCCAGAGAAGTGTGAGGTAATGCATTTGGGGAGAGCAAACAAGACAAGGGAATACACAATAAATGGAAGGATGTGAAAGGTGTAGAGGAAGTGGGGGACCTTGGAGTGCATGTCCACAGATCCCCGAAGGTAGCAGGACAGGTGGTTAAGAAAGCAAATGGAATGCTTTCCTTTATCAGTCGAGACATAGAATATAAAAGCAGGGGTGTTATGCTGGAACTGTATAAAACACTAGTTAGGCCACAGGTTGAGTATTGCACACAGTTCTGGTCAGCACATCACTGGAAGGATGTAATTGCACTAGAGAGAGTGCAGAGGAGATTTACGAGGATGTTGCCATATCTAGAGAATTTTAGCTATGGTGACAAATTGGATAGGCTGGGGTTGTTTTCCTTGGAACAGAGGAGGTTGAGGGGTGATTTGATTGAGGTGTACAAAATTATGAGGGGCCTAGATAGAGTGGATATGAAGGACCTATTTCCCTTAGCGGAGGGGTCAATAACCAGGGGGCATAGAATTAAAGTGATTGGTAGAAGGATTAGAGCGGAAATTAGGAAAATCTTTTTCACCCAGAGGGTGGTGGGGGTCTGGAACTCACTGCCTGAAAGGGTGGTAGAGGCAGAAACCCTCAATTCATTTAAAAAATACCTGAATGTGCACCTGAAGAGCTGTGACCTGCAGGACTACGGACCAAATGCGGGAAAGCGGGATTAGGCTGGGTGGCTCGTTTCTCAGGCGACGTGGACACGATGGGCTGAATGGTCTCCTTCTGTGCCGTAAATTTTCTATGATTCTATGATTCTCCCTCTTGGTTCTCACTGCACCCAGCAGTACTTCAAGTGAAGCATCCGTGAACCTGGGTGCTGCCCTTGCTCTCTTTGAATCCATAGCTAAATTTCCTCCTTTCTCTTCCAAAATCCATTTTTGCATTGGCCCTTTAAATAGTGGACTTCAGATTGTGTTATGTGGGTGCGCAATACGGCCACTATGCAGCTTGGAGACTGGAGACGTGAAACCTGGAAGCAAAAATAATTGATTTCAATTAAGTTGCGATCGCATATTCCAATGCACTCACTTCACTTCCGGGTTTCCCGCGCAAAAATATAACCCCCCGACCCCTCTCTTCCTGGCTCCAGGTAAAGATCATGCCCAAAATGTTGTTAAATCCGCCACAAAAAAAACTGCACATGCATTCTACTCCCAAAAAAGTTTCAGTTCCCTTTAAGGCAAGCCAAAAGACAGATCTACCACATTTCCCTGACATCCAGATGCTGAGTGAGAAAGAGTATTATAGGTAAGGTAAGTGAAATTCTATGAGTGGTAGAGGTTGTGTATTGACACCAGTGGCTTGACTGACTTTGGCCACCCTTGTGAGATCACTGATCCTCTTTCTGCTCTGTGTAGCACTTCTTAGGATGGTGGAGGTTGCACTGACTGCTTATGTCACCTCCCTGCAGACAGCCTGCACCACTCTCTTATGGGGCTTCCTGCCTTCAGTGCCCATCAGATGGTCCTTCCTGGCCCTCACTTTTGCCAGCAACACCTCCATGGACTCATCAGAAAATCTGGGAGCCCTTCCAGCTGCCGGAGGTTGCTGTTCCTTCTGCCATCTTGCCACCTTAAAGGCTGTACCGATACTGGATTTCCCTCCCTCTCAGTGGAGGTAAGTCAATGAGGGGCAGTGTAAGTGCTGCTAAACCACCCTAAATAGTTAATGAAGGTTCCAGCAGCAAAAGCAGCAGGTTCGTGGGAGTCTCCAATTGGCAAGCAGTAGGTTCACCCCACCGCCAATGAGAGGAGAATCCAGCCCAATATCTCATTCTCTCTCTGATTATTTGACTTTCTTTATCTCTCTCTCTGATTTTGGTTTTCTCTCTGTCTCAGTTTTATTTTTCCTATAGCTCCCCATATCTGAATCTATGGCCCCTTAATTTACATGTTCTGTAGCAAATTCCAGACATAATTCGATAGTACTGTCACTTTTGCGGCACATTCTGGGGCGGGACTGGATTTCACCCTGTAATGTCTCTGCTGGCATTTTGATGCAGTCTAGGGTCTACCATGTGTGCGCAATGCTGATGGGAGCTCACTAACATATATTACAATGAGGCTGACAGGCATTGGAGTGCCCAAAACTCGTGACTTGCACCTCAATGTCCCAAATATAATTAACAATGATAAAAGAGGTGTAGCTGTTGCCCGAAACCGACTCCCAGTTAAAATCCCCCATGGAGAGGGGAGGGAGGGAAGGAGGGAGGGAGAGATTGCAGGGGGGTAGAAATCAGATCACGTCTGAAGATCGTGGCGGGGGGGAGATTGGATTATGGGAGGGATCACAGGGGAAAGATCGGATCACGGGGTGGTCTGAAGATCGCAGGGGGAGATCAGATCGCAGGGGGGGGTCTGAAGATCGTGGCGGGGGGAGATTGGATTACGGGAGGGATCACGGGGAAGAGATCGGATCATGAGGCGGTCTGAAGATTGCGGGAGGGAGATCAGATTGCGTGGGGGGGGGGTCTGAAGATCGCAGGGGGGAGATCAGATTGCAGGGGGGGTCTGAAAATCATGGGAGGGTGGAGATTGGATCGCGGGGGGGCTGAACATCGTGGGGAGAAGATCGAATTGGGGGGAGTCTGAAGATCGCAGGGGGAGATCGGATCGCAGGGAGGTCTTGAAGATCACAGGGGGGTGATCAGATCGCGGGGGGGTCTGAAGATCACAGGGGGAGATCAGATCGCGGGGGGGTCTGAAGATCACAGGGGGAGATCAGATCGTGGGGGGGTCTGAAGATCACAGGGGGAGATCGGATTGCGGGTGGGTCTGAAGATCACAGGGGGAGATCAGATCGTGGGGGGGTTTGAAGATCACAGGGGGAGATCAGATCGTGGGGGGGTCTGAAGATCACAGGGGGAGATCGGATTGCGGGTGGGTCTGAAGATCACAGGGGGAGATCAGATCGTGGGGGGGTCTGAAGATCACAGGGGGAGATCGGATTGTGGGTGGGTCTGAAGATCGCAGGGGGAGATCAGATCGTGGGGGGGTCTGAAGATCACAGGGGGAGATCGGATTGCAGGTGGGTCTGAAGATCACAGGGGGAGATCAGATTGCAGGTGGGTCTGAAGATCGCAGAGGGAGATCGGATTGCAGGTGGGTCTGAAGATCACAGGGGGAGATCAGATCGTGGGGGGGTCTGAAGATCACAGGGGGAGATCGGATTGCAGGTGGGTCTGAAGATCGCAGGGGGAGATCGGATTGCAGGTGGGTCTGAAGATCACAGGGGGAGATCGGGTTGCAGGGGGTCTGAAGATCGCAGAGGGAGATCGGATTGCAGAGGGTCTGAAAATCGTGGTGGGGTCTGAAGATCGTGGGTGGGAGATTGGATTGTGGGTGGGTCTGAAGATCGCGGGGGGAAGATCGGATCGCGGGGGGGGGGGGGGGGCGGGGGTGGAGTCTGAAGATCGCCGGGGGCAGATCGGATTGCAGGGGGGTCTGAAAATCGTGGGTGGGAGATTGGATTGTGGGGGATCTGATCATTGCGGGGAGAGGTCAGATCACGGAGGGGGGATCTGAAGATCGCAGCAGGTTTGTTTGGGGGGCCGGGGGGCAAACACTCCTATTCCCCCGGCACACAAGCAGTGCTGGAAAAGCATTTACCTGCTGGATCCGGAAGTTCTCGCCTCCTGTTAGCTACCGGGTTTCTTGAGCCCTGTGAAACCCGTGCTGGAGGCATTAAATCCAAATGGCTGCCAAAATCTGAGGCACGCAGCCTCGTCAACATATTTAAATTACCGACCCACCTCCTGAGAGCAGGTTATTCACTCGACCTCCAACCCTCCCCAGTTAAACCGGAAGTAGGTGCGTTCACAGCTGGTTGTGGTCAGGTTTCCAATTTTTAACAATTTAACCCTCCCCACCCCGGCCCCTCTCCCACCTATCCTGGGGGGGTGGGGGTTAAAATTACTCCGAATCTCTCTATTTGGCTCTTTCACATTATTTGACCCAGTCTCTGAATAACTATCTGACTCACTCTCTCCGAGTCTCTTTATTTGTCACTCTCTCTGGCCAGAGAGACTAAAACTGGGGGTCATAGTCTCAAGGTAAGGGGTTGGCAATTTAGGACCGAGATGAGGAAACATTTCTTCACTCAGAGGGTTGTGAATCTTTGGAATTCTCTATCCCAGAGGGCTGTATATTCAAGACTGAGATCGATGTTCTTCTGTTCTTTCCAATTCTCTTTACTTATCTCTCTCTCGGTCCTTTTATTTTTTTCTCTCTGTCTCTTTATTTGACTGTCACTCTTTCTCTGATCCTCTTAATTTATCTGTCTCTCTGAGTCTCTTTATTTGCCTCTCTCTCGCTCTCTTTATTTCTCTCTCTGAGTCTCTTTATTTCTCTCTCTGAGTCTCTTTATTTCTCCCTCTCTCTGAGTCTCTTTATTTCTCCCTCTCTCTGAGTCTCTTTATTTCTCCCTCTCTCTGAGTCTCTTTATTGCTCCCTCTCTCTGAGTCTCTTTATTGCTCCCTCTCTCTGAGTCTCTTTATTGCTCCCTCTCTCTGAGTCTCTTTATTGCTCCCTCTCTCTGAGTCTCTTTATTTCTCCCTCTCTCTGAGTCTCTTTATTTCTCCCTCTCTCTGAGTCTCTTTATTTCTCCCTCTCTCTGAGTCTCTTTATTGCTCCCTCTCTCTGAGTCTCTTTATTGCTCCCTCTCTCTGAGTCTCTTTATTGCTCCCTCTCTCTGAGTCTCTTTATTTCTCCCTCTCTCGAGTCTCTTTATTTCTCCCTCTCTCGAGACTCTTTATTTCTCTCTCTCTCGAGTCTCTTTATTTCTCTCTCTCTGAGTCTCTTTATTTATTGCTCTCTCTCTGAGTCTCTTTATTTATTGCTCTCTCTCTCTCTCTGAGTCTCTTTATTTATCTCTCTCTGAGTCTCTTTATTTATCTCTCTCTCTCTGAGTCTCTTAATTTTCTCTCTTTCTCTCTGAGTCTCTTTATCTCTCTCTCTCTGAGTCTCTTTATTTATTGCTCTTTCTCTCTCCCTCTCTCTGAGTCTCTTTATTTATCTCTCTCTCTCTCTGAGTCTTTATTTATTGCTCTCTCTCTCTGAGTCTCTTTATTTATTGCTCTCTCTCTCTGAGTGTCTTTATTTATCTCTCTCCCTCTCTCTGAGTCTCTTTATTTATTGCTCTCTCCCTCTTTCAGTCTTTATTTATTGCTCTCTCCCTCTCTCTGAGTCTCTTTATTTATTGCTCTCTCCCTCTGAGTCTTTATTTATTGCTCCCTCTCTCTGAGTCTCTTTATTTATTGCTCTCTCTCTCTCTCTCTGAGTCTTTATTTATTGCTCCCTCTCTCTGAGTCTCTTTATTTATTGCTCTCTCTCTCTCTGAGTCTTTATTTATTGCTCTCTCCTTCTCTCTGAGTCTTTATTTATTGCTCTCTCTCTCTCTCTCTGAGTCTTTATTTATCTCTCTCCCTCTCTCTGAGTCTTTATTTATTGCTCTCTCTCTCTCTGAGTCTTTATTTATCTCTCTCCCTCTCTCTGAGTCTTTATTTATTGCTCCCTCTCTCTGAGTCTCTTTATTTATTGCTCCCTCTCTCTGAGTCTCTTTATTTATTGCTCTCTCTCTCTCTCTCTGAGTCTTTATTTATTGCTCCCTCTCTCTGAGTCTCTTTATTTATTGCTCTCTCTCTCTCTCTGAGTCTTTATTTATTGCTCTCTCCCACTCTCTGAGTCTTTATTTATTTCTCTCTCTCTCTCTGAGTCTTTATTTATTGCTCTCTCCCTCTCTCTGAGTCTTTATTTATTGCTCTCTCCCTTTCTCTGAGTCTTTATTTATTGCTCTCTCCCTCTCTCTGAGTCTTTATTTATTGCTCTCTCTCTCTCTGAGTCTTTATTTATTGCTCTCTCTCTCTCTGAGTCTTTATTTATTGCTCTCTCCCTCTCTCTGAGTCTCTTTATTTATTGCTCTCTCTCTCTCTGAGTCTTTATTTATTGCTCTCTCTCTCTCTGAGTCTTTATTTATTGCTCTCTCCCTCTCTCTGAGTCTTTATTTATTGCTCTCTCCCTCTCTCTGAGTCTTTATTTATTGCTCTCTCTCTCTCTCTGAGTCTTTATTTATTGCTCTCTCCCTCTCTCTGAGTCTTTATTTATTGCTCTCTCTCTATTTGACTCTGAATGCATCTGCGTTTTATTTTTGGCTCTGCCTCCAGGAGCTGAACTACCCGGATCACTGACGTCAGGCGGTGCTGAAAAGCCATCTTTGTAGCGAGCTGAGGGACGGAGCAGTCGGGAGAACCCTGTTGAATATCCCGAAACTAGAGAGAGAAAGAAACGCAAAATGTGAGTACAATCAGCAGGAAAGCGAGGGGGTGGGAGAGAGAGACGGCGCGACAGGGGACTGGCAGTCAGCCCACACTGTAATACTGGTGCAAATACAGATATCCCCATGACTTGCTGTACCCTCCAATGTATAGATTGGGTGATCCTGTAGTTTGCAGTTGGAGAAGCTGCTGTCCTGTTGCATTAGTGCTGAAAGACTGGGCTATTGGAGTGAGGAGTGTCTGCAATTTCCATGTCAGTTTCGACTCCGTTGCCCAATGTCTGTGAGAGAGTGTTTCGGGGAATGAAGACCCGATGGCTGTGTGTTGCAGACAGTTATGATGATGGTGAGATCCACCTCCCCTGGTGTTAACAACCGAGGCGGTGAAAGTCAGCGAGAAAGAGCGAAAGGCAACACGTTTCTCAGGGCGAAGCGAAGTAGAAATAGTTCTCTTACAGCACCAACTAGCCGAGCTGAATGCTGTTTTCCATTTACTTTTGAATGTGCTGCATCACACACCACGATATTGGCAGGATAAATGTTTAATATCTGGTGTCACTGACACCCTGTGCCACATTCAGGGCGTTGTACTATCTGCACACATTCAGAGGACGTGTCTAGAAACTTATCACCCCCACTTTCAGCAGTCAGTGACCATTGACTGTATTGGAAAGGAAGCAGAAATTGGGTTGCGATGGTGAAGCTTAAAGCTGGAACGTTTTAACAGTGCATTGAATCCCAGAAGACTGGAGCATAACTTCGGAAAATAAATAACGTGGTCCCTATGGGAATGCTCTCTCCCCACGAACTAAACATGGAAATTGTGTGGCATGTTTATAACAGGACACTATTTCTAAAATGGCGATGTTCATAGCATTTTAAGAGTTTAAATCAGCTTTAACTAGTATGTGTTTGATTGAAGCATTTGATTCAAGTGTTCGTGCGTTTTTAAATCTACGCCCTTGTTAGATACAAATCTATCTGAGATTGTTGTTTGTATAAGTGAGGTGTCTTTACTATTAAGCATTAGGCCAACAAACACCAATATTATACCCAAGAGTGACTTGTTTTGATAGTAAATTAATTTTGGGTTCCCTTTCTCACTTGTTTATCTATTGAATACAATCACTTTTCATCGAAACATTGATAGTTTCTTGTAGTTTTACTCGAAACCGATGAATATTTACAATTACATTCCATTCTAATAATTTAAAATAAAATTGATTACAATTTTTCCTAAATATCAGAATATAAAATTAAGGTGTACCTAATTAAACTTTGTAATTAGGGCCCAGTTCTTTCAGAATATCCTATCTAGTTTTTTTTTATATTCACACATTTTTAAAGCACGTCATTGAATGTTGCATTTGAATTCTATTTGGATGTCATTTTTTTCTACACTAAGAAGTGTGATTTTTTTTTTTGCCCGTTTTCTCTTCTCCCTCCCCAATAATCCCATGGGCATTGTTGGCCCTTGGGTACCTCAGCAAGTGATCATACTTCATGCGTGTGTCCAAATAATGAGTGCTGGCAGGTTTCTCAACTGTGGAAAGGATCATAACGGAGCCCAACTCAGGCCTCGCCCAACATGCACACATTCCAGCAGGGATTGCTGGACGGTAATCAGAATTATGAACTGTGGCTGATTTTCCCCTATCTGGCCCAAGCCTACTGATGCTAATTGTAGTGGTCTATATGTTGCTCTGGTTGAGATCAACAAACTTAGCACAAGCCAAGAATTGAACATGGGCCCTTCTTGTTTGTGAGGCTTGTTGCTATGCCGCACTATGTACATTTTCCAACTAAGCTGTGGTGGGGATGAAGGATGTTTACATACCTATGTGCTGGAAAGTCTAGTGGAACATTTTGATAAAATAATTTAAGCTATCACATGATGTTCATTCACAAGAAGATCCAATATATATTTCAAAGATTATCCCTTTAAATTAATCATTTTGCACCTGTCAATGATATTGTGTGTATCAATCACACTCCAGAAATCAGACTTAGTTACAAAAGAAAGCCAGTCATTGGGCTGAAGCCTGAAATTTGCAAGCACTTTCCAATCTGCATTTAAACTCTGGTTGACTTCACCTGTGTTTACCTAACAGCAATTATACTTTGTTGCTTGAAACTGGCATGACTCCATCTTAACAGTAGAATTAATACATTGTGCCTTACCTATTACAATGCTCCTATCCTCATAAAGCAATGTATTAACCAACTTACCATGAGCAATGCCACGGGAGATCCATGACAATTCTAAAAAAGCTCACCTAACCTAATTAGTGGAAATATTATTTAAATTATAAAAGTGGGGAAAAGGACACAATATCTAATATGGTGCCTTTAAGTTTGATAAACTGAAATTGTGACTTGTATTAAAGACTCAAAGGAGAGAAGGCACACAACTTTTAAGACTTTTGGCCACCATCCCAGATGTGCCTGCTGCAATTAGGCATGAGAGGAGGTGGCTTAAACAGGCAACACCAATCAGCTACCACAGTCACAATATTGCTGACTTACATGCAAGCCCAAGGAGGCCCAGGACCACCAGAATCCTAGCAAGCTAATCATGAAACCCTGCAGCCAGTCACCACATTTTCTCCTCCCACAAAAAAATCACTCAGAAGGATTGATCGATAAGGTGCCCACATCTGAAACAAAACACAAACACCAAAGTGCAGCAACAACTCAAGTTGCCAAAATTCATAAAGCACATAAGGTAGGAAGTAAATGGGCTGCACTTGAACATTGTGCTGAGTATTTATTTGTGCTGAGTATGTGTTTATCAATGTAACAGGAGCCCAGCATAAGGCAACAATAGATGGAATTTGAAGAACTGAGTGTGATAGTGTCGAGCGAGGCAGGTTGGGCACAATTACTTGGCAGAAGTGGTTTGCCCCTTTAAGAAATTATGTAGATATGGCACTCCTGGAAAGGCATCTGGAATAAATATCTGGCATTGAAGGCTTGCTTTCTGCACTGTTGTACTGCTGCAAATTCCTCAATGGCATTTTCACTTGACGGACACAATATGTGCCACCTGACATCGTGAGCCTTTCTTGCTCATTCTGGCCCTCCTATGCAAAGTTCAGTGCTAGTGGAGCACTAAGTGCAGTCCCCATAGTGGCCAAAAGCCTATAACGTGGTAGGAATGTTTAAATCCACTGTCCTTTAAATGAAAATTCTAATTTTCTCAGTGCAGCTTCTCCCTCATCACCTGTTCCATCTCAGCAAGATTAATGCACCAACAGTGCTTGTGGTGAGACTCCCTTAAGTGTTCAATCAGACCCTTTAATTGTGTTAATGCTCAATATAAGAACATTTGCAGTTGCATTCCATTTGTGCCTTTCCACAATTTAGTGTCAGGAAATGTACAGTAAGTGAGCATTGTACTGCACACCTGACATTGCCCTCATCACTAAATTACTGTTGGTATAAAGCTTTATACATACACTGAGAGCCAATTAATGTCATCACTGAAAATAACAGGAGAGCAAAAACAGTACCTTGCTGGGGTTTTTTTATCATCAAAGGGCCTAGAATTGTTTATGCAATTGTGAGTTTAATATGGTGATTTCCAGTTACATTTTAGAATCAACTCCAACAGAGATGGTAACCACTTCTACGTGAGTAAGAATATGATCATAAGATGTAGGAAAAAGAAACAGCCATTCGATTCACTCTGCTATTTAGATACATTTGTCGAAGCCAATCAGACCATTTGCAATTTTATTTCTCTTGATTATGAGTCCCTACATTTAGAATTTGTACGTTTGTTTTTCCTGTAATTTTCTCCTCTCCTCTCCCAAAGGAGATGACTCCTGCTAGAGTGCAGTTCCAAAGGAGCCAACAGCTCTCTAGTATCTTGTCACGTTGAGCCTAGATAGTGGAGTATCAACAGCATATTTGATTGTGGAGGCTTCAGCACTGAGTCCAATCCTGACCTAACCCAACATCCAAATGTGCAATTTTGAGCTGGAGCTACTAAAAAGCAATGAGGAGCAGGGACTTTGGCTGATCTATTCCCCTACCCCAAGCTAGAGGTAATACAACCAATTATAGCCCTTCTTGTCGTTACATCAGCTGACATCTGCTAACTCAACATAGACAGAGAATTGAGGTGAGACTTGTGATCTGCATGTCTCAGTACCACACTAAGGCCCATTTACCCTCTGAGCCTCAAGGGCAAGTTTTCTAAATGTGTGCTAATGGTAGGGAGCCTTGTCTCACTGGTCGTGCATATTGCAAAATCATAGTTTGCTGCCCACAATTTTCCATCTCCTTTTAATTTGTAAAATCACCCCTTGTGTTTATTTTTTTTTGTTGGCTTCAATTGAGACATTTACTGTACCAATTGGCAAGTACACAAGTTGACAACCTTAAGTTTGAAAAAGTTACTAAAGTTTTATATTTAATTTTTGGTTTCCTTAGCTTAAATAAATTATCCTCCAGTACTCTTCTGGTCTTTTACCAATGAAAATATTCTTAATGCCCTCAGACCTTTCAGAGCTCAGAGATTTGACATCTGGACTATTATTATTTCTTTCTCTGCAAGAGTCATGAGAGTAAAAAGTTCAACATTCATCCATGTTGCACTTTTGTTTGTTGTACTGAAGCAGATCTCGATAATATAACTCTTCAGCCTCTGCTGCTATGTTTTGACAGCACATTAGAAGGCTGCAAAACTGCAGTTCATAAATTAAAAAAACAGCCTGAGTACTTTTTGAACATAATCACAAACATGAAGCCTAAGGGTCTGATATGCCTGTAAAGACATTCTCAGAATCTGTTAATACCAGCAAGTCTCCTCTGGCATCGCTCACTGTAAAATTAGAGGATGTGCTATTTTATAAGGATAAAAGCAATATACTGTAATAACATACAATATATTATTCTGCTGCTAAGATGCAGCTCTGTCCCATTAAGGTCTCAAGGTTTATTTGCTATAAGTAGGGACCAGCTGAGGTCAATTAGAGACTAATTTTTCTTGGGCACATTATGAAGTCAATTAGAAATTGATTGTTTCTCTGTGGAATGGAGATGGTTGCAAACCCCTGGCTACTCTCTAAGGCCAGGAAAATCAATTTAAAATGAGTAACTGAGTAACTTTCTTTTAAAAAAAAAATGGTTTTGTATTAGTAATAAAGTGTGATACTTTGAAGTCTGAAATATGACAGATTTAAAATTTTTTAAATGGGCCAGAAATTGCCCTGAGCGGCGAACGGACATTGCCTGCCGCTTGTAAGTAACTAACTCACCCACAAACCTTTCGCGGGCTTCTGAGCACCAACTTGCTTTAATTAAGACCTGCAAGAAATGCAGTGGTCGTTCCCCGGCTTCTCTGAGCTATAAGAGGAGGAAAGGATCTGTGCCTCCTCCACCAATCAACTTGAAGCAAGCCATGCTGTGAGAACCAGAAAGTGTCAGATAACATAGAAACATAGAAAATAGGAGCAGGAGTAGGCCATTCGGCCCTTCGAGCCTGCTCCACTATTCAATATGATCATGGCTAATCCTCTATCTCAATACCATATTCCCACTCTCTCCCCATGCCCTTGATGCCTTTTGTGTCTAGAAATCTATCTAGCTCCTTCTTAAATATATTCAGACACTTGGCCTCCACAGCCTTCTGTGGTAGAGAATTCCACAGTGAAGAAATTTCTCCTCATCTCAGTCCTAAATGTCCTATCCCATATCCTGAGACTGTGACCCCTCGTTCTGGACCCCACAGCCAGGGGAAACATCCTCCCTGCATCCAGTCTGTCTAGCCCTATCAGATAAGATTAGTAAATGTACTATAAAATCAGGTAGAGAAAGAGAAAGAGAGATAGAGAGGGTAAGATTAAAAGACTGAGATAAAAGAGACAAAGAAAAAGTAAAAAAAAAAATTTTTACATTTTTAATATCCAAAAACTATTAAAATTGGGAGTAATGAGACTCCACATTTTTAAAAGTTAATTTTCAGTCCCAGAGAGGTTGTTTGGCAGTCATTAATACTTACCAGGCTGTTAAAAGTTTGTTTAGACCTGATATAACTCAGCATACCTTTTTTCTGGTGAGATTAGTTAGTTTCCAGCTAGGCAGGAGAGCAAGTCCGTGCTGGTCCGTTGATTGCAGCCTGCGATATCTCTTTAACGCGAAGCTGTCAGATCAGCAGGGAATCAGGAAGAGCAAGTTCAGGATTTTCACGTTTGACTGCACATGCATGCTCGCCAGAACTTGCTGTTCCATTTGCCCTGAAATAACAGTTAGCCCTGTTAGCCACACCATTATTTCTTCAGCAATTTCCGGGGCAATATATACACTCTAAAGGGGATTAGGTGGCAAGATTTGTTGCACACTGTACTATCGCCTCTGGAATCTGGATTTGAGCATATCCCACACTGATCAAATGGAAGTCACCCATCTGTAGTAGACCTAATTCAAATGAATTTAATCAGTCTCAACATATTGCGAGCCTACAGCATAAAACTCTCTATAACTTTAAAGAATTTGCCAAAGAATTGGCAATCTCGCGAGTAAAATAGAAGCCCTTTTCTGAGCTTGGGGACAGTGCACCTTGCTGGAGACAGAGAGAGCTTTACTCTCCATCTGACCTGTGATGCACCTGACCTGGATAGTGACAAGAATGAGAAAAATATTCCATTACTCAGCATTGACATTCTTCATCTTGATGTGCAAAAATAAAGTAATTGACAACTGAAATTTACATGCTCCAAGTTTTTCTTCTGTGCTGTTAATTATTTTCCTAACAGTCACCATTTAGGCTTGTGATGCAGATTCACATTGCTTGGTAAGGGGGCGTTTCACAATTGGACCAAGTTTGCGAATTGTTGCCTGGAAATTGGATCGCACCTGAGCAGGTCACAGGGTTGGGGGGGGGGGGGAGAGGGAGTGAGATTGGCCGGCTGGGACGCTGGCTGAGGGCCTAAGGTAAGCCCAGGTCTGGGAGGCAATCAGGAGTGGAGTGAGCGCGGGTTGGGCATCAGCCCGCAGTTTCAATATGGAGGCTGGAGGAATATTCCTTCTGGCTTTACATTCAAGTAAGTAAAAAACCTTCAGCTTACTTTTTGGGTGACAACCTCTAGTGGTCCATTTAACGTGTGGCTGCTGTGCTCTTGAGAAAATTGACCACAGCCTGCACCGTGCATGCTACGGTCAGTTGCCAATGAATTTCACACAGGGCCTAAAACAGGTGTTGGTGCCTGATTTGTATAAGCAATGGGCCTAACGCCAGCTTCAGACAAGCATCGTGGATGACGACTGAGGGTCCTTACCAATATGGCGCGCAGAACACTTTTGATGCGATTTGAGTGTGCGCACGCCATGTTGGGCCCTGCAGTGCCTAATTTTGGCTCAAAACGGGTGCGACACAATCGAAATCCTAAGCCAGTGTCTCCTGATAGGAAGAAAGTGTTTCATTGAAAACAATATACTACCTGTTGCATTGCCGACTGCTAGGTAACAATAGTACTCTGTATATCAAACAGAGCATAACAGGTAGTGGGACTGAGTTAATGGTTGTAATGCCTTCAAATATTTAGATGGACACAATAACAGAGTAGGTGGGTGGATTACGAGCACAATTGTTTAACATACTACCAGATGCATTTTAGTTTATATCTAGCTATGATATAATAAATACCTAGCATCTACGCATACTTCATGTCTGCAAAACCTTACTTCCTAAAGTCAAGTTTCTGTTATATTCTTGTTATTTTTCCATTATATGTCCACTTTTACAATGAAAACTGCCTTTGTAAACTTATTTTTCAAGCCTCCCATTCCACAACTGTATCTAGGCCTCCCCACCTTTTTGTTGCCCCCTCCTGTCAAAAGGGCTCTTCCCAAGTCTCCTGTACCTTGCCACCTGCCCAATTTCATTTATTATTTTGGCTGTTCCTGCCTGCCCATTCCACGTCAACAAATAGATCACACGCATGGTGGAAGAGATTGGAATGCTAAGCAGATGGGGATAGACTAGGCTGCGAGAGATTGGTAAATGTTCAAAAACAGATACAGGGGAAACATTCAAGGATATAAAGAGAGAAGGCAAGGCATACAGGTTTAAAAAAAAATCAGAAAACAGACAAATGTCCATAAAATCTCTCACAAAGTGAGCTTTGTGCAACAGAGCGATGCTGGACAGGCATACTGCTGGAAACAAATACTAAAATTACGTACAGAGAGAAATCAATAACAGATATTGGAATGAGGGATAAATGAAAGAAAGATAGCTAGCCAGCCAGCCATAGGGCTAGAATGTTAGGATAGAGGAAATCACAGAAAGAGAGAGAATGGGACATACAATGATAAAGGAGATATAGATCAGGGCAAACAGAGAGAGAAAGACAACAAACAATATTGGAGATAAGGAAAGATCAGACCAACAGGAAAAAACATTGAGAGCAAAGACGGACAAGTCAGGGGAGGAAAAAGTCAAATACAGAGCACAGACGGAATAATACAAATACAAAGGTCAAAGTTAAACGGGAAGCACCATGAGCCACGCCACAGGAGACCTATTAGTATTTACAGTATACTGTAATCCAGTTTTTTGCCTCCTTTTTTGAGTTTTATTGTTGAAGTCATAATTTTCCATTCTGTTGCCAATTTTTCCATGCTCCCACTAACTGCCACCATTAGGACTATCACATTGAATTCACTTTACATCACATCACACGGACAGAAAATAAGTGATCCTGGACTGGGCTGTAATGATAACAAAGACAATACAGTTTTTATTGACTTATAATACTCCTACATGTATTATAAGATTAATGTGTGTACTGATTTCCTCAAATGGCTCAATTGTTAATTACTGTCCAGTCTGAAACTGAGATCAGGAGAGTCTTGGACCTGATCCATAATCTGCAGTGTTTGCTAAACTTGGTCAAGAAATTGGTGGAATCCTACAATTGACCATTGTGCCCTTGGCTCGGAAAATCATCTTTGGTTCCTACTTTTGATGGGTTTCCAGTAATTTCTGCTGGAAAGTGTGCATTTGTGAACCTTCGGTGAAGACAGGATAAGGCCAAATCATGATTTTTCCTCAGTATGCCCACTGTCTACATTCCCATATGAAGAAAGACCATTTAGATATTGAAACATAGAAACATAGGAGCAAGAGTAGGCCCTTCGGGCCTGCTCCGCCATTCAGAATGATCATGGCTGATCGTCTAATTCAGTACCCTGTTCCCGCTTTTTTCCCATATCCCTTGATCCCTTTACATTAAGAAATATATCTATCTCCTTCTTGAATACATCTAATGACTTGGCCTCCACTGCCTTCTGTGGTAGAGAATTCCACAGGTTTACCACCCTCTGAGTAAAGAGATTTCTCCTCATCTCGGCTCTAAATGGCATACACCGTATCCTGAGACTGTGACCTCTGGTTCTGGACTCCCCAGCCATCGGGAACATCCTGCATCTAGTCTGTCTAGTCCTGTTAGAATTTTATATGTTTCGATGAGATCACCCCTCATTCTTCTAAACTCTAGTGAATATAGGCCTAGTCGACCCAATCTCTCCTCATACGTCAGTCCTGCCATCCCAGGAATCAGTCTGGTAAACCTTCGTTGCACTCCCTCCATGGCAAGGACATCCTTCCTCCGATAAGGAGACCAAAACTGCACACAGTACTCCAGATGTGGTCTCACCAAGGCCCTGTATAACTGCAGTAAGGCATCCCTGCTCCTGTACTCAAACCCTCTTGCAATGAAGGCCAACATACCATTCGCCTTCCTAACTGCTTGCTGCACCTGAATGCTCGCTTTCAGCGACTGGTTACACCTCCATTTCCCAATCTATCACCATTCAGATAATGATCTGCCTTTCTGTTTTTACAACCAAAGTGGATAACCTCACATTTATCCACATTATACTGCATCTGCCATGTTCTTGCCCACTTACCCAACTTGTCCAAATCATATTGGAGCCTCTTTGCATCCTCCTCACAGCTCACATTCCACCCCAGCTTGGTGTCGTCTGCAAACTTGGAAATGTTACATTTAGTTCCCTCATCCAAATCATTGACATATACTGTGAATAGCTGGGCCAAGCACTGATCCCTGCAGTACCCCACTAGTCACTGCCTGCCACCTGGAAAAAGACCCGTTTATTCCTACTCTCTGTTTCCTGTCTGTCAACCAATTCTCAATCCATGCCAATATATTCCCCCCAATCCCATGTACTTTAATTTTGCACACTAACCTCTTGTGTGGGACCTTATCAAAAGCCTTCTGAAAATCCAAATACACCACATCCACTGGTTCTCCCCTATCTATTCTACTAGTTACCTCCTCAAAAACTCCAGTAGATTTGTTACTTCATAAACCCATGCTGACTTTGTCCAATCCTGTTAATGCCTTCCAAGTGTTCTGTTATCACATTTTTATAATAGACCCTAGCATTTTCCCCACTACTGATGTTAGGCTAACTGGTCTGTAATTCCCTGTTTTTTCTCTCCCTCCTTTTTTAAATAGTGGGGTTACATTTGCCACCCTCCAATCTGTAGGAACTTTGGAAGATGATCACCAATGCATCCACTATTTCCAGGGCCACTTCCTTTAGTACTCTGGGGTGTAGATTATCAGGCCCTGGGGATTTATCAGCCTTTAGCCCCATTAATTTCCCTAGCACTTTATTTTTTTACTAATACTGATTTCCTTCAGTTCCTCCTTCTCACTAGACCCTTGGTTCCCTAACATTTCTGGGAGGTTATTTGTGTCCTCCTTTTGTGAAGACAGAACCAAAGTATGTGTTTAATTGTTCTGCCATTTCTTTGTTCCCCATTATAATTTCCCCCATTTCTGACTGTAAGGGACCTACACTTGTCTTCACTAATCTTTTTCTCTTGACATATTTATAGAAGCTTTTACAGTCAGTTTTTATGTTCTCTGCTAGTTTACTCTCAGAAAGTCTGTTCGTGCCCCAGAAATGGCACCTAGTACTAACCAATACCTTCAAAATGGGAGAAAGGGGGAGCGAAACAAGTGTTATATGCACCATCAGCTATTCTCATCTGTGTGACTTTAGAAGACAATTATTGCAGTCCCATTAGAAAACTATTATTATAGTGCTTTTTAGATATTATTCACTTCAGAGTGTGCTGTCATTTGTTCTGTTGTCCTCTACTGTGACTCAATATAAAGTCTGACTTGCTGGAAATTAATCAATAAACCCCAATAAAACCATTTTGAAATGTGACCCAAAGGTCCTTCTTATACTGGAATGTTCATAACTTGTCTGATATGTTTACTCAGTTAAGATTATTTTTCATCCCGATCCTCATCCATCAGAAAGTTACTTGCTCTTAAAACCAATGTCATTTGGAGCATGATTTTTTTTTTTGTTTCCTTGTGATTGAAACAGAATGAGTATACCGTCATTAGATGGTTGGTTCAAAAAGAGCACCTTTAATAACAGTTTAGATTAAACACAATAGGAACAATTAATCTATTTAGTGATATTGGCCTTGAGAATTTAGTGGAAAGTTCACTATAATTAATTAAATCCTGTTAAAGCCATATACATTTTGAAAAGGGGAACCAGACTATTACAGATGGTTGGTGGCTTTCAAATAATTAAGTTCAAAAACAAAAGGCCCGAATTTTACAGTGAAGAGAATTTACATTTACAAAAGAAAGCATTACATGCTTCAATACAATGTATTATATGAACTTGGCTTGTTTTTTTTCTTTAATTGGAAGGATGCTGGTAATCCTGAGCACAAAAAGGTGGATGAGTCATTTATGAGTCATTCGATTTATTAATGCTTAAAAAACTAAAATGCATCAAATAAATATATCTTTTCAGCTTCTGAGATGGAGTTTATGAAATTGATGCATTTGCTGCAACAGTAAATCCAAGTGCATGCAATAATTACAGTAAACATTTTTTTAAAAACAATGCAGATTGAATGTAATAAACAGGATAAATATACTTTGTGGATGTGTTGGATAAAATTATCTGGTCTAAAATAAAAACAGAATTGAACTGTTTTAAAACATGATGTGAAGGTCTTGCACAATTCAAGCAGTAACAAAAAGGCATACGTTGTTTATCTGGTGCACAAAGGCCTATTCAGATGGTCTTTGGCTGTTTAGTTATAGGCATTTATTTGAAGCAAGCTGTCTCTATTTAGTTTCTTTGCTCATGAGACATCTTTTCATCAGTTGCAAAACTGTAACTGTATCGAAGCGATGTAAAGCCCTTACAAAAAAATCATGGGTGCTTATGTGTTAAAAAGATGATAATGTGATGTTGAGATACTGTTGGAATTGCGTAGACTTTAAGTAGATTAAGTTTTCTTGCTACTGAACCTTTCAGTAAACTGTCTTATTTTTGATGCTGCAGCAATGTGATTATGGTTGAACAACAGCTCTGCTTGCTTCAACACCTTAGCTTGGTGAGATAAAATGAATAATAGACTTCCGGAACCTAGTGCTCCATTCCAGGTCTGTGTGCGATGAACTATTACCAAGAGGGAATCATATATGGTGACTTTAACATTTATAAAATTGTTTTACAATTATACAGGTTTTTAGAAACATTTTTAATTTTTTATATAGGCACAGAGTTTACTGATAATTTAAGTGCATTTTTTTAATAAACTTTACAGAAACAGCATCACACATCAATCTCACAGTGCAGTGCCATTCAGAGTTGTTATGGTTGATCACTGTCGGCACAAAACTAGAAACTGATACAGTAAAATTACAAAAAATAAGCATCATATATTAAACAAAAAAATAGATGCCTTGGACTGATTTCTAGACCATTGTCTCACTCAAGTTTCAGAAGATAGTTAAGCTGTTGTAGCTTTACTTTTGCAATTTATGATGTCGTCTGAAAGCAAGAAACATTAATTCGATTACTTTCTTGTAATTGTTTCCAAGTATTGATTTATTCCGTATTTAGTTGGAAAGGAGAATAAAATGTACAAGGGGCTACAGAATACATAATGGTATGGAATATTATTTTCTGCTCTCATTTCACAAACAGGCATTTTAAATAGATTAGCACCTATGGTAAAATAGCAGACAAAGGAATATCATGAATACCTTAAGAGTTCAAAAGCTACCATTCGAAGAGCCTAATTTCAAGACATTTTTGTCTTTTAATTGAAAAAGCAAAATAAACAACGCAGAAAAAAATGACACATTCTGTTGCTTTGTCTCCCCCATTCTGTGGACTGCTTGCACAAGAGTTTGCTGATTCCTAATTTCAATAATGTATTTCTAGAAAGAGTTGAAATTCGTTGGTTCTGAGTGTTTAATAATGTGGACATTATTGGAATCACTAAGATCCGAACCAGAAATTATACCTGTGCATATATTATACCCCTATTTCATGGTTTTCTTTAAATAATCCAGAAACTGCTACTGACGCAGTTCTCTATATTTAGAGGGCATATAAAAGTTATGAAGTTCTGATTTTCACACCAGATCTTGTAAGACAGTTGACTAAATGTTTAGAAAATATGAGTTTGCCCTACTGGAACAATTTTAAAACAAACAACTGAAGAATCAGTGTTTATGATTGATCATTTGTATGATCTAAAACAAAGAATCTTTCCAGTTACGAAGTGAGGAATTGATAAAATGACAAAGTAGGCATTCTGACCGATGAGTTGGTTTATGACCTCACTGCAGTACACTATTAATTTTATGTATCTACAAGACCACAAACATGACTACAATCAAAACTTTCTTTTAAGGCCTTCTGCTACACATAGATATGATCATTGCACTGCAGCCATCTTCTATTAATTGGAGGAACCAAGAAGCTATTGTTACCAGTTTTTTAATTCATTAACAGTTACCACATGAAAAATATGGTTCTGGACGATTGGGATTATATGTACGTTTATCATAAATGAAACTGTTTCACTAGTGAAACAATGAACTGAAGATTCAGACTTAACCATGTACTGGATTTAATAATAAACAAGGAAAAATTGAGCCAAGTTTCAAGGCTCATAACTGGATTGAGAGGAAAGCCAGGGATGATCCATTTCCCTCTGGAACCAATGTTGAGGGGCCTATTTTCAATCACTGGACGTATAATTTCTAAGGTTACTATATTGTAAAGAATGAATAAGCTATCTGGAAGCAGTACTACATAATCCCTTTCACTTATACTTGGAATACTGGTAGCTACACATTCAATCTTTAACATCTCTACTGACTGAAACATTAGCAAAATTGTACTCAACATATTACGTCCTTTTTCCATTGGACAAATGGGAGTGTTGAGGAACTACAGCACTGCTATGAATGCATTTTTTGTTGTGCAGCTGTCAACTTCTATAAAACACTATATAGCAATGAGTGATGCAGCAGGTTATTGGTCAGATGTATTCTATGATGAAGTGATAACGATGCAGGTTCTCTTCTGTGATTCCTGTCACGGGTAGTTCCCAGTCACAGAAATAATATCTGAAGAGATCTTAAGCAGAGGAAGCCAAGGTCAGAAGTCAAGTCATCCTGATCAACTGCCCTTCAGCTCCTAGGCCACATTCTGATTGCTGTCTTGGTCATGAATTGGTGTGGCAGAAGTGCCTTAAAGAACAAAGAAAATTTTAAAAATGCAGAGGGGGAGAATATATATGGGGCAAGATCATTTCTGGGTTTACTAACAAAACTAAACCAGATTGTTTTCTTTGCCCAGATTTAATTTGACGTTAATAGCATCTTGTCTGGCCACTATTATAGATACCAGAAAAGGATTGACAGGGCTCATTAAAGATTAAGAGATTGTCTGAAAGACAATCACTTAATGTGCTCAAGTCCTAAAGAAACACATGGAAAAATTTTCATGAGCGAACAATAAGTATTCTTAATCATTAAGAATAAAGGAGCATTTTAATTATATGTAAAGCAGAGGGTTAATTAAAACGGAAAATGTGTGGCTAACAAACCTACTAAAACAAATTGTAACTTGATTAGTACATTAATGTATAACCATGTAAAACTAAGTAATTAAAATTAATCGAGTCATGCAAAATTATCAAAATTGCAGTTCATAGTTTGTTATATTAATATACCATCTACTGCATATAATTTTAATAGCTTAACTCAGAAAAAAATTAAATGCCATTAGATTGTTTTCATTAACAGGTGAATTTTTACTAATCAAAATAAATGATGTTGGTGTTCGGGATTGGAACATTCAATACGTACTGAACCTAGTGTGAGCATTAAGCACGCCACAAAGCTCCTTCTACCCCACCCAAAAATGTGCCTGCACCCTCAAAGAGCACATCTTACTGCACAGTATTACACTTGCATATACTAAACCAACCACCCTTATGACCTCAGTGTCGTGGCTAGCTTACTGCCAATTCATACCCAAATTATGGCCAATATTGTGCTGTGAGCTCATGCCTATTACAGCCTGGTTTGAAACTCATTTCACTTGGCAGCCTTGCAACATTTCCCAGGGTGACGAGGTGAAAAGGCAATGTTTAGTCCATTGCGCTATCCAACCCCTTGCAGAACATTACTTATTTTTGGCTACATTTATTTATGCTTGAATACCCACTGTTAATGAGAATGTGAAACTTGAAAATTGAACAGCTCATCTAAGGGAAACCAATACAATTCTGCAATTTGATATAAACACAGAAAATGCTGAAAATTTGCAGCAGATCAGTTAAGATCTGAAAACAGAAAAGACTGGTTAACATTTTGGATAGAATTCTGATGAAAGATCTCCACCTGAAATATGAACCTGCCTTTTCTTTTTTCAGATGCTGATGCATTGCTGTGAATTTCTAGCAATTTCGATTTCTATTTTTTTTTCAGCATTTGCAGCTTTTCTGTTAATCTGCACAATTTATTATTTGATATCATTTCAACACTGTGAAGTATGTTTTATATACATTGGCAGCTCATGATTTCACTCAACTGAAAAAATGTGTTGAATCATTTGTGCCACCGGTTTACACAACTATCTGATGAGCACAAACAGTGAAAAAGGTATAGAGTCCGTATATCAATTCCACTCTGAATGGGGAGGGAAGGAGAGGAGTGAGAAAGCCAAAAACTGCTTCACTCACCATGGTAATACCCCAGCTTCTTTCAATAAACAATGCTATAGCTGCACACCACTGCACTAACTTTTTATCATTATTGAAATTATGAGGTTTGGTGCTATGAAAAATAATGACCTTCATTTACCCCACAAAGAATAGCATTCTCAAAGAAAAAAATATAGACCAGTATACAGCTGCCAATGACTTGCATGATTATAATTCAATCAAATGATTCTGACAACCAGTGAACCGTAAGAATGACACATGAATGATTTATGAAATTCTGCAGAAACCCATAGCCTTGAGCTCAGTACAAACAGTTTGTTGCCTTATGCATATATTTTATGTATAGATAAATAAAATTTGTTTTCTATTTTGCTAACTACTACGCAGAGTGCGCTAAAGCATTTGTTTGGTAGAGTTGTAGATGAAAGGATATTGAGTTGATAGTGACATTGGAACAGCATGTATGGTATTTATTTATACATGGCATTATATGGCAGGAATGATATTAAGGTTAATTATTTGGCAGCAATTTACTGGGTCGCAATCAATACAATATGGAGGATAATCAATTTTTGAGAGTGTGTAATGACACTGTAGTACACTTGAAAGGTTTGGGTGACACCATAACACACAAGAGCAAGTGATGCCCTTAAAGCCACCTTTGCTTTTTTTATATTCCTTCGGGAGTGTTTTCTGGGCTTTTTGTTTAAATGTGGCATCCGTCTACATATGTTCCCTTGCTACTCCCAGCATTTCTGTACAGCTGCCATTATGCTCCAGTGAGTTGGATCATGTGTCACTTGATAGGAGAAGGTGCTATTACAAAAGACTGATTTTATAATGGGATCACCTGACAGGAAGAGAGGGGTTCTTTCTCAGGAAAACAAACGGCCTTGATATTAACTGCCGGGCTCTGACCCTCCCCTCCCCCACCAAGCCCTGATCTCTAGCCTCCTGCTGGGCTCTGACCCCCACCCCCCCGGGCCTTCCACCGCATCCCCAACCAAGCTCTGATCTCAAGCCCTGATCGCTCCCTCCCGTTTGCCGGGCTCTGACTCCTTGCTCCAAACTGTCCCTCCCTCCCGATTGCTGGGCTCTGACCCACACCACCCCCCCCCCCCCCCCCCAATCAAGCTCCGATCTCCCGATTGCCGGGGACCATCCCCAACGGACTCTGGCTGCAGCTTCCTGCTGCTGGTTTTCCCTCCCAGTAGCCAGTCAGGCTGTCAATCTGGCCAGCAGGGTGGGAAACGGAAGTAGAAAATGTTAATAAGCTCCTGCTCTTAATATCGGCAGGACCTCTATGTCCCGGGTTTTCTGGGTTTTAGGAATGCTACCCACACCCTCCCGTCTCCCCGTAAATATCGGGGCCAAACTTTGCGTGTTGTGTGTATGTCATGTCCTGGTTTGCAATTTTTAAAAAAATCTTCACTCAAATATTTACTCCTACAGAGTAAGTAGACTTTTCCACAGATACAATTTCACCTGTGAGAAAGACCATAACTCAATTATTGTTAATAAAACAACTGTGACACCATTGCTGCAATATCTTTTATGTACCATATACCAATGTAAATAAAATAATGAAAACTCATTCTACCTAACTGACAGATTTTAGAGAACAAATATTAACATGTGTAAGTCACATGGTTTTAATTATTGACTTGGTAAATAGTTAGGATGCTGTGTCCGTACCGTTTTCTTTTACGAGGACGTTTGGTTTATTTTTTGGGACAGTATTCCATGGCTTTCAATGTCTTGCCTCTCTTGTGGTAAGCTTGCCCTGTCCTAAAGGTTGTGATATAATTTTAAGTTTATACGGCTACCAGAGAGCTTGATCTGACGTGTTACATCTCTGCCCCCTACCAGTTTTAAAAATAACTCCTGGGGCGCAAATGATGCAAGGTCAGTCAGCAAAACAGTTGCATGTCATGATAGCCATTGTAATCTTTCACCTGTTCTGAGGATCATTCCTTCCATCTAAACACGGATACACCCTGGCTATAACAAATAATTTTAGAAAAGTAGTTAGATCCAATTTTAAGATATTAAAGTCCAATGTGCAGCATCAACCAAGCACTTCATGGCAAATAGAATATAAATAAGGTAAATTTGAAGTTTAGTTTTCTATGGTGAAGCAGATAGCTATTCAGATTGTTAATGACATACAGATAATGTCACATTGGTTCTAGTATAACATTATTTGTACAGTCTATTTATTACATTTCAATATTTAGATGTCTAGTCATTTGGTAATAGATGATACAATAGATTGTTACTTTTATTTTACAATTTAAAAGATGCAGAATTAATAAAAGCTTGTAGTAATATACAACAACTGTCAGTCTCTTGCTGTTAAACCTCAAATGGACTCCCTAATCAGTTGCTGAATTAGGATGAGAGGACTGATATCCCTGTGCATGACAGACTGGAATTCTCTCTGTAAATGGATGTGCATTCCAGGGAAGCTGATCTTTGGTATAAAAATTGAAATAGTTGAAAAACTTAGAAAATATGGAGGGAGTAGCAAGTTTATTGGAATTTAAAATGGTAAACACGCAACAACACAGGTTCACAATTTTAAAGGGAAGCAGCTGATGGTTAGAAACAGTTTTTTTTGTGCCTAAATGATCACGACAACAGATTTAAAGGTCAGCTCATAGGATTGGATAGAAAGCTTCAGTAAATGTGATGTGAAATAAAATGAAAGCCTCTACTAAAAATAGATATGATGGCAGTCAAGCTGTTAGGAAAACAATTAATGTGAAATTTAATTTGAACGACATCTGCCACATCTGTTAATGGAAAGAATCCATAGGAAACTAAGCAAAAATAATAGTTTCCTTATGGAATCAAAGGTATGTTTTCTCTTTCTGGAAGTCACTCAAGACATGATGCTTATCATTTGTGAGCTGTGGTATTCTGGGCATATACAGTTCTGATTAGTACTGTAGTGTAGTTTGGCGCATTCCATTCCATGTTTTCTGACCAATACATTTCAGGTAGGTGACAGAAAAGGAAGAGTACTCAGAATAGAGTGTGAGCTAGATGTGTCTGGCTGAGAACAATGGTATAATGAATTGCGCCTACAATATGCTTGAACAGTTAAACAGTTCTGCCTCTTTTATTCCCTGCAAGTGCTTTCTCAAGAATCTCATCCTAATCCCACTTAACCTGAACGGGACAACTTTACCTCTGCGCTTGAGTTTCCAAACTTGCTCAGTCATATTAGAGGACATGCTTGTATTATTTCACACTTTATACAGTGTTTCAAGAAGTTGAACTGGAAGATCACTTGACCCACAATGACATTAAAATTGGTCTGATCAGCATAGTTCTGGATTGTGATTGGGAATCTTGCCACCATGATCATGCCTAGTTCCTGCACTTCAGAATAAAAGAAACTGTTTATGCTTGCAATGCCTTTCCATGTCTCCCATTGCCAAGGAAGAGTTTATAAAATTACAGACTTGGCATTCAATACCATTTGAGTGAGGTGGTTTTAATGGTAGTACACCTGTGTCCATGGTGCATGTTTGCAAAAAAAAAAGTAATGAGCCAACAGATTAAGTATACACAATGCTTGGCAGACTCCCTTTATAGTACAAGTCCTGTTATTTTGGTTTTGAAAATGCATCCTAAAGTTTTTCACCATATATAATCAATGACCTGGATAAAGGAATAGAGAGTTCTTAAGAATGACATTGATGGCCAACGGGAAGCAATCTGCCTATTCCTTCTTTTTACCAACAAGGACATGCACATTTTGGAAAGAACCAATTGAGGACGAAAACTGGGGTTAAAGAAATGGTAACAGATTCCCTTGAGAGGGAATATGCCTTCTAAACATAAACCACAGGAAACAAAATTTTGCAACACAAATCACTATTGGAAATATGGAGGGTGGGGAGGGGCTGTGTCAGCACTGAGGGTGTGTGCTGAAAAGGAAAATTGTTAGGAACAGTAGTTTGTCTGTTAGATGAGACCTGAGGGGGAAAGCATCTGATACTGGAAGTTAAGGTTAGTTAATAGATTATTTATTTCCTTGTAAATTCACTGGATGGTGGGAAATTTTACACAGGCTTGATTCTAGAATGCAAAAGCACACAAACCTTTAGAAAAATATTGACAGAATGGCTACTTAGTAACATCAATAATAATAACAAAAATACCGTGACTGCTAATAAACTAACCAGGAAGTACAAAATGCAAAGTTGACAAACAATACCAAACACAAGGGGCTCGATTTTCAAATGAAAGTCCAGGTGCGTTGGGGGCAGGGTGGGGCGGGAGTGCAGCGAAAATCAGTAAAATCCCGAGCGGGTAAGGAACCCGGCTCCAAGCCGCCGATTTCCGCATCTCACACAGGCGCATCTGCGTGCACGTGGGGTCCTGGAATCAGGAAGTCCCACCGGCAATTAAAGCCTGTGGGACGATAGTTAAAGAAGCAAATAAATGTACCTCAGAGTACTTAAGGTACTTTATTTGCTACATAGTAGGTAGTTACAACTAGATAAATTAAATAAAATAACATTTCACAAAGTTTAAAAAAATAAATAAAGCTACCTTTCAAACTGTCACCTGCACCCCCTGCTCTGATGTCCGATGTCTCTTCTCCGACATCTCACCCCCCACCCCCGATGTCTCCTCTCTCTGATGTCTCACCACCCCCACCAATGTCTCCTCTCTGATGTCTCACCCCTCTCCGATGCCTCCCCTCTCCGATGTCTCACCCCCATCTGCTCATTAAAAATGCATAATCTTTCTTCTATCAAGGGACGCTGTTAGCAAATCTGAGAACGTTTGTGGTCTGAATTTCTCTGCCCTCTGTTCTAATGGGGAAAACAGGAGTGACTGTGTGCCAGGCATGGGGAAGGGAGAGATGGGGAAGAGAGGCAGCACAGCAGTACAATGCTTTTGTTTAGCTGACTATTTACATGAGTTGAAGCCTGAAGTTTGGTTTGATGGGACAGTGCAGTTGTCAGTGACGTGGTACCCGATATTGGCGGGGAGGGTGCGGGTGAGCCCGGTAGCGGGCGAAGAACCCGGCAAGGCCAGGGACATGGAGGCCATGCCAATCTTAACGGCAGGGCCACATTTGAATAGTTTTGGGTTGAGTCCCGCCGGACAGATTGACTGCCTGGCCGGCGGGTGGGAGTAGTAAGTAGCGGCAGGGGGGGGTCACAGCCTTGGACCCATGGGGACGGACCCCGGCAGTCAGTAGGGAGGCAGAAGCTCCTAGCCATGATCGGGGCTGGGGGAGGGGTAAGCTGAAAGATCGGGGCCGTCATCCGGAGGCTGAAAGACCGGAGCCGCGATTGGGGCTGTGGAAAGCCGAAGGCTTCCTTGTGAGGCCTGAGGGGAGCATTCCTGCTCCTCCTGGCCCACAAGGAGTGCTCAAAGGAGCAGATCTTGTACTTACCGTAGGCAGTCAGTTCCTCCCACCTTGGATCCCACAGAGCCTCCTCCTGACGTGCAGTTAAGTTTAAGTCACAGTGCCGATGGTGTCATCAGGCCACAACCTTTGAATGTTAATTAGGCCTCCGCCTGCCTTTTGTGGGAGCCTCGTCAATGGCCTGATTTGTTTTTTTAAATTTAAATGGCCAGGAATGGGATCAGGTTGCTCGATCCTGATATTTTAAACTCCCACCAACTCTCTTCACCCATCGGTGGGGGTTGGGGGATAAAATCAATGCCATAATATCTGCTTCCTACGAGCATCAATCCTTGTGTGGGAGAGTGGAAGGCTGCTCACATCTAGAAATAAATATTTAGTAATTTACTTGGATTTCCATAAAATCACGTCCTCTTGAATGATTTATAAGACTAAATAAAGTTTTTTTTTTGGTTAATTGCAGAACTATTTTGAGGAAAATATAAAGCTTATTCTGTGATAAATTTGTGTCGGTGAACCACTTTCTGCAAGATACTTCAGACAAGATTGCAGAACTGTTTAGAATTATGATGTGAAATTGTATACCTGCACAGACCAATAGGAAATTGCAGCTTGACTAACAGCAGGGTATGACGAATGAGATTCACACACAAACTTGGCTCGTGTTGTCTTGCGATTGGGAAGTTGAGGGGTGATCTAATCAAGGTGTTTGAAATGTTAACGGGATTCTATAGCAGAGAAGCTATTTCCTCCTGGAGGAGGATTCTAGAACAAGGGGACACAATCTTAAAATTAGAGCTAGGCCATTTAGGAGTGAAATCAGCAAGCACTTTTTCAAGCAAAGGGTAGTGGAAATCTGGAACTCGCTCCCCCACAAATAGCTGCTGAGACTTGGTCAATTGAAATTTTCAAAACTGAGTGATGGATTTTTGTTAGGCAAGGGTATTAAGGGGTTCCATAAGGATATATACCAAGTCGGGTAAATTGGGTTAAGATACAGATCTGCCATGATCTAATTGAATGGCTGAACAAGCTCGAGGGGCTGAATGGCCTGCTCCTGCTCCTATGTTCATGTGTATTTGTATTAGGCTATTGATTTGAATTCCTAGTAACAGTACATATAGGGTTTATTATAATCTAATTTACGTTGGTTGTTTTTGCAAGGTACAGAATATACACATTTTCTACTGGTGGGTAAAAGACAATTAATAAGCATCTGGGTTTTGGTTTCTATGAAACCGAGATTAATTTGCTAATGACGATTGAATATCGAGTCATTGGTATCAATCTGTTGACAATTGGATTATTACATCAGCAATTCAATTTAAGGCCTAGTATCCTGTGTATCTTTAAAATATTATGTTACTAATAATAATACTTTACAAAGTGTTTTGTTTTCGGGGTCAATTATAATCCGGAAAACAGACAAGTGGACAGTTAAGATGGCGGTGGCAACCTACCCCATCTGATCCTGCTATCTTCCCACGGGTTGTAATTTTAACCTGTTCTTTTGAGCAGGTGAGAGGGGCACCCGCCAGAAGGCAGCGGGATCCTTCTTTAAATGTGCAGATTGGGCTCCGATTACATTACCGGGGCCCAACTGCAATTTCAATCTGAGTCCTGCGCAGGGAAGCTGTTCTAACAAGCCAGGCCAACCTGATGGCAAGAGGAGCCAGGGCCAGAAGAGGCTCATTTTATTTGTTTGGTTTTCTTCTGGGCCAGGCGGTACAGAGGTGCTCCCCCAGGTCCTGCAAGGTAACCTTAGGCCTCCCCTGCCCCGGGCTTCTCTTCCCCCTTCCCCGACTGCGATATCCTCCTGACCTCCTCCAAACCACTTAGCTAAGACCCAGGCCTCAGTTTGGGGCGGACATGACTGTTTGCCATCCTCCTTGATCCTTGCCCACACAACTCCCAGCGGGGAGTTAAAATTATCCCTTTCTTCACAGGATCGTGAAACAGGTCAGTGAGATCCTCTGACACAGATTGAAGCATCAAGCATTCTGGAGTTGGTGGTTTTGACTAACAGTTGTGTCTGAAACTTGTGAGAATGGGCATGTCAAAAATTGGCTATAATCCTTTTGATTGACAACAATAGGGCAAGGGGTTCTAAATATATGCTTAAAAAGGTCTATTTGGACTTAGATCATCAGTCAGTCTGTAACCAGCAGAGAAACTGGGCTGATTTGACTCCATGGCATTGTTTCGCCACACTAGAAATAAGCATCCATTTTCAAGGTTCAATATATGTTGAGAGATAGCTCAGGGAGACGCATCTTTATTATTTTGAATATATATCATGAAGGACAACAAGATTTGTAAATTGCTTTAAATACTGTAATGGGTACTATTCATTTAGCTGTTATTGTTTAAATAAATTGTTGGTTTGTAGCCTGAATCTTAGACTGATGAACTGTACATTCAATCCATCTACAAGAGAGATGTAGATGCGTGGTACATTCCAGTACTGTGTCAAAGGATCTCATTCAAGCCCTAGGTCTTGCTATGGTCTACCTAGATATTGGGCAGTGAAAGGCACTCTCAGGGTCATAGGGGACACGAGGTCCATCTGCAGGAGTGGTCAGTGACACTAAATCCAAACAAAATATCTAGCTTAAAACCAAAAAAAAAATGACAATTTGCAAATAGGAGAGAAAGCGGGTTGGCAGTAGAGGCAGAGGACTGGGAAGAAGTTGGGGGCACTGTCATCTGGGAGCAATGGGGAACACTGTCTGGAAAACATAGGGTCTACGGCTTAGAAGAACACATTGCAACTGAAACCAGCTTAAAACATTTTGAGAGATTTCATTTGTTCATCTTTTCCTTTCTTCTATTGTAAATATCCTTCACCACTCCTATTTGCTCATATTTGATTTGTTGCTTTCATATAAATCGCATGAACCAAATTTTGATATTGTGCTCCCTATGCCCATTTGTATCATCTATATATATCTATTAAGAACTAAAGTGGGCTGAGTTATCACCTCCAATCCTAGCATCACCATTTAACCCTAATCCTTTTTTCCTGCCCTTTAGCCAATTTTATATCTATGCTGCTTTCTGAAAATCCATACACAATACATCTACTTAATTCTTCAACAAAACTCTATTAAATTTGTCAAATTCACCCTTCCTTCAACAAAATCATGCTTGATTAATCCTTGCATCTTTAAATGCTCACTAATTCGATCTCAAGTTATCTAAGAGTTTGCCCACAACTGACAGGCTAACTGGCCGATAGTCATCCTCTCTCTTTTTGAACAAAGGTGTTGCACTTGCTGTTTAAACAACAAAATGAGAAATCAAATAGAAAAGAAGTATCAGAACTGTAAAACAAATTGATTTTTTTAAAAGGACGTGGAACTAAGTGGATAGCTCTTTCAGAGAGCCAAGAGCGACACAATGAGCCAAATGGCGACCTCATGTGTGGCTCTGAAGGTGGTACTCCCACTGTAACATACATAAGCATTCACAAAACTTTGAGTGAAACATTATTTTAATTACAGTATAAACATTTGATAAATGTTGCAATATCATGGCAATGTGTCCTTATACTGTAAATTAGAATTGTTCAAAATTGCAGTGCTTTAGCATTTGGTAATTCATTCTACTTATTTGGTGACATTTTGCTGGTACAAAAAAATCAAGTGGGATTTCAGTAAAAACTATTATTTGAATACTACATTTTTAGTGACCAACAGTCATGGAGCAAGTATGAAGTGTAAATATGGGCCTGAGATTTATTTTGTAATGAACAAAGGAAGGAAGCTTGCTTTTCTCCATAGTTAGTGATACGCTAAAATTGTGGGAATGTGTAACTTCTAAATCATTTTATTGCTAGGTTATTAATTATGGAGAAAATCAGACATTCTTCCAGTTTTTGCTAACTGGAATTTCATCTCCCCCATTCCCAATCTCACCAAGCTCCAGACATTTGCACCAAACTTTACTGTTCCAATGTTGATGGGCGTGAAATATAGTTCAAGCAAAATAAGTTGTTTGTGCTTTAGCACAAGACAAAAGTAGTTTGCATTGTTTGAGGTTAAATATCACAGTGATCAGTCTGGACAGCCTTCTCTTCAGAAAACCAGAACACTTGCCTTCTAGTCCTTGGCTTCCTGCCGGGGAGGGGTTACTGTTACACGGGTCGCCTGTGCTTTTTAAAAAAATTCTTGGCATTTGGCCTATGTACAATGTCCTGCTGTTTAGTCAGTCCTTCACAGATCAGGAACGATGTCCAATTTGCGATCTAAGCGACTGCAAAACTAACTGGTGGTTGCACCGTGTGAACAATAGGGCTAGAAAGAATTAATCTTCATAGTTGTGTAAATGTTGAATCAACTAGGACAGCATTATAATAAAGTCAGAGTCTAAATAATGAACATAATATTTTTAAAGGGAGGAGAAAGTGAGGGAGTATATTTGCAATTAACCATTGGTTCTGTTCTTCCATAAGCACTAAATACTTTGGGGAGAAATGTCTAATACCCCAATCTCCTTATAATTCAGTGAGTATTTGCCTCAAGACAGTGCTGTGGGGATGATATCCAACAGATGTCTGATGCTTCCCCACTAGAAGGGCAGATAAATCAAAGTCTGACTTACCTCAGGTCACGATTTAATAACTGGCTTTCCTTCAACATTAGCAGAGGCCTAGCAGCTGCCCACCTGTGCCCCCTCAGCATGAGTATGGTATATGGACTTGGTATTCTAAGGAGAAGGAGAAAGAAATATGTGTATATATATCCATATATAGAGGCAAATTATAAAAATAGAAATTGAAATTCTGCCCTAGAAATTCGATGAAGTTACAGGCACCAAAACGTCCAACATAGTGGGCAGTTTGGCACACACATTCTGAGCCATATGCATCAAATGAGGACTCCAGGACCTGCACCTGAAACAGGCATCAGTCCCTTTGTATATGCAAATAAGGGGCCTAACAACTATTTGATGCCCCTTTACCAAATTGGTTTGCCCTGCAGGCAGACAGCACTAGGTCGACTGCATTCAGTAAAACGGGGTCTACACGTGGTCTAACCAGCCAACCACCAGCAAAAAGATAAGTTTTGTAGAATATAGTTGCTTGAATATGGAGTCGGTAGGAGCAGAAGTGCTCTTCCCGGCTCCACTCCAGCTCCGAAGACCATTGCTGGGTTCCACTCAGCCCCCTCCTGATCATTCCCTCCCTCTCCTGGTCACCCCACTTCCTCCTGATTGCTTTCCCCTTCTCTCCTAGGACCTACCCGTGGGCTTCTGCCAACGACTCAAAATTGCTATCCTCTTCGCCGGTGAGCTACCTGGGGATGCCCAGCGGGTGTCTGCAGCTCGCTGGTCTCATATAAATGAGGCTCGCAATCCAATGTTGGATGAACCTTGGGCCTACCCATTCCAGCCAATGGATTGTTCCCTGCACAGATTGCCCCAGCTGTTCCTGAAGCTTGCATATAGCTGCTCTATCAAATCTCAACATAAGTTTCAGAAACAGAGACAGTGAAATTGGTTTATGTCAGTAGTGAGAAATGGGCTCATAGCGAATAGGCAGTTCTCTTTTTTTGAGTATTCTGTAGCCCTCGAGTCCAAACATTGATTTTATCGCCTCAGGTTTTTCCTGTATTTCACATTTTTTACATTTCAACTGGGGTTGTGAATTTTTTGGCATCAGAGGAGAGATGAAGTGGCTGCCGTAACCAGAGGTGGGTTAACTCTCTGGATGTGGACTCTTCATCAGGATACCAATCTGGCTGGGGTGGGGATTCTGCATGTGAGGTGTTGGTCTGTTTTTTTCTCTCTCTCATTTTGGAATGGATGAACCTCATTATGTTTTTCCACATTTCCAGTTTTCATTTCAGACCTCAAGCCTTTCCTGTCCTTTTCACTATCTTAGCTATTTACACATTCTTTTGCTCGTCTAAAAATTGCCTCACAGTGATGATTGTTTATAGCATTAAGATTCCTGCTTCTCCATTAAGCAGTTTGCAGGTTATTCACTATTAACTCCCTCTCAATAATTGGACTATCTATTGCCACTTTTCCTCCCCACCCTTTTTTTCTTTTCCATCCTTCGAAGGGGTTTGTTTATCTCTCTGTTTTCAATTCTGATGCAGGGTTGCACTCAAAGCATCAACCTGTATTTTCTCTTCACAGATGCTGACTAACCTGTGTATTTCCAGCATTTTCATTTTTTGTACATGTGGGTATATATCTAATGTATATACATATCTATAATATATTAAAATTATATGATCTGTGTGCACATCCTGTCAACTTTTCCGTTTTGCATTTCCCAGCTCCTCAGTCGGTACTGTAGAGACGCTCCTATGCTTCAACCAACTCTCTTTTTCTCTGCTTTCCAAGGTGCCATCAGTTTTGCCATTTAACTGTAAATGATATAAAATTAATGGGCCCAATTTTAATTTGGAAGTGCAGGTGCGTTGGGGGCGGGGGGGCTACGAAAATCAAGGAAATAAGAAGCGGGAAACAAACCCGGCTCTCACACGCCGACTTCCGCCTTGCTCAAAGACGCATCTGTGTGCGCGTGCCGTTCCCGAACCCGGAAGTCCCTACCTTTGAAACGATGTCACCTGCACCCCCCCTGCTCCAATGTCCGATATCTCTCCAATGTCTCCCCCTCTCCGATGTCTCCACCCCGCCATCTCTCCACCCTCCCCCCCGCCCCCGCCATCTCTCCACCCTCCCCCCCCCCATGCCAATGAAATACTTTTTGAAATGTGTTCACTGTTGTAATGTAGGAACCACGGCAGCCAATTTGCGCACAGCAAGATCCCACAAACAGAAATGAAATAAAAGACCAGATCATCTGTTTTAGTGATGTTGGTTGAGGGGTAAATGTTGGTCAGGATACCAGGGAGAACTGCCCTGCTCTTCTACAAATAGTGCAGTGGCATCTTTTACGTCCATCTGAAAGGGCAGATGGGTCCTTGGTTTAACGTCTCATCCGAAAGACGGCACCTCCGACAATGCAGCATTCTACTCAGTACTGCACTGAAGTGCTAGCCTAGATTATATGCGGAAGTCTTTGGAGTGGGCTGACACCTTGTAGTGACTGAGTGAAAATGGTTCTGTCGCTAATAGTAATGCCTTTAGAATAAAACAATTGGGAGGAATGATGGTACAGTTGACCTGTCTCCTGATTTTCCTTTTGTTAAATGTCAGTGGTGATAACATTGGCTACAATAATACAGTGCCACTGCAATTAAAAAGATACATTTGAAAAACTCCCTTAGCTCTTGTACAGAACTGGAGTCTCATCCTCAGTATGACGGGATGCAGCTGTGTGTTCAAATAATATATTGGAAATGTAAGAAAGCTACTTCCCTCCTCCCAACTTGATCCCCCACTTACTGTTTAATTATACTCTCCACTGTTTCTTTATCACCTGCAGCGGTTTCACAAAAACTGTCTTGAAGCCATGAGGTGGTTATTTGCATCAGTTTACCAGTTCTTGCAGTGGAACAAAATGCACCAAACAGTCATCAATGTAATAAATTGGATAGCCAGGTGGTGAAGGACAGAATACTAGAGCCTGATCTTCAGTTGCTTCCAAGCCTTTATTCACAGAGATCCATATTACACCCCACTCCACACCCTGGATAAGCTCCCATATAAATGGATACAAGAGAGTTCCCAATTGATACGCACCGCCTGAATATAATTAACACTAATTGATATAAATCACATGGATACAATTAAGTCAAGTGGTAACCAGTTACCACCTATTAGTGGTAAATTCTACAATAAGAATAGAGACAAAACTGAGAGTCCAATCATCAAATGAGCAAGGGAAGAACTTATACACGCCTACCTCTCCTGCATTTGATATCAGATTGATGTGAAATTACAGACCAGTTAGCCTAACATCAGTAGTGGGGAAAATGCTAGAGCCTATTATTAAAGATGTGATAACAGAACACTTGGAGGGCATTAACGGGATTGGACAAAGTCAGCATGGGTTTATGAAAGGGAAAGCATGCTTAACAAATCTACTGGAGCTTTTTGAGGATTTAACTAGTCGAATAGATAGGGGAGAACCAGTGACTGTGGTGAATTTGGATTTTCAGAAGGTGTTTGATAAGGTCCCACACAAGAGGTTAGTGTGCAAAATTAAAGCACATGGGATTGGGGGGAATATACTGACATGGATTGAGAATTGGTTGACAGACAGGAAACAGAGAGTAGGAATAAACGGGTCTTTTTCCAGGTGGCAGGCAATGACTAGTGGGGTACCGCAGGGATCAGTGCTTAGGCCCCAGCTATTCACAATATATATCAATGATTTGGATGAGGGAACTAAATGTAACATTTCCAAGTTTGCAGACAACACAAAGCTGGGGTGGAATGTGAGCTGTGAGGAGGATGCAAAGAGGCTCCAATATGATTTAGTCAAGTTGGGTGAGTGGGCAAGAACATGGCAGATGCAGTATAACGTGGATAAATGTGAGGTTATCCACTTTGGTTGTGAAAACAGAAAGGTAGATTATTATCTGAATGGTGATAGGCTGGGAAAAGGGGAGGTGCAATGAAACCTGGGTATCCTTGTACACCAGTCGCTGAAAGCGAGCATTCAGGTGCAGCAAGCAGTTAGGAAGGCGAATGGTATGTTGGCCTTCATTGCAAGAGGATTTGAGTACAGGAGCAGGGATGTCTGACTGCAGTTGTACGGGGCCTTGGTGAGACCACATCTGGAGTACTGTGAGCAGTTTTGGTCTCCTTACCTGAGGAAGGATATCCTTGCCATGGAGGGAGTGCAATGAAGATTTACCAGACTGATTCCTGGGATGGCAGGACTGACAAATGAGGAGAGATTGGGTCGACTAGGCCTATATTCACTAGAGTTTAGAAGAATGAGAGGTGATCTCATCGAAACATATAAAATTCTAACAGGACTAGACAGACAAGACAGGGAGGATGTTCCCGATGGCTGGGGAGTCCAGAACCAGGGGTCATAGTCTCAGGATACGGGATATGCCATTTAGAACCGAGATGAGGAGAAATCTCTTCACTCAGAGGGTGGTGAACCTGTGGAATTCTCTCCCACAGAAGGCAGTGGAGGCCAAGTCATTAAATATATTCAAGAAGGAGATAGATACATTTCTTAATGCTAAAGGGATCAAGGGATATGGGGAAAAAGCGGGAACAGGGTACTGAGTTAGATGATCAGCCATGATCATTTTGAATGGCGGAGCAGGCCCGAAGGACCTGAATGAGGATAGGTTGCATAGACTCGGCTTGTATACCTTTGAATATAGAAGATTAAATGGTGATCTAATTGAGGTTTTTTAGATGATTAAAGGATTTGATAGGGTAGAGAGAGAGAGAAGCTATTTCCTCTGGTGGGAGAGTCCAGAACAAGGGAGCATAACCTAAAAATGAGAGCTAGGCCGTTCAAGGTTGATGTCAGAAAGCACTTCTTCACATAAAGCGTAATGGAAATCTGGAACTCTCCCCCCGAAAAGCTGTTGAAATTAGGTCAATTGAAAATTTCAAAACTGAGATTGATAGATTTTTGTTAGGCAAGGGTATTAAGGCTTATGGAACCAAGGCAGGTAGATGGAGTTAAGATACAGATCAACCATTACCTAATTAAATGGTTTGAGGGGCTGAATGGCCTACTCCTGTTCCTACGTTCCAATCTCCCACCCTCCCATCTCAAGATTGATATCTCCAGTGTGTAGGGAAAAAAAAGAAAGAACTTGCATTTATATAGCGCCTTTCACGACATCCCAAAGTGCTTTGCAACCGATTAAATACTTTTGAAGTGTAGTCACTGTTGTAATGTACGGACTCTAATGGTGACCCCTAGACATTTCTCTTGCTTTCTCTCTTTGGAAAGTAAGAGAAAATAAGAATGCTATGGAGACGTTTTTATCTCAGCATTCATTGTGCTAGTGAAAGCCCTCAATTAAAACTGACAGGTCCAATAGCTTTAGTAGAGGGCTTACACTACTGTTATCGACACTTGGATATCCCTTTCTCCAGAGCTGTGCCTTGCCCTCTCTTGCTTGTCAATCTCAGCTAAATAGGCTGTAATGAAAGGAAGAGAGAGATGAGGAGGTTAAGAGAGAGCAAAGAATATATTAATGCCACTTGGCTGTCCCCTGTGGCCCATACAACAAATGTAGTTCACTACTTTTAACCATGTTGATGTTATTGGCATGACTAAGCACCTCAGATATATGGTTCACAACTGAAAATCACACCTAGTCTTTCTCCAATATTAATCGCTCTGCTCAAGTACCAAAATGTAATGTGTAGATAATTTTTATTTGAGAAAAGTAATTGGGGGTTGCTTGAGTAGATAAAATTATACATTTGCTTTACAGAAGCAATAATAACTGGTCCGGTCATTGCCAATTGTTTGTTATTCTGATTTTGTCGTGCAGCAGAGTGGATGACATGCAATCTGCTGATTGCCAGTAGCTATAGCAGCCACACTAAATGACAGATGACTCATCCCTTCTCCATTGTTCTTTATCAATATCAAGCAGATATCAGCATGCAAGCAAAGCCATGGTGATTGACCTCCAAGGAATATAAGATTAGGATTCTGTCTAGAATTTTTGGCCTTTGTAGAAAGGGTAATGAGATGTGAATTGTCGTTCTGATTAGCCTTGTTTATTTTAGTAAATGCAATTTGAGCCACACACAACCCCCACCCCCCCCACCCCAATAAAAATCAATTGTACAGCGCAGACAATTTGAAGCCTCGAAATGTGAAACAATAGATGATCAGGTAAAAATGCAGAGCACTAATTGAAGTCTGCATTACCATATATTTCTGAGGGTGACCAGGGTCACATTTGGTTTTGTTTCAGTAATTAAAGTCCCGTTTTTAAGTTGTCGAAGAGCTCATATGAGTTTATCTCAAATGAGTTCTCTCCTCTTCACTTCCAGACTATTTAAATATATTTAGAATTACATAGCATCTATAACATGGAAACAGGCCATTCGACCCAACCAATCTGTGTTGGTGTTTACTCTCCACATGAGCAACAGTTCCAATCCCATGTGCCTGTTCTGTTCCCTTTACTTTAACGACTTATCTGACCTATTCTTAACTGTTGATATGGTATCGACTTCAATCACTAAATCTGGTAGTGCATTCCACAGCCACACAATACTCTGATTTTAAAAAAAAATCTTCTGGTCTCTTCACAATAGACCTCTCACTCACTGTTTTACACTATCGCACAAAGCCAAAATTATGCCCAGAGTATTTTTTTAAATTAACGGTGCCTCTGGGGTCAATCCCAAGCAGCCCCATTGTAGGAAGGTGCCACTAACAGAGAAACAGACAGCCTGTATAAATTAAAACATGTGGCAGTGCTAATTTAGAAATTTACATCTATGAAGCAATTAGTGTCCTGTAGTGCCTACTGGTCACAGAAAGCTTCAAGCAACATAAGAACGTAAGAAATAGGAGCAGGAGTGGGCCATACGGCCCCCTTCAGCCTGCTCCACCATTCAGTAAGATCATGGCTGATCTTCAACCTCAACTCCACTTTCCCGCCCAATCCCCATATCCCTTGATTCCCTTAGAGTCCAAAAATCTATTGATCTCAGCCTTGAATGTACTCAATGACTGAGCATCCACAACCTCCCGGGCAGAGAATTCCAAAGATTTACAACCTTCTGAGTGAAGAAATTTCTCCTCATCTCAGTCCTAAATGGCCAAATCCCCTTATCCTGAGACTATGCCCCCTAGTTCTAGGCTCTCCAGCCAGGGGAAACAATCTCTCAGCATCGACCCTGTCAAGCCCTCTCAGAATCTTAAATGGTTCAATGAGATCACTTCTCATTCTTCTAAATTCCAGAGAGTATAGGCCCATTCTACTCAATCTCTTCTCATTAGACAACACTCTCATCCCAGGAATCAATCTAGTGATCCTTCATTGCACCATCTCTAAGGCAAGTACATCCTTAGATAAGGAGACCAAAACTTTACACAGTACACCAGGTGTGATCTCACCAAAGCTCGTTACAATTGCAGCAAGACTTCCTTACTCTTGTACTCCAACCCCCTTGTAATAAAGGCCATCCTACCATTTGCCTTCCTAATTGCTTGCTGAACCTGCATGTTAACTTTCTGTGTTTCGTGTACAAGGACACCCAAATCTTTCTGAACACCAACATTTCCTAGTTTCTCACCATTTAAAAAATATTCTGTGTTTCTATTCTTCCTACCAAAGTGAATAACCTCACATTTCCCCACATTATACTCCATCTGCCACCTTCTTGCCCACTCACTTAACCTGTTTATGTCCCTTTGCAGACTCTTTGGGCTCGATTTTACCACCCGTTATCGGGTGCGTTCTCGGCGGGGGGCGCCGAAAATCAGGGAATCCCGGAGCGGGACCGGAGCCCGCCTCGATCCCGCCCACTTCCGGGTTCCCCACGGACGCGCCGGCGTGCGCGCGCAGCCCCCGCTGGTGGGAATCCCGCAGGCAATTAAAGCCAGCGGGATGCCACTTGACAGTATTTATTTAGCTATTTCAGGTCATTAACTGACCTGATTGAGCTGTTTTATTAGGAAGGGTGGGATTTTACCTTGAACTGAGACTGTTTCCCATACTGGGGGAAACACTCTCACTCCAAATGGACGTGTTGCAGCCAGCAGCCTGTGGCAGCTGGCAAGGTGCATTCCACAGGTGGGGGGCAGAGCCTTCACCAACGCAGGAGGACACTCCGTAACATTGGGCAACGCCTGCCCTCCACCACCCTCCTCCAAGCAAGAAGATTCACCGACGTGGAACCGCAACCCCTGTGCGAGGACACACTTACCTACCGTACACAACCCCTCAGACCTACACCTGCCAGATGGGGGCCACCTTGACATCCTCGGAGGATGAACAGCATCACCAGCCCCAGCAGCCTCGCAGTCCACGCCGTCCGCCTCAGAGACGTGGAGCCCCACAACACGGTGCTGTGGCACATCCACCTGCACAGCAGGATGGAGGGCAACCGCAGAGAGAGATGCGTCGCAGGAGGCACTACCCTCCGCACAGGGTCTACAGACCGAGGCTCAGCTTCATGGACCTCTCTGAGGAGCAGTGCATACGGAGGCTCAGAGTCACTCGCCAGGTAGTCGCCGAGATCTGCAGCCTCCTTAATGACGAGCTGCTCCCGGATGGACCAAGCAGCATCTTCTTACCCGTCGCCGTCAAAGTCACCACTGCCCTCAACTTCGTAGCCTCCGGATCCTTCCAGGGTGCCACCGGGGACATCACCGGGGTCTGTCAGTCGTCTGCACACAAGTGCATAAGGTAGGTCACCGATGGGTTGTTCCACAGGGCCTCGCACTACATCAACTTCGCCATGGATGAGCGCAGCCAGATGGAGAGGGCGGTTGGATTCCATGCTGTGGCTGGCTTCCCACGGGTGCAGGGTGTAATCGATTGCACCCACATAGCAATACGGGCACCTCCACATGAGCCAGGGCTGTTCATCAACAGGAAGGGGTATCACTCCATGAACGCCCAGCTCATCTGTGACCACCGCCAGAGATTCCTACACGTGTGCGCCAGATACCCTGGCAGCTGCCACGATGCCTTCGTCCTCAGGGAGTCCACCGTCCCGCCCCTCTTCCACGCACCCAACACCGGCAACGGCTGGCTCCTCGGCGACAAGGGATATCCCCTGCACACGTGGCTTATGACACCTCTGAGGAACCCCGTCACCGAGCCGCAGCGTCGGTATAATGACAGCCACATTGCTACCAGGTCTGCAATTGAGCAGGCCATAGGGCTGCTCAAGATGCGCTTCAGGTGCCTTGATCGTTCTGGGGGAGCGCTCCAATACACGCCACTCAGGGTGGGACGAATTATAGTTGTCTGCTGTGCCCTGCATAACATGGCACAACAGAGAGGGGTGCCGCTGGAGGAGGCCCCATGCACACGCGCCACCCACATTGAGGACGACGACGATGAGGAGGAGGAGGAGGAGGAGGAGGAGGACGAGCGAGAGGAGGAGGAACGACCCATGGGCTGAACACCGGCTCACCTGGTTGCTCGTCAGGCCAGGGAGGCACTCATATGTCAACGGTTCTCCTAACATCAGACTGTCTGAGGCGTTCACATCTCATCACGTGCACAGACGAGGGGCCATACCAGCTCCCTCCACAGAAGAGTGGTGCCAGTAATCCTGCACCCACTGTAGTGTGCCCAATGGGTGGGACCAGGTGTTCGTCGTCATGATGAGCCGCATGGAAGGGACCTATTGCACAAGCCACTGAAGAATGGACAAGAGGTGGCAGCAGTGGTGAGAACAATTGTGTTTATTGTGTATGTGCAGTCAACGACTATAAATAAAAACATAACAAATTGTCATACACCCTGGTGCATTCCCTTTGTGTTCATAACATCTTTGCCTTACGTTTGCGGGAACCCCTACGTGGTGCTACCCCTGTGGCTCCAGCAGAGGTAGTGGCAGGTTGCTCTTGTTCGTGCCCTGACCGGATAGATGCTTTGGACCGACGGCCCCTGGGTTTCGGTGCCCGTGAGGGCACCTCCACAGACTGCTCCTCCTGCACCTGTGCAGGGGCAGACTCGGCCACCTGGAGAGGAGGCACCATTGCGGGTATTGGTTGAGAGGGGGGCAACGGTTGAGACGTGGGGGCACCTTGAGTAGCGTCCCCACTTCCATGTCCCCGTTCACCATCTTCCCTCTCATGGCCTAGGCCCACATCACCCCTTCCACCCTGCTGGACGGCAGTTTGGATGACCTGTGTGAGACCTTGCAAGGCCACCCCTAGTGTATCTGTCAGCCTGTTTATGGCGGCAGAATGTTGCTCACCCTGAATCCGAACAGCCGTTGTCAGGGCCTGCATGGTCTCAATGTTGAGCTGTGCGTGACGCTCGAGGGAGGCTAGCCTGTCCTCCACCGCAGACGTTCCCGCACCTACCCGCGACACTATGTCGCCGATACCCTCCTGTACTTGTGCCACCATTGCCCGCATGCAGGAGTTGGACTCCTCCATCACCTGCGCGATTGTGGACAGTGCGCGTGGCACCTCTCCCAGTACCTCGGCAATGTGCTGGTGCCCCTCGACGACTCTCCTTTTGACTGGTGGCCCCCTGGGTTCAGCATCTGGGTCCGGCTGAGCAGAGCCTGGAGAAGAGTGCTCCCACCGACGCAGACCCTCCGCGGCTGCCCCTGCCACCAGGGTCTGCTCATGCTCACATGTGCGCGGTGACTCACCATGTGCAATCCCAACTAATTGAGGGGGGGGACCCACCGAGGTGTGTGTATCTGCGCTGGTGGATGCTTGGCTCATATGTGACGATGGACCCTCAGAGACCGGCATGTCCTCTGAGGAATCGCCCTCCACAGACACGGCGCTCGCAGACGGCCCTGCAAGAGAACAGAGGGCAATATCAGGCATGTGGACAAATATTGCGGTGCGGCAGATGCCAGGTGATGCTAAGATCATTCGCGATCATGAGTGCTGAGTGTCAGCTTTCCCTTCCCGGACGTTTCTGCAGCCCCAGCCTCGCCATCCGCCACGGACAGGCAATGTAGCGTGTGGCTGATCTCCAACGCGTCCACCTCTGCGTCCATCAGAACCACCTGGTATGGCGGGCCCCCTCCGGTGCGTGCCCTTTCCCGGGCGTTCTTGCATTTCTTCTCCTGTCAAGGCAAAACACAGATGCGTGATTGAGTGATGATTGCATTGTGAGACGCTTCAAGCATTGGTGTAGGTGTGTTGAGCGTGTGGTAGATGGATGGGAGAATGCGTGTGCCACATCCCCATCCCATTGTATGGGGATTGGGTGTGTGGTAGTGTTCGAGTGGGGACAGGGACGGTGGGTACGTGCAGGCACGGTGAGGATGATAGTCGAGTGGCTGTGAGGATTGATGCGGGAGCGCTGTGGTGGCAGTGCAGAAGGGGTTGTGAGGTGTTTGAGGTGATGTGAAAGACGGAGTGTGGGAGAATGCATTAGTGTACTCACTTTGCCGGACCTAGTGAGGTCATTGAATCTCTTCCGACACTGGATCCATGATCTAGTGGTGTTGCCCCTGCTGCTAACCTCCGCGGCCACCTCCGCCCATGCCTTCCTGGTGGCGGAGCCAGGGCACTTCCTTCCGTCGCTGGGGAACTACATCTCCCTCCTCCTCCTTACCCCGTCCAGCAGCAGCTGGAGTGTATGGTCAGAGAATCGTGGGGCAGCCTTACCCCTGGGGTGCTCCATGGTGCGCTACTTCTTGTTTGCAGCAGGAGGGGCATTGGTGGACTGCCCCTTTAAATAGAGCTCCACCATCGCTCAGACGTCACTGCGCATGCGCAGGCCGCCGGCGCGCAGCTGAGAAGCGGAAAACCCGTAACCACAGGTAAATGACCTCAATTATCCTGTGATCGTGCGGGGGATGCACTCAATTCACCGGCCGCGTTTTCCACGCGCCCGATAGACCACCCGCCGAGAACCCGCAGCCCTGCTAAAATCGGGCCCTTTGTGTCCTCCTCACAGCTTACTTTCCCACCTAGCTTTGTATCATCAGCAAACTTGGATACATTATAGTCAATCCCTTCATCTAAGTCATTAATGTAGGTTGTAAACAGCTGAGGCCCCAGCACCGATCCTTGCGGCACCCCACCAGTTAGAGCCTGCCAACCTCAAAATGACCTGTTTATTCCTACTCTCTGTTTTCTGTCCATTAACCAATCCTCTATCCATGCTAATACATTACCCCCAGCCCCATGAGCCCTTATCTTGTGTAACAACCTTTCATGTCGCACCTTTTCAAATGACTTTTGACAATCCAAATATACTACATTCACTGGTTCCGCTTTTATCTATCTAATTAGCTACATCCTCAAAAAACCCTAATCGATTTGTCAAACACTATTTCCCTTTTATAAAACCATGTTGATTTTGTCTAATCATATTATGATTTTCTAAGTGCCCTGTTACCATATCCTTAATAATACATTTTGGCACCTTCCCAATGACTGATGTCAGGTTAACTGGCTTGTACTTTCCTGTTTTCTCTCTCCCATCCTTCTTTCTTGAATAGTGGGGTTATGTTTGCTACCTTCCAATCCATTGGAACCGTTCTGGAATCTAGAGAATTTTGGAAGATCACAACCAATGCATCCACTATTTGCAGCCACCTCTTTTAGAACCCTAGGATGTCGGCCATCAGGTCCAGGGGATTTGTCGGCTTTTACTTCCATTAATTTCTCCATTACTTTTTCTTTACTAATATTAATTACTTTAAGTTCCTCACTCTTATTAGACCCTTGGTTCCCCACTATTTCTGATATGTTTTTTGTGTCTTCTACTGTGAAGACAGATACAAAATATTTCTTTAAATGTTTGCCATTGCTCATCTACCATCATATCTTTTAATCTAATTTCCCAATCTAACCTGGCCAACTCGCCCCTCATACCTATGTAATTGGCTTTGTTTAAGTTTAAGACTCTAGCTTCGGACTTAAGCATGTTACCCTCGAACTCAATGTGAAATTCTATCATATTATGATCACTCTTCCCCAGAGGATCCCTTACTACGAGATTACCAATTAACCCTGTCTCATTACACAAGACAAGATCTCAAATAGCCTGTTCCCAATGGATACCATATGGACGGATTCCATGGTCACCCAGGCATGGAACATAGACAAGCTGTCAGAGAGGCTCTCCCTGGTAATTTTGTGCATCCGGGAGCTGTGTATGATAGATTTTACCAGGCCCAGGTGCAGAGCCCTACCAAGCAGTCCTCTAACCTGCTTGATCTGCAGTGACCGAAGATGAACAGTGTGTGGGGGAGAAGTGCGTCCAGAATCTGAACTTCAGATAGTTCAACTACTGTTCCTGCACATACATGAAAAGTGGTTTTGTCCCTGCTGAAGAATAGACATGTGGCCTGGACATCTGTGAAGTGGCTCAGGTCTGATTTGAGGCCACTGCACGGTACAAAACTTTCCATCCCAGGTTCCAATGGTGCTGGAAGACCTCTCCAATACAAGCCTATCCATTGTGGATGCTTGCCCATACCAGTTACAATGTGCTGTTGTCAAGACTAATACAAAATGCCCACTTTAGGAGGTGAGCTGGATCAGCCTGGTTTCTATCAGCTGAGCTGGTTTCTAGTTTCTTTTGAAGGACATTTTATTTGGAGGCAAGCATTCTCTTTTTGTGGATTCACACCTCATTTTGTTAATTTGCACCACTTTGTTGCTATATTTGAATTCAAAACAGCTGTGTGCTCAGACCAGAGCAGATGTTAGTGTGAGTGCCAAATAATAAAGCATATTCAGTACCTGTGACTGAATCACAGGGTAATAATAAGTAATGGAAGAGTAAGTAGTTTAATCTGGTTGTGACACTGCACACGTCTAATTTGTTGCCACAAGGAATGCCGCTTAAAAAAAATGCTTCATTTTGACGGCTGGAATGAATGTTGCTCCAAACATACTGTAAGAAATTGGACCACTGAGAGAGTCAGGCCATTAATAATTTTTTTTTTAAATCTAAATTTTCAGCTTAGTAAGTTGCAATTTCTACCATTTAATAGTTGTAACCTTGTTTTCTACCCTTCCCTTCTCCTGTGGCTACATCTACAATCCAAATACCGTGTACCTACAGCTTTTATTTCATTTTCATTTTATTAAAATGGGCTAATTCCCCAGGGCTGTAACCGCTCAAGTTTTGAAAATAACACACGTGTTGTTTTCTGGAACAAATTCTTAACACAAATGTACACTGTAAATTTCTAGAAAGGCTTTGAAAATATGCCTGGGTCTTGAATCCTTCAAGTACACATTATTAAAGCAACAATTAGCAATTTTTATGGGTCATTCATGTTAGTGCACAAGAGTTAACGTGAAGCCATAGAAATGGTAGTAATAGTGAGAAAAATTATTATAATATTGGGAAGATAATGTGAACTCTAAACTTACAGGCCAGTAATACTTTGCTTCAATAAGTGGCCAAAACTACTTTACATTGATGTAAGATGTGGAGTCACCAGGATCAAATTCTGAGAAGCAGTGTTTCAGCTTCACACTGGCACCAATAAAACTTTTTAAGCTAATTTTTTACCTTTTATAAATGAGTATCTGAAATACCTCAAACTATTGCAACAGCGCCGCTGCATAAGGAGTAACATTATGGTCCAATGCTGATCGTGAGGTGGCACAAGCTGTGGAATGATATGATGTAGGTTTGGAGCCATGGTTTTCCACATGATCAGGCACATCATCGAAGGAAATGACTGAGCAGAGACTAGGAGGGTGAAATTGGACGTGGGAGTGGAGGCAAAGCAGGCGGAGTTGCATCGATCGCCCGTTCTATGCTCTGCCTTGTATTCTCTCCCATTGACTTCAATAGGACAAATATTGGACATGTGGTATAACGGGTGGCAAATGTGATTCTGCCTGATTTGCCCATATCCAATTTCACCCCCGAGATGCTTCCTTAAAGGAAGGGAGAGAAAACTAGATGGCAAGTTCCTTAAGCTGTCCTTGCATACCTACTAGCAGCTATTTCTATAATAACATCACACCCTCTCAACCAAGACGTGGTAAAGACAAGCTACAGAGGGAGAGAAAATAAATGTTAACAATCAAGGGTAAAAATTAGGTTTTTAAATACTGACCTGAAATAGGATTTAATTTTAACTGTGACATCTTACAATTGTGTTTTACATGTTTTGGGGCACTTTGCACCTTAATCCAGGTTTGTTATAATCAGAATGAATTGACTCTGATGAATGTTTGTCACTATTCTTAGTTGAAATCTCATGAAAATGAAACCTCCAAGTCTACCCAAACCACAACACATTTTTAAGAACATAAGAACATAAGAAAGAGGAGCAGGAGTAGGCCATACGGCCCCTTGAGCCTGCTCCGTCATTCAATAAGATCATGGCTGATCTTCGACATCAACTCCACTTTCCCGCTCTATCCACATATCCCTCGATTCCCTTAGTGTCCAAATATCCATCGATCTCTGGGGTAGAGAATTCCAAAGATTCAAAACCCTCTGAGTGAAGAAATTTTTCCTCATCTCAGTCCTAAATGGCCGAGCCCTTATCTTGAGATTATGATCCCTAGTTCTAGACTCTCCAGCCTGGGGAAACAACCTCTCAGAATTTTATACATTTCAATAAGATCACCCCTCATTCTTCTAAACTCCAGAGAATATAGGCCCATTCTACTCAATCTCTTCTCATCGGACAACCTTCTCATCCCAGGAATCGATCCAGTGAACCTTTGTTGCACCTTCTGAGACTTCCTTCTGAGCTTTTCCTTGAAGAGACATTTATTATACCTGGGAAGAAAGAAACTGGATAATAATCACATAACAGGTTTGCCATGTAATTTATAGATTACAGATTTCAGTTAAAATCATCCTGAGTACAGCCATTAAGGCTGTATGTGAGGTAATAACTTATTGTCCAAACAGTAATGTGTGATTTTTGCATTTAAATGCACCATAGATGGTGCATTAAGCCATCCAGCGGAATGTTCAGTGAATTTATGCAAGTTAAACGGCTTAACAACCAGAAATGAATCACGTGACCCCTATTAGTGACTGACTGACATATTTAGTGCTGGACATAACTCAAGCAAAATGACATCGCATCCCCACAAAAGGCATAAGCATATTTCAGGCAGCAGCAGCTTCATATTACAGCCATTTTGTGAGTTAGGCTCATTGTCCTCCTTCTCAGCCTTTAATTCAGGTTTTTCTTCCAATACTGCCAGAGCAATGTATTTCAGCTGCCAATAATGGGGGGGAATATGAAGTAATTTTATACAGAAAAACATTAAGATAATTATTATAGACTGTTCTAGAAATAAACATGCTGTGCAATATTTATTGACCTCTGAATTTCCTTGCAATTTGAATCCCTAATTATACAGCAGGCATGACAATGTGATTTTAGGATTTAAAAAGAATTGCCAAGACAGACATTCTGTTTTCCCATGCAAGATATAATCAAAAGATGATGGCTTGTCATCTGGCATTTTCAGACCAAATCATAAGGCTTGCATGAAATGCAGAACTTGAAGTTTTATTGATAAAATTGAACCAACTGGCAGATTTATTGAAATAGACCTAATATAATCATGATCAGTTAGACCTGACATTACCTTCAATTAGAAACGAGATTGAAGAGAAATTCTAAATGCTATCTTAATGTAACCTTTCTTTCAAAATTTGTCAGCTGAATAAAAAAGCTTTATTGTTTTGGTATTTAATAATATGCAATGTGTGTTACTGAATCAATTTCCAGGGGGTGGGGGGAAGGCGGTGGTGGATGGAACGTTGCCTAAACTTAAAGGGACAGTGCCACCTTGGTAACATCCTATTTTGCCATGGCTGTACACAGAGGTGAACAATTAATTGGTTTTCTTCAGGTCTTCAGTCGCATTTCTGCATGAAAATAAAATTATATTAAATTTCTGAACTTTGAGACATAGCATGTTGGCAGAAGTTGGATTGGGAATATTACCTTGAACAATTCTTACATGCCTCCTCGTGACTGGTATTGGCAGAGGTTTGGGAGCAGGTGGTCCACATCACCAAATGAGCAGGAAAATTGTGTGTCGTAAAGAGGAGAAAAAACATTAAAATTGAAATAGATTTTCTTCCCGGTAAAATTCTGTAATTGTGAAACTGGATGCTGGCAGGAGAGAATGTGACATGTTTCCAGTTTGGGAACCCAGTGTCAGCATCAAGCAATGTAAAGCTCCCTCCACACTGTTAATCACAGACTCAGAAGAGCATGCTCCACATCAGACATGTAAATTTTCCCACACCAGTCATCCCGCAGCCTGTCTGAGTGAGGTTGCCAATTTAGTGCCACACTATGGGTTGTGTTCTGTTGTGTAATTACCCCAATAGGAACTGGGTCAAGACTGCCGAAACTAATTTCACATAGGGCCCTTGTGATTGCTAGAGCAGGGAGACAACCATCCTATCAGTCTGTACTGGACTAAAATGCAGATTCCAGGAATGAAATTATTTTTCACCAGCCCAAATTTGAAATCTACTTGTTATGATTTAGCTGTTCGGTTTATTCATATAATACTAGAAATTGAGAAAATTTGGGGTGAAAACTGGTTATGGTTCATTTTCCGGTCCAGAACACCCCAACTGGGAGTCCTGAGGCCAGCCTGAAATTGGGCCTCAGGTCTTATTTCAATAATTTAAACAATTTTACAACACCAAGTTATAGTCCAACAATTTTATTTTAAAATCCACAAGCTTTCGGAGGCTTCCTCCTTCCTCAGGTGAATGTGGAACTGTTCCACATTCACCTGAGAAAGGAGGAAGCCTCCGAAAGCTTGTGGATTTTAAAATAAAATTGTTGGACTATAACTTGGTGTTGTAAAATTGTTTACAATTGTCAACCCCAGTCCATCACCGGCATCTCCACTTCAATAATTTATGCAAGCTGCTAGCACCTATCACGCCTTTTTGAAGCAGATGAATTTGAGCATTTTCTAAATAGTGAGAAACTAGGAACTGTAGAGGCAGTAAAGGAGAGTGTACAAAACATGACCAGACAGATGGTCTGAGAAGGCAGAGCAAAGACCAAGGGAAGTCTAGATTAAACTGCATTTATTTCAATGCAAGAAGTCTGATGGGCAAGGCAGATGAACTCAGGGCATGGATGGGTACATGGGACTGGGATGTTATAGCTATTACTGAAACATGGCTAAGGGAGGGGCAGGACTGGCAGCTCAATGTTCCAGGGTACAGATGCTATAGGAAAGATAGAGCAGGAGGTAAGAGAGGAGGGGGAGTTGCGTTCTTGATTAGGGAGAACATCACAGCAGTAGTGAGAGAGGATATATCCGAGGGTTCGCCCACGGAGTCTATATGGGTAGAACTGAAACATAAGAAGGGAGAGATCACTTTGATAGGATTGTACTACAGACCCCCAAATAGTCAACGGGAAATTGAGGAGCAAATATATAAGGAGATTACAGACAGCTGCAAGAAAAATAGGGTGGTAATAGTAGGGGACTTTAACTTTCCCAACATTGACTGGGACAGCCATAGCATTAGGGGCTTGGATGGAGAGAAATTTGTTGAGTGTATTCAGGAGGAATTTCTCATTCAGTATGTGGATGGCCCGACTGGAGAGGGGGCAAAACTTGACCTCCTCTTGGGAAATAAGGAAGGGCAGGTGACAGAAGTGTTCGTGAGGGATCACTTTGGGACCAGTGATCATAATTCCATTAGTTTTAAGATAGCTATGGAGAATGATAGGTCTGGCCCAAAAGTTAAAATTCTAAATTGGGGAAAGGCCAATTTTGATGGTATTAGACAGGAACTTTCAGAAGTTGATTGGGAGAGTCTGTTGGCAGGCAAAGGGACGTCTGGTAAGTGGGAGGCCTTCAAAAATGTGTTAACCAGGGTTCAGGGTAAGCACATTCCTTATAAAGTGAAGGGCAAGGCTGGTAGAAGTAGGGAACCTTGGATGACTCTGGAGATTGAGGCCCTAGTCAAAAAGAAGAAGGAGGCATATGACATGCATGGGCAGCTGGGATCAAGTGGATCCCTTGAAGAGTATAGAGATTGCCAGAGTGGAGTTAAGAGAGAAATCAGGAGGGCAAAAAGGGGACATGAGATTGCTTTGGCAGATAAGGCAAAAGTGAATCCAAAGAGCTTCTACAAATTCATAAAGGGCAAAAGAGTAACTAGGGAGAGAGTAGGGCCTCTTAAGGATCAACAAGGTCATCTATGTGCGGAACCACAAGAGATGGGTGAGATCCTGAATGAATATTTCACATCGGTATTTACGGTTGAGAAAGGCATGGATGTTAGGGAACTTGGGGAAATAAATAGTGATGTCTTGAGGAGTGTACATATTACAGAGAGGGAGGTGCTGGAAGTCTTAACGCGCATCAAGGTAGATAAATCTCTGGGACCTGATGAAATGTATCCCAGGACGTTATGGGAGGTTAGGGAGGAAATTGCGGGTCCCCTAGCAGAGATATTTGAATCATCGACAGCTACAGGTGAGGTGCCTGAAGATTGAAGGGTAGCAAATGTTGTGCCTTTGTTTAAGAAGGGCGGCAGGGAAAAGCCTGGGAACTACAGACCGGTGAGCCTGACATCTGTAGTGGGTAAGTTGTTAGAGGGTATTCTGAGGGACAGGATCTACAGGCATTTGGAGAGGCAGGGACTGATTAGGAACAGTCAGCATGGTTTTGTGAGAGGAAAATCATGTCTCACGAATTTGATTGAGTTTTTTGATGGGGTAACCAAGAAGATAGATAAGGGCTGTGCAGTAGATGTGGTCTACATGGACTTCAGCAAAGCCTTTGACAAGGTACCACATGGTAGGTTGTTACATAAGGTTAAATCTCACGGGATCCAAGGTGAGGTAGCCAATTGGATACAAAATTGGCTTGATGACAGAAGACAGAGGGTGGTTGTCGAGGGTTGTTTTTCAAACTGGAGGCCTGTGACCAGCGGTGTGCCTGAGGGATCGGTGCTGGGTCTGCTGTTATTTGTTATTTATATTAATGATTTGGATGAGAATTTAGGAGGCATGGTTAGTAAGTTTGCAGATGACACCAAGATTGGTGGCATTGTGGACAGTGAAGAAGGTTATCTAGGATTGCAACGGGATCTTGATAAATTGGGTCAGTGGGCCGATGAATGGCAGATGGAGTTTAATTTAGATAAATGTGAGGTGATGCATTTTGGTAGATCAAATCGGGCCAGGACCTACTCCGTTAATGGTAGGGCGTTGGGGAGAGTTATAGAACAAAGAGATCTAGGAGTACAGGTTCATAGCTCCTTGAAAGTGGAGTCACAGGTGGATAGGGTGGTGAAGAAGGCATTCGGCATGCTTGGTTTCATTGGTCAGAACATTGAATACAGGAGTTGGGATGTCTTGTTGAAGTTGTACAAGACATTAGTAAGGCCACACTTGGAATACTGTGTACAGTTCTGGTCACCCTATTATAGAAAGGATATTATTAAACTAGAAAGAGTGCAGAAAAGATTTACTAGGATGCTACCGGGACTTGATGGTTTGACTTATAGGGAGAGGTTAGATGGACTGGGACTTTTTTCCCTGGAGAGTAGGAGGTTAAGGGGTGATATTATAGAAGTCTATAAAATAATGAGGGGCATAGATAAGGTAGATAGTCAAAATCTTTTCCCAAAGGTAGGGGAGTCTATAACGAGGGGGCATAGATTTAAGGTGAGAGGGGAGAGATACAAAAGGGTCCAGAGGGGCAATTTTTTCACACAAAGGGTGGAGAGTGTCTGGAACGAGCTGCCAGAGGCAGTAGTAGAGGCGGGTACAATTTTGTCTTTTCAAAAGCATTTGGACAGTTACATGGGTAAGATGGGTATAGAGGGATATGGGCCAAGTGCAGGCAATTGGGACTAGCTTAGTGGTATAAACTGGGCGACATGGACATGTTGGGCCGAAGGGCCTGTTTCCACGTTGTAACTTCTATGATTCTATGAAAGATATTTGGGAGTACTAGTACACCAATCATTAAAAGCTAGTAGACGGTGTAAAAAGCATCAAAACGGCTAATGGAATGTTGGCCTTTATCTCAAGGTGGGTGGAATACAAAATAGAGGAAGTTATGCTTCAGTTGTATGGAACTTTGGTCACACTCCATCTGGGAGTACTGTGATCAGTTTTGGGCACTGCACCTCAGCAAGGATATATTGGCCTTGGAGGGGGTGCAGCACAGATTCACCAGAATGATACTAGGGCTTAGAGGGTTAAGTTATGAGGACAGATTGCATAAACTTGGCTTGTATTTCCTTGAAGATTGAGGGGTGATCTAATCGAGGTGTTCAAAATATTAAAAGGATTTGACATGATAGATACGGAGAAACTTTCCTCTGGTGGGGGATCAAGGACAAGGGGACATCATCTTAAAATTAGAGCCAGGCCATTCAGGAGTGAAATCAGGAAGCATTTCTTCACACAAAGGGTAGTAAAAATCTGGAAAACTCTCCCCCAAAAGGATATGGATGCCAAGTCAATTGCAGCTATCAAGACTGAGATGGATAGATTTTTGTTAGGTAAGGGTATCGAGGGATATGGAACAAAGGCAGGTAAATGAAGTTGAGGTGCAGATCAGCCATGATCTAATTAGCGGAGCAGGCTCGAGAAGCTGAATGGCCTACTCCTGTTCCTAATGCTTTTATCTTCCTGTGTTCTGTTGTCCTGCTCAGCCACCTCTCTCCACTGCTGCCAGACAGTTTTCCATCCACCTGAAGGAAAGAGAACCTCCTTCATAGTCCTCCATGGCAGTATCTGAAATTCGGAATGCCCTGTCCATGATCACTCTGCCTGCTGCCTCAGTAACGTGCTGTCCACTTACCTCCCCTTTAAAAGCTGCAGCTGGCTTTCAGAAGCAGCAGACCTGCTGGATTTCCCACCCTCTCAAACAGCGAGCTTCCAGTATTTAAATGAGATCTAATCACAAAAATCGCAGGCCTCCTGCTGATGACATTGTGTGAGCGGAGTGACACCTCTCCCACTGCCCACCTGATCTACGACTCAAATGACAATTGGCCCCATTGGTGCTTAGTGGAACATGATGGTTCCTGAGCTCCTGGATTCATGGAAACGAGATACCATAGCAGTCAACTAGTCTAGGAAATATCATGTAGTATGCTAGATTAGGCAAGTATTCTGTAGTTTGCTTGGTTTATCTCCGGAAGAGGGAAGGGGACGCTTTGCATAACCTTTCCTGAGAACATTAAATAGGTTGGGGAGAATCCGTAACAGAGCAGATTACACAAGGCTTGTGGATGGAATGGACTTTGAGCCTTTTCTTCTTTATATTCTTATAGTCGCACATAAAGAGGAGTCCCCGTAGTAATATTTGGAGATTGCTCTGTTATCTAATATGCTTTAAACAGAAGTTAATTGCACCTCACCCAAAGATAATATGAATAATATGGATTTTAGTGAGATGAAAGCTGCATTAATACTTTAACTATGTAACAATTATATTTGGTCTAGCCAGGAATTGTTACTGAGGATAACTCCTGATTCAGCTCCTAACAAAGTATTGAATTACCTGCCTGACACAGGCACTGTGAATTGATCTGTAGATAAAATTAGCAGGAAATTTTGCATTAAGGTGTTTATAACTGCCATGCAAATATTTGCTGTAGCCTGTACAATTCTAATCAGAGTAAATAAACAATTCCACATAATTAATTGTTGTGATGTTACAAATTCATAACTGTTGAAAGTTTGCAAGACCAGTGGAAACGAGGTCCTTATGTTGTTTGATTTTTTGACAACTGTTTGAAAGGAAGTCCGTGTTCTGAAATAAATGTTTTGGACTGTTCCCCCCCCCCCCCAGTGGCTGTTTTGGAGTGCTCCGCAGTGGCTTAGTTTGTCAATACACCCTGTGATGTTGTACTAAATTATTGAGTCTGTGAAGGCCACAAATTAGATTTTTAGTCCACATTTGGTTAGCAAACCTCAGCCAAGGTGGCAGTTGGGTCACTGGAATTGACCTCCATGTTCCTGGGCTAACCAGGGTAAAAAGTTTGATCAAGGTGCCTATTTCTGATTGCTCTTCAGTAGTCTTGAAAGCATGTGTAGACATCAGATGGAAACAGGATTGGGCTTGCTTGTGATAGCCCACTTACACTTGATGTCCAGGCTTACAAATTGGAACAGTCACTCTGGTAAGAAACTGGAGAGCCACAACCATCTGTGGAACCGTATCCCAGGAACTTTAATACCGTGCGACACAAGATCGGAATCATTGAGCACAAATGCTTCCTCTGTTGATTGCACTTTTTTATATGTATTCTTGGAAACTATTGGAAAAGGTATTTTCTTTCTTATCTGTTTATCTACCATATCAACAACAACAACAATTTGCAATTATGTAGCGCCTTTAACATAGTAAAAACGTCCCGAGGCACTTCACAAAAGCATCATCAGACAAAATTTGACACCGAGCCACATAAAGAGATATTAGCTTGGTCAAAGTGGTAGGTTTTAAGGAGCGATTTAAAGGAGGAGAGAGAGGTTAAGAGGTGGAGGTTGAGAGGGAGGAAATTCCAGAGCTTGGGGCCTAGGCAGCCAATGCTGGAGCGATGAAAATCGGGAATGCACAAGAGGCCAAAATTGGAGGGGCACAGAGATCTCGGAGGCTTGTAGGGCTGGAGGAGGTTACAGAGATGGGGAAGAGCAAGGCCATAGAGGGATTTGAACACAAGGATGAGAATTTTAAAATAGAAGTGTTGCCAGACTGGGAGCCAATTAAGTCAGGGAGCATATCATATGTAATAATCCATAAGAGACCATAAGAGATAGGAGCAGGAGTAGGCCACTCGGCCCCTCGAGCCTGTTCAGCCATTTAATGAGATCGTGGCTGATCTGATTTTTACCTCAACTCCACGTTCCCGCCCTTCCCCCATATCCTTTGACTCCCTTGCTGATCAAAAATTTGTCTAACTCAGCCTTGAACGTAATCAATGATTCAGCCTCCGCAGCTTTTTGGGGTAAAGAATTCCAAAGACTCTCCATTCTCTGGGAGAAGAAATTCCTCCTCATTTCCGTCTTAAACGGGCGACCCCTTATTCTGAGACTATGCCCCCTAGTTTTAGATTCCCCCATGAGGGGCATCTACCCTATCCAGTCCCCTCAGAATCATGTATGTTTCAATAAGATCTCCTCTCATTCTTCTAAACTCCAATGAGTATAGACCCAACCTGTTCAATCTTTCCTCATAAGACAACCCTTCCATACCCGGAATCAACCTAGTGAACCTTCTCTGAACTGCCTCCAATGCAAGTATGTCCTTCCTTAAATAAGGGCACCAGAACTGTACGCAGTACTCCAGGTGTGGTCTCACCAGCACCCAGTACAGTTGCAGCATGACTTCCCTGCTTTTATACTCCATCCCCCTAGAAATAAAGGCCAATATTCCGTTTGCCTTCCGGATTACCTGCTGCATCTGTATGTTGACTTTTTGTGTTTCATGTACGAGGACACCCAGATCCCTCTGTACCTCAGCATTTTGTAGTATTTCTCCATTCAAATAATATTTTGCTTTTTTATTTTTCCTCCCAAAGTGGATGACTTCACATTTTCCCACATTATATTCCATCTGCCAAATTTTTGCCCATTCGTTTAACCTGTCAATATCCCTTTGCAGACACTTTGTGTCCTCATCGCAACTTGCTTTTCCACCTATCTTTGTATCATCAGCAAATTTGGCCACAAGATACTCTGTTCCTTCATCCAAGTCATTGATATATATTGTAAATAGTTGAGGCCCTAGCACTGAGCCCTGCGGCACCCCACTAGTTACAGATTGCCATTTTGAAAATGACCCTTTTATCCCAACTCTTTGTTTTCTGTTAGTGACCCAATCCTCTCTCCATGCCAGTATATTACCCCCAACACCATGAGCTCTTATCTTGTGCAGTAATCTTTTATGTGGCACCTTACCGAATGCCTTTTAGAAATCCAAATATACTGCATCCATTGGTTCCTCTTTATCCACCCTGCCCGTTACTTCCTCAAAGAACTTTAATAAATTTGTCGGACATGATTTCCCCTTCATAAAACCATGTTGACTCTCCTTGATTGTATTATGAGTCTCTAAATGTCCTGCTACTACTTCCTTAATAATGGATTCTAGCATTTTCCCAATGACGGATGTTAGGCTAACTGGTCCATAGTTACCTGCTTTCTGTCTCACTCCCTTCTTGAATAGGGGTGTAACGTTTGCGGTTTTCCAATCCGCTGGGACCTTTCCAGAATCTAGTGAATTCTGGAAGATTACAACCAATGCATCCACTATCTCTGTAGCCACTTACTTTAAGACCCTCTGATGCAAGCCATCAGGTCCAGGGGACTTGTCAGCCTTTAGACCCATTAGTTTACCTAGTACTTTTTCTCTAGTGATAGTTATTGTTTTTAGTTCCTCCCTCCCCTTTCCCCTTGATTTTCTATTATTGGTACGTTATTAGTGTCTTCAACTGTGAATTGTAAACAATTTTACAACACCAAGTTATAGTCCAACAAATTTATTTTAAATTCCACAAGCTTTCGGAGGCTTCCTCCTTCGTCAGGTGAACGGTGTGGAGACTGTGAAGACAGACACAAAATATCTGTTCAATTCCTCTGCCATTTCCTTGTTTTCCATTATTATTTCCCCAGTCTCATCCTCTAAGGGACCAATGTTTACTTTAGCTACCCTCTTCCTTTTTATATACTTGTAGAAGCTTTTACTGTCAGTTTTTATATTTCTTGCTAGTTTAATTTATTTTCTCCCTCATTATCCTTTTAGTCTTCCTTTGCTGGTTTTTAAAGTTTGCCCAATCTGCGGGCTTACCAGTAATCTTTGCCATGTTGTATGCTTTTTCTTTTAACCTGATACCATCCTTGATTTCCTTAGTTAGCCATGGTTGGTTCACCCTTTCTGTGGAGTCTTTCCTCCTCACAGGGATATATTTTTGTTGCGAGTCATAATATATCTTTTTAAATGTTTGCCACTGCTTATCCACCATCATACCATCTAATCTGTTTACCCAGTCCACTTTAGCCAATTCCACCCTCATTCCTTTATAATTGCCCCTATTTAAGTTTAATACAGCAGTTTCATACCCAAGATCCTCCTCAGGGCTATTTTTGCCAATTTGATTTGTCCAATCTATGTGAAAGTTAAAATCGCCCATGATTATTGCATTACCTTTTTTACAAGCCCCCCTTATTTCCTGATTTATATTTTGCCCTACAGTGCAGCTACTGTTCGGGGGCCTATATATTACTCCCACCAGTGATTTCTTTCCCTTGTTATTTCTTACCTCCACCCAAATTGATTTGACATGTTGATCTTCTGAGCCAAGATCATTTCTCAATATTATACCAATTTCATCCTTTATTAACAGAGCTACCCCACCACCTTTACCTTTTTTCCTATCCTTCTGGAATGTTAAATAACCCTGAATATTTAGCTCCCAACCTTGGTCACCTTGCAACCACTTCTCCATAATGGCCACGAGATCATACCCATTTGTTTCTATTTCTGCCATCAATTCATCAGTCTTATTATGAATGCTGCACGCATTCAGATAAAGAACCTTTAATTTTGTCTTTTTACCATTCTTTCCTACCCCGGCCCCATTTGCTAGTGCACTCTTATGTTTGTACTCTCTGTCCCTTCCTGACACACTCTGTTTATCATTACCCCCATCACTTTCCTGTACTACTTCCTTGTCTTCTCTCTTTATCAATCTAAACTTCGCCCCACCTGAGCCCTCCCCCCCCCCCCCCCCCCCCGCCCCGCTATTCAGTTTAAAGCCTTCTCTACCGCCCTAGTTATTCGGTTTGCCAGAACACTGGTCCCAGCATGGTTTAGGTGAAGCCTGTCCCAACGGAACAGCTCCCTCTTTCCCCAGTACTGGTGCCAGTGCCCCATGAATCGAAACCCACTTCTCCCACACCAATGTTTGAGCCACGCATTCGTCTCTCTGATCTGATTTACCCTGTGCTAATTTGCTCGTGGCTCAGGTAATAATCCGGAGATTATCACCTTTGTGGTTCTGCTTTTTAATTTAGTCCCTAGCTGCTCAAACTCCCTCAGCAGAATCTCTTTCTTAGTCCTACCTATGTCGTTGGTATCTACATGGACCACGACAACTGGATCCTCCCCACCCCCCCCCCCCCCCACTCCAAGTTCCTCTCCAGCCCTGAGGAGATGTCCTTAACCCTGGCACTGGGTAGGCAACAGCCTTTGGGACTCTCACTCTTGGCTGCAAAGATCAGTGTCCATCCCTCTAACTATGTTGTCGCCTACTACAACCACATTCCTTTTTACTCCCCCCACTTGAATGGCCCCCTGAACCACGGTGCCGTGGCCAGTTTGCTCATCCTCCCTGCAGTCCCTGCACTCATCCACAAGGGCTGCAAGAACCTCGTATCTATTGGACAAGTGCAGAGGCTGAGGCTCCTGCAATGCTACCTCCTGGATCCCCGTACCTGCCTCACTCGCAGTCACACCCTCCTGTCCCTAACCACGTGCCAATTCTACAGTATTTAGTCTAAGGGGCGTGACTGCCTCCTGGATCAAAGTGTCCAGGTAACTTTTTCCCTCTGTGATGCATTGCAATGTCTGCAGCTCTGACTCCAGCTCCTCAACTCGGAGCCGAAGTTCCTCGAGCTGCAGACACTTAACTGCAGGTGTAGTCGCCCTGGACGAAACTGTCCAGTAGCTCCCACATATTGCAGCTGCAACATATCTCCTGCCCTGTCATAACTATTTTATTTATTTAACTGATTACTACAATGCCAATCAATTTTTTTTTAGGTTGAACCAAGTACTGGCCTTGTTAAATTTATTAAATGAAGTTTAGTTTTTTTTTTTAAATTTAGTTTTATGCTATAAGTTACTTAGCACACAGTCCTAAGAAAGAAGAAAACAGAAGAGATACTCACCACCAACCACCTACCTGCCTTACCTGTGACGTCACACTGCAGTTTTGCTATGTTGTTGCTGTGACCCGCTCTCGGTACGCTCCTCTCCGCTCTGCTGACTAAACAAATGCACCTCAACCCTTACTGCACCAAATCCCCTCACTCACCAAATTCCCAATTATAGACTCTGTCGAAACCAGACTCCGTCAATAGCTGCTACTCCGTGCTCCCTCACTCTGATTTCTGTAATTTTTAATATTCGATGATAACATATCAAATTTTAATTCAGATTATTTTTTTCCTTTGAATATTTGGAGAAGTTCAGGTTATAAAGAATCCAAATCCATAGCATACAACGACTGCACTGAAACCAAAGTGCAAAGTATGAAATCTTGGTTTTTAGCACTTCCAGCGTGGAGCTTCACGTACTGTGAGTGCATGTTGGAAATCATGGCACTCCAGAATTCCCAATACAGGCTCCCAGCATGCAAAGCTCTGTGCTGGAAACACTAAAGACAAAAAGTGACCTCTATAAATCTAGAAATTATTGTTTGCGGTGTTATGGTATGAATATTTAACATGTTCTGTTTTACATTCCCGTCAGTGAATTCAACAGAGGCATTAGGCAGTTTATCTTAAATGGGTTAACGTCCTTTTTAAAATAGCAGATGGAGACACTTTCATAAGAACATGTTAAGCATTCGTACAGAAATCTCTGGGCTATACTGCCTTTCTGAATCGATTTTTATCTCTTTGCCTAATTAACTTTATCTAATTCATTTTTAAGATATGATATATCAACAGAAACATTGAGGTCAAAAGACCTATGGGATAGGAATTGTATCCATTCCTGGTTCTGACCACAACTGACTTGCAACTTTTTTGCTCGCAGGTTGTCAGGTTAACCTAGTATTGGAGTATAAATCAGTCTTAATAATGTAACCTGTATGAGCACTGAATACACTTTGGTCAACATTTACCAGCCGGATCCAAAGCACTTACTCTGCACTGAATCTTACAGATGATCTCCTCCAGATTTAATTTCCGCTGGATAAGGATATCTGCTATGATTTTTTTTTTCTCTCTCCTTTGTGTTGACCTTGAAACTTTTGAGAAGAATCAGGTTTGAATTACAGGTAAAGGAGGATATACTTTGTTGCTATGGATCATCCAAAATAACCAGCATGCAGATGATGACCTATTGTTCCTGTCTAACTCCACATGGTTGGCACTGGTCTTAAATTTTGGTGCATCAAGTTGGTCAAAGTGTCTCAAATAATTCTGACATAAACATGGTGGATGCCTTTATAACAAATGTAAATGTTTTACAAACTTTAAATATATATCCCCAAATACATTAAATAACCACCAAAAATTAAAGGATTGAGATATTTGTTTTTATTAGACTTGCAATGGAGAGTCAAGGACCCAATTCATTTCTGTTTGGAAGAACAGTGGGAACCTTTACTTTCTGGCATTTTATTTGTTTGATAATGCCACACTTTCTCTGTAGATACTAAGACTAGATTTAACACTCTGTACATTTATTCCTTATACAGTCAATCCAACATGGATATATGCAAATTTTAGCCATCTACACAAGTTTACCATGTCATGATTCATTTCCATTACTGGTATACAACGTTCACGTGAACACATCAGAATTTAACAAAATCAACAGATCTCGGCTCAGGTTAATGTATTACCCCCAATAATTTTCAGGTACAAGTTAGTAACTTTTTCATAACGTTGAGTTCCGTAGATTGTATTGGATATCTAATATCTGGTAGCAATCTCACCTCTGAGTCAGAAGGTTGTAGATTCAATGCCCACTATGCATTTGGGCATGTTATTTAGACTGGCATTTCAGTGCAGTGCATTACGAAAGAGGTGCTGCATTGTTAAACGTACCATCATTTGGATGAGATGTTAAGTTCAGGCCCTATTGGTCTACTCACATGGACATAAATAGCACTATCTGAAGAAGTGTAGGGAGATCTCCTGATGTCCAAGGCAACATAACCTCTTAGCCAACGCCACCAAAAACAAATTATCTAGCCATTCATTCTTGACATACTGGGACTATGTCCTCTGGAGCAGAGAGAGCTAAGAGGGGATTTAACATAGGTTTCTAAAATTAAGGTTTTGATGGAATGAATAGGGAAAGACTATTTTGGTCAGAGAGTCAGTGATTTTCAATCAGTATATTGCAAGAGTCATCACTAACATAAAATAGCTGTGCTTTCTGCTGCTACTATTTTCCAATGTCATCATTAGAGTTTTTAGTTGAATATTTTAATTTGTCTCTGCCGATTAGGTACTTTAAAGGATAGTAGACCATCATCTGGCAGATGACATTTAATGTAGATAAAAGTAGTACTATGCATGTGGGTAGAGCTAATTTATATAGTACCTTTCACAACCTCAGGATGTCCCAAAGCACTTTACAGCTAATAACATACTTTTTGAAATGTGATGACTGTTATAATGTAAGAAATGCGGAAGCCAATTTGTACACAGCAAGGTCCCAAGCACAACAATGAAATAATTAACCAGATAATCTGTTTAGGTTGAGGGATAAATGATGACCTGGACACTGGGAGAACTCCTGTGCTCTTCTTCGAATATGTCCACCTGAGAGGGCTGACGGGTCCTCTGTTTAATGTCTCATCCTAAAGATGGCACCACCAACAGTACAGGACTCCCTCAGCACTGCACTGAAGTGCTAGCCTAGATTATGTGCTCAAGTGTCTGGAGTGGGGCTTGAAATCAGTGTATAAAAGTTGTTTTACATTGTTTGCATTGAACAGATAAAGTAATGGAGAACCTGCTGGTATCAGTTGTAATGTTGACAGTTTTGTTGGCATCTGCAATTACATGTTTCCACTGGAAGGTAAATGAATAGCCTGGTTATCACCATTGAGCCTCATACTGTGCTACATAATGATATTGTGAGTCAGGACATTCAGATGGCATTTACATATGGAAGTCAGTTTAATTTCTGTTATTCCTATACAATAACAACATTACAGATCAGCAGTACTAATTTTGGTGAAATTACTGGGAAACATAAATAATGTGAAGCATTAATTGCCCCTAATTTAATTAAATAAAGCGTTGAGCTGCTTTTGACCCTCTCCGTCACTCTTATTAGATTTTGTCCAATTATCCTGACCTTCAATGTTGAACAAGTACTGAGTTTCTCAGTTACAGATGCCTGACCAATTGGCACCAGGAGACTCCTTTTTGTATTTGCAGATGAGTTCAACTTCAGTATGCTATCTCCCTTTCGTTTTCAAAAAAGAAAAGAGGGCATTGCTTTCAAATAAAGTGACAATTGCATGTCCAGTGAATTAATGAGTCTTCACTTTTCTGTTCTAACTAGTGGATTTCCCATGGTTTTGCCAACAGAAGATCAGAGCAAAGTGATGCTGTAGGTATAGATATGGAGGTCTGCAGCTTCCAGAGCTTATAAGACTCGGTTTTAGTGGTAGAAGTCTATGGCTGCACTGTGACTGTGTGTCATAGATGATGATGTCCAAATTGGGAGTGCGTGGCATACATAACAGATGAAATAAATTGTAAATTTACTGGTGAGTGCAGAACTAGTGTTACTTGACCCTAGGCTGCTTTCTAGCTGCTGAATGATGTTTGACTGACTTATTAGTACGTCTGTTGCAAATGAATGTGTATTTTTTTTTGGTATCTGCCGAATGTTTGTTTTATTACGAACTGTTTTCACATGCTGTATTTAAGGAGTTTGAAAGTGATGATGGAGTTTTAAATCTGCTCCCATTGAAAACTAAATAGTTGGTTCTAAAAATGAAATGGCAGAGAAAAGGGGCATGATTTTAAATGGGAAAAACAGGTGGGTTGGGGCAGGGGGGGCAGTAAAAAATTTTTAAATCTAAAACCCACCCACTTCTGGTTTTCATAGAGGCAGGACGAGAGGCGGGCGACCAACCTGCTCTTAGGAGACGGGTCAATCAGTAAAAGCTTTCAAGGAGGCTGCGGGCCTCTATTTTGACAGGCTTTTTATTTTTAACCCATGGGGGCTGGGATTCCCGGGCCTTCTACTTCACGCTATGTGAGAGGAGGCGAGAAGGCCCAAAATTGCCTTTATAGCACAGCTTGGTTTTTTTTACTCATTCATGGGATGTGGGCGTCACTGGCAAGGCCAGCATTTATTGCCCATCCCTAATTGCCCTTGAAAAGGTTGAACCTTCTTGAACCGCTGCAGTCCATGTGGTGAAGGTTCTCCCACAGTGCTGTTAGGAAGGGAGTTCCAGGATTTTGACCCAGCGACGATAAAGGAACGGTGATATTTTTCCAAGTCAGGATGGTGTGTGACTTGGAGGGGAACGTACAGGTGGTGTTGTTCCCATGTGCCTGCTGCCCTTGTCCTTCTAGGTGGTAGAGGTCGCGGGTTTAGGAGGTGCTGTCGAAGAAGCCTTGGCGAGTTGCTGCAGTGCATCTTGTAGATGGTACACACTGCAGCCACAGTGTGCCAGTGGTGAAGGGAGTGAATGCTTAGGGTGGTGGATGGGGTGCCAATCAAGCAGGCTGCTTTGTCCTGGATGATGTTGAGTGTTGTTGGAGCTGCACTCATCCAGGCAAGGGGAGAGTATTCCATCTCACTCCTGACATGTGCCTTGTAGATGGTGGAAAGGCTTTGGGGAGTCAGGAGGTGAGTCACTCGCCGCAGAATACCCAGCCTCTGACATGCTCTTGTAGCCACAGTATTTATGTGGTTGGTCCAGTTAAGTGACCCCCAGGATGTTGATGGTGGGGGATTTGGCGATGGTAATGCCGTTGAATGTCCAGGGGAGGTGGTTAGACTCTCTCTTGTTGGAGATGGTCATTGCCTGGCACTTGTGTGGTGCGAATGTTCCTTGCCACTTATCAGCACAAGTCTGGATGTTGTCCAGGCCTTGCTGCATGCGGGCTCAGACTGCTTCATTATCTGAGGGGTTGTGAATGGAATTGAACACTGCAGTCATCAGCGAACAGCCCCATTTCTGATTTTATGATGGAGGTAAGGTCATGGATGAAGCAGGAGTGCTTCCCCCAGGCCCAACAAGACTACCTGCAGCAACCCACCGCCGCCTCAACCAGGATCTCCGACACCGCCCCACGCTCTCCGACACCGCCCCACGCTCTCCGACACCGCCCCACGCTCTCCGACACCGCCCCAAGCTCTCCGACACCGCCCCACGCTCTCTGATTCCCCCCCCCTTCACGATCTGTGACCCCCAACCCCAACCCCCCCCCCCCCCCCCCCCGTGATATTGAAATATTGCAGTTTATAGAAAGGATAAATGCTCAGTGATGTTTTGATGGTATGGCAGTCGGATTTGGTGGTTTCTGCTGCCAGAAGGGAAAGGATGAAAGGCCACTTGAACAGTAAGCTAGGGCCAGGGTGCAGCAAGTTAAATACTCTTTAGTTTAACCCCACTCCCTTCCCAAAATCATTTGAATCAATAACTGAATCCTATTCCTTTCAGGGAACATGACTCCAACCATATCTGAGGAGAGGCCTTTTAAAGCACTAATTACTTGTGAAAAATTACAGTCACATTCCCCTCTTGTCTGATCTCCACCTGCATTTTCCTTCCTTTGCTTTTTGCCTGCCACTTCTCCTCCTCCCTCACACCTACATACAACATAGGAACATAGGAACAGGAGTAGGCCATTCAGCCCCTTGTGCCTGCTCCGCCATTTGATAAGATCACGGCTGATCTGTGATCTAACTCCATATACCTGCCTTTGGCCCATATCCCTTAATACCTTTGATTGCCAAAAAGCTATCTATCTCAGATTTAAATTTCGCAATTGAGCTAGTATCAATTGCCGTTTGTGGAAGAGAGTTCCAAACTTCTACCACCCTTTGTGTGTGGATGCAAAGGCTAGCAAATATTTCAAACTATTTTCAGCCTTTTAGATGGGTTTAATGTTTTTTACCCCATATGTAGCCCAGCAGCCTTCAAGAGCTACAGTCTTGTGATACTTTCCACAACCCTCCTACTCCCCCCCCCACCCCCCCCCCACCCCCCCCCCTCCCATGCTCCCCAGTGAACAAGCACAAGCTAGCTGGATGTGCATATTAATTATGCTAATGAGCCACCTTGAAATATAATCTGAGGTCAAACTCTGCTCTATTGTGTGAGTTGTTCAACAGCAGTGATCTAGTTCTGCTAATGGTACCGGGACTGGAAAATCAGCCCTTGTATTTTTATTGTGTGTCCAGCTATTTTCAGAAACGTTAGACTTTAAATATTCAATTCCTTTCACCATGTTACTGTGAAATCACAACTGTTGTTGATAACACCTTTGTTCTACTGCAAACTGGAAGTGGGGAATCACATGAAGTGTTTGGCAGCTTGCGAAATGAGAGTGAAGAATTATAGCCAGGGTTCTGGAGAGATCTTGAAAAATGCCTCAATTTCTAACTAAAACCTAGAATTTATGAGGGCAGTATAATAATTTATGTTGCTGGAGATTATAGTGATCCCATTTCAATTACTCCTTGTCTTGAGACATCCTAAGACCCTTTCAGATAATAATGAGATAACAGAATGGCAGGATCATTTGCATTGGGAGCAGAGGAGTGAGGAAGTTGATACAGTTGTAAACACTGTGATAAAAATAATTGATAAAAATAAAACCATTATATATAATAGATTTTTAAAAATATGCTATTAGGTGTAGAGTAGTGGGGATTATCTGAGCTCATTGCCCCAGTGACATTTAGTTGCAGTTACAACCATATAATTCATTCAGAATTAAATCATAGTGAGCAATGAAGGAAAATTCCTAACCTTAATGAATTGGTCAATCCTTTTTGTTTGCGATTCATTATCAGTATTTAAACCTGTAACATTGCCTTGATAATCTCTTAACAAGTGACAGCTACTTGGTATTTGACTTGTGCAGACAAGTATTGAATATAAAAGGCTTTTGTATGAATGATGAATTCTTTTATTTGGATCAGTTCTTATTAGAATTCCAGAAAGAGCAACCAGTAACAGTATTGTTACTGTTTTACTCTTCACAAGTGTCTGCTATAGCATATCAGACCAAGCTCATAAGTCAGAGTAAAGATAATGGAATCCTTACTCAAAGATATAATAGAAAAACATCTAGAAACTGAAAATATAATAAAGAATAGTCAGCACCAATTTCAAAAGGGAAGGTTATGCTTGACCAACCTTATTGAATTCTTTGAAGAAGTATCAGAAAGGGTAGACGAGGGTTATGCAGTAGATGTAATATATTTGGATTTTCAAAAAGCCTTCGATAAGGTACTGCATAGTAGACTCATGACTAGGTCAGAGCATGTGGAGTCAGAGAACAAGTAGCAGAATGGATAGCAAGCTGGCTACAAAACAGAAAACAGAGAATAGGGGTTAAAGGTAATTACTCTGACTGACAATAGGTGGGAAGTGGTGTTCCACAAGGATCGGTGCTGGAACCACTGTTGTTAACTATTTACATAAATGATTTAGACTTGGGAATTGGAAGTACAATTTCAAAATTTGGGGACAACCCCAAATTGGGGGTTATAGCTAATACTGAGGAGGACTGTGACAAAATACAGAAAAACATTAATAAACTTTCTGAATGAGCGTGTAATTGGCAAATGAATTTCAATATAGATAAGTGTGAGGTGGTACATTTTGGTAGGAAGAATAAGGAGGCCACATACTCCTTGGGAAAACAAGAGTCTAAATGAGGAACAAAGGGATCTGGGAGTACAGATACACAAATCACTAAAAGTAGTGATGCAGGTTAATGAGACCATAAAAAAGCAAACAAAGTGCTAGGGTTCATTTTTAGAGGGATAGAATTGAAAAGCAGAGAAGTTATGTTAAACTTGTATAGAACCTTGGTTAGACCACACTTGGAGTACCGTGAACAATTCTGGTCTCCATATTATAAAAAGGATATAGAGGCACTGGAGAAGGTGGAAAAAAAGATTTACTAGGATGATACCAGAACTGAGAGGTTATATGTATCAGGAAAGATTGAGCAGGCTGGGGCTTTTTTCTCTAGAAAAGAGAAGACTGATAGTGGTCTTTAAGATTATGAAAGGTAAACGTAGAGAAGATGTTTCCACTTGTGGGGGAGATCAGAACTAAGGGCCATAAATATAAGATAATCACTAATAAATCCAATAGGGAATTTAGGAGAAACTTCTTACCCAGAGAGTGGTTAGAATGTGGAACTCGCTACCACTAGGAGTAGTTGAGGTGACTAGCATAGATGCATTTAAGGGGAAGCTAGATAAACACATGAGGGAGAAAGGAATAGAAGGATATGTTGATAGGGTTAGATGAAGAAGGGTGGGAGCATAAAAACCAGCATGTTCATGTGGAGCTTGGATCTGTTGGGCCAAATGGCCTGTTTCTGTGCTGTACATTCTATGTAATTCTATGTAAAGTAAAAATGATGCTTGCCTTTTTTTTATAAAACTTTGTTCAGCTGGGCCTCACACTCTGGCCAAATAAGTCAGTGAAAATAATCAACTATCGGATGGTAGCAGTTGGAGAAGAGAAAGCAGCTATGTTTCTAGTTGTCTGGGATTTGGGAGTGGAGTCTGAATGCCAGTTTAATATATCAGGATGCAGCACCACTTCATGTTGTTCCTGTCTCAAACCAAGGTAGGCCAGTTTGGAGTTTGAGCAGAGTTGCTGAAATTTGAAGCATTTATTATTCCCAAAAGACAGCAGAATTAGTCCACAATTGCAACTCCAACTTTGTTGCACTAAAAAGAGAATAAAACTTGGGCATTGATCAATTGTTGAATGATCCACTTCCACTAAATAAATCAAACCAGTTCTCAGCACAGTATCAGAAAATTCAAAGATGGTAAAAAGCTCTTACTCTTTCCCTAGTGCAATAATTTATCTCCTTCATTGATCTCATCTGCAATCCAATCCTCTTCTCGTCTTCACCTTTCACTATCTGGTTTCTCATTTCTGCGATCTGCTGCATCTGGTGTTAAGCAACCGTTGTAAAGAACCACTTGGAAGTACATCATGACGTAGAAGCCAGATATTAATTTGACCCTGTGTCAAGCATCCATGAGGGAAGGGAGGAGAGAGAGAGACATAGATAGATAATACTGTTTGAAAGACAGAATTGTCTCTCGCTCTCTTTCCCTTTAGATGTTTCGTGCTCTCAGCAGCATATTTTAGTGATCCAAAATTACATAATTCCTTAGTTACCACAGGCATATTATGATACAAAAACCATCGGCTCTTTTTGAATTCAAATAGCCTATCCGCATGGACACGGTCGAGTCCTTTCATTATTTTAAAGATGTCAATCAAATCTCCCTGAAATTTGTGCTTTTCTGGAGTAAAAAGACCCAGCTCTCTCAGCCTATTGTGATATCTAAGGGCTTTAAAACTAGGTAACATTTCAGTAGCTCTCTTTTGAACCTTTTCTAGGGCCTCTATATCTGGGGACCAAAACTGGTTACAGTATTATAGATCAGGCCTAACCAAGGCCTTACAAGGGCACAATAGTGCTTTTTGTTTTATATTTGATAATCTTAATGATACATCTAAATACTCCATTATTCTAGCCTCGCAGCACCAATTGTGAACCTTTGAAGACCCCTGTACTATAACGCATATGTCTCTTTCCCGCTCAACAGACTATAGTTTGGAGCCCTGCATGGTATATACATGCATGGCATAAACTCTACCTACACCACATTTATCTAGAATAAATGTCATCAGGATCACATCTAGATCTGATTGTAGTCTTTTTTTCTCTCATCCAGTGTTCTAACACAAGCAAAAATCTTTGTGTTACCTGAGAACTTGCTGACAGTTTCCCCAACATCTTCCTCCAGATCATTAATATTGATAGTGAAGAGCAACAACCCTAACACCAATCCATACAGGACTCCTCTAATAACTGGACTCCAAGCAGAACCATTACCATTAATAATCCTCTGCCTATGAGAATGCAACCAATTCCTTATACAACCCAAGATCTACTTTCTTATCCCACAAAACTCCATCTTAGAAATTAGTCTAATAGATAGCTTTTTGGCAACCAAAGGTATTAAGGGATATGGGCCAAAGGCAGGTATGTGGAGTTAGATCACAGATCAGCCATGATCTTATCAAATGGCGGAGCAGGCACGAGGGGCTGAATGGCCTACTCCTGTTCCTATGTTCCTAGTCGATTGTGTGGCACCTTGTCAAAACCTTTTTGAAAATTCTAAAGGCTACCTTCATCCATCAACTAGTAACTTCCGCAAACAAATTCAGCTATGTTGATATGACATGACCTTCTTTTCCAGAAATGCAGTTGAGATAATAACCCCTTCTCTGCTAAGGTGGTCATACAGAGTGCCTTTAATGATCCCGTCCAGCAATTTGCCTATAACCAAGGTCAAGCTAATTGGTCTGTAATTTCCTGGTTCTGACTTCATGCCCTTTTGAATGTTGGCACCACAGTCGATGGGAACAATCCCTGACTCCAGTGAACTGTTCAATATCTAAGCAAGGGGCTTACTATGCACAGCTCCCCTTTCTCTAACCACCTTCAGCTGAATGACAACTGTACCAGCAGCCTGATCTGATTTGGGACCCCTTATTCTTTCCAGGATTACATCTCCATCCATTTTGACACTTAAAAATTCAGTGTCAACTGTACTTTGCATTAATGGCAATTGAACATAGTCTACCAGATTGAAGACTAATGCAAAGTAGCCATTTAAAACCTCGGTCATGTTCTGGGAGTTCACCTGAATCTGCCCTGAGGAATCCTATAACAGCCATATAACAGGGAGAGGTGAAGAGACTCGGTTAGTGAATTCCAAAGCTTGGGGCCTAGATGGCTGAAGGCACGGCCATCAGTGGTGGGGCGAAGGAAGTGGGAGAATGCACAAGAGGCCAGAGTTGGAGAAACGCAGAGTTCTTGGAGGTTGTAGGGCTGGAAGTGGTTACAGAGATAAGGAGGGGCAAGGCCACGGAGGGATTTGAACACGCGAATGAGAATTTTATAATCGCGACATTGGTGCACCAGGAGCCAATGTAGGTCAGCAAGCACAGAGGTGATGGTGAACAGGACATCCTGCGATCAGGATACCGACAGCAGAGTTTTGAATGAGCTCAAGTGTATGGAGCTTGGAAAATGGGAGGCTGGCCAGGAGAGCATTGGAATAGTCGAGTCTGGAGGTAACAAAAGCATGGATGAGGGTTTCAGCAGCAGATGGGCTGAGGCAGGAGCAGAAATGGGTGATGGTACGGAGGTGGAAGTAGGCAGTCTTTGTGTTTACAATACAAAATGCCAAATTTAAATAATATACATATAAAGCTGTTCCCAAGCAAATTTGTGGGTTTAAATGAAAAATGTTTTTTTGTAATTAAATGTACCCCCTCCAAGCTAAGTTAAAAATTAATTTAGTATAATTAAGGGCACATAAAAGCACTTCCCCTTCTCCCAGTTAAGTTATAAACTAATATATTTGCTGTGTGTGTTTCTATATCCAGTTTGTTTCTACTGTTGCATTTGCCTGTTTTGAATTGTTATAAACTAAGGAGTGCTTTAAATAAAAAGGAAGGTGGGTCTCTCTCAACTTCCTTTCCCCTTGAACAGAGTGCTGAAGAATTAGTCGACTTACAAAATAATAAAATGGCTGGATATAGTTAAAATTCGTAAGTCACTTGCACATTCCAGGAGCATTGCTGAATTGGGCCAGAAATTCAATTCATGAGATGCTGAATTTATTCACTATTTTAAGGCATTTGTGAGGCATCATTACACTTTGTAACTATAGTTAATTGTAAGCAAATTGCTCCAGTGCCAAAATCCCCCATCTTTTTCACCCCTTTGTTCTTTCAGCACTACTTGCTCATTAAAAATGGGCACTGCCAGGATTTTGTGGAATGTACAATTGACATACTCAAACAGAGATTCCAATGTTTGAACAGATCAAGAGAACTAAAGCTCTATGGCCTTGGCAGGGTGTCCAAAGTTATCTGTATGGTGAAATTATACAATGTACAGCAGATGCAAAGAAGGGAAACCATGCTGCAATAGGACCAAGATGGAGAGGAGGCAGCCAGAAAACCTAAGAAGAAGAGAATGAAGAAATGGTTGAGGGTGACGTGCAGCAGGAGGACTGGTGTATTAATCCTTGATTGGTAGCACATTTCTCTAACTCTGTAAATGTACTGTTAAAACAGTCCTATGGTCTCAATCACAATATACCATCCCCTTGAAAAACATGCTTGGTCCAATCAATACTGCCACTATCACCACGCATACCTATCAACCTGCCACTGTCTACATTTGTATATCTTTTCTGAAAATAAATCTCCACACTACATTCCAAAGAAGTGCAACCAGTTCAGTTTTGTGAATGTGCTCTTACTGTTTGGTTCCCCGGTGCTTGCCCTTGGTGAGGGAATATGATATGTGACATCTCCTACCTAATCTCATGCTCCTTCTAAGTGCTGCCTCAGTGACAGGAGTAAGTGTGTTGGCAGCCACCTTCTCTATTATGGGGGCCTCTTTACATGACTGGCACCACAGCTCTTTGTGCACGGTCCTGAGATTCCTCTGCTACTAGTTCCAGCAATTTGGCTCCAACCCTGGCCTGCTCCTCCTGTCCACTACCTGCCAATTCTTTGGTCCTTTGAGTGGAATGGCTGGGTTGGGCAAATGTGGAATTAATCTGAGAGCTAGGTGCCTCCTCGTATTGTGCCCTCGCTACTGGTTACTCTTTTGCAGATGGTCAGTGATCTGTGTAAGATCAGATCCTTGACCGTTCATTTAAATAATTGTAACATCATGCACAGCACATGCCCGTGTTGCCAATGGGCGAGGCTCCCTGCTGATTGTGCAAAGTCCGAAACGTCCCCCTAATAATCTATCTTACTCAGAGTGTAGTTTGGTAAATGATTTGGAACTATGAATTAAAATTAGTTAGATTACTGTTGGTCATAATCCATACAATCATAATGGCTAAGCTGATGGTGCATAATACATGATATGATTGGTATATATGGATAATTATCAACTCTAGTTGAAAGAACGGTATCACATTGATGCACAAAATAGTGTGAATATTTCGTATCAATAACATTGATTGATCTGTTATTAATGACATTAGTTCATCTATAGGCACTATTTCAGCAACTCAGTATAGAAGTAGAATACCCACACAACACCATGCTTAATCTTTCAAACCAGTGTTTTGTATGATTAATATTTGATGGACTACTTCACTACGGGTATGGAAATTTAATAAAATAAAAAATGAAAACATGGTTGGGAGGATGAGTGAGGGCACAAGACTGTGTGTAGATGTGAAGATTTCCTCTGTGCTTCATCTTCAAGGGAATTCTATGTGTCCATGACAGACATTTCGGAGGCACACTTATTTTCTTGGTGTACATGTTCAGCATTTGAAAATTTGAATCAGAAACAATATTTTGATAACCAAGTTTAGCCCAGGTTCAGTAGGTTACATGCTGTGAATCATATTTCTAATTCTGGTATTAAGATGCTTCGCAGCTCTTCAGTATTGTAAATGGAAGAGGGAAATTGGTTTCTGTGGCAATGACATTTGGCCCCGTAGGTGTGTAAGTTGGAACAGTTTTGCGTAGTAAGTGGGATGACTCAGTCCTTAAGTACATTTAGTTCAGGATGTACACCCTTCAGCTGAAAATGGTCATAGTGTATCTGACGCATGATAGGCAGGAGCATGTGGATTTATGTCCTGATGCAAATGTCAAGGCTCACATTTAACTTAATTAAAATTATTCCCACAGGGATATGTGGAAACCCCACTAAGCTGCTCCTTATAACCTGCGCTTTTCTGCTGATGTTCAAAGGTTAATTTAACATACGTTGAAATAGTCTGTTCTCACAAACTTCTATTATTGTAAATTGCTTTTAGAATTATTCGTATTTCCCCAACAAGATTTAAATTTCCTCTCCAATAGAATGTATTACCCAGTGAGTAGTCAATGTCCACTGCCACTTTTGAAATTTATCAATGAAGTATCACCTGCAAAAATAATTTAATGTGTATTTATCAAAATATTATAAATAGAACAGTATATAGAACAGTACAACACGCCTGATCCAGGATTTTGTGTTATTAAAGTTAAGAATTCTGATCACATTAATTTCCTGCAGTTTGTTTTCTATTCTGGTTTAGAAATTCTGCTGCAGGTGTTAAAGGGTTAAGAATACAATATATTTATATCTATAGTAGATTTTGAACTCTGCTTTACAATTAGAAAGTGATGCAGTAGCACTTCTGAATATCTTCTCACTTTGCAACAATGAACTGCTCAATGCTGAAATTACTAAATGTTTTGGGTAAATTTAACAGAAATTTCAGGATTTGATAAATTTGGTCAATTGGCCAGTGTTTTGCAATTATCATTGAGAAAGGGGTAATGGCTTATTCTTCCCATTGTAATAACCACTGTGACTGATCGGTTGATTAGTGCCTATCCATTATATATTAGCTACTCCTTCAGAATTACCCCTTAATGTGATTGTAACAAGAATATTTTAGTCTAAATCATCCTATAAAATGTTTCTCTCCTCCCATGATCTATATCAGTCTAGAGTTTTGGAAAAAATGGGACTGGTTTTCATTTAAAATGCCAAGTATCAGAATATAAAAGTGGAACCCAGGGGACCCAGGATCTAGTGATGGAGGAGCCTCAGCCCTTTGACCTTGTCCAATAGTTATGAGGTACTTGCTACCTGTGTGGATGAGAGCAAGGACTGCAGGGAGGATGGGCAAACTGACCACAGCACTGTGGTACAGAAGGCCATTCAAGTGAGGGGAGTAAAAAGGAATGTGGTAGTCATAGGGGATAGTATAATCAGAGGGACAGAGAGTGTTCTCTGCAGCCGTGACCAAGAGTCCCGAAGGCTGTGTTGCCAGGGTTAAGGACATCTCCTCGTGGCTGGAAAAGAACTTTGAGCATGAGGGGAAGGATCCAGTTGTCGTGGTCCACGTAGGAACCAACGACATGGGTAGAACGAAGAATAAGGCTCTGCTGAGACACTTTGAGGAGCTAGGGTCTAAATTAATTAGCAGAACCTCAAAGGTAATAATCTCTGGATTACTACCTGAACCACGTGCAAATTGGCATAGGGACAAACAGATCAGAGAGTTAAATGCATGGCTCAAAGAATGTTGTGGGAGGAACGGGTTTCGATTCATGGGGCACTGGCGCCAGTACTGGGGAAAGAGGGAGCAGTTCCGATGGGACGGGCTCCACTTAAACCGGGCTGGGACCGGCATCCTGGTGAATCAAATAACTAGAGCTGTAGATAGGGCTTTAGACTAAAAAAGGGGAGGAGGAAGGGTCAGGTGAGGGTAAATTTAGAAATCTAATGAGAAAAGTTAAGACAATAGAACAATGTAGTTACTTGGGTAAAGAAAAGCAGAGTGTGGCAGGAAGGGACAAAGAGTTTACCAATAATAGTAACAACAAATAAGGCCAAAGCAGGAAAAAATGGTTAAAAAGTCAAAATTAAAGGCTCTTTATCTGAATGCACAATGCATTCGTAACAAGATAGATGAATTAATTGCACAAATAGAGATAAATGAGTTTGACCTAATAGCCATTACAGAGACATGGTTGCAAATGACCAAGGTTGGGAACTAAATATTCCAGGGTACATGACATTTAGAAAAGACAGGCAGAATAGAAAAGGAGAGGGGATAGCCCTAATAATAAAGGATGACATAAGGCCAGTGGTGATAAAGGATCTTGGCTCGGAAGATCAGGAAGTAGAATCAATATGGGTGGAAATTAGAAATAACAAGGGGCAGAAAACACTGGTGGGAGTAGTTTATAGGCCACTTAATAGTAGCAATACCATTTGGACAGAGTATTAATCATGAAATAATAGGAGCTTGTAACAAAGGAAATGCAGTCGTCATGGGGGACTTCAATCTGCACATAGACTGGGCAAATCAAATTGGCAAAGGTAGATTGGAAGACGAGTTTATGGAATATATTCGTGATGGTTTCCCAGAGCAATACGCCATGTAACCAATCAGAGAACAGGCCATAAAAGATCTTGTATTATGCAATGAGATATAGGGTTAATTAGTAATCTCACTGTAAAAGAACTTCTGGGGAAGAGTGATCATAATATGATAGAATTTCACATTGAGTTTGAAAGTAACGTACATAAGTCAGAAACTAATGTCTTAAACTTAAATATGAGCGACGTGTTGTCAAAGGTAGATTGGGAAATTAAATTAAAGGGTTTGACAGTTGAAAAGCAATGGCAAACATTTAAAGAAATATTTCAAAATTCTCAACAAGTATACATTCCATTGAGAAATAAAAACTCCACGGGAAAAAGTGATCCACCTGTCCCAAACTAAAGACATTTAGGAAAGTATTAGATTGAAAGAAGAAGCCTATAATGTTGCCAAGAAGAATAATAAGCCTGAGGATTGGGAGAGTTTTAGAAAACAGCAAAGGGCGACCAAAAAATTGATTAAATGGGAGAAAATAGAATATGAAAGTAAACTAGCAAAAAATATAAAAACAGATTGTAAGAGCTTCTACAAGTATGTAAAAAGGAAGAGAGTAGCAAAAGTAAATGTTGGTCCCTTAGAGGCTGAGATAGGAGAAATTATAATGGAGAATCAGGAAATGGCAAATGTGTTAAACAAATATTTTGTATCTGTCTTCACAGTAGAAGATACAAAAAGCATTCCAAAAATAGTGGGGAACCAAGGGGTAAATGAGAGTGAAGAACTTAAAACAATTAATATCACTAGAGAAAAAGTACTGGACAAACTAATGGGACTAAAAGACAACAAATCTCCTGGACCTGATGACCTACATCCTAGGGTTCTAAAAGAGATGGCTGCAGAGATAGTGGTGCATTGGTTATGATTTTCCAAAATTCTCCAGATTCTGGAACGGTCCCAGTGGACTGGAAGGTATAAAATGTCACCCCACTATTCAAGAAGGGATGGAGAGAGAAAACAGGGAACTACAGGTCAGTTAGCCTGACATTGGTTGTTGTGAAAATGCTGGAATCCATTGTTAAGGAAGTGGTAACAGGGCACTTACAAAATTATAATATGATTAGGCAGAGTCAACACAGTTTTATGAAAGGGAAATTGTGTTTGACAAATTTATTTGAGTTTTTTGAGGATGTAACTAGCAAGGTAGATAATGAGGAACCAGTGGATGTAATATATTTGGAATTTCAAAAGGCATTCCATGAGGTGCCACATCAAATGTTTCTCTTAAGGTAAGGGCACATGGGGTTGGGGGTAAAATATTAGCATGGATAGAGGATTGGTTAACACAGAAAACAGAGAGTAGGGATAAACGGGTCATTCTCACGTTGGCAGTCTGTAACTAGTGAGGTGCCGCAAGGATCATTGCTGGGGTCTCAGCTGTTGACAATCTATATTAATGACTTAGATGAAGGGACCGAGTGTCATGTATCCAAGTTTGCTGACTGTACAAAGCTAAGTTGGAAAGTAAGCTGTAAGGAGAACACAGAGTCTGCAAAGGGATATAGACAGATTAAGTGAGTGGGCAAGAAGGTGGCATATAAGAGTATAATGTGGGGAAATGTGAGGTTATTCACTTTGGTAGGAAGAATAGAAAAACAGAATATTTTTTAAATGTTGAGAAGCTATTAAATGCTGGTGTTCAGAGAGACGTGGGTGTCCTCGTACAAGAAACACAAAAAGTTAGTATACAGGTACAGCAGGCAATTAGGAAAGCAAATGGCATGTTGGTCTTTATTGCAAGGGGGTTGGAGTACAAGAGTAAGGAAGTCTTATTACAGTTGTACAGGGCTTTAGTGAGACCTGACCTGGAGTACTGCATACATTTTTGGTCTCCTTATCTAAGGAAGGATGTAATTGCCTTGGAGGCGGTGCAACAAAGGTTCACAATATTAATTCCTGGGATGAGAGTGTTGTCCTATGAAGAGAGGTCGAGTAGAATGGGCCTGTATTCTCTGGAGTTTAGAAGAATGAGAGGTGATCTCATTGAAATATTTAAGATTATGAGGGGCTTGACGGGGTAAATGCTGAGAGATTGTCTCCTGGCTGGAGAGTCTAGAACTAGGGAGCAGGATAAGGGGTCAGCCACTCAAGACTGAGATCAGGAGGAATTTCTTCACGCAGGGGGTTGTGAATCTTTGGAATCCTCTACCCCAGAGGGCTGTGGATTCTGAGTCATTGAATATATTCAAGGCTGAGATAGATAGATTTTTGGACTCTAGGGGAATCAAGGGATATAGGGACCGGGTGGGAAAGTGGAGTTGAGGTCAAAAATCAGCCATGATCTGATTGAATGGCGAAGCAGGCTTGAGGGGCTGTATGGCCTAGTCCTGCTCCTATTTCTTATGTTCTTATGTAAAAGTGGTATCAACTTTGCTGAAAAAATCAGGTAAAGCTTGAAACAGATGCAGAATTCTGTCATACCTCAAACAGCAACAATTCTATCATTTTTTTCAATAACTTCAGTTTTATGTAATATATGTGTATATAGGGTAATTGTGGTCGGTTTTGAACTATTTAGATTTACGGTGCCAACTATGATAGAAAGTGAAGATTCAATGCGAAGGTGTGTACAAGGCTCTGGCAAGGTACTTTGATCTGCAGATTAGCCAGAATGCAGGAGCTTTGTCCTGGGGCTAATTAAATTAAGCACATCCAAAACATTAATTAGGTACATAAGGCCAAGGCAAGGTATAAAAGACAACTCATTTTTGAACTGGCTTGATTCAGAGGACTATTCAGAGGCCTGTTGATGCAGGGAATATATACAATTTCAGTTAATTTTTTAGTGGTGGTTAAGGTGACAGCTGGATTGTGTGCAGTGAGCCTTACCCATGCGCAAGCATCACATCGGGGCCTCTATAAAATCCAGTGCCGTCCAAAGCTCTTACAGATTATCAGACTTTGTAAGAGTTACACTTTGAAGATGATTTTAATCTCTTGTAGACTGAATCTATCTTTGCTGTTTTAGGGTATCTGTTTTGTTGTGTTTCTGCTTTTGTGCAATCATTTTTCATGTAAATGATTTTCCATTGGTTTTAGCCTAAACACAGCAATCTGATGGAGGGATGTATTTTTTTCCATCTTTTGGAGTGAACAGAAGGTGGTAGGCAGCCCATAATGACCTGGTGCAAAAGGGTAATTGTTAGCCCTGTGGCACACTATCCCATTGACATAAAACATAATGTTGCAAGTTTGTGATTTCCTAAGCGATGTGCGCCTGCAAATGGAAACTGCCTTTTTGCTGTAAAGTTAATGGGCTCTATTTTAGCACCCACTGGCGGGGGGGGCTCCGAAAATCGGGGAATCCCGGAGCAGGTCGGGAGCCCGGCTCCAACCCGCCCACTTCCGGGTTCCCCGTAGATGCGCTGACGTGCGCGCGCAGCCCCCGCATGTGGGACTCCCACAGGCAATTAAAGCCGGCGGGGTGCCACCTCCTCGGAGGGCGAACAGCATCACCAGCCTCGCCGGCCAAGCCGTCCACCTCTGACATGTGGAGCTCCACAACACAGTGCTGTGACACATCCACCTGCACAGCAGGAGGGAGGGCAACCGCAGAGAGAGATGCGTTTCAGGGGGCACTACCCTCGCCACAGGGTCCACAGACCGAGGCTCAGCTTCCTGGACCTCTCTGAGCAGCAGTGCACACGGAGGCTCAGAGTCACTTGACATGTAGTCGTGGACATCTGCAGCCTCCTTCATGCCGAGCTACTCCCGGCTGGCCCGAGCACCATCTTCTTACCTGTCGCTGTCAAAGTCACCACTGCCCTCAACAACTTCTCTGCATCCTTCCAGGGTGCCACTGGGGACATCGCCGACGTCTCAGTCGACTGCACAAAAGAGCCCTGCAAATACACCTACACCCACTCTGCAGTGACACAATGGGTGGCATCAGGTGTGGGTCTTCATTGTGATCCTCAGGAAAGGGCATTATTGCACAAACCAGACAAGATTCGCAAAGATGTGGCAGTAGTGGTGTCAATATAATATGTGATGTGAGTTGATCAGAAATTAAATATAAGTAAAAACCATGACAAACCCTCAAACACCCTTGTGCATCCCCTTCATGCTCACGACACGTTTACCTTACGCTTCCTACTGCACATATGTAATGCATGCCCTGTGGCTGCAGCACAGGTAGTGGCAGGTTGGGTGAGGCTGAATGTGAAAGAGATGCATCAGAGGGTGAGTATGAGATAGTGCCATGAGATTGTATGAGGATTGGGTTGAGTGGTAGTGGCAGGATGAGTACTGGCGAGGTGAGTAAGTGCAGGTAAGATGAGGATGAGGTTTGAGGGGTGATGTGACAGAGTAGTGTTGGCAGTGCAGAAGGAGATGTGGGGTGGGGGCGGTGATGTGGCAGACGGAGTAAGTGTACTCACTTTGGCTGACCTACTTAGGTGATTGCAGCGCCTCCTGCACTGTATGCAGGTGGGCGATATATTGGCGGTGCAGGTGACCCCCTCTGCCACCTCGAGCCAGGCCTTCTTGGTGGCAGAGGCAGGCCACTTCCTCCCGCCTGCCGGGGGGAAGATCTCTGTTCTCCCCCTCCTCCTCACCCCGTCTAATGATACCTGGAGTGAGGCATCATTAAACCTGGGAGCAGCCTTTCCCCTGGGCTGCTCCATGCTGTAATTTTTCCTATTTGTTGCAGCATCTGTCAGTGGAGGACTGCCCCTTTAAATAGAGCTCCTCCAGCTGACAGACCTTACTGCGCATGCGCAGCCCGCCCGACGCGCAGATCAGCAGTGAGGAACCCGGAAGACCAGGTAAGTGAATCCAATTAGGCTGCGATCGCGGGCGGGGCAGACTGATTTTGCCAGGCGCGTTACCCATGCGCCCAATAGCCCCCCCCCCCGCCGCAAACCCACAGCCCTGGCAATATCGAGCCCAATGTGTTGGGAGGTGCCTCAAATGGTAACCAAACTTTCCTCTAATGCTTTGCAAATGCATAACTAATGAATTAATTTTATAATGGAAAACTTTGCATTGTTTGTATTTAATGTCATGATAGTGTCCCTGTTTCTGACAGGTGTCAGTTTGTTTCAGTTGGTAGGACTCTTGCCTTTGAGTCACAAGACTGCAGGTTTGAGCCCCACCCCAGGACTAACATGCATAATCTAGACTGATGCACCAGTGCAGTCCTGATTGAGTGTTGCACTGTTTGAGGTATTGTATTTCAGTTGAGATATTAAACCAAGGCCCTGTCTGCTTTTCAGTGTATGTTAGAAATTCCACTATGGTATTCAGAGCAGGAAGTCCTGCCAGTGTCCTGGACAACATTCTTGCTGCAACCATCACTATCAAAAAACAGATAGTCATAGGAACATAGGAACAGGAGTTGACCATTCAGCCCCTCGTGCCTCCTGCGCCATTCGATAAGATCATGGCTGATCTGTGATCTAACTCCATATACCTGCCTTTGGCCCATATCCCTTAATACCTTTGATTGCCAAAAAGCCATCTATCTCCGATTTAAATTTAGCAATTGAGCTACTATCAATTGCCATTTGTGGAAGAGAGTTCCAAACTTCTACCACCCTTTGTGTGTGGATGCAAAGGCTAGCAAATATTTCAAACTATTTTCAGCCTTTTAGATGGGTTTAATGTTTTTTACCCCATATGTAGCCCAGCAGCCTTCAAGAGCTACAGTCTTGTGATACTTTCCACAACCCTCCAAACTTCTACTACCCTTTGTGTGTAGAAATGTTTTCTAATCTCGCTCCTGAAAGGTCTGGCTCTAATTTTTAGACTGTGCCCCCTACTCCTAGAATCCCCAACCAGCGGAAATAGTTTCTCTCTATCCACCCTTTCCGTTCCCATTAATATCTTACATACTTCGATCAGATCACCCCTTAACCTTCGAAACTGCAGAGAACGCAACCCCAATTTGTGTAATCTCTCCTCGTAACTTAACCCTTGAAGTCCGGGTATCATTCTAGTAAACCTACGCTGCACTCCCTCCAAGGCCAATATGTCCTTCCGAAGGTGCGGTGCCCAGAACTGCTCACAGTACTCCAGGTGCGGTCTAACCAGGGTTTTGTATAGCTGCAGCATAACTTCTGCCCCCTTGTACTCTAGTCCTCTAGATATAAAGGCTAGCATTCCATTAGCCTTCATGATTATTTTCTGCACCTGTTCATGACACTTCAATGGATCTATGTACCTGAACCCATAGGTCCCTTTGGACATCCACTGTTTTTAACTTTTTACCATTTAGAAAGTACCCTGTTCTATCCTTTTTTGACCCAAAGTGGATAACCTCACATTTGTCTACATTGAATTCCATTTGCCACAGTTTTGCCCATTCACCTAATCTATCAATATTGCATTGTAATTTTATGTTCTCATCTACACTGCTTACAATGCCATCAATCTTTGTGTCATCGGCAAACTTAGATATGAATCTTTCTATGCCTTCATCTAAGTCGTGAATAAATATTGTGAATAATTGAGGCCCCAAGACAGGTCCCTGCGGGACTCCACTAGTCACATCCTGCCAGTGTGAGTACCTACCCATTATCCCTACTCTCTGTCGCCGTTCGTTCAGCCAACCTCCTAACCAAGTCCGTACTTTTCCCTCGATTCCATGGGCTTCTATCTTATCTATGTAATAAGAGTCACTGCCCTTGTATACAAAATGCTTCAGAACTTGGAAGCTGGTTGCCTGGCAATGACTGGGATTGCAATTTTTATCACTCCACAGGGGTCCTTGCACCTCAGGCTGAGGGGATTGAGGGGGTGGGAGCAATGGCAGCGGCAGTGGTGTTGGGGAGGAGGGAACTTGTGATCCAAACTTAGTCATTCCAAGGTAGTAGCAAATAATGAAATATATCTTGGAGATGCAGCTGGAGGATCTCACAGGTAAGTGAGCAACAGAACCACCTACTTTGGAGGCTAAACTTGGAAGACTCAGCAGTAAGTAAAATGTATAGTTTAATTATGACAGTAAAATCTCAGACCGGCATGATGGAAATAGGATGACAGAAGAAGCATGACAGAGACTTGTATGACAGAATAGTGTTATAGGAACTGTCAGTTGATGGAAAGTATGTACCTATGCAATCTCTCTCACTCACTCACTCACTCACTCACTCACACACACACACACAATAATGTATCTGGAAAATAGAGGGAAGGAAAATGCAAAATAACCACTTATTTTGTCATGAATTTAATTTAACAAAAGCTTTGGAGAAATCATCAGAAAAACTATCCTGGTTGCTGTGTTTAAGTTTCCATTTTTAAAAATTCCTCTCAGTAGTTTTATAAATATTCCCCTAGCACACATGATGTGATATAATTTTATTGTGCAGTAAAATAAGCTTACTTTTGTGCTCCCTAAACGAGTTAATATCTTTGAAGTCTTCAAGCCCTTAATAAAACACTTTAGTATAATAAAGCTTTATGACAACCTCCTGCTATCATTGTTCTTATAACTTGAACTAAACCATTGTATTTAGAGGTTTCCAAAAATGAATCTGTTTGTAATTACAGTCTAAATAGCTTCACAAACTATATATGCGTAAGATATTGGTAATTAGTAGGCCAGAATGTTTTCCTTTTACTACTGGATTTGGGCTCAGATCCAGCCCAGGGTAAAAGGATAAACGTCTTCTCTGTTGATGAGGTCTTTCAGTATTTGATGGTGCATTTAGTGAGCAGCATTCCCAATGAATTCAGGTCAATCATTCAAAGGCACTAATTCCTGTTGATAAACCACCACTTATATTATGAAATCATTTTATCATCGTGGGGCAAAAAGCATCGGGACCACAGTGGAAAAACACGTGGCCAGGAATTTCCTCGGCGCTGCTCCTACTCCACCACCGCAACTTTGCCAGAAGTGCGGTGGAATGGGAGCACTTCAAGGAAATTCCCTGCCTTAGTTGCTCTTTACAACAACAACCATTAAACAACTACGGATATAGCACCTGTAATGTGGAAAAAAACATCCCAAGGCACTTCAGAGGCTCAAAATAAAAACACCGAGCCAAGGCGGAGATATTAGGAGGGGTGACCAAAAGGTGGGTTTTAAGGAGGGTCATAAAGGAGGAGAGGTCGATGGAAAGATGGAGGGAGTTAAGGAGGGAATTCCAGTACAAGGGAAGTGGCTGGAAGCACGGCCACCAGTGATGGGGCAAAAGCCGAGGGATTAATTCCTGATTCTGTCCAAACTGTAGTGCAAAGGGATTTATCTTCCATGGTGTTATACTTTTTTTCAAAAAGAAATTTGAAAAATAAAATGTTTAAATAAACTGTCCATCTATATGAGCTACAGTTTTCAGATTTTTACATTCAATTTTTTTTTAAGTTAATCGCATTCTGAAATCTGATACTATAGTGTTTAACTCTCAGTATTCAGATTAACCTAAACTTGACCTTAATACCACCAGATTGTTATAAAAATGCTCATAGAAGCATATCCCATTGAAGTTGACCCTGTAGGAGGAGCTTCAAAGAAGAGAATGAGAAGGGAGAATTGCACGAACATTTACTTTGCTCCAACTGACAGGAAATCCTTAAGAAATTTAGGCTCAACAAACAATCTCTGAATGAAATATTTTCATGAAAGCAAAGTATACAAACATATTGCTATCATTTCTACTCCATTCCTCAGTGCTGTTAAAGTGTCAGCAAGCAAAAACGGTAATGCTACTTGTCTCATTAATATACAATCTACTGATGAATCAGGCATTATGGGTACATATCTAAAGTAAAACTAGATTACAAATCCTAATAAATACACATATTATATGGGCCAGACCTTAATTGAAAGCAACGTAGAATAATCTTTATCCTGACATCTATATGCAGAATAGAAACTGTTATTTACCAAAATACACATATGTATGTACATATGAAAAGTCCACTCCATCCAAACATGGTGCAGCCACCTACACCATTGACCCACCTTCCTAGTTTACAATCTCCTGGGGGAGGCAAAAAACCTGAGACCAATTTAAGAAAAAACAAAACTGGAGAGTGGAGTTCCAAAAATAAAAGAATTTAATTGTCAAACAATTTGGAAACGGTAAGTCTATTTTTACATACTGTAAATAAAATATAAAATTTGTACTTTCCTTTGACTTCCCCCCCCCCCCACTTTTTGACAACAGCATCTCAAGGTTTTGCATATCTTGTAGAGTGCTATCCAGTCTCAATAGTATTTCTTGTCTCTCAAAATGCCAACAAGGCTGGACATTCTTTGACATCTGTAACAGGACATCCAAAGGTTACAATGGGACATTCCCTGGCCATGGTAGCTGAAATGCCTCTGTCACTTACAGGAGACTGTTTGTCTTCTTAGAGATTCCCAGATCTGACATCTTTGTGCTGGCTGTATGAAACTTCAGGCTGTTTCAGTTGCAGTAGGCATCTCGTTCTGACAGTAGAGTAATGGTGGTGGTACTAGGGTACTACCGCTCCCATTTCAAAAAAATACTATGGTGGATGTCTTGAAGCTTTTGATCGGATTTATAGTTTTAAAAGCACTAGAAAGCTTGACATTGTCTGGAAGGATATTAAACAGTTGTTTGCTAAGGGTATCAAGGGATATAGAGCAAAGGCGGAAAAATGGAGCTGATGTGCAGATCAGCCATGATCTAATTTAATGGCAGAGCAGGGCCGAGGGGCTGAATGGCCTACTTCTGTTTCTAATGTTACTATGTTGCTAATCAGCTCAGAAGAAACGGAATGAGTTGCACAAAATAAATATAAATAACAATGGTCGACAAAATTTGATGCAAACAAGTGTAAAATATTCCACTTAAAGAGGAAGAATAAGCAATATGCATACTCCAGAAACGCCGTTGAAATAGTCAAGAATGAAGCTGAAGAGATCTAAGAGTCTTAGTCTCATGCTAAACATGTTCAATCAAATGTAGAGAGTAGCTATCAACAAAGCAAATAGAATGTTGAGCTACATAGCTAAAACAGTAGACTATAAGTCAGAGGAAACTGTGATTAAACTGTTCAGTGCTCTGCTCATGCTACCCTGGAGTACAGCATCCAGTTCTGGTTGTTAAGAAACAAGGGAGACATTGGGGACGATTTTAGCATCGAAAAATGGGTGGGTTGGAGGCATGGTGGAGCATTGAAAATCGCAACCATTTCAGACCCGCCTCCAACCCGTCCATTTCCGGTTTTCACCAGGGCGGGACGAGGGGCAGGGAACCAATCTGCTCCCAGGAGGCAGGCTGGTGACTAAAACCTTTCAAGGAGACTGCAGGCCTCCACTTTCACAGATTTTGCAATTTCAATCCCTGGGGGTCGGGATTCCCAGGCCTTCTCCTTCATGCCACGTGAGAGGAGACGAGAAAGTCCGAAACTGCAGGTAAGTGCCTTCCTGGCACAGCTTGTGGGCCTGGAGGAGCAGGAGTGCTTCCCCCAGGCCCAACAAACCTACCTGCAGTGACCACCCAACGATCGTGGACCCCTCCCCCCCCCCCCCCACTGAACTCCGGCCCCACCCCCAACGATCGCGGACCCCTGCAATGACCTCCGACCTCCCCCCAACGTTCGCAAACCCCCGCGATGACTCCCAATCCCGACAACCCCCCGTGACTGACCCCCGATCTCTCCACTCATGACTGACTCCCCCGTGCCCATCAGTGCCCCATGCCCACCCATGCCCGCCATGTCCACCCCCCCCCCATCCCCCATCCATGCAATCAAAGACTTACCTGAGGACTTACCTTTTCACGTCTTCTCCCTGGTTGCTCTCCAGTCTGACTGAGGCCAGCTTGTCGATCAGGTCAGCCAGTCGGACGGCAAACCAACAAAAAAAAGGTCGTCCTTAAGTCAAAATCATAAGGACGTCCGGGAAACCAATACTTCCAGGTTTCCCGTCTACAATTTGACCCCCCAGCCCCCTTCCTGGCTCGGGGTCTAAATAATGCCCTTTGTTTCAAACACTAGAGGTAGTGCAGAGAAGAGCCACGTGGCTGATCGCTGGTGTCAGGGTCCTGAGTCATGAGGAAAGACTGAAGAAGCTTTGGCTTTTCAGCCTGGAAAGGAGACATCGGTGAGGTGATCTTATAGAAGATAGTATGTAAGATAGGTAAACATATGGAAAATGTAAATCCAGAACATGACTTTAAATTAAACTGCAAGAGTATGACAATGGAACGTAGGTTCAAACTAGCAAAAGGCAAATTTAAGTCTGATATCAAGAAATTCTTTTTAACACAGAATAATCAACACCTAAAACAGACTCCCAGATAGAGTGGTGAAGGCAAAAAAATGTTGGTATCATTTTAGAAACAATTGGATGCAGCAATGGCGGGACTGCAAGGTGCTTCTGGATGAATGAATTAAGATGCTGCCTGCCCTTCATTATCCATAATTATCTTGTGATGTTCTGAATATGGCCTTCATCACAAGTTATTGTTCTGTTCTGGTCCTGACCAGGGCATCATTCTTATCTGCAAAGGGCACAGCATTGCTGAGTGGCTGACTGCTGTGCTGATTCATTATTTGAGCCAGCTGCCATCAGTTATACAAAAGCTTTTAGCAACTCCAGACAAAAATGTTGGCTTCTGTCATCCAACGATCCGATGAATCGATCAATACTTCATACCCTAGCTGAATAAGTCATCAATCGTGCATCAGTGTTTATATCACTTTTTTTTTAACACAAGTGATAATTGTTTTTCAGTGGCAAACTGCATTTGGCTCAGCAGATTGTCATGTGATGCTGAGTCACAAGTTGCAGGTTATTGGTTGTCAGATTGCTAAGGGTTTTCAAGGGATGTTATCATATGTGTCACATTGTGCATCAAAAAGATCTTTAGGAGAAAGTTACCATTTACAGGCATATTTTCTCTGCGGTGATACCTTAATAGATTTTATATTTGAAAACATTTTTTCTAATGCCACTCAAACGCTTTCCTTGTGTGAACATAAGCTTATCTAAGCTGAACTGGAAGAAGTTGAAAGTAGCACCGATTTTCTTTTGAAGCCTGTCCTTATGGTACTGCTTCACATACTACCTATCTTTCTGTTGTTGTTAATTTAGAATGCCTATGCAAAGATAAAGCCTTACCTCAGTGGTGGGCAAATTATTGGAAACAATTCTCATGGACCGTATAAATCATCATTTAGAAAGGCACGGATTAATCAAGGACAGTCAGTGTGGATTTGTTATGGGAAGGTCATGTCTGACTAACTTGATTGAATATTTTGAGGAGGTAACAAGGAGGGTCGATGAGGGTAGAGCGTTTGATGTAGTCTACATGGATTTTAGCAAGGTGTTTGACAAGGTCCCACTGCAGACTGTTTAGTAAAGTAAAAGCCCATGGGATCCAAGGGAAAGTGTCAAGTTGGATCCAAAATTGGCTCAGTGGCAGAAAGCAAAGGGTAATGGTCGACGGGTGTTTTTGTGACTGGAAGGCTGTTTCCAGTGGGGTCCCACAGGGTTTAGTACTAGGTCCCTTGCTTTTTGTGGTATATATTAATGATTTGGACCCAAATGTAAGGGGCATGATTAAGAAGTTTGTAAATGATACAAAAATTGGCCATGTGGTTGATAGTGAGGAGGAAAGCTGTAGACTGCAGGAAGCTATCAATGGACTGGTCAAGTGGGCAGAAAAGTGGCAAATGGAATTCAATCTGGAGAAGTGTAAGGTAATGCATTTGGGGAGGGCAGACAAGGCAAGGGAATACACAATAAGTAGGAGGATACTGAGAGGTGTAAAGGAACAGAGGGACCTTGGAATGCATGTCCACAGATCCCTGAAGATAGCTGGACAGGTAGATAAGGTGGTTAAAAAGGCAAACTGGATACTTTACTTTATTAGCCGAGGCATAGAATATAAGAGCAGGAAGGTTATGCTAGAACTGTATAAAATACTAGTTAGGCCACTGCTTGAGTACTGAGTTCAGTTCTGGTCACCACATTACAGGAAAGATATGATTGTACTAGAGAGGGGACAGAGGAGATTTACGAGGATGTTGCCATGACTGGAGAATTTTAGCTATGAGGAAAGATTGGATAGGCCGGGGTTGTTTTCATTGGAACAGAGGAGGCTGAGGGTGATTTAATTGAGGTGTATAAAATTATGAGGGGCCTAGATAAAGTGGGTAGGAAGGACCTGAATCCCTTAGCAGAGGGGTTAGTGACTAGGGGGCATAGATTTAAAGTGATTGGTAGAAGGATTAGAGTGGAGCTGAGGAGAAATTTTTTCACCCAGAGGGTGGAACTCACTGCCTGAAAGGGTGGTAGAGGCAGAAACCCTCAACTCATTTTAAAAAGTACTTGGATGTGCACTTGAAGTGCCGTAACCTGCAGGTCTACGGACCAAGTGCAGGAAAATAGGATTAAGCTGGATAACTCTTTTTCAGCTGGCACCGACACGATGGACTGATTGGCCTCCTTCTGTGCTGTAGCTTTCTATGATCCTATGATTCTATAATTTTCAAAAGAAACAATGAAAGCAATCAAATGCACTTCTCCCTTTAAACCATAGAAACCATTTGGATAAGTTGCACTGCTGTCGGGTCTCGACCATAAGTTTTACTCTGGCTGGCTTTTTGGAATATAATCCATAGGGCACATCTTCTGATTTGCGAGTTGTGAAGATCTTTAAGGTCTGATTTATATTCCAATGTTACAGTACCTCTAAACACAAAGTATACCGTACTGTGCCAATTACTTTTTTAAAACATATTTTATAGCCTTGCTGTATTTGCAGAGTATGGTTAAATGAGAGCAAAAAGTAGAATTTGCATTTTCGTTTGTTTGCTTTCTCAGCTTACATATTGGCTGCAAACCCACAACTATATTTGCATTCTATTCAAAACTCGCATTTTGGATTTACTAAATAAAGAATAAAAGAATGAATGACTTGCATTTATATAATGCCTTTCATGACCTTAGGGCGTTCCAAATCACTTTACAGCCAAAGAAGTACTTTTGAAATGTAATCACTATTGTAATGTAGGAAACAGAGTAGCCAATTTGCGCACAGCAAGGCCTCACAAGCAGCAGAAAAATAAATGACCAGTTAATCTGTTATAGTTGTTGGTTGAGGGATAAATGTTAGCCAGGACACCGGAAGGAACTCCCTTGTTTTCATCTGACAGATGGCACTCCCTCAGTACTGCACTGCAATGCTAGCCGAGGTTATGTGCTCAAGTCTCCGGAGTGGGATTTGAACCCACAACCTACCGACTCAGAGCCGAGAGTGCTACCACTGAGCCAAGGCTGACACAAATCATTGTGGACACCTTAATTTAGTCTCATTTGTCTCTTGTCCTTTTTTTGCAAGTTGTTATTCTTTCATTTAGAAACAAGTGCACAACTTATTTTAAATATAACTTTGATATTATCCTTTTGCCACTCTTACCCTCTCTTTCTCGCCCTCCCCCACCTCCCCCTCTGGTTTTCTGCCATCCTTTTCTGGAGAAATTGAATTGTGTTGGGGTATGCTTTCACACAGATGGCCATTCTCCACGTATGATGTTAGACAGTGAATGACTACTGTATCGTGGAGAGCACCATAGCCAAGCCGAGTCCTGACCGGACAAACACGCACAAGTACTTTGCAGCAGGGGACATCAATTAAGGGAGTGTGTTCTGGCTAATTTGTTCCCCCCTCGCAGAAGCGACCTCATACTGATTGAAATGTAACCGTTTTCTACGGTACTCAAAATAGTAATTAAGCTAAAACGAGTAACATTTAATTTAAATAAAGTGTTAACATGATTAAAATAATTATTTTGCATACAATACAATGGATGTTGCAAATCTTCCCCCCCCCCCCCCCCCCGGTGATTTCCTAAAGCAAGAAAGTGCTTTCTCAAAGAGTAATGGATATAAAAGATTAGAGCTACTTGCTTATAATTATACTATTAGTTGTGAAATTAATCTTTGTGATGATTCCTTTCAATTTAAACGGAATTAGCGTATAAAATTAACAAACTTCTTGGGTGGGATTCAGTGCACAAGATTTCCATTCTGCTTTGTCACCCCGATCCCTGCGTCAACCATCTGTTCTTGTGTATTCTATATGCCTCACTTAGCATTTTAAACTAGAATTTATGCTGTCATTGCCAAGTAGTACCATAAGAAAATGACTATCAGTTGTAAATAATCTCAGTAACATTGTTTTTTTTTTAAAAAACTGTCTTATTAAGCTGATGCGTTTGCTGTTTGACATGAAGACGCCAGGATTTTGTTACAAGGTACAGTTGAGTAATTCCAGTGTGAAATGTTCTTGTTCTGTTCATCTTCCAACACATGGCATAGTCACATTGGCAAGCAATGAAGAACGGGGAAGGGAAAATAATTTTGTCCATGATGTATATTCAGGGAATAATGTTTTGGCTGGAATATTTGAGGCATTGGGACCCATTCCTCATCATCTCATTCTTGTGTTTCTTTTTATTCCCCCATCCATTTTCTTCCCTCCTGTTGTGAAGGTGCTTTTCCATGCTTGGGTAATGATTCCACAGGTACTGGTTGTCTTCCAGCACCTATCTCAAAGTGGCCACTTTTACTGTCGGAACCTAGACAGTGGGCAGGGACAACAGTGAGAGGGTATTACAGCTAAGTGCGATTGCGTTCTCACTTTATTTTCACACGCACACATTTTCCAGCAGGGGTCACAGGACGGTAACTGGGAAAGGGAACATGGCCAATTTTTCTCCTCCATATCCCAGAAGTACTGAGACTAATTATAGCACCTCCACTAGTGCCCCAGCTGAGGTCAGCTTACTCAGCACAGACTGGGGATTAAACCAAGGATCTTCTCTCTACTCTGTGTGGTTGAGGACCACACCATGCAATGCATTTACCCACTGAGTTGCTTCAGCTGGCAGAATGTATAGGAGGTTTGAGGTAGTCCTCCGACCAGCAGCTGAACTACAAAGCTGCACAGTTGAGGAGTACGTCAGTGTGGGGCTTACACCATGCAGACTAATTGGAGAAGAAATGTGTTCATGTACTAACCAGTGGATCCTAGTCCAATCCACTGGCAATATATTATGGCACCACAGCAATTCAGCCCCATCAAGCCCCAGGGTAGGTCATGCCTGAAGCCTTCTATTCCATTCAAGAACAATGTCAAACTTCTGATAGTATCACCAATCTCAACAATCCTCTATAGGAATTCTTGGTAATTTTTTCAAAATCTACAAATTCAATCATTTTATTGCATATTATTATTTTCATCTTCTTCTAGAAATGCATCCTTGCAGAGGTGACTTCTCTGGCTAGCAGACTGAAAATGAGAGAAGCAGGATACATACAGGACTAGTTTCTGACGACACTGCCACTAAATGCATTTTGAAATGCCATGACACTAAACATAATTTTTATTAATTGGAAATCAGAAGTTTGCACCTGCAAATTCATATTTAAAAAATTAATTTAAAACTATTTTCCTCAATGTCCATTGTTATCACCTCTGCTTCTAATGTAACACAGAACCACTCATAGGAACAACAACAACAACTTGCATTTATATAGCGCCTTTAATGTAGTAAAATATCCCAAGGTGCTTCACAGGAGCATTATCAAACAAAAATTAACACCGAGCCACATAAGGAGATATTAGGATAGGTGACTAAAAGAGTCAAAGAGGTAGGTTTTATGGAGCGTCTTAAAGGAGGAGAGAGAGGTTGCGAGACGGAGAGGATTAGGGAGGGAATTCCAAAATTTAGGGCCTAGACAGCTGAAGGCACGGCTGCCAATGGTGAAGCGATTAAAATCGGGAATGCGCAAGAGGCCAGAGTTGGAGGCGCGCAGAGATCTTTGAGGGTTGTAGGGCTGGAGGAGGTTTCGGAGTTAGGGAGGGGCAAGGCTATGGAGGGATTTGAAAACAAGGATGGGAATTTTAAAATTTAGGCTTTGCTGGATCTTTGCGAGCACAAGGATGATGGGTGAATAGAACTTGGTGCGAGTTAGGATACGGGCAGCAGAGGTTTGGATAAGCTCAAGATTGTGGAGGGTGCAAGATGGGAGGCTGACTAGGAGAGCATTGGAATAGTCGAGTCTAGAGGTAACAAAGATATGGATGAGGATTTCAGCAGCAGATGAACTGAGGCAGGGCGGAGATGGGCGATGTTATGAAGGTGGAAGTATGTGGTCTTGATGGAGTGGCTGTGGGGTCGGAAGCTTATTTCAGGGTCAAATAGGATGCCAAGTTTGTGAACAGTCTGGTTCAGCTTCACACTGTGGCCAGGGAGAGCGATGGAGTCAGTGGCGAGGGAAGGGAGTTTGTGGCGGGGACTGAAGACAATGGCTTTGGTCTTCCCACTATTTAGTTGGAGGAAATTTCTGCTCATCCAGTACTGGATGTCAGACAAGCAGCATGACAAATCAGAGGCAGTCGAGGGGTTGAGTGAGGTGGTGGCGAGGAGCAGGCCATTCAACCCCTCGAGCCAGTTCCGCCATTCAATTAGATCATGGCTGATCAGTACCTCAACTCCATTTACCTGCCTTTGCTCCATACCCCTTGATACCCTTACCCAACAAAAATGTATCAATCTCAGACTTAAAAATTTCGATTGACCCAGCATCCACAGCCATTTGAGAGAACAAGTTCCAGATTTCCACTGTGCTTTATGTGAAAAAGTGATTCCTGATTTCACTCCTTAATGGCCTAGCTCTAATTTTAAGATTATACCCTCTCGTTCTGGATTCCCACACCCGAGGAACTTTATCTGTATTTACCCTACCGTCTCCCTTTATCATTTTAAACACCTCGATTGGTTCACCCCCTCAACCTTCTAAACTCAAGGGAATACAAGTCAAGTTGATGCAACCTGTCCTCATAAGTTAACCCTTTAAGTCCTGTTATCACTCTGGTTCCAAACAGCACCGGATGTCCAAGTGCCCATTCCATACATTTTGAACCTTTTTGTTGTTCAAAAGCACCGGAAATGTTTGGGATCAGAGGTTTTCTTAATTTTACTTATCAAATTTAAACAAATTCATTGAACTGAATGATGCCAGAGCAGGGGAATGAGACACCTTTGCACTTCCTTGTACCCAGTTTTAGTATCGAACGTATCCAGGTGAAATATAGCACAAGTCAGATGCAGTGTTGACCCCAGCAATGTGCTAAAGCCCCAACCTCGGAATACCTTGCCAGTTAAACATTTCCTATTCTGATACCAAGCATCCTTGTGGCTTTGCGAAGTAAAACTGCCAATTTGGGACTAGTATTCATTCAAAAAATACAAATCATTTAGAAACTGAAACCTAAGTAACAATATAACAATTAAGAAAAATGCAACCCAGAAAGGAAAGGCAAACATAAAGCAAAATGCTGCAAATTGAAATATCAATACATCTGTTCTGCGATTTCTGGGATGGGTTCCAGCCACACATGAGTCATCTAATATAGACAGAGAAATACTGGATACAGATTCAACCCAGCCAGTAGCTGGCTGCACAGAATTAAGATGAAGGTCAGCAGATGCAGTAGCTACTAGAAAAGGTTGAAAATATAAGCCTAGAGAAGGAATAGCTTGTGAACCATACATATTTGGTTTGGGGTGCAAGCAGCCTGTGTGAACTAATCTGATCTACGTGAGATACTGGGCAGATTTTTTTTATGTACATTCATGGGATGTGGGCGTCGCTGACGAGGCCGGCATTTATTGCCCATCCCTAATTGCCCTTGAGAAGGTGGTGGTGAGCCGCCTTCTTGAACCGCTGCAGTCCGTGTGATGAAGGTTCTCCCACAGTGCTGTTAGGAAGGGAGTTCCAGGATTTTGACCCAGCGACGATGAAGGAACGGCGATATATTTCCAAGTCGGGATGGTGTGTGACTTGGAGGGGAACGTGCAGGTGGTGTTGTTCCCATGTGCCTGCTGCTCTTGTCCTTCTAGGTGGTAGAGGTCGTGGAGGTGCTGTCGAAGAAGCCTTGGCGAGTTGCTGCAGTGCATCCTGTGGATGGTACACACTGCAGCCACGGTGCACCGGTGGTGAAGGGAGTGAATGGTTAGGGTGGCGGATGGGGTGCCAATCAAGTGGGCTGCTTTGTCCTGGATGGTGTCGAGCTTCTTGAGTGTTGTTGGAGCTGCACTCATCCAAGCAAGTGGAGAGTATTCCATCACACTCCTGACTTGTGCCTTGTAGATGGTGGAAAGACTTTGGGGAGTCAGGAGGTGAGTCACTCGCCGCAGAATACCCAGCCTCTGGCCTGCTTGTGTAGCCACAGTATTTATATGGCTGGTCCAGTTAAGTTTCAAGTCAATGGTGACCCCCAGGATGTTGATTGTGGGGGATTCGGCGATGGTAATGCCGTTGAATGTCAAGGGGAGGTGGTTAGACTCTCTCTTGTTGGAGATGGTCATTGCCTGGCACTTTTCTGGCGCGACTGTTACTTGCCACTTATGAGCCCAAGCCTGGATGTTGTCCAGGTCTTGCTGCATGCGGGCTCGGACTGCTTCACTATCTGAGGGGTTGCGAATGCAACTGAACACTGTGCAATCATCAGCGAACATCCCCATTTCTGAACTTATGATGGAGGGAAGGTCATTGATAAAGCAGCTGAAGATGGTTGGGCCTAGGACACTGCCTTGAGGAACTCCTGCAGTAATGTCCTGGGGCTGACATGATTGGCCTACAACAACCACTACCATCTTCCTTTGCGCTAGGTATGACTCCAGCCACTGGAGAGTTTTCCCCCTGATTCCCATTGACTTCAATTTTACTGGGGCTCCTTGGTGCCACACTCGGTCAAATGCTGCCTTGATGTCAAGGGCAGTCACTCTCGCCTCACCTCTGGAATTCAGCTCTTTTGTCCATGTTTGGACCAAGGCTGTAATGAGGTCTGGAGCCGAGTGGTCCTGGTGGAACCCAAACTGAGCATCGGTGAACAGGTTATTGGTGAGTAAGTGCCGCTTGATAGCACTGTCGACGACACCTTCCATCACTTTGCTGATGATCGAGCGTAGACTGATGGGGCGGTAATTGGCCGGATTTGATTTGTCCTGCTTTTTGTGGACAGGACATACCTGGGCAATTTTCCACATTGTAGGGTAGATGCCAGTGTTGTAACTGTACTGGAACAGCTTGGCTAGAGGGGCAGCTAGTTCTGGAGCACAAGTCATAAGAACATAAGAACATAAGAAATAGGAGCAGGAGTAGGCCAATTGGCCCCTCGAGCCTGCTCCGCCATTCAATAAGATCATGGCTGATCTGATCCTAACCTCAAATTTAAATTCATGTCCAATTTCCTGCCCGCTCCCCATAACCCCTAATTCCCTTTACTTCGAGGAAACTGTCTATTTCTGCTTTAAATTTATTTAATGATTAGCTTCCACAGCTTCCTGGGGCAGCAAATTCCACAGACCTACTACCCTCTGAGTGAAGAAGTTTCTCCTCATCTCAGTTTTGAAAGAGCAGCCCCTTATTCTAAGATTATGCCCCCTAGTTCTAGTTTCACCCATCCTTGGGAACATCCTTACCGCATCTACCCGATCAAGCCCCTTCACAAACTTATATGTTTCAATAAGATCGCCTCTCATTCTTCTGAACTCCAATGAGTAGAGTCCCAATCTACTCAACCTCTCCTCATATGTCCACCTCCTCATCCCCGGGATTAACCGAGTGAACCTTCTTTGTACTGCCTTGAGAGCAAGTATGTCTTTTCTTAAGTATGGAGACCAAAACTGTATGCAGTATTCCAGGTGCGGTCTTACCAATACCTTATATAACTGCAGCAATACCTCCCCTGTTTTTATATTCTATCACCCGAGCAATAAAAGCCAACATTCTGTTGGCCTTCTTGATCACCTGCTGAACCTGCATACTAACTTTTTGATTTTCTTGCACTAGGACCCCCAGATCCCTTTGTACTGCAGTACTTTCCAGTTTCTCGCCATTAAGATAATAACTTGCTCTCTGATTTTTCCTGCCAAAGTGCATAACCTCACATTTTCCAATATTGTATTGCAAGTCTTCAGCACTACAGCCAGGATGTTGTCAGGGCCCATAGCCTTTGCTGTATCCAGTGCACTCAGCCGTTTCTTGATATCACGTGGAGTGAATCGAATTGGCTGAAGACTGGCTTCTGTGATGGTGGGGATATCGGGAGGCTGGCCGAGGTGGATCATCCACTCGGCACTTCTGGCTGAAGATGGTTGCAAACACTTCAGCCTTGTCTTTTGCACTCACGTGCTGGACTCTGCCATCATTGAGGATGGGGATGTTTGCAGAGCCTCCTCCTCCCGTTAGTTGTTTAATTGTCCACCACCATTCATGACTGGATGTGGCAGGACTGCAGAGCTCTGATCTGATCCGTTGGTTGTGGAATCGCTTAGCTCTGTCTATAGCATGTTGCTTCTGCTGTTTAGCATGCATGTAGTCCTGAGTTGTAGCTTCACCAGGTTGGCACCTCATTTTTAGGTACACCTGGTGCTGCTCCTGGCATGCTCTTCTACACTCCTCATTGAACCAGGGTTGATCCCCTGGCTTGTTAGTAATGGTAGAGTGAGGAATATGCTGGGCCATGAGGTTACAGATTGTGCTGGAATACAATTCTGCTGCTGCTGATGGCCCACAGCGCCTCATGGATGCCCAGTTTTGAGCTGCTAGATCTGTTCTGAATCTATCCCATTTAGCATGGTGGTAGTGCCACACAACACGTTGGATGGTGTCCTCAGTGCGAAGACGGGACTTCAGCTCCACAAGGACTGTGCGGTGGTCACTCCTACCAATACTGTCATGGACCGATGCATCTGCGACAGGTAGATTGGTGAGGACGAGGTCAAGTAAGTTTTTGCCTCATGTTGGTTCGCTCACCACCTGCCGCAGGCCCAGTCTAGCAGCTATGTCCTTCAGGACTCGGCCAGCTCGGTCAGTGGTGGTGCTACCGAGCCACTCTTGGTGATACTCCAGTAGAAGGTCCATTCCTTCATCCTTATGGCTTGGGTGATGGGGTGACCTGTAGCACAGCCACACGTTGTGTGTGCATATGGAATTTAACAAGATTGTCTCTCCACCCTCCACCGCCCCCCCCCCCCCCCTCAAAATGGTGCTTCCTTTGAAACCCTGTATATTATTGCACATCTCTCTTAATAAATAGCATGGAGGAGATTGAAATAGTATTGGCTGATGTTCAACTTCTGTTGAGTCAATGCTGGTTCCTTGAGTGACATCTCGGCCCTGTGGAAACAGACATTAGGTGCTCTCTGGGTTTCAAAAGATAATCAATTTTCTTTCAAAGAAAAGACCATTAAGATGCATTGATAGTTGATCTAGTAAGAGGGAATTCATAAGAATCCATTGCACCGCTTTACATTAAGGCCTTGGTGCATGCTGCTTTGGATTGGGGCCCTTTGATCCGAGCTTAACATTCTGCAATGCCTTCTACTTCCTTGGACAAGTGGGAAACCTGTAGTGTGTCGTCATGACGAAATAGTTACTCTCGGTACTTGGTTATCACATCCAGCGCATCAGAGGAGGAATAAACCACAGCCCCCATGTCTGTGGCACTTAATCTACATTGTACTGAAATCGGCAAAAGAAATGGCAATTCCCTTTGAAATGCTGGAGAAATGATTACCTGCAATTGAAATGACTTTTATGTGTGATTACCACTGGTTAGTGGATCCACAGAGTTTTGAATACTGCTTTGGGAATAGCAGAAAATGTTGCTGAACACTATTGATTCTTAATGAGTAGGGGACTTCATCAGGAACAAATTAACAAAAAAAAAGTCGACTAATAATTTGTGCACATTGGGTTGGTATTAATAAGAACATAAGAAATAGGAGCAGGAGTAGGCCAATCGGCCCCTCGAGCCTGCTCCGCCATTCAATAAGATCATGGCTGATCTGATCCTAACCTCAAATCTCAATTCATGTCCAATTTCCTGCCCGCTCCCCGTAACCCCTAATTCCCTTTACTTCTAGGAAACTGTCTATTTCTGTTTTAAATTTATTTTAAAGCTAATTTGACTTATCAAATGTAACTGATCGCAGTACTATAAATGTTTTTGAAAATTTTGCAGAGAAGTTAATTCATCCACACACAAATTGCTACGTGCAATTTGCTTGAAATGTTAATTAAAGCATTTTGAAGAGTATGGCAGATCCTGGGAAGTGTGTTGCGTGGGTGGCAAGTGTCTCATCACCTCAGCCATCTGCTTGTCAAACGGGGCTTTAGCATAAATCAACTAATGAACAGCAAAAATCTCACCTTGGTTTCCCCTCCTTACCTACTCTGCATCTTTGAACTAACTGAGCATCTGGAGTGACAGTTTTCAAGAGGCAACATGTAGGTGGAACACACTGGATCAGTTCTGTGAGACTACATCCCCCTTCTGTTGTTTACTGCTGGAACCTACACGCAGTGGAGATTTACAAAGGTCTCGTATTAATATATAACCAAGCCAGCTAATTTTTTTTTGTTAGTTGCGTCTGCTGAAGTTTGTGTAGCTGTCCTTTAAAAGTTATCCACAAGTGGGTGTGTGCAGCAAGGAGCAGCTGCAGCAGTTAATTGAAGGGCTGCAGCTTTCTTTGTATAGCGGTGAATGCAGTAAGTTTTGTGGTTAAATGTGATCTTCTCAAAAAGCATTGCACTGAACTAAAGGCACAACTGTTTCAGGCTGAACAAAGCTTTCTAATCTCCCATATGCAATCCACAGTGGAAACACTGTTCAAAGATGAAGGTTCACTACAGGGGCCCAGATGGCTGAGGCTTTCCACTTCTAGGGCTAATCTGGTGTTTGCTAGAAAATGAAATGGAAAGGCGAAATTGGTATCCAGTTGCTGTGTTCATTGCGTGTACTGCACACGCCTTGCAGCTATAGAAATTGCCCTGTTATTTTGCATGATAGTTAAATACTGGCAAACTAGATAACAAAGATTTGTATGTACACGTCACTTGTGTGTTAGAATATTTCAGTTAGTGAGTCAGAAGCTATTTCTCATTAAAGTTTCTGGCTCAGAACACAAAAATGTCTTTATGATCATTGCTGTGTTGTGAGGTGAGGGGCACTGAGTGGGGGCCTGTTTTTTTCCCGTGGGAAGGGTTGAAAATATTAGCAGGCAAGTCACCCCGCACTCCTGTACATCCTTGTAGTTGGAGTATTGGCAAAGGTGTGGAAGCAGGTAGCTTTCCCATTGTATGGGGATGGGAGAGAAGGAAAGAATTGCAAATGTGGGTGGGGCCAGGGGAAAGAATTGTCAATTGCAACTTTCTCCTGGTTGCAGATTATGCGCATAATTACTTTTTTGGAGAGAGTAGTGTAGGGAAGCAGTCACTGTGTCAGAACATTACTTCCAAGGCCCTATATATTGTGTGGCCGTTACACTCAAGTATAATTTCTAAGTAGAAGATTATCTTATGACGTGACTGAATTTATTCCCCTTAGGAGGACAATCTTTCTCACTCAGTCATAAGCTGCCGGTCCTACTTTACTTGTGGAATCCATTTTGTCGTGCATGATTCCTCGATCCTTTATGTGCTGTGTGCTGCAGTTATCAGGCACTGGTAACACAAAGTCCAGTGATTGGCACAGAGCACATTTTTCAGGGAATTACTTGGGGCACTTTGCCAGCCATATTCAGGTGTGCAGCTGTGTGTTGGTATAGTGGGCTTCATACCAGTTGTAACAGTTCGCTCATAGTGTATTTTGTGGTATGGAGCCCACAGTACTAACACACAAACGCATACCCGATTATCGCTGTCAAAGTGCCCCAAGTATTTCTATGGAAAATGTGCTCTATGGTTCTCAAGAATTGGCAATTAGATAAAGGGGAAACAAGCCTGTTCTCTCTCAGCCCCAATACCCTCTGTTCCATGTCCACCACCAACTCAGGATACACTGGGGTAAATTCACCAATGCTATGCTGTGCTCAAAGGGAGTGTGGGTCAGAGAATTGGCAATACGGTATTGTAATCTGTCTCTGACCCTCATTCCCTTCAAGTGTGGCTCCCCATTGGTGGTACAGGACTGGTGAATTTACCCTTTCTAAAAAGACACAAGTCTTAAATTACCTCAACAGCTGCCTCTTTTTTAATCAGCCCATCAACCTATTCTGCCAAAGCTGTAACTTGCCACTTACTCCAGGGCCCCTAAATTAACTTGGAGCCGGGAAGAGAGTGGGGCGGGGAAGGGGGATGGTTGGTGGGGGGTTTGTGGACGGGAAACATAGAAGTAAGAGTTTCCCTCAAGTCCTACTAAATTTAACGGTGGGACCTGTTATAAAAAGTTTCCCTCCCGATAGCCAGCTTGATCGACAGGCTAGCTGCCTGTCGGGCAGGAAAGCAGCTGGGGAACCAATGTCAGAAGGGAGATCGCTACAAGGAGATGCTGGAGAGATGGAAGGTGCGTAAATGCTCATAATTGTATTTGTGCAGTTAGGGGTCGGGGTCGGACATCGGGAGGGGCTGGGGTCTCAGACATCAGGGGGGAGGGAATTTGACTGATCACGGGGGTCCGATCGCAGCAGGTAAGCTTGTTGGGCCTGGAGGAAATACTCCTGCTCCTTCTGGCCCACAAGCAGTGCAATAAATGCACTTACCTCATGATGCAGCTCTTCTCTACTCCTTTTCGTTGGCGAGATTCACAAGCCCTGGGAAACCCATGCTGGAGGCATTAAATTTAAAGGCCTGTAAAAAATCAATTGAAAAAGACCTAATTAACACCTCATAATGATGTTAATTGCTCCAAGAACTACCTGCCCACCTACGCTAATTAGGGTCCTGACTGTGGCAAGTAGGTTATTCACGCACATCCAAACACGCCTCTGTTAAACCCAGAAGTGGCCGTGTTGGAGCTGGGTTGCGATTGCACTGGAAAAATCAGTTATTTTAACTACCTACCCACCCCCCCACCCAGCTATTCTTGGGGGTTAAAACTCCTCCCCCCCCTCCCTCCCTCCCTCCCTCCCTCCCCAAGCCTCCGACTGCTTGCTCCCTATGCCTCCCACTCTCTGGTGGTCCTTAGATCTCACTTACCATTTGCTCCCCGCCCTTGATTCCAAAATGCCTTCCTATTCATTCCATAGGCCTCCTCTCCTCTTCTTGCAATCTACTCTGTGGGAGATACACTGATTGTATAAAATTAAGGGTTGAGCTCTGGAAATGTCAGATTACTTTTGAATGATCAACCCTATCAACCGGCAATACCCTTACTCATTCACAATAAGGACACTTTGTCATATGGCTGACATTGTAGTCACTGTCAACAATTTGCAAGATGAAATAACTTATGATAATAGAATACCCTATGTTCACATGTTATTTGATACAAGGTATACATTAAGTAATGCTGTCTCACTCATTCCTGTCAGATCATACTCGCTACACACAATGAGTGCTCCCTCCCTCCCTCCAAAACTCAGAGCACTGATATATGTACCCAGCCACATTTTATGTCATTTACACACCTGATTCGATGCTGCAAGTCTCTAAGTAAACTGGAGCACCTGTGCGTGTCCGATCTCTGATGATGCATGCTTAACCCAAGGCATTGCCATTGCAAGTCTATTGATCTGAGGTGTCAGACCCACAGTGGTAGGTATAGTCCAGTTTGAGTGCATGTCCTGTGTTGTGACATAATGTTGTAGAGGCCCTGCTGTCGGTTGCCCAACCACTTCTTTGGATAGGTCTTAGTGAAGCTGCTGCAGACAAATTGAAATGAAATTCAGTTGCTTGGACTACCATTTTTACACCTAAGATGTACCATTAAAGGTGCAAATCTGACCCAAGAAGTGCAGAATGATACATGCATTAAAAAAAATCAGTCTGAGTTCTTAGCTTGAGTGCCCTCTGGTGGGAGGATTTATATTTCTTTTTGTGCGTTCCCAATGAATCTCAGAGACCTTTGGTTCAGGAACAGCTTGAATATGCTGATGTGATTGCAGAGACATCAATATCTAAAGACTCTGCTATTATTATTATTTCAATAAAAGATCTCGTATTGGGCTAGATGTTCCTACTGCCTGATTTTTACCAAATGGTAATTGCAACTCGTAGATTGAACTATTTTACTCCTAGCATTAACATGAATGGTTACCACCTAAAGGAAGCAATGGAGCAATCCCACGGGGCAAGCCCTGCCTCCAAAATCTTGTTCAGATGCGGTTCCATCTTTCACATCCAATACTGGAAATGTTGAATCCTCCTTTGATTGGATTACCCTCCAGTGGTGCACATTATAATGATTATGGGGGTACGTTTCACACTTTTTAAGTGATGCTACCAATGGGCATGCAGTGTCGTTCAGAACAGAACCATAACAGTTTTGGGCCATCGGTCCATCCAGCCCCCTTATCCAAAGTAATCTCTTGGTTCATTTTTAATAGCAGCATGCCTCCACTAAATAAAGTCGGAAAAATTATAAACCAAGTATTATAGGAGGAAGAATCTTTCCATACTTATTATACCAGTAATCTACAGTCAATCAAATGTAGAGGTTGCCAACTGTTAACACTTCTTTATGATATCATATTACAGGCTGAACACTGAATTGAGTCAAGAAAATTCACTCATTTGGGGACATCAATTTGGGAAGATCCAGTTTGATTTAAGCTTCTCTTGAGAAATCAAAAAAAAAAGATGTGTTCCCAATGTCTGCAAAGGGTAAACAAGTGGCACAGTGGTTAGCACATTGTCCTTTCTGGGGTGTAGGTTTGAAACCAGCACAGACTTACCTCCGTGTCTTTTTTTCTGGGATTGAGGTTAACCACATTGCAGGACAGAGTAGAAGGAGCTTTACTCTGCATCTCTCTGTACTCTACCAGGGGTGCTCAAGGTTAATATTCAGGGCCAAAAATGAAAAAGTCTTCTATTCCTCACTTCAATGAGCAGGAAAAAAATAAGTTTATAAAAATGGCAGGGTCTGTTTCTGAGGCAGAGACAGGTGTAGGTATCTTTCTTTCTTTTTGGGATTACTTCTCATTGGTGGTAGAAGGCTTTGAGAAAGCTTGTTGTGGTTTATTTTGATTTGCACCCTTTTTCCATGATGGCTAGGTGGGTTTTGCATCATTTTTCCTAGGCAATGAAAATCTCTGTATATACAGGTTGGGGGAGGAGAGTTAATTGTGTGTGTGTGTGTGACCCCCTGGTAACAGCATGCATTTGAACCTCTGGTGCTCTGAGAAGTCTGACTTGTGTGATAGTCTTTTTTACCCAAACAACAGATAGGGATTTGGATAATCTGAATTTAACCACTCTGAGTTCAAAATCCAAATCCATTTATCCATGAATACTCGTTCTTGCCAAATATACCTTTGGCCATATCACAACACAAGAATTCTACCACCCAATATTCATTACCATGACTTTTATGTGTCAGACCAAAAAAAAAGCCAATGGATAGGAAAGTTCTTCAAGTATAAGTATATATTTTTTAAAAACACAAAGGAAGTTTCTAATTTCTGTTCAGTTCCCACCTGCACACCTACAAACCTGAGGGCCTCAGGCCTGAGAGCACCTTATGTTCCACCAGATCTAGTTGGACTGCCTTAAGCAACACCATGGTTAATCTCTATGGTTAATCTTACTCCTACTCCAGAATGATGGCACCTACCACAGCAAGAGAAATGAATGTCAGGAACAAAATGCAACTGTCAATGCCTTTTCCAAAAATAAAAGGACAACTTTGGACTCAACTTTTGGAACCTACCTTTTAAGAATCCAACTTCAGCAGGCTAGGTCAGTGGGTTAATGATGCATCAATTTTATTATGATCAAAGTGTGTTCAGGGGCACAGCTCCCCAGATGAATGTGAATTTAAACATGGGACCTTATAATAATTCTTGCTTCACAATGAGACTTACGCTGGCCAGTACTGCGGCCTCCCTTTGACTGTTTTCTGCACTGCAAAATCTCCCCAACACATGTCCAGCCCTGGCCAACCTCTGAACACCAGCAGGCTGTTACAGTTTCAGGGCTGATATGTCCTACTATATAACGTGTCTGTTTAAAGACAGCTGCTAATAGAGGATGTTTTGATATCATTCGTGCTGCACCGTATAATTAACAAGAGATTTGTTTTACTTTGGCTTGTAGGTCAGGCCCAACCCAAGCTGCTGCTGCTCCTGCTGTGGGAGGACCTCCAGGCGGGCCAGCAAACCCTGGAGATGGAGGACCAACGCAACCAGTCAACACGACCAGCAACAGAAGGCTGCAGCAAACACAGGCTCAGGTCGATGAGGTAGGTTCCATCCTGCTGTGGTGGAGTTCAGGAAAAGGAAACTTGAATCCAGTGACATTTGATGAACATGATCCAAAATATTTCTAGAAATTGCATTAAGAGGCTGTGTATCTTTTTTTAAAAAAAAACTATTGTCAGGTGATTTTTTTTTCTTGAACAAAAGGAAATTTTACAAATGCCTGAAAATTAGGGGTTCTCAAGGAATGGTTGAGGCAGTGGAAAAATTGCAGAACAATGTTGATTCTGAGTACTACATGAATTCTCCACATGCAGCAAGGTTTCAATATAAGCCAGGCCACCAGAGGCACTGTGTGAAAGGCCAAGATAAGCCAGACCACAGTCTCTCACCTCCTAGCAGCTGATTACAGACTGTTGACAGATGCCTGGGAATATGTCACCTGATCGTTCTTTCAGGAAGAGACAGGAGAAAGGTCCGGCCCCACTCTCTGCTGTGTTTTCAGTCTCACCTTCCAAAATAAAATTCTATGGCTTGAAAACAAAATGTAAAATAGCCCTCGGTTCCCAGTATTTAGGAATGAACGAGTTAAATTGTTTCCATCCTGAATGTTCCATCCATATTTCAAAAAGAAGAAAAGCAGATTTATTTTGACATGATGTCTGCAGAGTAACGATCGGACTCCACAGGAAATCTTACACCAGGCTGAAATCTTTCACTGTATTATGCCATTCTTTAAGTTGAGCACTAGGTGTCCCCATGTTTCCATATGAGCTGGTGAATCTGACAATAATGAATTTTGCTGTAAACTATCGTCATCCGAGAATTATCTGCAGACAGACCTGATTATATATAATGTAAATGTATGTAGAATATACAAATAGATTACAAACACAAATCTGGCTTCAATATTCATATTTTATTGGTGCCAATTTTTGTCTCATTGCACTCCTTGGGACATTTTCCTGCATTAAAGTTGTTGTTTATAATTCATTTGTAAACAAATTCAACTTTTTTGCGACTAGATCCATTGAGGTATTAATTCTTAGAACATTTGTATTTGTGTTAAGTTTTCAATTCTTTTTGATATTGAAATCCCACATCAAAAATACACAAACAAATTGAGTATATTTGACTCCATTTGTTAGTTTGTGAGGAAGACATTGTGCTCTACTTTATGCTCATACTGAATTTGATTTTTTTGCTTGCAAATGGAGGAAAATATACCCCAATGTAAAGAAGTACTTCCTGGCACCAAATCGAACTCTGTTTTTGTAACTGTACTGATGCCCCCTTTACCTCCCCTTCCTACCTACCTCAAATAACTCATCCAATTGGACAAAATATAACATTTTCATTATTTTAAAGACCTCAATTATAACCCCTTGAAGTTTAAGCTTTTCCAGGGTCAAAAGCCCCAGCTCTAAAAGCTTGTCCTGATATGTAAGGGCTCTTAAACTCGATATTAATCGAGTGGCCCTCTCTGAACCATTTCCAGTGCTTTGATAGCCCCAGATGTGGAGAGAGGATGCAGTTTTGCTGATCCACTTCCCGTTTACAACCTCCCTTTCATGTTTCGTGCTCTATTCTCACTCACTCAAAACCAGTAGCATGACATACACAGATAACCATATATATCCAGGTGATATCCATAGGTGTTGTAAAGACAGGATTATGCAGGTGTGAACATGGAAGGAGTCGGCAGAGGATTGTATAGTTGAGGTTCCTACTGGAGGAAGTGATGCTGGGAAAGTGAGGTGCTGGGAAGTGTACATTTCCACCTAATAGGCCACCATAGGAAGCTAGCCAAACACTGTAAGAATGTATGGATGGGGCAGAACACTTCATGCCAAGAATAGTTGCTGAATAACATAATTATGTGGTAACAATATGGTCCCCTACCTTGTAATTCCTGGTGATGTTATTGAACTTTTTATGGCACTGAACCCAGGTCCTCTGGAGAGTGCTGCTAGCAATAAAATCATCAGCAACCTCCTGCTATGTTCTCTGACCCACCCTTCAGCTGATTTTATAGTCATCGTGGTGGTGGGAAGCAAGAGGTTGCCTCTCATTTGCTGCACTTGCTGCAGCAAGATTTCTATGGCCTCCCCCTTGAACCATGGCACCCTGCTGTTGACATGACTGCTGGCATTTTCTTTTTCTTTGTCAGAAACCCCTCTAGGCTGCTGCAGGCTCTTTAAAAATGCCTGAACCATGCTTTGTGTTCACCCACGTCGTGCAAATGAGCTGAACCTGAAAATATAGCCAGGTTCAGCAACAATCAAGGCAAGTGTGTCCAAACCATGCAACTTATGACAGGGCACTGGGCTACCATGAAAACTGTCCCCCATATATCTAATCCACATATATATTCCATCAATCAGAATGTTTCTAAAGTGGGACGGAGGAGAATTTTTTTTTAAAATCTGGAAGACAATTGCTTGTGGATGTCTTGGTGAAGTGATTAAAACTATATAAAATATTAAACCTATCTTTTGATGTGCAGTAGTGCTTATTTTTAGAGCTTGAAACTGTGAAATGTAATCTCGGACTGTTCTTCCCAGGTGGTGGACATCATGCGAGTGAATGTGGACAAAGTCCTTGAACGAGATCAGAAGCTGTCGGAGCTCGATGATCGTGCAGATGCACTCCAAGCTGGAGCATCGCAATTTGAAACCAGTGCTGCTAAGCTGAAGAGGAAGTATTGGTGGAAAAACTGTAAGGTGAGCCCATTTGAAACAACAGAATACCACACGCTATAAAACTGGGCAACACCAGAAAGCGAAATGTATGGGCCTTAACAGCAGTGAATGTTACTGGGGATATAAATCTGCCTTAGGACCTACAGCTTTCAATGTGGCAGATATATCAAACAGATATAAATTAATATTAAATCATCTAATACTCCATGTGTAATTCTGTGTGTATATATACATACCCAGTTCACAAATATCAGTCTGCCTTCTCTCTCATCCAACAGCATGTGTTTTGGGACATATGATAAAGGATGGTGTTAGGAGATAAACAGTATTGTTTACATCTACCACTTTCTAAAAATTCCTTTCAGAATTTTATGTACAAATTTCCAAGCTTAATTACGCACACATTTCCTGTCTACAAAACCTTGTGGTCACATTTTTGTGTCACCTTTTTTCCATTATAAATTTCTATGGAAACTGGTCACACTGGACAGTGGTGGCGCTGTACCACTGCAGTTTTGTGTCTCTGTTACTCAGCCTGGGCTGCAGAGAAACCCTTATGTTTCAGCCAATTCAACTTCTCTGCTTTCCAAATTGCTATAAGTTTTGCTATTTAACTATAAATAATAATGTAATATCAAAGTATTATATTAAAATAAGGACAGAATATATGACTTTAAAATGGGGACTGAATTACAGTCTATGTGTTGTGGTCCAATTATCCCTGTCCTCTAACTCCACTTCACCTGAAGACACCTGGGGGGTAATTTTAACTTTGGGCGATAGTGTAAAACAGGTGATGTCGGATCAGCCATTGTACCCCTCTCCTGATTTTCATTCCCATTGACTTCAATGGAAACAAAAATCGGGTGAGGCCAATGATGTGATAGCCAACACCTGTCGCATGGATGCACATTGGGCGTGGCTCCCTGCATTAACGGATTCAGAGGTCTGAGGCCTGCACTGCAACTTTTTATTCATTCATTGGATGTGGGCATCGCTGGCAAGGCAGCATTTATTGCCCATCCCTAATTGCCCTTTGAGAAGGCGGTGGTGAGCCGCCTTCTTGAACCGCTGCAGTGCACGTGGTGAAGGTTCTCCCGCAGTGCCATTAAGTAGGGAGTTCCAGGATTTTGATGCAGCGACGATGAAGGAATGGCCATAGAACCATAGAAAAGATACAACACAGAAGGGGGCCATTCGGCCCATCGTGTCCGTGCCGGCTCGAAGAACAACCAGGTGCCCATTCTAATTCCACCTTCCAGCACCCAGTCCGTAGCCCTGCAGCTTACAGCACTTTAGGTGCAGGTCCAGGTACTTTTTTTAAAAAGTTGAGGGTCCTTGCCTCTACCACCAATTCAGGCAGCGAATTCCATACACCCACTACCCTCTGGGTAAAAAAGTTTTTCCTCATGTCCCCTCTAATCCTTCCGCCAATCAGCTTAAATCTATGTCCTCTAGTTCTTGAACTCTCCGCTCGGGGAAACAGGTACTTCCTGTCTACTCTATCTGGGTCCATCCATAATTTTGTACACCTCAATCAAATCTCCCCTCAGCCTTCTCTGCTTTAAGGAAAACAACCTCAGCCTATCCAATCTTTCCACGTAGCTGCAATTTTCAAGCCCTGGCAACATTCTTGTAAATCTTCTCTGCACTCTCTCCAGAGCAATTACATCCTTCCTGTAATGTGGTGACCAGAACTGTGCACAATACTCCAACTGTGGCCTGGCTGTGGCGATATATTTCCAAGTCGGGATGGTGTGTGACTTGGAGGGGAACGCGCAGGTGGTGTTGTTCCCATGTGCCTGCTGCCCTTGTCCTTCTTGGTGGTGGAGGTCGCGGGTTTGGGAGGTGCTGTCGAAGAAGCCTTGTCGAGTTGCTGTAGTGCATCCTGTAGATGGTGCACACTGCAGCCGTTGGTAAAGGGAGTGAATGTTTAGGGTGGTGGATGGGGTGCCAATCAAGCGGGCTGCTTTGTCTTGGATGGTGTCGAGCTTCTTGAGTGTTGTTGGAGCTGCACTCATCCAGGAAGTGGAGAGTATACCATCACACTCCTGACTTGTACTTGTAGATGATGGAAAGGCTTTGGGGAGTCAGGAGGTGAGTCACTCGCCACAGAATACCCAGCCGCTGACCTGCTCTTGTAGCCACAGTATTTATGTGGCTCAGTATGTAGCTCACTGAGGAACCAGAAATTATTTAAGTTGTGGGTCTTCTCTAGAACAATGTACAGCCGCTGAGTGCCAATTTCTAAAGGACATTTCAGGAAGATTGAATGAAAGAAAATTTGATCCTGTTTTGTCTTTAATTGTTGCTCCTTTTTTGGCCTTTGCCAGCCAAATCTTGCAAGGAGACTGAAGTCCAAAACAAATTGGTGGCAATGAACTGGCATTCGCAATCTCTCAGATAATGAAGCAGTCCGAGCCCGCATGCAGCAAGACCTGGACAACATCCAGGCTTGGGCTGATATGTGGCAAGTAACATTCGCGCCAGACAAGTGACAGGCAATGACTATCTCCAATAAGAGAGAGTCTAACCACCTCCCCTTGACATTCAACAGCATTACCAGCACCGAATCCCCCACCATCAACATCCTGGGGGTCACCATTGACCAGAAACTTAATTGGACCAGCCATATAAATACTGTGGCTACAAGAGCAGGTCAGAGGCTGGATATTCTGCGGCGAGTGACTCACCTCCTGACTCCCCAAAGTCTTTCCACCATCTACAAGGCACAAGTCAGGAGTGTGATGGAATACTCTCCACTTGCCTGGATGAGTGCAGCTCCAACACTCAAGAAGCTCGACACCATCCAGGTCAAAGCAGCCCGCTTGATTGGCAGCCCAACCACCACCCTAAACATTCACTCCCTTCATCACCGGCGCACAGTGGCTGCAGTGTGTACCATCCACAGGAGGCACTGCAGCAACTCACCAAGGCTTCTTCGACTGCACCTCCCAAACCCGCGACCTCTACCACCTAGAAGGACAAGGGCAGCAGGCACATGGGAACAACACCACCTGCACGTTCCCCTCCAAGTCACACACCATCCCGACTTGGAAATATATCGCCGTTCCTTCATCGTCGCTGGATCAAAATTCTGGAACTCCCCACCTAACAGTACCGTGGGAGTACCTCCACCACATGGACTGCAGCGGTTCAAGAAGGCAGCTCATCACCACCTTCTGAAGGGCAATTAGGGATGGGCAATAAATGCAGGCCTTGCCAGCGATGCCCACACCCCAGGAACGAATAAAAAAAAAAGACCATAGCCTTCCATTGCACTGCTGCCTGGCATTCTGTTATTGACCACTACAGCACCATGAGCACTGTGCAACAAGGGGCACATTATTGGCCCCACATCATAATTCTAACATTTACTGTTCCTTTAGTTTTATCTCAATATATCACTACAAGTGAAAGATGGTTAAAACAATTGGATGAATTGATGTACAAATTACATTTGGAAAATAAAGCTCATTAACTAAAACTGGCTTTTCATAATTTTATATGGAGCTGATGTGTTTATTCGTGCTGCTTGTCTAATTTCTCTTTTGTCACACTTACAGATGATGATTATACTTGGAGCAATATGTGCATTCATTATCATCGTTATCATAAGTAAGTACCTTTACTGGAATACATGTGAACTCTGCATTGCTTCACACTAACTGCCTTCGTTTGTGGATCTAACTTAGATAAAAGAAAAACACTTTGTTCTGCATTTTTCGCAGCATGCAAGGGTACCCTGTTGCGCATCCGGAGTTTTCCTCCATGTGTCAGCATTTTCTATCAATTTTTTGGCACCTGTTCTTCAGATGTAACATACGGTTCCATTTTCAGACCTAGGATGCATTCATACACATAAATGATGCAAACGTTTTTAAGTATGTTCAGAGTGGGTTCACTGCTTGCGGCCACTTTTACCTGCACTGACAGCGGACCTCAGGTAAAGTTGGGGTACTAGTGTTACTCACTGCCTCTTGGGGCACACAATCCCAATAAGGGTCTTTCTTGAGGCTCATTCCCAGAGAATCGCTGCTTAAGGGGCCATCTTCCTCCAGACCAGGAAAAAACACCTGACACTTAGAGCATTCAATGCAAAGTGCAGGCAGGGGAGAGCAACTTGATCAATTGCTTTTCAAGGATGCAACATTTAATTTTTTTAAAGCCTCTGCCAGCCCTAGCATTGCTGCATGCCTGTTGTCCACAGGCCTTTCTAACATCCATTGTTGCAAGGTGGGTAATGACAGAATCTTTACTATATGATGTCAACCTGATTTGGCTATGCCCACATCGTTTTGGGTGAGCCTTTATATTAGTGGATCTCCCATGGCATTGCTCACGGTGAGTTGAAAGAAATACCATTTTATACGATGTAACATACAAAATGTTTTCAGGGTAACTGATTTATGATGCTGGATAAGTGCAATTATGTTTTTTTTTGGTGATATTTTTGGTTCAAATTCTGTGATTATGTCCATATTTTTGCAAACATTGTAAATTAGTGGCCTTGATTATAATCTACAGCCCCGATTTTAACCTAATCCGCCCGGCGTGAATGGGGCACTCTCTGGTCCGACGCCTGTTTTACACCCCAGCTGAGTTTTACTTTCCATTGACGGGGTGTAAAGCGGGTGTCTGACCCGACCACAACCCAATTCCACCAGTTGGGTTAGGTTAAAATCGGGGCTGATATGTTTGTTTAGCAATGTACTTCATTTTATGTCTTAAATTTTTTTAAAGCCCAGAATGCACAGAGAGGTGGTCGGAAAGATGTTCCTGGTTGCAAGTAGGTAGAAGGCATGTAGCACTAATAGGGGAGGGGTCAAGTGGGTTGGCAGTATTGGGAAGGTAGTCGGGTTATGGATGCACTGGGAAGGATTGGTAGGGTATGGGACGACCAGAGGGATGTTGAGGTGTGTGATTATGTCCGAGGAGGCCCTTGGGCCTGGCAATAGTGGAAAGAGAGTTCAAGTTCATAAGAATTAAAGAGGGTGGGAAGGCCTCATTGTGGTAGTGTTGAACAGGATCTAGAGCCTGTGAGTAGTTTTGGAAGAGGACACTGTACCTCATCCAACTGTGCCCTATCCAACTCCCTCCCCTTTCACAGATATTCCCTCCTCCTCCAACTCTCAGTTTGTATTGGCACTTTTTTCCACTTCCCCCTCAATTCAGCTTGGCACTTTTTCCAAGTTGGTACTCTTCCTTCAGATCTGATCTTCAGTCACAATGTATTATCTACATGGTGTGGATGGACGCCTGATGGCAGGCTTTCACTCTAGGGACTTGAGTGATTCCCATCATTGACTATCATTTGAAGCTGCCTGTCTTTTGTAGGCATCTTTTGTCATTTCTTTATCGAACCGTTGGATGGAACTCTTTGCAGTAGCAACGTGTTTCATCTTGTGTGCAGGAGTCACAGTGGAGGAGATCTATTGTATTCCATTATTCACACATTGCAGAAGTTTGCTACCCAGGCCATTTGGTCTTCTGCCTGGAAGATAAAAGCACAGAGGCACGGATGTAGCCAAAAAAAAAAAAAATTTTTGTCAAACCCCAAACTGAAAACTTCTATTTGTGTGCAGAAAATATTTGGTTTATAATACCCCTTTTAGTTTAAATTCAGTTCAGAATACCCATCTTTTCCCAGCTTATTTGTGCCCTGCGATTTTCAACTCTTCCTTGTGCCTCTTTTCCAGTTTATTTCTGCACCTGAGGAGAAGGGAGTCCAACTGAAGATGCAGCTCAGCTTCGTTCTCGTCAGCCATATCTTCTCCGGTGTCAGATATTATTTATTAATCTCTGCTTATATCCATGGTTGTTTTTATTTTGTCTGCAAGCTACCCTAATTATTCAAATGGGTAAATTGATTGCTATCTAAATCTGAATAACAATTTAACCAGCTATTTACTGCCGAATAGTTAAGTAGGTTCATGTCTTATACATTCCAAGATAAAACTAGCACAATGTAGGTACATTGACCTTCAATAGTTGGATCATGTTTCTAAATATAACTCGTGACTTTTTTTTTCTGACTTGCCAAGTCATCTGGGGGTAACAGTCTGAAATGCCCAAAGCCTTAACATCCATCAAAGCAAACCACAAACTTAAGTCGAACAATGTAAAATCGCCAGAAAATGATGTTTATCTTTGACAGATCTGAACAGAACATTTCAGATTTAAAACAAACCAATTGTTACATTGCAGATATTACACATAATAATACAAAATCAAAATAGAGATTCAGAGCTAGTAATATGAAAGTAGGTTCTGAGTAATACTGGTAAGCAATCTATTCAGTATTTGGAGCTGTCTCGGATCTGTAAGGATAAAAAGAATGGCTAAAGTTTTAATTTATTTTAAAACATAACTAGGTAGCAGTTTATCTGGTCAAGTATAGGTTGATTGATCATAATTGTATTACCATAGCCTACAGCTTTCAACAATGGACCACTCTGTTTTATTTTGGATATGTGCACATTTAGTGGGTTTAGGGATCACATTTGACAGTAGCTGGCTTCACAGTGCAGAACTTCTGCCCTTAATTGTCTGCTGTCAATAGACCACTTTGAACATACCAAACTTCTAGCAAACCACCCACTATCCTTAATAAAATGTTTGAAAAGAAAAGAAATTGATGATCCAATTCTACATGCTAAAAGTTTGACTAGAAATATTGCCCACAAAACAGAGAAGTGCTGGAGAGAGACACGTGAATTTAGCAATGGCAACAAATTGCAATCGATATCAATTTATTTTCAGTACAATATTGACTTGAAACTACCTAGCTCTGAAATTCGTACTCAGTTTTGGTATAGAAATCGCACAAATTGGGTGGGGAAAGGAATTTGGGGCAGAATCCATTTCCTATGGGTATCTGCCCCTTTCTGGCCCCAATACAAAATTCTGATGGCAGGGAGAGGCAGCTGCTTCTTCCACCCACCTTGCCCTTCATTGTAATTTTACAGTAAAAGAAGGGACCGATGGCATGATATTCCCCACCAGACATTTCACCAGTTCCGCCTAATGTAAAGCCGATGTACACTATGATGCAGGCATATTTGCTGTGTAGCAGCCATACTTAGGGCCTTCACTGCCATTTCCCACAATGCTATAGTAAAGCTGCAACAACACCAAGGAACACCTCTTTAGCCACTTTGGTCAGACTGGCCTGACCCCCATCCTCGACAGAGCAGGTGCCCAGGGAGTGCAGTAAATGGCATGGACACCTGCCCCTTTTATGCTAATGATCCAGCCCTGGGACTTAGGACAGGGTCAATTTCAGGACAGACTGGCAGGAGGAAGATCTGTCTCACAACACATCCAGTGATGCAGCAATCCAACCTGGATTTTTCAGCCCCCTACATGTCTAGTGATCTTACATAAAATATGGCATGCAATGACTATGTATTTATACCTAATGAGATCTCCAGAATGATGGTATACTCCTATACTACTGTCCAATCATCTGTCTGTTATCTGGGTAAATAAGAACTTGGGTGCTCAAAAGCAGAATTATGGAAATAAAACTGTCCAAGCAACAATCTGTCCATTTGGTATAAATAGAATACATTGGATACCTGTGGCATATCTGTTGATTGGATCACTTGTGGGTTGTTTATCAAATAGCATGGATGTTCACCGTATATCCTATTCTTATATCAGGTGCTAGACCTATAGAATCCCATCTGCTAAACATGAGGAACTGAGGGCTATCTGAAACCAGGTAGTGTTCCTTAACAAAAGGCTGATTTTGACCGCACCATTACACCTCCATGGAACTGAGTACCAATGCCAGTTATTTGAAAAGAAAAATATGTGGATATTTGGTATGACTTTTCCAACACACAAATAGAATCTGCAGTGAATGGGCCACAGAATATAAATAGCATCCAACTCATGACCTGGGACCTGACTCTAAGCAGCATGCAGTGCCCTTAGGTTGTCATATCTCTTTGCTTTAATGGAACCTTTCAATTTAAAGGAGTCATTCCCTGATTAGAATCTGAACTGATATTTTCACAACCTACTCATGATGTACTTTGTTTCTCGTGGTTTATAAGTTGTTTATTGAGGGTCTTTTCTTAGTCAAAGTTCTTAACTTTGTAGATCCCCTATTCACTGAGATAATCGTATGCCATAGTCATAATGGATTGCATAATCTATTTTTAAAATATTTAACTATTAATTGTTTACTTCCTTCTTTCATTATTGTACATATGGTGTAATCTTACAGGATCTTGACCTAAATGTAATCTGTAATGTGCTATCCTCTGAAACCGTGAAAGGGGACCTGCAGAATTCATGCATCCCTCTTTACTAACTGTGTCGTAAGTAGTTTGCTTGTAAACAGATTCTGAAAGCTTTGTGTATATTCTCATATTGTACACGTGTTATAGCAATGTCCCACAAATGTACAAATGTTACAACTTTACGGTTTGATCTTTGCTTCCCCTCCTTTTTATATTTAAATGCTTCCCTTATTATTTCTGGTTCTTCCATACACCATTCATATCTGAGGGAGGAGTCAGTGGACTGGCCTGCACCCAGCTTCTACTAATGCCACTCTGGAGTTAGTCACTAGAATCTGTACAGCTGAAGCCTTTCCAATTTTTCCTCTCTCCATTTTGTTTTTCCCCTTTCTCCTACCGTGAAAGTGCTCAGCCCCCACTCTATGCCTCCCTCCTCCATGCTACAACCCAGTAGAGATTGGCAATTCACTGGGTGGAAAATTGTGAGTGTAAACCCACGTTCTGCCACTCTGTGGTCCAGTACATTGGTATGCCAATGTACCGAGCCACTGTGCCACCTAGCCTTATGACTTTCGATCGTGTTTCAACATGCTGTGGTTACCTTAATCAACTACATTCACAAAGCAGTCAGAAGTCTATAGTCAGTTCTAAAATAAAGGTCTGCTTAAACAAAATTTTTTAAATCATCTTTTTAAAAAAAACCTTTTTCTGGTGATTTAAAAACCAATTTGTTGCTTATTGTTAAACTAAGCTATACAATTGACAATAAAATCAACTAACCCTTAGAGGATACAGTTAGGATTTCTATACCCAAAATTGAACATTAGTTTTACTGTATTTAGAATATTTGTACATTTGGCATACTTTATAATAACTTTTGTAATGTTGCAGAATATATTTTTTCCAAATGATTGAAAATATGAGGATACTTGAATGCCTCATAGGATGTTCACTACAGAAAGATTAAAGAAGTTTGATATGTTCATCTTATTTGGATTTTCGAACTGATCTATTCTCATCACTGTTTCGTGAATATAGTCACTGGTGCCTATTTTTTCTATTTGTTTTGATTTATTTGTGAATGGTTGCTGAGTCACATTTAGTAACACTAAAATCACTATACTCCAGGTGAGTTAGAGCACCATTTAACTTTTCAGAAGGAATAAGTGATTGAAGTAGAAGGAGTATTATGAGTGATCAGTGAGTGTGCACCATATAGTTAATTTTTCAAAAACATGCGGGGCCAAATCAGGCTGTGCGATTTCAGTATACAAATGCATTAATGTATTCATATAAAATTCCTCTGTCCACTATTTTAATGAAGGCGCTAACCCATTCAAAATAATCATGCGGCATGTTTTTACAGCATTGCCCACCCCCTTCAGCCCCGGTTCTCACCTCCCCTGCGGGCCCCGGTTCTCACCTCCCCTGCGGGCCCCGGTTCTCACCTCCCCTGCGGGCCCCGGTTCTCACCTCCCCTGCGGGCCCCGGTTCTCACCTCCCCTGCGGGCCCCGGTTCTCCTGGCCCGGTTCTCCTTTCTTCTGCAGGCCCCAGTTCTCCGGGCCCCGGTTCTCCTCTCCCCTGCAGATCCCGGTTCTCACCTCTTCCCCTCAGATCCCGGTATTTATAGGATGCCTCCATTTCACCAGGGCAACAAAGGACATACAAAACTTCATGGGGCAATCATACAAATACAGAGTGACTATTGATAATGCGGTCGACCTGCATCGTCGATGCGGTCACAATGACTATTGACACAACTATTGACTGTGATTTAGAGTTACAGTTGGGGATTAGTGGTTACGGTTAGGATTTGGGGTTAGGTTTAGCGTTCGGGGTTAAGATTAGTGGTTAGGGTTAGGGTCAATTGTTAGGAGTTGGGGTTAGGTTTAGGGTCCAGGATTAAGATTAAGGGTTGGGGTTAGGGCGTCAGGGTTAGAGTTCAAGTTAGGGTGTCAGGATCAAGGTTAGGTATTAGTGGTTAGCATTAGGGTTAGGGTAGTTGCTAGGGTTAGAAACCCTCGCGGAAATACAGTGTCAGTAGCAGAAAGCGACAATGCCAATACGTTGTCACTAGATGTGACCAGAAAAATAAATACTTGGCGCTGATCTCAGATACCAGAACATCTGAAATATTAATTTGCTCTGGATTAATACAAGGTGAAAATTAATAGAAATCTCCCTTGATTCTGCTGTTGGGGAGATCAGCAGAACAGATCTGTGGAGGGGAAACAAACATAGGAAAACGTCCTCTTTAAGCTAAATTGCAACTTTCACTTGTGTAAAAAAAAGAAACTGCACAAGGCATATTATGTTGTGCCTTAATAAGTAACGGAACGGATGTCGATAAGAATTGTGTGGGAGGGAAAAACGGAGAATGCTGAAAACAGGTCAATCAGCACGTAAAAGAAAAAAGACAAGTTAACATTTTAGACGGGACCTTTTGTCAGAATGGAGGATTCTGTTTTTATTTCAGATTTCCAGCATTTCTTTTATCTCAGTGAGAAATACTAGGATTGAACAAACATTCCAGTATTGCACAACACTGAAAATGAATAGAATACTGTTGTTAATTTTCTATAATGACATTGGCCTTGGACTATTGTTATACCACAGTTTAGAAAAATTGTAGCGTTTTATATCTTTCTGCTCTCAAAGACATTCCAATGACTCTGTAGTTGGTAGTATTTTTCTTTCGTGTCTTATAGTGCTTTTTGATTTTAACCTATAAGAACCAATATTGTATTTTCCAAGTTCTTAACCTGGAGGTGAGTGCAGTTCTGCCCCTGCCCTACTAAACAGCACCACCGCCCTCCCCCCACCCCCCCCCCCTCCCCCTCTGCATATTTAAAAAATCACTGGGAATTGCATGGAAATGTTGCATTAGATATATACTAATTTGATGTTGCAATGATGAACTTGTTAACACCAAGTTTGTATTCACTGTGTGTGCGTGTGCGCATGTGTGCGCGTGTGTGTGTGTGTGTTTATATTTAAATTGGTGAATGCAATTTCCATGTTGTGTATGTGCAACAACATTAATGTATTTGTCTTGGCAAATAAACCTTTGTTTAAAAAAATACACTTTGTTGGTTCTTATTCATTTGCATTAAAAGATAACTAGAAAAAATTAAATAGCCTTTTTTGACATTAGCATCTTCAAATGCCTCTCCTCACAGCAAAGGGAATACAATAACCACAAGAATCTTTGTGCATGTTGGAGAGAGATATACCTTGTATAGTTCTTTTAAAAATCTTTTTTGTATGTAAGTTTGTAGGTATATGAAATCTATTTTGTAAACTCCATGATAAAATGTATCTTTCAAATTGGCTTGGACACATCTCAACCCGAAGTCTTAGATCTGGACTACTCCGTAAGTATAAGAAGAAAATAGATATGCAGACTTGAGGACAGAAATTCCGATTGGTGCAGCTTGTGTACAAATGCTTAATGGACTGGTGCAACATTCTTGTGTGTGCTATTTTCCTGCAGGTGTTAATGCACGTTATTTTAATGGCATCACCTCAAAAACAAATCACTGAGAATTACATAAGATTACTACAAATTTTGATGTTGCAATGATGAACTTGTTGATATCAAGTCTGTATTCTGTTTGTGTGTGGGATTCATATTTAAATTGGGAATTACATGAAAATATTACATTAAGCAACACAGGCATTAACTGCATAAAATAGCACACACGACATAGTGTTGTGCAAATGTGTTATGCATTTTGTACACAAACTTCGCCAATCAGAATTTTTACCCTTTGATGTCCAAATCCTGAGACCCCCCACCCCCCATCGCTAAGATAAGTAAGTTAATTCATAGGCATATTGTCACATGTTCATGTTGAGTTATGAGAGAGTGTGAGTTAATATAATGCCATTATGGTGAATCCAGAATTTACCTCAGAGCTTGCCTTTCTTAAATTCTGTTGTTTGAGTCAGTGCGTAAACAGATCTTAGTATTTTGTGGAGCACATCGACTTATTATAAGGACTGACTAGCTAAAGTTGATTGTATTATGTATATTGATCTTTTCTTCTCCTGCATATTGCCTCATTCAAATTGGAAATCTTAGAATGGAAAGAAGATTTAGAAATATTTGTTAGCAACAAGTTCAAAAACATTAAACATAAACATAGTTCATTATGAGAAAATTTTTGGCATGCTCCTCGATAAAACTGGAATGATTCTACTGGCCTCACAACACAGGTGAGGATAAAGAAAAGTTCCGATCGGTTGAGAATTATTGTCGAATTCCCCAAACACTCACCGTTTTATTCAGTATCAGAACTGTTCATACTTCTGAATCAACCCAACTGTTGCTGGGCAGTTTAGCAAATTACAAATTGCATTTGGGAAATGTATGTTTATCTAGACTTTAATGTGCCAGTACATGTTTTAACACTTAACCTGGATTTTTACCTGGAGCAGGTTCAGTGCGGGCAAGGGGTGGGACTGGTGGGAATCCTCCACAAACTCGTTGGGGTGAGACCCGGGCCATTTTAATACTGCAGATCTGTCTCCTGCCCAAAGTTGGCGGGAATGGTGTCAAGGCCCTTGGGCGGGAGCAGGAGCTGGATGCTGCCTGGGACCCAAGTGAACAGCCCTGGCATAAGGTAAGTGCTGGGGGGTGAGGCACTGTAGAACCGTTGCCAGTCAGAGGAGGAAGAGGCAAGTGAGGACCAAAGATTCTTGCTCCTCCTGGTCCCCAGAGAATCCTTCCAAAAATTCAAAATTTTCATTTATCTTGGCCGCTTCTAACCACATTGCTGCCTCACACTACGTTTCTATGATGGCTTTTGCGCTTTGTGGACCTCCCGTGATTTAGGTGGAATTGTGTTGTGGCAACGATGACGTCATCGAGCCGCGCCTTTCATATTTTAGTTAGGCCCTCCCCGATTTCCTGTGGCAGGGGTGGCCATCACATTGCCAGAATCACAACAGCTGAAATGGTAGGGGAGGGGGCAGTGAAAAACGCTGCGGGAACACACCATCTTCCCCTGGCTGCCATTTTAACCCCCCCCCCCCCACCCCCACAATGTTCCTGCCAGGTGGGCTGGCTTAAAACTGGGACTTTAGTTTCTCCTTTGGCCAAAACATTCCCAGGCAAATTAAATGTAAGTTAGATCCACACGTTCTATTTCATTATTGAATAATATTTATAGGTTTAATTCCCTGTATGACTGATGACTGTCTTGTCCCAGAGGCAATCATGGAGTTTGCCAAAAACTATGCTGGCATTAGCTATCCTGCAGGATGTTTCTGTATCGATATGGACTTCTCAACACAGGGTGCTACCCAAGTAGGTGAATCTGTCCACACCTTGAAGCGTGAGATCACTGATGTTGATGATTGGTGGAGTGTAGTCTTGTATAGTTTTCCAGTGATGATCTTCTCCAGAGCAGCATAGACCTGTATTTTTTAAATCTTTTGAACAGGTTTTCACTCGATCTTTCACTTTTCATCCTTCTGTCTTCCGGTGATTCTTGCAGAAAGAATTATTTGTGATTTCATTAACACAACTACAAGAAAAAAGTGGACCCGTTTAATCATTAAAAATCTCGAAGCTAGTTTTGATTCCTTTAACTTGGTAATAGCAAATAATGCCTTAAGCACATTACCAGCCACAGCAAAAGTATTGTAACATTGAACCAGTGCTCAAAAAATGGTTTAAAATTTACTTGCCATTTTCATTTTTTTCACAAGCCTATATTATTATTTTACATAAAACTGTAACCTGAAGTTTGAGCATGAGGTAGCTATTGAGGTAAGCACTGATCTCTGAGTCTCAGGCAAGTATTTTTTCAAAATAGTCCCACTCATCCATGGAGCTCTATATGCCTTCCATTTCAGAGAAGTTGAGCACTGTAGATTGATGTAAGCTAATGGTATCACTACTTGTTTGTACAATCTCTTCTTTATAATCCTCCTTCCCCTTTTTTTGGTCCGTTTCAGTCACAAACCAATAATGGCAGGTGGGCAAATGAGTTGCTTCTAAGTCTTTCTCAATCCCATTCTCAACTGATATCTAGTTTTGCCTTTCCTTCCAAATTATCCTTGCTTTCTCAATGTAGGGAAAACCCTTGGTCTCCACTTGGCACTAACGCACAGTGAGGTTTCCCTCACACCCAAATATGGCTTACACCTCCTCTGCTGCATCTCTTTCAGCAGAGCATCTAAGCTTGCTTCATCAGAGAGAATATTTTCTTTTCCCACTTTCCATTGTTGACCTCGTCATTATCCTGGATCCAAAAATGCAGCTAGCTTGAAGTGGGAGCAGTTCCAGGTCTTCGTCCAAATTCCAAAGCATAATTTTAAAGTTCTTCAGTGATGAGCAACTAAGCTGACACTTCAGGTTTGGGCTCATCATGTCTTATCTGTCCTTAGTTCTGTCATTTGGGATTTCACTTAGCTTAACTCTCTGTGCCTTTCTCCCTGCCCCTTCCTCTTTGCCCCCCCTTCTGATAAACTTAAGAATTTACATACGTCACATTCTGGGCACGTTTTGGTTTATTTCCTCACATCCTCCTTTCTTTTGTTCTTTGGTTAATGTACTAATATATCATATTTAATTTTTTCAGGTTTCAAAAGAGAAGCTATTTTACCTAGAATCTGTGATATTGCCATTCTGTTTTCTATTTTCATGTTCTATTTCTTGTTCCACTTGGTTGGTTTGTGTGAATTTAGCAGGGCAAATGGATTGGAAAGTTCTGTCCTCAATGATACTTTCTCAATGGTGGATTTAGGCCTTAAAAGAAAAAGAAAGAACTTGCATTTATATAGTATTTTATCACATCCAAAGAACATCCCAAAATGCTTTATAACTAATGAATTACATAAGTATAGTCATTGTTGTGACATAGGTAAAGGCACCAGCTACTTTGTATATTGTAGCGATTTCATGCACAGATGCTTCAAATATCAATGAGGTAAATGACTGGTTATTTTGGTGGTATTGGTTGAGGGAGCAATGTTGGCCAGGACATTGAGAAAACAATCTTCTTTCCTTGGAATAATGCTAGGGAATCATTAACTACCAGTGAGGAAGACAACACTCTGAACAGAATGTTCCAAACCCTCAGACCTGGCAAATTGAAACATCCAAGCCCAACAGCATAAGCAAAATAAACACAAATAGAAACAAAGTGGACTGCAGTAGGATGAGTCACAGGGCTTCATACGTGTTAGTGAGTCAGAGCACAAACGTCCCAGGACCATTGTTTGAAGAGTCCATGTATACAGGGTTTAACTTTGTCAGAAAAATGCATGCTTATTTGTTCCTATTTTGGTATGCTACATGATACAACACACGTACCACATCGCAAAACCTGCAAAAGCTGACTAACCGCTTCAAAAAAGCTGAAATAAACCCCCAAAAAGCTGACAACTCAGAAAACAATGTAGAACTGAAAATTAGCCCAGAGTAAAGACCTATGACAAGGCCACTGCTTTATGACAACTGAATAAGTTAAATTTGTTTCTATTTCATTGGATTTCAGGATTTTTATTAGTGTTTTGAGATTGCATTGCATAAAGGATGGTTCTAGCTGAAAGTGGGAAGCTTACTCGTGCTCTATACTGGTAAGCTTTATCTAATTATACTCCAGCAATATCCCTGCGCATATGTTTTAAGCCTGTGCTCCGCTAATCTGTGCCTAAGCTCTCTGGACGTAGGTAAGTGGAATGTGTCCTAAACCAGAAAAACAGAAAATCTAGCAGGGCAAGAATTTCTCAATAGCTTGGTTCAGAAACCCTTAAACAGACTAATGCGTTTCCACACTTATGAGATACTCAATTGACACCCAAAATCGATTCCATGTGACAAAACTATCTTGGCAGTGCATTTCCCAGGCAGGAGTGGAATATAATGTTTACCGCTGGCAGCCTTGACTGATGGATAGACAAGTAGAGCAGATATATTATGAAAACCTCATCTGATATAATTTGTATATTTATCCCAGAAGTGGGCTCATGTTATAGGGTAAATTGTGCCACACTTCACAGAAGCACAGATCACAGAATCGGGAGTCGAGGTCAATGTACCTGATTCATGGCAGTCTGGTGATTTTCTGATGATTAACTTTAGTTAATTGATTTTGTTCCATTAATCTTAATCACTAGAAAATTGGAAGTGTTGCCAATTGGACATGCTGACCTCCGTGTCAGGAGCAGAGCATTGCAGAATTTATCCTAATAACTCACAAAGAAGTCATTCGTAATTCTGATGTGCTTAAAGCATTAAACATGGCATTCGCCTAGGTTGAGATAACAAAACGTCAAAAGGATAACAGTGCAACTTTTTTCCATTACAGATTATCTGAACACCTGCTCATTAATATCCAAGGAATGTCTTAGATCTGTGTTTAGCATAAAGCTGTGATTTGCTTTGACTTCATGATTTATCACCTCATCTGAACCCCTCAATATGTTGTCTTTTGGCACAACCTAGATGACACTGCCTTGTAACACATTTTGGGTATCTATACTGTACTTAAGATGCAGTGATATTATTTGTACAAAGTCATTGTGGTTGTTAGTCAGCCTCTTGTTTTTTTTTTCCCCGGTTTCCCCAGTTAATACATCTTCGATGACCAAAAGCATAGGGAACCCACTCCAGTTCTTCATCTATGCTGCTCTTGAAACAGCTGCAGGGAGACTTTCAATAGGAATTCAACTATAAAAGACTCTCCAATTAATCATTCCTCTCGCCAGCAAGGAGGTACTTTGCCTTCACTTGGCGCTCATCCACAGCTCTGCAGCTGAGACCAGGAATTTAGCAGAGCATGGACTAAAACCCACATCAGCTCACTCCATAGTGCAACACATTGATGTTTCAGTGAGCTGCATTGCAGTGCATATAAAGAATTCTATTCGTACCTTTCCTAAGCACAGCAAGTAACATTTTCTCAAAGGAAATTTACCAAGTAATGTCATAAAGTAACGTTTTACTACCTCAAAGGTGCTATATAAATGCAAGTTGTTCTGGAAGAAGCTTTAAGAGTCTACCTCTTTATGACATCACATGGTAAATTAGATCTGTAAATTGTTCTGTTTGGCAGTAGCAATTCTTGTTCTTTGCATCCCTGTGCTCGCTGGCCTTCATTGGCTCCCAGTCCAGGAATGCCTCAATTTTAAAATTCTCATCTTTGTTTCCAAATCCCTCCATGGCCTCGCCCCTCCCTATCTCTGTAACCTCCACCAGCCCTACAACCTTCTAAGATCTCTGCGCTCCTCCAATTCTTGCCTCTTGCGCAACCTCTATTTTAATCGCTCCACCATTGGCCTTCAGCTGCCTAGGCCCGCAGCTCTGGAATTCTCTCCCTAACCCTATCTACCTCTCCTCCTTTAAGACACTCCTTAAAACCTATCTCTTTGACCAAGCTTTTGGTCATCTGTCCTAATATCTCCTTATGTGGCTCAGTGTCAAATTTTGTTTGATAATCGATCCTGTGAAGCACCTTGGGATGTTTTACTATGTTAAAGGCGCTATATAAATGCATGCTGTTGTTGATTTGAGCTGTAACTCCATGTGGCATTCTTTTTATTATCTATCTTTATATTTTTCCATTCTATCTCCGCAGGCATTGACTTAATAAATTATGGCATTGTGGAAAAATGCAATTATTTTTTATTTTCATCTTGTGCTTGCTTCTCTCTCAACAATTATTCTTTATAAACAATTCAATTGAAATGTAATCTTGAATCTAAACTTTGGTCTTTCAGGGCACAGTGTTTTTCTGAAGGTTATTTTTATACCTGTCGCTTAGCTTAATGGGAACCACTTAATGACCAAATGTTGCTCAATAAGGTCAGAAATGGGGATGTTCGCTGATGATTGCACAGAGTTCAGTTCCATTCGCAACCCCTCAGATAATGAAGCAGTCCGTGCCCGAATGCAGCAAGACCTGGACAACATCCAGGCTTGGGCTGATAAGTGGCAAGTAACATTCGCATCAGACAATGACCATCTTCAACAAGAGAGAGTCTGATCACCTCCCCTTGACATTCAAAGGCATTACCATCGCCAAATCCCCCACCATCAACATCCTGGGGGTCACCATTGACCAGAAACTTAACTGGACCAGCCACATAAATACTGTGGCTACAAGAGCAGGTCAGAGGTGGGTATTCTGCGGCGAGTGACTCACCTCCTGACTCCCCAAAGCCTTTCCACCATCTACAAGTCACAAGTCAGGAGTGTGATGGAATACTCTCCACTTGCCTGGATGAGTGCAGCTCCAACAACACTCAAGAAGCTCGACACTATCCAGGACAAAGCAGCCCGCTTGATTGGCACCCCATCCACCACCCGAAACATTCACTCCCTTCACCACCGGCGCACCATGGCTGCATTGTGCACCATCCACAGGATGCACTGCAGCAACTCGCCAAGGCTTCTTCGACAGCACCTCCCAAACCCGTGACCTCTACCACCTAGAAGGACAAGGGCAGCAGGCACATGGGAACAACACCACCTGCACGTTCCCCTCCAAGTCACACACCATCCCGACTTGGAAATAAATCGCCGTTCCTTCATCGTCGCTGGGTCAAAATCCTGGAACTCCCTTCCTAACAGCACTGTGGGAGAACCTTCACCACACAGACTGCAGCGGTTCAAGAAGGCGGCTCATCACCACCTTCTCAAGGGCAATTAGGGATGGGCAATAAATGCTGGCTTCACCAGCGACGCCCACATCCCACATGAACGAATAAAAAAAATAACAGTAGAGAAAAAGAAAAAAAAACAAATGTCAAGAGAATCTGAAATAAAAAAACAGAAAATGCTGGTAAAACCCAGTGGAACTGTCAGTATCTGAAAAGAAAAGGATACGTATTTTGGGTCCTTCATCAGAACTGAAAAGATACAGTAGGTGAGCCCGTTTGTACGACTGACTAAAATAAAAGGACAGTGGGTAATAATCATGGGTCGTTTATGCTAATACCAGTACAAAGAAGGAGCTAATGGGTTTACTTGCCTGGCAAATAACATTTTGAAAACATTGGAAAGAGGTGAAAAGTGCTGGCTGATGCATAAAAATCATCTCATTCAGGCTATAGAAAAGCAATAAAAAGACAAAAAGTGAGTAAAATAGATTCTAAATGGAAGGGAACAAAATAGTATGTGAATAAGAGAAACTGACAGAACAATCTGGGAGACAGTTAAAATCTGAAATCATTCAGTGGGCTGCAATGTAGTCAGGAAGGAGAAGAGATATTTGGTTTGCATTGGGTTTGGTTGGAACAGTGAAGAAGGTCAAAGATGGAAAGTTCAGAAAGTGAATGTGAAATGTCAAGTCTCAGGGAGATAAAATGCAGTTTGCCAAATATTGCATCTGCTCCAGTGCCTGGGCATGAGAAATCAGAAGTCAGGATACAGGAGAGGTAAATGAGGGTATCAACGAGGGAATAATTCCTCCAGAAAGCTAATAGAGGAAGGTAGAGAAAGATGCGTTTAGTGGTGGGAATTGTCAATGGTGGAAATGCAGAAAATGACTGGGGGGGTGGTGAGACCAGTGGATGGAAGGTGATTAGAACTAACACGTGGCCTATACCTGTTTCCCCCACCCAACAGCCTTGTTTTGGTCAGTCCAATAAAGGGATTCACCTACCTTCCCTTTCCAGTTCTATCCAATTTTAGCCAGAACATCACCAGCAATGGCTTCTCTTCCCTTCCCCAAACCATTACTTCTGGAGTCCCCCACAGATCTATGCTTGACACTCTCCTCTTCCACGTCTACATGTTGCCCCTTGGCGGTATCTTCCGAAGACATGGCTTCCATATGTAATCATATTTAAATCCCTTCATGCCTCACCCCTCTGTAACCTCATCCAGCCCAACAACTCTGCCCCAGAACTCTCCATTCCTCTGACTGTGGTCTCTTGTGCATCCTTCCTTTAGCCCCACCACTGACAGTCATCCCTTCAGCAGCCTAGGCCCCACGCACTGGAATTCCCTCCCTCATCCCTTCCGTCTTCTCCACCTCTCCTCCTTTTAAGACCCTCCTTAAATCTCACCTCTTTGACTAAGCTTTTGGTAACTCCTCCTGATGTCTCCTTCTCTGGCTTGGCATTCATTTTTGTCTAATTACACCTCTGTGAACCAGCTTGGGATTTTTTTCTATGTTGAAGGCTCTATACAAATGCCAGTTGTTGTTGCTGACAAGGCTAATCTGTTTTAACATCCAAATGTTAACCTGTCTTCTCTTTTAAAGTGCTGAAAGACCTGCTGTGTATTGCTAGTATTTTGTTTTTACTTGTTACTTAATAGCAGTTGAAAAGCAATCTTCAAAAGCACAATATTTAAAATTACACAATGCACAGCTGCCAGAATCAATCTACGATTTGAGCATTAGTATGACTGCAGATGCAGGATTGACTTTCATGTAGTGTAAAAATCTGCACACACCCATTTTAAATTGTCATGAAGCAGCCTCGCAGAAAAATATTGAAAGGAAATCAATTCCTTCAATGACTGAAGCATAGTAAAGAATTTGCAAGTGCTACACAAATCACAATTATATACTAATAATCCACATCATCTAGGTACACTAAAATCTTGTCTGGATAAATTCATATCACTGACAAGGTAAAGGCTGAGAGGTTGTTTCCCCTGGCCATTTAAAACTGAGATGAGGAGGAATTTCTTCACTCAGAGGGTTGTGAATCTTTGGAATTCTCTACCCCAGAGGGCTGTGGATGCTGACTCGTTGAGTATATTCAAGGCTGAGAGTGACAGATTTTTGAACTCTATGGGAATCAAGGGCTATGGGGATCGGTCTGGAAAGTGGAGTTGAGGTGGAAGATCAGCCATGACCTTATTGAATGGTGGAGCAGACTCGAGGGGCCATATGGCCTACTACTCCTCCTATTTCTTATGTTCTTATGTTAATGTTTCCAATCTACTGTGACCGCATTCTTCCCTAAACCCCATGGTGCTGTTTTTCATCTGCTTCACATGTAATAACGTAACCTTTAGAATTAACTTTTGTACAGATTAATGTAATAATGGTGGGTGCCTCCATGTATCAAATATCAAAATAGACAATGAAGAAGAGTGGAAAATGTAGCTCATTGTACTGAAGATGACTCGGGCTTCTCCTGATTGTTACAACTTTGTCAGAAGAGCCGTGAAAACGGTGTAAACAGCATTTATGTAATTTTGCCGGGGTTTCTGTGACTCTTCCACCAAAGTTACGACAGACCAGTGGGAGAGCTCCACGGAATTTCACCCCCTCAACATTTAAGATTTGACCACTCATAGATTCTCTTCACTGTATGGCTTGAATGATATGCACCATCAGTCCTCTCAACACTCCCGGACTCAGTAAAAGTAAAACACATAAGATTGCAATCTCCTGCCTTCCTACATCAATGCAACATTCCCACAATAGTGAATAAGCTGCTTTTCCTAGGCTTCGAGGAGCTCCTGAACATTTACCTGAGGAAGGAGGAAGCCTTCGAAAGCTTGTGAATTTAAAATAAAATTGCTGGACTATAACTTGGTGTTGTAAAATTGTTTACAATTGTCAACCCCAGTCCATCACCGGCATCTCCACATCATTTCCTAAGGTCAAAATAGCATAAAAATGCCCTATCAGTAACATGGGTGAATCTTTTGTGACCATCAACAGCAGGGCTTCACGCACATAGGGTGACTTATTGAAAAATTGCCGGTGCACTCACTGCCATTGGATGGAAAAATCATAGGCAGGTCACCTGCAATTTTCCGATAAGCTGCTGTGTGCGAGTCCCATTGATGGCATGGGATCTCTGAAAATTTACCCCTATGTACCATGTTGTATCATAGGAAAGTTTGACTTTGCACTTGTGCCCCATCCACATGAATTCCACCAACAATGTCCAGTGTAGTTCTTGTGTAGTTCTTCTTTGTCTTTTCTAATGAATGAGATTTTTCCATTAATAGACATGAACAATGCTAATAAAATTATTATATATGTTTAATGTAAAAGTGAACCTTTTAAAATTCAACATTGCTATTATTTACTTTGTGATTGAAGCCTGGAATTAAAGAACAGATATAAATCCTATAAGAATCAGCAAGTCATGATAAGCTTCAGTTCTCCCAGAATCCTACATGTTGTGAAAATAATATTAAATTTAGCACTTTTTGGAAAAGCAATTCACAGGAAGGTAGAAAAGGAAAACACATTGATGAGGTAACCTACACATATATAAACTGTGGAAGCAATTAAGGTCTGTTTGAGATTTTTGTAAAAATTGAGTGAATAATAGGGATTTTCAATGTTTTTCCTTATAGTGTAGTGCTTGAATATACAAACTAGAGAGTTAGAGGTCAGATTTTCCCAATACTTCTTGTATTCATGAAGCAAAGGTGGTTTCCAGTAGACCAAGTCCTACTATCCGAAACATGTGCTACATATGGAATGGAATGTCTAGGATTAACAATTACCCCTTAATTAAGTACATAGTACAGCAGAGATAAATTGAGATTCCTCTACATTCTTCTGTCTCTCCTAAAAGACAGAAAATACCACACCAGAAGATCACTGTGTACAGGCTAAGCTAAGTAATCAGATTTATTAACGGGTTAAATAATACTCAGTAGCCATATGATATGGCAAGAAACTACTTCAATACTTCAATACAATAAAATTGAAATTAGGCCATGAGGGATTACAAACTTTTTTTAGAATTTATATTATACAGAAGCTGATAACAATAGAGCTTTTGAATGAAAGTTGGTTAAGTTTATCTTTCAGTAGACCTTTCAGATGCAAGGTTGTACATGACTATACAGATCTCAATTCAATCGATGGAGTTCCTATTTCCTGCCAGAGCTAAATCCTATGTAGAATTCTCCAATATTTAATCAGTCCTCAAGCCTGACCAGTGATGCAAACTACTGCATTGAATGCTGGTGACCAGATGCTCACATATCTTTTGGTTTTCAAGGACTTATTAATGCTTCTGCCGTGCAATTTAACTAGCACCTAAACAAGTGAGTAATGTACAAGAAACTGGCAAAACAATTGTAAAGAGAATCTTGCTTTTTTCTATTTACTTTTTCCATTTAAAAAAAATTACTGTCTCGGTTCATTTTTGGGTTATAAGTTAAGCAGAAAGATTTTTTGTTAAACTAGGGAGAAACTTGATCAACGGGATATCTGGGACCTTGGTGAACAAGAGCTTGAGTCTATTTCCTTAACCAATTAAATTTAAGCATAAACAGGGCAAACGATGGAGAAGGAAATAGGGTGAATTAGAGTCAAATTAGATACTTAAAGAGAAATAAAGTGAGGGAAAGAGAGATTTGATAAAGAGAGAAAAAAAGTCAGAAAAGAAAATATTTTTTTTAAAAAATTAATAAACCTCTAAGGAACAATTGTAGGAGTGAGACTCCAGTTTCAATTGTTCCCTTTCTGGGCCTCCAAGGTTGAGTGGCATATCACCACCATAAATTACCCCATTAAAAGGGTCCTCACTCTGTGCAATAACTTTCTGCGGCGAGTTTAATTTTTTTATTATTCATTCATGGGATGTGGGCGTCGCTGGCGAGGCGGGCATTTATTTCCCATCCCTAATTGCCCTTGAGAATTTGTTTTTACAGCGCAAATGCAGCAATTTCTTGACACTCACGGAGGAGGTTGACAGCAAACTCCGGTTTTTGCCAGGCCTACAGCAAATCGGCTAGCAATTGGTGGTGATTCGCAACTCATGGCGCAGTTCTTTCCCGCCACAAATTGTTGGAGTTTTTTTTACGCACTAATAACGGCGTACGCCGTGAACTCGGCGATATTGTTATAGCAAATGCTGGGCCATTGCTTTTTTTGCCTACTTAGCACCTTTCACTGCCATCTGACATAAACCACAGGCTTGCACAAGCATGCTATTGGAGATCTAGTGCCGGCGCAAAACCAATTACTGAGCATCACCATTCGCTCTCAACCTGAAGCGAGCCTTTCGTCGAGCAGTCTGAGCACAACACATTGGATTGCACGTGAGTGATGTGTGGAGTGATTGACAGGTTGAGAGCCCAATAGTAACGCAACGATGGGAAACATTCCTGACGTAACAATGGCATGGAATCTCGACAACGGAGGCTGCGAGCCAATGAAAACATTGGGGGGCGGGCGGGCCTGGATTGTCACGTTCTCTGATGCGTGCAGCAGCGCAAACTAAGCGGAACATAGTTAGCTGGCGGGATAGCTCCAATTTCCAGCGAAGGTCGGTGGCTGGCAGCAGTTTAATCACAGCTGAGAGGGTAAGGTTTACTATTTCATTTTAGCACGAAGTTCTGGTCGCGTTCCCAGTAAGGGTAGAGAAATATTACTTGTCATCTTTTCTGCACTGTGGGTCATTTCATTAAATGTGCACCTGGCGATTATGGTATATGAGTCTTTGCTTTATAAGATTATTAAATTCGATGTGGTTGGAATGATTTATGTTTTTAATAAGCGTGGCTTTAATAAGTGGATTGGGACCCGTTGTTTTATAGAGCAGTTACATAATCCCGCCGGTGCCGGGGAAACGTGTTGATGTGAGTCATTAGTAAGTTGTGTTCTCCGGGATAAGATTATATCTAATCATTTATGAGGTTGCATTTATTCGTCATGAAGCACTGTTTGCACACGCACCGAGGTAAGTTAAAGCTACCGTGCAGGCAGTTGCAAATGCGATGCTGTGCTAACTTGTTTTGATCAGTTATGTTCCCTAAGTTTTTTTTTTAACTGCAATGTTTGAGTTACAGTCTCGTTATTAAACCGATGGCAGAGGGAGAGATGGCTAAGTGTGTTCTATAAAGTTCTTTCAGTTGGTAGTAGAAGTACAAGATTTACAGCTGTTTAAACCTAAAAATCGTGATTAATGTTGCATAGCTTTTTAAAAAACTTACTGATGAATTTTGTGGTAAAGGGATAAGAGGCTGTCTGGTTATGACCAATTTTTTTTGTGTGTTTTTGCTGTGTTACAGCTGAAACCAACGCAGTAGAGGAAATGTACAAATACAGTATTTTAAACGAGTCTTCTGGAAAAGGCAGCCCTCAGTTTGGAGATGTCATTGAATCTTACAGCACAGAAGGAGGCCATTCGGCCCACTGTGGCTGCTCTTTGAAAGAGCTATCCAAATAGTCCCACTCTCCCACTCTTTCGATTGGGTGCAAGAGTGAATTTGACCAACAATATTTTGGAATCCCCTGTGCTAAAAGTTGAGGATTTGTGGTTTATTCCTGACAGCTAGATCACAATAATGGTATATGTGTATTGATTACATAATTTGGGGTAGCTGCAGTCCTTGTGTGTATGTCCTACCACTTTCATACTACACCAAGTAAGGTGAAAATAGAGCTAACAGTACAGTGGTGCCAGCGGGAGGCTGTTTTCACTGCTGTTAAATTAAGGTAATTAGAACTCCATGTGCTTGTAATGCAGCGGATGCATGAAGCTGATCATAGTCATCTGACTGCAGTGACATTCCTAACTGAAAAGAACTGACTATTCCGTCTGCTCTTTCCAGTTTTTAATGTAACTGGCGATGTAATAAATTGGGTTTTTTAAAGTAAAAAAGCTCTTTTTCTTTTCCAGTTGGACTTTGTATGAGCTGGTTTTGTACAGTAGTCAATGCACATCATAATGCGTGTGAGACCACGTCTTCCAAGTGCCAGCAGACTAATGTGCAAGTTACCGCAACTTTGGCAGTGGGTCGGCACCCAAGTGGTGGCTGCAGAAGGGCAGATTGAAACTTCCTATCACCTTAAGAATTATTTTTTATTTCAAAATTAGGAAAGACATTGCTGGTTAATGCATTGAAGTGTTGTGGAAAACCTGAGTGTTCACGTTTTCTTTATAGAATTGTAGTTGGCAGTTCTGTATTGAAAGCGTTTCTGTAATTTTTTTTATGAAATGTACCTGTGGTCTCCCTTTTATTTCTTTTTACATCCATTATTAGGATCAGGTCATGTTGAGATATACCATGTTGTACATGTATTGTTTCAGGAGCTTCAGAGTGAAGCAACTTATTTCTATAAATCAGGTAAGTTCAAGTTGAGGTAGTTTAGCATGCAGGTACAGCAGGCAGTTAGGAAAGCAAATGACATGTTGGCCTTTATTGCAAGGGGGTTGGAGTTCAAGAGTAAGGAAGTCTTACTACAATTGTACAGGGCTTTGGTGAGACCTCACCTGGAGTAGTGTGAACAGTTTTGGTCTCTTTACCTAAGGAAGGATATACTTGCCTTAGAGGTGGTGCAAGACAATTCATTAAATTGATTCCTGGGATGAGAGGGTTGTCCTATGAGGAGAGGTTGAGTAGAATGGGCCTATACTCTCTGGAGTTTAGAAGAATGAGAGGTGATCTCATTGAAACATATAAGATTCTGAGGGGGCTTGACAGGGTAAATGCTGAGAAGTTGTTTCCCCTGGCTGGAGAGTCTAGAACTAGAGGGCATAATCGCAGGATAAGGGGTCGGTCTTTTAGGACTAGATGAGGAGGAATTTATTAACCAAGGGTTGTGGATCTTTGGAATTCTCTACCCCAGAGAGCTGTGGCTGCTCAGTCATTGAGTATATTCAAGGCTGAGATGGATAGATTTTTGGACTCTAGGGGAATCAAGGGATATGGGGATCGGGCAGGAAAGTGGAGTTGATCAGCCATGATCTTATTGAATGGCGGAGCAGGCTCGAGGGACTGTATGGCCTACTGCTCCTATTTCTTGTGTTCTTGCGTATGCTATGCTGTGTATAGTTTCAAGAGACCCACGGTGAAGTGGCAATTAAATTAATTTAACAAAATCAGATCTCTTTGGATTAGCAGTTAGTCCAGAAAGACAACCTTTTGATTGGATGGCTGTGTGTGCTTATACTTGGTTTATTCTTACTATATTTTAGTTTGTGAGTTTTACCTATATCTGTCGTGACTTGTAGTGTTGGTGGGTATTGTCATGGTAGCTGTTTCTGCGGTTATGTTAAAAATTGGCATTACTATTAGAAGTTGCACACAATACAATTTACTGTTGCCAAAACAGAATATGTTGCTAGGTCTTGATCACTTGTTTTTTTTCTGGATGTTCCATAAATTGGCATCTTGGTCAGAAGTTACACACAGTCCAGTTTCCTGTTGGCCAAATTTGTGTGTTGTCACAATAGCATTTTTGTGATGGTGTTCTAAACTGCCATTGTCAGAAATCAGTCTTGATCTTGGTGCCCGAAAGTGTTATACCCATAGAATATTTTACACACAGAAGGTCTGCTTTGATGTGCATGATGCAGTATTTGAATATGGCAGCAGTTACTGCCATGTGAGAAAAAAAGGTTTTGTTGAAACTATGATGCTAGACTCAAATTGCCACGTCACTGTGTGGCAGTATTTTGTTAGAGGAAAGAAATCCTAGGTTATAAAAATGCCAAAAATACACAGCAGGACAGTCGCATCTGTAAAGCGAAAAGACAGACTGACATTTCGCATCTAATTCTTAACTGAATCATTCGTTCTGATGAAAGGTTACTCATCCAAAATGTCATAAACTGTCTTTTCTCTTTAGTTACTGAGACTGTCCTGAAGTCTACTGATATGCAACTATTGATTTCTTTTTATATTGCAGTAATGTTAACCTTTAGCTGTTGCAAGTTAAGCAGGGAAGTATAAGTTAATTTAAAGTGCCACTGGTTTGTTGGCCCTGCAGCAATGGTCAGTTTCAGGATGCTGTAATGAGACTTAAAGACGTGCCATTGCATACTGATTCATAAGTTTCAGAGAGCTTTAATCATTTGATAACGAGTGCTGGAAATAAGTAAGTTTGGCAAAGGAAAGCATCTGGGCCATACATCATCCTTTTTAATTGGTACAAATTCACAAGAGGTGAATTACTTTTGTCTTTTTTAGGTAAATATACCAACTATTGTGTGTCATCGATACCTCACAAACAGCAGTGAGGTGAATGACCTAGTTAATTTGTTTTCTTTTTGTGGACTTGGTTGAGGGAGGAATGTTGGCCAAGACACTGGGAGAATTCACTGTTTTCAGACTGTTTCATGGATCTTTAACATCCACTAGAATAAGCGGACAGTACTTCTGCTTCTAGTTTCTGCTGAAGGACTGCACCTTAGTACTGCTACCATGTCAGTCCAGACTATGCGCTGAATGAAGATGAAAATAATGAGCCAGATTTTGCTGTAGCAGGACATCTGATGGCGTCTGCTGATAGTTAGACTTGCCCCTGCGCCCTTCAGCTCAAAACGTTTTTGCCCACTAAGTTGCTGATTGTGCGAGCTGATAACGTCGCAACGAGGGAAACAGGGCATCTGGGACCTGAGTGAACAGGGCAAGCAACAGGGTATCTCCTTAACTAATCGGATTGAAGGATTTAGAAATAAACAGCGGAGGGGCTGAGAAGGAAATGTAAATTAGTGTGGCTGAATTCAATGTCAAACCAGGTACAGAAAGGGAATGAAAAATTGGATTAAGAGAAAAAAGACAGAAAGGAAAAGTAAAAAAAAATGTAAATTTAAATTTGACGTTGTTAAAATCTCCAAGAGCAATTAATACCTAAAGGAATGAGATGCCACACTTGTAATGGTTAATTTTCAGAGGTAGATTGGCAGCATTTAACACTTAACACGTCATTAAAAGGGTACATACGCTTGTAATGACAAGACTTGACTTTCTGTGGCGAGTTTAGTTTGTATCTACCGCACAAGTAGAGCAACTTTGACATTCAGTGCATATCAGTGATGAGGCAGACTGCAAAATGCAGTTTACGTGAAGCTAACTGCGTAGCGGTGCAACTTGAACAGCAACTTTTGGATATTGGGAGTTAACTGCGCATCTGCTCCTCGTCTGAAGTTGCTGTACCATTTATGCGCAAATAACAACGAGCGCCATTAGCCCCACTGTTACCTTGACAGCAAAATCTGGCCTGATCTTTTTTTAAAAAATAAATAAATTTTTGCCTGAGAGACGCTCCACGAAGATTAACTATACATTGTATTTTATGCGTTACATGGTATGATTCTGTCATAACAGTGTATCCTCTAACTTTGCAGGACCATGGGACATCTGGTATTTATAATGTACTTGTCTTCATTCTTCAGCGGTCTCTTATTTCTATCATCCATTGAGGGCAGTGCTGTGTGGAGGGGCGGGGAGGCGGCAGGGTTGGGTGGCTTCCACCATGAGAGCAGACAAAGGAGCTTCAACTAAATTTTTAGCTTTCACAATTTGCCTTGCTGTTCCAGTTGAACAGTATAAATTACTGTCATGTTAGTAAGATGCAACTATTACCTGATGAGTATGCAAATAGAGCATAATTGCACTGAATCTGCCAGCTTCAAGGTGGCCTAGATATTGAGTTTTGTGGCTGCAGTGAACAGCCTGCTAATTTTCTCAGATTTTATTGATCCATTATTTTAACCAGATTGATGTGTTTGTTAAACAGGAAACAGAGGAATTTCAAAGACTCTGCTGTCTTTGTCTGTCTGGCTCTCTCTGTCTGGCTCTGATCTCTGATGTTCTCTCTCCGCCTTCCCCCCCCCCCCCCTCCCCCTCCCCAGCCCCCTCTGCTCTTGCTGTTTTGCTTCTCTGTCTTTTTCTTTGTTCTCTTTGGTAACAAACAAATAGACTGGAGAACAGTCATTTTACAATTTAGATTACATTTAGTTCTTATGACTGACATAATTTTAAAAGGAATTAAATAAGTATTTGAAAAGGAAGAGTAAAAGTGATGTAAGGAGTGGGTAGAGAAATGTGAATCGAGTAGATGGCTCTAGTTGAATAGCTCGCACCAGTACAGACATTATGAACTGTATGCCACCCCCTGTGCTATAATTTCTACGAGGAGTAATCTTGAATTCCAAGAACATTGCTGCTAATTGTGCATTTTTAAGTTTTTAAGTTGTATTGTGGACTTGCATCCCTTTGGCTTTTGTTTTGCCCATGTTTCTGTTATGGGAAAAGCCTGTTTTTGAAAATTCTCCCCTACAATTCTGCAGAGGTGCAGTGCGAAATGAGTTGGAGCAGTGTCAACTCTGTTTGCAATGAGAGAGAATCCACAGCTTAAAAGCTTCCCCAAATGTAATACATATATTGGCAATCTCACCGACCACAGGGATGGCCGATATAGGAAATTGGAAACCAGGCACTCCTCTGCAGTTGGATTGGAGGTGGACTAGAAGGAGCTTTCTCTGATCTTGGAGTGCTTGACACTGGATATCCAGAGTGTTCCATTCTCCACCACTGACTAACATGTCCTCACCTAATTTGAGCACAAGCAATAACCCATTCCAGGCTGATGTCACAGAACTGGAAATAGGTTTCTCTCAATCAACTCCTACTCCTGTTTCCAGACTTTGTGCCTGAAATTTTACATGTTTTGAACTTAATAAAACTGATTACTTCAAAAAGCCAAAGAACTTTACGTTAGTTCAAGGGGATTTACTTTTGGTGAATGAAAATATGCTGAATTTGCAAAATATCTTTGGTTGGAGGGGGATTCAAATTGGGATCATGTGGCTTCAAGGTTGATTTTGAGACCGTTTATAGGTTACCATCAGTCCTAAAAGTAACCTTTTGGTCGCTTCCTATTTTTACTGCTGGAGAAGAATATACACTGAACTGTTCTCAAGAAAAGTTGTCTTTTTTTCAGGCTACATGAGAAGGAGATTGAACAGTATATTCCTGATCGTTACCTTGGTTATGATAAAACAGTTTCTTCCCGTTCTTTCTCCTTAGACTGACATCAGAGAATGGCCACTTACTCTGAATTTGGATTCCAAGAGGCTGAGTTGGTGCTGCGTTCAAGCAGTGGTAATAATCAAACACAAGGTCAGGAAATGCAGCAATTGCATGATGACGTGGAAATGAAAAGCACTGGCTTAAGTGGGACTGATTCAAATGGAAATGAATTTTTAGAGAGCTCAAGCAGTAGTGCCAGCCAAAATGGAAAAGATTTAACTTTACTCTTGGATTCATCAGAGAACAACAAATGGTAGGAGACTGCACAATTGTATTTAAAGCAATAGAACGTACTCTTTGCTGCTCCAGTTTTTAAAGGGCTGTGCTACCAGAAGTGGGGGATTTAGTTGTGTTGTGGTGCAACATTTCTGCCTGTCAATCCAACTGTAAATCTTATTGATATTTTCACCAATTTACACTGGACTTTCACTTTGAAAATTGGCTTGTTGGATGTTTCATTTATGGAATTACACTGAATACACTTCAAAAGATGTGATTTGACAAGTGACTTTAATCATCAATTGCTAAAATTTCATTTGATACTTTTGTTGATCTTTGAGCTAAATAACTAACAGATTGAAACAATTAGAAGTAGTAAGAACATATTTCCAACCACTGCAGTATTTTGCTTTTTGTTTATCAATTAGAAGCAGCATTTTTTAATTGGCCAAGTTCCAAAACAAAGATGAGAGAATCTTTTAGAAATTCAGCAGGCACCGCCACTGTCTCCCTTCCTCTTCTTCCTCCTCCACTACCACCCCCTTGTCTCTTGTCGCCCACCCCAAAAAGTCTCAACTTTGAATTCTAACTGTTGATAAACGACTATCTTTTACCTACTACTTTTATTTATGGGTAGACCTTAATGGGATTCTTCTTGATAGGCAAATGTATAACTAGTTCAGGCAGAATATAGTGAGTAACAATGCAAACAGGAAATTGCATAATAATGGAGCAATATCCACATTGAAATTAATGTCTTTTTGGAAATTTATTTTGTTACTTTGTGTGTTTTTGCTGCATACACCAAAATGTGTGCTCTCAAATCACCTGTAGTATTCTAATGCATGCTGAATGTGTTGGACCATAGTGACTTGCATTTTTGTGACATGTGCCTACTTCGCCAGGTACAATGTGCAAAGTAATTATCAAAGTCAATAAATATGAAAGTTCAAGTTGTTACTCCTAAAATCGAGAATGGGTGCAGTTTCACATAGCAACTATATGTTCAGCAACAGACGCTATTGTCCGGTTCAACCTGATGATATCTGTTGATCGAATATTTGACAATTGTTCAGCGTGTTGCTTTTGATGTGCATAGTGAACTAGACCAGAGTAGTGGGATGTGGCTTTGCACCCAGTCTAGCTTTCCCCACCCCCTTTTCCTGACAGTGCACCTGATGAGCTCTTGATCTATGCTAAATGGAGGTCATGCACTTTCCCACATGGAAGGAAAAGTGCAAGGAAGAGCCATCCAGATTGGTCTTGCATACTTCCTAATGGCAGGTCTCATAGCAGCATTCTTGGAGGTGGAGAAGCAGCTCACCAGCATGTGATGCAGGGAGATCAAGGAAGAAGACAGAAACACTTCTTCTCCTCTCTCCCAAAAAAAATCAGATCCATTCATGTTTGCCTTGTGCTGTTTGGCTATTATTTTACTGTGCATCACTCTTGTTTTTAACTTGATTTCAGTGCTGAATTATTCCACTACTTTCTATTAGTTACTTCAAACAAAGTTGTATTTCTTCTAATGTTTCAGATGTGGCAAATTTAAGTGATGTGGAGCTCAATTTCACTGTGTCTTTTCCAATGTTTAGTGTATTGGAGATAAATTTGAATTGAGTTCTCCTTTTGAAAAATCCATATTCATAATTTGGAGAAGTAATGTGTGGTATAAATGTTTAGACTGGTTTAATTTTATAGGCCACCAACTAGTGGGAAGGATATATAGGAGCAAATTTGCAGGGAAATTACAGAGAGGTTCGCTAGTGCTGGGGGGGAGGGTTTCACCTAATTTGGCAGGGGGATGGGCACCAGGATGTAGCAATGGAAAGGAGAAACAAGGGGCACAAAGAATCGGGGGAGAAAAATAGCACTAAAGCAAGTAATAGTACAGTATTAGGTGGGATCAGACTAAGAGAGAGTACAAGAAAGTCTAAGACTGGTTTGCGGTGCATGTGTGTAAACGCACGAAGCGTGGTAAACAAGGTTGGTGAGCTGCAGGTGCAAATAGCCACATCGGAATACGATGTTGTGGCGATAACGGAGACCAGGCTCAAAAAAAGGGCAGGATTAGATACTAAATAATCCTGGATACAAGGTGTTTAGGGAAGGAAAGAAAGGAGGGGTGTGGGTGGCAGAATTGATTAAAGAGAATATTGCAGTACTAGAGAGAGAGGATATCTTGGAGGGGTTAAGGACAGAATCTATTTGGTTAGAGTTAAGAAATAAAAGAGGTGCCATTGCACTACTGGGTGTATTCTATAGGCTGCCAACTAGTGGGAAAGATTTAGAGGAGCAAATTTGCAGGGAAATTAGAGAGGTGCAAAAGCTATAGAGTAGTGATAAGTGGGGACTTCAACTAATAGACTAGGATAACAATAATAATATAAGGGGTCCAGAGGTGGAGGAATTTTTGAAATGTGTCCAGGATGACTTTCTTAACCAGTACATTTCTGGCCCAACGAGGAAGGATGCATTGCTGGACTTGGTTCTAGGGAATGAGGTGGAGCAAGTGTCAGTGGGAGAGCATTTAGGGAGCAGCAGTCATAGTTTCATAAGCTTTAGAATAGCTATGGAAAAGGTCATGGACCACTCTAAAGTAAAAATACTCAATTGGAGGAGGGCCAATTTCAATGTGATAAGAACAGATCTGGCCCAGGTAAATTGGAATCAAAGATTGGCATGCAAAACTGTAATTTAACAGTGGGTGGCCTTTAAGGAAGAGATGGTTCGGGTACAGTCTAGGCATGTTCCCACGATGCAGAAAGTTAAGGCAACTTAAAGCCAGAGCTCCCTGGATGACAAAAGAGATAGTAAGTAAGATGAAATGGAAAAAAGGGGCATATGACAGATGTCAGGTTGATAACACAAGTGAGAACCAGGCAGAATATAGAAAGTTCAGCGGGGAAGTGAAAAAGGAAATAAAAGAGGCAAAGAGAGAGTATGAGAATAGACTGGCGGCCAACATAAAAGGGAATCCAAAAGTCTTCTACAGGCATGTAAACAGTAAATGGGTAGTAAGAGGAGGAGTGGGGCTGATTAGGGACCAAAAAGGAGATCTACTCATGGAGGCAGAAGGGATGGCTGAATTACTAAATGAGTACTTTGCATCTGTCTATATCAAGGAAGAAGATGCTGCCAGGGTCTCAGTAAAGGAAGATATAGTTGAGATACTGGATAAGCTAAAAATTGATAAAGAAGAGGTACTAGGAAGGCCAGCTGTACTTGAAGTAGATAAGTCACCCGGTCCGGATGGAATGCATCCTCGGTTGCTGAGGGAAGTAAGGGTGGAAATTGTGGAGGTACAGGACATAATCTTCCAAACATCCGTAGATACAGGGGTGGTGCTGGAGGACTGGAGATTGAAAATGTTCCACCCTTGTTCAAAAAGGGTATAAGGATAAACCCAGCAAATATAGGCCAGTCAGTTTAACCTCAGTGGTGGGGAAACTTTTAGAAACAATAATCTGGGACAGAATTAACGGTCACTTGGACAAGTGTGGATTGATTAGGGAAAGCCGGCATGGATTTGTTAAAGTCAAATCGTGTTTAACTAACCTGATGGCGATTTTTATGAGGTAACAGAGAGGGTAGATCAGGGCAATGTAGTTGATGTGGTGTGTATGGACTTTCAAAAGACATTTGATAAAGTGCCGCACAGTAGGCTTATCATCAAGGTTGCGGCCCATGGAATAAAGGGGGCAGTAGCAACATGGATACAGAATTGGCTACGGAACAGGAAATAGAGAGTAGTGGTGAACGGTTGCTTTTCGGACTGGAGGGAGGCGTTCAGTGGTGTTCCCCAGGGGTCAGTGTTGGGATCGCTGCTTTTCTTGATATCTATTAATGTCATGGACTTGGGTGTACAGGGCACAATTTCAAAATTTGCAGATGACACAAAACTTGGAAAGGTAGTAAACCGTGAGGAGGATAGTGATCGACTTCAAGAGGATTTTGACAGGCTGGTGACATGGGCGGATACGTGGCAGATGAAATTTAACACAGAAAAATGTTAAGTGATACATTTCGAAGAACGAGGAGAGGCAATATAAACTAGAGGGCACAATTCTAAAAGGGGTACAGGAACAGAGAGATCTGGGGATATATGTGCACAAATTGTTGGCAGGGCAGGTTGGGGAAGTGGTTAAAAAAGCATATGGGATCCTGGGCTTATTAATAGAGGCATAGAGTACAATGGTATGGAAGTCATGATGAACCTTTATAAAACATTGGTTCAGCCACAACTGGAGTTTTGTATCCAGTTCTGGGCAACGCGCTTTAGAAAAGATGTGAAGGCCTTAGAAAGGGTGCAGAACAGATTTACTTGAATGATTCCAGGGATGAGGGACTTCAGTTACGTGGATAGACTGGAGAAGCTGGGGCTGTTCTCCTTGGAACAGGGATGGTTGCGAGGAGATTTGATAGAGGTATTCAAAATCATCAAGGATCTAGATAGAGAGAAACTGTTCCCATTGGCGGAAGGGTCAAGGGCCAGAGGACGTAGATTTAAGGTGATTGGCAAAAGAACCAAAGGTGACATGAAGAAAAACTTTTTTACACAGCGAGTGGTTAGGATCTGAATGCACTGCCCGAGGGGGTGGTGGAGGCAGATTCAATCATGGCCTTCAAAGAGGAACTGGATAAGTACTTGAAAGGAAAACATTTGCAGGGCTATGGGGAAAGGGCGGGGGAGTGGGACTAGCTGGATTGCTCTTGCATAGAGCCGGCACGGACTCGATGGGCCGAATTGCCGCCTCCTGTGTTGTAACCTTTGATTCTATGATATATAAAATATAAATTGGGTGCATGACTATTCTGTAGCTATCAAATTGTAGTTAATGTACTTTGTTTTCTTTTTATATATAACATTTTCAAATATGGTATTCTTATGTTTGTGTAATTTCTGAAGTACTAATACAAAGAAGAGAAAACGAAGATGTGCCGATGTATATATCCGAAATAAGAGGCTTCCTTTCACGTCCCTCTCATTTGAAAAATGTGAACCTACGGCCAGGTTGGTTCCAAGTCATTTTTACTCATGTATTTAAAGTAATATCGATATACATTATTGAGGTTTGGCATTTTTTTTCCATCTGGCTAATGCAAGTTTTGCTACATTGGTTTTTTTTTTCCAGTACTTATTGTTTCATTAAAAAATTGGTGATCTGTTTGCTGTATATGCATGTGACTTGCATTTACAGTCTTTCTGAATAAACTAGATCCCAATTAAGCACAGGTCCTTGTTATTATTGTATTGTCTTTCTGGGTATGTTGGAAAATTTATATTGACAGCCCTAATGTAACTCAAGATCATGGTGAATTATACATGTGTTGCCCTACATTTTGGCTTATAAGCTAGAAAATGTATGTAAAACTGCATGTTGAATGTATCAAAGTTAACGTGTTTGTGTGTGTGTGTGTGTGTGTGTGTGTGTGTGTGTTAGTACCACCACTGGCACGTTGTGGATTAGCGACAGCAATGTCCATCATATTAATTCCGCCACTCAACAATGTGATAAAAGGTCCAAGTTTAGCTCCCTCCTCCCAGCAGAAACCAGGCGATAGCGGAGTTAAAATTGTAGTAGTGGATTTACCGCCTGGCTTCCAGTCCACCGCCATGTTACCCTCCAGTGTGTTCATGGACAGCCAAAATGCCTGCCTGAATCAGGTGGGAGCTTCATGCAAATCAGGGTTCTATGACATAGATAGGACCCCGATACCATTTTAATGGCTGACTGGGTTGCGTGTTTGCCATGGACGCTTTGTTCAGTGAAACCTGGCAGAACAACAGAAGAGGCCTGAAAAGATAAGTGTTGAAATTATTTTTGTGGTGCCCAGAGGAGCAGGAGTGCTTCTCCGGGCTCCACAAGAATAATGCGGGTCAGTGCTGCCCAGGCTACTCCCCACTCCAAACCGAACCTACTTTTTCTCGGGCATTGTCTGCCTCCAGGCCGCTCGCTATTCTGCTGGTCCGCAAGAGGTGAGTTGCATCATGGGCCTGCATCTCGTAGCACAGGCTGGGAGGAAAAAGAGTGGAAGAGCTATAGTGGTAGGGGATTCTATCGTAAGGGGAACAGACAGGCGTTTCTGTGGCCGTAAACGTGACTCCAGGATGGTTTGTTGCCTCCCTGGTGCCAGGGTCATGGATGTCACTGAGCGGCTTCAGGGCATTCTCAAGGGGGAGGGTGAGCAGGCAGAGGTCGTGGTCCACATTGGGACCAACGACAGAGGTAGGAAGGGAGATGAGGTCCTGCATCAAGAATTTAGGGAGCTAGGTAGCAGATTAAAGAGCAGGACCTCAAAGGTTGTAATCTCTGGATTACTCCCAGTGCCACGGGCTAGTGAGTATAGAAATAGGAGGATAGAACAGATGAATGCGTGGCTAAAGAGTTGGTGCAGGAGGGAGGGTTTCAGTTTCCTGGATCACTGGGCCTGCTTCTGGGGAAGGTGGGACTTGTACAAGTCGGACGGGTTGCATCTGAACCAGAGCGGGACAAATATCCTTGCGGGGAGGTTTGCTAGCACTGTTGGGGCGGGTTTAAACTAACTTGGCAGGGGGATGGGATACAGAGTGGAGCTACAATAGGGGGTGATGTGCAGCCAAATATTGAGAAAAAAACAAGTCAGCTTGGAAGACAGGGCAAATATGTGAGGGCAAGGCTGGATGGCATCTATTTTAATGCAAGGAGTCTTGCGAATAAGGTGGATGAACTGAAGGTGTTGATAAACACATGGGAGTATGATATTGTTGCTGTCACAGAGACATGGTTGAGGGAGGGGCAAGACTGGCAGCTCAATATTCCGGGGTACAGAATCTTCAGGCGAGACAGAGGGGGAGGTATAAGAGGAGGGGGGGTCGCAATATTAATTAAAGAATCAATTACTGCCATAAGGAGGGATGATATATTAGCAGGTTCCTCTAATGAGGCCATATGGGTGGAGCTTAAAAACAAAAAGGGGGCAAGCACTTTGATGGGAGTGTACTATAGGCCCCCAAACAGTCAGGGGGAGATAGAGGAACAGATATGTAGGCAAATCTCAGAAAATTGTGCAAATAATAGGGTAATAATAGTGGGGGATTTCAACTTCTCCAATATTAACTGGGATACTCAGAGTGTAAAAGGCTTAGAGGGTACAAAATTCTTAACGTGCATCCAGGAGAGCTTTTTGAGCCAGCATGTAGAAAGTCCTACAAGAGAGGGGGCGGTACTGGACCTAATTCTAGGGAATGTGGCCGGCCAAGTGGAAGAAGTGCTAGTAGGTGAGCACTTTGGTGACAGTGACCATAATTTGGTGAGATTTAAGGTGGTCATGGAAAAGGACAGGGAGGGGCCAGAAATAAAGGTTCTAAATTGGGGGAAGGCCGATTTTAATAGGATAAGGCAGGATCTGGCCAAAATGGACTGGGTTCAGCTGCTTGTAGGAAAATCCGCATCGGAGCAATGGGAGTCTTTCAGAAGGGAGATTGAGACCATACAATGGCAACATGTTCCCGTAAAGGTCAAGGGTGGTTCCAAGAACTCCAGGGAACCTTGGATGTCAGGGGATATACGAGAATGGATTAGGAAAAAAAGGAGGGCTTTTGGCAGATACAAAAGGCTAAAGACGGAGGAAGCCCTAGAGGAGTACAAAAAGTGCAGGGGGATACTAAAAAAAGAAATTAGGAGATCAAGGAGGGGCCATGAAATAACACTGGCGAGCAAAATAAAGGAAAATCCTAAGATGTTTTATAAGTATATTAAGGGTAAGAGGATGACTAGGGAAAAAATAGGGCCCATTAGGGACAAAAATGGCAATCTGTGTGTGGAGCCGGCAGATGTAGGAGGGGTTCTAAATGAATTTTTTGCATCTGTTTTCACTATGGAGAAGGACGATGTAGACATAGAAATACGGCAGGGGGACTGTGATATACTCGAACATATTAACATCGAGCGGGAGGAGGTATTGGCGGTTTTAGCAGGCCTAAAAATGGATAAATCCCCAGGCCCGGACGAAATGTATCCCAGGCTACTGTGTGAGGCAAAGGAGGAGATTGCGGGGGCTCTGACACATATATTCAGAACCTCTCTGGCCACAGGGGATGTGCCAGAGGACTGGAGAACCGCTAATGTAATACCATTATTCAAGAAGGGGAGTAGGGAAAAACCGGGGAACTACAGGCCAGTGAGCCTAACATCAGTGGTAGGAAAATTATTGGAAAAAATTCTGAAGGACAAAATTAGTCTCCACTTGGAGAAGCAAGGATTAATCAGGGATAGTCAACATGGCTTTGTCAAGGGAAGATCATGTCTGACTAATTTGATTGAATTTTTTGAGGGGGTGACTAGGCGTGTGGATGAGGGTAACGCAGTGGATGTGGTATACATGGATTTCAGTAAGGCCTTCGATAAAGTCCCCCACAGGAGACTGGTCAAGAAGGTACGAGCCCATGGAATCCAGGGTGCCTTGGCACTTTGGATACAAAACTGGCTTAGTGGCAGAAGACAGAGGGTGATGGTCGAAGGTTGTTTTTGTGACTGGAAGCCTGTGGCCAGTGGGGTACCACAGGGATCGGTGCTGGGTCCCTTGCTGTTTGTGGTCTACATTAATGACTTGGATATGAATGTAAAAGGTATGATCAGTAAGTTCGCTGATGATACAAAGATTGGTAGGGTGATAAATAGCGAGGAGGATAGCCTCAGTCTGCAGGACGTTATAGATGGGTTGGTCAGATGGGCGGAACAGTGGCAAATGGAATTTAACCCGGAAAAGTGCGAGGTGATGCACTTTGGAGGGACTAACAAGGCAAGGGAATACACAATGAATGGGAGGACCCTAGGCAAGATCTTGGTGTGCAAGTTCACAGATCCCTGAAGGCGGCGGAACAGGTCGATAAGGTGGTAAAGAAGGCATATGGGATACTTGCCTTTATTAGCCGAGGCATAGAATATAAGAGCAAGGAGGTTATGATGGAGCTGTATAAAACACTGGTTAGGCCACAGCTGGAGTACTGTGTGCAGTTCTGGTCGCCACGCTACAGGAAGGATGTGATCGCTTTGGAGAGGGTGCAGAGGAGATTCACCAGGATGTTACCAGGGCTGGAGCGCTTCAGCTATGAAGAGAGACTGGGAAGATTGGGTTTGTTTTCCTTGGAGCAGAGGAGGCTGAGAGGGGACATGATTGAGGTGTACAAAATTATGAGGGGCACAGATAGGATGGATACTAAGGAGCTTTTTCCCTTCGTTGAGGGTTCTATAACAAGGGGACATAGATTCAAGGTAAAAGGCGGGAGGTTTAGAGGGGATTTGAGAAAGAACTTTTTCACCCAGAGGGTGGTTGGAGTCTGGAACTCACTGTCTGAAAGGGTTGTGGAGGCAGGAACCCTTACAACATTCAAGAAGCATTTGGATGAGCACTTGAAATGCCATAGCATACAAGGCTACGGACCAAATGCTGGAATATGGGATTAGAGTAGACAGGGCTGATGGCCGGCGCGGACATGATGGGCCAAAGGGCCTCTATCCGTGCTGTATAACTCTATGACTCTATGACATGTTAATGGGGCATGCCTCCCGTGATAGCGCTCGGGCAGTCAGGCTGCGAGTTCCGGCTGTCTGGAAATTAAAATCCCACCCCCCCCCCCCCCCCACCACAATGCATTCCCTTTCGAGCTTTGGGCACGAACTTAACTCAAACTTGGTCATCAGTAATGCTTTGTGCGAAGCTTGGTTATTGAGTGTATTGCACTATGTGAAACTAATGAATTTGTTTTAACATTGCTGTTGCTTTGGTCATTTATTACAGGGATAAGGGCTGTACTACAGGATAGTAGTAATACAGTTTTTATTTTGTTATGCAGTTCCAATTCTCAGAGCCCGTCACTTCACAGCAGCTCATATGGATTCAGCCTCATTCGTGCTAGCTCGGAACAGGACAATCCTTCAACAAGTGGTTCCAGGTATGTGCTGGCCCTTGTCTGCTAAGTGTTTTAACCTATTGGTTAATTTTTGTGCTCATCAACGTGCGGAATGTTATCGATGGCAAATAGGACACTTTCCATTTTGTTTACCCAGTGTTTGGCACCAAGCACTTGCTGGTTAGGAACACTATATTTAGATGCAGAGTAAAGCTCCCTCAAATCAGGTCTGAATACTAGTGAAGGAGAGGGTTCCTCTGGGGAGTGCAGCCAGAGCTAAGACCATAGCACCATGGGTGGCTCAGCTGTACAATGCGGGGGGGAGGAGAAAGGTCAAGAGAGTGATAGGGGATTCAATAGTTAGGGGAACAGACAGGCGTTTCTGCAGCCGCAGATGTGATTCCAGGATGGTATGTTGCCTGCCTGGTTACAGGGTCAAGGATGTCGCTGAGCAGCTGCAGAACATTCTGGAGGGAGAGGGTGAACAGCCAGAGGTCATGGTCCATATCAGTACCAACGACATAGGTAGAAAGAGGGAAGAGTTCCTACAGGCAAATTTTAAGGAGTTAGGAAAGAGATTAAGAAGCAGGACCTCAAAGTTAGTAATCTCCAGATTGCTGCCAGTGCCACATGCTAGCGAGTATAGAAATAGGAGAATAGTGCAGATGAATGCATGGTTGGAGAGATGGTGCAGGAGGGAGGGTTTAAGATTCCTGGGGGAAGTGGGACCTGTACAGGCCAGAAGGGTTGCACCTCAATGGAGCTGGGACCAATGTCCTCACAGGGAGGCTTGCTAGTGCTATTGGTGGGGGGTGGTTAAACTAATTTGGCACGGGGATGGGCACCAGGATGTCGAATTGGAAAGGAGAAACAAAGTGCACATAGGATTGGGAGAGAAAGATAGTGCTAGAGCAAGAAATAGTACGGTGGTAGATGGGACCAGACTAAGAGACAGTACAAGAAAGTCTAAGATAGGTTTACAGTTCATGTGTGTAAACACAGTGTGTTAAACCAAGGTTGGTGAGCTCCAGGTGCAATTAGCCACACGAGAATATGATGTTGTGACGATAATGGAGACCCGGCTCAAAAAAGGGTGGGATTGGGTACTAAATATCCCTGAATACAAGGTATTCAGGAAAGACAGGAGTGGGGGGTGGTGGTGGCAGTATTGATTAAGGAGAATATTGCAGTGCTGGAGAGAGAGGATGTGCTGGAGGGGTCAAGGACAGAATCTATTTGATTAGAGTTAAGAAACAATAGAGGTGCCATTACACTACTGGGGGCATTCTATAGGCTGCCAACTAGTGGGAAAGATATAGAGAGGCAAATTTGCAGGGAAATTAGAGAGGTGCAAAAACTATAGAGTGGTGATAACTGCTGACTTCAACTATCCTAATACAGACTGGGATAGTAATAACATAAGGGGGTAAAAAGGGGGGGAGGAATTTTTGAAATGTGTTTCAGGAGAACTTTCTTGACCAATACATTTCTGGCCCAATGAGGAAGGAGGCATTGCTGGACTTGGTTCTGGGGAATGAGGTGGGCCAAGTGGAGCAAGTGTCAGTGGGGGAACATTCAGGGAGCAGCAATTATAGTATCATAAGGTTTAGAATAGCTATGGAAAAGGACATGGGCCATTTGAAAGTAAAAATACTCAGTTGGAGGAGAGCCAATTTCAGTGTGATGAGAACTGATCTGGCCTGGGTAAATTGTAATGAAAGATTGATTTATATATCAATGATTTGGATGAGGGAACCAAATGTAATGTTTCCAAGTTTGCTGACAACACAAAACTAGGTGGGATCGTGAGTTGTGAGGAGGAACCAAAGAGGCTTCAAGGCGATTTGGACAATTTGAGTGAGTGGGCAAATACACGGCAGATGCAGTATAATATGGATAAATGTGAAGTTATCCACTTTGGAAGGAAAAACAGAAAGGCAGAGTATTATTTAAATGGTGATAGATTGGGAAATGTTGATGTACAAAGGGACCTGTCACTGAAAGCAAACATGCAGGTGCAGCAAGCAGTTAGGAAGGCAAATGGTATGTTGGCCTTCGTTGCAAGAGGATTTGAGTCCAGGAGCAAGGATGTCTTATTGCAGTATACAGGGCCATGGTGAGACCACACCTGGAGTATTATGTGCAGTTTTGGTCTCCTTACCTAAGAAAGGATATACTTGCCATTGAGGGAGTGCAGTGAAGGTTCACCAGACTGATTCCTGGGATGGCAGGACTGTCATATGAGGAGAGATTGGGTCGACTCAGCCTGTATTCACTCGAGTTTAGAAGAATGAGAGGTGATCTCATTGAAACATATAAAATTCTGAGAGGTCCAGACAGACTGGATGCAGGGAGGATGTTTCCCTTGGCTGGGGGAGTCCAGGACAAGGGGTCACAGTCTCAGAATATGGAGTAGGACATTTCGGACTGAGATGAGGAGAAATTTCTTCACCCAGAGGGTGGTGAACCTGTGGAATTCTCTGCCTCAGAAGACTGTGGAGGCCAAGTCACTGAATATATTTAAGAAAGAGCTAGATAGATTTCTAGACACAAGACATCAAGGGGTATGGGGAGAGAGCAGGAATATGGTATTGAGATAGAGGATCAGCCATGATCATATTGAATGGCGGAGCAGGCTCGTAGGGCAGAATGGCCTACTCCTGCTCCTATTTTCTATGTTTCTATTAAAACTGTAATTGAACAATGGGCGGTCTTTGAGGAGAAGATCGTTCAGGTACATTCTAATGAGGGAGAAAGGTAGGGCAATTAAAGCCAGAGCTCCCTGAATGACAAAAGAGAGAGAGAGAGCAAGATGAAGCAGACAAAATGGGCATATGACAGATGTCAGGTTGATAACACAAGTGAGAACCAGGCTGAATATAGAAAATTCAGAAGGGAAGTGAAAAAGGAAGGAAGGAAGATGGGCAAAGAGAGAGTATGAGAATAGACTGGCAGTAAACCATAAAAGGGAACTCAAAAGTCTTCTATAGGCTTGTAAATGAGCAGTAAGAGGAGGGGTGGGGCCAATCAGGGACCAAAAAGATCTACTCATGAAGGCCGAGGGCATGGCCGAGGTACTAAATGAGTACTTTGCATCTGTCTTTACCAAGGAGGAAGATGCTGCCAGAGTCTCAGTGGAGGAAGATGTAATCGATATACTGGATGGGCTAAAAATTGATAGAGGAGGTACTAGAAAGGCTGGCTGTACTTAAAGTAGATAAGTCACCTGGTCCGGATGGGAGGCATCCAAGGTTGCTGAGGGAAGTAAAGGTGGAAATTGCGGAGGTACTGGCCATAATCTTCCAATCCTCCTTAGATATGGGGGTGATGCCAGAGGACTGGAGAATTGTAAATGTTACACTCTTGTTCAAAAAAGGCTGTAAGGATAAACCCAGCAACTACAGGCCAGTCAGTTTACCCTCGGTGGTGGGGAAACTTTTAGAAACGATAATCCAGGACAGAATTAGCCATCACTTGGACATGTGTGGATTGATTTAGGGAAAGCCAACATGGATTTGTTAAAGGCAAATCGTGTTTAACTAACTTGATAGATTTTTTTTGATGAGTTAACAGTGAGGGTTGATGAGGGCAATGAGGTTGATGTGTATATGGACTTTCAAAAGGCATTTGGTAAAATGCCACATAATCAGCTTGTCATCAAGATTGAAGCCCATGGAATAAAGGGGGCAGTAGCAACATGGATACAAAATTGGCTAAGTGGCAGGTAACAGAGAGTAGTGGTGAACGGTTCTTTTTCGGATTGGAGGGAGGCGTAAAGTGGTGTTCCCCAGGGGTCGGTACTAGGACCACTGCTTTTCTTAATATATATTAATGACTTGGACTTGGGTGTACAGGGCACAATTTCCAAATTTGCAGATGACACAAAACTTGGAAATGTAGTGAATGGTGTGGAGGATAGTGATCGACTTCAAGAGAATATAGACAAGCTGGTGGAATGGGCGGACATGTGGCAGATGAAACTTAACACAGAAAAATGTGAAGTGATACGTTTCGGTTGGAAGAACGACAAGAGTCAATACAAACTATAAGGCACAATTCTGAAAGGGGTTCAGGAACAGAGAGATCTGGGGGTATATGTGCAGAAATCGTTGAAAGCGGCAGGGCAGATTGAGAAAGCAGTTTTAAAAAGCATATGGGATCCTGGGCTTTATAAATAGAGGCATAGAGTACAAAAGAAAGGAAGTAATGATGAACCTTTATAAAACACTGGTTTGACTACAGCAGGAATGTCCTGGGCACCACAGTTTAGGGAAGATGTGAAGGCCTTGGAGAGGATGCAGAAAAGATTTACTAGAATGATTCCAGGGATGAGGGACTTTAGTTATCTGGATAGACTGGAGAAGTTGGGGTTGTTCTCCCTGGAACAGAGAAGGTTGAGAGGAGATTTGATAGAGGTGTTCAAAATCATGAAGTGTCTAGTCAGAATAGATAGAGAGAAACTGTTCCCATTAGCGGAAGGGTCAAAAACCAGAGGACATAAATTTAAAGTTATTGGCAAAAGGACCAAAGGTGATCTGAGGAAAAACTTTTTTACGCAGCGATGGTTAGTATCTGGAATGCACTGCCAGAAGGGGTGGTGGAGGCAGATTCAATTGTGGCTTTCAAAAGGGAACTGGATAAGTACTTGAAAGGAAAAAAATTGCAGGGGATAGGGTGGGGGAGTGGGACTAGCTGGATTGCTCTTGCATAGAGCCGACATAGACTCGATGGGTCGAATGGCTTCCTTTCGTGCTGTAACTTTTCTATGGTGAGGTAGATTATCATAGAATCCATGTGCTTTAACCCCAACCTCTGATAAGCTCCCCATATGCCACCAGTATTTTCCATTTCCTACACCTGTCTTTCTGAGTAAGGTACCAATTAACGCTAAGTGATGGGTAGTTCATTTGGATCCTTGAAGATACGAGATTTTCAGTGGGGCCAAATTTGAGCCCCGTCTGTAAGCCACTGAACCAGCAAAACTCCCCCTTTTAAGTAATCTTTTTCCTTTTTTTTTTCTCCTTCCTTCCCCCCCCCCCCCCCAAAAAAAAAATGAACAATGACAGTAAACAAATGAAAGCTTTGCAGTGCATTTTGACAGATGCAAAAGTGCAAAAACACATTGATGTGTTGCATTTACAGGCACGATATCTGTTTCATTTGTGAATACTGTTCTATTTTAAGTACAGTTTGCTGGCCTTAGTCCAATCTGTTTTGCAGTTATAATCTACAAGAAATAACAAATGCAAGATATTTACATTTGTGCTGCCTGTCCTGATAATTACAAATTCCTTTTAACATTTCCTGGAAGCAGATATGCCGATTAAAATTTTATTTTGCATCACTTGCAATAAAGTGGGCTTTTTCTTTCTCCAAACCAGTTCATGCAAGTTATTTACAGATGTGCTGGACACCGTGCTAGGCTGATGGCGGAATTTTAGTTGTCAGTTACTGTCTTTTCCTCACCCTTTTCCTGAAAATCTTCACTCCTTGCTAGATATGGTTTTACAACTTCCAGTTGCCCATGGGAACTCATCCAAGTGTCTATTTTTCATTGTGACCCTTGAGAGTGAATGTCAACTGACTAATCAAGCATGTGCACTGATCTTGTCATCTGATGCCCACACTTGCACACTTCCAGCAAGGATCACTGGATGGTGATCAGGATTGGGAGCCCTAGCTTTCCTTCCACCCCCCCTTTTTCAAACCCATTGGAGCTATGCCTTGTAGTAGTGGTAATGCTGCTTTGCTTCAGCTTCCTCAGCAGAGACAGGGGAACAAAAGTGGAACGTTAATAGTTTTTATGGCTCAGCTACTCTGAAGAAACTCAATGAGCCATTTGGGAGTTGTAAACTATTTTTCTGTAATACGGGGTGGGGGCTCGTCAGAGTGGCAGCACCGTAAACTTCTCACATTTTGTCCTATTTTTAAGTTAAATTTAAAGAAATGACTACCTACAGAAGAATTGGTGAAAAGCCACCTGTCTTTTCACTTTCAGATTGCTTACATTAATCCATATAACGTGCTTGGTCATAGCTTGTGATAACCATGAGCATTGCTTATAAATATGACTTCAAATTTGGATCGAAAGCTGTGAATTTATATTTGTATTGCAGTAGCAATCAATCTGCTAAAGCAAAGACACACAAAGAGTTGATAAAAGCACTGAATGTCTTAAAAAGGCACCTGCCATCTGAGAAGATAACGGAAGGAAAATCCTGGACGCTTTCTACACTGAAGTATGCACTGCGATGTGTAAAACAAGTCAGAGGTAGGCCTACAGTGCTTGATTTTTAGAAGAGAATAACATTTTCGAGGATGGGCATGAGAGTTACTTCTAGGAGTATCCTATCTCCATAGACTAACAAAAACATGAGGATATGTGGAATAAGAAAAGCTGATTGTCACTACATGGAGACAGGTTCAAATTTTTTTTTCAAACCCCTGCGGCTTACCGCTCAGACCATCGAGTTAAAATTGCATGTGCTTATATAAAAAAGGATGCTGCCTGCTTCGTGGAACAGGTTAAAGTCAGGACCGGTCAGCTCCCAGCAGCTCCAGAGCAGGTAAGTAACCGGGGCGATTTTAACTGCCCACTCGCCTGGTTTCCGCTGTTCTGCTGGGCGAAATAGGATCAAAATCACCCCCAATTCTCTCTCAGCTGTTGCATCACTAGAGTAAAGCATTGAAATGTCAATAATTGCACTCTCCCAGCTTTCATTTCATAATCATAATTTAATTAGATTCTCCCTAGATATGTGTCCAGCAATATTTTTGTTTACAAGTTTTTGTGGGCCTTTACATGATGAATCAGAAAAAGGAAGATACCTTTTGTCTTTGCTGAGCATTTTGAGTTATAACTAGTCATTTTATATTTTTTGAGCATTACACTTTTAATTTAGCAAGTGTTTAAATGTAACTATTGTTCTACTATTTTCTGCAGCTAATGAAGAATACTACAGGTTCTTAATGAAGGAGGACTCTGAATCACGTAGCTCAAATATGAGTTCCTTTACAGTTGACGAAATAGAGGACATCACGTCTGAATACACCTTGAAAAATGCTGTAAGTACTGAAAACTATCAAAATATAGCACCTAACCTTTGTGATAGCTTTGTGCAGGAAGGACTTCATATGAACTTTGAGTCAAATGCTATTCTTGTCAACAGTTCTCCACTGTTCCTTAAGAAAACCAAGCAATTCCTAGCTTGTCCACAATTAGTTATCGTATTAAGGGATATGAAACCAAGATGGGTAAATAGATACAGATCACCCATGATGTAATTGAATGGCGGAACAGGCTCGAGGGGCTGAATGGCCTACTCCTGTTCCTGTGTAACACTGCCTTCTCTACAACTGGCAGACACTCTAGTAAATTGCTCCGTTTAATTTTAACATCGAGAATTTATTAAATCTCATCAGTTGGAACTTTTTGTACCTAGTAGCTATTGGGGAATTGCTTGCTGTTGATGGTTTGGAAGCCTGGATGGACTTCAAAGCTGTATACACGAGAGCTGCTCCATTGACCTGATTTAAAAATTGTAGTAACTCATCCATGCAGAACAGGTAAAACTTTCAGCAGTACTAACAGAAGAAGACATATGCCTCTCTTTGAAATATTCCTTTTCCTATGCAATATGTGTAATCAAATATAATATAATCTATTGTGCTTAGTACAATTCATATTTAGTTGCTTTACCCCTTTGGACCCACTAATATTTTAAAACTTTCCCTTGATCTCAGAAACTTTTAGAGAAATTTGACTTTTTTTTTAAATGTGGCAGAAGCTGGCTGCAAGTAACTTTTGCATATAGGCTGAGCCTTCTGGTTTAAGGAAGGAACAGTCTCAGTATGACATAGCTTAATAAGATTTACACTAGTTGCAATGAGGGCTTTCTCATGTTTGATGCAGTCGAAGTGGTCTTTATGTATTGTATTTGTTCAGCCATGCTTCTATGAGCTGGACCAGTAAATGTTAAACATAAGTTGTGGAAGTTGCCAAAATCTGTTTCAGATTTTTGTGTCGGGGTCCAGTTTGGCATTAAGACAAATTCTTAACTTGGTGCAGTGCAACTTCCTATATCTGAGCTCAGATCATCCACAACAGTTTTCACAGGATAAAGCCTTGTGCGAGATGCCACCTCATTGCACAGCCTTAACATCAGAGTCCTCCTACCTGATCCGCATCAAACTTAGCTAAAGAAATATTCAATTCAATTTACCTTCGTTTCTATGCCTAGGATGTTGCTGTACCATATGTTTAAGACCAAAAGTTTGTGGCTCCTTAGAGGTTATGCACAAGCTGTTCACTTGTTACCAGAGATCTGTTGAAACCAAATCTCATAAAAGGATCCACAGTGGGCAGATAGATTATTCTGGTGATTTAGGACAGAATTGTCCAAAGTGATGCAGCATTTCATATTTGAAGAGCCGCTTGGACCACGTGGGCTAACTTTGAATAGCTCGATACAAAATTGCTCAATTGCAATACTCCCAGATTATGTAGTATCTTAGTGAGTCCCAAACCAGTAGCATTCTAGATCGCCTTGGCTTATGCTATTGTTGTAGTACTAACTGATTAAAGAAATTGTTCATTACCGAAGCATGCAAAACTAAGCCATACCAAAGGAGAAGACCACCAGAGTCAATTGATCACACAGATCCCTCAATGATTTCTCAGAAGAGGTCTACTTAAGAAGGCAACGGCTCAGTAGTGAGGCACAGAAGGAACTTTGTTGCAATCTGACCTCCAAATGTCCTCTCAAACATAAAAAAGCAAAGAACAGCCTTGCTTCAGAACACTGGACTTCACATCACAAAGTGGTTTTACTGTACACATATACGTTTACAGCAAGTGGTTTTTAACATTGTGCCTACCCCATTGCTTCTCTTTGCTTTTCCTAAATCTATCCTGGTGCTGTGCTGAAGTGAAACCTGAGGGCTAAGGTGCTTGGTTGTGCTCTAGTATCCTGTCCGATCCAATATTTTCCACCCTTGCCCCTCACCACCCATTAGATATTCAGGGCCCAATTCCTGCCTTTGCAGGAGTTATTCACCCTCGCAGGCATACCTAAAGCAGTGCAGGCCATATTTCAACATCCTGCCAACCTCTGCATATTTAAATTTGCTGAGCCCACTATTTACAGCAGTGTCAGCTCCACAAATTCAAGGTGAGAGGGAGTCTTGCCCAGCCTCCGTTCCGGTGGTAAAACAGCACTTTTGATGTTTCAGACCCCAGATATCTAAGTCCATCTTGTTGTGAATCCTTCATTTTAAAAATGGTATAAAATAAAAATTAATGGCCATTCATTTATGGTTTTGATACAGTAATGGATTGTATCATGGATTTCAACCAGTAAAAATCCCAGGGTGCCATTTAATAGAAATAGAATTTGACTTTATTCCATCACTGTGGATTGGAAGCCCTGGTGTTATACCCTGCATGGCATAAACACCCCTATTCTAAAACAGTGTACCCTCTGACTCATGAGCAGAAGATCTGCTAGTGTGCATAAATTGTTCGAATAATAATCTTGGGCTGTACACCTAATGTGAGAAACTGATTTTTATTATTGGACAACTTCAAATATAAATAGATATTTGTGGTAAGGTAGGATCTTGTTGAATGTCTTTTCTAAACTGTTAAAGATTGCAGTCAAATTTCTTTGGAGCTTTTCCTGCTCCACCTTTGTAACTGCATGTGTAAATGGGATTTCAGCCGAAGTTACAGCACAGAGCGGGAGAGCTCCTGAGGACATTTAACCCTCTAGTTGTTGTAAAACTATATTGAATCCTACAGCACAGGATATACCGTACACTTCAGTTTCTTTACAACTTAGTCTTGCCTCTAAATGGTAAATATAGAATTTGTAAGATTTGCCTGGTTGTGTATCTATCACTACTGAACGTAGTAATGCTCATTTGCTTTGATTTGTGTTTTTCTCAACTCGCTGGTTTGTGCCTGTTTTGCAGGATATCTTTGCTGTTACTGTTTCCCTGATCACAGGGCAGATTTTATACATCTCTGACCAAGCCTCCTCAATTCTGAATTGCAATAAAGATGTCTTCAAAAATGTAAAGTTCATAGACTTTCTGGCTGCTCAAGATGTTGGTGTTTTCTACAGCTTTACAAAACCATCTCAACTGCCTCTGTGGAGCGTGTGCACAGCTGCTGGTGAGTGTGCATTATTATATTAACAGATCCTTTTGCATCTCGTGAAAATGTAGTTTGTTATATAATTGCCATTGGCAAATGCTAATCTTCCAGCAGCTGATTTGTACACAGATTTGCAAAATACAGCTGTCCAATTACATAATCCAGTAATCAATTTTCCAAATGATCTTAGGATATAAGAGAACACAGACTGAGAAAGGCCATGCATCACCCCACTTTTTCCATAGACATATCAATATCATGGACTCTACCTTAGCCATCTGTTCTGGTGAGGGAGAATTTATACATAAATTCTGATTCCCAAAAGTAAGTGATCAAAGCTCCAAATTAATTACCCATCTTCGCGTCTCCACTATTCAGTCCTGGCTGTCTGTGTGCCCCCTATAAACAACACATCTTTTCATCCTCTCTTACTCAACTTCTCCCCCCCACCCCCCACCCCTGGGGCAGCAGCACAGGGACCCCTGTGTCCTATGAAGTATCAAATCACAAGAAGACATGAATAAACTTGGCACAGAATGGGCGTGTGATTGGCAAATGAATTTCAATATCGATAAATGTGAGGAGATGCATTTTGGTAGGAAGAATAAGGAGGCCACATACTGCTTGGAAAATAAGACTCTAAATGGGGTAGAGAAGCAAAGGAATTTAGGGGTGCAGATACACAAATCATTAAATCCATAGGTTAATAAGGCCATAAAAAAGCAAACAAAGCACTTGGGTTCATTTCTAGAGGGATAGAATTGAAAAGCAGAGAAGTTATGAAGTATAGAACCTTGGATAGACTACACTTGGAGTACTATGCACAGTTCTGGTCTCCATATTATATAAAGGATATAGAGGCACGGGAGAAGATGCAAAAAAGATTTCCAAGGATGATTCCAGAATTGAGAAGTTATACCTATCAGGAAAGATTGAACAGGCTGGGGCTCTTTTCTCTGAAAGAGAAGGCATAGGGGTGACGTGATAGAACTCTAAGATTATGAAAGGGTTTGATAGGGTAATGTAGCGATGATGATTCTACTTGTGGGGGTGTCCAAAACTAGGGATCATAAATATAAGATAGTCACTAATAAATCCAATAGGGAATTCAGTAGAAACTTCTTTACCCAGAGAGCGGTTAAAATGTGGCACTCGCTACCATAAGGAGTGGTTGAGTTGACTAGCATACCTGCATTTAAGGGGAAGCTAGATATACATGAGGGAGAACGGAATAGAAGGGTATGCTGATAGGGTTAGATGATGTGGAGAGGGAGGAGGTTCGTGTGAAGCATGGACCAGTTGGGCCAAATGGCCTGTTTCTGTCTTGTACACTCTATGTACCTCATCTGTCCTTACTCTTGTAATATTCAACATTACACCCAAACAGCTATTTATCCAGTTTTTATTGAGTTAATTCAGCTTTAGCAGCTTTGAGAATCTGTTCTGTGTATTCATTTGTCGGGGAGGGGGGAGATTTCTTCAAGTCGCTTGTCTGTCTTGATCATTTTGAGCCCTGGTCTTATAAATGCTGTGCTGACGCAGGTACATAGGCTGCTTTTGTCTACTTTAGCTATGATCGTAGCTTAGATGGTCTTGGCTTAGATTCCTAAATCCCGGAATAATTCTCGTCATTCTTTGAATCTTATCCTAAGTTCCAATATCTTCTTGACGGTAGGGTGCTCAAAATTGCACACTTTCTATTCCAGATATGATATTACCATTGACCTAAGTTCCAACTGTATAGATTAGAGGTATACATGATTAAATCTTTTGTATCATTCATTTAGAACAACTTAATGCTTTTATACTTGAGGGCTGAGTTGGTCTGTCTCCTTGTCTGTGCACTTTTTCTCTCTGAAGACTGGTCACAACTCCATAGGGCAGAATTTCAATTGACTGCTTCCATCGGGCAGGAGGTGGGCGGAGTGAGCCTGCCCAATTTAAGCGGTCCGAGGCCGAGCCATTATCACAGTCAGGACTCATTCGTATTCCTTCGGTGAGCTGCTCGCACTTTTGGAGCAGATTGCTAATTGGAGAGGCTGGGAAATCTAGTAACTCCACTGCGGAGCCTAGCCGCTGCTGATTAGTTGGATGGGGAGGCGATCCTGGAGGACGTCGGGGGAGGGTCAGATGTCGGGGGAGGGGCTTATTCTAGGCCAACAAAAATTATTTACAAACTTTTGTTTCCCGTTTCTTTTGAGTGGTTTGCAGCGGTCCCTTCGAGGACTGCTCATCGCCAAATACCAACGGGGGGGAGGGGGGAGGATTGTGTGCCATGCAAGCTCCGTCCATCAGCACGTAAAACTTGCAACGGAATCCTTATGCTGATGTAGGACACCAATTTGCATGGGTTAATGAGGCTCTGGCCTATTTCCAGTGGGCTCTTGGACCGCCCATTTCAAGGCCCCCACCAAAATGGCAGAGACCCAACATTGGCCGGAACGGGCAGTAAATGCTGTACTGCTATTTCGATTTTACTACTGCCCTGTTCCCGCCTGGCAGAGGGGAAGAAAATCAGCCTCTATATTTCCCAAATTCTGAACAGGTGGGTTGCATCACGCTTGATGTTACACCTGCTTATCCCTTGATCTAGCTTGTTTGCCTGTCTCCTGATATATTATCACTGTCTCACACATGCCTCATCTCCACAGCTGTGAAAATTGTCAGGGAATTTGTTTCCGCTAAGGAATTTCTTCTCCCGCCGCAAAACAGGAAGAAAACGGCTATGGTTCATGATGACAAGAGTGGGCGAGGCAGTGGCACTGTTGCATTCAGCTCAATACAGAAATCTTGCTCCTGGTCTTGTATTACTCCCATATTAACTAAAAAGCCGAATATAGCTGTGCCAGTGTTGCTGCCTCTCTTGATTCTTGTAAGCCAGGAGATCTGAGCTCTCCACCTGCCCCCCTCCGGCTCAACTTAAGAAAATGTTGGTGTTTTTCTTTTTGCTAATTACTTCCAAATGAAAGTTTTTTTTAAACTTCAGGGATCCTGGTTGTGTGACAAAACACACAGGAAAAAGTGTTGTACCAGATGATAAAATTGTTGCCAAATGTGACTCTTCTAGATTTGATCTTTCACACCTGGTCACTTAGACCTTCACAAAAGGCTCCATTAATTAATAATGGACATCGAATGTTTGGCTTGGAACAAGCCATTCTGTGTGGCTTCACTATGCCAGTACAGTCTTTAAACAATCTTGTGTTCTTGTCATCCCTTCCAGCAATTTCAGTGCAATTCTGTAATTTGTTACCGTCTTTCAGGTTCATCACCTCCGGATTCTATGCAGGAGAAGTCTTTCTTCTGCCGCATTAGGTGAGTACTGGAAGGACTGCAGTTTGATGAACTGAGGAGGAAAGGGCTTATGTATGAAGGAAGAGTGGGAACAAATCTTGTAGACAATGATGTGATCTGAGAGGAGAAAAGGAAAATTAGATTTATCATTGTGAAAGCTTTAACCTGTGAGAATAGCCTCATCCAGGGATAGTGCTCTTGAAAACATTCCTGTGATTTGTCTCCATTTGCTTTTTAAATATTCACATCATACCCATGTGTGGCTTTTGGGTTTAAGGAGTTTGGAATTGGTGAGACATGATAGTTCAGTGCTAAAACTTCCACCACTGCCTACTGATGGGTACAAGGAAACATTTTTTTAAAGCAGCAAGTTGTAGTGATCTGGAATGCACTGCCTGAAAGGGTGGTGGAAGCAGATTCAATCGTAACTTTCGAAAGGGAATTGGATAAATACTTGAAGGAAAAAAATTTACAAGGCTATGGGGAATGAGCAGGGGAGTGGGACTAATTGGATAGCTCTTTCAAAGAACCGGCACAGGCACAATGGGCTGAATGACCTCCTTCTGTGCTGTACCTACTATGATACTATGAAGTACCTTTTAGCCATAAGATTTTCTAATGCTCTTGTTTGCTGAAGAGTTTGCATTTATATTACAAGGGCATCTTGAATCCAAAAGAGTGGGCATCCTCATTAAGAGGTGTTCTATTTTCTTGCATTCACAAGAAGGGGGTTCTCCATTAAGTAGAACACTTCAGTGACCTGAATAGTAAATCAGTAATGTTTCTTTTTAATCTGCGGTAATACCCTTTTTGAGTTTGTTCTGTTAGCATTTACCTCAACTCAAAATTGACAGTAAACTTACTTAAGGGATTTGTTTGTTCATGTCCTTACTTTGTGAGCGCTGAATATCCTCTGAAGCTGTCTAATCCATTTATACAGTTTCTACAAATTTTCTGTTTCCAATGCTTAATGAAAATGAGTAAAATGTGCTTGAGTGTGTTTATGCTTTTTATTTTATTTTGAATCTGATGAGGCAGGCTTCAAGGGTTAGTAGATGAGACAAAGTTCCTTATTTATTCTCTTCTGCCCCACTTTTTCCACCAGGTCTTATATTGTCCTACTGTACTATAAACCCTTTATCCTTTTGTTGTACTCACATCTTCATTTACTAGAGTTGTGGCCTGAATTTTTGTCTGAGAACACAGCTCAACCAAATCCCTTTCAAGATCAACAAAGCATTATTGAATTTTTTTTTCTTGAAGTTGCAGTAAAACCTCTTTGACTTACTGAACAGACTACCATGTTGGTGCCTAGGAAGTATTTGGCTAGTAACACCATGCAGTGACCACTTGTAACGAGGCAGCCAGTCGATATCAGTCTAATTTAAGTAAAACTGTTAGTGATGTTGACTTCTTTTAGTATATGCTATTGGTCTAATGTGTCAGAAAATTGTAGCATTGGAAATTTAAAGACAATGTCTTGGAATTGAGATGTCAATAAATCACTTGAACTTTGTTTTTGTTTCAACCCCCTGTCATTCTTAGGTATATATTCTGAAGTTGGTGGGGTTGTTTTATTCTGTTGCTTTGTTTCCCCTTTTTCTCTGTATCTCTCAGTTCTGGTTGTAAGGATAGGTGTTGGCCAGGATACACTGTGTAGTTGGTGTATGATGACATCAACACTGAAGGAGTACCTTTTTTAAATTATTTGGCCATGGGATGTGGGCGTCGCTGGCAAGGCCAGCATTTATTGCCCATCCCTAATTGCCCTTGAGAAGGTGGTGGTGAGCCACCTTCTTGAACCGCTGCAGTCTGTGTGGTGAAGGTTCTTCCACAGTACTGTTAGGTAGGGAGTTCCAGGATTTTGACCCAGCGACAATGAAGGAACGGCAATATGTTTCCAAGCCGGGATGGTGTGTGACTTGGAGGGGAATGTGCAGGTGATGTTGTTCCCATGTGCCTGCTGCCCTTGTCCTTCTAGGTGGTAGAGGTTGCGGGTTTGGGAGGTGCTGTCGAAGAAGCCTTGGCGAGATGCTGCAGTGCACCCTGTGGATGGTACACAATGCAGCTGCAGTGCGCCGGTGGTGAAGGGAGTGAATGTTACGGGTGGTGGATGGGGTGCCAATCAAGCGGGCTGCTTTGTCCTGGATGGTGTCGAGCTTCATGAGTGACGTAATACATCAAATTAATTGTCAATCCACAGTTACTAGAGAAAATACGTTGAGTGTGATGGTACATATTTTAATAGTTAATGCTACAGTCTGGTAAAGATGAAGAATCTGGCATCCCTCCTACTAAACAGAGTATTTTACACCATTGAGGAATTGGTGCTTCCTTTTCATGTTGCATATTATAGTATGTATTGTTGGCCTCAACTCTGGTCTTATTGCTAGCATCTGATTCACAGTGGAGACCGGCAGCGAGATAGCAGCATCCGTTACTATCCCTTTCACATGACGCCTTATCTCACAAAGGTGCGAACGTTTGAAGATGATGATCAACTATGCTGTTTGTTGCTTGCTGAAAGGGTACACTCAGAATATGAAGGTAAGAGTCTTCTGATTTAATATAACCTTAACCTGCCGTACTTAAGAACATATGGTAGGAGAAAAGCTCCTTCAACTCACTGAGCCAGCTTTCCCCCTCCACCGCCCCCCCCACCCCCAATTTATTTCCTGAGACAAGTGAATATTTATTTATTAACAGTTTACATTTTATAACCCATGTTGTTCAACTTTGAACAGTTACTTTTCACAAATGGCACATCCATAACCCTGGGAGAACGACAACAACAACTTGCATTTATATAGCGCCTTTAATGTAGTAAAACGTCCCAAGGCACTTCACAGGAGCGATTTTTAAACAAAATTTGACACCGAGCCACATAAGGAGATGTTAGGACAGGTGACTATAAAGGCGTGGTCAAAGCGGTAGGTTTGAGGGGGAGAGGCTTAGGGAGGGAATTCCAGAGCTTAGGGCCTAGGCAGCTGAAGACATGGCCACCAACGACAGAGCAATTAAAATCGGGGCTGTGCAAGGGGCAAGAATTGGAGGAAGGCAGAGATCTCGGAAGGTTGCAGGGCTGGAGGAGGTTAAGTTTATGAAGGGTGGAAGGTGGGAGTTTGGCCAGGAAAGCATTGCAACAGTCAAATCTAGAGGTAACAAAGGCATGGATGAGGGTTTCAGGAGCAGATGAGCTGTGGCAGGGGCGGAGACGGGCGATATTATAGAGGTGGAAGTAGGTGGTTTTGGTGATGGAGTGGATAGGTGGTCGGAAGCTCATCTCGGTTAGATAGGATGCCAAAGTTACGAACGGTCTGGTTCAGCCTCAGACATTGGCCAGGGAGAGGGATGGAGTCAGTGGCGAGGGAAGGGAGTTCGTGGTGGGGGCTTCGGTCTTTCCAATATTTAGTTGGAGGAAACTTTTGCTCATCCAGTACTGGATGTCGGACCAGCAGTGTGACAAATCAGAGACAGCCGAGGGGTCGAGTGAAGGGGTTATGAGGTATAGCTGGGTGTCATCAGCATACGTGTGGAACCTGACGTGTTTTCGGATGATGCCGCTGAGGGGCAGCATGTAGATGAGAAATAGGAGGGGGCCAAGGGTGGATCATTGGGGGACTCCAGAGGTAATGGTGCGGGAGTGGGAAGAGAAGCCATTGTGGGTGATTCTCTAGCTACGACTGGATAGACAAGACAGATAATATGTCATATAACACTTAATCATGTGTGTAGATCTAAGTGAGTAGAGATACCTTCATTATCTCACTGCTGGCTCTGTATCACATGTAAACAAAGCTATGAATGTTCAAATTGTAGATTCAAATTTAGCTTTAAATTAAATATGAGGGGGGTGGGGGGAGGGTCCCGGTGGAGAGAAATCTAGAATGCTAAAGAGAAAAGACAAAGAAGCAGTGCAGGAAAGTGATTGGGGTAAGGATAACCAGATTGTGTCAGGAAGGGACAGAGTGTACAAACAAAAGACAACAAATATGGTCCGGGTAAGAAAAAATGGTAATAAGACAAATAGGGCCACAGTACAAAAAAATGTTAAGATGTCTAAAAATGTTAAAAAGACATCTAAAGGCACCGTATCTGAATGCACGAAGCATTCGTAATAAGGTAGATGAATTAACAGCGCAAATAGGTATAAACGGATATAATATAACAGCAATGACAGAGACATGGCTGCAGGGTAACCAAGGCTGGGAGCTGAATCTCCAACGGTATTTGATATTTAGGAAGGACAGGCAAAAAGGAAAAGGAAAAGGAGGTGGGATGGTGGTGTTAGTGAAGGATGAAATTAGAGCAATAGTGAGCAAGGATACGGGTACGGTAGCATAGTGGTTATGTTACTGGACTAGTAATCCACAGACCTGGACTAAAAATCCAGAGTCGTAAGTTCAAATCCCGCCACGGCAGTTGGGGAATTAAATTCAATTTATTTAATTTAATTAAATCTGGAATTAAAATACTCGTATCAGTAATGGTGGCCATGAAACTACCAGATTGTTGTAAAAACCCATCTGGTTCGCTAATGTCCTTTCGGGAAGGAAACCTGCCGTCCTTACCCGGTCTGCCCTATATGTGACTCCAGACTCTCAGCAATGTGGTTAATTCTTAATTGCCCTCTGAAATGGCCTAACAAGCCACTCAGTTGTAAAATCTCGCTTAAAAAAAGTCACAATAAGAATAAAACTGGACGGACCACCCGACATCGGACCACTAGGCACCGGACACGACAAAGGCAAACCAAGCCCAGTCGACCCTGCAAAGTCCTCCTCACTAACATCTGGGGACTTGTGCCAAAATTGGGAGAGCTGTCCCACAGACTCGTCAAGCAACAGCCTGACATAGCCATAATCACAGAATCATATCTTTCAGCCAACGTCCCAGACTCTTTCATCACCAACCCTGGGTATGTCCTGTCCCACCGGCAGGACAGACCGACCAGAGGTGGCGGTACAGTAATATACAGCCAGGAGGGAGTGGCCCTGGGAGTCCTCAACATTGACTCCGGACCCCATGAAATCTCATGGCATCAGGTCAAACGGGCAAGGAAACCTCCTCCTGATTACCACCTACCGCCCTCCCTCAGCTGATGAATCAGTCCTTCTCTATGTTGAGCACCACTTGGAAGAAGCACTGAGGGTAGCAAGGGCACAGAATGTACTCTGGGTGGGAGACTTCAATGTCCATCACCAAGAGTGGCTCGGTAGCACCACTACCAACCGAGCTGGCCGAGTCCTGAAGGACATAGCTGCCAGACTGGGCCTGCGGCTGGTGGTGAGCGAACCAACACGAGGGAAAAACTTACTTGATCGCGTCCTCACCAATCTACCTGTCGCAAATGCATCTGTCCATGACAGTATTGGTAGGAGTGACCACCGCACAGTCCTTGTGGAGCTGAAGTCCCGTCTTCGCACTGAGGACACCATCCAACGTGTTGTGTGGCACTACCACAATGGGATAGATTCAGAACAGATCTAGCAGCTCAAAACTGGGCATCCATGAGGCGCTGTGGGCCATCAGCAGCAGCAGAATTGTATTCCAGCACAATCTGTAACCTCATGGCCTGGCATATTCCTCACTCTACCATTACCAACAAGCCAAGGGATCAACCCTGGTTCAATGAGGAGTGTAGAAGAGCATGCCAGGAGCAGCACCAGGCGTACCTAAAAATGAGGTGCCAACCTGGTGAAGCTACAACTGAGGACTACATGCATGCTAAACAGCGGAAGCAACATGCTATAGACAGAGCTAAGCGATTCCACAACCAACGGATCAGATCAAAGCTCTGCAGTCCTACCACATCCAGTCATGAATGGTGGTGGACAATTAAACAACTAATGGGAGGAGGAGGCTCTGCAAACATCCCCATCCTCAATGATGGCAGAGTCCAGCACGTGAGTGCAAAAGACAAGGCTGAAGCGTTTGCAACCATCTTCAGCCAGAAGTGCCGAGTGGATGATCCATCTCGGCCTCCTCCCGATATCCCCACCACCACAGTAGCCAGCCTTCAGCCAATTCGATTCACTCCACGTGATATCAAGAAATGGCTGAGTGCACTGGATACAGCAAAGGCTATGGGCCCCGACAACATCCCGGCTGTAGTGCTGAAGACTTGTGCTCCAGAACTAGCTGCGCCTCTAGCCAAGCTGTTCCAGCACAGCTACAACACTGGCATCTACCCGACAATGTGGAAAATTGCCCAGTTATATCCTGTCCACAAAAGCAGAACAAATCCAATCCAGCCAATTACCGCCCCATCAGTCTACTCTCAATCATCAGCAAAGTGATGGAAGGTGTCGTCGACAGTGCTATCAAGCGGCACTTACTCACCAATAACCTGCTCACCGATACTCAGTTTGGGTTCCGCCAGGACCACTCTGCTCCAGACCTCATTACAGCCTTGGTCCAAACATGGACAAAAGAGCTGAATTCCAGAGGTGAGGTGAGAGTGACTGCCCTTGACATCAAGGCAGCATTTGACTGAGTGTGGCACCAAGGAGCCCTTGTAAAATTGAAGTCAATGGGAATCGGTGAAAACTCTCCAGTGGCTGGAGTCATACCTAGCGCAAAGGAAGATGGTAGTGGTTGTTGGAGGGCAATCATCTCAGCCCCAGGGCATTGCTGCAGGAGTTACTCAGGGCAGTGTCCAAGGCCCAACCATCTTCAGCTGCTTCATCAATGACCTTCCCTCCATCATAAGGTCAGAAATGGGGATGTTCACTGATGATTGCAGAGTGTTCAGTTCCATTCGCAACCCCTCAAATAATGAAGCAGTCCGAGCCCGCGTGCAGCAAGACCTGGACAACATCCAGGCTTGGGCTCATAAGTGGCAAGTAACATTCGCGCCAGACAAGTGCCAGGCAATGACCATCACCAACAAGGGAGGGTCTAACCACCTCCCCTTGACATTAAACGGCATTACCATCGCCGAATCCCCCACCATCAACATCCTGGGGGTCACCATTGACCAGAAACTTAACTGGACCAGCCACATAAATACTGTGGCCATAAGAGCAGGTCAGAGGCTGGGTATTCTGTGGCGAGTGACTCACCTCCTGACTCCCAAAAGCCTTTCCACCATCTACAAGGCACAAGTCAGGAGTGTGATGGAATACTCTCCACTTGCCTGGATGAGTGCAGCTCCAACAACACGCAAGAAGCTCGACACCATCCAGGACAAAGCAGCCCGCTTGATTGGCACCCCATGCACCAGCTTAAACATTCACTCCCTTCACCACCATGGCTGCAGTGTGTACCATCCACAGGATGCACTGCAGCAACTCACCAAGGCTTCTTCGACAGCACCTCCCAAACCCGCGACCTCTACCACCTAGAAGGACAAGAGCAGCAGGCACATGGGAACAACACCACCTGCAAGTTCCCCTCCAAGTCACACACCATCCCAACTTGGAAATATATCACCGTTCCTTCATCGTCGCTGGGTCAAAATCCTGAAACTCCCTTCCTAACAGCACTGTGGGAGTACCTTCACCACACGGACTGCAGCGGTTCAAGAAGGCGGCTCACCACCACCTTCTCGAGGGCAATTAGGGATGGGCAATAAATGCCGGCCTCGCCAGCGACGCCCACGTCCCATGAACGAATAAAAAAAGATTGTTTATCCATACTTGTACATAGAAAATAGGAGCAGGAGTAGGCCATTCGGCCCTTCGAGCCTGCTCTGCGATTCAATATGATCATGGCTGATCCTCTATCTCAATACCATCTTGCCACTCTCTCCCCATACCCCTTGATGCCTTTTGTATCTAGAAATCTATCTAGCTCCTTCTTAAATATATCAGCGACTTGGCCCGTAGCCTTTGCTGTATCTAGTGTGCTCAGCCAATTCGTGATATCATGTGGAGTGAATTGAATTGGCTGAAGACTGGCTTCTGTGATGGTGGGGATATCGGGAGGAGGCCGAGATGGATCATCCACTCGGCACTTCTGGCTGAAGATGGTTGCAAACACTTCAGCCTTGTCTTTTGCATTCACGTGCTGGACTCCGCCATCATTGAGGATGAGGATGTTTGCAGAGCCTCCTCCTCCCGTCTGTTGTTTAATTGTCCACCACCATTCATGACTGGATGTGGCAGGACAGCAGAGCTTTGATCTGATCCGTTGGTTGTGGAATCGCTTAGCTCTGTCTATAGCATGTTGCTTCCGCTGTTTAGCATGCATGTAGTCCTGAGTTGTAGCTTCACCAGGTTGGCACCTCATTTTTAGGTACGCCTGGTGCTGCTCCTGGCATGCTCTTCTCCACTCCTCATTGAACCAGGGTTGATCCCCTGGCTTGTTGGTAATGGTAGAGTGAGGAATATGCCGGGCCATGAGGTTCCAGATTGTGCTGGAATACAATTCTGCTGCTGCTGATGGCCCACAGCGCCTCATGGATGCCCAGTTTTGAGCTGCTCGATCTGTTCTGAATCTACCCCATTTAGCACGGTGGTAGTGCCACACAACACGTTGGATGGTGTCCTCCGTGCGAAGACAGGACTTCGTCTCCACGAGGACTGTGCGGTGGTCACCCCTACCAATACTGTCTGGACAGATGCATTTGCGACAGGTAGATTGGTGAGGAAGAGGTCAAGTAAGTTTTTCCATTTCCTAAATTGTATATACAGCAGCGTCTCCAATATATTAAAGTCCAAGGGCACACCAATTTTATATTGAGATTTCTGTTCCTGCCTGATCTCCTACAGCCCATGCTGGCCTCATTGTTGCTCCTTTATTGATGGATAAACCTACCAATGAGTGGCCCTTACTGAAATCTGATGTTTTGCATGCTGCTTGACACGTCAAAGTAAAAATTCAGTGCAGTTTTAGTCTGGAGACTGAGACCAGGCTGAAACTTGGATTCATAGCAAGATCTTCAATATAACACTGTTCGATAGAATCATGACTATGTAGTGTAAATGATAATTCATTAGTCAGGATTATAGCGGACATCATTTCAAATAAAGTGATAGGTATCATTCCATAACTTGGAAATATTTGTGCGGTGAGATTACTTTCCATTCAAAGTAAGTGCATAATTATTAATATTTTGGCTTTCTAAAAAGTTTTAGTGGGATCTGGTTTTAAATTCTGTATGAATTTTTTTTATACACAATCTTCATTTGACATGTCCTGGCATTCAAGTGTTTGTGTTTGAATCAAACCATGGAGATGTGAATTGCTGGATTGAGCATTATATTTGAAGAGTTTTAATTCGTAGATGCTATTATACAGCAGTTTTACAATCATGGAGGTCTGATCCCAGGTTGATTTAGCCAAGTGGACTCTCACAATGGAAAATTGTACACAAAATTGTTAATACCTTTTTAAAATTGCAATGTCTATTTTTATGTCTTTGCCAATTTTATTGAAAAAATTTTTTTTTTTTCAGCACTAAGAATCCCTCCTGATAAGAGGGTTTTTACCACTACTCACACACCTAGCTGCATGTTTCAGGATATTGATGAGAGGTATGAATGCACTGCTTCAGATTTTTTGTATGCATTTTGGTTTAAAAAACCATTTACAGCAGTGTAAGGAGAGCTTGGTGCTTTTCTTACTAAAAATTTTAACCCATTTTTTTGAAGTTCCAATAAACTATTTATTTAAAATTTAATTCCAAGTAAGTCGCCATCCTCTCAAAGTAGCCAAAACATGTTTTGAAAGCGTGCCTTTGTAAGTGGTTTGCAGTTCCCCCTACTGGCCAAATAGTGCATATGCAATATTTACATTTTTAATATAAATTGTACGAAAAACAAGTTTGAATAATTCAGATGCAACTATTCGTCATTTCTAAAAAAATGTTTTCCTCATTCGCCCCTGACCTCCCCCTCCCATTTTTCTTCCCCAAGCTAAGTTGTCATTTTTATAAGTTGCCTTCTCCAACTTCCTTGAATTTTACTGTTAAAATACACCACTCTGACCAATAGGATGGTCAAGCAGATGGTGAATAGATTTTGAAGGTTGGGAGGGAAGATGGTAAATATCCAACTATAGGAAACAAAATGTTACCATGAAAACCAAATTGGTGTTTCTTGTTAGTTACAATTAGTGGTTTTTGACTACAGTTCTGTTTGTCCAGTTTGTGTGCTTTTTGTCCATTATTCGTATCAAAGCGCAGACCTGACATTTACGCTTTTAAAAAATCTTACTGTAGATGTGCATTCTGCATAATATCATAATGTTCCATTTTCTTTTAAAGGGCTGTCCCTCTGTTGGGTTATTTGCCTCAGGACCTCCTAGGAATGCCTGTGCTGATGCATCTGCACCCTGATGATCAACCTTTAATGTTAGGAATTCATAAGAAAAGTAAGCTTCTTGATGTTATTTTTTAAAAAATTGGCAAGCATGATTTTTCTCTTCACCCAGGAACAGGTTTACTACTGTAAATCTGATATCGATATCAACAATTTTTCTTAAGGAACAGATCATGGAATACCTACTGCAGTGTGATCTATGCAGATGTTATTTCAATTGGATCTTGCTGGTGCATTGATTTTTCGGGGGGGGTGAAAAAGAAAAACTTCTGAAGAGGTTACAGTATCCAGGACAAGACCGCAATTTTGTGTAAATGAACAGAGGCCTAAGCTATTAAATTAAACCACCATGGGGAAGATGGACCAATTTTCAAGCTTTTCATGTCTCAGCTGATGGCGCCAGTCCCCTTTCTAAAATCGAATGGTGGGTTAGGTTAAGTAACCCCTCCCCATTTTGGGTCCAGTGATAACTACTTACTATTGGTGCTAATGTAGTTAGAAAAAAATGGATTTGTTTTTTGCAGCCAAAGGTTGGAAAGTCATGTTACTGCAGTCAGCAGCTGTCTCCACAATTAAGAAAATCCAGCATGAGTAAAAACCATTCAGTTCATCAAGTCCCTTCTTTCCAGAATCCATGTATGATTATTTTATCATGTATTTCCCTCCCACATCAACTATTGGACCCATTTGCTACCAGCACGAGTTTCTTTCCACTGGTGAGAATTAATAGCTTGAATTTCTAAAGGAGCTACATTGAGATGTGGTGAAGTGATACTGCAATTGATATTTTGCTGGATATGAATGATCATAAAATCAGTATCTAAAGAAAAGATAATTGTAGTGACATAATTTTCCACTCCCATTTTACAGTCACTGCATTACATTTGTGTTATGTACTGGACATAAAATCAAACTTTGGCATTAACCTCTTGTACCATTTTTTTGATTCTAATTACTTTTTTTAAATGGTTGGTGGAGGAGGTTATACCTCAGTAAGAATTAAGTTGCTGGCCACACGAGGCTTTTAATGGGGCAAAAATATGTAATCCCTCCATGATTTGAGCATTGTGGTTTGTGTGGTTAATGACTTGTTGGTTATTGAGTTCCTGGACTTAAGGAAAGTGGTTTAATTTAGTTTTAAAAAACATATTCTTTATTCTTTCAGTACTGAAACATGCTGGACAACCTTTTGAACATTCACCTGTCCGATTCTGCACTCAAAATGGTGAATACATCACAATTGACACCAGTTGGTCAAGCTTTGTTAATCCTTGGAGCAGAAAAGTGTCCTTCATAATTGGAAGGCACAAAGTCCGAACGTAAGTAGTTTTTTTTTATATGAAAACATTCATGATTTGATGGAACTTGAAATTTGGGCATGGTTTTTAAAAAGTAGAAATTGAATCCAGGGTCCCTTTTTTTGCATCTCCTGCTGCAATGTAAATGTTATTCTCTCTCCTGCATTATTGTTTTCAGCTGGGTCATGAGCAATTTATAGCACTTGGATGTTGATCAGATGCTCCAGGGGTTGCAGAAATTGCAAGCAGTGGATGGGGAGTGGGGGGAAATGAATGACTTTTTGGAGCATAGTTCATCTGAGTGGCGTTTCTTCCTTTTTGGGATGAAGTTGGGGACACAAAGAACTGAGAGATTGTTGTTTCTGACCAGAGTTAACGTCCTTGTATCCACAAAACCAAATTAGAAGTGATCAGTTGTTATGAATGCTTAACTGTCAAATGATGACTTCCATAACAGCAAAGTAACCTTCAGAATGTTAAGTATTCAAAATCATGTGCATTAGAAATCTACAGAAAAGTATTCTTAAATGATATAAAAAGGATGCTCACTGCAAAAAATCTCCCTTTAACCTCCAATATATAGGGGTCCTTTGAATGAAGATGTGTTTGCTACTCCAGGGTTTACTGAATTGAAGTCACTCAATCCTGAAATAAAGACCATCACTGAACAGATTCATCAACTCTTACTACAGGTATAACTGATTCACAATGTTCATGGTGTATTCTAATTTGTGATTGGTTAATACATTGGATGCCTATTAAAACTTTTATCCTATCCATTTTAGCCAGTTTACAACAATGGTTCCAGTGGGTACGGAAGTTTAGGCAGTAATGGATCTCATGCCCAGTTCATGAGTGTAGCCTCTTCCAGTGATAGTAATGGCAACGTCAATGAAGAGAGCCACTGGGACAAGCCTGTAAGTTGGTGTCTGTTATGACCTAGTTTTTGCAAACGAACTTGTCGCCCAGGAAGCAAACTCGCATTATGGAACAGCTACCCGTTACTGAACCAGTCCAATTTTCATTTCCATTGATTTCAATTGAAATGACAATGCAGGCCATTTCTATTAGGGGTGGCCGATCCACCTTTGCGGCATTGAAAGTTTATCTTGAATTACGTGAAATGTTACAGATTAGTGAAAAAGGGTTGAGTTTACATGTGCAAATATATAAAACTGTTTCTCAGTGAGGAACTGTGGAGTGAAAGTATTTCCTCCCAATTTTCTCCTCCTTGTCATTCCTGATGGTGTTGACTCTGGCTCAGGGACTGTTCCTTGGGTGCTGCCAGCCCTGTGGTACTTCAAGCAGCCGATCTTTGTTTGAGCTTTGAGCATTGGATGGCTATTTTACGATGGAGGGCATCAGTGCTGAGCCCACTATTGGCCTTAATCCAGAATCCACATAAGCATTTTTCAGCAGGCGCTATTGAATGATGATCATGTGCGGCAACATCTCTGTGCGGTCCACGCCCCCTGCCCCCTGGCAGCCAGAGCCATTGAGGCCAATTTAGAGAATGCAGCTGCCACCCTAGCTGAGATCAGCAAACGTAGCTCAGACTGGGGGTCAAATCTGGAACCTTCTGGTTTATTATGGGTTAGAGTACATAATTTATATCAAAAATGAGGAAGAGCTTGCAAGTGAGTTATCAAAAAGAGAAATAAATGCCGTGTGTATTTCGTGGTTCCTCGTTGAGCGTTTGGTTAATGCCACCTATGCATAATTAAAGTGTTTTTATGGGGAGCTATTAGTATTCATTTAATGTCTGTTTTGTGGGAATTGGATAATTTCTTTGCTGTTATTTACTAATTATAAATACTTGCAGTCAGCGATGAAATAATTGGTGGCATAGTACATCTACAAACCTGAAACCTCGGCACTTTAAGCAAATAGAACTAAAAGTTAGTCAATGAGAAAGCCAATTAAAAGAATGCAGCCTTAGTAGTGATAGAAATATTTGCTCTAGGTAAAACTCTTGGGAGTTAGAGATGTCTGATCGTAAGTCATGGTAGCCTTATAAAGGACGTGCAAGGAAAGGACTTGCATCTGTATAGCATCTTCCATGACCTCAGTATGCCCCAACGCGCTTTACAGCCAATTAAGTGCTTTTTGAAGTGTAGTCACTGCTACAATGTAGTGAAACGCGGCAGCCAATTTTGTCCGCAAACAGCAATAAAATACCTAACCAGATAATCTGCTTTAGTGATGTTGGCTGAGGGATGAATATTGGCTCTTTAAATCATCTGAAAGATGGCACCTCCAACACTCCCTCATTACTGCACTGGAATATCAACCTAGATTTATGCGCTCCAGTCTCTGGAGTGGGGCTTGAACCCACAACCTTCTGACTCAGAGGCGAGAGTGCCACCATTGCTGACACCTTCTAATCAGAATGTTGATCAGTAGAGCTAAAAATACTACTAGCCAATTGAATTGAATTCAAACAATACAAAAATGTTACACAGTACATTGTGCTTTTAAAGATTAATGATTGTACCATCAAAGCTTTCATTAGTTTTTGATTTTTTTCAATCTTGTACATCCTGAATTTTGAAGTGGCTTTTTGTCTCAACGGCAGTGTAATTTTGTCATATCTCAAAAGCAGAATCTGCTACCTATTCAAAATATTCAGTAATTTTAGAGGAAAATTATTGGCTTTCGATCCTTTTGTTTCTTTCCTTTAGGTGACATTTCAGGAAATTTGTACGGATATGCACCTGGTCAAAAATCAAGGACAAACAGTATACATTGAGAGCAGAGTAAAGAGTGAATCAAAGCGCAAACACAAAACTGGTAATGAGCTCAATTATTTTGCAGTCATTATTTAGACATGCATGATAAATCGGCTTGAAATAATTTTGACTGAAATGCATCTTGACTTTGTACATGTGTTGAGTCCACACACAGCTGTCGCAGTTGCAGCTACTTATTTCTGATGGTTACACTAACAGTTGATGAGGAGCAACATTATTTTGTTTACATGGGCAGGCTACAATAATTTGGGGTCACTTGGAAAACCACAGTAAAAGCAAGGACATGAAAATGCTGCTGTTTATTTTTAAATATTCCAGAAATATAATTCCACTTGAATGTGTAAGTGTACTTTCCCTAATGTCTGTAAACATTCAGTTCCTGTCATTTTTGATTTCGTCTTGAGTAACAACATAAAGCAAGAATGGGAGGAAGGAAATATGTTTAGCAACATGAGGGACTACAGTTTCATGACTGTCCTTTTAAATACTTCCACTTATTTTAAAAAGGAAATGTCATTACCTGAACTCTTTTTATAAAAATTACATAAAATGAGTTCTGATTTCTCCTGACCTCTCTTTTTTTCTTAAAAAAAAAATCAAACGACAGGGAAAGGTCTTCAGATCTGTGAAAATGTGAATGCTATTCTCCAATATTAGGTGTGTTGAGTAACCTCACTGAATGCATTCCCATTATTTTCTAACTCAGTAAATAGAGTATTAACCAGGTTTCACAAAGTACTTAAAATTGTTTAAAAGCAGAAATTTGGAAAATTGTAGGTGAACGTCTTGTTTCTCCACTCCTCAATGGTTGAATTGTAAACAATTTTACAACACCAAGTTATAGTCCAGCAATTTTATTTTAAATTCACAAGCTTTCGGAGGCTTCCTCCTTCGTCAGGTGAACGATGTGAAAATGAAATCCTCGTTCACATCGTTCACCTGACGAAGGAGGAAGCCTCCGAAAGCTTGTGAATTTAAAATAAAATTGCTGGACTATAACTTGGTGTTGTAAAATTGTTTACAATTGTCAACCCCAGTCCATCACCGGCATCTCCACACAATGGTTGAATAGTCTTTCAGTATTTACTGACCAGGCTCTCACATGATCGGTCAATTAGATAATGTGAAAAACAGCTGACATCCCAGGAACCGTGCCCCGATACAAGTCACCACCTACATTTTCAAATTCGTTGTAACACAGGTTCCCCATTAGAAACATAGAAATACAGAAAATAGGAGCAGGAGTAGGCCATTCGGCCCTTTGAGCCTGCTCCGCCATTCAATATAATTATGGATGATCCTCTATCTCAACACCATGGGCCCGATATTAGGAGGGCGGCAGGTTGGCAGCGGGGGGTCGACTGGGCGCGTGGTAATGCAGCCAGTGAAATCTGGGTGCTCCGCACGCATTCGCAGCTCGATTGAAGGTACTTACCTTTGCTTCCGGGTTTCATGCTGGAAAGCTGCGCAGCGGGTGGACTGCGGCTGTCAGCTGGAGGAGCCCTATTTAAAGGGGCAGTCCTCCACTGACTGATGCTGCAGGAAATAGGCAAAATTACAGCATGGAGCAGCCCAGGGGGAAGGCTGCTCCCAGGTTTAATGATGCCTCACTCCAGGTATTATTGGATGGGGTGAGGAGGAGGGGGAGGACAGAGATCTCCCCCCCCGCCCCCCCCCCCCCCGGCAGGCGGGAGGAAGCGGCCTGCCTCTGCCACCAAGAAGGCCTGGCTCGAGGTGGCAGAGGAGGTCACCTGCACCGCCAACATATCGCGCACCTGCATACAGTGCAGGAGGCGCTTCGATGACTTGAGTAGATCAGCCGAAGTGAGTATACTTACTCATTCCCCTACACTCCGTCTGCCACATCACCGCCCCCACCCCACATCTCCTTCTGCACTGCCAACACTACTCTGTCACATCACCCCTCACACCCACTCAAACCTCATCCTCATCTTACCTGCACTTACTCAACTCGCCAGTACTCATCCCACCACTACCACTCAACCCAATCCTCATACAATCTCGTGGCTCTATCCCATACTCACCCTCTCATGCATCTCTTTCACAGTCGGCCTCACTCAACTTGCCACTACCCGTGCTGCAGCCACAGGGCATGCATCACATATGTGCAGTAGGCAGCGTAAGGCAAACGTATCATGAGCATGAAGGGGATGCACAAGGGTGTTTGAGGGTTTGTCATGGTTTTTCCTTATATTTAATTTCTGATCAACTCACATAACATATTATATTGTCACCACTACTGCCATGTCTTTGCGAATCTTGTCTGGTTTGTGTAATAATGCCCTTTCCTGAGGATCACTATGAAGACCCACAACTGATGCCACCCATTGTGTCACTGCAGAGTGGGTGTAGGTGTATTTGCAGGGCTCCTTTGTGCAGACGACTGAGAGACGTCGGCGATGTCCCCGGTGGCACCCTGGAAGGATGCGGAGGAGAAGTTGTTGAGGGCAGTGGTGACTTTGACAGTGACAGGTAAGAAGATGGTGCTCGGGCCAGCCGGGAGCAGCTCGGCATGAAGGAGGCTGCAGATGTCTACGACTACATGTCGAGTGACTCTGAGCCTCCGTGTGCACTGCTGCTCAGAGAGGTCCAGGAAGCTGAGCCTTGGTCTGTAGACCCTACGGCGAGGGTAGTGCCTTCTGCGACGCATCTCTCTGTGACGTTGCCCTCCCTCCTGCTGTGCAGGTGGATGTGTCACAGCACTGTGTTGTGGAGCTCCACACGTCAGGGGTGGCCGACGAGGCTGGTGATGCTGTTCGTCCTCCGAGGAGGTCATGACTGCAGCTACGGTGGCCCCCATCCAGAAGATGCACATCTGAGGGGGTCCGCAAGGTAGGTACATGTGTCTGGACCCCGGGGTAAGTGTGCAAGTTGGTGAATTTGATTGTCAGGAGGAGGGTGGTGGTGGCCAAACTTTGTCCAAATTGACAGGGTGGCCTCCTGCATTGAGTGAAGGTCTCCCCCGCCGCCCCCCCACCCCTGTCAAATGGACCTGTGCAGCTGCCACAGGCTGATGGCTGCAACATGTCCATTTAAACTGGGAGTGTTTCCCGCATTACGGGAAACAGTCCCAGTTGTTTGCAAAATCCCACTCCTCCTAAAATGTTATGTTAATCGGGTCTCTAAACGACCTGAAATACCTTAATGAGTACTTTAAGTGGCACCCCGCCAGCTTTAATTGCCAGCGGGAGTCCCGCATGCGGGGGCTGCACGCGCATGTCAGCGCTTCACTGGGGAACCCGGAAGTGGGTGGGTTGGAGCCGGGCTCCGGACCCGCCCCGGGAATCCCCGATTTTTGCAGCCCCCCCCCACCACGAACGCACCCGCTTGGGGGCGCGAAAATCGAGCCCCATATTCCTGCTCTCTCCCCATACCCCTTGATGCCTTTTGTGTCCAGAAATCTGTCTAGCTCCTTCTTAAATATATTCAATGAATCCAAAACCTTAATTTTTAACTGTGAAATGTCTTAGATTTGCATCCTTTTGAAATGGTGTATGCTAATCTATGCCTGCCCCCAAGCATATGGAACAGAAGGATTGCATATAATTGCATATCTTCTAGCAACTCTATTGCGAAGGTCCTTGTGGAGATCTTCAAACATAATTTATAAACAGTGAATCCCATAAGCCACATACAGAACCACAAAACATTTTTAGTTGCCAGTGATCCATACACAGTATGGATTTTGCACAGTGCACACAAATAAAGTGGCAGATTCGAAAGCCACAAGCTTTCCATGGCTAAATGATTTAAATCATTCATTTTTGACTGGATCTATTGTGTAGTTGACTCAATTCACAGCATATCCTTCAATATTTATAATGCGCGTTATTTAATCTTGCTTCAAAAACCTTTCAATTGTGTATAGTAACTGTTGGCCACCTAGTCTCCATTTTTAATATGGAGAAACCAAGTTGAAGGTCAAAAGCTCATAGTGCAGAACACCATTGTGGTTTAAAATGTTAAAAGTTGTTCACTGCCTATGTGTTAAACTCCTTTAACCTCCCTCCCTTTCTCAAAAAGAAGTATCTGATTGGAAAGCTTGTAAAATGCAGGCTCTTAAAAAAAAACACACAAGAATGATGATCTCTCCAACCAAAGAAATGTATATTTATTACAGTTAAAAGAAGGATATTTGTATAAGTGGCAGAAGGCAGCTGCTGCGTTGTTGGGATGACTGAAGCCTTCTGTTGAAAACTCCATATGCAGACTTTAAAGTCAAACTTCAGTTTTATGATGAACTGACATGAGCTACTGCAAAGGAATTAGTTGTTAGCTATAGTGGGAAATGTTCAACTTATGGACTGATGTGAGGATTAATAAATCTAATATCTATTGAAATTTATTTAAAATGGTACATCAGTACATGCCAAACATCACATCTGTTGGGTGCTTCTGATCTGTAGTCTGAAACTGATCGGCATGTTCCCCTCTGCTAAATTCCTTTACCAAATACCAAACTTCATATGACCTGAACCTCTCTTTACTTAACAAATAGATGTTTTGGGCCTTAAATGGACACAGTTCCACCATCACAGAATTATACCTTGTGCATTACTGCACTTTTTTTCTGATAAAATGCCGCTTCACCCACCTTACCGTGAGAAACAAATATTATGCAATTAAGCCTCGTTGTTAATCTATCTTGGGCACCAACATTTTTCCATGGTGTTGACATAAATTCACCACTACCTTGAATTAAACAAAAAATAGTTGATGTTGCAATGGAGTTCTCTAAAATTGCAACCATGTACTTGAAAGGAAAAAAATTTGCAGGGCTACAGGGATAAGGCAGGGGAGTGGAACTAGCTGGATTGCTCTTGCATAGAGCTGGCACGGACTTGATGGGCCGAATGGCCTCCTTCCTTGCTGTAACCTTTCCATGATTCATTTAAATGTAAAATAGAGGTGAGTAGCAGCGTACAAAATGCTGGGGCTTGTAGTTTTGGTTTTAACATTTATCGAAAAGAAACCTCGAAAACCTGTACCTATTGCATTTCCAAATACTTCAGTTATATCAACCACATATGCTTGACTTGGGGACACTTTGTAACTTGGCGAAGGATAAAGGGAATTTATACTAAATTATATATATTCTTAAATAATTTCTTTAAATGTTTCTTAAATCTCTTGCAGCGAAGAAACTGTGTCTATCTAGCTAAATAGTTTTATTTAAATGAGTATTTTTCTGAAAATAACAATCTAGTTTTACCTATAGGACATTAATGTCAAAAAAAACAATGGCCTATAAACCTGTTGGCACCGTTCCCATTTTACAGTTGTAAATGGACGCCTGAGGCGATTTGGACAAGTTGAGTGAGTGGGCAAATACATGGCAGATGCAGTATAATGTGGATAAATGTGAAGTTATCCACTTCGGAAGGAAAAACAGAAAGGCAGAGTATTATTTAAATGATGATAGATTGGGAAATGTTGATGCACAAAGGGACCTGGGTGTCCTTGTACACCAGTCACTGAAAGCAAATATGCAGGTGCAGTCACCAGTTAGGAAGGCAAATAGTATGTTGGACTTCATTGCAAGAGGATTTGAGTATAGGAGCAAGGATGTCTTACTGCAGTTATACAGGGCCTTGGTGAGACCACACCTGGAGTGTTGTGTGCAGTTTTGGTCTTACCTAAGGAAGGATCTACTTGCCATAGAGGGAGTGCAGCGAAGGTTCACCAGACTGATCCCTGGAATGGCAGGACTGTCGTATGAGGAGAGATTGGGTCGACTAGGCCTGTGTTCACTCGAGTTTAGAAAAATGAGAGGGGACCTCATTGAAACGTATAAAATTCTGACAGGGCTAGACAGACTGGATGCAGGGAGGATGTTTCCCCTGGCTGGGGGGGTCTCGAACAAGGGGTCACAGTCTCAGGATACAGGGTAGAACATTTAGGACTGAGATGAGGAGAAATTTCTTCACTCAGAGGGTGGTGAACCTGTGGAATTCTCTATCACAGAAGGCTGTGGAGGCCAAGTCACTGAATATATTTAAAGAGTTGATAGATTTCTAGATACCGAAGGCATCAACGGGTATGGGGAGAGAGGGGGAATATGGTATTGAGATAGAGGATCAGCCATGATCATATTGAGTGACAGAGCAGGCTCGAAGGGCTGATTGGCCTACTCCTCCTATTTTCTATGTTTCTAAGTGTCCAATATGGTGGACAGGGTATACGCACATGCACGTTCCACGCCTGAAATGTGCCACCTGCCATACTGGTAAAGGCAATCTGCACAGGCGTCCAGGGGCCTGCACCTGAAAGTCATTAGGCCCCATATTTGCTTTTGCAAATGACCTCCGTATGCTGCGGTCAGTAGCCTTAGGCATTTGGCAGCCAAACCAGTGCCCCTTAAAGGAACCGCTGGATGCCGCCCCCCAAAAGGTAAGTTGTAACTTTTTAACTTATTGTGGAACAAGAGTGCTCATTTCAGTTCCACATTAAATTCATGGGCAGCTGATTGCCACCGCTCACCCCGATTCCAATTGCCTCTTCCTCTCCCCACCCCCAACCCCAAAACCCGGACTCTACTTACCTCTGATGCCAGCCGATCTTTGTGCTTCCTAGGACTGGCGAGCTGACTCTGAGGCCACGACTAACGCCTGCGTCTTGCCTGTAATAAACAAATGAAGCCGGCGGATCAATTTCCTGTTGTCCTGCCACTGGCCTCATTAGGCGCATGCTGCCTGTGTTTCACCTGGATCGCGCCATTCTCGGCCAGCGGATCTAGTTGATTCACCTCTAAGGTTATGTTACAGTTTCCTTTGAAGCTTTATGTCGCAAAAGGTTTGCCCTAATTCTAAAATTATATTTTGCAGTAACACAACACAAAGAGGCAAGTGGACAGACCAAAGATTTTAAAGTCAGCTCATTCATGGGTACTGCACCCAGCGGTGTCGTAAAGAATGTGCTCTTGGATGAATCGAGATGTAAGGAACAGCCTGTATATTGTTATCAGCAAATCAACTGCTTAGACAGTGTAATAAGGTGAGTGGGACCCTGGACTAGTGGTTGTGTTCCCATAGTTATGTAAATGTGGGTCATTTTTAAAGGCTGTTGTAGCCTGTTGGCATACTTTCAAAAACGCCCTTCTGTTAGATTTAATACCCAGGTCAAACAAAGCCATGTTATGCAAGTTGCAGTAAAAATATATTACCAAATCCTACAGTATAAATGACAAATTGCCAAAGATAATGTCATCACAAAAATTAGTGAAAGATTTTTAAAATATAAAATCCTGTTGACCATATGGTTTTGTTTCATTTTAAGCTTACAGTTGGGAAAAATCCTGTCCTAATACAGCAAAATATATACATTTTTTGAAACACAACAAAGGGTCGAGAGTACAGAACTGATTTCAATGGCTTTTTCCAACATTAAGCATATGGTCAACTTTATTTTTGAAACTATAAAGGAGTACCAAACAAAGCTAACGAAAATTTTATATAAGAAATTTGCTAGCACCTTTCATATTGGGACGTCTCAAAAGTTTTCACAGCCAATGAATTTGTCACTTGTTTTGTAGGCAAGTGCAGCGGTCCATTTGCTCGTATCACGATTCCGCAAATGGCAATAAGATCAATGGTCAGTTAGTCTGATTTGGCTGAGGAATAAATACTGGCCAGGATACTGGACGAGCTCCCTGCACTTTGAAAAAATGCCTTGGGATCTTTTACATCCAACAGGCAAATGGAGCTTCCATTTAAAGTCTTACCGGAAGGACATCCTTCAGTGCTGCACTGAAGCATCAGCCTCGATTGTGTGTTCAAATACTGGAATGAGGCTTGAATCTACAACTTTCTGACTCGGACGAGAGTGCTATCATTGAGCCACGCTGATGCTTCTGTGTCTTATAAGACCTGAAAACCTTAAAATGCGGTCATAGCTCCTTCACCAATTGAGTAGTCATATAAATTACCACACTTTTGTCATGTACCCCTTTTTTGGGGCTGGGGTTGTATAGAAGCAACAGACTATTTTAAAAGGGGGGGAATGTAAGTAAAATATACCTGTGTCTTTACCTCCTGTAGCATAATTGATTTATGTTTCTTTGGCATTTGCAGGTATTTGGATAGCTGCAATATTCCAAGCACTGTGAAAAGGAAGTGTGAGTCTTCATCAGCATCCGATGATGACAAACAAAAAGTTAATAATATGCAGGTGTCTCAAGGTATTTCATACTATTTCAGTATTTACCTAAACTGACTTTGAAATGCTTTGTCTTAGTTGAAAATGACACAGCAAGCTACAGTATGTGTAGAATAATTTGACATTTCTGACTTTACTGAAAATTAATAGTTTAATCAGCAGGAGTGATTGTGCCATGAGGTTGAGATTTGCTTCATTTATTATTATACTAAGATAATACAATTTGAAATATTAACTTTTGCTTACATTCAACAATTTTCCTGCAAAAATTAGTTGATTTAAAAACAAATTGCTGCAAATAGACAGAAGGTTGGTCAGTATCTGAAAGAGATAGATTAATGTATTGTCAGAACTAGCTTGGTCAGACTGGAGTAACCCCTTCATTGGACTGAGGGGAGAATGGATAAAGATCAAGAATTCAACTTGCAAAGAGGCACTTAGTGGGCTTGATAAATTATAAAATGCTGGAAAGAAGGATGAAGTGCCGGCTACCAAGCAAAAATTATCTCAGTCAAGCATTTGGAAAGGTATTGAAAAGATTAAAGAGTGGTGCCAAAATGGAAGGGAAATGTTGGAAGGTCCAGGAGGAGAATCAGGGATACAGCTGAAGACCAAGTAGCTGAAGAGTGACCCAAGACAAGAATGAGATGCTTTTCCTGCAGCATTTTATCTTTACATAATGAAGATTATAGCTATAAAGATCCATCAAATTAAGCTTAATTTGATGAATGTAAATATGCTTGAGGGATCAATTCATTTGTTGGTTTGTGTTCTGATTTTGACAGTATAGTTTAGGTATCCTATAATGATTTGTGTGACATTGCTGTAATCATGATAGAAAATGATAGGCCCTCTTAGTCTAACTAATCATTCTGGAAGCTGACATATAGGTAATGCTGTGAGTTCATTGCTGTCAGCTGGCAAGCAGCAGTTTTCATAAACCCTTTTAGAAAGCTACATTTGGGGCTCGAATTTACCAGGCCTGCGGGTTTCCGGCGGGTTAGGTTTCGGGAGCGTGGTCAACACGCTCGGTGAAATTAGTGGGTTGCCCGCGCGATCGTAGCAGGCAACACACTAATAGGAATCACTTACCTGCTCCTCCGGGGTCCGCGGCGCTGGCCTGCACGTCGGGCGGGCTGCGCATGCAGAGTACGATCTGTCAGCTGGAGGCTCTCTAGTTAAAGGGGCAGTCCTCCACTGACAGATGCTGCAACCGATGGAACAAATTGCAGCATGGAGCAGCCCAGGGGGAAGGCTGCTCCCAGTTTAATGATGCCTCACCCCAGGTATCATCAGATGGGGTGAGGAGGAGGGGGAGGACACAGATCTTCCCCCCGGCGGGCGGGAGGAAGCGGCCTGCCTCTGCCACCAAGAAGGCCTGGCTCGAGGTGGTAGAGGGGGTCACCTGCGCCACCAACATATCGCCCACCTGCATACAGTGCAGGAGGCGCTGCAATGACCGCAGTAGGTCAGCCACAGTGAGAACACGAAGTCTTTCCCCTACACTCCGTCTGCCACAACACTGCCCCCACCCCACATCTCCTTCGGCACCGCCAACACTACTCTGTCACATCACCCTTCATACCCACTCAAACCCCATCCTCATCTTACCTCCACCTACTCACCTCGCCAATACTCATCCTGCCACTAACACGCAACCCAATCCTCATACAATCTCATTGCTCCATCCCATACTCACCCTCTCGTGCATCTCCCTCACGGCCAGCCTCACTCAACCTGCCACCACCTGTGCTGCAGCCACAGGGCATGCATCACATATGTGCAGTAGGCAGCGTAAGGCAAACGTGTCGTGAGCATGAAGGGGATGCACAAGGGTGTCTGAGGGTTTGTCCTGGGTGTTACCTATATTGAATTTCAGAGCAACAAACAGCACACATTATATTGACACCACCACTGCCATGTCTCCGCGAATCCTGTCCGTTGTGTCCAATAATGCCCGCTCCTGGGTATCACTATGAGGACCCACCACTGATGCCACCCATCGTGTTACTGCAGAGTAGGTGCAGGTGTATTTGCAGGGCTCTTCCGCGCAGGCGACTGAGAGACATCGGCGGTGTAGCCGGCTGCACCCTGGAAGGATGCGGAGGAGAAGTTGTGGAGGGCAGTGGTGACTTTGACAGCGACAGGTAAGCAGTTGGTGCTGGGGCCAGCCAGGAGCAGCTCGGCATGAAAGAGGCTGCAGATCTCCACGACTACATGTCGAGCGAATCTGTGCCTCCCTGTGCACTGCTGCTCGGAGAGGTCCGGGGAGCTGCGCCTCGGTCTGTGGACCCTGTGGCGAGGGTAGTGCCCTCTGCGATGCGTCTCTCCCTGCGGTAGCCCTCCCTCCTGCTGTGCAGGTGGGCGTGCAACAACACCGTGTTGGGGGGCTCCACGTCTCTGCGGCGGACGGCGTGGACTGCGAGGCTGCTGGGGCTGGTCATGCTGTTCGTCCTCCGAGGGTGTCCACGCACCACCCATCTGGCAGGTGTTGGTCTGAGGGGTTGTGCAGGGTAGGTGGGTGGTTCCTCGGACTGGGGCTGCGGTTTCGTGTCGGTCTGTCCTCTGGCTTTGCGGGGGGTGGTGGAGGGCAGGGGTTGCCCTACGTGACGCGGTGGCCTCCTGCGTGGGTGAGGGCTCTCCCCCGTGGAGTGCACCTTGGCACCTGCCACAGGCTGCTGGCTGCAACACGCCTGGTTGGAGAGAGACTGTTTCCCCAAGTGTGTGAAACTCACTGCCTTGAACCTAAAATCCCACACTTCCTCTTTTGACAGCTGCTTCAGCTCATTAAATGACCTCAACAAGCAAGGTAAGTACACTCAAGTGGAACCCCGCTGGCTTTAATTGCCTGCGGGATTCCCACCAGCGGGGCTTGCGCGCGCAGCCCCGCACGTCAGCGCGGTACCCGGAAGTGGCCGGGATTTCGGCGCGATCCGGTCACGTGACCGGATATCGGGATTTTCGGGGCTCCCCCGCTGGAAACCCGCATGAAACCCGACGCGAAAATCGAGCCCCTGGTTTCTGTAGTATTTTAGCCTTAAAAGTATCATAAATGCAAATTTTCCCCAAATGCCAACATTTCTGTTGCTATCTATACCAACCCGAAGCTGTGTGTGGCTCCTGTCACAAAATCAAAATTCAGAGTTTGTTTCACAAGGACATCCATTACCAGAAAAGTGCAAATATGAATACTTGACCTGCCGCAGTGCTTTCCTTGGAGTTCCCAGCTTCTGATATTATCTGCAAGCAAAAATGTACATGTAAAATGTGTAGTCTTGGCTTAAGATTATAAATAGAAATATGAATAAAAGCTGCAACTAAGTTGAATTCTTCAAATTAATTGTTACTACTCAATAATAAAGATGGCAACCAATAAAAATAAATAGAATTTTCATCAGTTATATATTGAATCCTCCGGTTACTTTGGCAGAAGCATTGCCATTACTGCATCATGCTGTCAGAGTTCCATTGAAGTCTACAGAAGAGGCACCCACTGGAGCAGTTGTTGGCAGTTCCCTGACTCCAGTCTCCTTACCACGAAAGGCAGAAAGTGTCACCAGCCGGTGCAGTTACAGCAGCACTGCTGTCCACGTAGGAGACAAGAAACAAGAAGCAGATGCAGGTACTGCACTTTACTTATGAAAGCATATCAGTAGAAACTGCAAGGTAGTCGGTTGGGTAATATACATGCTACTAACGTTCATGTGCAAATTGCTAATGACATGATCAGACAAGATGGTCTGAGTATTTAAGGGGGTCATTTTGACTTTGGGTGATAAAATGGACCATGTCGGATCAGCTGCCCATTGTACATTTCTCCCTATTTTCATTTCCATTGGTCGGGAAAGATGTATAACGGGCAGCTGATCCGATATCAGCGATTTTACACAAACCCCAAAGTCATAATTACCCCCTAGGTGTGTAAGCACGTGTGTAATTACAACCTTCATATTCTTGTAATTTGTGAACTGTAATTGAAATTAATTCAGCATCTAGACTTAGTCACAGGTTTTTTTTTGATGAGTGGTGTTGGTACTCCCCTCTTGACCCCACCTGGAAGTATATATATTTTTTTAAAAGTCTTGTCATTAGGACTAGTTTTGAAAAGTCAGAAAACCTGGATGCTTCAGTGATCCATGTTCACCTGCCTCTGTTAATTCAGCTCTCCAGTTCCTGTTAGACTCAGTAATCCTTCCACATTCAGTAAATAAACATTGAAGTATAGAAAGAAAACAAAAATCCTCAAACTATAGGAGTGGGATAATTTAATAATTCCTAATTGAGTCTTTTTTTAAAGTGATAAACAGAATTTTTGGAATTGAACTAACTTTATCCGGTTTAAAAAAGTAGCAATGAACTGCTTTAAGCATCATTTTGTCAAAACCAATTTTAGTTCTGCGATGTGATAAACTAACAATCATCAGTTTACAGTTTCTTGTTTTGTAATGTTAAGTGAAGTTTATTAGTCTTTATTACCCGGTTGTTTCCCTCTTCTAAAACCACAAACTCCTAGGGCACAGTTCCACTCATGTTGGTATCCTACCTCACCCACCTGCCCACTCTTTAACTTGGAAACACTCATTACTACATTATTCAACCATTATAAGCCATCATAGCTATGGCTGACACATAAGCGCGCGCGCTCTCTCTCTCTCTCTCTCTCTCTCTCACCTATTTTGCCTCTCCTCCCCAGCCAAGGAGTGTTGATACTAATTTTAGCAACCCTACTGCGACCCTGGCTAAGATCATCTGACAGCACAGTGAAAAGATCATACCTGACCTATATGGCTTAGAACCAACGTAAGCTTTTATCCACTGATACTAGGGGAGCTGTTCAGTAAAGTTTTTTTTTTTGCATACAGTTACCATAATGCAAAATTGTTACACTTTCTTAAATAATTGTAAACTTGAAATTTAATAGAAATTCTGTTGGAGGATGGACTTGGTATTGCTGATCCTACAGAGAACGTGGCATCTACTATACTGGTCGCCGCTGCACCTTCCGTGAATCAGGAAAAGGAACCATACGAGAAACTTGACCTCACCAAAGAAGTTTTGGCTGCTCATGCACAAAAGGAAGAGCAGATGTTCTTGAGCAAGTTCAAGGAGCTGAATAAAGTAAAAGCATTTGAACAGCCTTGCAAATCATATTTACAAGAACGACACAAAGAATGTTCAGGAGACTGTGGTAATAACCTACAAACATTGCTGCCTTTTATTTCCTCCTTTCAGTTATAAGAGTGCAAAGTGTGATACAGCACAAGGTCTGTTGTAGTTGATGTAGCATGTGAGAAGGGGAGGAATGAGGATAAATGTACTGTGGAAACTTTCTGTATGCTAAAATGTTGCATGTGATAGACCAAATACAATATATATCTGCTGTTTATGAATCAGTTTTTAGAGGTACAAAAAGTTTAACTATGTCACATAACATGGATGTTTTGGCTACAATGGGGGAAATTACCCCATATGTAACAACTTACAACTGTGCATTGCAAAGAAAAGTTTGATTCAAATGAATTTGTATCTCAGGACTCCCATGCTGTTCTTTATAAATTGTAGGTTTTTGAAATTGCATGATAAATTTTGGCCATACTTTTTGTCAGGATCATATTCTTTTGTGAATAAAATTTTTAAAGACTACATCTGACAACCCTAGTGCTCAAATTGAGAAACTAATAAGAAGGCATGTTCATTTTGATGGTGATGTTTTGATCTCTAAACCCAAGGTGATATGGAATACTAAATCACCTGGTTTGACAAGTTCTCTTCCTTCTCCTTTTATTACGACGCATCAATAATGCCATGAACCCTTGTCTGTTGTTGCAACTGTTCCAAGCTGGGATAAAAGTTGCCATGCTAAAATAAGCTTATAAAATAGTTCTTGAAGATCTGTTAGTCTCCTATCTCCGACATTTGTAAGGATCCTTAGTGAAATGAGTTGGGTTGTAACGTCAGTTTAAAAATTGCCACTTCAACAGTTGAGGCAATCAATATTTGTGACAATCCCTCTGTCTCACTTTAGTTGCTTATTTTCAACTGTAAAAACGATTAAAACAAAACTTGAAGTGAATCCTTACAAACTTTCTAACTCATTTTCCTCATACCACAGGATCGCACAAATTTAAACCTGGATGGAATGGTGCAGAACCTATGTACAGAAAAGGCGGCAAGAATAGGAAGCTTAAATCAAAACGCATCAAGCAGCAGGAGTCATCTGACAGTACTGCATCTCATACCAACCATCATAGACTTCCCTCTTGGTCCCCATCTGATGCCTCTCAGACTAGATATTCAGCTATATCATTAATGCCAACCTATCAACTACCATTATTTTCTGCCCTTGGAGGCATACCATCTCTGTCCAACTTTGAAAATGCTCAGGGCATTCACTGCACCACTCCATCTCCGCAGTACTCTGCACCCCTGGTAACTCCTATGATGACATTTGTACTCCCTAATTACGTGCTGCCTCAAGTGAACCATTCTGTGCACCAGCCATTTTTTGCAGGTCAGTTGCCATTCCCTTCACAACCAGCCTTTCTGCCACAAACGTCATTTTCTGCACAGACTTCATTCCAGCCTCAGCCACAGCTCGCACCACAACATTATGATCCATCAGCAGAAGGTGAAAAGACACCTGCTCCAGAAACTCGTGGTGCCCCGTCATGTTGCTGTACACCACAATCTGTAGGACCACAAGGCCATGCTTCCCTTCCATTATTCCAGTCTAGGTGCAGTTCACCTTTGCAGCTGAACCTGCTACAGTTGGAAGAAATGCCCAAATCGTCAGAAGGAATTTCATTTGTTGGAAATGGATCAGTGTTTGATGGAGAAGGGATAGGCAACAGTGCCAAATTTACAATTGTGGACACCATTGCAAAGGATGAAGCAGAACTTGTAAGTGGCTTATGAATTTAAAAAATTTAGAACATCATTTCCATTCCCAACAATTCAGGTTGGATCCTTTTGTGCATTTTTTTCAGGCACAGAATATCTCAACACTTTCATTTTACGGGCAATGAATATTCTGTAGTATGAAGTTCAATATTTAAAAGGAAAAACTCTATCGGTGACTTTTTTAAAAAAAAAACAATCGAACAAAAAGTATAATTTTTTCTTGTTTCAGTATTTTTATTTGAGCTGAAGTGGATGATTATGTTTTGGAGAGAGGAGGGGAGAAAAGTAGAAACTGGCTGTGGCAAAAGTCCCACCAGCGCAATATCTAAAGCTTGCTTTAGCCCCAGGGTGAGAGAAAATAAAGGGCAAAAAAGGCTTTGAATCCTTTATTAAATAAAGACTACTGATCTTAAAAACTGAAAACGCATGATTAGGTGATCAAATAAATTATTTTTTACCCCTATATCTAGAATAGTTTATGGAACTTAACCTGAGGGGAGCTGAATTTTTCTTGTGAAATGTTTGTGTTTAGTGGGCCCCACAGGAAGCTCTGGATGCTCCCTCTTCTTCAGCAGACCTGTTGGAGGTATTCTTTGACTAAGTGCTTGTTATTAATAAACATGTACCCTTGGCTTTGCCTTTTCCTTCAATTCAGTTCTGTTACCAAGCCTGTCTTAATATAATCCGCCAAGCTGGAACTTCCTGGTGATGTCATTGTCACTCACTGTTTAAATATAAACCAACTAAAATAAGACGGGGAGAAAGTGAGTAAATGAATTGCAAAATGGTGTTAAAGGAGCAATGACATCAAAAATTAATATTAAGATTTTGCAATTTAGTATAGATAAATGTGAACTATAACATTTTGGGGGGGAAAGAAACCCATAAAGGAAATATACTTAAGGACTTTTAGTCAGTTTTATTGCCAATTTAAAAATCTCCCCTTTTCCCTAGATTTTATATTTAGTGTAAAAAGGAGAAACTAAACGGATCCAAAATGGATGAACTCACACTTCCTCACATTGGACTCTTATCTGCCACAGTTTTGCCCACTCACTTAATCTGTCTATATCCGTTTGTAACTTCCTGCTTCCATCTACACAACTTACTGTAACTTCATGTCATCTGCAAACTTGGAATGGAAAGTTGTACATCCATCATCCAAGTCACTGATAAATATGGTGAAAAGCTGAGGTCCCAGTATAGATCCCTGGGGAATATTATTTGTCACATCCTGCCAATCAGAGTACCCCTCATTGAATCATAGAAATTTACAGCACAGAAGGAGGCAATTCGGCTCATCATGTCTGTGCCGGCCAAAAAAGAGCTATAACACCTAATCCCACTTTCCAGCACTTGGTCCGTAGCCTTGTAGGTTTTGGCACTTCAAGTACACTTTTTAAATGTGATTAGGGTTTCTGCCTCTACCACCGTTTCAGGCAGTGAGTTCCAGACCCCTACCACCCTCCTGGGTGAAAAAAATTCTCCTCAGCTCCTGTCTAATCCTTCTACCGATTAGTTTAAATTTATGCCCACTGGTTATTCACCTCTCCGCTAAGGGGAATAGGTCATAGAATCATAGAAAGTTACGGCACAGAAGGAGGCCATTTGATCCATCGTGTCCGTGTCAGCTGAAAAAGAGCTGTTCAGATAGGTCCTTCCTCTCCACTCTATCTAGGCCCCTCATAATTTTATACACCTCAATTAAATCTCCCCTCAGCCTCAACCCCAGAAAACCACCCCAGCCTATCCAATCTTTCCCCATAGCTAAAATTCTCCAGTTCTGGCAACATCCTCGTAAATCTCCTCTGTACCCTCTCTAGTGCAATCATATCTTTCCTGTAATGTGGTGACCAGAACTGTACGCAGTACTCAAGCTGTGGCCTAACTAGTGTTTTGTACAGTTCTAACATAACCTCCCTGCTCTTATATTCTATGCCTCGGCTAATAAAGGAAAATATCCCTTTTGCCGCCTTAACCACCTTATCTACCTGTCCTGCTATCTTCAGGGATCTGTAGATGTGCACTTTCCGTTTAACAGCTACTCTCTGTCTCCTGACTCCTAACCAATTACCAACCCATATAACAAGGCTACCTCCAATTCCATGTGCTTTTTATTTTTGCTAATAATCTTTTGTACTAAACCTGATCAAATGCCTTCTGGAAGTCCATACAGAAACATCCATACTTGTCCACGATGTCCTGTCCTTGGAAAATTCACCTAGATTAGTCAGACATGGGCTACCTTTTACAAATCCATGATGACTCTCTTTGATCAACTTATTTGTTCAAGTGCTCAGTTACTCTGTCCCTGATGGTAGATTCCAGAAATTTCCCCACAAGTGACAGGTCTGTAGTTTTCTGGTTTCTCTCCCCTCCTTTCTTAAATAATGGAGTGACATTTGTAATTTTCTAATCCAAAGACACAACTCTAAATCTTGAGAACTTTGGAAAATTATGACTAATACTTCTACAATTTCCCTACTTGTTCCTTTTAATACCCTAGGATGGAAACCATCAGGTACTGGAGATTTGTCTATCTTAAGTCCCTTCATTTTCTCCATTACCATTTTTTTTACTTGTATTAAATCCAATAAGGTCCTCCCTTATTTTTAGGTTTCCTTGTACTGCTGGTGTTTTGTCCTCTGCCTCTACTGCAAAAATAGATACAAAGTGTTCATTTCTCAAGCCTGCCATTTCCTTCTTATCCATTATAGTATCACCTGCATCTAACTTTAATGGGCCCACATTTCCCTTTACCACTTTGTTTCTCTTGATATATTTATAAAAGCTTTCACTGTTAGCTTTGATATCTCTTGCAGGTTTCGCTGATACTCCTTTTTGCACCTCTTATTACTTTCTTTGTCTCCTTTTGTTGCTTTTTATAGCTTTCCCAGGTTGCTGGATTTCTACTTTTCCTTGCAAAGATGAGAGTTGGAAACATTAGGACTGTATTCACTGGGGCAGAACAAGTTAAGGAGGGGGATCTAATAACTGTTCAGAATTCTGAAAATATTTGAGAGTGCAAATAGCGAGATTATGGATATAGCATTGGAATTAGTACAAGAAATATAAAGGGAGCAGTTACAAGAAACTTTTCACAAAGGGTTGTTAGGGTATGGGATGCACTGCAAGTGGCTATTAAAACTGAGTTGATCATGACATTTAAGAGGGAATTAAGATAAATATTGAAGAATACAGTGTAAGAGCAAGAAAATTGGGTAAGAGTAATTAGTTATGATGTGGAGCTAGCACCAGCTCAGGCACAATGGGCTGTTATATAAAACTATCCTTCATTGCTGAAGTTGCTATGATTCTTTGGGCTTTCTTGTTTGGGGACGGGGAAAAAGTAGTGATTTTCATCATTATATACAAACTAGTGGAGGATCACATTTTGTTTGACAAATCATTGCTCTAGTATTTTCCTTCATGAAATCAGTTCCCTTTTAAAACTAATTGTTTTGGTTTTTAAAATGGATATAAATGAAGAGATTCCTCTCTCTGGAAAATACAGTATTCCTGAAGTGTGTGTGAGACAGAAAATATATCTTGACTCTGCATTATCACTGTAGTCTCTGCAGCTCACGCTAGATCCAAGACATCAACAGTGTTTGCCCTGTATGCGAGCAGTGGTCAAAAACTGAATGAATGGATCTAAGCATTTTCAGTGCATTGGGTCTTGACTAAAATTTTCTCTCCTGTTTTTGTTTTTTTGTTCTCTTTCTCCCCCTCCTTTTTTTCTCTTTCTCCACCTCTCCACCCCCCCCCCCCCCCCCCCAGCAATTCGTGAAACAAGTGGGTCGATGAGTGACCTAAACCCAGGCCTCTGCTAATACTTTACTGTGTCCCAGGAGGATAACTTCCAAGGTGGCAAAGCCAGGCTGCAGAATTTACATTGTGGGATATTACAAATGTCGTAGCTGTGTCCATCCATTCCTTGGTGTAGCATGTTGGTTCACGAATGCTGTACGATTCTGTTCCATTCAATCCAAAGCATTTGCTACTGAATATTCTGGCTATTGCAGCAGTTTGAAATTGTAATTAGTGAAATGATTGACTGTGAATGAGCTAAACATTTCTGAATTAATTTGCTTTTGTTTTCTAAAGGCTGAAGCCCAGAATAGTGATGCTCACTCCACTTCTACTGACCTATTACTGGACCTGTTGCTTCAGGATTCTCAATCAGGCACAGGATCTGCAGGCTCAGGGCGTGGAGGATCGACTGCCTCGTGCTCTTCCGGCTCTTCTCCTAATGGTTGTGGAATGTCAGGTAACTTCATACGGGTAAAGTTTTCTACTATAGGAGAGTTTTGACTAATGCTTTAAAAATGACCACAAGTTGGAAGTTCTTCCCCACCCCCATCCAAATCAAAATTAATGCAAGCGAATACATTAACTCATCAAGAGCTAATTTGATGGGCTTATGGGTGGAGCGAAATAAGTAGTGCTATTAATTCCTTTCTTGCAGAGCAACTGGCATTATAATTTTTTTATACAATTGTCAAAGGCTTGACAAGTCAGCTGAAACTAACACTAGTTAGTTTCAGCTGACTTGAGAGATTAGTTCAATTTCTGAAATAAAATCAATCTTTGTATCCTGATGAATACTCCCTCCTTTTCCTGAATTGTTCATTTAGAGCTCTAAAGCTGGAGGGCAAGTTTACTGTTACCAGCCCCAAATTGGCCTCAGCAACGTAGGTTTTCTGACTTCTCACAGTTGGAGACTGTGGGATAGATCTTGACTTTATGCGATAGCGTAAAACGGGTGATAGCACATCAGCCCGTTTTACATCTCTCCTGATTAACTTCAATGGAAATAAAAATCAGGAGAGATGTAAAATGGGCTGCCGATTCGCTATCACCCGTTTTACGCTATTGCACAAAGTCAAGATCTATCCCTGTGTGAGGGATGTTCACATGCTATTTTGTCTGCTCACTTAATCTGTCCATGTCCCTTTGTAACTTCCTGCTCCCATCTACACAACTTACAGTGCCTCACAACTTGGTGGCATCTGCATATTCAAGGGGCCTAACACCAGTTTTAGGCAGGTGCCCCAGGCACTCGGTGGTTGCGGCAGCCAATTTGCCAGCTGGCATACTTTGGGGGTATTGGGTGCAAGAGATTGCTCCCAGAAATTGGTCCCCCCAATGTCCATTTCGCGTCCAATAACCAGGCATGATAGGGATCAATTTCCCCTGCATAGTCTACGGACCAAGATGTTTAACTTAAGATTTAACTTTTCTCCTTGATGATACTAGAAAGTTTTTTTTTAAAAGAAAATAGTGGTTTCATTAGAGGAAAGAAGATCCAAGTCTTTAAAATGCTGAGAGTTCTTGGTAATGCAGATGTAAGCAGACTAGTTACTTTGTGCTCATGATCCTAGAGGACACTGGTACAAAATTATCACCTTCTAGAATTAAGAGGTTAGAAGATCTTCTCCCCTTCATTTGCTCTCTCACAAACATAGACAGGTGGAGCAGCTTCTCAGAAAAAGCAGTTAATGCAGTGTAGATGAATTCCTTCAAGAATTTGTAGATATTAGCTTGAGAATGGAATTGAAGTTTGTACGGATACGAGGGGATAGAATTTCCACGGAGTTCTCCTGAGCTCCCACCAGAACTTTGTTTCTCCAGGGTTTCCACTGAAGTTACGGCAGGAGATCAGGAAGAGCTCTGTGGAACATTTGCGGCAAGATGATTAAATACTTCATGGAGCACTTTGATTTCTGTGCTGATAGGCCCGTGGAAGGTAACTGGGCAGGTTTGATTAACTATCGAAATCCTAAGGATTCTTTATAGACCTTGCTCTTGAGTGACGAAATGAGATAGACTCTATATTTTAGGGCAGGTTGCATATTCCTGTGGAAGCAGCAAGCTTGATCGACAGAATAGCCTTTATTAATTCCATGTTTCCTTGTGTTTTTGTTCTTTGATCTAACCACTGACCATATTGATGATTATTTTCCTCTAAATTGAGTTCTGTTATGGATGTCTTTTTTAAAATCATTATTAGGTAGTAGCCATCTGAGCAACACCAGCAAATATTTTGGAAGCATTGACTCCTCTGAAAAAGACCACAAGTCAAAAATAAGAATAGGGACCGAGGAGAGTGACCACTTCACTAATTATGTACTCCAGGACGCAGTCTGGCTATCGATGGCAAATACAGATGGGACAACCATGATGACCTACCAGATTCCATCGAGGTCAGTGCTGGAAATCCAAGTGGAGATTTTGTTGAGAGGTGTTTCAAAAGCTTTCCATTCTTTGTGTCTGATACAAAATGTGATTGTGTTAAACTTTAAATAGGAAGCTTATTTTGCTCAATTTTTACTTAACCCTAAATGTTACCTTTGCATTAATCCACGTTTTTTTTTACTGAATCTTGCAATTATGATTTTAAACCTATTTTAAGACTGCCTCGAGACTGGCATTTTATGTTGAAATACCTTGCTGTGATCATCTGAAAGTTTGCTCAAGTGACCCACTGAACAAGAATGGTGAGTTCTGTGCATTACTCTACTTAATGATGTCACATCAGAGGAATGATGTGGAGATGCCAGTGATGGACTGGGGTGGACAAATGTAAGGAATCTTACAACACCAGGTTATAGTCCAACAATTTTATTTTGACTCACTCACCTGACGAAGGAGATAATCTCCGAAAGCTTGTGATTTTAAAATAAAATTGTTGGACTATAACCTGGTGTTGTAAGATTCCTTACATCAGAGGAAGTTCTACTTGTTGTTTGCTCCCAGACTGCCTTTGGCTGGTAGTTTTGAGGCATAAACTTGTGAAGGAGAGATTGGTAGATATCTCCTTTTTTTAACCTATTAGGATGCTGTCCATTTGGTTGTCTAGAGTTGCCCAATAACCAATTTTCTGAACTCTTGTAGTTTATATTTAGGCATACACTATATACCTAAATGGGTTGGTTGTATTCATTATACAGTATTCCAATGCAGTGTGAAAACTGATCATTTTTTGATCCTTGCTTCTTTAAATGGTGCTTTCTTGTCCTTTTGCTTTATGAATCTTTATTGAGATATCAGTTTTTATTTTCTTTAAGGACAAAAAGTACTTTCCTCCTTTCTCTGTTCCCCCGCCATAAAAGAAAAACCAAAAAAATATGTGGAGTATTAACCTTTCCTGCCTTCTTCCTCCTTTCTCTTTCTCCACCCCCCCCCCCCCCCCAAGTGTGTGCTTTTAAGCTTTTACAAAGTTAAACATAGATGACCCAAGCTCAAATAATGTATTATTTCAACTTGATTTTCCTACCTGCATGTTGACCCTTATCCTGCTCTCCCTCTTTTGGTTTCTACTCCTATTTCTGTAGATGAGGTTACAGTTATTTATCACAGCTCTGTAGGTTAGCAAAAGACTTAATGAGCAGTAAACAAAGCAAAAAACATTGAGCTTTAAACACTTTTTAGGTTCCTTGTGAAAAATAAGACTATGAAAAGCAAACCTTTTGATGTTTGAAAAGTGCATTTCTCCACCAGAGATACAGGAATAGTATAGCGTGTGTTACCTGTGTAAGAGAAAAGGGAATCTCAAACAATGGTGCTCTATTGGAGGGAGAAATATCAGAAAGGCCAATTTATATTCTGACTGCATGTGAAATTGGATTAGCATATGTTTGACAGAACAATTTTTTACAACAAGGAGTAGATTTTCAACTTACCACCCAGGTCTAAAACTGGTGTTGTGGGATCGGCTGCATGTTATACAAAAGTATAGAAATTAAAATCAGGTGGTTTCTGTAACGGGCAGCCAATCTGCAAGACCAGTTTAACGCTCGGATGGCGAGTTGAAAATCTACCGCATGTCCTCTGACTGCAGCAAGGACATCACTATATTCCAACGACAGTACTCTAATGGAGGGAGAAATATCGGGAAGACCCATTTTCATTCTGAGGGCTTGAGAAATCGGAATTGCATATATTTGACGGACCTATTTTTGCAATATGGGGGGTAATTTTAACGGGCGAGTTAAAATTTCGAAAAATGTGAAAACCGACTGCAACCTGCCTCCAAGCGAGCCTAATTCCGGTTTTAATGGAGAGGGGATTGGGGGTGGGCGACTAACCTGCTCTCTGGAGGCTGCTCCCTAATTTAAATATTTGAATGAAGCTGCTTGCCTCAAATTTTAGCTGTGTTTCAGATTTAATGCCTACGGGTCGGGTTTCCCAGGCCTCGGGGAAATCCAGCAGCTGAAAGTAGGTGAGAACGGCTGAATCCAACAATTAAGTGCCTTTCCAGCACTGCTTGTGGGCCAGGAGGAGCAGAAGTGCTTCCCCCCCCAGCCCACCAAGCAAACCTGTTAACCTCCCCGTGATCAGACACCCCCCACCCCCCGCAATCTCTCCAACCCCCCATCCCACTTCCCTGGCCCCCGACCGATCTCTCCGGGACCCCAGCTCATTTTTATTTTCTTTCCCCCTCGCCATTTATTCTCCACTCTGGGTCCTGGGAATGTTTGCGGTGCTCCAATTAATTGCCCTGGGTGAGATCAATGATCTCACCCAGCACAGACTAAGGATTGAGGTTTGCGTCAGTATTCCTAATCTGCCTGGGGAGTTTACAAGGTTTCTATTCCTTGCAATGGTTAAATAATTTAATTGATCTCTGAACGCAATTCTCTGTCAAGAATAAAAGATACCTTGTAATCGAATCTTTGGGTTTGGATAAAATCAAAGACCCAGCACAACGTTGAACAGTTTATAACACTCTGAACTCCAGAGACATGTTAACCATTTTGAAATTATTTCCTGGTATCTATTAAAATTAAATTATATGTACTATAAATGGATTTCTGATTTATGGTCTGTTCTTGTGTCAATATTAACTGTTGGTGTCGATGCCAGCAATCTGCTCCATTTTATGGAATGATTCTTGCACAAAAAGATACACAATTTGATAATTACAGCAGGTGTTTTAGAAATAATCTGTATTGAATGCAATTGAGTTCTATTCTAGTATGTACTTTTCTTTAATGCCGTATTTTATTATAACAATGAGACAGCAGTCCAGCAGATTTTAGGCTTGGTTTCAGTTGCTAAATGTTTTAGTTATCGGCGATAGATGGCTGGGATTTATTCTTAAAACCCACATTTAGATATCTGGCATTCGAGTAATTCCCTGCATACATGTGGTGCATACAAGTCTCCTGGAAGAATTTACATTTCAAGATGTAACGTTATCCAAATAGTCTAATATAATTGCCCTGACAGGATCAAGTTGTAGAAAATTTACAAAAGGTTCTAGGTCTCGCTAGGTGCTTCAGATATTGGGAAAATAAATGGGGCATTAGTACACCAAAGCTCATAGCTAAGTTAAGATATGCTTACAGAGGATGAAATAGCAGCACAAACTCACTGTGATACTAGCATTTGAACACTTAATGTGTTCATCTGAAATTATTCTTCATTTTACCAGCAGCGTTAACCCAACCATTTTAAATGGGTTATGCCTTTGCTAAAATGGCAGAGAGAAGAGAGATAAACTGACAAGTGAAGTATTATACGCGGAGATTCCACAGTGAAATTTGAGTACTGAAGTGTGATTTGTTTTTTTCCCATTGACACTTGGTGCTTTGTAGTGGTCACCTTGTTAAAAGACTGCTTTGAGTCATATGTTAAGTACAGTTATTGCTGACAGTATGTTTGCTTTTAATATTTTGCTTTGTAAGATTGAGTAGAAAGAAGTGCAATCAACATGCTGATCATGATTGTTACAATTCAGGGACGTTGAAACAGTTCTAAAGGAGGACAGAGAGAAGCTGAAAATGATGCAGAAAAACCAACCCAAATTCACTGAGAAGCAAAAAAAAGAAATCTCTGAGGTCTTTCCCTGGTTCAAGACAAATATACTACCAAAGAGCATCGATATCACAGTAAGTATTGTTTGTCAAATTTCCTTAATTTATTTTGGCAGAATGATTGAATTTTGGTTTCATGATGAAGTCCTCACCCATTTTATCAACTGACAGTATTCAATAGTCCCAGATAAGGCATAGTACAGCCAGTACTATAGTAAAGTTCCCTCCTTTCTGTCCCAACAACATGCAATAAATCCAACTTCTCAAGCACCATTGCTGCACCATTGTGAATTTTGACAATTCTTGAATCAGCCATCCTTTTGGGCTCTAAAGTGACATTGCCAGTTTTAGGGCTAAATTTAAGGCTATTTTTTGTACTGTAGCCCCACACCCTTTAGACACTGTGTTGAGGTTGTCCAAACTTATTTCACATTAAAATCGTTCTGGTCAGCAGACAAAAGACTTTCATTCCATTTAATCAAGGCTGCATTTTAACTGAGGTGAAAGGCCGATATGACAATCCAATGTGCCACCTAGAAGGACAAGAGCAGCAGGCACATGGGAACACCACCACCTGCACGTTCCCCTCCAAGTCACACACCATCCCAACTAGGAAATATATCACCGTTCCTTCATTGTCGCTGGGTCAAAATCCTGGAACTCCCTTCCTAACAGCACTGTGGAGAACCTTCACCACAGGGACTGCAGCGGTTCAAGAAGGCGGCTCACCACCACCTTCTCGAGGGCAATTAGGGATGGGCAATAAATGCCAGCCTCACCAGTGACGCCCACATCCCATGAGTGAATTTTTTTTTTAAATCTCCCACTGCCGTGTAATTACTATGCTGATTTTTAACCTTAATACTTCGTCAATACTCAAACTTGGGGGTGGAATTTCAGAAATAGGACATTTCTTAACCAGGCAGTTTCCTGTTTTTTTTATAATAATACCTACCCAGAAAGGGGATTATCCTCCCATACTAAAGTATTTAAGATTAAAAATTTGCCTGTTCTTTTCCCCACCCCCCTCCTAGTTGAGTAACTGTAAATGAGGTACAAGACTTGTGGCTTGTAGAAACCCATCCTTGAGGTAATTTATATTCATTATTCCATGTTTTTAACTTGTGACTTTGCACAATTACTTACACATTTTGTTTGGTTCTAAAACATACCAAACTGCAAATAGGTATAAAAGTTACCAACAGTATGTAGATATTTGGATCTGATCATGCAAAATGTTCAATATTATATGAAGGAGTAATTTGACCTTCCATTTGAAAATTTCAGCTAGAATGTCCAGATTCAAATTTGAACCAAAGTATCACAACCTGTACTACTTTGCAGGGTGCAAAATTCACCATTTTGTATGAAAAAGTAGTCATCTCAGTTTTTCTTTATCCATAAAAGATGTTACAAGTCCTGGTTCCACGATTGTATTGAGATTTGGGCAACATTCAGATTTGTTTTGTATGAAAATGGGCTGAAAAGTGTTATCATCTTCAAAAAGAAACTGAGATTTTACAGGACAACTTGTGAATCTTCTACTAAAAGCAATCTGGAGTAATTACTCAACCTTCTTTAGAGAATGCAATCAAAAATGCCATAAAATTACAATTTCACAGGATTTATTATAAGAATGCAATTGTCCATGTTTCAGGCAGTCAGTTTGTAGAATACACTATGTCTGGGTGCATGAAATAACATCTTTGTTTAAACATTAAAGAATTAGGTCTGTTCCTGATCAAAGGGAAAAATTAAATTATGATAGTAAAAATAGATTGAGTCCTGAAACCAGAACTAAATATCAAAAGTAACTTCATTGGCTGTTGACAAATAATGGAATATGAGAATGGTGAACTGGTTTATTGTACATATCTACTTGGGGAGAGCAGTGATGATCAAATAGAACTGTTTCATTTTTATGTTTTATCTCATTGAAAGATATAAAATTCTGACAGACTGGATGCAGGGAGGATGTTTCCCCTGGCTGGGGGTCCAGAATGAGGGGTCATAGTTTCAGGATACGGGGTAGGACATTTAGGACTGAGATGAGAAATTTCTTCACTCAGAGAGAGGTGAACCTGTGGAATTCTCTACCACAGAAGGCTGTGGAGGCCAAGTCACTGAATATATTTAAGAAGGAGCTAGATTTCTAAACACAAAAGGCATCAAGAGGTATGGGGAGAGCGTGAATATGGTATTGAGATAGAGGATCAGCCATGATCATATTGAATGGCGGAGCAGGCTCGAAGGGCCGAATGGCCTACTCGTGCTCCTATTTTCTATGTTTCTAACTGCATATGGTTCAGACAAGAATAAGATTTTGTTCTAGAGTTAATGAAGCAGCGAATGTAATTTCCTGTTGGATCATTTTGTTGCAATGTTCATTTCAACACCACACAGCTAGTATGAATAATAACCATCAGGTCTGCAACTTTTTTGACAGGGAAGTTAAATTTCAACAAGGACAAAGAGGATTCATTTTTGAACTGAATTGGATCTTGGTGTCAACTTTTTTATTCCTGACTATGAAACTAATTTGGGGTTAACAACAACAACTTACATTTATATAGTGCTTTTAATGTAGTAAAACATCCCAAGGTGCTTCACAGGAGCGTTACCAAACAAAACTTGACACTGAGCCACATACGGAGATATTAGGACAAGTGAGCAAAAGCTTGTTCAAAGAAGTAGGTTTTAAGGAGCATTTTAAAGGAGGAGAGAGAGGTAGAGAGGCGGAGCGTTTTAGGGAGGGAATTCCAGCTGAAGGCACGGCTGCCAGTGGTGGAGCAGTTAAAATTGGGGATGCGCAAAAGGCAAGAATTGGAGGAATGCAGAGATCTTGGAGGGATGTAGGGCTGGAGGAGGTTATTTTGGGTTTAGTCAGAAATGGACAGATCTCCAGTTTATCTAAATTAGAAAACATGTTCTCTTTGAACAATTAAAAATGTGCAACGGCTAGAAACAAAAATGGAGGAGACTAAATATTTTAAATTGATTTACTTGTAATCTTTTATTCTGTCATATGATTTTGGTTGGAGGGAAGGTATGGAATTGCATCAGCCTGCTTTGGCTTTATGTTGGATTCTAACTCTTGTTAATTTAGACTTTAGTTTGCTGTGAAAAAAATGCAGCACAAAGCAACTCAACGCCGTTTGATGTCGAAATTCATCATCTAGAGTTGAATGGAATGATGGAGCCAAGCTACGATGTTGGCTATCAGCCCTTGATCTTTGCAACTGAAGAGCAAAAACATGCAGAAATAGCAACCTTTAATCTGGAAATAGAAACAAATGCATTTGGAAACACTGCAAGTTGAAAGTGTTTAGACTGCGCAAAAGGACTTCTACTTAATAGGTATGAATGCACAAAACTCCTCCTTTTTGAGTTTCAGGAAATTGCATCTCACCTTAAATGAAATGTTCAAGTGGAAAAAAGAGATTTTATGGAACTCTTTTTAAAACTGAGACATTATTTAATAAAATTGTGTTGCTTCATGTTGAATTATTACTAAATGATCATATAGTCTGGTATTATTGTATCTGACATTAGTGGTTAACCTTTACATATCTGTTAGATTGTAAATAAGACACTAGCATTTCTGATTTTTTTTTATCTCGTCATAAAATGATTTTGACAATCAGAGTTGATGTTTATGTATTCATTTCACCATATAAATAAATATCCTTGTGGTGGTTTGTAATTGCTGTTACAAAAGTCTATTAACTGGCTGTAGAATTTTGTACTAGCAAGGGGGAAAGCTTTATTCCATAAAATCAAATATTTTAGCAGAATGTTTACTAGTTGGAGACTTACACCAAGAATGCTAGATACTTGGCAGTGAGCTAGAAGACTTGTGTTTTCAGATAGTGTACGTGCAGATCCCTGAACCTGAACATTTAACTGTCCACTTCTAACTCGGTCATTCTAATTTCTGGATGCTAATTGGGATATGTACTAAAGCTGATATTTTCAACTTTGATCCTCATTAGCATGGACCAGCAAAGTCCACAACAGTAAACATTTGGGGAAGTGAAATTACAGTGACACACTCAAATTCTGGACCAAAGAAATGAAGAGTGAGCCCAAGAAAGGCTAAAGTAAACCAAAATGAAGCTTGTAGATAATTTTTCCAATCCTAAGAGACCACACAACAAGCAACAGTCCAGTGCTTCATTAAATCCTCTATTAAATATAGCGCTCCAGCTGTTGTTAAAGAAGTGCATTGATGCAGCAGTTGTGTATTTGAGGCAGTGTGATGTAGGACTTGACTCTGCACAGCATCACATGACAACAGGTAGACAATGTTTTACCAATTTGTAAACTTGTTAGCTTGTTACATAGAGATTTAAAAAAAGGCCTGTTTTCATAAAATGTCCTATTTGTCAGATTTCCGTAAGGAAATTAAAACTTTATACGTAACGTGTGCATAAATTATAGGTATTTTAAAAGTTAACTCAAGTAGTGCTAATGTGATGTGAATTGTAATAATTTCACAAAATGGGTATGTTTTAATATTTGCCTTATTTCACATAGGGTAACACAATTAAGATATTAGATGTTAACTAATTCTCCCATGTCTGGGGATTCCAAGCAAGAATACAGATATAAGCAAAGAATTCCAGATATCCCCTGATCTGTAGGATTTCTAGTGTCCAGTAAAACTTGAAATTGTACTGTAGTGTGGGTATCATCTCTTGGTCATGCACCCAAAACATTGTGGCGTGTGAACCGTGTGCTGCAGCCATTTCTTTTGGCTGCCGTGCTCCTCTTGGGCCATGAGAGTGTTTATTTTTAATTTGAGATGGAGCTTGCCCAGTCAACGTCCTCCATTATTTTCAATGGCTCCACAGAAAAATAACAGTGGACTTGTTGTGATGCAGAAGATGGGAATGAGTGTGACTGCAGAATGGGTTTAGAGGATTAGGCCTGGCACAAACCACCAGTCAATAAATGGCTTTGACTCTCCCCGCAACTGGATTAGTGGACTAGTTACAGATCGGGAGATGAGGGAACCAAAGTAAAAGTAAATGTTATACGATATATTGGTCTAAATCCTATATGGATGAGTCAAACTGCATGAAAAAAGTATGGAGATGTATATACACTTTTCCCCTTCCTCTCATGTGCAGGTATATAGAGAGAGAAAAATACTAGATATGGGGGAAGACTATGATGTACAGGAATTCTAAGATATGGGAACATTCAGCAAACCAGGTCCTGTCTACTTTTTCCTCCAGAAAATGTTAATTTTGAAACTTAGCAGCTGGATTGATGCCTCAGTGTCCATACCAGCATGGTTGCCCTAGAAAATGAATAATTTTGTTTCCTATGCCAAATTCTGCTCCCTAATTGAAAGGTTTGAAATATGACCTTTTCCATATTGAAGGTCGTTCCCCTGCCTTTGCCAGTTCTACTCAATAAATGGTCGATAAGAACGGCGCAGTTTGATTTGTTCTTCACTATCTGCCCTGGCTCCTAGCACACATAACGCCCTTGTATGTGGAAGTGCCTTATTTCTATTTGGAGCCACTCCTGATCATCTTTGAATGACCAGGCGCTTGTATGGAGAATCATGGCCAAAAACACAAAACCTATGCCCTGGTACATTACGGTATAGCATATTGGTTCATGCTGTGTACTATTGGGCTGCATATGAGTTTTTAAAGTACAATGGAATTGATTATTAAAATTTTCACTCTGGTATTTGAAAGATTTGGTTAGCATTACACACACTCATTTAATAGAAGATTTGGAATTGTGATTTCAATACAGTGCCACTTCACCCTGAATGGCAAACAGTGTCCTGATTTTCTAGCTGCTGAAACAGGAGGTTCTGAAGGTAGAAGAGAGATTCTGATCTTATCTGTCAATTTTGTAGCAGACCCTTCTCCGAGGGTCCAGTTTGATTTCAAAATGCTCAATTTTCATATTTCTATGAGATGTCATCTTCAGTCTTTTTTTGATATCATTCGCTGAATATTTTTTTGAGCATTGAGTTCTGTTGGCTTCATTGGAATGCTGGCTTGAAGATGATGCTGAGCGTGACCGTACAAGATAGACCATAAGAGATAGGAGCAGGACTAGCCCATTCGGCCCCTCGAGCCTGCTGCGCCATTTAATGAGATCATGGCTGATCTGATTTTTACCTCAACTCCACGTTCCCGCCCTTTCCCCATATCCTTTGACTCCCTTGCTGATCAAAAATTTGTCTTAACTCAGCGTTGAATGTATTCAATGACTCAGCCTCCACAGCTTTTTGGGGTAAAGAATTCCAAAGATTCACGACCCTCTGGGAGAAGAAATTCCTCCTCATTTCCGTCTTAAACGGGCAACCTCTTATTCTGAGACTATGCCCCCTAGTTTTAGATTCCCCCATGAGGGGTAACATCCTCTCAGCATCTACCCTGTCGAGTCCCCTCAGAATCTTGTATGTTTCAGTAAGATCTCCCCTCATTCTTCTAAGCTCCAATGAGTATAGACCCAACCTGTTCAATCTTTCCTCATAAGATAACCCTTCCATACCCGGAATCAACCTAGTGAACCTTCTCTGAACTGCCTCCAATGCAAATATGTCCTTCCTTAAATAAGGGCACCAGAACTGTACGCAGTACTCCAGGTGTGGTCTCACCAGCACCCAGTACAGTTGCAGCATGACTGCCCTGCTTTTACACTCCATCCCCCTAGAAATAAAGGCCAATATTCCATTTGCCTTCCGGATTACCTGCTACACCTGTATGTTGACTTTTTGTGTTTCATGTACGAGGACACCCAGATCCCTCTGTACCGTAGTATTTCTCCATTCAAATAATATTTTGCTTTTTTATTTTTCCTCCCAAAGTGGATGACTTCACATTTTCCCACATTATATTCCATCTGCCAAATTTTTGCCCATTCGTTTAACCTGTCAATATCCCTTTGCAGACACTTGTGTCCTCATCGCAACTTGCTTTTCCACCTATCTTTATCATCAGGAAATATGGCCACAAGACACTCTGTTCCTTCATCCAAGTCATTGATATATATTGTAAATAGTTGAGGCCCCAGCACTGAGCCCTGCGGTACCCCACTAGTTACAGATTCCCATTTTGAAAATGACCCTTTTATCCTGACTCTTTGTGTTCTGTTAGTTAGCCAATCCTCTATCCATGCCAGTATATTACCTCCAACACCATGAACTCTTGTGCAGTAATCTTTTATGTGGCACCTTATCGAATGCCTTTTGGAAATCCAAATATACTGCATCCATTGGTTCCCCTTTATCCACCCTGCCCCTTACTTCCTCAAAGAACTCTAATAAATTTGTCAGACATAATTTCCCCTTCATAAAACCATATTAACTCTCCTTGATTGTATTATGAGTTTCCAAATGTCCTGCTACTACTTCCTAAATAATGGATTCTAGCATTTTCCTAATGACAAGTGTTAGGCAAACTGGTCTATAGTTACCTGATTTCTGTCTCACTCCCTTCTTGAGTAGGGGTGTTACGTTTGCAGTTTTCCAACCCGCTGGGACCTTTCCAGAATCTAGTGAATTCTGGAAGATTATAACCAATGCATCCACTATCTCTGTCGCCACTTCCTTTAAGACCCTCGGATGCAAGCCATCAGGTCCAGCGGACTTGTCAGCCTTTAGACCCATTAATTTACCTAGCACTCACATTGACATTAGATAACATTGACATTAATAGAGATGATTATTCATCCAAGAGTTATTTAATATCAATTGTACATAGTTCCCTGGCACACCTGAACTGGGTAACTCTTTCAAGCCAATACCCTCACGATATCATCAGCCCACTTTTTAAAAGGATACTCATACATTTTATCAAAAGCATCTTAATGTTAATTACAATTCTTTCACTTTATTTAAAAAAAAAACAGCCCTAATGTTGAGACTTGTTTTGAAATTTATATATTTTAATTTGGTTATTCTGTAGAATTAATTGTTTCTTTGGAGTTAATCTTGCTATGGCCTTGTGTTTTAGAAGGGGGAAAAGATAGAAATTCTGAATTTGCATTGCTGTTATCACTAATCCATAAAATCTGTGAAATGAGACACAGGCTCCCAATTGAAGGTTTCCTCTTCTGATACAACTTGACGATTATGAAATCTTTTGTTCTGCATCAAATGTGGAAGAGGAGCATTCAGTAGAATTTCAGTTTGTCATTTTTGAGAAACCAGCATATTCTTGGCGTCCCAAAGCTGGTATTTTGAATGTAAGTAGATGGATTTTCCCTTAAAATAAATGGGGAAATTTTGTTTCTAGCTTTTCATGTGAAATGGAAAATGAGTTTTCATTTTCTTTTAATTATTAATTTTAATGGATTTGTGCAGTGTTTATCTTACTGTTCTGGTTGCTACTAACCTAACCTGTAGCACCTTTACCTCAGTCTGTTGAGGAACTCAAAGAATAGAAAGGGTATATATTTTGGCCACTTAATGTGTTAAATAGAAGCCTATGTTGCTTCATCTTTTGTTCATTATGTTTTATATTGAAAAGACCTGAATTAGTTATTTTTATAAATAAACTGCTTCACTTTGATCTTGAACTGCTTCACTTTTGTCTTGATGTATCATAGTGTCAGAATTTGTAGTTTTGGAATGTCCACAAGTGTGTGAAATTTTGTTAGATTAACAAACTTCATGGTTCAAGATGTCGGTAGTAATTGAAGGTAGTTAAGTTGTTTTGTTTGACGAGGCTTTTTGAAGGCTACAAAATCTCTATTCTTTGCCCAGACATCCATGAGCAATGCCTTTGCACCTTTATTTATTTTTTTAAATGTGCTATGCAGCACTACAGAGACAGTCCAATACTGCAGTGGGGACCCCCTTCATTCTCCTTCAGCAGCATTGTGTTCTTTTTAAAAAGGGAACATTCTTGCTAAATTCTCAGTGACCCTTCTTCCCCATTTCCATTCCTTTTTCTCCTTTCCTCTCCTGTCCACAGAAATCAGGCTTGAGTAGATATACTTTTCTCCCCTCGGTAAGGGGTGAATCCTGAAAATAATGATTGGCACATTCCTTGCGTTCAAACTTTAGCAAAAAAAAAAGCCTGCTTTTCCACTTGAGCATTAAGGTAAAAGATTTGAAAATGTAGCCTTGGTAATGTGGAGTGCTCCAAAAGCAGTGAATTGCCTCTCATTATGCTTGTACCTTATTTAAGACACTTTTTTTTATAGTGCCATGAAAGTGGTGCTGAAGGAAACCTCAAACCTACAAGTCCACGCCCCATTTTGGTTTACCACTGCACTGCTGCTATTGGAGGACCCATAAGAAGTTCACCTCCTTTCCTCTGCTAGCAGTAGGCATGAGGCAGACCCACAGTAGATGACAAACTGTGGAGTGCAAGGAAGAACTACAGGCGTGTGATCCACAATTAGGTAATCCAGGCCTCTAAGGAGAAGCTGTGGACACAACTCTCCAACAGCAATGTAGAATTAACAACTAAATGTATTGCTGCCCAGCACTTTTTTCATATGGGTGTTTAGTCGTATCAGGTACTGCTAATGAATATCAATGCAACAGCTCTTTATTATTTCACTTACTCACCAATAACCTGCTCACTGATGCTCAGTTTGGGTTCCGCCAGGACCACTCGGCTCCCGACCTCATTACAGCCTTGGTCCAAACATGGACAAAAGAGCTGAATTCCAGAGGTGAGGTGGGAGTGACTGCCCTTGACATCAAGGCAGCATTTGACCGAGTGTGGCACCAAGGAGCCCTAGTAAAATTGAAGTCAATGGGAATCAGAGGGAAAACTCTCCAGTGGCTGGAGTCATACCTAGCACAAAGGAAGATGGTAATGGTTGTTGGACGCCAATCATCTCAGCCCCAGGGACATTGTTGCAGGAGTTCCTCAGGGCAGTGTCTTCGGCCCAACCATCTTCAGCTGCTTCATCAATGACCTTCCCTCCATCATAAGGTCAGAAATGGGGATGTTCGGTGACGATTGCACAGTGTACAGTTCCATTCGCAACCCCTCAGATAATGAAGCAGTCCGTGCCTGCATGCAGCAAGACCTGGACCACATCCAGGCTTGGGCTGATAAATAGCAAGTAACATTCGCGCCAGGCAATAACCATCTCCAAGAAGAGAGAGTCTAACCACCTCCCCTTGACATTCAATGGCATTTCCATCGCCAAATCCCCCACCATCAACATCCTGGAGGTCGCCATTGACCGGAAACTTAACTGGACCAGCCACATAAATACTGTGGCTAAACGAGCAGGTCAGAGGCTGGGTATTCTGCGGCGAGTGACTCACCTCCTGACTCCCCAAAGCCTTTCCAACATCTACAAGGCACAAGTCAGGATTGTGATGGAATACTCTCTACTTGCCTGGATGAGTGCAGCTCCAACAACACTCAAGAAGCTCGACACCATCCAGGACAAAGCAGCCCGCTTGATTGGCACCCCATCCACCACCCTAAACATTCACTCCCTTCACCACCGGTGCACCATGGCTGCAGTGTGTACCATCCACAGGATGGACAGCAGCAACTCGCCAAGGCTTCTTCGACAGCACCTCCCAAGCCCGCGACTTCTGCTACCTTGAAGGACAAGGGCAGCAAGTACATGGGAACGACACCATCCGCATGTTCCCCTCCAAGTCACACACCATCCCGACTTGGAAATATATCGCCGTTCCTTCATCGTTGCTGGGTCAAAATCCTGGAACTCCCAATCCACCAGCACTGTGGGAGAACCTTCACCACACGGACTGCAGCAGTTCAAGAAGGTGGCTCACCACCACCTTCTCAAGGACAATTAGGGATGGGCAATAAATGCTGGACTTGCCAGCGACGCCCACATCCCATGAACAATTTTTTTTTTAAATGGCTTTCAGTAGGACATTTTAAGGCACTCTGCTTTCAGCAGGGAGCTGTCTTGCCTTGGCTATTCAAACAAGCAGCTGCTTGGCAATTGAGCATCTAGCAGGCTGTAGCTTCAGTTTGTTTCTGAATTCAGCTGCAGAGATGAGGAAATCATTGGTTACATCTGCTATTTGGTCCATCCTATTGACAGTCACGCAGATGGAGTCACACTGACCCTGTTCCAGGCTTCATGGTCACAATATCCTTGTGGTTGAGCACCTTGGCCCAATCAATTGTAGAGCAGATACCACCAGCCAATTGGACTTGGCAGTCACTCTTTGTCATAATGTCAGCATCTTGCCCCAAGACAGCTAAGAACTGCACTCTTGATGAAGAAAATAACTGGCCAGTGATACGAAGTTCCCCAGAAATATTAAAAACTGCATTGTGCCAAGCTACATTTGTGCTGCAAGAACTCCATGTAATTGGTGTGCTTTGGAAAGGAAGCAGAGAGCACCACTACTGGAGGAATTTGAACCAAACCTCAGGACTAACATTCCAATTAGCTGTAAAGAACAATGGGACAGTAAAGAAACCGTAAAGGCCATTTAGAGTTATATTTACAGTCTTGAGGGTCTTCTGGTACTTGGCATCATGCAGCTTCTGAAATGTTACACAGATACCACAAGCCAGAGTCAATCCCTTTAAGGGTATTTTTGCACAAACAGTTTGGCAAGCGCATCCTATCTACCACTGGAAATAGGTCCTAGTCATTGATCAAAGCCCTGCCCAGGCCTCAGTTGTACTTGGGTCCATGGGCCCTTCCACTACTTTGTCAACAGTCATTGTAACCTCGACCCCACATGTTTCCTGCAAGGCAAGGGCACGATTCTTTGCCTCTCAAGAAGTTGGTATTGCTGGCAGCAAAGGAGAAGCCATTGAGCAGAATCCATATACTTCTGTGAAGGAATTTCTGATGCAGTTAAAAGATGTTGGCCAATGCAATGCCCAGATGCACGTACCATGTGCAATTGTGACTAACCACTTTCTGCTCCAATCTCACAACAGTCTATAGCTTTCTCCTATATCTACCCTGGCAGTTAACAAATTTATACCTTTTAATGCGATTCCTTATATCTCAGTCCCTGCCCGTTTAACTACCACTGATTCTTTCCATGCAGCAGCTGTACATCCTTGTGTTCTCCATCGATGGTAATTATTCTATGATCATTCTGGCCACTGGATGTGTTGCCCGTTGAAGGGATACAACTACTAGTACATTCAGTGGGTGTGGAGAATGTAAATAAAGAGAGCAAGATTATGTATCAGTAGTGTCTTTTTAATCCTTTGAACAGGAAACATCCTTCACATAGCATCCATCACCCTTCCCTTTTGGATAGTTACCTATTATTACTGATATGTTGTAATACTATGTTGTTATACCTTATCACTTCTGGGAAAAGGACAGTGATGTCCTGGAGGAATACTTTTTATAATACAGGAGATCACCATCTGACTGATGCTTCGATATCACTAAGATTAAATACTCAAAGAACCAACAATAAAGAGACTCTTTTCATTTGCTGTCAGGGATACTTTCCATTTGAAGATTGAAGACGACCCTGACTGGTAGGTAATCATTTTCTATTTCATGAATGGTGTTGTTGGAACATGGATCTCTGTTAGATCCAAGAACAAGAGGTTTCCCTCCTTGAGGAACATGTCACTGGACAGGTGGTTGTTGTCAAAGAACAGCATTTTATTCCTTCTTTGTCTCAGAATTCGTCAAAAATTCAGGCAGAAAGAGGCAAAATAATTCTAATCATATACTCCTTCAAAAATGGGATCTCTGAAAGCCAGATTTGACACTCATTCCCTATCAATTTCTTTGTTATAAACTTGGCTATTCAATGAAAGCCAAACATTCATGTTTGCAAGACAATCCTGGAAAAAGAGGCTTCAGATCAGTTTCAAGTGCTTGTCAGCTCTATCACAACTTCTATTAATCTTTACGAGATTTGTTTTTTTTGTTTGTGTTCTGCAATCTCATTTCCTTAGACAATACTGACCCCTTCTCCCCACCCACCCCCACCAAAAATAAGTTCCATTTTCATGATAAACAGTGTTCGTATGTATCACAAATAATTGATTTTTAATTCAGTCCGCATTATCACTGGTTGAATCTTCCACACGTGTACATAATCATGGAACGTAATCTGAAATTATCACTGTAGTAAGCCCAAATACCATAAAGGTAGATTGGGAAATTAGTTTAAAAGACACAAGATGTTCAGGAAAGATAGGGAAGGAAAAAAAGGAGAGTGGGGATGGCAGTATTGATTAAGGAGAATATTGCAGTGCTGGAGAGAGAGGGGTTAAGGACAGAATCTATTTGGTTAGAGTTAAGAAATAAGAGGTGCCATTACACTACTGAGTGCATTTTATAGGCCACCAACTAGTGGGAAAGATATAGAGGAGAAAATTTGCAGGGAAATTAGAGAGATGCAAAAGCCACAGAGTAGTGATAATGGGGGACTTCAACTATCCTAATATAGACTGGAATAGTAATAGTGTAAATGGCAAAGAGGGGGAGGAATTTCTAAAGTGCGTTCAGGAGAACTTTCTTGATCAGTATATTTCCGGCCCAATGAGGAAGGAGGTATTGTTGGATCTGGTTCTGGGAAATGAGGTGGGTGAAGTGGAGCACGTGTCACTGGGGAACATTTAGGGAACAGTGACCATGGTATCAAGGTTTAGATTAGTTATGGAAAAGGACAAGGAGCAATCTGGAGTCCATTGGAGGAGGGCCAATTTCAGTGGATTGAGAATGGATCACGTAAATTGGAATCAAAGATTAGCAGGCAAAACTGTAATCGAACAATGGGTGGCCTTTAAAGCGGAGATGGTTTGGGTACAGTCTAGGTACATTCCCACGAGGGGGAAAGGTAGGGCAATCAAAGCCAGAGCTCCCTGGATGATGGCGGTAGAGAATACGATGAAGGAGAAAAAGTGGGTGTATGACAGATATCGGGTTGATAATACAAGTGAGAACCAGGCTGAATATAGAAAGTTCAGAGGAGAAGTGAAAAGGGAAATAAGAGGGGCAAAGAGGGAGTATGAGAATATACTGGCGGCTAACAAAAGGGAAACCAAAAGTCTTCTATAGGCATATAAATTGTGAACGGGTAGTAAGAGAAGGGATGGTGCTGATTAGGGACCAAAAAGGAGATGTACGCATGGAGGCAGAGGGTATGACTGAGGTACTAAATAAGTACTTTGCATCTGTCTTTACCAAGGAAGAAGATGCTGCCAAAGTCACAGTAAAAAGGGAGATAGTTGAGATACTGGATGGGGTGAAAATTGATAGAGGAGGTACTAGAAAGGCTAACTATGCTTAATGTAGATAAGTCATCCAATCTGGATGGGACGCATCCTAGGTTGCTGAGAGAAGTACGGGTGAAAATTGTAGAGGAGTTGGCCATAATCTTCCAACCCTCCTTAGATATGGGGGTGGTGCCAGAGGACTGGAGAATTGCAAATGTTACACCCTTGTTCAAAAAAGGGTAAAAGGATAAACCTGGGAACCACAGACCAGCCAGTTTAACCTCGGTGGTGAGGAAACATTTAGAAACGATAATCCGGGACAAGATTAATAATCACTTGGACGAATGTGGATTAATAAAGGAAAGTCAGTATGGATTTGTTAAAGGCAAATTGTGTTTAACTAACTTGATTGAGTTTTTTGATGAGGTAGCAGAGATGGTTGATGAGGGTAATGTGTATATGGACTTTCAAAAGTCGTTTGAAAAGGTGCCACATCATAGGCTTGTCAGCAAAATTGAAGCCCATAGAATAAAGGGGGCAGTGGCAGCATGGATACAAAATTGGCTAAGTGACAGGAAACAGAGAGTAGTGATGAACAGTTGTTTTTTGGACTGGAGGAAGGTATACAGTGGTGTTCCCCAGGGGTCGGTACTAGGACCACTGCTTTTTTTTCATACAAATGACTTGGACTTGGGTATACAGGGCAAATTTCAAAATTTGCAGATGACACAAGACTTGGAAGTGTAAAAAACAGTGAGGAGGATAGTAATAGACTTCACGAGGAAATAGACAGGCTGGTGGAATGGGTGAACACATGGCAGATGAAATTTCATGCAGAGAAGTGCGAAGTGATACATTTTGGCAGGAAGAAAGAGGAGAGGCAATATAAACTAAATGGTGCAGGAACAGAGAGACCTGGGGGTATATGTACACAAATCTTTGAAGGTGGCAGGACAGGTTGAGAAAGCAGTTTTAAGAAAAGCATATGGGAACCTTGGCTATATAAATGGAGGCATGGAGTACAAAAGCAAGGAAGTTATGTTGAACCTTTATAAAATACTGGTTCGACCACAACTGGAGTATTGTGTCCAATTCTGGGCACCGCACTTTAGGAAGGATGTGAAGGCCTTAGAGAGGGTGCAGAAAAGATTTATTAGAATGGTTCCAGGGATGAGGGACTTCAGTTACGTGGATAAACTGGAGAAGCTAGGGTTGTTCTCCTTGGAGCAGAGACGGTTGAGAGGAGATTTGATAGAAGTGTTTAAAATCATGACTGGTTTAGATAAAGTAAATAAAGAGAAACTGTTCCCGTTGGTGGAAGGGTTGAGAAGCAGAAGACACAAATTTAATGTGATTGGCAAAAGAACCAAAGTCGACGTGAGGAAAAACTTCTTTCTGCAGCAAGTAGTTAAGATCTGGAATGCACTGCCTGAAAGGTGGCTGGAGATTCAATTACAGCTTTCAAAAAAGAATAGGATAAATATTTGAAGAGAAAAAATTTGCAGGGCTACGGGGAAAGAGTGGGGGAATAGGACTAACTGGATTGCTCTTAGAAAGAGCCGGCACAGGCTCGATGGGCCGAATGACCACCTTCTGTGCTGTAACTATTCTATGATTCTATATGATGGTAGATAAGCAATGGTGAACATTTAAAGAAATACGTCATAATTCTCAACGAATATACATTCCCTTGAGGAATAAAAATTCCATGGGAAAAGTGGTTCAACTCTGACTAACTGGAGAAGTTAAGGATAGTATTAGATTAAAAGAGACTCATAATATTGCCAAAAAGAGTAGTAAACCTGTGGATTGGGAGGGTTTTAAAAATTAGCAAAGGATGACCAAGAGATTGATAGAGGGAGAAAATAGAATGAGAGTAAACCAGCAAGGAAATATAAAAACAGATTGCAAGAGCTTCTACAAGTACGTAAAAAGGGAGAGATTAGTGAAAGTAAACATGGGTCCCTTGGAGGCAGAGACAGGATTAAATTATAATGGGGAATAAGCAAATGGCAGAGTCGTTAAAACAAATATTTTGTATCTGTCTTCATAATAGAAGACACAAAAAAGTGGGGAGCCAAAGATATAATGAGAGTGAGGAACTTAAAGTAATTAATATTAGTAAAGAATAAGTACTGGAGAAATTAATGGAACTAAAAGCCGACAAATTCCCAGACCTGATGGCCTACACCCTTGGGTTTTAAAAGAGGTGGCAGCAGAGATAGTGGATCCATTGGTTTTGATCTTCCAGAATTCCCTAGATTCTAGAATGCTCCCTGTGGATTGGAAGGTAGCAAATGTAACTTTGTTATTCAAGAAAGGAGGGAGAAAGAAAACAGGGAACTATAGGCTAGTGCTAGCATTCAATATTAAGGATGTGGTAACAGGGCACTTAGAAAATGATTAGGCAGAGTCAGCACGGTTTTATGAAAGGGAAATCGTGTTTTACATCTATTAAAATTTTTTGAGGGTGTAACTGACAGGGTAAATAAGGGGAACCAGTGGATGTAGTATATTTGGATTTTCAAAAGGCACTCGACAAGGTGCCACAAAACAGGTTGTTACACAAGCTTACGGCTCATGGGATTTGGGGTAACGTATTAGCATGGATTGAGGATTGCTTGACAGACAGAAAACAGAGAGTAGGAATAAACGGGTCGTTTTCGGTTTGGTAGGTTGTAACTAGCGGGGTGCCTCAGCTATTTATAATCTATATCAATGACTTAGATGAGGGGACCGAGTGTAATGTATCCAAGTTTGCTGACGATACAAAGCTATGTGTGAAAGTAAGCTGTGAGGAGGATGCAAAGAGTCTGCAAAGGGATATAGACAGGTTGTGATTGGGCAAGAAGGTGGCAGATGGAGTATAATGTGGGGAAATGTGAAATTATCCACTTTGGTAGGAAGAATAGAAAAGCAGAATATTTTTTAAAAGGTGAGAGACTAGTCTATGTTGGTATTCAGAGGGATTTAGATGTCCTTGTACGCAAATCACAAAGTACGCAAATCACAAAGTTATCATGCAGTACAGAAAGCAATTGGTATGTTAGCCTTTATTGCAAGGGGGTTGGAGTACAAGAGTAAGGAAGTCTTGCTGCAATTATATAGGGGTTTGGTGAGACCACACCTGAAGTACTGTGTACCGTTTTGGTTGTCTTGCCTTAGAGGGGATGCAACGAAGGTTCACTAGATTGATACCTGGGATGAGAGGGTTGTCCTATGAAGAGAGATTGAGTAGAATGGGCCTATATTCTCGAGTTTAGAAGAATGAGAGGTGATCTCATTGAAATGTATAAAATTCTGAGAGGGCTTGACCGGGAAGATGCTGAGAGACTGTTTCCCCTAGCTGGAGAGTCTAGAACTGGGGACATAGTCTCAGGCTAAGGGCTTGGCCATCTAGGACTGAGATGAGGAAAAATGTCTTCGCTCAAAGGATTGTGAATCTGTGGAATTCTCTACCTCAGAGGGCTGTGGATGCTCAATCATTGAGTATATTCAAAACTGAGATTGATAGATTTTTGAACACCAAGGGAATCGAAGGATATGAGGATAGGGCGGGAAAGTGGAGTTGAGGTAGAAGATCAGCCATGATCTTATTGAATGGTGGAGCAGGCTCGAGGGGCCGTATAGCCTACTGCTGCTCCTATTTCTTATGATCTGATGAAAAACTGGACATTCTATTTAGTCAATAGTTTAACAAGATAACTGATGTAAATGTAATCCTATATCATGTAAGGCACCCACATTTTTAAAGTAGTTCTTGTTTGTTTTGAACAATCAGTGGACAATTAATTTAGATCTTGAAGAAAGCATGAATAAAGTTTAGATTTACATCTTAGTCTTAATAATAGAGCCATTCCTATCAATACAGCCTGTTTGTGCTGAGCACCAAGTTTTTGACTGGATAATAGGTTTGGCTATGTGTGCGGGCTCTCATAAATGTTTATAACAGACTTCTTCAGTCTTATTTTGGTGTGAAAGGGGCCTCTTTCTCTTGGTGCTTCTTTCCTGATTTATGTGGCAATTAGCCAAACTATCAAGTTTTTCTCGTTAGACTGATGTCAGCGTCTTTGTCGCTAACTCTTCAGAAGTGTCATGGGTCGATAGAGTCAAAAGCCTCCAAATGTTCAGGAAGTCACTGACCAAAGATACACTGAAGAATAGCCTTTCAGGGCTGCTTTTGTGCTTTTCAAAATTACTTTATTCTTTGAAGGAAATTATTTTTCAATAGTTGCCACTTTTATTTTAATCAAATGAATTTAAATTTGCATTACTGCAGTCAAGATGTGATTAACAGTGATATTAAGTACGCATTTTGGCAAGTAATAATCTACTTAGATCAATATGAAGATACATATTAGAAGGGAAAACAGCTTTAAGGGTTGTACCATTTATTTGTAATGAAAATATAATTCTTATATGGAAAGAAGTGCTTTACTGTAATGCTGGTGTATGAAGCCAAGTTATTGGGACTTTTTTATAACTTTTTTTGTGTAAAATTGGAAAAATATGGATTCTGTATGATTTTTATTTTTATAACTGATTTACAGATTACTGTATATTGTGATGCTGGTGTATTTTAAAAAGGTGAATCTGAAAGGCAGAATGCAAGGCCCCCTATTCTGTTGCTTCATCAATCTTTTGAAATGGATGTTATACTTTTAAACACACAAACTGTAAGCCAATTATTCAAGACAAACCAAACAACTTAAGAAAAAAAACTGCTGGGGTGTTACATTTTATTGTACTGCATTTACATCCAAGTCAGATTATTCTAAATACAGAGTGACTGACTGTACATATAAACCTCTGACATATTGTATAAGGTCCATCCATACAATAGTGCACATGTATGGGGAAAAAAACAGGTAAAAGCATGCCACTGAATATAACAAATGACAGTACCTACAGAGGGATACCAGTATACCTATGGGCAATATCCTTTAGCCCCAGCACTTAGAGTATGGTATTGTCTCTGTACCAGAATTATTTAACTTCCAGTCCATCAAAACCTTTACTTGACTAATCAATGTTACATTAAATCAATCAATGATGTACATGAAACTGCAGAATGGACTGCTGCAAAAGAAGGAATTCAGACAGGACTTATCTCCCAGGCATTAATCATCTGTACCAAATTTATTTTAACTAAGTGCTTTGCATTTAGCAGTCAGAAAGTTTAATTTTTCTGCTGGGTCGTTTCAGAAAGGAAGATTTTGGTTGGAAAAGAATTGCTATCACTTTCCACTTCAAAGGCTTACAATGGCTTTTGAGACAGTAGAGTCTCCTTTAACTGCCTCATAAATTAATGAATTCTCACTTTACCTCTTGTGAAATTTTCACCTCTTCCAGTCCTTTTGAAAGAAAGTGAGAATACTGACACAGGTGGTTTTTTAAAAAAACAATCGCTTAAGTCGACAGGAAAATGCTAAATCCTGGTTATTAACAAAACGGCAATGAGGAGGCGTAAACTAGTCTGTGAAGACAGGAACTTTTGAAATAAATGTTCTAAATATCTAAACACGGCAGGCAAAATTCCAGGCTTTAATATTCAAAAGGATACTGTATATTGTTTATCTGACAAATGCCCCAGCCATGACACACATACTGTAGATATCCCTGATAGGTCAAACTCCTACCTGGGAGACTCCAGGATGGAGCAAATGTCTATGGGGGGGTGAAAGAACTGAAAATCTTAGTCTCACAAAACTGATCTACAAAACAAGATGAATATGTTCTGTTATTAATATGCGATCTTTACGTTTAAATGATAAACGATCCCAAACTCCACTTTTTCTTAATCTCCTAGTTTTCTTATTCAGGATTTAATCCCCAGTAAAAACGCTGGCCAAGAATTTCCTCGCCCACCATAACTTCAGCCATAACGTGGAAACCGTGGAAAGGGTTTCCACAGCAGTTCCGCCAAAGTTACAGTGGACGAGTAGGAGAAGTCGAGGGAAATTCATCCCCACCGTTTTTCCGTGGACGATCAGGAGAAGCCTTGTGGAAATTCACCTCCGGGATGAATTTCCTCAAGGGTTCTCCCGATCATATTACCATAACTTCAATGGAAGAGCTCCGGAAACCCCGGGAAAACGATGTAAATGCCATTTATGCTGTTTTTCCTGGTGTCTGCGACTCTTCCGCTGAGGTTACAGCAGACGATCCGAGAAAGCTCCGTGGAAATTCATCCCCGTTAACTCCTGTGAAGGAGAAAAGTTGGCCATATTAATTGTTATCTTTCGGATTATCACTTGACTATTGCCCTTGAGGAGGAGATCAGCAGGGTCTCTTTAGAGTCGAGTTGGCTGGTGATGGGAGATTGGAACTAAGTTGATGCTCTGTGCCTTTTTTGGTATTCTGATACCTAAGCCAGGCAGGTCAACAGTATTCTAATTCACCAGCCAGTGTAGCTCACTAATGAAACCTGGAGGCATACATTTCTCATTGAGGACTGAGATTCTTCCCATTCAGCTCCAGATAACTATCTCTTGTCCTAATGGGTTGGATGGTCACAGGCTGATAAACAGTGAAAGGTTTAGCAGTGTTCCATGCTGGTATCGTATGCAATTTTAGCTGCTTAAACTTTAGGAGTATCCCTGCTCACAATCAGAAGTCACTAACTGGGGGTTTTGAGAAGGAGAATAGTGAATAAACTATTTCCACTGGTTGGCAAATCAGTAACAAGAGGGCATAAATTTAAGATCATTCCCCAAAAAATGAAGGGAGAGATTAGGGGAATAATTGTTTATGCAAAAGGTTGTTGTTAGGACATGGAATGGCTACCAAAAACTCTGAAGGAAGCAGAATCCATAATAGCTTTTAAAAGGAAAGTGGATACATATTTGGAAAAGAAAAATTTTAAAGGAGTTTGGGGAAACAGCAGGGCATGGGACTAATTAGATAACTTTCAGAGAGCTGTTATAGATGCAATGGCGTGAATGGTCGTCTCTGTGCTGTAAAATTATAATTATATGTTTCTAAGCCTTGACTCTTGCTAACCTATGCCCAAGTTATCTGGGGCTGGGTAAATAGGATGTATCCCAATGGGGAATAAGTGTCTACTCCATATCAGGCAAAAAGGGACTCTTATGTGGATTTCTCAGTGGTCTGAGTTTGAAATTCTTAAGCTTGTTGTTAGGATTCCATACGTGTCAGACACCCATTTGAATGGAAAAGGATTATTATGTGGATTTAATGTCACTCTTTCAGAACTCTCCATTTGGTAATGTCACTTTTAGTATTATAATCTCAAATGTGGCTTCACACGTGACTTAGTGCATTGCCAGATGTGGTACTGAGTTACACTGACCAGGAATATCTTCAATTAGTGCTGAGTTAGCTGGTGGAGCTGGGGTTTCCCTTAACCAATTGCTATTTATTGACCCCTATTGTAAAGTGTGTGTTTCCGTGTATGTGTTTGCCTTGGATAATAAGACTAGGCAAGTTGTGGTGCTCCCTGGTTAAAAATCTTGATAAGCATTCACTTTTCAGGCTCACATGTGAAGAATGGTCACTTGGATGAGGTGCCAGAGGGCTACCAGTATCATGGAATCATATTCCAATTTGTGGCAGTATCTTTGAGAGAAAGAGAGAAGATGGAGAAAACTGGAACTAGAAATTCAAATGTTGTCTATAGAACCCTTTCACTTATATCACCAAGTCAGTTACAGACAATACACACAGTAATGTTTTTACAAGGGCAGATGTACCATAACTGCAGCTGGTATTGACTTAATCTGAAATATATCAATTGTCCCTTTTACTCTTAAGTTTTCATTTTCTTGTCCCATAAGTCAAACAGAAATCCAAATAATATATAACAAGAGCTTCTCCAAATTCCAGTAGTATTTACTTAAAAAAAAATTAAGTGAGTGGTAGCATTATAAAATGGTTAAATAATGTTCATTATACTAAAATATCACTGACCGCAAGTATTTTTTTCTAATCAGTTTTCTCCCTTTGTCTCCTCTCCTGAATCCTTGCTAGGGTACAGTTCCATGGGCACTAGCCATCGTCAAAGTACGTGCCCGTAACCATATCACAGCCAAGTACAATCCTGTCCTCACCCAACGTCCACCCATGTATACTTTCAGAAGTTGCTGGATAATAATCAGCAGCTGGAACCTCAGCTGATTTGTCCTCTCCTTAGCCCAGGGGTACTGTCATCAATTATAGAGCCTCTACCACTGCCCTGGTTGAGATCAGGCAACTCGGCACAAACTGGGGAATGTACCTGATACCTTCCTGATCTGTATGGCTCAGTGACTCATTGCATAGACTCAATGAGGCATTGATAGCACCATAGCAGTCACCTTTTATTCATTTTGGTGTCCTGTTAATTAATTATTATAAACTGCTAAAGTTGATCTGTCCAGTTATAGAAACATGGAAACAGAAAATAGGAGCAGAGGTAGGCCATTCGGCCCTTCGAGCCTGCTCCACCATTCAATATGATCATGGCTGATCCTCTATCTCAATACCATATTCCCTCTCTCCCCATATCCCTTGATGCCTTTTATGTCTAGAAATCTATCTATCTCCTTCTTAAATATATTCAGTAACTCGGCCTCCACAGCCTTTTGTGGTAGAGAATTCCACAGGTTCACCACCCTCTGAGTGAAGAAATTTCTCCTCATCTCAGTCCTAAATGTCCTATCCCATATCCTGAGACTGTGACCCCTTGTTCCAAGCCCCCCCAATCAGGGGAAACATCCTCCCCACATCCAGTCTGTCCAGCCCTGTCAGAATTTTATATGCTTCAATGAGATCCCCTTTCATCCTTCTAAACTCGAGTGAATACAGGCCGAGTCGACCCAATCTCTCCTCATACAACAGTCCTGCCATCCCAGGAATCAGTCTGGTGAACCTTTGCTGCACTCCCTCTATGGCAAGTATATCCTTTCTTATATAAGACAACCAAAACTGCACACAATATTCCAGGTGTGGTCTCACCAAGGCCCTGTATAACTGCAGAAAGACATCCTTGCTCCTGTACTCAAATCCTCTTGCAATGAAGTCCAACATACCATTTGCCTTCCTAACTGCTTGCTGCACCTGCATGTTTGCTTTCAGTGACTGGTGTACAAGGACACCCAGGTCCATTTGTACATCATAATTTCCCAATCTATCACCATTTAAATAATACTCTGCCTTTCTGTTTTTCCTTCCGAAGTGGATAACTTCACATTTATCCACATTATACTGCATCTGCCATGTATTTGCCCACTCACTCAACTTGTCTAAATCACCTCAAAGCCTCTTTGCATCCTCCTCACAACTCACAATCCCACCTAGTTTTGTGTCGTCAGCAACTTGGAAATATTACATTTGATTCCCTCATCCAAATCACTGATACATATTGTGAATAGCTGGGGCCCAAGTACTGATCCCTGCGGTACCCCACTAGTACTGCCTGCCACCCCGAAAAAGACCCATTTATTCCTACTCTCTACTTCCTGTCTGTTAACCAATTTTCAATCCATGCCAGTATATTACCCCCAATCCCATGTGCTTTAATTTTGCACAATAACCTCTTATGTGGGACTTTATCAATGGCCTTCTGAAAATCCAAATACACCATCAGCTGGTTCTCCCTTATCTATTCTACTAGTTACATCCTCAAAAAACTCCAATAGGTTTGTCAAACATGATTTCCCTTTCGTTAATCCATGTTGACATTGTCTAATCCCATTGATATTTTCTAAGTGTCCTGTTATCACATCCTTTATAGTAGACTCTAGCATTTTCCCTACTACTGATGTTAGGCTAACCAGTCTGTAGTTCCCTGTTATATCTCTCCCTCCTATTTTAAATAGTGGGGTTACATTTGCCACCCTCCAATCTGCAGGAACTGTTCCATAATCTATAGAATTTTGGAAGATGACAACTAATGCATCCACTATTTCCATGGCTACCTCTTTTAGTACTCTGGGTTGCAGATTATCAGGCCCTGGGGATTTATTGGCTTTCAGTCCCATTAATTTCACCAGCACTTTTTTTACTCATACTAATTTCCTTTAATTCCTCCTTCTCACGAGTCCCTTGGTTCCCTAGCATTTCTGAAAGTTATTTGTGTCCTCTTCCATGAAAACAGAACCAAAGTATTTGTTTAATTGCTCTGCCATTTCCTTGTTCCCCATTATAAATTCTCTCGTTTCTGACTGTAAGGGACCTACATTTATCTTCACTCATCTTTTTATTTTTACATACTTGTAGAAGCTTTTATGAGATCATCAGTCATAAGATTGATTACTGCCTCGTAACTCAGTGCCAGCCAACATGTAATATACACTGAACATGCAATTTCTCGGTAATGTTGCTGCATTTAAAGCATTTCTTAATTCTACAGTGATTTCACAAACCAGTAATTTTGGCTGATTATCAATACAACAAGGAAGTAGAGGACACTGACCGTAAGGCCTCGATATTACCAGGGAGGCGGTATGGCAGTGGGGGGGGGGGGGGGGGGGGCGCGGGGGGGGGGTGACTGGGCACGTGAGTAACCCGCCCAGTGAAATCTGTCCGTTCCCCACGTGATCGCGGGTAAATTGAAGCCACTTAAAGTGGCTTCCGGGTTTCCCGTCGGAAACCTGCACAGCGGGCGGACTGTGCACCCGCATCGCAGGCTGTCAACTGGAGGAGCTCTACTTAAAGGGGCAGTCCTCCAATGCTGCTCCTGCAGCAAGGAACCAAAATTATAGAATGGAGCAGCCCAGGGGAAAGGCTGCTCCCAGATTTACTGATGCCTCACTCCAGGTCCTACTGGATGGGGTGAGGAGGAGGAGGGATATTTTCTATCCGACGGAAGAGAGGAAGTGGCCTGTCTCTGCCACCAAGAAGGCCTGGCTCGAGGTGGCAGAGGAGGTCAGCAGCAGCAGCAACATCTCCTGCACGTGGATCCAGTGCAGGAAGCGCTTTAATGACCTAACTCGGTCAGCCAAAGTGAATACACTTACTCATTCTCCCACATTCTGTCTCCCACATCACCGCCCCCACCCCACAACTCATTCTGTACATGCCAACACTACTCTATCACATCACTCCTCACACCCACCCAAAGCTCATCCTCAACTTACCTGCACTTACTTACTTCCCCAGTACTCATCCCACCACGACCACTCAACCCAATCCTCATACAATGTCATGGCTCTGTCTCATATTCACCCTCTGATATGTCTTTCACGGTCAACCTGACCCAAACCAATGCATTCAGCAGTTGGCCATGTCACCATCCCTCGCTCAAGCCTCTCTACTTTCTCCCCTTATTGGAGAAGAGAGCCCAGAATGCACGGGAGAGGACAAAGACCGGAGGAGGGTCGCAACAACGCGGAGCAGGAAGCTCTTGAAGTGAGCTGCACCCTCGAGTACCTGTCCATCGAGGATGCCGAGACTGCCACCCGACAAACAGCTGGTGACAGAACTTTAACATTCAGCACTCACAATAGCAATTGATGTTAACATGCCTTGCCATCTTCAGCACCTCAACATCTGTCATCATGCTTAATATTGCCTTCTGTTCTTTTACAGGGCCTTCAGCGACCTCCGTGATGGACGGCGATTCCTCAGAGGACCTGCCGGCCTCTGAGGGGACACCGTCATATCTGAGCGAGCCATCCACCAGCGCAGATACACACACCTCGGTGGGTCCCCGTCCTCACTTAGTTGGGGTCGCACATGGTGAGTCACCACACACGTGAGCATAAGCTGACACTGGTGGCAGGGGCAGCTGTGGAAAGTCCACATCGGTGGGAGCACTCTTCTCCAGGCTCTGCTCAGCTGGACACAGATGCTGAACTCTGGGGGCCACCCTTTAAAAGGAGAATGATCGAGGGCAGCAGCACATTTGCGAGGTGCTGGAACAGGTGCCACGCGCAGTCTCCACAATCGCGCAGAGGATGGAGGAGTCCAACTCCTGCATGAGTGGAATGGTGGCACAGGTACAGGAGGGAATCTGAGATATTGTCACAGGGACGTGAGATAGTGTCCCGGGTAAGTGCGGGAATGTCTGCGATGGAGGGAAGGCTTGCATCCATCGAGCTTCAAGCACGGCTCAACAATGAGGCCCTTGAGGCCCTGACAATGGCCCTTTGGACTCAGGATGAGCAACTTTCTGCCGCCTTAGGCAGGCAGATACTCTAGCACTAGCCTTACAAGGCTTCACACAAGTCCTCCAAACTGTCGTCCATTAGGGTGGTAGGAGTGATGTGGGCCTGGCCCAGGAGAGGGATGATGGTGAAAGGGGACATGGAAGTGGGGACGCCACTCAAAGCGCTCCCACGACTCTCCCATTGTCCCCCTCTCAACCAGCACCCGCAATGCTGCCTCCTCTCCAGGTGGTCAAGTCAGCCCCTGCATAGGTGCAGGTGGAGCAGTCGTTGGAGGGGCCCTCACGGGCACCGAACCCAGAGGGCGTAGGCCCAAAGCATCTAATTGGTCAGGGCATGACCAAGAGCAACCTGCCACTACCTCTGCTGCAGCCACAGGGGAAGCACCACGTAGGAGTAGTCGGAAGCGTAAGGCAAATGTTTTGTGAGCACAAAGGGGATGCATAAGGGTGTTTGACGGTTTGTCATGTTTTTTATTTATATTTGATTTTTGTTAATGGCACATTAAGTATTATTATTGTCACCACTACTGCCACGCCTTGGCCATTCTTGACTGGCTTGTGTAATAAGTCCCTTTCATGAGGTTCACCATGAACACCCACACTTGATGCCACCCATTGAGTCACCCTACAGTGGGTGTATGTGTAGTTGCACAATTATTTTGTGCAGGTGCCTGTGGCGCAGCACTGTGTTGTGGAGCTCCACGTGGCGGAGGTGGACGACGTGCCTGGTGAGGCTGGTGATGTTGCTCGTCCTCGGATGAAGTGATGAATGCAGCTATGGCACCCCCACATCCTGACGGAGTGAGTTTGAGGGGGTCCGCAAAGTAGGTAAATGTGTTTGCACAGCAGAGTTTAGGGTATAAATTAATAATTTTGAGTGGAAAGACAAAGGTGTTGCAGCCAAAACTTTGTCTGAAGTGACAGAGTGCCCTGCTGCAATAAATGAGGTATTCCCCCCACCTGTCAAATAATCCTTTGCATCTCCCACTGGCTGCTGGCTGAAACACGTCTGCTCCGACAGGGAGTGTTTCCCACAGCACAGGAAACACGCTGAGGATCCTTCAAAATTGCACCCCTGCCAAAATCTCCACTCAATGAGGTCTGTCAACTAGCTAAGTAAGTATCTAAATTGTCATCCCGCCGGCTTTAATTGCCGGTGGGAGTCCCGCATGCGGGAGTTGCGCGCGCCCACCCGAACGCATCATTGGGGAACCCGGAAATGAGTGGGTTGGAGTCGGGCTCCGAACCCACTCCGGGGTTCCGCCATTTTCGGAGCCCCACCCCCAACACACCCACTCAGCCATCCGAAAATCGGCCCCTAAGAGTCTATACTGGCAGTACAGCAAATATAAAGATTGACAAAAAAAATAAAACTCCCATCTAAGATTGAAACAGAACATACAGTAAATGGTAATGGATACCTGTGATCTAATTTTCAGAGAAAATGATATCATTTGAGTTCTCCAGCCCTACAACCCTCCGAGAACTCTGTGCTCCTCCAATTCTTGCCTCTTCCGCATCTCTGATTTTAATCGCTCCACCATGGGTGGCCGTACCTTCAGCTGCCTAGGCCCTAAGCTCTGGAATTGCCTCCCTTAAACCTCTCCGCCTCTCTCCCTCTCTCTCCTTTAAGACGCTCCTTAAAACCTACCTCTTTGACCAAGCTTTTCGTCACCTGCCCTGTCCTTATGTAGCTCAGTGTCAAATTTTGTTTTATAATCACTCCTTTGAAGCGCCTTGGAACGTTTTACTATGTTAAAGGTGCTATATAAATGCAAGTTATTGTTGTTATCATTTTTTCTGGCTGGAAAAATTGAAAGTGGCAATGTACCCTATATTAACCATCACTTTATGTTTTAATCCTTATCAATATGTTCAACGTACATTTGAAAGAGAAATATTTCACCAGATAGGTCAAAGATAGGTTACAATCAATCTCAGGATCCCAGTACAAATAAATTACATACATACAACAACTTGCACTATTACGACATCTTTAATGGAGAAAATATCCAAAGACAAGGGGGAGAAAAAAAATTAAGTAATGGATACCAAGCCATGCTGAAAGGTTGAGAAGGTTTTCAAAGGTGGAGAGCAGTGGAGAGGTGGAGGGACTTAGGGGAGGGAGCGATTGAAGTCTCATCCACCAATGTTGTAAAGGGAGGACCGAATGTGCAAAAGGCCAGAGTTGGAAGATGAAAGGGGATGGGAGGATATAAGCTGGTGGAGGTTTCAGAAATGAGATATGGTGCAAAGGTATGGAAGCCTTAATCTAACAGTTGTTAAGTATTTATAATTGAATTAAATTAACTTTTTTTTTCCTGCCAAAGATATATATCAGAAAATATATACTGTAATCGTCAGCTCCCCCAGTGACTCAGTGACCTTGCACAGTGAGCAGCAAGATCCCAAGATCTTTGCTGAGTTAGCTGGCCTCATTGGAGGGAGTGGTGAAAAGGATACAATTTGCCTCAGTGCAACCTGGTTAAAAGAGGTCAAATCAGTTTGGATATCAGTCAGGATTGTAAATCCAATGAGCCTTGCTGGAAGTGCACATGTGTGAACATCACATGCCTGGTGTTTGTGAGCATGATAATGAAAATGATATACACTAGTAGTTCTTTGCGTCCCAAAACCATTTCTTCCACATTGTTATAGACCAGTTTTGCCTTTAAAACTAACAGCAAATGGAATTGTGACAGGATGAGTTGACCAAAGGAAGTTCCTTCCTGCAATATATTCCTTTTCTCATCGTAGGATGTATAATACAATTTGCATAACCTTGCTATTTCACTTCTACCTTACGTGTTACATCTCTGATAACATTTCTTTGTACTGTCACAGTGGTTATTTTTGCATATGCAGTATGTCTAATAATTACTACTTTCCTTTGTGTGCCTGTACATCCTCTGCTGGTACTTTATAGTTACATCCATGTCTTACCTTTGCGCTGTTCTGTGTTGCCACTACTTTCAGACCTACTCATATTTTCTGAGTTTTTGGCACCAGCTTCAATTTTTTTTTTGATGGTACATGTTAACCTTGTCCCTTTGGCAAATTTGTGGGATGTCCTCAACCACCAGTTGCCATTGCTCCATAACAGAGGCTGCCAGCATGGGTGGGGTCTCATTGTTAAATCTGCTGTTTTGAATTTTCCATTGAGTGTGTTTCCTCCAAAATGACACATTTCACAGCTGGTGGTGGTGTTTTCAAAAATAGAGCCAGTTAAATGGCTCCTTAGCTGCTTAAGAAAAAATAAATGATTGTTATTACGGGTCCTTATAGTTGGTTACTATTCTTTTCATTAATGCTAACAAAATCATACTCTCAAACTGTATTTTGCCACAATTCCAATAGCAGGCCCAGCAATTCTCCAGCACTTTTAGATGAGAACAATCTAGCCCTAAAATGGTTTCATAGGAATCTTTAAAAAGATAGTTTGTGAAATCATACTAAACGGAAACTGCAGTAAATCAGACAGCAGGATGATTTTTAAAAAAATATATCAGCTATGGTGCAATATAGTATAGTATTGCTATAGAAAGCTGTAGTGCCCCTTCTCCAGCCATCCTCACAAATTTATGATCTACCTGACACAAAAGGGACATCTGTTTACTGCAGTCAAATTGAAATGACTTTGAAGGAAATGGGTGGAATAAAAATAACAGAATTTCACTCTTTTTATAAATGGCGAGTGAAATGGTGAAGGTGGAGGGGGGTGGGGGGGGGTGATGGGTACTGCCTAAGGCTCCTTTCGTGTATCCAACCCTAAAAACATCCCTCTAATTCCAATACATGGTGCTAAAGCAAAATCATTGCCCTACTCCATACAATTCACTTCAGCAAACAGTCCAGAAAGTCGCACTGTGAAGAATGATTAGTGTCTTTATTTTATTGTCTCAGGAAAAGTGAGTTTGAAACAGGAAATGTTTTTTCCTCAAAATATTTGTGACTATTTTCCCCTGGTGATCTGAAGAACTGTGCTAACGTACATCGCGCAGTAAGGCCCTTGTCTATTTAACAGAGTCCTGGCAGGAGGATCTATAGATTCACCGCTGATTATTAACAGTTGTTACTTCAGAATCGGTGTCAATATTGGCACGTTGTTTGAAGGACCAGACAAGGTGACAGTTTTACAATCGGCAGGGTGAAAAGGTTATTTCATGTAATGAAACAGAGTAGGGGCTTTGATGTAAAAACAGCAATTCGTCTAAATGGGTAGCTGACCTTTCACAGATCCCACTCAACTTCACTTGCGTTCGCACTCAACTTTAAAAAGTTGATTTCTAGGGAACTTTGAGACCTCACCTAAAAGTTGCTCTTTTTAAAATCTCCTTTTATTCATTCTGCAATGCAATGGAATGGTTTTGTGGGGTTTTTTGCTATCAGTGTATTATGTATTTCTGATGTGTTTACTGTTCTGATTGTCTCCACTATCATAAACATTGAACAAAGAATCAATCAGCAAAAAATATATCTGACTTTCTCTATGCATTGCTGATATAGTGTTGGTGTGTGTATTTGCTTGGTGATCTTGTATTTATGAGTTTAGTTACTCTATTACTTTCATTTTCAGTATACCTTTAGTTTGATCAATGGTTAATGCTTAAATTGGCAATAATCCATATTGAAATGCATTTTAAATGGGAATTAGCATTGTCAAACATTTTTTATAATAGGAAAAGGCTTTAGTCAGTATAATACAAGGATAATTATGAAAATGTGGTTTTAATATTACAACATAAGTGTGAATTTTAATAACATACAATAGTTGCAATTATCAGAATTAATGCAAAATTGTTGTCACAGACCTTGTTGGGAATAAAGGAACACATTAACACATTATTAGGAATAAGGATTTGCAAAGGAAATTTCAAATTAATATAATTTGAGACCTTATATATAGTAAGCCTTGGTCATCACAATATAGAAGCTTAACTGCACCAACCATTATCAAAATTGTGGATACAAGAGAAGGACGGAAGGCTGGGTACTCTGCAATGAGTAGCTCATCATCTCACCTCACATTACCTCTCCAACATCTACAAAGCTCAAGGAAGTAATCTGATGGAATACTCACCACTCATCTGGATGGTTTCAGCTACAGAAACCCCCGGATAAAGCATTCTGCTTGATCAACATCCCTGCCACTGAACTCAATATCCACCACCATGCACCGTGACTATGTACAGGATGCACTGCAGCAAGTCGCCAAGCTTACTTTGACAGTGCCTCCCGGCCTGAGAGCTCTATTACCAGGAAGGAAAAGAGCAGCAACATCATGGGAACCCCATCACCTCCATGTTCCCCTCCCAAGAAAACATGTCATTCTGACTTGATCATGTTCCTTCAGTGTCGCTGGGTCAAGATCCTGAAATTCCCTACCCAACATCATCATGGGAGCTCCATCAGCACAAGGACTTCAGTAGTTCAAGGAGAAGGCCCACCGCCATCTTAGAGCAACTAGGGATGGGCAATAAATGCAGCAGTCAGTGACATCCACATCCCGAGAGCAAATACATTAGAAATGGATAGAATATCAAAGTTTAGAAACTGACCTCTTCCCTCTCCCCCGAGAAAGACAATGGTCAAAATATATTCTATTGAACTGTGATTGCTGTAGAACGTAATGTTGCTAGTGATATTATTGGAAGGGATTATTGAAAAACCTTGAAGGACCTTTATTCATAGAACTTGTGTTTTTAATTGGCATTTTCGCATACGATTGTAGAGTGGAGACAGCATCTCTTTAACCAGTTCAAAATGAAGTTACACTAGATAGAGATAATTGTAAACAATTTTACAACACCAAGTTATAGTCCAGCAATTTTATTTTAAATTCACAAGCTTTCGGAGACTTCCTCCTTCCTCAGGTAAATGTTTCAGGACCTCCTTGAAGCCTACGCATTTATACATATAGAACAATACATGGTGTTTACAGACTGCCCCTGCAACTGCCCGTTGCCAAGGCAATCACCGTGTTCAGACAGAGAGGTGTCACCTGCAGAACCCCCGAATACACATTCAACAAAAAAACAAACAGAGAAAAAAAACAGAGAGAGGCAGAAACATCCGGAAGGCAGAGAGAGCCAGCAAATGACCCATTATATTAAAAACAGATAACATTTGTTCGCTGGTGGGGTAACGTGTAGCGTGACATGAACCCAAGATCCCGGTTGAGGCCGTCCTCATGGGTGCGGAACTTGGCTATCAATTTCTGCTCGACGATTTTGCGTTGTCGTGTGTCTCGAAGGCCGCCTTGGAGTACGCTTACCCGAAGGTCGGTGGATGAATGTCCATGACTGCTGAAGTGTTCCCCGACTGGGAGGGAACCCTCCTGTTTGGCGATTGTTGCGCGATAGAGATAGATAAGATAGAGATAGAGATAGATAAGAATGTGTTTTATAACCTCTGCTTATCAGGAGGCCCTATAAGAAAATGTTGGGCAACAGTAGTTGACAAAATACAGATTTTCATGCATGCCAGACAGTTGTTTTATCTGGGAAAAAGGGAAGTGAACAAGAGCTGGCATTGTTCACTAATATTTGATGTGTAAAGGCGTTGTTCGTATAGAACCAGGTGGAGATTAATCTCAGCATCATTTTTGATCCCCAAAAAGGTTAGTTGGTCTGCAATAAAACCTTAGATATTACAGCTTTCATTTAGCTACAACTTTAGTAACTAGGCATTCACCATTTCTTTTGTAAAAAATGTCTGTTTCGCAGTCCTTTAGAAAGAAAGTGACAATGCTGACACAGCTGTTAAAGGCAACAGCTGGTTAAGTCAATATGAAAATGTCAAATCCTGGTCGTTGGGAATAGAAACCCCCAAAGAGCCTTTCCCTCGGCAGAACCTCTTGCCAGGGTTCTTTCAATGTTTTAAATCACTTGTCACAATTATCTACTAACTAATCAATCTCCTGTGGTATTACACACAGGGCTAGTGGGTATAGGATAATTGGATCAGGGCATGCAGACATAAATCAGTCCCTATTTTAAAGTCATACATTCTATCCTTTTTTTATATTTTCTTTATAAATTCCTATATACACATTTATAATGTAAACTTATCACACTGTAATTATACCCTTCTGCCACTGGTGGTGTTGTAGCATGTATTATGGCTGCATTATTCACCTTTATTTGCCTTGCTTGCAATGTAACTCAATCTTCCACTAACATAGATTCCAAAAAACAAAATTGACAGTACACTGTAATGTTATTTTCATAAAGATCAGTTGTACTACATACATATTTTGTGTTGGTACAAAGTGATTTTTGGCTTCACATCCATGCAATATGTGTAGTATAATTCAGTCATGAAGTCCAGATTCAAACTTCACTGAGTAACATAGACCATCTCAAGGACACTACTTTGGCTTCATAGTTGCTGTGTTATCAATGAAATGGATACACAGCAAGGTTTAAAGAGCTGAGAAGTTTCTATACATTTTAAAATTATTTTCATGTTAGCAGGGAGTTGACTATCATGTGGACTATTTATTAATGTTAAAATTTAACCAGCATTTGAATGTCAATGAGAAGAGCTGTCTTTCCTGGTCAGAGAGTTATTGGGATATAGCAATATAACTCAGGTCTGCTTGCATCACTCTAAAGCTACCAGTCTCAAATTTGTACCTGTAGTGTAACTGCATCATTCATATATACTTAATCATATTTATTTATATGCCAAATGGTGAGAGAACTATTCGGTCACAAAGTTCAAAATGCAAGAAAATATATAGAATTTTACGATTAAAGTGGCACCTGTATTGTAGAACAAAAATATATTGCATAGAAGCTTTGTATTCTAACCTACTAAACCAGCTTATTTCCTCAAAGGTGTCATGGTACTGCAGCTATCAGTCATTATATATGAAGTGTGATGTGCAGGTAGTACAGCTGACTTATAATGTCAATTGCAAATCACACGGTCAGTTACAAAAGAGCTGTGGGAACAAAAGCTCAGAGCTCTATTCCTGGACAACTAAAAGAGACCAGGTAAAACTGTTCATTTTCTCTGAACATTAAAACTTTCAAAAATAAATTTACAAATTGCCCCAGTAGTCCAGCAAACTGCCTGAAACTTCTGAAAAGCAGCTTTGCTGAAGTTATTACTCAAACCAATGTGAAATAACTTCTTGGAAAAGATTGTACATTGCTTGGTTTTACTGAACTCAACAATGAGATCAGGACCTGACTCTACATTTATGATACCAGTTTCAAGTACACACACATCCAAAACCTTTGCATTGAGGTGAAAGTAGTGATACCAGTGTATCTTAAAACAGTGCACACTCCCATATAGATAAACTGCAGTGGCCTTTTTCCTGCATAATATCACCAAAATCATAGTTAATTCAAATGAAAGGTTGTGGAAACTTACTAGCTTAAATTATATAGTACTATTTTTTCCCAATTTTGATTCTGGCTTCACTTTAATAAATATTGTTTGGTTCCTGAATAACCTCTTTGGGAAATGCCAGTCAGCCTTTCATAACCTAGCCACTTAGTTATATGTCTTCTTTAGGTTCTGTATTATATTATATGGTGTTATATTTTGCAAATAATCTAAAACTAGAATCTTTGTTGGAAAAAAGTCTATTGTGGTAATGGTATCTTGGTTCTAAAATAGGTGCACACATATACATCCTCTTATCATAAAGCAGTTCTAATTTACACAGAAACAGGCCATTCAGCCTAATAGGTCCATGTGGTGTTTGTGCTCTACACGAGCTTCCTCCTTCCTCATTTAATCTAACCCTATCAGCATATCCTTCTATTCCTTTCTCCCTCTTGTGTTTATCTAGCTTCCCCTGAAATGCATCTATGCCAGTCACCTCAACTACTCCTTGTGGTAGCAAGTTCCACATTCTAACCATGCTCTGGGTAAAGAAGTTTCTCCTGAATTCCCTGTTGGATTTATTAGTTACTATCTTATATTTATGGGCCCCTAGTTCTGGTCTTCCCCCGTAAGTGGAAACATCTCTGTCTACCCTATCAAACTCTTTCATAATCAGACCACCTCTCAGTCTGCTCTCTTTTCTAGAGGAAAGAGCCCCAGCCTGCTCAATCTTTCCTGAGAGTTATAACCCCTTAGTTCTGGTATCATTCTAGTAAATCGTTTTTGTACCTTCTCCAGTGCCTCTGTATCCTTTTTATAATATGGACACCAGAACTGTCCACAGTACTCAGTGTGGTCTAACCAAGGTTCTAATACAAGTTTAACAGCCTCTGCTTTGCAATTCTATCCCTCTATAAATAAACACCAGTGCTTGGTTTGCTTTTTTTTAAATTACCTTATTAACCTGCGTCACCACTTTGTGCATCTGCACCCTCAGATCCCTCTGCTCCTCTACCCCATTTAGACACTTATTATTCCAGCAGTATGTGGCCCCCTTATTCTTCCTACCAAAATGTAATACTTACACTTATCTATATTGAAGTTCATTTGCCAATTACACACCCATTCTGTGAGTTTATTAATGTCTTCCTGTATTTTGTCAGTTCTTCTCCATATTAACTATACCCCCCCCCCAATTTGGTGTCATCTGCAAAATTTGAAAATTACAAACTATTTGGACTCAGAAATCAGAAGTACAATGTTGAACAACACTGGTTCCAGCACCAATCCTTGTAGAATACCACTTCCCACCTTTTGCCAGTCTGAGTACCAGACTTTAGGTGCTTGGCTTGAGCACCATGGCAAATGCAAGTCTGGTTTCAAATGCCAAGACTACATAGTTACTGTAGAATATAGTATAAACCAGATCATATTATAACCTGGTGTATATATATACTATAATCAGGAAAGTACCATCACATCTATATTTTCTTTATTGATGTAGAAAGATGGCAAAGTGTATATTTATAGGTTAGAAAATAGACACTTTAAAAAGTGTTGAAAGTTTATTTAAATGACAAAACATAACAAAATTCAAATTACATAACTGACAATTATACATACAATTAAAAAACTCAGGTTAATGTGCTTTTCAAATGTAACTGTGCATGGAAGCACAGGGATCAGTTACACAAGTATCCTAAAGGCATTCTCCTAGAATTAATAAGAACATTTACATCTAACCTTTTTTTCCTTGCACATTTCTAATTCAGTCTTCCTTCACTGAAGGTAGAAACTATGAACCCTGTTACCAAAAATTCTAGCTCCAAATCAATCCCTTGACGGGATTATAACAATCTTTTTTACCACTAGAAGTAGAATGTTTACTTCCCCCTTAAAAATGTAAAAAAAATGGTTAAATGTCGTACTTTGTAGAAGCGCTTTGTTTCACTTTTCTGTTACTAAGAAACCCGAATACCTCTTAACCCGGAGACGCTAATGCAATTAGAAATGCATGACAGTATCTAAAACAGCTAAGCTTTAATATAGGATATCGGCCAATTGTTTTGTATTACTCCCAGTGCTATTTTCCGTTCAGTTTCGTAACCGTATTTCCCCGTTAAACACAGTACTGCATTTGTTATACACTCAATAATGTTCGTTGAAGGTAGTGATGACATGCTACTGGCTCTTAAAACGGAGGACCAATGTCCGACCCAAATTAGGCAGCTTTGTTATTTCTCTTGGGTTCATTCCGCTACCACGGCCTCCAGACAGATTTTGAATACATTACAGGGGACGTGCTTTGTGTCCTACAATTGTCTACTTTTTCTTGCAACAAGCGGTCCTGTCCAGCAGTAGGCGAATCCGCTTCATCTAGATCGGAGCACAGATCATCGCTGGCTACGGTAGAGGCGGGAGACGGTGCTGAGGGGCTGGTCTGGTCTCCACCTCCGGGGGACACCAATAAATGGCACACGTCGTCAGGGTCTGGCCACATACTGGGGCCAGTTTCAGCCATTAATTCGCCCAGTAAATCCTGAAAGTGGTCTTCGCTCAAAGGCATAGACTCCAAAAGGTGGTTGAGTAACTCGGCGGCCACTGCAGAGTCGATCCCCGGGCAGCTTGAGACGAAAGTGTGGACCTCATGCATACACTGAACGTAACCCGCTGCAAACCTCTCGTTCGCTTCCTGGTTAAACCTGTCCGTTTCTGCCAACAAGGAGAGGGGAGGGAGGGGAGAAAAAAAAGTCATATTCCATCGCCTATTAAATTATAATGGTCGCTTCGATAAGGCTATGCAGCAGCATTTGCACTAACTGAATGCCAGCCCCCGGTAGCTTCCAATCTTATCTGTTTTACAGGAAATGTTTAAACTTTACTCACCAACATTTCTGTTGCGAAGAATGTTTTGGACACGTTTCACGGTCATCTCCAGCACCTCCGCATTCTCCATTTTCGACTGCAGCTGAGAATATTTAGTACATTTTAGATTTTTAAATCATAACTGAAATCTGAAGGACTTTTTTTTCCCCCGATCAGCACAACATAAAACTCACTTCCGTATCCGCCAAGATCAGCCTCAGTTCTTGCAAGCTTTCGTTAATGCGGGCTCGTCTCTTTTTCTCGATCAGTGGCTTGCGAGTCTGAAATCAGACAGGAAACGCATGGAGTTAGAATGGTATTTATTTTAACACGGATGCATTATAAAGACCGACGTTTTAATGCTGCCCCTTTTAAGTGCACCGATTTACCTTCCGATCTTCTTTAACTGTGTAATAGTCCCCTTCATCCCTGACAGATCCAGGTTTGCACGATGGAGCCATGTTGTTTAGGATACCAACAACCTAACCCCCCCGCCCCCCAAAAAAAAAATCCTCCCACCAGAAGCACGTTTTGGTAGCAGCTGGTATGCGTACAATCTCCTATTTATTCACTGCAGCCTGCCGTTGGCAATCTCTCTATTTATACCCTGTCGTTTGCATTTGAATGACTGGGGAACGGTGCGTCCCAGGGACGCCTAAAGGTCATTAGCTTATCCAATGGGAGTGCGATGCTTTGTGTCGGGCTCAAGGCTGCGCTCTGCCTGCTGTCAGGCTCTGGCTGGCCACGTGAGTAAATGGGACTTTTAAAGTTATTTGTTATGCAATTCACCACAACAGAACTGTACAATTATTTTTTTTTAAAAACTATACATTACCCCATCCTGCCCTCACACTCCAAAGCGTTAGCTATCAATTGCAGGTCAATTTCATAAAAGCACGATTAAGAAACAAACAGGCTCACTATTTCCTGGATAAAATGGTAGAGCTTCAGACAGGAATCGTTCATTATCCTATTCAATGCAGGTTGACAGAAGTGTCGGGAAAAGAAAGCACAGTAAATTTAAACATGTACAACTATACTTGTTACATAAGAATAGGCCAAAACCAAAACAATAACTTAAATCATTAATGTTGATATTCGAGGTTTAATTTTAATAAACTCGTTTTTTTAAAGAAACTAATTTCAGAAGAACACCGAGTTTGAAATAGAAAAAGAGAAATTCCTTTTTTGTTCCGCCTTACACTTGGACAAAAATCTATTTCTGGGTATGTAGGTGAAATGTAATATGATGCTGACAGTTAGCAGCTGCAGCCTCTCGCCAGAATGAATCAAATAAGAGCATTAGTCCGCCCTAAAGAGCAAGCGACAGGTGTTAGCTCTTGCTTCGTTTGTTTTTGTCTTTTACTGCTAGTAACGTGTATTTGCCATATTTATTATATCCAAGCTACATCCATCCAGCCATCCTTCCTCCTCCTGCAGTGGTTTCTGCAAAAGTGATTTGCTAGATACATAATCAGCATAAGTCATTTATCCCCTATTTTAAAAATTACACTCTTGTCAGATCAATTATGTAAATCGTTCCCTTTTAACTAGCAGTTATCCTATTTTATTAGAATAGTAAACACACACAATATTGTCCAGCATTTTCACTCTAAAGAACACGTCTGAAAGGGGAGAAAAAGTATTTTGCATACTTTAGAAATAGCCTCAAAGATGACTGTTTGTAATTTGTATGGGAATGTTTTACCAGAATACAATAGAAATGTCTTTGCATTCGCTTAGATTCTGCTGCACGTTCACTTCGTGCTTCTACCACTCAGCCTCTTTATTATTGCAGCTTAAATCGCCTGGTGGGTGTTACTTGGTGAGAATTAAAGGGGTGCTATGATGTGTGCTGTACCAACTGAGAATGGTTTTAGCTGCATTTTTAATATATATTCTAAGCTGAATGCGTCCAGTGATGTGACGTCTTCCCGCTGTGTTACGGTTTGAGTTCATGTTCATTTTGCACGTATAGTGTCGCAGTGAAAGTCATTGTATTGTTAATGACATGCGTGCACTTCTTAAACATTTTCGTGTGTATAAAGAGGGAAACAAGCAGCAAAAAAAGCGTTGGTGGGATAGATAGACATATATCAAAACGCTTAAATGCCCAACAAATGAATATTAGTACACCGCCCGATATCAGGGGTTAACGGGACTAAAACGTTGTGACACTTCTATTTGATTACTCTTTTTAGATATAAAGTTATTTACTATTCACAACAAAAACATAGCTTCGACAGAAACAAAGGCTATAAAACGCCTGAAGTGGTAATTAGTTTTTTGGACTTTTCAGTTGATAATTCAAGAAGTTGGTGAGGAGATGAAAAAAAATTCCACAACGGGTATGAGGGGTACAATTCAGAGCTTTTTTTTAAAAAAAATTAAAGGTTGGCTCCTTGCCATGAACGTAATTGGGCTCAGTCATTATGCAACCTGGTCAGCGGATCTTGCAGCTGTCGTTGAAATCTTTTGTTTAGGGCAAGCAGGCGTACCCGATTCTCGCTTTCAATATATTTCATCAGTATTCAAGAATGGTTGGCTTGAGAAATAATTCTGATAATAGAGGGGACTGTGTGCCTCCCTTCAAACAAGTCACGGGGGATGCCTGCTAAGTTGCATCTGCGAGGTTGTGCCTCTTAACAATTTTCTTTTCTGTTTTCAAACACTTGGAAGAGATGGCAGTGGAATCAGAACGGAATGATTCGCTGTGCTTGCATCGGTCTATTTGTAGGTGCATCTGCGTTCGTGCTGGTTTCTTTGGAGAATGATCTGAATCTTTCTTTAAACTGTGTTAGTACAGTGTTTGGAGATGTGTTGCACCATGACCTGTACTGTCGATGGGGGTTAGAATCGAATGGCTGAAAATCAAATTGTTGCCCGTACTCAACTACAGGAATATTTTTGCAGCAAGCTTTCAATTAGAATGTACTGATAAATCCAGAGCTAAATATCCGAAACATTACTATAGGGAAGTAATTAGCTCGTGTTATTCTACTGCATGTAGGACAGATTCTCTATTTTGTTAGATGTAGTCTGATAACAGTGACCAGAGGAATCACTATTTTGAGCAAACAATTACTATTTTCCTGTTCAGAGAAGCTTTTCTATCCGTCTACTAATATGCACAATGTGTAAGGAAAGCCAGTCTCGCATAACGGGAAGGGTGGGACAAGGCCAAGGCCACCTATTGCCCCTCCCCCAACTCTCCATCACACACACGTAATGTGTGGATTCATTATTGTCAAAATTTTCCAAGAGATTTAGCCCACCTATCTGGACTTTGTTCTCTTTCTGTTCATACCACGGGACATTATATATCTGAATATTTCTTCAGGAAAATAAAATTACCGAGGACAATTGAGGGAAAAGTCTGTGATGCTATCTACAACTCAATTATGTTCTGGAACCACCAAAGCGACTCTTTCCATGCAAAATGTATTCTTAGTGAGATTGGTCACGTTCGTGGTAAGACCTGATTCGTATGTATTCTACATTGATTCCAAACTCACAATCAGCACAACAAAATCATAACAAAACATGTGTAAACTGATACATTTCGTGCTCGGTCGTTTCACAGGCTATAACGATGTCTCCATTTGCTACCATATTATTAAAAGTCCGACTATAACACGTTAATCTTGTTGCAGACGTGGTCCAGTTAATTGTGCAGAACATTTAACTTTTTACTCTGCTTTAAGAAATAAAATTGTTGTACCTCCGGTTTTGATTAGAGATGTGAATCGCAATCATTCATTTGCATTAAAATGCTCGTCAGATCAATTATGTAAATCGAACTCCTTTTAACTGGCAGTTCCCCATGTTTATTAGAATTGTAAACACACAATATGGTACAGCATTCTCACTTTAAAGGGCAGGTCTGAAAAGGGAAAAAAAGTTTTGCATACCTTAGCAAATCCTCAAACATGACTGTGTTTGCAACTTGTAATGGAATATTTTGCTGGAATACAATAGAAATGTCTTTGCATTCACTTAAACTCTGCTGTCCGTCCACTCCGTGCTATCACTCCGCTTCTTTTATTTATTGCTATAAATGTGATTATAATCTCTGGTGTTACTATCTGACCAGTTCTTCATTTTAGGAGTTTACTGCACCCGTGTGCACTGATGTACATGTCCCATATGGTCTAAGCAAATGCTAGACAAGCCTAATTTTGATCCTTAAGTGTTGATTTTGCTAATTCTCAATTTGACTTCCGTGGTATAAAGCGCTGTTCTATTCTGCATGTCTAGTTATCATCTTACTAACCAGACTTCTAAACTTAAAGTGCGCTATTGTGTTCAATATAATTTCTTTGCACTTGTTCATTTTGAATGTAAATGTTTTGTACTTTATTTAGTAACCTGCCTGGGCTGCATTTCTGTTGAAAACGTCGCTAAATAAATAGATCTGTGCGGAAAGATTCTAATTTTAAAAAACCCGGATCTTTTAAAATAAATTTAACCCTTTGAGGTTTTTGAGCATCAAAATTTAAAAGAAAAAGACCAGGCGTTTACATTGTCTAAGAATACTATAAATCTAGGAAAGGGTCATTTCTGTAAATTTCTCATTGCTATGTAATCCGAATGATTTAAACATCCGCAGGGCATCATGTTCGTAGCTGTAACTTGTATTTATACCAGAAAACATAATACCACTTTCATTATCGGGTGGGCTAAACCCGCACTGTTGGCACTGCTCTTTCAGCTTGGATAAGTTTGGACTTATTCTGAAGAACATCCTGCTGGGCATATTCCACTGTGCCACACGGTTTTTACCGATGTCCGCTACATGATGTGGAGATGCCGGTGATGGACTGGGGTTGACAATTGTAAACAATTTGGACACACCGTTCACCTGAGGAAGGAGGAAGCCTCCGAAAGCTTGTGGAATTTAAAATAAATTTGTTGGACTATAACTTGGTGGTGTAAAATTGTTTACAGCTGATATACATGGCATGAGGGAGGATGGGCACTGAAAAATTTGCCCTAATCTGTTTTAAAATGCTATTTTTTTAAAGTAAGAGTTCATCTTTATTGGGGAAAATTCTACTTCGGAGCCTGAAAAGACCGTTACTGCAATCGAAGGCAAAATGGGATTTACAATCTTAAATAAATTCACATGAGTTGTTTTATGCCCCGATTGTTAGCCGCCTTCAGACTGTGGGAACTTCCCTCTCAGGACTGTCAGTTTCCAGATCAAAGCAAAGCCTGGTCAGACTTGGGTGTTAAAAGCGACAGCTTTCACTCGCCAGAGATCACAGCAAAACAAACGATTTACATGACGATTGGTAAAACTTCTGAAGTCTCCATTAGCACTTGTGTAGTGTTTACTTTGAGTACAACACAATCGTTTCATTTTCTTTTACCGCATTTTACGACTTACTGAACAGCTCACTGTTTGAACTGAGATGTTTCGCGCCTCTTCCATTTTTTAATGCAGGGAATCGGGCTACGTGTTTTGTGAAATTAACCCTCGTTATTAAACGTTTGGACACAGACTGACTAAAGTATCACTATTTCCCTTTGTTGTAAATTACTTTCATTTTATTCGAACAGAAACAAAACCAAACCCCCAGAGATTATTTAAGATCTGCAGAAATGCCAGTTGTTGTTTGGTTGGGTTTAAGTTTGTTTGCAATGGACAAAAAGATCAATTTGGAAGTGAATGTTGCAGATTTAAGAGGGGGGGGAAAACTGTACTGCGACCTCCTGTCCTGAAATATTTGTAAACTCAGTCATTGTGAAACTTAAGTGGAAATGTCATATGTGCGATAAAATTAGATTATATTTATAACTTGCATATTGGTCCCACTAAGAATTCAGCTGGTTCTAGCTGAATGATATAGATGAGACAAATACTCTGTAGTTTTACAAAAAATGTAAGTTTCCTATGCTTTTTAAGTCTCCAATTTTATTAACTTTGCAGCATAAAAAGGCGGAGTGTTTTCCTACGGCAGTCTGCCGTTATATCTCAACGCAAAGGCAGACGAACAGAGCTTTTAACACTTGTTACAGAGTGAAACACAGACTGATTTTCAAAGTTTATTAATAAGTCGTTAATTGCAATATAAACATAATATCGGGGAAAGTAAGAAGCCCGCAAGCAACTCTCTATCAAATAAATTAGATGTATTTCATTGAATACAACATTGTAAACGCCTTCTACAATATAGGCTACGGATAAGCACCCTTCAGCGTGAAGTACCCTGATTTTAGCACACATAAAGGACATGATTTGCCCGGAAGTGTTTCGAGAAGCATATCTATGAGATACATAAGGAGAGTCTAATATTTAGAGAAGCTGTGCAATCCCTTCACCAGGGTCTCCACACGTTTGAGGATGCAATGGATGGATTGAGCATTAAGGACCAGTCTTCTTGGAGCTGTTGGGTAGGAGAGCTGGCAGGTAGCTGAAGGTTTGCTGTGGGATTTGGAAATGGTTCCACATTTTTCCCGCACGCTTTAAATCCAGGGTTGCAGACTCGGTCTGGAGATAAGCCAGGGGACGAATCCGCAACTCCCGAAGAAGCGGCGTTGACTGCAGGCGTGTTCCCATGGGTCACCGAGGAGAGCTGAGTCTGAGAAGGTTGGAGGTTAACGGTAGGTGTCTTCAGGCTAGACTGGCGCGATTCTTCGCTGGATCGAGGCAGTGACTTGAGTAAGTGATTCAACAAACGCGCCCCTACAGTTTTGTCCATCCAATCGCAGGTTAAAAGCAGGTTGTGAACTTCATGCATACATTGGATGTAGCCAGCACTATATCTCTGCTGAGCCTCAAGACCAATTTTAGTATCGGCTAAAATAAGAAAAGGAATAGGTATAAATAAACTTGCCGCATTTTACTTCCCAACTGTAATCTTATATTCATAGACAATCCATTTTCAAAGATGGAAATACATTTGCAAATTATTATTTCCCACGAAGTTGCATTTATACTTTAGGATTGAACTTGATACGTATATTTTTTAACGGATCTTCATAAAACCTTCTTTGTGTTCATGATATACATTACTCCGAATATCAGTAGAAATAACAGACATTGATATAAAACTCACCCATCATCCTGCTGTTTTGAACGTTCTGAAGATGTTTTACAGTCATCTCGAGGATATCTGCTTTTTCAAGTTTTGATTGCTATAAAATAATGAAAAGATGTTATATTCTGTCTCCCTAGGAGTTTAAATAAATACCATCAGTATGCGCGTATTTAAGGCAGAACAGCAAGAGCAGAGCACAGGAACTGTACTTACATCGAGCCGAAAGGCGCCGACCACGGTTTCTTTTAGTTGATCGAGGCAGTTATTGATCCGTTCTCGTCTTTTTCTTTCGATGAGAGGTTTTCTTAACTGCAGGACAGAGTAAACGGGGTAAGCAAATGCCAACGTCGAAACTTCAGTACAAACACCATTTTCGAGCTTCCAAAAGCAACCTTGTTGACAACGCACTCCTCTTACCTTGCGTTCCTCTTTGGCATTTGAGAGTTTTTCCACGTTGTTGCTAAAAGTTGTGGCAGTCATTTTTCCACCGATCTGCAGTCTGAAAGCTCAAGATAAGAGAGATTTGCTGCAAGCTTTTGCTAGCTAGTTTCAGCCTGTCTGAAGCTGTGATGTCTTCTCCCTCTCTGCTGAACTTCTATTTATATCCATGAATTAGCATGTGAATGCGTGAGTTCCTTCGCTCAGCCACTTTCCCACACTTGGGGTCGCGGCCAGAGGCGAGTGTCCATCAATCAGCAGTGACAGCTCACTGCTCGCACTCAATGGCCAGCCTGCCCGCCCAAAGAGCGACAGATGGCTAAGGCCAGGAATCTCTTCCAGCCCAATCTTATCTTTCCCTCAGCACTCAGAGCAGTTCGCATGGCTCTTCAAATCACCTCTCCCTACATTCCCATGGATTTGGTTAGCGGTGAGAAATGAGATGGTGTTACTCCTGGGAACTCCGTCCCTTTTCACTGCAATGAATGGTGTCAATTTTGTAACTGCAAAAACATGAAATGTATCCGCCCTTTCCATTCACAGCTGTTAGTTTGAATTCTTATTTAGGCTTGTATCATTTTCCTAGTTGCATTGTCAGGGCTCTGTTCATTATGGGAAGGAATACAGTGAAGTATTATTTGCATTTTCTTGAACGATACTGTATCATGTTTTGGAAATAGTTTATGTATTTACTTTTAACATGCTGTAGATGGGCCCATATAGGAAATCACCGCCCCCTCCATTTTTGTAATGTTTACTATATTGCTTATTGTCAGAACGACCCTTTTTAGCCAGTTCACAAAAGGTAAATCTTCTAAGTGTCTTTCATTAGAAGTGAGACTCACTCGTGTGGAATTAGGTCACTAAACACAGTTCCATATTTTAAATGGCTCTGCAAACTACATCAACCTTACAATCCAGTGTTGACCGATTAATTTTTATTAGCAACTTACTTAGGGACCATCTGAAATGAACCCACGTACATAAAGTACCATTAGCTGCATCGTTAGAATCGGCTATTAATGGTATTTTGAAAATATTGCTCTTTCAAATTTTTTGAATCAACAATTTCTTGCTAGAATTTAGCTTTCTGTGATTTCACCCTGTTCATTTTCTTTCCGTCAAGTGGAGAATGTAGCATTTTGTTTTTATTCGCAGATAGCCAGCGCTCGGATTAAAGGGCGGGCTGCATCGTGCTGCAGTTCACATCGGTTATCACTAGGGGATGCTTCGATCAATGTGTGTACATAGTCCTGTACCAGGAGGGCGCGCGCTTTCAGTTGGTTCCTTTGCAAATCTTTAATTCGTAGCTCTGCGATTCTGAGAGCAAGCCAGTTAAATCAGGCAGAGGTGAGACGTAAAGCGAGACACCATGTGACTCTCCATTGGAGAATCTAACACTTCATTTCACTTACAAAATGCTCGTTTCATGAGTTTTTTTTAAAAAAATGCTGGTTATTGAGTAAACCAGCAAATGGTTGATTTTTTTGTCTTATTTGGGGAGGACGGTGGAGGAATGATGCTCGAGCGTCTGCCCAAAAATGAAAGCACATACTGAAATATTCTGTATTTTGGACCCTGCATTTTGTTTTGCACATAATTAATCTGTAATATTTGTCTTGTGACAGCATTCAATTTCCGTTAATCCCAAACACCACCCCCGTCTCTAATGCCTACAGAGTCTGCTCTATTAGTTAAGGTAATTATGCAAAACTGTGCACTTATTTATATGAGGAAATCAATAATACAGCATTGGGGGATTGTCCTATTCATAATTTGAAAACACGATTTTAAAGAGCAACTATGTATTAACTGAATAGGTCACATTGTACGTGCCGAACCTTTTATAGTCAATCATATTATACGCTGCAGACGTCAATCAAGTTGGTACAGTACTTGGCTTTTAAATCCTATAAAATGGCAACATGTTTTAAAATATTCAAACTAAAATTTTATGTCCAAGTTCTTGGTTTTAGGTTAACAGGTGCAGTTCCTTAGAACAGAAGGTTAATCTGACGATTAACAGAATCTCCCCTGCCCGTAATCATGCATTTTGAAACCAGAACTTTAAAAAAAAAATGTCCATCACACTCCCTGAAGCGGTTGGAAGTGTTTTTGTGAAGGAGTTCGGGGTTTGTGAACATTGTGCAGCAGATACGCTGAGGCAGATGTCCATTCATTCACTGCAAAGTTTTCTTCTTTTTGTGGAATTCATCGCAGCGGTTCTGTTTGCCTTAAGACACGCGACTGCCAGGCGCATGAACGAACGTGGGAAATTCTTCTGAACAATAACCTCCTTTCACAATATTTCCTAACAACCGTCCAGATTAACTGCGGAGGCAGTGCTGTGGATGTGGACCATAAGGTGAATCCTTTCAGATGGCGTGACACCAGTTTAATCACCATGGCAACCGGGACACACTTGCATCACTCCAGTGGGTTTCGACAATTACATTTTTGTATTTACTCAATCCAATCTACTTTTAATTTTAATATTTTAATGGGTTTTCTTTTTGCTCCCTTTTAATTCGCGGGAGATCAGTAGCAATTTACCTAATATCCGATTTTACAGACTGAGACCCACATTACCATTTACCTGAATAATTGGATGATGTCAAATTATAGAAAGGACTTGTTTTGCCCCGCCTTAACGGAGCTGGAAACATAGGCTGAATGGCCTACTCCTGTTCCTATCGAGCCCGCTTCCCCATTCAATTAGATCACGGCTGATCTGTACCTCAACTCCAATTACACACCGTAGCTCCATATCCCTCGATACTCTTGCCTAACAAACTCTACCCTTCTCAGTCTTGAAAGCTCCAATTGTCCAAACATCCACATCCTTTTGGGGGAGAGTGTTCCAGATTTCCACTAACTTTTGTATGAATAAGTGCTTCCTGATTTCCCCCCTAAATGTCCCCGAACATAGATGCTGATTTTGTTACTCAGCAAGTCTAACATATTTGATACAGCTGCAATAAAAATCGATCAAACGTCTTTCACACCCTTCTGAATTCTACTTTTTTTTACAGTAAGTCGTTATATATTGGGTTCGTTTTCAGCCAATGCACTCAAACAACCCGCCCCCTTCCCATCTGTCGCAATAGGTTTCAGTAATTCCCACATAGGGTGCATAAAGTGCTTTAAAAGGCAGTGCAAGGAACATGCAGCAACATCCTATTTAGACGGTGGGATTGTGTGATACGACATCTCCTGACCCGGCATTGTTCGAACTCCTTCCCACGCCCGGAAGCTGAAGGTTACACTGCAGGTCTTTTCTAAATGGTTTAACGCTCGTTTTCAATGAATTGATCCTCATTCAGTTACCATAACGCCCCGCACAAGACTGAACAGCACGATTAAAGCCAGCACGCTGTCGCTTTTATGATCAATTCGTTCATTCCATCTGATCCAGGCTGTTCAGCGCGTGCCCGGAGTCTTCATTCCTTTTTTCATGTAATTTTTTTTAGAAAAAGTTTTTTTCACAATGACAGTGGATCATAATACATTTAAATGCACACGAGGAGAAGCAAAAGGAAAAACAGGGGATCCTGTGCAATAATTATCAGGGTTAAAAGTGTTTGTTGAATTCAATATTTTTAAAGCAACCCTATTTTGGTTCGATTTCAATTCTTCATTTGACCAGAATCGGGAAGAGTTGTTCTGGTCTATGTTCAAATGGTCATCAGTCTCTTTTTGGGTGTCTTAACCCTGTGCACAGCGAACTGAGAGCGAATCTAAGTCGCTGGGGAATAAACAGAAACTGATGAAAATACACTGGCTGGTCAGTCAGCATTTTGTAAAGACTTTGATGGGCTGGCTTTTCCAAACCAGATTTTGCTACCTTTTTCTGAAGGCAGTTTCCCCCCTCCCCAAGTTGTGCCGTCATGTTACAATGCTACCCATGATCGAGTTTGAAAGAAACTGCTGAAAGCCATTTTTACACTGTAGTCAGGGATATTGGTGTTGCAGTGACGTGGGTTTGCTTTGCTGCTACATTCATGGTGTATAAATGTACCATTTGATTGGCAACTGTTAACTGAATGTCAGGGTTTTTATGTTTCCTCATAAAATAACAACCCTTTCCCTGCCCTCATGGGACCAAAATTCATGCTAGTGATGTTTTCTGGGGTTTTAACATAACACTTATATACATAATTGTTAAATATGGTTCAGCAATTTCAAGGTTCTCACGATGTCTTTTTTTCCATATGTTTTCAGCATTTGGCATTGACTCAATACAGTGGATTGGTCAGGATAAAACTTTTTTGTCTGTTTGAGGAAGGGAATAATAATTTTCCCTACTTGAGGGTGTATAAACACTTTTTTTGGAGGGGGCACTGATGCCATAACTTTTGCAACCTCACTAATTTACACCCATTGAATTTGAACTGGGTCTCTGTCCCCTTTGTACTTCATTTGTATCTTCAAGGGTATCCCTGGTGTTGGATGGAGAACTTCTGCCTGAAACAAGTAGGAATGTTTAAGTGAAACATAAATAACGTAGGAGTGACATAAGAACACCTTCTGTATCACTTTCCTGGTACTCTGACTGTAATCTAATTTAGGTATGATGTTCACAAATTGCCTGAGTTTTCATTTTGTGATGTGACTGAAATTTTTCAATACCTGCTGTTGATTATTTTACATGCCCCTGGCGTTACTTTTAAATAGTCAAAATGAAAGCTTACCTATTTAACCAATTCAGCTTTTACAAAGCTAGTTTGTCAGAGTAAGTTTATTGAATAACAATCTATAAATTAAAACACTTTGATGGGCTGACTTCCTGAAAAGAAATCTTCATAAACAAAGGTGGAAGTAATTATACAAAAGTGTTGTCTTCCATTCTGAAGTTATTTGTTTCCTTTTTGGACTTGGCCCAGAGTTTCCATGAGATTCTTCCAAACTCCAACCATAAAGTCAGCGGAAACCCTGGAGAAAAGGCATTGGTGGCTACTTTTAGCCATTATACCATTTCTCCGAGGATTCTGATGTCCCAGTGGAGAACCCCTGTGGAAATTCCACGTGAATTTGTTTAATATGCCAATTCTGTCTTTATCAATGTGAAGCAGTTTCAGTTTGGCATTGATGCAGATTGTGTAGTGCAATTTGGGTGTGAAATTACCAGAGGTGCATTTAGCCAAGTGATGTGAGACCATCTCCAGGAGGTAATCTCACACCACTGTGGTTCACACCTACAGCAATTTAACTGTGGCCCATGCGAAGCCAAGTTTAAAATGTTCCCAGGCAGTCTATTGGACAGTCTGGGTACCTTTTAAACTTTGTTTTTAATATGTTTAAATGCTAGCAGACAAATCTCCTTTAAAGTCTCCAATGTAATCGGCATTCAGATGCTGGTGAGTGGAGCTCTGTGTAGTTTGGTTGCCCTTGGGAGGGGGTGGGAGTTGTAGGGAAAAAGGAACGTGCCTTTACCCCACGTTACAATGTTTGTGACTCCAGGAATTACAGACACATACACAAAATGTTGGATTAACCGTTAACACTTTTATTTGTCTAACTCAAGTTAGATAAGCACAATTTTAGCACAACATACACAGAGTAAATACCTTAAGTGTTCCTGTTTATGCTACCCAGACTCAAGTGCTGGTCAGGCTTACTTGCCCTGGGTGCCTCAACTTGGTGACCAAACCAAGGACTCATGCTTAACTGCAGTGCCCAGATCTCTCACTACCTTCATATTTATGTCCTGAATTATCGTGGCTGCAACATGCTGATCAATTGTGTGCTAATCTCACTTGATCAGTTTAATCAGTGGGCCTCAAGACCCATCTTCTCATTAAAAGTCAGCAACAGTTTCCCAATTTAATATTGTGGCCATTCCACGTGTCAATTCAACACAGGGCCATCTTACATGTCCCCCCTCACATGCCTGTACTGAAAAGTCAGAAAAGGCATGTACTTTGGCAACTGGACAGCACAAATAAAGTCCCCCTCTCATGTTACAAATTTTTTTCTCTCGCAGGGTATAGTAATTGCGCCATTTCCATCCGGCCCTGGGTAGCTCTCAGGCTCCTCACCAGGCACCAACATAACAGCAATACATAAGCATTATAAGGACAAAACAAGGCTGCACAAATAACAATATCACTGATGTTAGATGTAGCCATGGATTTTGGGACAGGTTGTATGTTGTCTCAAACCAGGGTCCCACTCCTAGTTCCTCATCTATCTGATTAGCTCTTTCCTTAATCCTCTCTTGCATGGTTACCAGATGTTTTTGGGAGGTCACAGTACGTTGCAAGATTTGCTTCAGATTTAGGGAGAGTGAAGGAATTGGGTGCCTGAAGGCTTGCGCTGCCTCAGCGGCTGTAACAATTCCTTTGATTTTTACTCGGAGGGCGGTGGAATTGTGTTGGTGCGTGGGATAGTACTGATCCTCTCCAATTATGGTTATCTGAGTGGGGTGGAAGCAGAAGTTATGGGTTGTGAACGCGGATGTCTTTAATCCATGTTTGTACGTTTTTCGATTGGTTACTCCACATTGAGGGCATATACCACCCTATGATTCGGGTGGCCCCATTTTTCAACGCTCGTGGAACAGAGCGGGGAATTGTCCTCGTTTTAAGGTGAATCTGGATCCCCTAGTTAGGTTACATCACAGGAGCAAACCAATGTTCCTCCATTCGGGTGGCAACATTCAGTGCAAGGTGCCTTCCAAGTTATGCCTCCTTATTAAGGTTGGGGCTGATTTAATGTGCTCCGAATGTACCTCACCCTCTAATACTCCCACCAAGGACACCGTAAATAGTTCCCATCCCTGTGACTTCTCCAATTTGGGAAACCAGAGGGCTGCCCCAGCGAAGAGTCCGGGACTGTTATCCGTGTGATTACTACTAGGACACGGTCCTTGGGCCACCATCGCCCTCCCATGTCTATGGTTCTTACACAGAGGAGGGGAGTCAATTCCAGGGTACGTTGGAGAGACTCACCCGCGGCGTTGGTCATCAGACACCCAGAAGGGGATCCTCCCCTTTTAGTCCACTAAAAGGGGAGACTATTCTTGTAGTCCCTCCTGTACTTGTGTCAGGAGGAAATTCCCGTACACCGTGCACGCTACCGCCTTTGCAGCTTGACTATCTGATTCCTCATTTTCCAAACTAATATCGTTAACCTTTTTCTGAGTATTTGAGTGCCGTCATGACCTCAATAATTGACTGGAGCATTATGGTATGCTCACTTAGAGACTGTTTTTGTTCCTCATTCATTCAGCAAGCTGTGCAACACTTTGCCCCTAGCCTGGTGCTCCTCCCAATAATCCTCTATGTCCTAAGAATTCATAATTGCGGTTCCTAGGGCTCCTCTTTCTATGCATCCCCCTCTTCGATACAGTTATATTCCCCTTGCTGGAGCTATTCTGCCCCCCCTGTTCAGGCACCTCGGCCCATTTTTCCTCTCCTGGTGGCCACTTATCTCCCCACTCTCTTCCTGCAGTGCGTTTTATAAAAGTTCTCAATTGTTTGGTCTAACAGCGTCTGGAATAGTCGTCAGTACCTCTGCTCACATAATTGTTCCGGAATGTTTAGAGCCGAGATCTCAAACCACAGGAACATTCTCCCATACGATGTTATTGATCAGAGGGCAGAGGCATTCGCTGGAATAGGGAGGGCTTGAACAGCCTCCTGTTTGGCCTGGTAAATGCCCCTTTCACCTTGTTTTATGGTAGGACCCAGGAATTGGACCTGTGACTGTCCGATCTGGGCTTTGTTTGGATTGACCTTTAACCCCACCTGCTGTGCAGTAACTGGAGGAGATCCCCCAGCAGTTGCCCATGATCTTCCCCACCTTCAATGAATAGTAGGAGGTTGTCTACATATTGCACCAATGAAGAGGGTTTAGAGAATCCCTCAAGTGCCTGCGCCATACGCTGGTGAAAAATAGAGGGACTATTGTGGAATCCCTGTGGGAGACAGGTCCAAGTGTACTGTTGTCCCTTGAAAGTAAAAGCAAATTTATACTGATCTTCCTTTCGAATGGGAACTGACCAAAATCGATTGGAGATATCCAAGACGGTAAAAGTGGTGGCATTCGGGGGAATATTGGCAATAAGGACCGTCACCGCTGGCATGGTGGGCGCGCACGCTGGGATATGCTGGCTTAGAATGCGATAGTCTATAGTCATGCGCTATGAATCATCTGGTTTCCTCACCGGCCAGATAGGGGAATTAAACCTCTGTGGTGATGGGGCGAAAACCCCTTGTTCAACCAGGGAATTAACCGTTGGTTCACGGTGGGCATTAGCTACTGTGGGGTAGGGATATTGCTTTTGTGGCTTCAACATTGGCTGTCCGTCGACGCAAACTTCTACCCCAGTCATTCTCCCACAGTCATTCTTATGACCTGCAAAAACATTCTGATGTTTCCTAACTACTCCCCTCAATGTCTCAGGGGCATTAGCACTCAGCCGTTCTAGGTCGTATACAGTGGATGGGTGTAACATGCACACTGGTCCCCATTCAGGGGGAATGATCACGACAGCGTCCAGACTCCCTACACCTCCTGCCCCTACCCAAACACAATTATTTTTAAATCTACAATCGCCTGATGGTGAAGCATCCAGTCAGTCCCGATTACCCCATGTTCCCATCTTAATAATATACAGCTCCAATCCATTTGGAGTGGACCGATTGCGACTGTTAAAGGTTTGGATGACGCCCCAGTCCTTTCCTGGCCCATGAATCCTGAGAGATTGTAAGGTTCTCCTGACGAGTGGGGTGAGTTAAGAGGGTCGCTACCGTGGACTACTGTCCGGGAGGCCCTGGTGTCCACCAAATAATCTCCCTCCCTGCCCCGCGACCTTTAATTTCACCCAGGGGCAACCCCACCCGTCACATCTGATCGAGGTCAAATACTCGGGCTGGGTGCGGCCACGTCATTGCGGGGCAGACCCTGGGGGGGTCCGCTTGTCATTCCTGTTGCGGCTATTGCGGGTTCGCTGGGTTTGAGATTCTGCAGGGCGTGCGTCAGTTGAAGCAGCGTGGCCTGCAGCTCATCTTTATTTGAGGACTGGTCTTTAGAATCCCGCGGGCATTGCAGTTTCCTGCATTCCTTTGCAAAATGTCCTCTCCTCCCATGGTTCTGGCACAGTCCTGCCTGTGGTTTGGAGGGCATTTTCCCCTTTTTGTCTCCATTGCTTATTTGGGGGTCTGAAACTGAGACTTATCAGTCTCTCCTCCTGGGTGATTCTCGAACAGCTTGCCAGACTTGGGTTCTGGCGCTTGGTCAGTATTATGGAGGAGGGTGAGTCTATGTAGGAACTCTGCCTTGGTGCTATTCTCATTGTCTGGGTCAAACCAATTAAGTGCCTTGACTTGGACAAGGGAAGGCACAGACTGATCAGTGTCCAGAGCCAGTGGTTTAGAGGGCCATCCTTTAGTTGGTGGCGAGCTGCCACCCTTCATGGGCTCATAAATAGGAAGGCCAATGTCGATCGGCAAAAGCTTTCGGGTATTCCCCTGGTTTTTCTCAGGCCTTGGAACATTCCAGGAAGAGGTTCCCTCCTGACATGCCAACAGCTTTCAAGATCGCCGCCTTCAAGCCGGCGGTAGTCCCCCGACCTAGTTTCAGGTCCAGTCCCAGGCCCCCATTAGAAACAGGAGTAGGCCACATGGCCCCTCGAGAGTAAATAACAATTTCCGATTTTCTTCCTCATCCAGGCCATGAATCCAGCAAATTGTGTGGCCAATAAGAAGGTGGGTTCGGGAGATTGGTCGCGTCTGATAGGTGGCAATTTCATCGCAAGTTCCTGTAGTTTGCCCATAGGGTGGGGAATCAAAAAGGTGCTTGCAAGTACTGGTTCATTACCCTCATCCTGACCGGGGTATAGTGCAACGGAAATATCAGCAACACCAGGCTCGCCTGAGGGCTACAGGGGTTAAATGGAGGAGATCGACTCTCAGCACATTGGATCCTATCATCGGGTCCTTGTACCTCTGTCTCGTCCCGCTCTATGGCCGGGGTTATTAGACAGACAACCCCTCATTGGGCACTAAGCACTGTTTTCAGCCTATTAATTTCTTGTTGACACTGACTGTGACAAGCAGTCTCACTTTTCTGCTATTTTAAAACTCTATAAGCTGTCTTCATATCCTCACGCCCCTGTTCTGCCGTCTCACATCATCTCTTTCCCGTGTTCGTTTCTGCAGTTTATCCTTTGCATTAGTCAGAGAACACTGTAGTAAATGCTTTTCACACTTAGTCTTCCTGCATTTGTAACTTCTCCTCCCCCACCTTTTGTAGCTCTTTCATCAACCTTTCTACCACTGCTTCCTGATTACTCAACTGTTCCTTCGACCGTTTGATCGCTCTGTCTTGTTTGGTGGTATTCCCTTGTTTATTAGTAATTTCACAATCCATGGCCAAAAGCCAGACTGCCCGTTCCGATTTCCCTTTTCGGGCCGAACTTTCCGACCGCTCAAACGCTCAGTCCTTCGGACTTCCTTAGGATTTACCTTTCGCAGACAATACTGGTAAATTTGCTCATGGCCCGGTGTGGGCCCCTTTCTCTTTCCCCTTACCCCTTACCGCTTAAGCCTGTATAATAGTCTAACCTCAGAGTCCTGCCGCAGGTCGCCAAATATGTAGGTAAAAAGGAACGTGCCTTTACCCTACGTTACAATGTTCATGACTCAAGGAATTACAGACACATACACAAAATGTCAGATTAACCGTTTACATTTTTATTTGTCTAACATGAGTTAGGTAAACACAATTTTAGCACAACATACACAGAGTAAATACCTTAAGTGTTCCTGTTTATGCTACCCAGACTCAAGTGCTGGTCAGGATTACTTGCCCTGGGTGGCTCAACTTGGTGACCAAACCAAGGACTCATTCTTGGCTGCAGTGCCCAGATCTCTCACTACCTTCATATTTATGACCTGAATTATCGTGGCTGCAACATGCTGATCAATTGTGTGCTAATCTCACTTGATCAGTTTAGTCAGTGGGCCTCATGACCATTGACAGTCAGCCTAACAACAGTTTCCCAATTTAGTATAGTGCCCATTCCATGGGCCCGATATTAGGAGGGAGGTGGGTTGGCAGCGGGGGGCCAACTGGGCGTGTGGGTAACGCACCCAGTGAAATCGGTGAGTTTGGCACGCGATCATAAATAAATTGAAGCCACTTAGCTTGGCTTCCGGGTTTCACGCTGGAAAGCTGTGCAGTGGGCGGACTGCGCACCCGCATCATAGGCTGACAGCTGGAGGAGCCCTATTTAAAGGGGCAGTCCTCCACTGACTGATGCTGCAGAAAAGAGGAAATATTACAGCATGGAGCAGCCCAGGGAGAAGGCTGCTCCCAGGTTTAATGATGCCTCACTCCAGGTCTTACTGGTGAGGAGGAGGAGGGAGATCTTCCACCCAGCGGACGAGAGGAAGTGGGCCTGCCTCTGCCGCCATGAAGGCCTGGCTCGAGGTGGTGCTGGTGACCTCCTCTGCCACTAACATATCATGCACCTGCATGCAGTGCAGGAGGCGCTTCAATGACCTAAGTAGGTCAGCCAAAGTGAGTACACTTACTCATTCCCCTACACTCCGTCTGCCACATCACTGCCCCCACCCCACATCTCCTTCTGCACTGCCAACACTACTCTATCACATCACTCCTCACACCCATTCAAAGCTCATCCTCATCTTAACTGCACTTACTCACCTCACCAGTACTCATCCCACCACTACCACTCAACCCAATCCCCATACAATCTCATGGTTCTATCTCATTCTCACCCTCCAATGCATCTCTTTCACGGTCAGCCTCACCCAACCTGCAACCACAGGGCATGCATCACATATGTGCAGTAGGAAGTGTAAGGCAAATGTGTCGTGAGCATGAAGGGGATGCACAAGGGTGTTTGAGGGTTTGTCATGGTTTTTACTTATATTTAATTTCTGATCAACTCACATTACATATTATATTGTCACAACTACTGCCACGTCTTGGCCATTCTTGAAAGGGCATTATTGCACAAGCCAGTCATGATGTTCTCCATGAACACCCTTGATGCCACCCATTGGGTCACCCTACAGTGGGTGTATGTGTTGTTGCACGACTACTTTGTGCAGGTGTCTGTTGCGCAGCACAGTGTTGTGTCGCTCCACGTGGCGGAGGTGTACGGCATGCCTGGCAAGGCTCGTGATGTTGGTCATCATCCAATGGAGTGATGAATGCAGCAATGGAACCCCCACCTCACCCCCCATCCTGACGGTGTGAGTCTGAGGGGGTCCACAAAGTAGGTAAATGTGTTTGGACAGCAGAGTTTAGGGTATGATTTAATAATTTGGAGTGTGGAGACAACGGTGTGGCAGGCAAAACTTTGTCTGAAGTGACAGAGTGCCCTGCTGCAATGAATGAGGGTTTACCCCGCACCTGTTAAATGGACCTTTGCAGCTGCCACACGTGTGTTTAAACAGGGAGTGTTTTCCCCCAGCGTGGGAAACACGCTCTGGGTAGTCCAGAATCTCCAACTAATGAGGTCTGTAAACGACCTCAAGTACCCAGATAATGATCTTAAGTGGGATCCTGCCGGCTTTCATTGCCGGTGGGCGTCCCGCAGGCGGGGGCTGCGCGCGCACCGATTCGCGTCATTGGGGGAATCCGGAAGTGGGCGGGTTGGAGACAGGCTCCGGACCCGCTCCGGGAATCCCCAATTTTAGGAGCCCCCCCACCACCATGAATGCACCCGCTTGGCCATCTGAAAATTGACCCCCATGTGTCAATTCAACACAGGGCCATCTTACAGGGGAGGAGAGGAATCAATGCAAGAGCTGATAGTGTAACTGGAGTCTGTGACTGTATGTTGCTCCAGGCAGGTATCAACTCCAGACCAGCACCTGTAGTATCACATTGCTTTAAAATACCCAGAGCTGTACAGAAAATTTAGAATAAAATCATGCAATCCTGAAAATAAATTTTGCCTCACATTTATCACCTTTGGGCATTAAAATAAAACGATTGCATTATACTGTGTGTATGTTAGTAGTTTAAGTTTTGTATTTGCTGAATGACTTCTGTTACTAAACAATCTCAACATTTTTCAGTTCTGTTCACCTGGTGGTATTTCTGGTTGCATCATTGTTTACGATAAAAGGCCATTAATCCAGTTTAAAAGCTCAGAAGATGTCATCAACTGCAATAACTATCCTTTGAATCCTAAGATTACATTATTGCCATGAACTCATTCGAGGTATGTGTTTTATAATGTATAACATAAGATTATTACCAACCACTTATGATTCCTGTAGTGTCTTTACTTGCAGATTTCTTTTCTTTCCCATTGGGAAGCATCTAACTTTTCCTCAGTTACACAACTGAGATTGTGAATCTACCATGTGGAGAATCAGGAATGTGTAATGTCATCCTATCACTCATGAGCACACTACATTGCAGCTCCATCATACTGTACCATTTCATGGTGAATTTTTATTTTGTGTTAGTTTATCAGCAGTGATTCTTTTTTTGCCAAGATTACTTTTCATCACAATGTAAACCATCCAGAGCGCTAGTGCACACACTCAACACAAAGAGTCTCGTGTCTCCTTCACAGCAATCTGAGCATCATAAAACTCTTTCCCCTGGACCTATTGGCCCAGCTTTTTTTCACACCCTCTTTGACACCTCTGTCCTGCAGCCTCACCTCCGTGAAATCTCTGGTTCTGTCCTTTCTTCAATCCATATATGGTCTTGCCAACCATCTCAGCCCAACTAGTTCCTCTTCAGTTACTTCCAGCCTCACTTCTTTCAGGAGAACAGTAGAAATAGTCTAAGCATTCCTCTCACTAATGATGGGGCATATCATCTCCATGTTCAAGTGCAAAAGGTCTGCGTCCATGGTTTCTTGACATTAATGATATGTGATTTACATGTACTTGTGGCCCATAAATGCCATTCCAAATTGTATGTGTGAATGCCAGACAAGGACAGTAACAGATTTCGGTGTGATTTCCTTCATAGTTGAATAGAATGCTGACTGTCAAAAAAACATTGAAAATGTATGAAGATAACCTAATTTGAAAGTGCAAAACATCTTTTTTTAAAAAGTTTGATACGTGATCTAAATATAATGATCTTTAGAAATTGCATTTGTGAAAGAGAGAATTTGCATTTATATAGCATCTTTTACATTCTTAGGACATCCCAAAGTGCTTCACAGCCAATTAATTACTTCTGATATGTAGTCAACAGACCTTGAGATGAGCTTCCGACCCCATATCTGCTCCATCACCAAGATTGCCTACTTCCACCTCCGTAACATCGCCCATCTCCACCCCTTGCCTCAGCTCATCTGCTGAAACCCTCATCCAATGCTCTCCTGCCCATGCCTCCCATCTTCCACCCTCCATAAACTTGAGCTCATCCAAAACTCTGCTGCCCGTATTCTAACTTGCACCAAGTTCTGTTCGCCCATCATGCCTGTGCTTGCTGACCTACGGTGGCTCCCGGTCTGGCAGCAAAAATGAGACTCTTTGTGTTGAGAGTATGCACAGGCGCTGTGGATGGTTTACATTGTGATTTTAAAATTCTCATCCTTGTTTTCAAATCCCTCCATGGCCTTGCCCCTCCCTCTCTCTCTAACCTCCTCCAGCCCTACAACCCTCAGAGATCCTCCTCCAATTCTGGCCTTTTGTACATCCCTGATTTTAATCACTCCACCATTGGCAGCCATGCCTTCAGCTGCCTAGGTCTTAAGCTCGGGAATTTCCTCTCTAAACCTCTCCGCCTCTCTACCTCTCCTCCTTTTAAGATGCTCCTTAAAACCTACCTCTTTGACCAAGCTTTCAATCACCTGTCCTAATATCTCCTTATGTGGGTCGGTGTCAGATTTTGTTTGATCACTCCTGTGAAACGCCTTGGAACGTTTTACTACGTTAAAGGCGCTATATAAATGCAAGTTGTTGGGCAAATGCAGCAGCCAATCAGTGGGGCACAAATAGCCTATAACTTACTTACACTATTATTAAGACCAAAAAACTATGGCCTAGAAATTCGGGCATGCAAAGGGAGTAGGAAACAATTCCTGTGTCTGAATGGATTGGCCCGATGCGCACCCAATAGTGGGCCTCTGGCTTCATTGTCATCGAGCTGTGGGCACCTAATAGGCGCCCCAGGCAGCTTGCCGGTGAAGAGAGTCGGAAGGGTAATCGATTAGGTTGGAAGGGTAGCAGCCAGGATCGAGGGGGTGGGGGAAGTGGCTGACAGCGGCCCATGTGCTTTGAATGTGGGGTCAGTCGGAGCATTCCTGGTTCCGCATTGAGATAACTATATATTTAAAAATGTACCTTTGTTGGCTATAGCCTCAGCAGCCCATTTAAGGGGCACCTGTTAGGCCTCATTTAGACCTGGTTTTCCTGAATGCAGCTAGCACTGGCACCAGCTTCCTCAGGGCAAACCAATATTGCAGAGGGGCCTTCACACAGGCATTAGGTCCCTTTATTTGCATATATAAAGCGCCTAATGCCTATTTCAGGCATTGGCCCTAGACGGTGATTTTATTTTTTGGCTTAATAATATGGCGGGTGGCGCGCTTCCTGCCCTCCGAAAAATGGGTGCTGAACGGTCGAATCGTTAGGCCTGTGACACCTTATTTTATAGCAAATATTATGGCAAAACTACATCAAAATCATAAGAGTTAGGTGCGATCAGAAACACTCTAAGTAATGATGATCAACTGCATTTATAAGAATAAGAAAGGATTTCCCAAAATTATTAAGAAAAATGTATTTGGGAAAACCTGGCCACATTGTGGAGTCTATCGAACAGTTTTTCTCCTCAAGGTGCTAACCAGCTTCACAACTTGTCAAAGAAAACCTATAACTCTTGAGCAGAACAGATAAGTTTGTTTCTAATCAGCATCAGTGTCCATTAAGAAGAATTATATGCTGATGAAACATGGTAACAGAAACTGATTGAAATTCACATAATTAAATATTACACCAGGCTGCTTGGGTTGACAAACTGTGCCTGGTGCATGTATTTGATGTTTTTAAGTACCGTTGAACCATCTGGACACGCGACTCAATTGCATCAGCTGGAGCGTGGGAAACATCCCTAGACAATAGGCCTTTGATAAACAAGCCATTCATCCCTTTCTACTCTCCAGCTCCACTCCTAATTGAGGTGAATTTAGATTGCAGTCTTAAACTCACTTTATCTCACCATCTGGGTTTGTAAACAAAAGGTTCTACATTTTGATTGTAAAGCTCACTGAATGTTGTTCATGCTCATTGTAAATGTATTAATATTTTAAAAATGGAATGAATTTTAAAATGGATCTAGGTAAATTAAAATATTAACAGCACATTTTTGTCCTCAACTTGTATATTTTCCATTATATTATGATCACAATATCAAACCAACAATCGTATTAACGATTCAAAACAGTGCCAAAACAATAGTTAGTAACAGACATGTGGAAATAAAAATATTTCCGTATTAGCTCTTCGACAGCATCAGACATTTTCGTGACTTTATAAAAACTTAGAGAAGGGTAAAATCAACTGATTCCCACTCCCGCTTGTTATCTAATGCACGTGTATTGCATAGGGTGAGGATGGGATTGGACTTGGTCATGATGTCCTCCGTTGTCTAATAAGCTACTAACACTCACTGCTTAGGCTCATACGTGGAGTGTGGTCACTTAGGAGAGGTACTGGAGAACTATTGATCCCCCATGTAATCAGATCCCAGCAAGAGTTCCCTCATCAGAGATGAGGGGAGGAAATTGGGGGAGTGGTAGTGAACTAATGCTTGGAATGATCAAAACTAGGGTCAAAAGATTTCCATTTGGCTCAATGCATCTGCATTAATGTTTTGATCCCCGGCACTGCCATAAACAGCTTTGCAGCACTAGCAGTAATGATTGTGGACTGTCTCCTTCCCCACACTACTAATAGTACTAAGGAGCTTGTGCTGCCCAGTGCTCGGAATGGGTGAGGGGGAGACACATAGACAGGCAGATTATGATTTTAGTACAAAAAATGCAATCTATAAATCAAGCCAAAGCAACTGAAAGTAAACTCATAGAGCATATGTTATCGTAAAGAAAAACCCCCAAAATGTAACTTACAACAGACTCCGATCCCTGGATTTGACAAGAGTCCAGAAAAATGCTTTTTGTTTTGTGTAGGTATTCAACTGGAGTAAGTCAGAAAATGACTGACAAAAGAAAATGTAAAAGTGCAGCATCATCCCATTAGTTTAACAGTAGTGACCAGTGATGCTAAAGGAAAGTAGTGGAAACATCATAATTTTACATTGTATATTTGCCCTGGGGTAGAAAATGTTACCATTGGACTGTTATATGTGGAATCAAATTACTGCCCAGATCATGTTACCTTTTTATCCACTAATACTGTTAGCCATATGTCTGCTACAAATTCACCAAAAATTCTTTGTCACTAATATACTTTGCAGTCTGCCTTAAGTGACTTTTATTTCTTGGGAGGCAGTCGATATCCATTATTATTAAGTGAAAGATGTCCGTACTGGGGAATCCAACACTTTCCCACTTTAAGCATTCCAGCATCAAGGACTTTCAGGTCAGGTATGGTACATCCAGTTGTTCTACTCTGTCTCAATAATGGGGCTTAGACTTCAACTTTCGACCCTCTATTGCACTAGTGTGACATTATTCCATTTCCCACAGCAGCCATTCTGTGGCTTCTTTGACTGAAGCAACTGAACTTATTTATGTTGGAGAAAAAACTGAAAGACTGAGGAGAGACGATGCAGGCCTTATAATAAAAAAAAGTATACATAAAGCATGAAGTAAGAAAGTTATTTAATTTCGTTTTAGGTTTATGAATTTTGCACTTGTGCCCTCTCGTTGTCCAAATTAAAGATTAGGAAAGGAATTACCTCTCACAGGATAATGGACACGTGGAATAGACTACCACAAAAGGTTGATGAAAAGCAGGCCCTACGTGGCAACCCAAGGATCCAAAGTAGCATCCGAGATATGCGCGCTGCACAGAGCGCCATCTTGATGCAGGAGGGAGTGCTTCACACACCGGCAAGATGCAAAGGAGGGAGAAAATCACCTGGATGTGTGTGCCATGCTGTGTGTAGGACGCGATTGCTTCAGTGAATCGAACACATGTGCTGACCTTGCTGTAATGTATCTGCAATGAATCTGTAATGTACCTGTAATAAATCTGTAATCAATAATCTGTATTGAGTATAATGCAATGAGACACCCCAGAGTGTCATGAACTGTAATTATGTGCAATGTGTTCATTGAACTGTACTTGATGTAACCTGCAAATTGTATAATCTGTATTGTGTACGTTTGGAATGTGATAAGACAACTGTATTGTATGTTTTGCTACAAATTTTATGAATAAAGTATATTTTTTGAAAAAAAATGTGCTGACCTCGTTCAGCAGAACATAACACTAACCAGCATGAAGGCCCCTTGACAGTGGTATTTAAAGGGATCATGCAGGGCTTACAGGTAAGTTGCTGGTTTACTACTTCTGGCTACTGTTTGACTTCTAGGCATTTTTGCAGAGCTCTAGCACTGTTCAAAGTTCAATTTGTCTGCAGAGAGAGAGGTCCGGCTGCTCTTGCACTCCTGTTGTTGTTTCTTTCACCAATTATCTAGCTCCAAACGTGAGTGGTGTGGTAGGGCTGCCTCTGGGAATAGAGCATGACAGGGAGCATGAGGGAAGACCCCGCAGAGCAGGACAAGCTGTCAGAAGAGGGAGGAGGAAGAGGCGGGCACTCAGCAGGAGGCCATATCCAGAGAATCCCCAGGAAGCACTTCTACTTCAATTTCTCTGAGGAGCAATCTATGAGGCAAGGTGGTTGTTACTGAGCTATGCCAGCTGCTGCAGCCTCAAACCAGGGCATGGTCAGCACTGTCTGTGACTGTCAAGTTCACCGTCACGCTCAATCTTTATGCCATGGGCTCCTTTTAGGCTGTAACAGGTGATATTAGCAACATTTCGCAGTACACTGATGTATCAGGGAGGTCACCGTGGCTGTGTACACAATGAGAAACACTTACATCTCCTTCCCTATTGACAGCAAGAAGCAGGAGGACAGAACATGAGGTTTCACTGACATGCAGACTTTCCATGGAGCCATTCAGTGCATGCACATTGTCTTGGATGCTCCTCATCAAAACCCTGGAATATTCATCAATTGAAAGACATACCATTCCCACAATGTGCAACTGGTTTGCAGCCACAGGATGTGCATTATGCAGGTCTGTGCTCACGATCCTGGCAGCAGTCACAACTCTCATACTGCATCAGTCCTTTGCCACTTTTATTCCAACCAGGCCTCCAAGGTAAAGGCTGGCTATTGGGCAACAAAGGTTATCCCCACCTGACATGGCTCATGACTCCGTGCTTAGCTGCACAGCAGACCTACAACGAGAGACGTGCTGCCACAAGGAACGTCATTGAGCAAACATTCGGCGTCCTCAAGTAATGCTTCTGCTGCCTGGACTGTTCAGGAGGAGCCCTGCAGTACCCCGCTGAGCGGGTATCCAGATTCGTGGTCACCTGTGGCATGCTCCACAACTTCACAGTCATGAGGGACCAGCCTTTACCACCACCTGCAAACCAACAAATGGAGGAGGTGTAGGAAGAGCAGGAGGAGGAAAGGCAGCAACCAAGGGAGCCCCTTTCTGCCCGAGCTGTAAGAAATCAGCTGATTGAGCGGTTCCACTAACTACAACTCCAAGTCCCCAATCACCAGCAGTATCACACTCCTTGCCCAGTTTCTTCCTATCACCATTACACTGTCCTCTTTCAGTTAACACATCAGTGGGCTGGAAATTGCTTTAAAAAGAACGGTGAGCTGAACAGTGCTCATAATTGTTAGTGGCTAAATGACAGAGCAAGTTCCGGAGTCCGCACATGCACAGACAAATGCGGAAATCTGGAACTTGAAGCTTTCCGGCAGGCTTCCCCGTACACCTAGCATTTGCCTTCGGCAGTCTGGCCCATAGAAGTTTGCATCTGAGTCGTCTGCAGCAGAACTAGTATGTAGTCTTGCCCTCCAGCGAGCTGGCACCTGTGGCATCCTTTTCCCCCTGCTTTAGCTCTTGCAAACTTGTGCCTGGTAAGTCACCTCATGCAGATTCCTCCTCTAATCTGGCCTCGTCTGCTTAGTGTTAGCATCCGAGCGAGAGTAAGATCAAGTGATGGAGTACCTTTCTGATTAATGTCGTCCTCTTCCTCTACTGGCTGAGGGACTTTCACAATCTGGCGAGCTGAAATGAAGAAGGGGCAAGGGTAGTTTGTGATGTGGGGAGAGCATCTACCGCTTGTCATGCAGTGTGTGTGGGCTGAGGGAGAAGAGAGGAGGATTAGGTATGAAGAAACCCTGCTCGGTGTGTTCTCCAGCATCGCCAGTGGCCACACCTCTGCTCTGCCCTGTCCCATTATCGCAGTGCCGTCTCCTCAATGGGGGGGTGGGTATGTAGACCCGTTGGTCCTCCACTGGTAGCAGTCTGTGGCTTTGTATTATGAGCCACCTTCTCCTGCAGAAAGAGGGATGTGTGTTTGTGAAAGTCTTGAGAGATGTTTGGGTAATGTGGCTGTTATGGATGAATAGCAGCCAGTGTGTGTGTGAGATGTGAGTTGTAAGTATGAAGTTTGTAGCTGTGCTGAGTGTATGAGGGTGAGGTGAAGAATATTAATTCTGTATTGATTTGTAGCAGATTTCACCAGGTTGGTGGGGGAGGGGAGTGCTGTGAATTCAGCAGTTAATGAGGCTGAGTGGTACAGCCGTTATGAGATGCCATTTGAAGATTGTTCTTACCTTAAACTCTTGTCAGATCATTAAACTTCTTGCGGTACTGCATCCATGTCCAAGGAGCCATGTTCTTCGCATTGACCTCTTCTGCAACCTCCTCCCACTGCCTGCGCATGAAATGCCTGGAGGGCTTCCTACCCCCCTTGGGGATAAAGAATGTCCCTCCTCTTATCTACCTCCAGCACCAAGGCCTCCTGTGCAGCATCTGTTAACGTTGGTGCCCACTCTCTCCCAGCTTCAGCCATCTCAGCTCACAAATGATTCCCAATAGTTGTTGCAGCCACAATGCACCTCCACTTTTTTTTTAAGAGGTGCTGGCTGCCTTTTAAGTAGCGTTATGGAGTCTTGATATCATGCTCCCTCCTCATGTGCAGCCAATGAACAATTATTTTAATAAGCAGGCAGAACAGATTTTAAGTGCTGCCTGCATCACTATGAACAAGTGCAGGTTAATCGCGTACTGTGATCCCCGCGCCTTTTCTAATTAATTGTACGCTTTCATTACCTTTTGATTCTGCTCGCCAATTGAAACGTTAATGATATTATGTCCGCTGTTTTCCAGGTATTCTCCCACATAGAGGTCAGATACCAAGTTAGGCTCATTATTAAACATTAAATCTAGTAAATGATTACCCCTGGATTCCTCTTTGACGTGTTGAGTTGGGAAACGGTCTTAACCGAGGACAATTTCTTTACTGTTGTTTGTACTAGAATGTCCTCTACAGGCAGAATAATGTCAGTGCACTTTTTTTATATCTTATTTTTTTATCAACTTTCTCAGTTTCTTTTTTGTCTATGTTGTTTCAAATGCAACCCTTTCCTAACTCTTCCTTTATCTTGTTTTGCCTGGGAGTTTTCTCATACATTTTTCTCCGCCAATTTTCTCTCCTCCAGTTATCACCTGAAGATATAATTTCACAGGTACCAGTTGCCCTTTGACGCCTCTTTCAAAGGCCCATTCCTCATTTATGGACCTTAACGGTGCTGATAGACTATTACATGGTGTGGTGACATTACAGCTCAACCCAGTCCTGGCCTCACCTGATGTCCCTACATGTGCACTTCCAGCATAGGTCACAGGATAACGATCAGGAGTGGGAATGCTGGCTAATTTCTCCCTCTCCAGTCCAGCGCACTGAGGCCAAATGTCATGCCTAATCTTTGCTTTAATTGAGATCAGCTACTCGGGGGTCAAACCTGAGACCTTTGTGATCTTTTTGGTGCAGATACTTAGTCAGCAAATTCACTAACCCATCACAGCAGCAGCATCTTAAGACGTGTATTGCTGATATTGTTTCTAAATGAACTGTTTTAATCAAATCAATCGACACTGAACCTGGATCAGTTCAATAATGATAATTTTTCTGTAGATATAATTAAACAAGAAAAATAGCTGTTCCCATTCATAAGTGACTGGAAAGTCCAATTTGTGTGCTGCCCATCCAGATGTGTCCTTGAGCTAAGTCATCATAATCCAATGGTGCACAACAGGTGGCAGAATGGTCAAGTGAAACTTAAAGGGAAACAGTCATCAGAACTAGTATTTGAAAAACCCAGTGTCACTGCACACTCCATCAGTGGCCTTTCAGTTATTGCATTATTCACTGTCAAGGGCTGTAGATTGAAAAAAATGTATCATTGCACAATGACCCTAAATGGAACTCCATCTAGTGGCCTAGGCAAGAACTTGCAAACAAAAATAAAATACTGCAGATTCTGGAAATCAAATAAAAACAGAAAATGCTGGAAATACTCAGCAGGTCAGGCAGAATCTGTGGAGAGTGTAGCAGAGTTGACTTTTCAGGTTGATGTTTCTTCGTCAGAACTGGAAGAAGTTAGAGAGTTAACAGTTTATACAAAAGTACAGAGGCAGGGAAAGATGGGTGGGTAGGAAAGGACAAAAGTGAAGATCTGAGATAGAGAGGATGGCAGGAATCATTAAATGACAAAAGGGATGATGGGGCAAGGCAAAAGGTAATGGGACGTAAAGAAACAAAAGATAGGTCTAGAGGAGCTGTAAATGGCAACAGCAGAACCATTACCAACACCTGCTGTCCGAAAAAATGGGAGCAGTGGTTATGATCTGAAGTTGTTGAGGCCGCAAGGCTGTAAAGTGCCTAATCAAAAGATGAGGTGCTGTTTCTCGAGCTTGTGTTGAGCTTCATTGGAACAGTGTAGGAGGCTGAGGTGGGAGTGGGATGGAGAATTAAAATGGCAAGCGACCGGAAAGTCAGGGTCAAGCTTGTGGACTGAATGCAGTTGTTCAGTAAAGTGATCACCCAATCTGGGTTTGGTCTCCCTAATGTAAAGGAAATCACATTCTGAGCAGTGAATACTGTTGAAAGAAGTACTAGTAAATCGTTGTTTCACCTGGAAGGAGGGTTTGGGGGCCTAGACGGTGGGAAGGGAGGAGGTGAAAGGGCAGGTGTTGCATCTCCTGCACTTGCACAGGAAAGTGCTGTGGAAATGAGAGCGGGTGTTGAGGGTGATTGAAGAGTAGATCAGGGTGTTGTGGAGGGAACAGTCCCTCCGGAATGCTGGGAGGGATGGGGAAGATGTGTTTAGTGGTAGCATCACATTGGAGGTGGCGGAAAAGGCGGAGGATGATATATCGAATGTGGAGGCTGTTGGGGTGGAAGGTGCCTCTTGTCCTCACCTATCATGGCTCTGGAAGGAAGGGGTGAGGGCAGAAGTGTGGGAAATGGGACAGACACGGTCGAGGGCCCTGTCAATCGCAGTGGAGGGGAATCCTCTGAGGAAAAAGGAAGACATGTCGGAAGCACTGGTGTGGAAGGTGGCATCGTCAGAACAGATGAGACAGAAAAGCTGGGAGAATGGAATAGAGTCCTTGCAGGATGTGGGGTGGGCGGAAGTGTAATCAAGGCACTTGTGGGAGTCGGTGGGATTATAGTGGATATTGGTGGACAGCCTATCCCCAGAAATGGAGATAGAGAAGTCGAGGAAGGGAAGAGTCGGAGGTGGACCACGTGAAGGCGAGGGAGGGTTGGAAATTTGAAGCAAAGTTGATGAAATTTTCCAGTTTGGGGCGAGAGCAGGACGGGCACCGATACAGTCATCAATGCACCAGAAAAAGAGGTGAGGGAGGGGACCTGAGTAGGACTGGAACAAAGAACGTTTCACGTATCCTACGAAAAGGCAGGCATAGCTAAAACCCATATGGCTTCCTATAGCAACATCTTTTATTTGGAGGAAGTGACTGGAGTCAAAGGAGAAGTTGTTCAATGTAAGAACAAGTTCAGCCAGGCAGAGCAGGGTGGTGGTGGATGGGGATTGGTTGGGCCTCCATTCAAGGAAGAAGCGGAAGGCCTACCGGCTGTCCTGGTGGGGGGTGGGGGGGGGGGGGTAGGGGTGTAGATGGACTGGACATCCATGGTGAAAAGGTTAGGGCCAGAAAACTTGCAAAATTAATTCCTGCTTCAGTAACGTTAAATGGTTGAGACTCAAAACCAGAAACATTTGCCTTGCTTTGAACCAAAAGCGTCTGCCGGGAACAGGGCGGGTTCGAATTGAATTCCCATTTTACTCTTCAGGTGGGTTAGGTTAAAGTCAAGAGTTTTCTTGATACTTTAAGGGGCTGGCCATAGGTATATCTGCTAGTAAGCTGTAGTGATGGAGTTGAAAATTTATACCAAAGGAGTGGGTAGGCAAATGGGGTTTCCAAAGCACGTACTTTCTGTTTTTGATCTTCCAGGTGGTTGGTTAGGTTGCATATTGGTGATTTACAACAATGTTACAAAGGTATTTAATGTTCATTAAATCTCTTTTATCTAAATTAAAATAAAAATGTTGGTGGAGGTTTGAATCAATTATTTCAGGCAGGGAGAAAGAAAGAAAGAGACAGAAGGTGAATGTGTTTGAGGGGAGTTGGAAAGCATAAGACTGGCAATAAAGGGGAGGGGTACACACATACAATATAAACCACCCTAGAACAACAACAACAACTTGCACTTATATAGCACCTTTTAATGTAGTAAAATGTCCCAAGGTGCTTCACAGGAGCATCATCAGACAAAATTTTGACATCGAGCCACATAACAGAGGTATTAGGATAGGTGACCAAAAATTTGGTCAAAGAGGTAGGTTTTTTGGAAAGAGTGGCAGAGAGATTAAGGGTGGGAATTGCAGAGGTTAGGCTTCCAAGACAGCTGAAGGCACGACCGCCAATGGTGGAGCGATGAAAATCGGGGAAGCACAAGAGACCGGAATTGGAGGAGTGCAGAGATCTCGGAGCCTTGTAGGGCTGGAGGAGGTTACAGAGATAAGGAGGGGTGACCACTTCGGCCTTCAAAGTTCTTGTTTGAATATTTGCTACTACCACCAAGAAATGCATCTGCAATGGTTCCACCCGGGCCTGTGCCCTGGGGTTCCATGCTCACCTCAACGGCCCTCCTACTCATTGTGGCCTAGCCCCCGCGGCTCTCCACTGCCGGCGATAGCTGGATATGGGCCCAATGCTCCAGCACCATCCATTTTCAGGGCTGGTTGATTCAGCAGGTGAGTTGTTACACACTGCTTAGAGGATTCCAACTTCCATGGCCACCATCCTGCTGTCTATCAACCAACACCTTTTTGTGAGGTCTGACGAGCGTCGGCATTGGGTGGCTTAACTTGGCTTCGGTTCATCCCGCAGTGTCAGTTTTGCTCACTAAAAGTGGCTCACTAGGCAGTCTCACTCCACATCCGACTTCAAGCCAACAAGTCGGGCTTCTTACCGATTTAAACTTTGAGAATAGATTGAGATCGTTTTAGCCTCTAGTCATTTGCTTTACCAGATCAAACAGCTTATGGACTAACACTAGCTATCCTGAGGAAAATTTTGGAGGGAACCTTCTACTGGACGGTTCGATTAGTCTTTCTCCCCTCTACCCAGGTTGAACGATCAAATTGCATATCTGGTCAAGGGCCTGTCAGCTTATCGATTGTCCTCTATCACTTCCTTGTATCCCTCTCCACCCATCCCCCTCTTAACCCCAGTTCCTTCTGCATCCACCCCTGGGAAAAAAAAACTCTTCCCCCAAGTCACTTACAACGGCACTTTCAAATTCCCAACTGTCTAGCTTTTGGCCTTCCATTCATCACAACATTCCAGCAGATACCGATCTGCTCAATCACACCCTCACCTCTACCTTTGATGCCCTGGTCCCCATTAAAACCATTACTCTCTCTCACCCTCATCATTTCCCCTGCCCTTATCTCTGCTCCCTTAAGTCCAAGGGATGCAGACTTGAATGTTTATGGTGGAAAACATTCATCATCAGATCTGGCTGGACCACATAAAGCACTATCAGGTCCTGCTCTCCTCTGCCAAAACTGCTCACTATCCCAGGATCATCCTAGAATGCAAAGATAACCCTCGGCTTCTCTTCTCCACTACAAACTGTTGTCTTAAACCCCTCTCCCCTGCCTCCTCCACCCTCACCTCCAACAACAATTGCGAGGAGCTCGTGGACTTCTTTGTCACTAAGATGGAGACCATCCTTTCAGCTGCCTCTGCCGCTTCCCTCCTTTCCCCCAGCCCACCAAGCCAAACTTTCCTTAAGGTTCCCCCCTGCCCCAGCCCTGAACTTGCCTCTTTCTCCAGTTTCGCTTGTATCTCCCCTCATGCTCTCCAAGCTCATCTTGACCATGGGACCCACTTCCTGCTCCCTTGACTCTATTCCCACCAAACTGTTGTCCACCCAATTTCCCTTCCTGGCCCCCAGTGTTAGCTGATAATGTTAACGGTTCCCTCTCCTCAGGTACTGTCCCCTTCCCCATCAAATCTGTCATCATCCCATTCCTCAAAAAACCCACCCTTGACCCCCCTGTCCTTGTAAACTATCACCCCATCTCCAACCTCCCTTTCCTCCAAAGTCCTTGAACGTGTTGTCGCTGCATAAATCCATGTCCATCTTTCCCGCAACTCCATATTTGAATCCCTCCAATCAGCTTTCCGTCCCTGCCACAGTACTGAAGCCGCCCTTATCAAAGTCACAAAAGACATCCTATGTGACTGTGACCATGGTAAACTAGCCCTCCTCATCCTTCTCGACCTTTTTGCAGCCTTTGTCACGGTTGATCACACCATCCTCCTCCAATGCCTTTCCTCCATTGTCCAGCTGGTTGGGACTGTGCTTGCCTGGTTCCATTCTTATGTATCCAGTCATAGCCAGAGAATCACCTGCATTGGCTTCTCTTCCCGCTCCCGCACCATTAGATCCTTGGGGGACTTGAGGTATCTTTGCCCCTCCCCCCTCAATGACATCATCTGAAAAGACAACATCAGGTTTCACGTGTATGCTGACGACACCCAGCTCTACCTCACCACCACCACCTCTCTCGAACCTTCCGGTGTCTGATTTGTCACACTGCTTGTCTGACATCCAGTACTGGATGAGCAAAAATTTTCGTCAACTAAATATTGAGAAGACCGAAACCAATGTTTTCGGTCCCCGCCACAAACTCCATTCCCCTAGTCACTTGAGCTCATCCAAAACTCTGCTGACCGTATCCTAACTCGCACCAAGTCCCATTCACCCTTCACCCCTGTGCTCGCTGACCTATATTGGCTCCTAGACTGGCAACGCCTCGATTTTAAAATTCTCATCCTTGTTTTCAAATCCCTCCATGGCCTCGCCCCTCCCTCTCTCTGTAACCTTCTCCAACCCTCCACGATCTCTGCGCTCCTCCAATTTTGGCCTCTTGCACATCCCCGATTTTAATTGCTTCACCATTGGTGGCCGTGCCTTCAGCTGCCTAAGCCCTAAGCTCTGGAATTGCCTCCCTAAACCTCTCCGCCTCTCTACTGCTCTTTCCTGCTTTTTAAGACACTCCTTAAAACCTACCTCTTTTGACCAATAACTCCTTACGTGGCTTGGTGTCAAATTTTGTTTGATAATGCTCCTGTGAAGCGCTTTGGGGTGTTTTACTACATTAAAGGTGCTATATAAATGCAAGTTGTTGTTGTTGTCGTCGTCGTCACTTCCAGCCTAGAGTCAATCATCATGCAATTTTATTTTTATCCTCATTCTTTATTTTATCTTTTCCCTCACCTTTTGCATTTTCTTCTTCCCATATCAAGCGCTGTCCTCAGCTAGAGAATAGGCTTCAGCTCGCTGCTCAGCATTACCAGGAAGACAGACAAGAACAGAGCAAGTTGATTAATGGCTCTGATTTTCCCACCCTCAAGGGAAGTGTCTCAATTCTGTCAAATTCAGCAGCTCTCCAGAAGGTACAATACTGCCTCGTATTGTTTTATTTTTAAGAGTCCGTTCCTTTTGGATAAAATCTTTAATTGCATTCTCCAGCATTCACAGTGGTCTGGTAATCCATGGCTCGAAGGTAGTGATCAAACTACTAAACTCTTAGTATTGAGCCATGTTATTTACCAAGTACTATGTAAAGGTTATTACTGTCACATAAGGGCCAATTTTAACTCGATCTGCCCAGTGGAAACAGGGACATTAGTGGCCCTAAAATAGCTGTGTTGCATTTACTGCCCTGTTCTTGCTCTGATACCACTTGCTGCCATGTTTCCTGGTGTCTGTCACTGGCTATTTGCCACTTGTTTGACCAGAAACTCAACTGGACCAGCCATATAAATGTTATTGCAACTGGAGCAGATCAGAGGCTGGGTATTCTGTGGCGAGTGGCTCATCTCCTGACTCCCAAAGCCTCTCCACCACCTACAAGGCATAAGTCAGGAGTGTGATGGAATACTCCACTTGCCTGGATGGCTGCAGCTGCAACAACCCTCGAAGCTCAACTCCATCCAGGACAAAGCAGTCCACTTGATGGGCATCACATCCACTAGCCTAAACGTCCTCCACCGGTGCACGGTGACTGCAGTGTGTACTATGCACTGCAACAAGTTGCCAAGCTCCCAAACCCGTGATCTCCACTACCTAGAAGAACAAGGGCAGCGTGTGCGGGGGGAACACCACCACCTCCAGGTTCCACTTCAAGTCACACACCATCCTGACTTGTGCCTATATTGCTGTTCCTTCACTTTGCCTGCCATAAGAGTGCTCAAATGCTGTGCCATTCTATGACTTTCCGACAACTCGCTTCTCCACATTTATTTTAGCCGCCAGTGGATTGTCACAGCCACATCTTTGTGGCCTTTGTAAAGGCTGAAAATTATTGTTTTATATTTGGGACAATTCAGATTTGAGAGCTGCTGCCACATAATTTCCTTCTCTCCTTCATCCCCACCGCCCCCCACCCCCCCCCACCCCAAGACACCAGCTCCCAATTCCAGACTTAATATTGGCTAAGAACTTGCTATAAACATTTAAGTAGGCCTCATCCTGGAAGGTTTGGTGGAATCGGGCATCCCCCATTCAGGCATTTCTCCCATTCTGGCAACATTTCAAAGAATGCTTTTATAAGTTAAATTATTGTTCTTTTCTTTCTCTAGTTGTTTTCTCTTCCTGTCCTAAGGCAAAATCATGTTGTTGTATGGTTGTGCAGGCACCAGTCATCCTCCTAGTAACCCTCCCAGGCAGCCACAGCTCATTTGTGAGCCCAGACGGTATGTTTCCAAGTGCTATTTGAATATAGAGGGTGTCCCAGCTGAGAATAAATCTGTCCTCATCCAATATCCATATAACTACAGTTCTTTCCCCATAGGAGTCACTGGACAGTGATCAGGAGTAGGAGCCTTGGCTTATTTTTGTTTCCCTTCTCCCTGATCTGGGATACTAAGGCCTGTTACAACTGCTCCAGCTAAGATCAGCTAACTTAATATAGGCTGGGAATTGAACCTGGTACCTTGTATTTTTTGAGGATCTCGTTTAAGAATAGGGGACCTGAAATGAATATGCTACTTAATCTGTAATAACTTGAACTCTGGCCTAGAAATTGGTTTGTGCCCAAATTTGGGTCCAATCACGGTGCAGCAGCTGCCACATGCGCCTAAAGAGACTGTCGGCAGGACCACGGGAAATTGGTCCACCATTTGTTTATTATCAGTGAGCTGTGGGTGCTAATCGCTAGTTGCTGGAGGGTGAGATCAGCTGGCTGGGACACTGGTCAAGGGCAGCAGGTAAGTCCATGAACGGGGGGTGGGGTGAGAGTGTGGGTTGTCAGCAGCCCACAATTTTAACGTGGAGCCAAGAGGGGCATTTCTGCTCCTCCTGGATCCACATTCAGGTAAGTATAAAATTTTGTGCTTATCATCTTGGAGGCAGCCTCCAGCAGCGGTCCCTTTAAGAAACGGTTGGTTTGGCTGCTGTGCGTCCGAGATAACGGACCACAGCACGCATGCTGCACTCAGTCACAACCCAATTTGACAAAGAGATCTGAAACAGGCGTTAAGCCCCTGATTTGTATAGGCAATGGGTCTAATGCCTGGTTTAGGCAAGTGCCCTCGACGCCCTAACCAACATGGCATGCAGTGCACATCTGACGCAGACTGAGCGCATGCCATATTGGACCCTTCAGCATCTGTTTCCCGCCTGAAAAAATGGACGTTGTGCAATCGAATTTCTAGTCTCTACATCACCCTTGATGCAACATTGGATTAAAGCTTTTGTGTCATAAATTTTCTTGTTTCCAATTAAGTACACAGATAATAGCAAACCATTCAGGTTGCAGGTTTGTTGAGTCAGTGCTCTCCAGTGGATTCTGCTCGAAAGTGTACATATAGCCATCAGGTTAGGAAAGGATTGGCCACTCGTGCAATGCCCTCTGAAGTTAAATAGCTTGCCAAATCTCACTGCCAAGTCTCATAAGTGAAGGATGTTCACTGACACAAGTTACTGTTGGTGCCTATGTAAACATACTTCAGCAAGAGTCAGCACCTTCAGAGGAAGAAGAGGGGAATATTTAAAAAGAAAAAAAATAGTTTGAAAAAACTAATAGGTCCCTAAAATCAGAGGTAGGTCATTGCATTGGGATCATGCATTGATTAAATGCATTCATACCAAGTGTGTGTGTGTTAAATAATCACAGAATTATATTGTTACTAAATCACTTCCATTTGGTTAAATTGTTGATCAGAATTGCTCCCAGCCCCATCTCTATGCTGTGTGACTTCTAATACTGGAAACCTAAATGGGAATTTATGTTAAAAATATTTGTTGACTTACTTCAAATGACTTTTAATTCATCTATTCATTGTTTTAATTCATCTATTAATTGTTAATTGAAATTGGAAAATAGAGAACACTCTCAAGCAATTACCCATCACTTCTGCACCTGTCTTTGATTCCAGACAGTACAACTCTTCTTAAGGTTTCTGAATGAATAAAGTTTTTGTCTCCTATTACCTTTTTATTGTTTATGTTTATTTCCAACAAGATTGGAGAGTTATTCAGTCCAACCATTCAAAGATCAAACTGATGTTTTCCTGACTTTGCACTTGTGAAATCTCATCAGCTTATTACAGACATTTCACCTTGAGTACTACATTCAGTTTTGGTCACCAAGACATGAAACATTCAAGTTCCAGAGCCAGTTGGGAAAAGAACTAGGAGGCTGATTCCTACTAGCAGAGCTAGTTCATGAGAAAAGACTGGAGAAAGTTATGCTAATCAGCCTTGAAAGGAGGCAACGTAGGTATACAGGATGGTAAGTGAAACAGAAAAAGTAAGTCTGGGGCACTACTGAAAACCAAACCATTGCAAGACAACAAGGGAGCATAGGCTCAAACTAGCAAAAGACTGCTATCAGGAAGCTCTTCATACAAAGAGCGATCAACAAATGGAATGAACTTTCAAGTCAGGTAGGGTAATTTAAGAAACAATTGAATGCTGTGATAGATTATTGTAGATTCCTTCTGGATAGATGAACTGGAATAGGCTAAATGGCTGTCTTCATATGCACTTAAAATAGTTTGTTAAAAGGTATTGGTTGCTGACTCAAAGCATTTTTGTTAAAGTATAAACCCTTTTTTATTTTGGTTACTTTTCCCCTTTTTACCTAGTCTTTATAGATCATGCACTAACTGTAGCTGAGTGTGAGTGAGCAGGTAACATGTCCGTAGGCCTACATTAGGCTGCTCTGTACCTAGTCTGGATGGGGGTGGTGATAGGTAGGTGTTAATGAGTCTCTACTAGTGATTATTTTTTATTCTACTGTGGGAGGTGTCTGACCTCCACTTTATGCAATACTTTCTAGCAGTGATGTGCTTGAGATTTACAACTCACTATTGTGGGGGATTGCAGGTCCAAACTTTCATTCCACCACTGTGTGGCACTACATGTTGATGCTTGACTGCACTGTGGGTAACTCTTTGTTGAAAAGTATTTCTAAATGTTGGCACAGTGCTGAATTTATGAATACTGTAAGTATTGGCATTTAAATCAGTGCCAAACTTGGCATTGGAATTGCCACATTCAGCAACGATACCATTTAGTATTTCTCCAGACTCCTCCATTTGCTGCCAAATCCCTTTTTATAAAAAAAAATTAAAGCCTTGAAATTCCTGGGTTGGGGGAGGGCATAGAAATTTTTCACAGGATCAATTTAGGCTGGATGTCCACTAGACAAGGGCCCCAGCATAAATTCTGTTCCATTTCAGGGGTTGCTAAAGAAGTGCTCACCTTCCCAGTGGCATGCATATGCAAATTTCAGAGTTGGGATGGGATGATGTCACCTGGCCTAAATTCCTGGACTTCTGCCTTCCTATCCATCCTTGCTAATTTGCACCACTGTTTAAAGAGTGCAGTTTCCCAGAGCCCATTCATCGAGGCAGAAGTATTTTGTTAAAGGGACATTGCTTGTGGAAACTTTTGGTCATATCTTGGGATCCACTGCAGGTATTGTAAAGATTTTTTTACTCTTGTACGCAGGGAGCCTTCTCCTACATTTTGCATTACCTTTGGAAGCCATTTAATTTCAACACTATTATTGATCTAAGATTTGAGGGCTGCACAATAGGCTTCCCAATCAGAATCCCACTTCAAATGATTTATATCCTGGAGGATGAGAAGCAGCAGGAGGCTGTAAGGGTAGCGAGATTAATCAGGCAGCACCAGAGGAGAGCCTGACCATCCCAGCGCTACTTATCCAGCAGGATGTATGGACCATGAAGCACTTTCTAAGGCCTGTCCCAGAAGCTCTGTGGCAGGAGACTGCAGCCAGATCTGAAACCAGGATCCACAGCTCTCAACCTTTATTCTACAGCCTCCTTCCAGGGAACCACAGGGGACTTCTGTCAGATCAGCCAAGTTGCTGTGCACTCCTCTATTTAAGGCAAGTCACCAATCTCCTCGTTGCCAAAGCAGTTCAATTTATATAATTTGACATTAGGGCTATCAAATTTCTCTCAATTGCTGGATTCACCCGGGTTGCCAAGGTTGGTGATGGCATCAATGTGGCATAGCGTGCCTCAAATGTAAAACTCTATATCTGTATGAACCACAAGGCTTCTATTCCCTACAGTTGCAGCTTGTTTGTGATGACATGCACAGCTTCTTGCACATCAATTCATGACATGCTGGGAGCTGTCATGATGCTTTTACATTTTGTCAGTGCAGTGTCTCGGCTCTATTTCTACAGCAGCCGCAAGAGGCAGAACGGCCGCTGGGTGACGAGGGATACCTGCTACTCCCATGGCTCGTGACGCCTCTTCGAAGGATAACCAGTGCTGCAGAGGAGCCCAACAATGAATCGTAATTTGAGTGGTTAACCACTAAAAATGGGAGAGTTCATAGAAATTATGACTTGAACCAATGAGTAAAAATCAGGATGGTGCAAAAAAAAATTGGGTAATGGCCAAATAAGAGTCAGAAGAACATAGCTCACCAATTCAAAGGGCAAGAGGATTACAAGCTTCCAAATACTACAAATGAATTATTTACTTTTACCTTATTATTACTTCCACTAGTATCTCTCTAATTCCAAGTTAGCAGTTCAATTCACGCTATTTACAAAATACGGACAAAACTATCCAGTACCGATGGAAATGGCGTGACTATCTAATATACAAGTTGGCAGACATATTTTGCCCTTGCAGGGTGGGTTGGGAAAAAGAGAGAAAGTCAAGGTGATGAGAAATGGGGAGAGTAGAGCAAATAATTTACTGGGAAAGTGTCAGGCTAATTCTCCTTTGGAGAGCTTCACCAGCACCTTAAACAAACTATGGTGATGCACACAACAGACTACAGGATGCTTTATATTTACATAACAAAAATGAAGTTTTAAAAAGTGGTGGTCGAAGTCATAACTTCAAGTCCTAGAATAATAATAAATAGCACTTCCCAAATTTGAAACTTTATGGGGGAGAAATTCGAGTAGTACCGGAAATTGGCACGGAGTGGGCGGCACGATCGCAATGTGCTTCTGATCACGTGAGGGAGAGACAGGAGCGAAATTGATGCTCGTGCCTCATTTGATTGATTGGCAAGCTGCCAGTGTTACTCCCATTGTTTATTGGCAGCTCGCTGATTGGGGGGGAAGATTGGGAAATAGGGCGTCGGTCACATCATTTAAAGACTCCTTGCACCTCCTTAAGGGGGGTGCATTTTGGCTGCTATCTATTGAATTAAAGTTGTGCAGGTAGAGATGCTGCAGGAAGGCCCCACCTTTCTGATGCTGCTTTGGAGGTGCTGGTAGAAGAGGTGACCAGAACAAGGAAGCTGCTCTTCCCTTCAGATGGCAGAAGGGTACCAAAGCAAGTTTCTTGGCACCAGTGGGTTGTGGTGGCTGAGCAAATTAATGCAAGGATCATGGCACCCAGGACTTGGCTGCAATGCTATGAGAAATTGAATGATCTGACCCGAGCTGCTAAGGTAAGAATCCTACTCGCATCTCTCTTACTCTGTCCTTAGCCCTGCAGAACTTATAGCCCCAGCACTCTCAAGCCTTCTCTCCCTCGCTTCTTATCACTCTCCTCCATCCCAGTAGTACACCTCCATCTGATGTTATTGTCACAGTTTGCACCTGCTACTGCCCTCACACCTCACTTCCTCACACCTGTGCCATCTTTGACACACCAGCAACACTTCTCCCCTGGCAGCTGCATCTGCACAACTTTCCACCAGCCCACATGCTAACACTTCCTTTCTTCAAGGAGAAGCTGGCTCACAACAGCAGGAGGAGGGCCACCATCCATCCATATCTTCTCCCCCATTGGAAGAGACGGCCATGGACATTGTGGGTACTGGGCGGGTCAGGTTAGACTGGTGAGGCTGGAGGATATGCTCCACATGGTGTTAGGCCATCTTTTTCTCTTCACACTGAAATCACCTCCTAAACCTACTCTGCATGACAAAGTACTGCTGCTTTGAGTTGATGCTCATCAGTCTCTACTTACCCTTAACACCAACTGCTAACTCTTGTACCTCTCTTCCCTCTCCATGTCCAGCAGAAGTACAGGTCTCTGTTGAAGCAGAGAAAGAGGACAGGTTTCCAAAACACACATCATTTGACCTTACTGTTATAGGTACCAGCTCAGAAACTGGCACCCTATGTAGTGCAGAATGTTAACTAGAGGGGTCTGCACTGGGACATTCACTGAGCATAAGACAAGAGCAAGGGCAGGGAGTCCAGCTCCAACTAGTGTGAGGTATTCCAGAATGGCATAGAAACGTAGTGGTCAACCATGGAGCCTATGGTCAGCTCTATGGATAGTGCAGCGGGGCCCACGGTGATTGAGCCTCTGGTGACAGCTTTGATGGAAGCTCAGACTGCTGCCATCTTTAGCTCTGTGTTCCAGCATCTTCTCTGGTGTTTAAAGCATGTAGGGGACCATGGATAGAGGCTTCCAAAGTGTCATATCACTCTTGCAATCTGTTATTGCACAGACAAGTGAGGATACTGAGGTGCAGCCCCATGACAGTGGCATTGGCACTATAGGAGAGGCAAATGCTGTCCCCTCTCAGGATGATAGCACACCTGCTGCTCTGCCAGCCTCAACCAGTGCCTGCGTTGGTGCATACAGCCAGCTGGGCCAGACTGTCCTGGCTGCCACTGACGTGTTGTAGTCTGCAGCCTGGCCCTCCAAGATTAGAGCTCCTCGAGGTCACTCACCACGGCCATCTCAACTGTCCACAGTGGAAGGTCAGCAGCTTTCCACCTCCCAGGCTGTTGCCACTGGAGAAGAACCCTGTAAGAGCACCAGAATAGGCCAATGAGCATGGAAGACGGGCACTAGGGATTTGCACAAGGGTGATTTTTAGGTTTTGAAATGAACTGTTATGAACCAGTTTGGTCCAGCAGTTTCTTTGCATTGGTGTTGGTGTTCAAGATAAAGGCATTCCATAGCTGGGTATAAAGTGTGGATGTTATGATAGGAGAGATTGTTAGTGCATTTGGAGGGGGGAGGAGGAAAAGAGAGGGATCATTCAATGGACCTGTTCATTGATAATTTGCTGCAACAGAGCTCTGGCAGTATTGCTGGCCTTTGCTCTTCCTGTTTGTCCTCAGCTTTCTGATCATCCCCTTTATCTTGCTCCTCAACCTTTCCCTCCTGTGGTGGGTCCAAGGGTAGCTCCCTTAGCAGGGCGAAGTTGTGAACAATGCAGAAGACCATGGCGATTCTGGAGACCCTCTCGGGGCTGTATGGAAGGACCCCTCCAAACATGTCCAGGCAGCGGTACCTCTGTTAGAGTAAATCGTTGGCATTCTAAATCAGACCACTGGTTGAGGTGTGGCTTTTATTGTAGTGTCTGTGCTAAGCTTCCTGACAGAGGTCATGAGCCAGATGGTCAGGAGATATCCCTTATCCCCAAGCAGCCAGCATGACACCTGATGTGTCTGGGTGGAACACAGTGAGGGGATTGAGGAGTGGTGCAGGACAAAGGTATGATTACTGTCAGGAAACTGGGTGCCGACCTTTATGATCCATTGCCTGTGGTCATATACCAGCTCCAGAGTTAGAGAGTCCTTACTGTTGCTTAAGATAGCAGGGTCTTCATAAAGAGTATGCTGGGCACTGCATGTGCAATCAAATGATTCCCTGGACCTGTGGGAAGCCAACAATTCAGATGAAGCTCAGTGCTCTCTGCTCTTGTTTGGCTGCCTCCATTGAAAAGGTGATATGTTTCTGCTTAACGAATTTGTGACTTGCTTAATGCAGTAATGAACTGCAGATTTACTTATGTTACTTGAAATAACCCTGAGCCACAGCCACAGGCCCTGTATGCTCGGACGCTGGGCTGGAATTGTAGCTGCAACAGGTGACATCCCTCAATAACTGCCTTCTTAATGAAGCCAAGCCGCTAGGCACACTGCACCTCACTGAAGCTGAGGTATTGTGTTGCAGAAGACCCCGTGACCTGTAAGGCCTTCTTGTGCCAGTAGCTGCAGGTCATCGCGAGGAGGGTTGAGGCACATTAAATTTAGTAAAATAATAAAATTGCAAATGTCAATTAAAAATGGATCCCTTTGCTTTTATTGCACATAGATTTCCTTTTGTTTTAAATCTCCAAGCATGCATCAATATCTATTTGTTGCACAACATAGGAGGGCTTCAAACCTTCTCACAAGGTATATCCTCACAGTAAACTAAATAGATGGTTTATTGTTTATTTAAAGACTGGGATGAAAGTTTTAAATTTGAGGTGTTGGGGCAACTTTGGCGGGTTGCAAATCTCAGCAATTTACTTTCACTCGTTCGTTTATCCTGTTGGATACAAAATATATCAGCAAACAAAATAACGAAGATAGCAGTGGAAGCGATTGCTCAGAGTTACTATTGAGCTGGAAAGTCTGCCCAGCCCAGCCCAGCCCAGCCTCACAACTTCAGCCCGCCTCAGCTCGACTGCGGAAGTTGCTCACGCGCTGACGTAATTACGTGACGCCAGAAACCTTGACGCGCTGACGCAGCACGTCGCGGGGCCGCCCCGTGTGTGGAGAGAAGGAAGCGGCGAAAAGCAGCAACCAGCGCTGCGCCGAGCCAGGCAGGCAGGCAGGCAACCAACCCGGGGTGGGAGGGGGGGGGAAACGGTCGAGAGACCCAGGGCAGCGAGTGGGCCAGGCAGAAGAGGAGTCTAGCGCTGAGCCGAGGAGCTAGGCCTCACAGAGAGAGACCGGCAGCGAGGCCCAGGTGACTGGGGACAGAATCGCCTACTCAAACCGTGAGTCACCAGCTGTCCGCGGCGCTCCGACCAAGGAGGAGGCGCCCTGACCCCCCCCGGTGTCCGCGCTCACTCCGGGCTCCGGCCTAGTTACCACAGTATTGGAGCTGGGAGCGTGGCCCCGGCCTGGGGGTTGTGTGTGTGTGTGTGGGGGGGGCCGGCCACCTCTGTCCCCTTCACCCACTCACACTCACACACACTCTCCCTCCGAGAAGTTTAAATGGGCGGCGGGTTGAGTTTGAAGCCGCCGCGAGATTTAGTTCATCGCTGATCATCTGCCAGTCTCCCCGTTTCCAGCGACTTTATATTTAAAGGAGGGGGCCTTGGGGGGCCCCCTGCAATGAGCCGGTTGCCTGAGCCCTTGGGCCGAGAGCGGGACTGCTGCTCCTTCCTGTGTTTGCACCTGTCTGTCATTCTGCTGCTTCATCGTCGCGCAAACTGCAGCGGTTCCTGTATTGAGTAATGCAGGGGGCCCCCCTCACAGCACACACAACAAAATAATCAGTGAATTAATGCCACAAGGCAGTGCAACAGAAGATTAAATGTGCCCTCAAAATAACGGCATTAAAAAGTATTTCTTTTGTCCTTAATTGTTTTAAATATCATATTGCCAGCACTCTTGTGCTCTGCAGGTGCTCCCAGGGCGGTCAGTGTAACCTTCTTCTTCTTCAGATAGATGTATCCTAGACTGCAGTGTTCTTTCTTCCTCTCGGGTTACGAGTGACCTCAAGAGTGCTCTGTTTATGCTATTTCACTCGCAGATGGAAAATCTAATGGTGTCAAATTCAGATGCGCTTGTTCACACCCGTCCCGGTCCCCAACATTTCTTACAAAGTTGCAAGCTTTCATTCAACGAGGGTCTAAAATGTTATATTGAGATCCTCGTTAGTCTCAATTTTGTGTACATTACATGTTTAGTTTTTAGTACTACTGGGTTTGAGATCATAGACTAGCTCTAAAGAATATTTGCAAGCATCCTTCTATGTAGGCCTCTGAATTATTTCACTACTGTACTCTGCATGGTGTATTGCTAATATGTTTACATCAACTTGATTGACTTTTTTTCTTCATTTCAATGCTTTAATTGAAATGCAGGGCTGTATTGATTTTATTAAAAGATTTAGTGAAGTCTGCTAAATACTACTTTGCTGAAACAGAACAAATTGTCCCTTTTGATTCTGCTAGGTTTATGAAGATTAATACACACACCAGTGCTTTGTAGCTGGAAGTTATCTTTGTGAATTCAAATATGTTAAAAAAAAAGGAACCATTTAGAACTTTTTTGTAAAATATGTCCTGTCTATTACTGCACTTTGACTTGCATTGTTTGAGTACATAAATGATTGTGGACATCTGTGGACTCTACCAGTATTCAATCTGCAGGAAGGTTTTGAAGTTTGGTTTGAGCTGGAACTTGTGTATTTATAAGATTGTTTTTGCATCTCCTTAGTTGTGTGCCTAATGAGTTAGTAGAGTTTGATAAAACTTTGTGCAGTCTGAACTGTCTAGAACCCAAACCCTGTTCTTGTGCATTGCACAATCTGTTAATTTCATGAACCACCCGATACTGGTTTTCATGCAGAGTGTGGAGGTAAATAGTGTTTGGATTGTAGATTTAAGATTTGCAAGAATGGCATACATTTGATTAGTAGTATATCTTACTTTGGATTTTAGCATTGACAAGTGATTGCCACAAAAGTAGACAAACACAGAGCCATTGTCTGGTTTAGTATCTCTGCCTCTAAGTGTGTGGAAGGGCTTACGTTGTCCTGTGGGTTGTTTGAGGATATTTGTGCTGCTGTTTCCAATAGCACATTATCCACCTCCCCCTTCCAATACTGTGGGACAGGGTGTACAGACAACCTGTTTCAGGCCTCTATTAGTTTGCTGTGCCAGTTTGCAGTTAGGTTGTGTTTTGAGACTCTTGTAGATCGGCTGCCCTTGCTTCTCCATTTTTAGGAAAGTTCCTAGTGCCCCCTTAATGGCCCAATTGAGAAATTCTGGGTGTAGACCTTTTTTGCCACTTTGTGGTATAGTATGTTAATATATTAACATGTTTTGTTGTGTGACTAATCGATGGGCATGCAGTCAGCTTGATTAACTATAGTGTCAAGATATTGACTTTATTTTCATCGTAGCAGTAAGAAAGAGTTGATGGAATTGCTGACATGGATTAATGCAATCGTAGCCTTATTTCAAGATTAAGGCTACATTTATTGCTTAGTTATGGATCCAGTGTCTATTGGTATTTATATCGCACTTGTTGCCTGAGATATGTTGTTCTCTTGCTTCTTCAACCTAGAAGTAAAGCTAATCCACATGACCTTGGTTGTGACCATCACCTGCATTTTTAAATGTTAATTGATGCACTGTACCTCAAATCTATCATGCAAATGGTACTGACAGCAGTGATTGCACATTAGGAAATTGTGCACACTTGGGTTATCGTGGCTATCCAATATCATTTTTTTGAGCTTTTTGGGTTGCAATTCTCATCACTTGGTGAATAATTTTCTGTATCTGTTTAATTCTTTATTAGTGTTTTGCTGAAATGGTACCTTCCTCTCTCGCTGGAGGTTTAGTCTTATACTTGTGCGCTGTAAAAGCTGTGCATTTGCTTCTGCTCACTTCACGCTTCATTTTTATTTCCAACATATTTTTGATCCATCTATGAGACTGCCAAAGGCAAGATCCATTTGTCTGAATTGCTTTATAATTTTAGATTGCAAAAGGAATTTCTGGGCTCCCCTGATGACTCATTGAGTCAATGTGCTAGCTGCTGGGGCACTGAGCAAAAAAAGGTCCCAGGTTCAATTCCTGATCTGTGCTGAGTTAATTGATCTGATTCAGGGCAATAGTGCGGATGCTACGTTTACTCTTGATATCTGTGGTTTTGGAGGGGGGATATTGGCCGTTGCTTCCATTACTGACCTCTGGAAATTGCAAATGTAGAAGATAGCACAAGAGAGGCCATTGCTGTGCTGTCCCATGTAGTTAAGTAGTCTGTCAAGATTCACTGGGCTCATATATGAAGAATAACCATGTGTGAGAAACCAGAAAGCCACTGCTTCCTGTGGCATTTTACCCGAGCGTAAGCCTGTCTCCAGGAAAGAAGAAAATTTGAAGGAAAAATAAAGTCATGATTCTTGTGCATTTGTTTGTATATTGTTAACATACCAGTTTGATACTGGAACGAATTCTGAAATTTCTGTCTCCCTGTGAGGAAAAGAGCAAATTGCAATCTATATTCTGTGGCAGACTCTAGGTATTCTTGACATTAACTTAAAAACTGTTGTCCTTTTGGTCTTTTTTAATAAGTTGATGTAAAAAATATGATTTATGGCTTTGCTTAATCGTGCACAGTGAGGTACCTTAGCAGCAGCCTGGCATGTTATTGGGAACCTGGGTATATTTTTAGAGTCCATTGGAGTATGTAGCGTTCTAAGTGTTTTTTTTACATGCTGCAGAATGTAAATCATCAACAATGCTAATCAAAGATTGGCGATGGCGAGAGATACTCATTGGTGTTAATTGCAAGCTGGCTTGTTCGTTTTTCAGCTTATGAAAGCTGCTAAATAACACCATGGTCGAGTGGAATTTTCCAGCTGTCGAGGGTGGGGGAGAAGGACTGCATTCTTCAGTTTCCAGAAGTTATGCAACTAATTAATATAGGATATATTCCCATTAGAATTTTGTTGGTCAAATATGAAATGTGATTTGCTCATCAATGGGCAGTTTCTTTAATTGCAATTTAAATGTAATCAATGAGATTAATTGAGCAGTTCAGAATTTTGATTTAATGCTAGGAGCTTTAATCGCATAGAATAAATTATTGCATATCTATAAAGATGACTTGGAAACTAAGTTTTCTAGATAACCAAGCAAAGATTCTTAGTGGTCCATTCCCTTTGGCAACTTAAGTTCTCGAATGGAAAAGTTAGTAAACTAACTATCATAGCGAAGAATTGTGCAAATATTTTGAAAACAAGCTTGGGAGTTTTCAGAAAATTAGAAATCTGTAAGAATTTAGAATTCTTACCAAAGCTAAAACATCGTATCTACTAAAATCGCTGAGGAAGCGTGATGTGATCAACAATTGGTAAATACTGAGTTTTTTCCCTCGGCGGCTTTTCCCACCAATTTTTCTTCCCCACCCCAAGCAATATTCACCTCTAGCCGAGATACAGTTCCACTGGCATAGGTCACCTTCTAGTACCGTACCAAAGTATTCATGTGTGAGCATAAACAGTAAGAGTTTATGCTCGCACATGACTACTTGGGCGAAGTACCACATTTAGGATAGGGAGGATTCTATTGCAAAATGGCCCTATCCTGTCCTCACTGAACATCCACATGGAAGGCCAGCTGGTTGTCTGCTTAACCCAAGGCAGTCGGATTGATTGTGATGTCTCTACCACTGCCATGGCTGAGCTCAGCTAACTCAACGTCAACTGGGAATCGTACCTGAGAGCTTCCTGATTGCATGGCTCTGCTACTGTTGGGATAAACTCACTCATCAGAAAGCAGCAGGTGGAATTCTAATGAAGAAATCAATGCAGAGTTCCTTTTGCTGTCTATTTTGAAGGCCTTTGAGCCTAATTTTATTTTGGCATAGCACCCTTATGATCAGTATGATTCCTTCACTTTGAGGTCATCTGAAGTTGCTGCAATTTTTGAGATGACTGAAAATCACATTATACAGTTATGACTATATACAAAGTAAAAATGGTAACATGCTTAACTATCAGAGTACTTATAGTTCTCAATGATAGTTAAACAGTTCTTTCACCCTGATTACAATTGAGTGAGTACCATGACATTTGATTTGAATAACTGGCAGTAACTTGTAAGTATTTTTGAGCACTTTTAAATGCTGCAAGTGACCAGGAAATTTTTAAAAAGTGCATTTATGTAGCACTTCATCACATCCTCCAGGACATCGCAGCCAATAGCGCACAAGAAGATCCTGTGAAGAGCAAATGACGTGGATGCTTTTTTTTTGGTGATGTTGGAGGAGAACTGTTGGTAGGACCCTGGGAGAACTTTCTGCTCACAAGATAGTTACAATAAGGAAGGCCATTCAGGATCTGAATTCATCCACTTAAAAAGATCTGAAGTCATATCCAATTGTTTCTTGAGAGATTTCAGGGTTTTTGCCTCCACTACTGTAGATGGAAGTCCATTCCATTTATTGATCTCACTTTCTATAAATAACTTCCTGGTATCAGTCCTGAAATAACCCTTTGCCAATTTAAATCTCTAATCCTTTAGGAGGTAGGGAACTACAGGACTTTGACTGCTTGATTACAATAGGAAGGACAATAAGTGCAAGTCAGATGGTGTGTGACTTGGAAGTTAAGGTGTTCCCATGAAGTTGCTGCTCTTGTCTTTTAAATTCACTGGCAGCGAAATTCATCAAATAAACTAATTTGTTCTGGATGGTGTTGAGATTCCTGTTGTCCAGGTCCTGCAGTAGGCTGGCATGTGTTGCTTCTTTATTGGAGGAATTGTGAATGGAGCTGAACACTGTAGAATCGTCAGCGAATAGCCTCTCTCCTGACCTTGTAATAGAAGGGAGGTCATTGATGAAGTAGCTGAAAATGTTTGGGCTGAGGGTGCTGCACTGAGGAACTCTGGTAGTAATGTCCTGGAACTACAGTGATTGGCCTGGACAACCATAGCCATCATCTTGTGTGCCAAGTATGGCTCCAGCCTCTGGACGGTTTTCCCTTTAGTCCTCATTAATCTTAGTTTTGCTCAGACTCCTTGATGCCAAACTTGGTTGAATGCTTCTTCGATGTTAAAGGCAGTTACTTTCCTTCCTCCCTTTCATTTAGCTTTTGTGTTCATGTCTGCTTTGATGAGGTCAGGACCTGAGTGGCTATGGAAGAACCCAAATTGAACATCATTGAGCAGGTTATTGGTGAGTGGGCATCACTTGATGGCACAGTTAACAGCTTCATTCATCACTTTGATAGGGTGGTAATTATCTTAGCTTGATTTTGTCTTGCTTTTGTGGATAGGATATACTTCAACAATTTCCCACATTGTCAGTTCAAAGCCAATGTCATAGTTGCACTGCACTAGCTAGGCTAGAGAAACATTTAGTTCTGGTGAACAAGTCTTTAGCATTACATCTGAGACATTGTCTGGGCATGTAGCCTTTGCTGCATTCACTATACTCAGTCACTTAATGTCACATGGAGTGAACTGAATTGTCATCAATGGTGGGTATATCAAGAGGAGGCCGAGTAAGATTGTCCACTTGGCACTTTTGGCTGAAGATGTTTGCAGATGTCTTGTCTCTTGCACTTGTGCTGGGCTGTACCATAGTTGAGGATGGTGATTCTCAAGGATCCTGTCAGTTGCTTAATTGTCCTCCACTGTGCTTGACTGGATGTGTACGGCTGTTAATCCGTTGGCTGTGGGGCAGCTTAGCTCTCTCTATATCCTACTGCTTTTGGTGTTTAGTATGCAGGTAGTCCTGTGTACTAGGTTGATACTCCGAGCATGCTCTTCTACATTCCCCGTTGAACCAAGGTTGATATCCCAGCTTGATAGTGATGAGGAATGTCAGTCTCAGGGTGTGTGGTATACAATTCTGTTGCTGCTTATGATTCTCAGCGCCATGTGAATGCCTAGTTTTGAGTTGTTTGGTCTGTCCCAATTAGCATGGTGGTAGTGCCACACTACACGAAGGAGGACACTCTAATTATGAACATGAGCCTTTATTTTCATGAGGATTATGCAGTGGTCACTCCTACCAGTGCTGTTGTGAACATGTTTGTGACCGGTAGGTGAGACAAGGTTAAGTAGGTTATTCTCTCATGTTAGAGCCAATGCTAGGTAGCCAGGGAACCATCTGGCAACTATGTCCTTCAGGGCTCAGTTAGTGGTGGTACTACCAAACCACTCTTGGTGGACATTGAAGTCCCCCACCCTGAGTACATTATGTGCCCTTGCTTCCCTCAGTGCTTCCTCCAAGTAAGTGGTAATCATTGGGGGGTTTACTTGGCTTTGTTTGACCTGAAACATTGATTCCAGGCTCCATAAAGTTCAATGTTGAGGACTCCCAGGACAATGCCCACCTCACTTATATATCACTGGTGCCACCAACTCTGTGGGGCCTATCCTCTCATTGGGATAGGACATACTCAGGGATGGTGTTGTTGGCATTCGGGATGTTGGTTGATATTTATGACTCTTGTGTGTGATTGTGTCTAGCTGTTACTTGAGCAATCTGTGAGGTATTTTCCCAACTTGGGACAGCAGTTCCTAAATGCTGGTGAGGAGGAATGGGCAAGACCGACTGGGCTGGGATTACTTGAGTTAGTTCTGTGTGATGCTTGGATAGTTACCAATAGACCTGTCCAATATTTCTCTCTTTTTTTCTTGTGGTTGGTTTGTACCTAAATGGCTTTGCTAGACCAACTACACATAAGGGGACTGGAATCATGTAGACCAGACAAATTAGGTAGATTGCCTTTCCTAAAGGAAATTAGTGAACCAGCTGGGTTTTTGCAACAAACTGGAAGCTTTTCATGGTTCTTTTCTCTGGCCCACAAACTACCAGATTTATTGGATTCATTACAGTTTACAATGACAACCTTGAAAGGCACTGACCAGAAAATACTTGTAATTGCTATTTGCCAGGGCTACACAACTCTTCCTGTATAATTGCCTTGTAAGCACATAACACGATCCAACTGGTGGAAAAGAAAATTTAATTAGCTAAACGATAGATCTAGGAAATGTATCTGTTTACTCATTCTACAACATTGGCAAAAAAAGTTGATTTAACATCTCCACTGCATTTCAGATATAATCCTTAAATTTTCCAGTTCTGTGAATTTGGTTCTGTGCCCCCTTATTCCTGCCGATGTTTTAAAATTCCATTTTGTTTTTGTCATTTTGGCTAGTAAATGTGAGTTACAGTATGTACATTAATTTCTAAGAAACTGTGCAAAAGTTAGCATAGCACTTCAGCTGTAACAGGTGTGTATTGTAGAAAGTAAGATCCAGTTTAAAAATAATCTGAACAGGATTGAGTTAAGGCAGGTGTCAGTGCAATGAGGCAAACCAATTAATGAATAATCAACAAATTTGAATTGTTGAGCTAAACTCATTTGCTTGAAATCATAAGCCCCCTTCCTGAAAGGGTATACAGTGGGAACCAGTGGACTTTACAACTGATTAGGCACTTTATAACCTTCCGGACTCAACATTGATTTCAGTAACTTCAGATCATAACCACTGCTCCCATTTTTTTGGACAGCAGGTGCTGGTAATGGTTCTGCTTTTGCCATTTACAGCTCCTCTAGATCCATCTTTTTTGTTTCTTTACTTGCCCCATTACCACCCTTGTGGCCTTGCACCATCATCCCTTTTGTCATTTAATAACTCCTGCCCTCCACCCTGTCACAGACCTTCCCTTTGTTCTTTCCTTCCTCACCCCCTCGCCTGGCTCTGTACTTGCTTAAAAACTGTTAAATCTTTATCTTCCAGATCTGATGAAAGGTCATCGACCTGAAATGTTAACTCTGTTTCTTTTTCCACAGGTGCTGCCTGACTTGCTGAGTATTTCCAGCATTTTCTGTTTTTATTTCAGATTTCCAGCATCTGCAGTATTTTGCTTTTGATTTGCCCAGCATCTTGCCTGAGTGTAAAAGGTCTCTGTAATAGTAGTCCTGTGATCTGTGAAGATCTTCCTTCCAAGTGAAATAAACTCCACGTCTTTTTACCATTCTTCATTGGCTATTAGCTATATGATCTGAATGTTGCCAAATTTTCAATCAGCCACTGTACTGAAAAATATTGTGCTTGCCACATCAGTTTCTTGTAACAGGCCATGTGGTACTGCCACTATGAAGTGTTTGAATATAGATTCATAAGACATGCATCACTGCAGCAGCTGGAAAAAAAACTATTATGATTAAGTTTCAAACTGTGTTTGTAAGCATAATTTTTCCTGTAGGGATATTTTTGTCACCTCACAGATTCCATTTTCTTATTTATGCAGAGAAAAAAAAATAGGGGAAGGAAGTGTTAAGGGGAAGTACTTTCAACCAGTAGTTCCTTTTTCTGCTTTGTGTCCTTCACTGACATGTTCTGAAAATATACCCCTACTCTTCAAGAGTAATCCTATATAGAACCCAGTAAGTGCCAGTTGTGAAAGTTGAGCTGTTCTATTAAAAGTCCAGCAGAGAAACCCATGGTAAATATCCATTGGAAGCCATTTCATTCAGTATGGGTCAGACAGATGAGCAATGTGTATTTGTTGCTCTCGCTTTCTGTTAGGCCAAGGTGCTGACTCATGGCGGGATACGGTTCTCTGATCCTTTACCGAAGTCTAAGCAATGAGAGTTCACCATGTGGGTATAACACCTGAGTCTAATCCCGTCCATGTGCAATATGCACATGCTTACTCTCCACCAGTGGTCTCTTGGTGGAAAAAATCATCTAATGTTGCCACCAGCCATCCATTCAAAGTCATCGTTAATCACGTTATACAAAATTGCATAAGTTTCTCTCTACCTGATGCGTAAAAATGCCTTCTGTCAGAAATTGGATTCCTTTTTGAAAATAGCTATACTGTTCCCATATCCAGTTTATTCAGTGAGTAACTGAGCTATTAATCACTTTTGATGGTAATATAGATTTTTAACCAGATTTTATAGATTGCTTTCTCCATCTGCATCAGTTTATAAAAATGTATGATGATTTTCCATTTGAGTGGGATTACTAAATTAATCCCTAAATTTAGTGAATTGCCTTAATGCCCATATGCTTAATACTTGTAGAAGGTGCCACTTCTAAGTTGTACACAGAACGTATGTAAAATATGTAAGTGTTGGCTTCGAAACTAGAAGTGGCCAGACATGCAAAATGCTTTTGAATGTTCCTGAGGTTTGCATGCCAATTAATTAGAATGCTCTGCAGCATACATCAATAACATAACGAAAAAGTTGTTTTTCTCCATCGTTCCAAAATGTAGGTTGCTGTGGGTTACAATGCTTGGGTTTTATCCCTTCGTTCAAATGCAGCCCAGAGACAGGTAGGTGCATTCTTCCTCTGATGGATTGCCAAAACTAGTATGAGGAGGTTCTGAAGACCAGAGAGAGTAGCTCATGCTTGTTGCTGTGTATTATCTAGTAGAAGATTTCATTGTGACAGTAGGACCAGATAGTTTGTCCTCTTATCCCATGCGACGCATAGTATGTGGCCACCAATGGACAGAGATTGGAACAAAATACGGAGCGATGGAGAATGGCCTCTAAAACTTTTTATAGGAGTATTTAACTGATTTATGAAGGTTGCTATTGAAGTTGGGGATAAATACATTGTAGCCGTGAGAAGGCTCAGTTCCAAGTGTTTTAGGAAAAATGTTACACTGTTTATTGACTCAAAGCTAGAATGTAAACTTACTAACAGAACTGTAAGGGATTAAAATGAAAAACAGGAAACTGAGGAAAAACTCTTAATAGTTTGGAATACTTGCTGGTGCTATTTTGCCGCAGAAGTAAATGTTTTTGCACAAATTACAAAGTCTGCATTATTTCTATAAGGACACAGTTTGTGTTCTAATTCACTTGGCTGACTTCAGAAGTTGAAGAGTTTACTGAAGTTTTAAAATTATATTTTTCCTATTAAAACAGTTTCAGTAGCATCTATGATAGTGAAGCCCAAAAGTTGATGTATTTCCATGGCGAGGCCTATTGCAAGCTCTGAGCCCAAGAATATGGCTGTTAGTAATTGCAGCCTAACCTTGGGCTGAGTGACCATCCAAACTTCTGATTCAGCTGTTTGGCCAAACGTAATGATAGAAATTATAACTACAGCTCCACATTTATAACTATATTGTCAAACCACTGCTACATTTTTCAAGCTGTGAAATGTATTACATATTCAGTGCAAAGGAGCACTCCTCTAAGTGGGTTTTTGCTCTATATCAACCAAAGCCTGACCTTTACATGCACAATCTCTTGTAATGTGTTGTTCAAGGTTAAATAGAACACACTTACAACTGATTTTTTTTTCATGAGAATGAAGTGAACCTTCTCATCTTCCTAAAGGAAGAATAACCACTCTGTCAGACTATGTGGCTTAAAATATAATCTGCCAATCAGATTTATTAAAAGTAAAATAGAAACAGTAGCAAAAAGATCAACAAAGCAGTTTCCACTAGGTCATATTTCACTTACAACTTCTACGTTCACAAAATAATAAAAGCTCCAGCGCTTCACTAACTTCTAAGATCAAATCTGGACCAATGTTCGAAACACACACAAATACATGAAGTTGAATCCATCCCATGAAACTTTTACTAATTCAGTTCTACAGTAGTACAAGAAGAACTGGTCAACTAGCCAAATGGTACCTGTGCACATGGAACAGTTAATCAACCTCTTCTCAGCGATACTCTGGGGCATCCTGTAATGTGAGAACCAGTTACTTAAGTTGAGGTCTCAGGGATTCAAGATTGTCACTCGTTAATCAAAAGATGCAGTGGCATCTGGTTAGCTTTTTTGTAGAACAAAAGTGCCTTGTGCTGCTTGCAATGTACAGGTGGCACCATGACTGTTGGAAGACCGGAACCCAGGCCGGTGCTGCTGCCCGGAGAGGTGGCAGCAGCAGACACTTGGACAGCAGCAGCCACCCTTCCGCTGCGGTCTTGATCTGCAGCTCGTCACCAGCCTGATGGCTGGCACGATGGCCTTGGTAAGAGACTTGAAGCCCCGATTCATTGCGCTCTTCAGTGTGTCACACAAAGCCTCAAGCAGAAGTCTGAGCTTCCATCAAGGTGGAAACCCTGACTGCTGATCTGTGTAGGAGCAATAAACATCTTTCTCCATTGTAAAATGGTACATTTTACAGAAATATGAACTGGTTGGATCAGTGGGTTAGCATACTTGAGTCTGTCACCTCCTGAGAGTCATATTTTGAACCAGCCTAGACTGGTGTGATGGAAATCTGTTCTTACTGTTGGCTGTAAGTGTCCTGTGTGAATTTCACACATCTCAACCGACTTCTTGGCAGGCTTATGCCCACAGTGCATATCTACTCCTAATTTAGGAATCTGAGGGGCCAGGGGATGACCAGAATGGGAAATGCCATGTAAATATAGTTCAGGGTGCTCTGGGGTCAATGACTCTGCATCTAACTCTTCTGTTCTTAACCTGGGAGTGCTTGATGGTGGCACTGAGATGTCCATTTCTCAACACTGCTTTTCTCTTTCCACCTCCTCACTGCATTTTAAAAAAAATTAAAGGTTGCTGTAACTGAAGTCCATTTGTGGAACTTGGGGTTGTGTGCGTATTCTGATGACCTCTGCTCTTCAATGCTGAGTTCTTGTAAATCCAGTTCATGTAACTTTATGTGAAGATTCTTTATGACAAGTTAGTGGAGGTCTGTTCTGAAAACCTAAATTTAACATGTAGGAATAAAACATTTAACAGAATGGTATTTCTATCTGAACATCAGAAAATGTAATTTGAGGCTTTGCAATTTTTATATGTTGGTTAAAAAACTATTTTTCTATGCCATACTTATGCTTTGGTGTCTTAAATATATGCCTTTGATTTGCTCAGTTGTCTTTTGTGAGGACCTTTTTTTAATTAGTTCTGGGAAATGTAGAATCATAGAATCCTAGAAGTTTACAACATGGAAACAGGCCCTTCGGCCCAACATGTCCATGTCGCCCAGTTTATACCACTAAGCTAGTCCCAAATAGAATCATAGAAGTTTGTGTTGTGATTTGGTGTGATTCAGTTATATCGTGAGCCACAAGGCATAGGGTGTGTGTTTGAAGTCAGTTTCCTAAATGGTGAGTTTCTCCTGTTGGCTGTGTCGTCTGATGGCGTTGCAAAGCTGTGGCTTGGTACTTCTCCACAGACAATTAACAGCAGAGTCACTAAGAGGCATATTCACACACCTAGTGCCTAGATTTCTGAATTTGCTCAGGCCTGTAAATAAGTTGACAAAGGACTTCTGTGTGATAACCAAACATTGGGAGAAAATAAAGGGGAAAAACTGGTCAGCCAACATATTTGGTACTGATTGCTGTACTTTATATACACACAGGTGTGCAGTTTGTAAGAAATACGTGTTGACCCAGTAAATAGATTCTAATGCCAAGAGGCTAGTTATGTGCATGCAACAACAACTTGCCTTTATATAGCACCTTTTAACACAGATAAATGTTCCAAACTGTTTCATAGAGGCATAATCAGACAAAAATGATCACTGAGCTAAAGGAGATATTAGGAAGGGTGACTGAAAGCTTGGTCAAAGAAGTGGGCTTTAAGGAGGAGAGGCAAAAATGTTTAGGGAGAGAATTTCGGAAGGTATGGTCTGGACAGCTGAAGGTCGGGCGAAGGGAAGTGGGATGCATAAGAGGACAGTCTTGTATGGCTGGAGGTTACGGAGATAGGGAGGGGCAAAATCATGAAGGGATCTAAACATGGAGATTTTGGAGGACTGGGAGCCAGTATAGCTCAGAGGGACATGATGAAGGGTGAGTGGGATAAGATACGGGCAGTAGGATTTTGGTGAGCAGATGTTTATGGAAAGTGGAGAATGACCAGCAGGAAAGCATTGGAGTAGTTGAGTTTGGAGTTGATAAAGGTATGGATGAGGGTTTCAGCTGCAGAAGGGCTGAGGCAGGGTGGAGGCGGGAGTTGTTATGGAGGTGGAAGTAGGCAGTCTTTGTGATGGTGAGGATGTATGATTGAAAGAGGCCGGACTGGGTATCATCAGAGAACACGTGGAACCTGCGTCATGTCTTTGGATGATGTCGCCAAGGGCAGCGTGCAGAAAGGAAGAGGAGGGAGCCAAGTATAGATCCTTGGAGGGCCCCAGAGGTAATGGTGCAGGGAGGGTAGTGAAGCCATTGTCGGAGATGATCTGGCTATAATTGGATAGGTAAGAGTGAAACCAAGCCACATTTGGGAGACAACAACACATTCAAGGACTTTGGCGAGGCAAGGGAGAATGGAGGTAGGGCGGTAGTTTGCAAGAGTAGAGGGGTCAGGGCGGTGAGGCAAGGGAGAATGGTGGTAGTTTGCAAGGGTAGAGGGGGTCACAGTGGAGTTTTAGGTAGTGGTAGGGGATGGTATCATCAGGGAGATGGCTACTGTTCTCTGCAGCCCTGACCGAGAGTCCCGAAAGCTGAGTTGCCTACCCCGGTGCTAGGGTTAAGGATATCTGCTCGTGGCTGGCAAAGAACTTGAAGCATGAGGGGGAGGTTCCAGTTGTCATGGTCCACTTAGGAACCAATGACAGAACCAAGAATGGGGTTCTGCTGAGGGAGTTCGAGGAGCTAGGATCTAAATTAATAAGCAGAACCTCAAAGGTAATAATCTCTGGGTTTCTACCTGAGCCATGTGCAAATTGGCATAAGGTCAAGCTGATCAGAGTGTTAAATGCGTGGCTCAAAAAGTGCTGTGGGAGGAAGGGGTTTCGATTGATGGGGCACTGGCACCGGTACTGGCGATAATGGGAGCTGTTCCGTTGGCATGGGCTCCACTTAAACCGGGCTGGGACCAGTGTCCTGGCTGTAGATCGGGCTTTAAACTAAAAAGTAGGGGATGGGGGGAGGGGTCAGGTGAGGGGAAATTTAGAAATCTAAAGAGAAAAGACAAGGCAATAGAGCAGTGTAGCGATTTGGGTAAAGATGAGCAGAGTGAGACAGGAAGGGACAGAGAGCTTAACGGAAATAGTGCATCAACGAATAAGGTCAAAACAGGGATTAATGGTAAAAAATTAAAATGAGAGGCTCTTTATCTGAATGCACAAAGCATTTATAACAAGATAGATGAATTAGTGGCACAAATAGAGATAAATGGGTTTGAACTGATAGCCCTTACAGAGACGTGGTCGCCAAGGTGACCAAGGTTGGGAACTAAGTATTCTAGGGTGCTTGACATTTCAGAAAGACAGGTAGAATGGAAAAGGAGGGGGTGTAGCCCTGATAAAGGATGACATAAGGACAGTAGTGAGAAAGGATCTTGGCTCTGAAGACCAGGAAGTAGAATCAGTATGGGTGGAGATAAGAAATAACAAAGGGCAGAAAACATTGGTGGGAGTAGTTTATAGGCCCTCTAACAGTAGCTATACCGTTGGACAAAGTATTAATCAAGAAATAATAGGAGCTTGTAACAAAGGTAATGCAATAATCTTGAGGGACTTTAATCTTCATGTAGACAGGGCTCATCAAATTGGCAAAGGTAGTCTGGAGGACGAGTTTATGGAATGCATTTGAGACAGTTTCCTAGAAAAATATGTTATGGAACCAACCAGGGAACAGGCTATGTCAGATCTTGTGTAATGAGACAGGGTTAATTAGTAATCTCATAGCAAAGGATATTCTGGGGAAGAGTGATCATAATATGATAGAATGTCACATTGAGTTTGAGAGTGACATACTTAAGTTCAAAATTAGAGTTTTAAATAAAGCCATGAGGGGTGAGTTGGCTAAGGTAAATTGGGAAATTAGATTAAAAGATATGACGGTAGATAAGCAGTGGCAGACTTTTAAAGAAATATTTCAGAATTCTTAATGACTATGCATTCCATTGAGAAATAAAAACTCCACGGGAAAAGCGATCCATCCGTGGCTAAAGAAGTTAAGGATAGGATGAGATTAAAAGTAATGTTGCAAAGAATAGTAGTAAGCCTGAAGATTGGGAGAGTTTTAGAAATCAGCAAAGGATGACCAAAAAATTGATGATAAGGGAGAAAATAGAATATGAAAGTAACCTCGCAAGAAGTATAAAAATGGATTGTAAGAGCTTCTACAAAAGGAAGAGAGTAGCAAAAGTAAACGTTGGTCCCTTAGAGGCTGAGACAGGAGAAATTATAATAGGAAAATAAGGAAATGGCAGAGACATTAAACAAATATTTTGTATCTGTCTTCACAGTAGAAGACACAAAAAGCATACCAAAAATAATGGGGAACCAAGGGGCAAACGAGAGTGAGGAACTTAAAGTAATTAATATCAGTAGAGAAAAAGTATTAGACAAACTAGTGGGACTGAAAGCCGACAAATACCCTGGACCTCCTGGCTTACTTTCGAGGGTTCTAAAAGAGGTGGCTGCAGAGATTGTGGATGCATTGGTTGTGATCTTCCAAAATTCCTTAGATTCTAGAACAGTCCCAGCGGATTGGAAAGTAGCAACTGTAACACTGCTATTCAAGAAAGGAGGGAGAGAGAAAATGGGGAACTACAGGCCAGTTCGCCTGACATCAGGGGAAAATGCTGGAATCCATTATGAAGGAAGTTGTAACTGGACGCTTAGAAAATCGTAATATGATTAGACAGGGTCAACGTGGTTTTATGAAAGAGAAGCCGTGTTTGACAAATTTATTCGAGTTCTTTGAGGATGTAACTAGCAGGGTAAATAAAGGGGAACCAGTGGATGTAGTATATTTGGATTTCCAAAAGGCATTCGATAAGTTGCCACATAAAAGGTTGCTACGCAAGATAAAGGCTCATGGGGTTGGGGATAATATGAGCATGGATAGAGGATTGGTTAACTGACAGAAAACAGTAGGGATAAACGAGTCATTTTCAGGTTGGCAGGCTGTAACTAGTGGGGTGCTGCAAGGAATCAGTGCTGGGGCCTCAGCTATTTACATTCGATATTAATGACTTAGATGAAGGGACCAAGTGTAATGTATCCAAATTTGCTGACGATACATAGCTAGGTGGGAAAGTAAGCTGTGAGGAGGACAAAAGGAGTTTGCGAAGGGATATAGACAGGTTAAGTGATTGGACAAGAAGGTGGCAGATGGAGTATAATGTGGGGAAATTGAGCGTATTCACTTTGGTAAGAAGAATAGAAACGCAGAATATTTTTTTAAATGGCGAGAAGCTATTACATGTTGGTGTTCAGAGAGATCGGGTTGTCCTCGTACAAGAAACACGAAGTTAGTATGCGGGTACATCAAGTAATTAGGAAGGCAAATGGCATGTTGGCCTTTATTGCGAGGGGGTTGGAGTGCAAGAGTAAGGAAGTCCTGCTACAATTGTACAGGGCTTTGGTGAGACCACACCTGGAGTACTATGTACAGTTTTGGTCTCCTTATCTAAGGAAGGATGTACTTGCCTTGGAGGCGGTGCAACGAAGATTAACTAGATTGTTTCCTGGGATGAGAGGGTTGTCCTATGAGGAGAGATTAAGTAGAATGGGCCTATACTTCTTGGAGTTTAGAAGAATGAGAGGTGATCTTGTTGAAACATACAAGATTCTGAGGAGACTTGACAGGGTCGATACTGAGAGGTTGTTTCCCCTGGCTGGCGCGTTTAGAACTAGGGAGCATAGTCTCAGGATAAGGGGTTGGCTATTTAGGACCGAGATGAGGAAAAATTTCTTCACTTTGGAATTCTCTACCCCAATATAGTCAGAGTCCAAAAATCTATCTAAGGGAATTGAGGGATATGGGGATCGGGCGGGAAAGTGGAGTTGAGGCCAAAGATCAGCCATGATCTTATTGAATGGTGGAGCAGGCTCGAGGGGCCATATAGCCTACTCCTGCTCCTATTTCTTATGTTCTTAAAAGGAGATTGATGATGATGGTTTTGAAAGGAAGGGACATGGTACCCGAGGAGAGCGAACCATGTACAATGTCAGCTAATGTGGGGGCTGGGAAGGGAAGTTGTGTGGTCAGCAGTTTAGTGGTATTGCTGTAGGGGAAACTGTAAAATTTCAAACACTGTTTGATTTGAAAACCCTTTTCTCAGTTTCATGTCCACCCTGTGAACTAGAGTTGAGGCGGTCTCAGCATTACAAAGCATGGCACTCCTGTTATATGATGTTTTTATATGTTGGGTGGGGCGATCTAAGCTCGAGGATACAGTGTTAATGCCTGGGAGCAGAAATCTTTGTGTTCAGTGTTCACATCAGGTTTTACATATGCCTTATGCAGTACCTGCATGATCAATAATTGATATTTATCCTAGCTCAGAAGGGAGCGCTATTTTGCATCAGGATGACTTTCATCTTGTACATTCTTGTGGCTTTGAGTGAGATTGCATATGATATGGTACAAGTAGAGTGGTTTTGTATTAAGACCTGAGCCTAAAGGGAATTGGTTTATGATTGCCTAAACTCATTTCACTTGGGACATTTACTGGGCTGTCAATTTCTTCTTAAAAAAGAGTGCTTCCCTTTTTGTGCAGTACATTTAATTCCTGATGGTCCCCAAGCAATTATCAGTTTTCTCTTTAACTTTTTTTTCTGTATGCAATATTCAATAAGAATTGAGGATTTTGAGTTTTTGTGGGAAATAAACTGAGATTGAAAACAGTAACATAATTTGGGGAAGGCAAGAAGAAAGAGCATAGGGAAATGGCTCAGCTTGCTCTCAAAGGTATAGATGAGAATAAATGAATTCCATCAAGGGTAATAGATTTGCACACAAAAGGGAAGTACTTGGATAAGATGGTCCTTAAGTTCTGGTAGTTAACTACTTTTTGTGTAAGTAATTGTCACAGGTTGTGTATGGGACCATTATAAAACAACCCAAAGCTGCATAATGAAGCTGAGTAGGTAGCCTCTATGCAGATGACCTGGCATAACTTGCCTGACATACCCACTCCCTGAGCTATCCTGACCATGAAGTATCCAGTATAACATGCAATCAATGTGTAAATCTGTGTACGATGATTTTTACATCCTTCTTCTTAATGGTACTGCAGGAGGCCACTTTATTATCAAATCCTAACATTTCTTGACACTCGCTTTCAGACCTGCTACAGGCTTTACTAATTCGCGTTTTCTAATAAAAATATATTGAGACAGGAGCTGTGAAATGAGTCCACATGTCTCAAAAAATGCTGTTTTAAAAAAAAGTTTCATTTTATTGGGATTTTAATTGCTTTTTTTTTGGTCCAGACCAGAATTCTTAAACTTGTATTTAGTAGGTTCATTTAAATGTTTCCAGCACAATGACTAAATATACAGATCAGACCATTGATGTATTCTTGCTTGACTAGTTCTGCAGTCTCTTCCTACATGCTTATTATGATGTAGGTTAGTGTAACCAAGATGCTGGTCTGCAGAAAAACAGATCCTGATTTTGAGCCTGTTGTGAAGAGTTCCTACTATTTTGCTGGTTCATCAGGCAGGTACCTAGCAAGAAAATGCTGAAAACCTAGCAAAGGCTGATTGCTTCTCACAACATGGAGGGAAAATTGACAGACATTTAATTCCTGGCCATAGTTACACATCTCTGCCAGTTAAAGTGGTCACAGTGAAGATAGGAATGCGGCCACAGAGGAGGATTAAAAAAAATATAATGCCTCAATGGCTAAGTATTGCGCCAAAAGTTTCTAGTAGTTAGTATTTCCCTTCCGCACAACTTTTGATTTCTAAATATTGACTAGCTATTGCATTTTTATAAGATTTATAAGTTATAGTTGTTTATGTCTTGGACAAATGTAAGGAGTCTTACAACACCAGGTTATAGTCCAACAGCTTTATTTGAAGTCACAAGCTTTCGGAGCTTTCCTCCTTCGTCGGGTGAGTGTAGGGTTCCATAAAGGCACAGCATATATAGTCAGACAACAATGCCTGGTGATTACAGATAATCTTTCCAACTGCCTGTTATCACACCTCGGCAGAGATATAATCAAAGCAATCAATGGAGTGGATGGTGTTCAGACAGAGAAACATTACATCCAAGACTACTGAATACACAAGCGGTCAGAACACAGACAGAGAGAGAGACACCCGAAAGGCATAGAGAGAGAGAGAATGACCAGATGCATTAAGAACAGATAACTTTTTTTTGCTGGTGGGGTTACATGTAGCGTGACATGAACCCAAGATCCCGGTTGAGGCTGTCCTCATGGGTGCGGAACTTGGCTATCAATTTCTTTGTCTTGGCACCTTGTTTTTCAAACTAAAGATTAGAGCTAAACTTGCTGCTTTATGAGCACATGACTACATAAACACCAAGCTGTGCATTCAGTTTACACTAACATTTGCCAGTGAGTGTGTTGGCTTTTGCTTAATTTGCATACCAAGTAACTGCTGTGTCTTGAAACAAAGCTATTCCAAGTAACTTTCAAGTGATGCTTGATATGGTTGAGTGTCAATTTTCATTCGTGGCACCAAATGTTTTAAATATGTAGATACTTGAATATAGTGAGATCTGCACTCTAACCATGGCAGTTGTGATGCACTTAGAATGATTACAGCACAGGAGGAGGCCATTCGCCCTGTCGAGCCAGTGCCGGCTCTCCAAGAGCAATCCAGCTAGTCGCACTCCCCTGCCCTTTCCCCGTAGCCCTGCAAATATTTTTCCTTCAAGGACTTATCCAATTCCCATTTGAAAGCCACAATTGAATCCGCCTCCACCACCCTTTCAGCCAGTGCATTCCAGATCATAACCACTTGCTGCGTAATAAAGTTTTTCCTCATGTCATCTTTGGCTCTTTTGCCAGTTACCTTAAATCTGTGTCCTCTGGGTCTCGACCCTTCCGCCAATGGGAACAGCTTCTCTCTCTCTGCTCTGTCTAGACCCTCATAATTTTGAATACCTCTATCAAATCTCCTCTTAACCTTCTCTGCTCTAAGGAGAACAACCTCAGCTTCTCCAGTCTATCCACATAACTGAAGTCCCTCATCCCTGCAACCATTCTAGTAAATCTCTTCTGCACCCTCTCTAAGGCGTTCACATCCTTCCTAAAGTGTGGTGCCCAAAACAGGACACAATACTCCAGTTGTGGCTGAACCAGTGTTTTATAAAAGTTGATCGTAACTTCCTTGCTTTTGTACTCTATACCTCTATTTATAAATTCCAGAATCCCCATATGCTTTTTTTAAAAAACTTAACTGGAGTTCTGTAAATCATCAGTACATTGATCACTGCTTGGATTTTGTATGTTCTCTTTGTATTTGGAATTGCAAGCTCAAGCCCAAATTTTCATTAAATTGTAATATTAAGACATCATCGTTCACCTGACTTTAATTAAAGTAGAAGACAGATGCAGAGTTAGGAAGTATAACTATTCAACGGCCATGTAGTCTGAGATGCATGCATAATTATAGCTTGTTGACAGAAAAACAGCAAAGGTTTTCACTACACTTATCTCACTTACTGGATTCAATTAGTTCCTGAACTACAGGTTCCACTGTAGTCAAAGCTAGCTTTGTTCACATTCTAGCTGGACAATTTTTATGTGAAAATCTTGCACAGACGAGCTCAGATTGAGTGTGCCTAAATAGGTAGATTTTGGTATTTTTCACAGTTTTGAAGTAGTTATTATCTGCCCTTGCCCAACTTCAAAATGGAGGCCTTAATTGTCTCCTGCTGTTGTGCCCAAGCATTTTATTTTTTCTTTATTTTATCTTGGGTACTTTCGCACTTATCTCGCTCCCACCACAGTTGAAACCCTTATCCGTGATTTTGCTACCTCTAAACTTAACTGCTCTAATGCTTTTCTTTAGTCGCAAGATCTATTCTTACAAGCTTACAACTTGGCCAAAATGCCTCTGCCCATGTCCAAGTCCTGCACTGAGTGTCCCAAATTTCCTTCTACTGCTTGGAGTCCGTTTTCTCCAATGTCAAATGCCTTTGGGAATTTTCTTTATTAAAGGCACTATGTAAATGTAAATTGTTGTATACCATTAGCTTATTATAGGAGAGACTTTGTATTGCTTTATTATCACTATGCTGTTAGTTTAGATAGAAACTACACAGCATGTCCCAATGAATTGAATGCTCCTAAAAGGGAATAGATCCAACCACATAATTGACATTGGTTTGATTGGATCAGTATTACATCTAATGTGACTTGATGTGATTTCTGTTTTCTAGCAAGATTTTAGTTTCTGTGATTTCAACATTATTTTTTAAGAGAATTGCTCAACACACCTCGAAGGCATGCATTTGATCACTCATTTGTATCTAAAAGTATTCTTCCAGTTTATATGTAGATGTATAATGGTTTTGTATAGACTTTTTCTTGGAATTGTAAGACCTAGAATGATGCCTATGATTTTTATCATCTTTTAGGTTGTGGGGGGAATATCAAGAATTAACTACCAAGAAGTAGGAAGTGAAAAGTATTTTCTTGTAAAGACTACTTATCCAAAGTACCAAATTTTGAAACATTTAACGAGACGGCATCGGGGTCTTTTTTCTTAAATATTCTATATTGAAGTGGATCACACACCTTTATTTCTTAAACCTGTAAGCAAAACAAAAAGGTTTACTTTGATGGTATGAGTTTATTTAAATTGGTCTGTGAGGAAGAAATCAAAAGGGAAATCTTTTGTAAAGGAAGTTTACAGTCATTTGATTCTGGATTGTACATTTCAAATTGGATCCTTTTGGAAATCAAAATCTGATGCCAGTGAATGTAGCTGAAGTTTATCTCTTTTTTTTGGAAATCCAGACTTTTCCCCCTATTTAACGAAGAGGAGGAGATTCCAGTACTCTACTTCCTGTTGTGGAACACTTTATCTTCCTTGGTTTTCCTTTCCTCTTGAAGTTTGCAGATTTTTAAAATTCAAGCTTGGCATCACCAGAACACTTGATTTGCCTTGTGTTCCATCCTGTTTACAAACTTTAGTAGTATTTTGAATTATGGCTTTTCAATTTTTATAAAAAAAACTTAAGGAATTGCTGTTTCAGAACAGAGGATATTGGACCGTAGCCCAGGTGAGGCAAACCTTTATGCCAAATTTCTCCTGTTCCAGCTCTTTCCCCCAAGGTAATTGAGTGAGATATATTTTGTCAGGGTCCTCCGAGATTCTTTTAGAGGAACTTGAATTTGCTTTGTTTGTTGTGTAGATTTGCTCTAGATGGCTTGAACGGAGGGGACCCCTCACAAACTAAATCTGGCAACCAATCCAGTAGACTTCAGTTAACAGTTTGGAGATGGCCTAGTTGAGAGCCTGATGATTATAGTAGGTCACTAATACTACAGTGATCTCTGGGAAGCCCGCATAGCTCAAATGTATACATTGATACGACTTGTCGTGCTGCATTAGGTCTTTCCTAATCTTTGTCACTTTTGAGTTTATAATTTTTTTACCTGTACAGCTTGGTTACAGTATTGATTTTCAGTTAATAGCAACTTGCATTTATATTTTACTTTTAACCTAGAAAAATGTTCACGGTGCTTCACACAAGAGGAGCAGATACTGAAAGCTTCCGCTACGAAATTTGTTTTGAGAAGATTTCTATAAGTAGGGAAGGGGTAAGAGAGATGGAGGGGTTTGGGCAGGAAGTTCCGAAGACTGAGGCAGCTAGAGGGTGTGCCTTTGAAAATGGAGCAGAGAAAAATCGGGGAGGGGGAAAGCCACCACAGCAGGCCAGAGTAGGAGGACTGGAGGATGTTGGAGGGTTGTAAGGCTGGAGAAGGTTGGGTGGGGTGAGAATTTTAAATCTGATCTGTACGGAGATAGAGAGCCAAAATAAGTCAGTGAGTTGAGGGTGATGGCGAACAGGGCTTACCGCAAGACAGGATGTGGGCGGTGGAGCTTTGAGTGATTTGGATTCAGTTTGCTGGTTTTACTGTTGAAAGCTTCTGTTGTATTGAGGCATAAAATTCACTTGAATTTGCTACTGTTCCACTTTTAATCTTAGATTTTGTGTTGGGTTGAATTCCATAGATTTTAATGTCATCGGACCATGGAATAACTTTATCATCAAAAATCATTATAATGTTGGACTTTTTTTCTTCCATGCCCTCCTTCCCAAATTCTACTATGAACCTATTTATAGCCTATGTTGTGAGCAAAGTAGCCACAATTCAATCGTCAGCCTGATGGTGAACTAGAAATTCACTACAGTAATGAGGCATTTATTCACAAATTTCTCCCTTTCTCCCATGAAAGCGGTGAAAATTACAGGGATAAGGTTGCTGGCAGCCATCGGTAACATTCCCAAATGACCGTTTTTTTATATTGGAACTTGGACAATAAACCATTTATTTGTTTGGGCATTACATCCTGTCGTCAGCTGCTAGCCACATACACCCATTTTCCAAAAAAGGCCTCTGGATAATCAAGAATGGGAACCCATTTTTATGTTATCCTAACTTGGATACACTAAAGCAAATTACATTAACCCTAGGGCTGTGCCAGTTGTGAGTGAACCTGTAATACCGTAGGTCTGTAAGGTTTAGTGTAATTCAGTGTTGTCTGATAGAGACCACTGACTAGCCACAGGTAAGGCTGTGGCGACACTGTTTTAGCCACATGCACTCATATTTTAGTTGAAAATGCTTTACATACTCTCGTACAATACCGGTAAAGTACTTACTGTATGTATTTACTCAACAAATACCTACCACCATTCAGTAACCAAGGAAGTAAAGCACTCAACGATCAAAAAACACTGGCACCTCTGCTTTTTGTCTTAACTATTTTACCAAGAAATATACAAAGATTCAAGTACATGTGGTGTGAATAAGAGTTTTGAGATCACATGTCCAATGACTGTGCCTATTAACTTTTTTATTCACTAATCAAAAATGCAATTAGCCACATGTGGCTAACAACACTGGAGTAATTCTAGATGTTATATTTATCCATCGAGTCAGCAGGACATTTGGATATTTCTTTCCTACATTAATTTGAAGGGGCAGTTCTGGACATAGTTTTAGGGAATGAAGCTGGGCAGGTGGAAGGAGTATTAGTGCGAGAGCATTTTGGTGATAGTGATCATAATTCAGTTAGGCTTAGTATAGTTATGGAAAAGGACAGAGAAAGAACAGGAAATTGGGGAAAGGACAATTTTATTAAGCTGAGAAGTGATTTAGCAAAACTGGACTAGAAACAGCTACTTGAAGGTAAATTAGTGTCAGAGCAGTGGGAGGCATTCAAGGGGGAGATAGTGAGGGTTCAGAACAACCTCATCCAAATCATTGATATGTATTGTGAATAGCTGGGGCCCAAGCACTGATCCCTGCGATACCCCACTAGTTACTGCCTGCCATCTCCGAAAAGACCCATTTATTCCTACTCTTTCCTGTCTGTTAACCAATTTTCAATACATGTCGATATAGTACTGCCAATCCATGTGCTTTAATTTTGCTGGCTGACCTCTTATGTGGGACTTTATGAAAATCCAAATGCACCACACCCACTGGTTCTCCCTTATCTATTCTACCAGTAACATCCTCAAAAAAAACTCCAGTAGGTTTGTCAAACACGATTTCCCTTTCATAAATCCATGTTGACTTTGTCTAATCCCGTTGATATTTTCTAAATGTCCTGTTATCACGTCCTTTATAATAGACTCTAGCATTTTCCTTACTACTGATGTTAGGCTAACCAGTCTGTAGTTCCCTGTTATCTCTCTCCCTCCTATTTTAAATAGTGAGGTTACATTTGCCACCCTCCAATCTCCAGGAACTGTTCTATAATCTATAGAATTTTGGAAGTTGTCAACCAATGCATCCACTATTTCCATGGTTACCTTTTTTAGTACTCTGGGATGCAGATTATCAGGTCCTGGGGATTTATCGGCTTTCAGTCCCATTAATTTCTCCAGCACTTTTTTTACTAGTACTAATTTCCTTTAATTCCTCCTTCTCACTAGTCCCTTGGTTCCCTAGCATTTCTGAAAGTTATTTGTGTCCTTTTCCGTGAAGACAGAAACAAAGTATTTGTTTAATTGCTCTGCCATTTCCTTGTTCCCCATTATAAATTCTCCTGTTTCTGACTGTAAGAGACCTACATTTGTCTTCACTCATCTTTTTCATTTTACATGTAGAAGCTTTTACAGTCCACTTTTATGTTCCTTGCACGTTTACTCTCATACTCTATTTTTCCCCTCTTAATCAATCTCTTGGTCCTTTTTTGCTGAATTCTAAACTGCTCCCAATCCTCAGGCTTGCTACTTTTTCTGGCAACTTTATATGACTCCCCTTTGGATCTAATACTATCCTTAATTTCTTTTGTTAGCCATGGTTGGGTCGCTTTTCCTTTTTTTTGCGCCAAAAAGGAATGTATAACTGTTGCAATTCATGCATTCGTTCCTTAAATGTTAGCCATTGCCTATCCACTGTCATGCCTTTTAATGAAGCTTCCCAATCTATCATAGCCAAATCACTCCTCATACTTTCGTAGTTTCCTTTGTTTAGATTTAGGACCCTAGCGTCGGATTGGACTACTTCACTTTCCATCTTAATGAAGAATTCTATCATGTTATGATCACTCTTCCCTAAAGGACCCCCCCACAAGAAGATTATTAATTAACCCCTTCTCATTGCACAATACCCAATCTAGGATAGTCTGTTCCCTGGTTGGCTCCTCAACATACTGGTCTAAAAAAACCATTTTGTACATACTCCAAGAATTCATCCTTCACAGTATTAGTGCTAATTTGGTTTGGCCAGTCTATATATAGATTAAAGTCACCCATGATTACTGTAGTACCCTTGTTACATGCATCTCTAATTTCCTGTTTGATCCCATCCCCTACATTACCACTACTGTTTGGAGGCTTATAGACAATTCCCACCAGTGTTTTCTGTCCCGTGGCGCTTCTTAACTCCACCCAGACTGATTCCACATCTTGATTTTCTGAGCCAATACATATCAATGATTTGGATAAGGGAACCAAATGTGATATTTCTCTAAGTTTGCTGATGACACAAACTAGGTGGGATCGTGAGTTGTGAGGAGGATGCAAAGAGGCTTCAATGCGATTTAGACAAGTTGAGTGAGTGGACAAATGCATGGTGGATGCAGTATAACATGGATAAATGTGAAGTTATCCACTTCGGAAGGAAAAACAGAAAGCAGAGTATTATTTAAATGGTGATAGATTGAGAAATGTTGATGTACAAAGGGACTTGTGTGGAATTGTACACTAGTCACTGAAAGCAAACATGCAGCTGCAGCAAGCAGTTAGGAAGGCAAATGGTATGTTGGCCTTCATTGCAAGAGGATTTGAGTACAGGAGCAAGGATGTCTTACTGCATTATACAGGGCCTTGGTGAGACCACACCTGGAGTATTGTGCAATTTTGGTCTCCTTACCTAAGAGCGGATATACTTGCCATAGAGGGAGTGCAGCAAAGGTTCACCAGACTGAATCCTGGGATGGCAGGACTGTTGTATGGGGAGAGATTGGGTTGACCAGGCATGTATTCACTCAAGTTTAGAAGAATGAGAGGGGATCTCATTGAATCATATAAAATTCTGACCGGGCTAGACAGACTGGATGCAGGGAGGATGTTTCCCCTGGCTGGTGGGTTCCAGAACGAGGGGTCACAGTCTCTGGATACGGGGTAGGACATTTAGGACTGAGATGAGAAATTTCTTCACTGACGGTGGTGAACCTGTAGGAACATAGGAACAGGAGTAGGCCATTCAGCCCCTCGTGCCTGCTCTGCCATTTGATAAGATCATGGCTGATCTGTGATCTAACTCCATATACCTGCCTTTGGCCCATATCCCTTAATACCTTTGGTTGCCAAAAAGCTATCTATCTCAGATTTAAATTTAGCAATTGAGCTAGTATCAATTGCCGTTTGCGGAAGAGAGTTCCAAACTTCTACCACCCTGGAATTCTCTACCACTGAAGGCTGTGGATGCCAAGACACTGAATATATTTAAGCAGATGGATAGATTTGTAGACCTAGAAGGCATCAAGGGGTATGGGGAGAGAGCAGGAATATGGTATTGAGATAGAGGATCAGCCATGATCATATTGAATGGTGGAGCAGGCTCGAAGGGCCGAATGGCCTACTCCTGCTCCTTATTTCTATGTTTCTAGAACAAACATGTTCCCACAAAGAAAAAGGGTGGAATTGCCAAATCTAGAGCTCCCTGGATGACGAGTATACAGGGTAAGGTACGGCAAAACAAGGAAGCTTATGTCAGATACCGAGAGCTCAGTCCTGTAGACAGCCTAGAGGAGTATAGAAAGTGCAGGGGTGAAATTAAAAACGAAATTACGAAAGCAAAGAAAAAATACTGGCAAGTAAAATCAAGTAAAACTGAAAGATGTTTTATAAATACATAAAGAGCAAGAGAATAACTAAGGAAAGAGTAGAGCCTATTAGAAACCATAAAGGTAACCTATGTGTGGAGGCGGAAGAAGTGGGTATGCTTCTTAATGAATACTTTGCATCTGTCTTCACAAAAGAGGGGGACGATGCAGAGATTGTAGTTGAGGAGGAGGAGGAGGAGGAGGAGGAGGAGGGTGAAATATTGGATGGGATAAACATAGAGAGAGAGGAAGTAGTAAGAGGTTTAGCATCTTTCAAAGTAGATACATTTCATTCGGGCGTGGCAATTTATCACAGGCTGTTCAAAGAAACAAGGCAGGAAATAGAATAGAATCATAGAAGTGATGTGGAGATGCCGGTGATGGACTGGGGTTGACAATTGTAAACAATTTTACAACACCAAGTTATAGTCCAGCAATTTTATTTTAAATTCACAAGCTTTCGGAGGCTTCCTCCTTAGTCAGGTGAACGATGTGTCATTTTCACATCGTTCACCTGACGAAGGAGGAAGCCTCCGAAAGCTTGTGAATTTAAAATAAAATTGCTGGACTATAACTTGGTGTTGTAAAATTGTTTACAAGAATCATAGAAGTTTACAACATGGAAACAGGCCCTTCGGCCCAACATGTCCGTGTCGCCCAGTTTATACCACTAAGCTAGTCACAGTTGCCTGCACTTGGCCCATATCCCTCTATACCCATCTTACCCATGTAACTGTCCAAATGCTTTTTAAAAGACAAAATTGTACCCGCCTCTGCTACTGCCTCTGGCAGCTCGTTCCAGACACTCTCCACCCTTTGAGTGAAAAAATTGCCCCTCTGGACCCTTTTGTATCTCTCCCCTCTCACCTTAAATCTATGCCCCCCTCGTTATAGACTCCCCTACCTTTGGGAAAAGATTTTGACTATCTACCTTATCTATGCCCCTCATTATTTTATAGACTTCTATAAGATCACCCCTAAACCTCCTACTCTCCAGGGAAAAAAGTCTCAGTCTATCCAACCTCTCCCTATAAGTCAAACCATCAAGTCCCGGTAGCATCCATAGTGGAGGCTCTGACCATCATTTTCCAATCCCCTCTGGCTACAGGCAGTCTAACCTCGGTGGTGGGCAAATTAATGGAATCAATTCTGAGGGACAGCATAAATCGACATTTAGGAAGGCATAGATTAATCAAGGACTGTCAACATGGATTTGTTAAGAGAAGGTCGTGTCTGACTAACTTGATTGAATTTTTTGAGGAGGTAACATGGAGGGTCGATGACGGTATCATGTTTGATGTAGTGTATATGGATTTTAGCAAGGCTTTTGATAAGGTCCCACATGGCAGACTGGTCAAAAAAGTAAAAGCCCATGGGATCCAAGGGAAAGTGGCAAGTTGGATCCAAAATTGGCTCAGTGGCAGGAAGCAAAGGGTCATGGTCGACAGGTGTTTTTGTGACTGGAAGGATGTTTCCAGTGGGGCTCTACAGGGCTCAGTACTAGGTCCCTTGCTTTTTGTAGTGTATATTCATGATTTGGACTTGAATGTAGGTGGCATGATCAAGAAGTTTGCAGATGATACAAAAATTGGACTTGTGTTCGATAGTGAGGAGGAAAACTGTATACTGCAGGAATATATCAGTGGACTGGTCAGGTGGGCAGAAAAGTGGCAAATAGAATTCAATCCAGAGAATTGTGAGATAATGCATTTGGGGATGTCAAACAAGGCAAGGGAATACACAATAAATAGGAGGATACTGAGGGGTATAGAGGAAGGGAAAGACCTTGGAGTGCATGTCCACAGATCGCTGAAGGTAGATAAGGTAGTTAAGAAGGCAGGTGGGATACTTTCCTTTATTAGCCGAGGCGCAGAATATAAGAGCAGAGAGGTTATGCTAGAACTGTATAAAGCACTAGTTAGGCCACAGCTTGAGTACTGCGTACAGTTCTGGTCACCACATTACAGGAAAGATGTGATTACACTAGAGGGTACAGAGGAGATTTACGAAGATGTTGCCAGGGCTGGAAAATTTTAGCTATGAGAAAAGATTGGATTGGCTGGAGTTGTTTTCTTTGGAACAAAGGAGATTGAGGTGTATAAAATTGAGGGGCCTAGATAGAGTGGATTGGGAAGACCTATTTCCATTGGCAGAGGGGTCAGTGACCAGGGGGCATAGATTTAAAATAATTGGTAAGAGGGGAGTTCAGGAGAAATGTTTTCACCCAGAGGGTGGTGGGGGTCTGGAACTCACTGCCTGAAAGGGTGGTGGAGGCAGAAACCCTCAACTCATTTTAAAAAGTACTTGGATGTACACTTGAAGTGCCGTAACCTGCAGGTCTACGGACCGAGTGCTGGGAAGTGGGATTAAGCTGGAAAGCTCTCTTTTGGTTGGCACGGACGCGATAGGGCAGAATGGCTTCCTTCTGTGCCGTAATTTTCTGATTCTATGAATGTAACACAAATGAGCCTACTAATTCTGTATGAGTGCTTTTAAAGACTGAAAGTATCAATTTATGTAAACGTTTTGAGTGCCCATCACACTCCAAATGTCACAACTTGTGTAAAATGCTAACAAATCACAACTGGACAATCTGAAAAAACATAGGAAAAAAGCAGTTTTTTTTTAACCTGGACAGGATGTTAAGACATGGAGCAAAGCCATGCAGTTGCCAATATGGAGAAACTTCCAGAAAAAGTTCCAAAAGCCACAAGTTATACGTCCCACAGGGAGTACCTGTGCATTATCCTTAGAGACAGGCCGGGTTAACAGTTAAACATTGATGCACTGACTGTATTTGTCACATTTAAGGAGCATAGTTTTGGGATATCAGGAAAGTGACCAACGACCATTAAATGTTTCAGCTCGGCTGCTAAAGAATGCCGTAGTTTACTGACCATTAGAACAAATTGGTTCATATTGGTTTGTCCATATACCTTGCTGATCTGGAAATAGTTATCCAGAATTTATTTGCATTTCTGCCCTCCCTTTTAAATAATTACCTCTGTGAATTGAATTGAATTGAATGGTTGGATAATTCCTATTAAAAGTGAAGGAAGTTAAAATTCCTGAAAAATCTTAATGTGCATTGAATTTTAGATGGTATTGAAACGTCTTCATAAAATTTCCTAAAATTACTTTTTTGTTCTGTCATTTACAGGTGGAATAGTCTGGTTCCCTTGGCGACAATGCCATTTCCATTTGGCAAGTCCCATAAGTCTCCAGCAGACATTGTGAAAAATCTGAAGGAGAGTATGGCAGTGTTAGAAAAACAAGATATCTCTGACAAAAAGGCAGAAAAGGTACAGTGCCATAAACACGTGAAATGGCTTCATTATCTTCCTTTTTGTTTTTAATCAAGTACAGAATGAGAATTGCAATAACTCTTGTCTGCTTATTTCAGTTATAGCACTTTCTGTAGCATTGCAAATGTACGTAACTTTTTGTTGAACTTCTAAGGTAGAAACTTGTTGAAAAGTTGTAAAGACTGTTTGATATTAAAAGAAATGAAAGCCACGCTCAATTTAACGCTTTCTTAACTGTATAGTTTATTTCACCTAAAATTCAATCCAGTTGTTTGTACTTGTTTTGTTGAGCTGCAGCAAAATATGATCTGATCAGTTGCAATACATGTTGTACCATTAAATATGTTGCAATTTTATAATCACTACATTACATTTTTGTAATTTGTTTGTCTCTTTTTAGGCCAATGTGCACCAAATCATTGCACTAAGATCTTTAGGGAACTTCCAGCCTTTTTGAACAGAATAAGCCTATGTCTGAATTTTTTATATCACCTGTCAGTAGTCACAACTTTGTAATGTTTATCAGAACAGTTGAATTTCTAATTCCAATACCATATTGGCATCTTTCATATTTACCATGTATGATGCTGAACTGAGCTTTCATCTGTTTTCCTCTTGCCCTCACTCCAGTTTGTGATATCAGAACTAGAAGATATACTGGTAGCTTTAAACTCTTGAAAGTGCTTTGGTGAGTTGTCACTTATCATCTACCCTTCTTGCTTAAAAGGGGATCAGAATGGAGCAATACTTCAGGCTCATTTTAAGTTCTACCACAAGTAATTTTGAGCTTCACTTAGATTGAAATGTTACTTTACTCCAAACAAATTTAGAATGGTATCAAAAATGCAGTCAGCTGCTTAGACATAGAGAAGATATTTCCACTTGTGGTGAAGACGAAGACTAGGGGTCATATATATGAGAAGGGGACAACAACTGAAACTTTAATTTTCCATCAGTGAAGTAACCAAATTGAATAGAGGCACAGCACAACAAAGAACTTAGGGTAGAAATTAATGTGGTACTTAGGTTACAACACTAACTTGGGGTGTCTAAAACTAGGAATAAGGAATTCAGGAGAAACTTCTTCACTGAGTAGTTAAAATGTGGAACTTACTACTACATGGAGTAGTTGAGGTGACTAGCATTGATGCATTTAAGGGGAAGCTAGATAAGTACACGAGGGAGAAAGGAATAGAAGGCTCTGCTGATAGGGTTAGATGAAGTAGGGTGGGAAGAGGCCTGTGTGGAGCTCAAACGCTGGCACTTGGGCCGAATGGCCTGTTTGTGTGCTGTAAATTCTGTGTAATACTTGTGACTATAGAAAGACCAAATATAAATGGGACTGGGTGCCATTTGTGGGTTGGACACTGGGCTTTCACCTCTAGGACCTGGGATAAAAAGTTCCATGGTCTGCTGACTGTAAGGGTTCTATATGAAATGAGTTTGGATGGTTTCAGTCCAGTTCCAAGGGAAAGGGTTGGGGGGGACAGGGGACAGGGGACAGAGACCATAAAGCTACCCAGTTTAGTACAATTGGGAATCTCACTGAGGCCAAAGTATGACTACTACAGTTCTGTGTTTCACCAACTCTGAAATTGCAAATGTAATTGCATGTGTGTGAATTTGGCCACAGATCTTTCCGAATGCTTTTGGTATCAACAGTTTTGGTTGGAGGCACTGTCAGAAACTCCTGTTCTAGGATGGTTTTGTTGTCTCTGTCAAAAGTACAGATAATTTATGTTACAGGGTGCCCCTAGCAGTACTTTTGCAGTCAAATAGTGCAGTATTAAAAAGAGGGCATTCTTTGCATCTACTTGGTCTACCCCTGACTTGAGTGTTTGATACTGACAGTGGATGCCAAAAATGGAAACTGTTCGATACACCAGTATTAACATCCTTCACCTTGATGAGCACAATATAAAGAAAAAAATGACCTGGTTATATCTTAAACAACATACTTAAAACCAGTTTCAAGTAAAGTAGTCAGAGTTGATCCAAGCAGGGAGAGGTGGCATGATTTTCTGTTCTAAATACTGCTGCTGTTGCAACAATCAGTTTGGTGGGTGGGGGAAGAGTTCACACGGTGGGTGGGGGAAGCAAAACTTCTCACTGAACACAGTATTACTGCAGGGAGATTGTTTGGCAAAGCCAAATTCCAGTTGAGCCATTCTGGTATCTGCAGTGATTCTTAATTAAACCAGTTTCCGTAACAAAGTCTAATTCTTTCTGAAATGTTGCTACTGATAAGTGAGAACAAATGCAGAGGTGAAGTACTTGTTTAAATGAAGCTGGCCACATGCCAACTTTCACACCACTCTTCTGTGTATTGATTTTGACTGAAAGGATGCATTTTTTTCCAGAGTGTGCAAATGCAGTGTTGTTAATATGGTAGGTAGGGGGAAATGTGCCAGTTCTGTCTCATAATGGTATGTGTATGTACAGTAGAGAATGATGGGTATCCAAGAATCACCATTAGGCAGTAATATCTGATACTCTTTCTTCTTGCCCCCAATCATCCCATGTACTGACTGTTTCTTGTAATATATACCTATGATGAGCTGGGCAGGTATTATGAATGAGTACTGTGGGAGACCTGGGTGGATCCACGCAGTTGATGTCAAGATTCCTTGCTAAAGGATTAACAATTTGGTTATAAACCCTACTGTTTTGTTGAGTGAGAAGAAAGAACTTGCCTTTTATGTAGTGCCTTTATAATATCCTCTGAGCATCCCAAAGCACTTCACATCCAATGTTGTAAGCAAAGCAGCATGCAGTTGATTATTTAAAATAGTGGTAATATATATATTGCAGGATTGTTTGCTGTATTTATAAAGAGCTGCTTGGGAGTTAGCCCATAACTTTGTAATAAAACATTTGTGTATGCTTGAGTCAAAACTACTGCTAAATCAACACAAATAGTTGCTCTTTGATCTTTGAAATGTCAATTCTTTGGGTGCTGTCATGTCCATGACATGACTCTTTTCTAGCCTTTCCGGTTTTGTAAATTTTCAACTTGCTGAAGGGGATGTCAGCAAATCCCTAGTATTATAGTGGTACAGCTAATCAAATTTTAGCAGCTTTAAGAAAGAAAAAGCTTACATTTTTATTACAACCTACATCCTCTGTACAAAAGCATTTGGCATCCAATGAATTAATTATTGTTGTTTTTGTTAAGTAAATTATAATTGTATAAACAAATTTGGCAGTCAATTTAGACACTGCAGGGTTCCCTAACAGCAAGTGAGATGAATGACCAGTTAAGCTGCTTTTGGTGGCGTGGGTTGAGATGAACATTGGTGACATCCTGCTTTTCGAATCGGTTCATGAATATTTCTCTTGCTCTTTCTTTCGCCAGCTCGCCCCAAAAATAAACTATAAATTTGTTTTCTTACATCAATGCTATTACAGGAGGGATGGCAGTTTTTTAATTTAGAAAGAGCAACTTCTTCTGCCTGAATGCTTGATACAAGTTGCTTGATACTAATGTTGAACCTGCTTAAATAACACAAATGTATTATAAGTCCGGGACTTGGCTGATCTGCTTTTGGATTTGTTTGTTGTTATTATAGAATTTAAAAATTAAATTAAGTGACATTTTAAAGATATTTGACAGTGTATGCATTTTGATACCCTACTGTTGAACTCAGACTGAGGAATCATCAGTAGACATAGAGCAAAGGTAGGGTCATTGATTTAGAGACTCTTGGGTCATATTGTATTGTGTGACATGCTAAGATTCTTGACGAAGGGGAAAGCCTCCGAAAGCTTGTGATTTTCAAATAAAACTGTTGGACTATAACCTGGTGTTGTAAGATTCCTAGGATTTTTGGAGTTAGATTCTAGATTTTCTCTGTACTCTGAAAAATGCACATTGCTTATTGCAAACTCACAATGTTTGATGTACAATGTTTGATGGGTGCGCTCACCTGGTTCCATTCTTATCTATCCAGTCATAGCCAGAGAATCACCTGCAATGGCTTCTCTTCCTGCTCCCACACCATTACTTCTTGAGTCTCCTAGGGAATCTGTCCTTGGCGCCCTCCTATTTCTCATCTACATGCGACATCATCCGAAAACATGACATCAGGTGATGACACCCAGCTCTACCATGCCACCACCTCCCTTGACCCCTCCACTGTCTGATTTGTCACACTGCTTGTCCGACATCCAGTACTGGATGAGCAAAGATTTCCTCCAAATAAATATTGGGAAGACTGAAGCCATTGTCTTCTGTCCTTACCACTGACTCCATCCATCTCCCTGACCACTGTCTGAGGCTGAACCCGACAGTTTGTAACCTTGGCATCCTATTTGACCCTGAGATGAGCTTCCGACCACATATCCACTCTATCACCAAGACCGCCTAATTCCACCTCTGTAACATCACTTGTCTGCACCCCTGCCTCAGCTCATCTGCTGCTGTAACCCTCATCCACGCCTTTGTTACCTTTAGACTTGATTATTCTGATGCTCTCCTGGCCGGCCTCCCATCTTCCACCCTCCATAACTTGAGCTCATCCAAAACTCTGCACCCTGTATCCTAACTCGTACCAGTCACCTATCGCCCCTGTGCTCGCTGACCTACGTATAAAATTCTCACCCTTGTTTTCAAATTGCTTCGCGGTCTCTCCCCTCCCTATCTCTGTAACCTTCTCCAGCCCTACAACCCTCCGAGATCTCTGCGCTCCTCGCAATTCTTGCCTCTTGCGCATTCCTGAATTTAATCGCTCTAACGCTGGCGGCTGTGCCTTCAGCTGCCCAGGCCCTAAGCTCTGGAATTCCCTCCCTAAACCCCTCCGCCTCTCTATCTCTCTCCTTTTTAGGATGCTCCTTTAAAACTTATGTCTTCACCTGTCCTTATGTGGCTTGGTGTCAAATTTTGTTTGATAGTCGCACCTGTGAAGTTCCTTGGGATGTTTTACCGCGTTAAAGGCGCTATATAAATGCAAGTTGTTGTTGTACTGCTAAAGAAACACTACAAGTGGTATAGTGGTAGAATGTTATTTTCATCTTTTTCAAAAGCTGTTCATACCCCTTTATGTCTCAAACACAGCCAGAGATGTATAGTGAGTAGTAATAGGTGTTAAAATGCTGTTCCTAGTCCCCAAAATACTGCAAAGGTCCAAGTGCCAAACTAACTGAGGATCAGTAACTAGGAGTCCCAGTTGAAATGAATAAATTCCATTCATCATAGCTTGCATGAAGTGCCACTTAACAAACAGAAAATTAGTTTACTCAGCACTTGGATATTTGAAGACGGAGCGAGAGGAGCGAGAAAGCGGTTAGGCCTCAAATATTACTAAAACGTCACGGTTACAATCATAACTGCTCTAGTGGCAAGTTGCATTGCGATTCTGTCCATTTGTCTAGGTATCCATTTTAAAACCGAAAACCATTGTTCTTGGCCAGTTAGACTAATAAGTGTGATTGCATCACCAGGTTTCAGCTCATTCACAAAAGTGCAGTAACTTTAAAAGCTTGCTTAGCGTGCCTAGTAATCATAGCAATATGAAATTATTAGCTTAGGAATGCAGTTTCTTTGGATGAAATGTGCTGCTTGTGCAAAGCTACCTCGCTAGCACTTGATGTAAAACACTGCTGATGCATAAAATTTGGTGACTCGTTCATCACTGTTTTGAGATATTCTGGTTGATTGTAGTTATTAGTATCATTACTCAGCATTTCATTCAAAATTTCACTGCAAAGTGAGTGAGTATTTTTGGTCTGTGTTTTAAAATTGAGTTTGATCAGTTATCTTGACAGTGTGAAATAATAGATGGCTGGCAATAAGTGCCTTTTTCTGGTGTCAATTTAGCACACCGGACACAAGACCAATAATCTTTAGCCACTACTTTTTTCATGAGCACCAACCCTGGTCGTGGTCCATATCGGTACCAATGACATTGGTAGAAAGAGGGATGAGGTCCTGCAGGCAGATTTAAGGAGTTGAGAAAGAGATTAAGAAACAGGCCCTCAAAGGTAGTAATCTCCGGATTACTTCCGGTGCCACGAGCCAGTGAGCTTAAAAATAGGAGGATAGAGCAGATGAATGCGTGGCTGGAGAGATAGAGCTTTAGATTCCTGGGGGATTGGGACCTATACAGGACGGACGGGTTGCACCTCAACGGAGCTGGGACCAATCTCCTTGCGGGGAGGTTCGCTAGTGCTGTGGAGGGGGGTTTAAACTAATTTGGCAGGGGGGTGGGCACCAGGATGTAGCAATGGAAAGGAGAAACAAGGGGCACAAAGGATCGGGGACGAAAGATAGCACTAGAGCAAGTAATAGAGTATGAGGTGGGATCAGACTGAAAGAGTACAAGAAAGTCTAAGACTCGTTTGCAGTGCATGTGTGTAAACGCACGAAGCATGGTAAACAAGGTTGGTGAGCTGCAGGCGCAAATAGCCACATGGGAATATGATGTGGCGATAATGGAGATCTGGCTCAAAAAAGGGCAAGATTGGGTACTAAATATTACTGGATACAATGTGTTCAGGAAAGATAGGGAAGGAAAGAAAGGAGGGGGCGGTGTCAGTATTGATTAAGGAGTATATTGCAGTATTGCAGAGAGAGGATGTCCTGGAGGGGTTGAGGACAGAATCTATTTGGTTAGAGTTAAGAAATAAAAGAGGTGCTATTATACTACTGAGTGCATTCTATAGGCCACCAACTAGTGGGAAGGATATGGAAGAGCAAATTTGCAGGGAAATTAGAGAGGTGCAAAAGCTATAGAGTAGTGATAACGGGGGACTTCAACTATCCTAATACAGACTGGGATAACAATAATAAAGAGGGGGAGGAATCTTTGAAATGTGTTCAGGATAACTTTCTTACTAGTATGTTTCCAGCCCAATGAGGAAGGAGGCATTGCTGGACTTTGTTCTAGGGAATGAGGTGGGCCAAATGGAGCAAGTGTCAGTGGGGGAGCATTTAGGGAGCAGCGATCATAGTATCATAAGGTTTAGAATAGCTATGGAAAAGGACATGGATCACTCTAAAGTAAAAATACTCAATTGGAGGAGGACCAATTTCAATGTGATGAGAACAGATCTGGCCCGGGTAAATTGGAATCAAAGATCTGCAGGCAAAACTGTAATTGAACAGACTTTGGCAGCATATTCTTCCTTGGTAAAGACAGATGCTCATGTAGTACCTTGGCCATCCCCTCTGTCTCCACGAATAGATCTCCTTTATGGTCCCTAACCCCTCCTCTTACTACCCGTTTACTGTTTATATGCCTGTGGAAGATTTTTGGATTCCCTTTTATGTTGGCTGCCAGTCTATTCTCATACTCTCTCTTTGCCCCTCTTATTTCCTTTGAGGAGCTGGTTTGGGTACAGTCTAGGCACATTCCCATGAGGCAGAAAGGTAGGGCAACTAAAGCCAGAGCTCCCTGGATGACAAAAGAGACAGTGAGCAAGATGAAATGGAAAAAAGGGGCGTATGACAGATGTCAGGTTGATAACACAAATGAGAACCAGGCAGAATATAGAAAGTTCAGCGGGGAAGTGAAAAAGGAAATGAGAGGGGCAAAGAGAGAGTATGAGAATAGACTGGCGGCCAAAATAAAAGGGAATCCAACAGTCTTCTACAGGCATATAAACAGTAAACGGGTAGTAAGAGGAGTTAGGGACCATAAAGGAGATCTACTTGTGAGACAGAGGGGATGGCCGAGGTACTAAATGAGCATTTGTCTTTACCAAGGAAGAATATGCTGCCAGAGTCTTAGCAAAGGAACATATAGTTGAGATACTGGATGGGCTAAAAATTGATAAAGAAGTAGTTCTTGAAAGGCTAGCTGTACTTAAAGTAGATAAGTCACCTGGTTCGGATGGGATGCATCCTAGGTTGCTGAGGGAAGTAAGGGTGGAAATTGCGGAGGTACTGGTCATAATCTTCTAAACATCCGTAGATACATGGGTGGTGCCAGAGGACTGGAGCTTTGCAAATGTTACACCTTAGTTCAAAAAAGGGTGTAAGGATAAACCCAGCAACTGTAGGCGAGTCAGTTTAACCTCAGTGGTGGGGAAACTTTTAGAAATGATAATCCGGTACAGAATTAGCAGTCACTTGGACGAGGGTGGATTGATTAAGTAAAGCCAGCACAGATTTATTAAAGGCACATCATGATAGTTAATCAGGTTAATCATAGTTAACCTGATTTAACTATCAGGTTAACTAACCTGATAGTTTTTTGATGAGGTAACAGAGAGGGTAGCTGAGGGTAATGCAGTTGATGTGCTGTATATGGACTTTCAAAAGGTGTTTGATAAAGTGCTGCATGGTAGGCTCGTCATCAAGATTGCGGCCCATGGAATAAAGGGGGCAATAGCAACATGGATACAGAATTGGCTAAGGGACAGGAAACAGAGTAGTGATGAACGGTTGTTTTTCGGACTGGAGGGAGGTGTACGGTGGTGTTCCCCAGTGGTCAGTGCTGGACCACTGCTTTTCTTGATCTATATTAATTGACTTGGACTTGGGTGTACAGGGCACAATTTCAAAATTTGCAGATGAGACAAAACTTGGAAGGGTAGTAAACAGTGAGGAGGATAGTGATAGACTTCAAGAGGATATAAACAGGCTGGTGGCATGGGTGGACACGTGGCAGATGAAATTTAAAGCAGAAAAATGCGAAGCGATACATTTCGGTAGGAAGAATGAGGAGAGGCAATATAAACTAGAGGGCACAACTCTAAAAGAGGTACAGGAACAGAGATATATGTGCACAAATCGTAGAAGGTGGCAGGGCAGGTTGAGAAAGCGGTTAAAAAAGCATACGGGATCTTGGCCTTTATAAATAGAGGCATGGAGTTCATAAGTAAGGAAGTCATGATGAACCTTTATGAAACACTGGTTCGGCCACAAGTGGAGTATTGTGTCCAGCTATGGGCACCGCACTTCAGGCAAGATGTGAGGGCCTTAGAAAGGGTGCAGAAGAGATTTACTAGAATGATTCCAGGGATGAGGGACTTTAGTTACTCCTGCTTCTCTTATGTTCTTATGGAGGATTAGTCTGATGTACAGCTGGACTAAATGCCATCTGTTACAATTTGCAGTTTAGAGTTGTGTACAAATTCAGCATCCACCAAATCAGCAGCGATGCTGGCCATTCAGAATTAAATAATCCAATATTATAAGACTGCAATGGAAGCACGGCAGCTCAATTTAAGCAACCAATGGGTCAGGATCAATAAGATTACTCACTGGAGGTGTGGTAATCACCTCCATCAATACAACTCAGCTCTCTATGTAATTTTAGGAAGCTTATAGAATCGTTTTCATTTACACTGGTGGGTAATCGTTCTTTTCTCCTTCCACCCCCCCCCCCCACTTCCCCAAACAAAAAACAGCACCCCACTAACAACTCTACCATGTGTACACTGATCTGTAACTGACTTTACTGAATTTAAAGTTAAAATTTAGGATGCAGACACTACAGCACTCTCCAATCCACCAAGAAGAGGGCTGTCCTCTAACAATAAGCAACCACCCTCTTGAAGGAAAACTTTGATTAGCAGAAGCTGTGAGTGTTTCTCCCTTCCCAAACCACAGGTCCATTGTTTGGTTTAGAGGCTTTACAAATTTCTACAAACTTTGGGTTTAAATCAGTTATTGCACAGGATTACAAGGTTCTGTAGTTTACCTTCTTCATAGATATCTTTATTGTAAGAGGCATTCATAACCCAGCTGCTTTTGCTCCACGCCCATAACCTATCCCCTTGCTATACAAATTGCTCCAGCCTGAACATAACACACTTGCACAAGAAACACAAACACCCACTCGACACAAACACCTGCTATACCTGCCTACAGCAATATCTGGCAATAAGTTCCATGTGCTTTTAGTCATAGCATTAGATAGGCGATGCCTCTCTCTTGCATTAGTACAGCAACGCAAAACTACAGTTATTCAGCAATGGCCACAGGGATGAAGTGTACATTGACGACAAAGTGAAACTCGAGTTCAAATAATTCAGTATAAAATCAGTTTGGACTCATGTAAAAAGGACAATGGTCAATATATTTAGTGAGGTTTGAAAATCTTAAAAGCTAAAATATAACCTCAACAGAGTCCTCTTCAGCAAATTAGAAGATTTTTCAAGCTCTGCAGGGAGGAACAATTTTTTTTAAGCTCTTAAAAAGTATGACCATTCATGTAAGGAGGTAAACTAAGATTCTTCATCAGCCAAAAGAAACCACACAGTTAGTGAGGAATTGGTTCTTCCTGCTGCACTTGAGAAGCAGTTAACTACATTAAAGGTGACCCTCTCTCGGGTACTAATGTTGCACGATATATTGAAGAAATTGTCCTCTGATATAAAGGACCAAACAGTTAAATTGCTCTGGGATCACTTTTGGTGCTGTAACTGGGAATTTAGTGAAGTGCAATGATTGACCATGCAAAATTTTCTTCTTAAATACCCATTTGAACAGTGAAAACAACCAACAGCAAAGTTATATATGCTACTCTTCCAAGCTTGGCTTCTATACAAAGAAACTATTTTGAGCTGTGCAACACTGATGGGAGTGGCAAGAGCAATGAGATGATGAGTCAAGAGCACAACATCAGAGTCACACAACATCAAAAAACAGATTGGCTTACAGGTGATTTTTCTTCTGGCACATATGCTAAATAAGCCTAGTGACAGCACTTGAGTTGGACTGTGCTAGTCTGTCAAACTCTGTACATCTTTTTATTACCTTGACAGATGATGAATTTATGGACAAACTATTGTCTTATCACAAACTGAATATAAGCAGGTAAAGTCATCTTCTAGCTTATTGAAAAATGAGTCAAATTCACTACAAGATAGCAGAAATTGTACATTCAGAACTACAGCAATGAACAGGCAAGAAAGTAATACTAACTGTGAAAAGATACTTGCTATTAATGACATTATATATTGCATCAAGAAGCATTGGTAGCTAGCTAAAAATACAATTGCTGAACTTCATGTTGCATTGTCAGGAAAGCAGGTCTGTGAAGGGGAGACCTTTTAAGTGACAGTTACTTCATGCATCTTTCTGTTCAGTGATGACTGCTGGCCACAAACACGTGTTGCTTCTCACAGAAGGCTGTTATTTTTCAAGTAGAAAGTAATGTATGAACTTTTGGTGCTTAGCTTACCAATTTCCTGTCAATTCACAATTTGGGCTTTGATGCCTTTTTCAATGATAACATCTCACTACACTTCAACCTTTTGATCACTTGAGCATCCTGAATGAAAATATGCAGTGAAATGAAATAAGCTTTTCATTCGTCAAGACAGAAATTACATTTGTTCAGGAATTATTTCAGAAATCAAGATAGATGAAAGGTTGCAGACAAGTATTTTGGAAACAAATCCAACAAGATACGGCCAAAGCCACACTAAAAGAGGAAGTAGTTGAGATAGTGTATGGGATAAATTTGATAAAGAGGAAGTACTAGAAAGGCTGGCTGTACTTAAAATAGATAAGTCACCAGATCCGGATGGAATGTATCCTAGGTTGCTGAGGGAAGTAAGGGTGGAAATTGCAGAAGCACTGGCCACAATCTTCCAATTCTCCTTAGACACGGGTGGTGCCGGAGGACTGGAGATTTGCAAATGTTACACCCTTGTTCAAAAAAGGATGTAAAAATAAACCCAGCAACTACAGGCCAGTCAGTTTAACCTCGTAGTGGGGAAGCTTGATTGAGTTTGTTGATGAGGTAACAGAGGGTTGATTAGGGCAATGCGGTTAATGTTGTGTATATGGACTTCCAAAAGGCATTTGATAAAGTGCCACATAATAGGTTTGTCAATAAAAACCCACTGAATAAAAGGGGCAACATGGATACGAAATTGGCTATGTGATAGGACACAGAGGGTAGCGGTGAACGGTTGTTTTTCAGACTGGAGGGAGATGTACAGTGGTGTTCCCCAGGGTCAGTACTGGGACCATTCAGTAGGATCGTGGCTGATCTTCAACCTCAACTCCACTTTCCTGCCCGATCCCCATATCCCTTAGAGTCCAAAAATCTGTCCATTTCAGCCTTGGATATACTCAACGACTGAGTATCCACAGTCCTCTGGTGAGGTAGCGAATTCCAAAGATTCACAACCCTCTGAGTGAAGAAATGCCTCCTCCTCGCAGTCCTAAATGGTGGACGCCTTATCCTGAGACTGCCCCCCAGCCAGGGGAAACAGCCTCTCCGTATCTACCCTGTCAAGCCTCCTCAGAATTTTATATGCTTCAATGAGATCACCTCTCATTCTTAGAAACTCCGTAGAATCTAGGCCCATTCTACTCCAACTCTCCTCATAGGACAACCCTCTCATCCCAGGAATCAATCTTGTGAACCTTTGTTGCACCCCCTCCAAGGCAAGTATATCCTTCCTTAGGTAAGGAGACCAAAACTGTATACAGTACTCCAGATGTGGTCTCACCAAAGTCCTGTACAATTGTAGCAAGACTTCCTTACTCTTGTACTCCAACCCCCTTGCAATAAAGGCCAACATACCATCTGTCTTCCTAATTGCTTGCTGTATGTGCATATTCACTTCCTGTGTTTCGTGTACAAGGACACCCAAATCTCTCTGAACACCAACATTTAATAGCTTCTCGCCATTTTAAAAAACATTCTGTTTTTCTTTTCTTCCTACCAAAGTGAATAACCTCACATTTTCCCACATTATACTCCATCTGCCACCTGCTTGCCCACTCATTTGACCTGTCTATATCCCTTTGCAGATTCTGTGTCGTCTTCACAGCTTACTTTCCCACCTAGCTTTGTATCATCAAACAAACTTGGATACATTACACTTGGTCCCTTCATCTAAGTCATTAATATCAATTGTAAATAGCTGAGGCCCCAGCACTGATCCTTGCGGCACCTCACTAGTTATGGCCTGCCATCCTGAAAATGACCCGTTTTTCCTATTCTATTTTCTGTGCCACCCTAAACATTTGTCTTGCATATTTAGGACACAATTATTCATTTGGCTGTTTGTATAGGTTTCTTCAACATACTGAACAAAGTTAACAGTGAATCTTGCTTTGGACAGTATAATGTAAGAATTTAAATGGATGAAGCTTGTTTTGTTTCGTGTATGATCTTTAAAATCTTGAGGAAAAATGTGTGATAATTATAATGGGTTTACGTTGAATTGATTTGTAGCATTTGTTGCTAGATATGTCAGCACTTGCCATCAAACAATTGTTGCAGTTATTGGAATGATGATGCCTTCTGGGCATTCACATGACCACTATATATTGGGCTTGAATCTAGAACCTGAGTTATTCCAGTGCATTGACCTGTTGTTGCTTTAGGGAAGGTCTGCACAAGCCGAGGCATCCACTTAAAGCTTTTTTTTTCTCCCAAGAATCACATTGCACATGGGATCAAGTGACTCTTAAAGTGGCCTCATAAACATGTAATGCAGTGAACTGTTTCCAAACACCTGAAATCATTATGCAACCACTCAGGAGAAGAATTTACTAAGTTTCATGAATAGTAGCATACATCAGTAACAAACTCTGATAACCAAAGCATAATTCACCAAGGCGTCTATAGGTTTTTGTGACATTTTCCTTTTACTTTTTTCTTCCTCCCTAACCCTAATCCACAAGCGCTGGTATTTCTGTAAAATGTCTCTTTTGTATATAGTTCCCGACCATAGGAGGTCCTCATGGAGCCTTTGTCTAAGCAGTAATGTTGGTGCCACTACTGTCTTGCTACTGACAGTCCATAATACTCGCATGTTTATTTCTTGCCTATCTGGTCAATGGCCTTGCATTTTCTGGGTCACTCATACCAGAGCTGTTGTTACTCAGTGTTTTTAACACTGGCTGATGACATTCACAGTAGATTTCCAATCAGGTCTGAAAGATACTGTACAGGTGCCCTTGACTAATCACTCCCAGCACACCTTCACATATAGCTAAGCTGATTTCATACTGACACAACACAAAATCAAGACAATTTTAACAGCTCAGGCAAACACGGTGGTGTTCCACTTCTTTGACCTTTATAACTGCAGTAACAAAATGCCAGTGTGGAATTATTAATGGGAGCTTGCATGTTATATGGAATAAATTAGGCATAACTGGACTTCAATTTTCAAGAGATTGTGTCTGAGGACTTCAATAATTTAGGTTAGTAAGCAGAGATAATGGGTTACTTTGAAGACGCGACAGCATTTTTCCATAAAATTAGTTTCAGCCTTGGCTCAGTGGTAGCACTCTCCCTGAGTCAGAAGGTTGTGGGTTCAAGCCCCAACTCCAGAGACTTGAGCATATAATTTAGGCTGGTATTTCAGTGCAGTACTGAGGGAATGTTTCACTGTCGGAGATGCTGCCTTTCAGTTAAACTGAGGCCCTTTTGAGTCGACTCGAATGATCCCATGACACTATAAGTAGGGGAGTTCTCCTGGTGTCCTGGCCAATATTTATCCCTCAACTAACACCTGAAACAGATGATCTTGCCATTTATTTAATTGCTGTTTGTAGGACCTTGGTATGCGCAAATTGCCTGCCACGTTTCCTACATTAGAACAGTGACATTACTTCAAGAGTACTTAATTAGTTATAAAGTGCTATTAGGGTGGCTTAAACTTGTGACTGGTGCTAGCAAATCTTTTTTCCCCTAAAATTGAAAGTGAGTTTAATAGTACAAATACAGGTTTCATATTTTCTTGAAGTAAGAAGTGATACGAATGGGCTGGAAAATTTCTGACTCAGTACACTGTATATATAACCTTTGTTCAGATGTGCCGACCATGGGATTTTTCCAGTAGGCCATCTGCATATTTCTTGACTTTATGAAATTGTTAATCCTGTAATGTGACCTATCATGCTTTATTGACATGCAGCACGCTGGTACACTGTGTCTGCACTAACAGTTGCACATATGTTGTAATTAAAAATTGAATTAAACCCGTAGAAATGTTATGGTCCATGTTCTGAATCTCTGTCGATGATGATTACGAAGTTGAACTTTGCATTCCTGGTTTGATGTCTTTTTAATTAACTCCAACACCCTTGGGTATCCATTATTCTTTGTGAACCATCTACTTAAAAGACTCTTTCTCTCTGTTCACTGGAATTCAAAACAAGAAAATTTCTTTGTCTGTCAGAATAACTAAAATACCTATAATTGCAGACAAAAGCTTTTTTTTTACAACTTTGTACATTTTGTGCTATCCTCTGGTATCGATGTTTTAATGCTTAAAGGCCAGGAAGCCAATTTTAAAGGAATGCATACAAGACTTTTTTTTCTAACTGGACAGGGCATTTAGAACTTGTGTATGTGGACTCGGTAGCAATTTATGCAAAATTAAATTCTTGAAACAGTCCATTATTTTGGGGAAAACTGAGTCCATGGTGAATTACACCTGTTTAACACACAAAAATTGGTGATAGAAATACTGCAGAAGGTGAAGCGAAATGCATGATGAATGACTAGATAAATGAAACGTGATCGTTCATATGAAAACAAGATAACAGCTGAATTTATATAGTACCTCATCAGATCTCAGAAATTCCTCATAGTGCTTCACATACGATGAACTAATTTGAAGTATAGTGATTTTATGAGGGCAGGCATAGCAGCCATATTGCACACTGCAAGATCCCACAAATAGTTTCGATGAATGACCAATGGATCTGATTAGATAGTGGTTGTGGGACGCATGTTGGCCAGTATATCACGAGAATTTGAGAGCAAGAGTAAGTAGAGGTAATACAAGCTCCATGACAAAACATTAAAAGGAGCGCAGACTTAGGAGTTCGAATACACAATTCTTGAAAAATGGGAGGAAATTATCAAGATTTTTTTTAAAAAAGCACCTAGGTTTTATAATGACGTGTATAAACGCAAAAAGGAAATATTGCCTAGCTTTGGGTATTCTACTTTAGGAAGAGTATCAAGGAAGTGCACAGGGTGCAGAAGAAATTCACCCGGATGATACCAGGGTTGAGAGGCTTTAGTTATGAAGAGATATTACAGAAAATGGGGCTTTTCTTTCAGAACAAAAGATTAAAAGGAGATCTGATTGAGGTGTTCAAAATTATGAAGGGTTTTAATAAGCTAAATAGAGATCACTATTTCCACAGGTTGGTGAGTTGTATACTAGAAAGCATTTATTTAAGATAATTATCAAAAGAACAAATGGAGAGATTAGAAGAAATTTATTTTATACAGAGAGTTGTTAGGACGGGGAATATCTTCCAGAAATGGTGGTGGAAGAAGAATCCATAATCGCTTTTAAGAGGAAATATTTGAGAGAGAAAACTTTTTACAAGAAGTGGAATAAGACAAAGTGGGTAGCTGCTTCAGAGAGCTATCATAGGACGGGATCGACTGGTTTCCTTCTGCGCAGTAAAGTTTTATGATTCAATAACTCCCTGCTCCTCTTCGATATTGTACATACACCTAAACCACTGGAACATACAGACAAGACCTTGGTTTGACCTTTTCTCTGAAGGTTGATACCCCTGACAATGCAACATACTCTCAGTGCAATACTGGTATGTCAGCTTAGATTGTAAACTGAAACGCCTGCTGGACTTGTTTTATAAAGAACAGTAGCAAGAATTTGAGTTAAAGAAAGTAACATTGTGATTTTTTTTTTTCCCCCCAGCACTGCCAGAACCCCTCTTCCATGATATAAAAATGCTGTTCAACACAACCGTAAACAACACTATGCTTGTGTTCACTCCTCAGAAGATTTTAGTTGCTAGTTTACCTGATCATTTTTACCTAAAAAGTCAAAACCTTTTGATGGCCCACAACTAAAAGATCACAGTATGAATTGTTGTAGACATATGTGACCGAGTGGAAGATGTAAACTTATTGTCATTGGCATTTAGATAAATGCTGTTAGAAAACTGTGTGGAATCTTTCACAAATTTTGTACAGCATTTTTGAATTAAACATGTTGACACCAACTCTGAATTTAAACTGAAGGAGGCATTTCAATACTAAACTAAAACACTACAATTTAATTTGAATACTTTTTGTATTTAAACATTTTGTAGGATTGCTCCGTTCTCAAATCTAACTTTTTGAAATAGTCAGCATTGAAAATTTGGCTTTTTTTTTTGCTGATCTTTGAAAAGTATGAAATGAGAAAAGAGCATTTGACTCATCAAGCTGGTTTTTGCCACAGTTCATGTAGATTCTGCTGTGTCCATTTAGTCTACTGAAGAGTTATTCTGCAAAAATGCCAGAATGTCATTCTTGATGTTGACTGCCTTGGTAGTGTATTTCCGTGGTTCCTTGTATACTTGGGGTTGCCTGTATGACGAGTGTATTTTGAAACCCTTTCAGAAGCGGTTAATAACCAACCTTTTTGTACAAGGGCTCAGTTTTGACATTGTTAAATTAAATACTGAATCTAATCACAATGTTATACTACAGCACTGTAGGTCTAGAGAGAAGTTTATCAAGCAGAAAAGGCTTTAGGGACTCCATCAGTGGCTCAATGAGTAGTCAGGCTATACAGATCAGGAAGGCCTACGGTAGGGCAGTACCTTAGAAAGGGGAGTCGTCAACTTCAGGAGGGAAGTGGGTAAAATTGGCAAAAGAAAGTGAGGAAATATAAAATAGGTGCAAACAAGCATAATTCATTAATTTTGTAAAATTAGCATTTGGAGCTATGCTTTCCGAATCTGTCCATCTACATAAAGGGGAAGAAGATACAAGTACTTTTTGTTCAAAAATCTCTCCTGTTTCCATTTATATTCAACCCCACCACCCTTCAAGCATTTTAAATATATTTTCATGCTCCATGGATACCCTTGTGGGGTGTCTCTCTTTGGTAGGCTGCTCTGGTGCTGTCAACAATGGAGAGCATTCTGGAGTAGCTGCATTTCAAGTGGCAGAGTGTAACTTCACATTTGTGTAAAGGCCTCTCTGGAGCCTCCTGACCAGTTGGAAGCCATGCTGCTGAGTGTGGGGTAGCAGGAAGGGAAACCCTACCCTAAAGTCTGTAGGACACCAGGAAAATGTTTATTTTTTTAAGCAGCAAATTTTTTAATATGCTTCTTCATAAAGTAGTTTGGACAAGACAGATTTTCCTGTTCACCATCCTTCATCTTTAAATTGAGAACCAGTGACTCTGAACATGCATTTTGACCGTCAGCATAAAGGCAATTTCTTTTCAATCCCTCATGTACATTTTGCCACAACTGAAGTAAGATGCTGAAATAACTTGCAGCAGTTGCACTTCAGTGCTGACTAGGAAAGGCTTTGAGATCCTAAAAGTACAGTTAGTCTGGTCAGATTGACTGTCCATAATTGTATTTTTTCCTACATTTATTGATTGATGTGCTTTGCTACTTGTTTTTCTTTCTGATGTGCTGTTTTATAAACTTTCTCCCACAGTCAGCAGGAGGGTTACATTGTATTCAGAGTGCTCCAGCCTTAATAAGTGCCTCCAGTCAGCAACCCACAAGGCGCAATCTGTTATCCAGCTACTCTGCAGACGAACTGCAGCTTGGTGACAAATCTAAGGATGCGAAGAAAATACCATGGCCAAAGCGGCACACTGTTGCGTTGGGGAAGGAGAAGCTAGACAAGACTGTTGTTTTATCAGTTAATGGATTTTTTTTGCCCCAGTTTTAGGCTTTCCCTGGTGGTGGATGACACATCTGTGGTGTATTGAATAGAATGATTTGCACAGTTTTTAAACTAATCACTTGGTAACTAACACATTTACTTTTAATTAATTGCAATTGGACAAATAACGGACAGTAACTTGTGTTTACTGCGATTTTACTCAGTTATGTTTAATTGGAAGTGTTTACTTTTCTGTTTAGAGCTATTGGCTAATGCAACAAGAGAAGGAAGGAAAATGTGTACATGCTAAGATGGTAATTTCCTGGGGCTGTTTTTTGTATAGGTTACTAAATAACTTAAGCTTTCTACAATTCCCATTCATTGCTTTGGTTACAAGCTGCAAAAAAATTACTTTGCAGATGATCAAAAAGCAGTGAGTCCAGTGGAACTGCTTTTTTTAAAAAGAACTTTTTAGTTTTGTTTTTTCTTAAAGTGGTACACTATCTCAATTGCTGCAATAAAGATAACCAAGTCTGCTTTCCTATTGGTTTACAGAAATATTTGCAATTTTATTGAGACTAATCCCCATTGATAAATCTTTCCTATGATTTGGACGGAAAAGGGAATTATGCCCCTTCAAAAATCCTTGAAAACCTTATCCTCCCTTCCTAGAATTAATGGGCCTACAAAATGTAATATTGTACGATTGATTTTTTTTTTGTTACCATTTGCTCATGACTTAATTGACACCAAGGGATTGAAAGTCAATTACACGTTTAAATAAAATTCCTATATTAAACTATTTGTGGGAGACATTTTTTTAAAATTCCATACTTTAGGCACTCCAATGCATGATGTCATTCTCGAGCTTAAGATCATGGGTCAGTGGCCTGCTTATTGATTTCAATACTACTAGGAGAGGCACAAGTCAACCCAAGATAACTTGCCTCTTTCTCTTATTTCTGCCCTATGAGCAGCTCCTTGCTTTGTCCATCCTCTTGATGGCCTCACAGAAAAAGGAATCACCTTTTACTGCATTGTAGACCTAAATTCTTGACTTAATATTCAAGGTAGTATAGCTGAGGACCAATGAATCTGTTACTGGTTGCTCAAATTAATAAATGACACTTTCCTGTCTGACTGGAAAACCAATGTTTTAACAGCTATTAAAACCACCAGAATCGTTCAGGAGGGGAATCTAAGAGACATTAAAAGTGTCTTGTAGTGTTTGAGACTTTCAGATGTGTAACATTGCTTTAAGCTTCAGTAGTTTTATACTTCAGTGAACTTAAGATATTGGCCTGTAAGAGTGCATCTGTCTTCTAAACCTTTGCTTTCTATCTAGGCCACAGAAGAGGTGTCAAAGAATCTGGTAGCAATGAAGGAGATCTTGTATGGCACAAATGAGAAGGAACCCCAGACTGAGACGGTGGCACAGCTGGCTCAGGAGCTGTACAACAGTGGCCTCCTCAGTACTTTGATAGCAGATTTGCAGCTTATTGACTTTGAGGTGAGAAGAAAAATGGTCTTCAAATGCAAAGTAATTTTTGTTTTAGAGGCGTATATATAATTAGGTTTTGTTCTGCCAATGTTGACAAAACTAAGATGTATTAAACACTCATTTGAGTTTGAGAGCATGTTTTCAAAGTGTTAAACTTGGATATACCTTCTGTGAGCCATTTATTAAGCAAGGAGCAGAATATAGCCCCCAGACATCCTTACAGATGGTCAGTAGCTCTTTTAGACATGCCAGAAGCAGGGTTCAAAATTGGCAACAGCTGCCTTGGCCAACATCTGTACTGAGTGATCGATCCGATGGATAAGTGAATGAAATTTGCTAATAGTTGTTCACGCTGTTATGCGGCAGAGTTGTTTTTCCACCAACCTGCCTTAAAGGGGAAGTGAAGAAGAAGCACTTTCAGTATTAAGGAGTTCCCTCATTATCTAAATCTATTTTCTGCCTCTTGAGAGAGCTTCATGCAAGCCCACTATTTCAGATTTTTCGTTAGCAGTGAGCTGCTATGATTAGTTGAAAACTGACTCCTAAGGCTTGTTTTTCAACACATCAAGACACTACATAGTGAAGATATTGGAATGACCAGGTCAAATATATGTGTTTTCCTTCAAGCAACTGTGGATGCTACATGAATTCAAATTCAGTGGGTGATGTCAAAATAAGTTGATGCCGTAAAGAGGTTAATTCTCTGATGGACTCTTTGCTGTGCAGGCTTGATCCTTCTCTAATTACTGGTTTACCTGCCTGTGTGCTTTTGATCGCTGCCTGTTTTATCTTTTGGGTTGCTGCCATGAATCAACTCTTCTGCTTTTGAGGAATCCAACGGAAAGGGGCTTAATATGGAAAAAGCACAGACAAAAGCCTGAAAGATGTTTTGCAAAGTGCACACTTGAGTGTTTTACCTTTTTTATATTTGACCTCTTGCTTCACCATAAAATGTTTGAAGGGTGGGACAAAGAATCCACTTTGATAAAATCCTGTTGCCTCTGGTACTGTGTAGCTAAAACAGTTTTTAAAATTGGTTGCCTACAGCTAATTGTTTTTTTTACATCCTTCAGTGGCTGGCATTTTAATGTGTGTTTCTAGTTAATTTTTACTTTAACTACTTGTGCATTTAATCATTTGAATAATTAATAGACAGTTGGGAGTAGGTGGAAAATAACTTGATACTGATACTGCTTTGCTATAATATTTTAATTGTGGATGATTAAAATCAGTTAGATTAAGTCATTAACAAGTTTTCTTTCCAGTAACAATAGTTCCAATATCCCATAAGTAAACACATTAAAACCATTTTATATAATGATGTGGAGATGCCGGTGATGGACTGGGGTTGACAATTGTAAACAATTTTACAACACCAAGTTATAGTCCAGCAATTTTATTTTAAATTCACAAGCTTTCGGAGGCTTCCTCCTTCGTCAGGCTTCCTCCTTCGTCAGGCTTCCTCCTTCGTCAGGCTTCCTCCTTCGTCAGGCTTCCTCCTTCGTCAGGCTTCCTCCTTCGTCAGGCTTCCTCCTTCGTCAGGCTTCCTCCTTCGTCAGGCTTCCTCCTTCGGAGGCTTCCTCCTTCGATTTTCACATCGTTCACCTGACGAAGGAGGAAGCCTCCGAAAGCTTGTGAATTTAAAATAAAATTGCTGGACTATAACTTGGTGTTGTAAAATTGTTTACCATTTTATATAAGGTTGTATAATCCAGCATTAGAGCTAATCATGAGAGTAATTAGCATTAATTACTTCAAGTAGCTTCAGCTTGTTCTCCAGTTTTTAAATGCTTAGAGTAGTGCTAGAAAATGTTTCCTCAGTCGATCATTGAGACACCAACTTCCAGGGAGCCATCTAGACCCACTTTAAAATTCGTAAAAGATGACTTCACTCAGTAGCCAGAAGACATGCCTCCATTTTCCTTCTAACTCTCTTATCCTTAATATACAGGGCAAAGCTCTGTTCTGTTTGACCCAGGAAAAACCCCAACATGCTATGTAAAAATTGTACATCTAATTGTCAGATTGCTGATGGCCCGGATTTTGCGCTAAGTGGCAAACAAATGGTGCCTGCCGCTCGTTAGATTTAAATTTACCCAGAAACTCTCCATGGGCTTTTGATCACCAAACTCCTGCAATGGGAAGTCGAGAAAAAGTGCACGTCCTTTCCCAGGCATCTCTCAGGTGTGTGAGCGGGGCAAGGAACTGTGTATCCCCATAACCAATCAGATTGAAGCATCATTCAGGAAGTGTTAGTTAGAATAGTAAATTCTATGTACAATCAGTTTATAGAAAGTGAAATAAAGAGAGGGTAAGAAATACTGAATTAAAAGACAGAGGTAAAAGAGACAAAGAAAAAGTAAAAACTTAAAGATTTAAATTGTTAACGTCCAACAACAATTAAATTTTGAAAGAATGAGACTCCACACATGTAAAAGTAAATTTTCAGTGCCAGAGAGGTTGTTTGGCAGTCATTAAGACTTAGCACACTCTTAAAGTTTTGGTTAGACTTAAACAGGATGTGCCTTTTTCTGGCAAAAATAATTAGTTTCCAGCAGGGCAGTGCAGCAACTTTGTGCCGTTGCAGCCATTTGAACGGCGAGCTGTCATTGTCGCACAGCTCTGAGGAGCAGGGCAACTGGTAAAGCAACTTCTGGATTTCCGCGTTCGATTGCGCATGTCACTTACTGGAAATTGCTATTCCATTTGCCCTGAAATAACGATGAGCCCTGTTAGGATCGCCGTTATTTCCAGAGCAAATTCCGGGTTATCGTCTTATTACAAGCCCAGCTTTAGACTTTGGGCTCTGATATAAAGCCAGATTTTGCTGTCAGAATAATAGTGACGCTAATGGTGTTTGCCATTTTTTATGCACAAATGGTACAGCACCTTCAGGTGAGGAGCAGATGTGCGGTTAAACACGGATATACAAATGTTGCTGTTTGAATTGGGCCGCTCTACCGTTAGCTTCGCAAAAACAGCATTTCACTGTCTGTCACCATTGAGATGCATTGAATGTCAAAGTTGCTGTATTTGTGTGATAAATACGAATTAAACTCGCCACAGAAAGTTAAGTCTTGTCCATTTCAGTCTAAGTACCCTTTTAATAATGTAATGTGTTAATTATTGCCAGTCAACCTCTCTGGCACTGAAAATTAACTATTACAAGTTTGGATTCTCATTGCTTCAGATTTTAATTGTTGCCGGAGATTTTAAAAATGTAAAATTTTAAATTAATTTTTTTTACTTTTTTCTCTTTTTTTAATCCAATCTTTCTTTACTCCCTTTATTTCTCTTCCAGTACCTGATTTGACATTGATTTCATACACTCCAATCTACACTTCCTTCTTAGTCCTTGCGCTGTTAATTTCACAATCCTTCAGTCTGTTAAGGAGATACACAGTTGCTTGCCCTGATCACTCGGGTCCTCGATGCCCTGTTTCCCTCACTGCAACATTATCAGCTCACACTTTCAGCAACTTGCCATGCAAAAAATTTAAAAACCTAATGTGTAAGGCCAAGTCGATCTAATGGCAGTCACTATTAGATGCCCTGCAGCAGCAAAATTTGGCCCATTGAGTCAGATCACGAGTGTTGATGTGTCACTCCCCTCCCAGTCATTCATGATGGGCATTGGTGGGTTCTATACAGAACCCATTGATTTTGAAGCCTTCGTTAATTGGTGATTCTGAACTAGAGACCACTAGTGCTAGAATCATGTTTTAAAGTTTTATTATAATTTTGAAGATGATTTAGGTACCTAAATTGTATCCAGGTCTTGTCATAATCTCTGGCTATTAGATTTAGGTAATGGGGGAACCCCTTAATACTGTGATTGCTTTCCTTTTTAAGGCAGGTTTGTGGCAAAAATCACCAAAAAGTTAGTATGCAGGTAAAGCAAGTGATTAGGAAGGCAAATGGAATGTTGTCATTTATTGCAAGGGGAATGGAATATAAAAGTAGAGATGTTTTACTACAGTTGTACAGGGCATTGGTGAGACCACATCTAGAATACTGTGTGCAGTTTTGGTCTCCTTATTTAAGAAAGGACATAATTGCTTTGGAGGCGGTTCAGAGAAGGTTTACTCGACTGAATCCTGGGATGAGAGAGTTATATGAGGAAAAGTTGGACAAGATGGGCCTGTATACACTGGCGTTTAGAAGAATGAGAGGTGATCTTATTGTAACATATAAAATCCTGAGGGGACTAGAAGGAGTAAATGCTGAGGGGATGTTTCCCCTTGTGGGAGAGACTAGAACTAGGGGCCACAGTTTAAAAATAAGGGGTCTCCCATTTAAGTCGGAGATGAGGAGAAATTTTTTCTGAGGGTCATAAGTCTGTGAAACTCCCTTCCCCCAGAGAGCGGTGGAGGCAGGGTCAATGAATATTTTTAAGGCTGAGTCAGATGGATTCCTGATTAACAAGGGAGTCAAAGGTTATAGTAGGTAGACGGGAAAGTAGTGTTGAGGTCACATTCAGATCAGCCATGATCTTATCAAATGGCAGAGCAGGCTCGAGGGACTGAATGGCCTACTCCTGCTCTTAATTCGTATGTTCGTAAATCAATTCTGCCGCACAACAACATGAACAAATATTAGCACATTTCATTCACTTATCCATCGGATTGGTTGCTCTGTATAGATGTCGGCCAAGGCAGCCGTTCCCGTGTTATTTTACGCTACGTGATGCTTCCGGCATTCCTCCATTGAGAAACCTTTTATAGTGTAAAGGGTTTTTGATAAACATCGGTGTATGAGTGAAAGAAAGTTAGACCTAGGAACCTAGTAGTCGAGTTTCTGTCTTTGCATGGATTGCAAGTTATTATGTGGTGGAGGGTGGTGTAAGTGTTGCGATTTTAGTGGGACGAGGGTGGCAAAGTTGAACTTTTCTATATTTAGCACAATAAAATTAACATTAATATTACATTATCTGTGCTACAGCCCTTGGTTATTTGCCAGAAGCCAAAACTTTTGAATAAGAGCAAGTGGACTAGTATCACTGAGAAGCTATGGCATGCCTCCAGTCTTGATCCCTCCATTAGCTGTAGCTCAGGACCCACATATAATTTATTTTTCTTACTGTTCACAGGGCAAAAAAGACGTGGCTCAGATTTTTAACAACATTCTTAGAAGGCAGATTGGAACACGGACCCCGACAGTGGAATACATCTGTACTCAGCAAAATATATTGTTCATGTTACTGAAAGGGTGCGTAGAATACCTTTTTGTACATGTGTAACTCTTAATCTGTTCCAGATATTTTTGAATAATTTTCTTGCAATATATCCTTTTATTTCAGTTAAAGAGGAGAGTTGGCGAGGTTTAACCTGCAAAAATCTCAACAGTCTACTTTTTAAAATCTATTAATCACGCTTCATTTTCTGGGCCAAACACCACCTACATTGACATCTACATGGATTCCGAGACAGTATAACCCAACGGCTTGGCAGGCACAAGAAGATGGTGTAGCCAAAGTTGTGGGGTATGGTGTTTGGCTAATTACTGCTCAAACTTTAAATTCAAACACACTCCTCTTTATGTTGTGTAAACTGAGTGCTAACATTCTTCTAGTTTAGCCAAAGAAAGCTGACGTTCTTTTGAGATACTAATTTGGAATTAATTTATAACCTATTCAATTCACAGTTGACTTTTTAAACTGCTGGGCACATGCTAGTTTGTAAATGTCTGTTTTTCAGGATGCTCATAACTAGATTCAAAAACTAGTTAAATACACACGTTTTCTGAAAAGTGGTTCTAAACTACAGTGTTACAGTGAATACTGCAAACCTACAGAGTGTAACCTCTATCTTGGTCACAATTATATATTCAGTTTTCCCCCCATCTCTTTTAACCCAACCCCATGCAAAAAAAAACTTGATATTACTTGTACCTAGAGCCTGCAATCTACAAATAATTTACGCTGGTTTCTTTTAACTGTAATCCTACTTATGTTCAAGAAACAGACTGGTAAGCATTTCTGGCAAGTGTTCCGGTGAAAGCAAAGTTTTTTTTTGTTACTAGCTTCCCATTTTAGGAAAGCTAGTTTGAAAATATTGGTGTATTCAGTGCATCAGCAATCATGTTGGTTGTGTTCCTCTTTTTTTTATAAAACAAAAAATGGGGAATGGGCTTTTGCTATTATAAGAAGGAACTTAGGAATCACACTTCCCAGAATACTAAATTCTACTGCTTTGGACAGGGTTTTGAGTATTAGCCATTCCAAAAACTCCTATTTTAATATATGAGGAATCCTGTACCATGACAGCTAGTCTAGGTTAGTTTATTAGGTTGAAGTAATTGTGTGCGCTAATACATAATTAAATTGGATTCATTTTAAACATTGTCCATTCTGTTCTACCTAGTTAAAATTTTTAAACATTATGAAATTAAACTGTCCGAAGTTAAATGCGTTGAAGTTTACTAGAGGCAGCGTTCCAGTGATGCTATAAAGGAGTTTGCAGTTTTAAGTCCTTATTGTTTTTTCAATATGCACAAGTGAAATGGCACTGTTACAATTTGTATTTCAGGTTGGCTGTTTCATAGAATTATATGTAAATGGCACTGTGGTCTCCTGAAAGTTGAAAGAAAATTTGAGTCTTTACTCATGTTTGCTTTGCAGCGCAGAAAATAGTCACAGAAGAGAGTTACACACAAGTTAATCAGTGGTCAAAAGTTCAAATGAACGTTTGCAGTGGAACTTGCAAAAAGCATTGTTATTTGCAAAACTCCCAACCTCGATGCATTAAATCAGAGTAAACCATACCAAAGTAGTGCAGTAGGGAAAAGCCATATTTGGACATCTGATGTAAAATATAGCAGGATATGGATAAAGTTGACCTTTGTGTGTTGTAAAGAATCTTTTTTATATTTTTATAGGTACGAATCACCAGAAATTGCTCTTAATTGCGGTATTATGCTACGGGAATGTATCCGACATGAACCATTGGCAAAAGTTATACTGTGGTCTGAGCAATTTTATGATTTCTTCAGATATGTGGAAATGTCAACATTTGACATTGCTTCAGATGCGTTTGCCACATTCAAGGTAGCTCACATATAAAATTTGAGTTTTTCTCATTGTTGAAAAATTACTGAAGGCTTTTGTATTTTTTGTTCTAGAGAAGGCGCAACATATGTTAAGCACGTAATGCAGATCATTAAACAATTTGCATAACTACAACTAATTTTTGCACTATTGAACAGTAGCTGCATATTTGGCACAAGTTTGACATTCCCTGAAATACTGTAAGGTAGCCCAGTTTTTGCTAAAATTGTCCTATCTTTATAAAGTGATTTAATTTTGTACCGTTGTATTTATTCTTGCTCTGGAAGTGAATTATAGTCATACTACAATGTGTTATTTCCTTGCAGGATTTACTTACACGGCACAAACTACTGAGTGCAGAATTTTTGGAACAGTATTATGATCGAGTAAGTAAAAAAACATTGTTTTAGGGAATGGGAGGTGACAAATTTGTATTGTGATTGTATTTTTACTATTTTTGTTTTGCCTTTTAAAATGGCACTTAAAAGACATGGTCCTTTTTTTTAAGAAAAGATCTCATCTAGCGTTTGATTTTTTTTTTTGTAGGGGTTGGAGGGAGGGAGGGGGGAAAAGGAGGTTGTGAGGGATCATTGTATCTTCCACTATCCAGCACTGGATTTGCACGGAGGATGTGCATTTCACAAAATCGTAAAGTTTAGTTTTTTTTAATGTGAAATAGACTGCAAGTTAGGATTTCAGTTTTAAATTTTCTAAAGGTCTGCTGAATTGCATTCTGAATAGAACTGTCCTTGGATGTTTTAGCCTTAATCTGAATTAACGCATTGATGGAATTTACACTGGTACAGCCATATTTGGCAAGTTGAAATGCAGCAAACCTTTTTTGTTCCGAGGTAAGTGAAATGTACACTGGTAGAAATGAGTTATCGTCCAAAGGGAGGACATTACAGGATACTGTCCCTTCAACATTTCGCATACGCAGCTGCATGATCTTCCCCCACTCCATATTTATATAGAAAGTCTTTTTATGGATTTGTCACCATCTTATTCTGATGAATCTATCCTTAGTGGAGGAATATTTTCTTCGTGATTGTGGATCCAAGGGGGTGCGTTTTTGACACATTTGAACTTCAGTCAGTTTATTCTTGCCGACATTCAATGATAGTCTGATCTGATAAGGCAAAAATAATGAGAAATCTATTTGTACTCTGCATAAGTTCCATTCGCAACCCCTCAAATAATGGTCACCCTATTATAGAAAGGATATTATTAAACTAGAAAGAGTGCAGAAAAGATTTACTAGGATGCTACCGGGACTTGATGGTTTGACTTATAGGGAGAGGTTGGATAGACTGAGACTTTTTTCCCTGGAGAGTAGGAGGTTTAGAGGTGATCTTATAGAAGTCTATAAAATAATGAGGGGCATAGATAAGGTAGATAGTCAAAATCTTTTCCCAAAGGTAGGGGAGTCTATAACGAGGGGGCATAGATTTAAGGTGAGAGGGGAGAGATACAAAAGGGTCCAGAGGGGCAGTTTTTTCACTCAAAGGGTGGTGAGTGTCTGGAACGAGCTGCCAGAGGCAGTAGTAGAGGCAGGTACAATTTTGTCTTTTAAAAAGCATTTGGACAGTTACATGGGTAAGATGGGTATAGAGGGATATGGGCCAAGTGCAGGCAATTGGGACTAGCTTAGTGGTATAAACTGGGCGACATGGACATGTTGGGCCGAAGGGCCTGTTTCCATGTTGTAAACTTCTATGATTCTAAGCAGTCCGAGCCCACATGCAGCAAGACCTGGACAGCATGCAGGCTTGGGCTGATAAGTGGCAAGTAACATTCGCGCCAGACAAGTGCCAGGCAATGACCATCTCCAACATGAGAGAGTCTAACCACCTCCCCTTGACATTCAACGGCATTACCATTGCCGAATCCCCCACCATCAACATCCTGGGGGTCACCATTGACCAGAAACTTAACTGGACCAGCCATATAAATACTGTGGCTACAAGAGCAGGTCAGAGGCTGGGTATTTTGTGGCAAGTGACGCACCTCCTGACTCCCCAAAGTCCTGCCACCATCTACAAGGCACAAGTCAGGAGTGTGATGGAATACTCTCCACTTGCCTGGATGAGTGCAGCTCCAACAACACTCAAGAAGCTTAACACCATCCAGGACAAAGCAGCCCGCTTGATTGGCACCCCATTCACCACCCTAAACATTCACTCCCTTCATCACCGACGCACAGTGGCTGCAGTGTGTACCATCCACAGGAGGCACTGCAGCAACTCGCCAAGGCTTCTTCGACAGCACCTCCCAAACCCGTGATCTCTACCACCTAGAAGGACAAGAGCAGCAGGTACATGGGAACAACACCACCGGCACGTTCCCCTCCAAGTCACACACCATCCCGACTTGGAAATATATCGCCGTTCCTTCATCGTTGCTGGGTCAAAATCCTGGAACTCCCTTCCTAGCAGCACTGTGGGAGAACCTCCACCACACGGACTGCAGTGGTTCAAGAAGGCGGCTCACCACCACCTTCTCGAGGGCAATTAGGGATGGGCAATAAATACTGGCCTCGCCAGCGACGCCCACATCCCATGAACGAATGAAAAAAAAGGAACATGAAACATAGTGGATGCCTGGGCAAGTATTAAGCACATGTTGGTGACTGTACCCTAGGCCCCAAAACAATGTGTATTTCTGGAGATTCTATTTGATGGCAACTTTCCTGAGCAAATAGCTTTTTTTAAAGGGATTTAAGATGTACGGTGGCCGCTGTATGTCGTGTACCGATCTCCTGGAACCTGATGTTCCATAGGTACTTGTTTCAGTTTCCCCTCCATCCCTAGAATCATCATCGAGCTTTGAGCAGAAGAGACAATATCATCCTGGTAACTTATCAGTTGAAAACTTGGTACTATGACGACCTATTTGAACTGTGATGGTCGGCACATGGATCCTTAAATTAGGGGGGGATCTCGAGCGAGCAAAGTTTACAAAAGTGGTGGCAGGGATATCTTGGTGAGGGCATTCAAAGAATTGGATGAATTACACTAGTGCTAAAAAGACCCATGTTTATTCATTATTGCTAGCTTTTGAAGTGGACATTTTTCTGGATGCCCACTTGGTCAAAGAACTGAGTTGTGAATCCAGAACAAGGCATTGTATGTGGTTTGGGCTTCGGGAGATCACGTGGCATAGGCATATAGTCACTGTGAGGAGGAAAATCAAAATGACCATGTTCTGTCATTTAGCCCATTTTGAATGATGGCCTATCAGTTTGCATGTGAAAAATGAAACATATTTAAGAATGAGACTGTACCAAAGGTAAGAAATTTGCAGTACTCTGAAAACAGCTGTTGAGAAAGTTACTATAACCTATTGCTAGGTTATAAAGTGTTAAATTTGTCTTTAAGGCAGAATTCCCCATGTAAGGTCACCCATGTTGAAATTATGTTATGGCTATTGGAGTGCACAAGTTATCTGACCAGCCTCCACAAACCATAATATTTTTTCTGAGCCCCTGGTATTAAATGTAGATACTAATATGCTGCTGCATTTTGAACCTTGCAATCATGTCCTGCCTCAATTCCAATTATTTCAGTATTTTTTAAATTTTGTGACGGGTTGTATTATCTTAAATGGACTAATGTAGCAAATTGAGGATACTTAAGAGATAATGTGCAATTTATATTCCCAGACAAAAGGATGATCCATTTAATTTGTGACACCCCCTTACCCATTTCAATCACATTTCCTGATTCCCTAAAATATGTTTTCATGAATAATAAATTAACTCTTGTCAGTTTCTCAGACAGACTGATAATTTATTATTTATATATGTTTGCGGAACAGGCTTGAGGGGCTGAATGGCCTACTGTTTCTATTTTCGTTCTCTGGCACGCTGTGTGTCTCTTACACACGTTCTGTCTCATCGGTGTGTGTGTGTGTTAAAATAAATATGTATGTATGTATCTTGCACGTAGTTGGAGTTTGAAAGTTAAGTAGAAGCACGGAAACACAAATCAATTGAAAACATTTTTGATTACGTGTAACCTTTGCAATACTGAGCTGTGACATGAAGTAAGACTGGGAGAATGCAAAGTATCAGAACAATGTGGAATAAACCTCTACATTATGAAGGACAAATTCTGTAATGATTTATCTCATGATCATATATATGTATTAATTTATAGTTCCACAATTCCTAGCATTTAACATTAATTTATTTAAAAGCCTCCCAACAAAAATGGGAATGCTGAATAAAGTTGCAAACTAAACCTGGAAGACAGAAAAATTGTTGGGTTTTCTAATATAAATTCAAATGTTAAATGTATCCACCCTATTCCAATGGAAAGCCATCTTCTACTATCTGTAGAGAAAGTTGATTCAAACTGTTCAAGTACACCGAACATTGTTGTGAATTCTTATACGGGAGTGCCCTCTAGTGACATTTGTTTGAATCCGTTCTTTCCCCTGGAATTCTATTGTGGAACAAAAGTAACAATCTTTTGGCTTGTTACTTCTGTTCCACAATAGAATTCCATGGCCATCACTATAACCAGTAATTGGCAAATTTTGAAATGCGCAGACCTGTTTTTTCTTTTTTGGAACGATGTCCTATTGTTACTGGTTTGGTGCTGAAACCCATAGTATATACCTTTTTGACTTCCATTTCTATCACATAATCATAGTTGAACATTAAACTACACCCTTACTAAACAAAAGAATTGGATTGAATTGGATATGCAATGGTTAGGCATGGCTCCCTAATGTATACTTAGGTTTTGGTGATGAGAAACAAGGCTTTAGTAAATGTTAAAGTTAGGAAAATCCAGGCATTATATATTATCCCTCATATCTATTGTGACATTTGTAAAAGTGCAATTGATCAAAAGTTTCAAAAATCATTCTGTTTTCATAGGCTGTACACAGAATAGGCTCATGCTTAGCGGCACTACATCTTGGCAGTATTATTCATTAAATATGTACCCAAGAAAGAATAAGTTACAAAAATAAAAAAATAACTTACAATTGAGTTGTGGAACAATTTTGTTGCATATGTTGCAACTTGATGCAAGTTTTTACAATCCCCAAACCTGGGGGAATTAGATGGCATGTGTACCAGTGCGCAAGGTACGTATATGAATAATCTCTCTCTTGCTGTCTAAACGTTGCAGGTGTGACCTCCAAAATGGATTTTTAAAATTTGTGCTTCTTTGGGAGGTTTTGTACAGCAGGTAGTATTTGCATTACAGTTTAAAATTAGAAGTTACAAGGCTGAACTGGAAGAGAGTTAATCATCTATAGCTTTCTTATTGCAGTTCTTCAGCGAATACGAAAAGTTACTCCATTCAGAAAACTACGTCACAAAAAGACAGTCACTGAAGGTAATTAAATTCTGAAGTTTCAAATGTTAGAGTATAATTTTTGATAACTTCGCTTCAGCAAAATAAATTTAAGATATGCAACAATGCAAAATTTTATGTCAAATGTACTACTATGAACATCTTGTACTATTGTACAGTTATGCCGCAAGTGTAAGGGTGCAGCCGTTGCAAATATTTGTTCAAATGCCTTGTTTGCATGTGTGGGATAGCTATTGTGTATTCCACTCGGGCTCTGAAATTACCACAGCCAGAACTCTAAGATCAGTATTTCAGTTTTGTTTTGGGGTTGGATTCAATTCCTTGTCCCAAGACTCATACACCTACATTTCTCAAAACTGTCCCCATTCTCATCAGTAAGGCCATATCCTGGCATTATTTTGTGCAATATTTTTAGTGCCACTTGGATGTAGTAGAGATGAACTTTGTAACCTAATTAAACTATATGGAATTTGAGGTGGTGCCTACAGAAAATTTCTGATTTTAATCCATAGTGATGTGAATTGTAAGATGGCAGGGTAAACCCCCTGGAAAAGTCAAAAGCTGCATGTTAATGATGTGATGTTTATTTAATGTGTTGGTGCTAATACACAACTGGAAAGTCCATCCAAGTCAATACCCTTGTTTGATCTTAATTCATCACCTCAAGCTACTATTGCCACTACGACCCATAACAGACCTATAACTACCAGTACTCCACTCTGTACAGTTCAAAATGCTCTCTTCAAACACAACTCTTATTTGGAAGGACAGAATCTATGTATACTAGTGCTAGGAGTACATGGTATGAAAGTTTTACCCACCCACCAAAACAGTTCGCTGCAATCCTAGTGACATGTTTTTTCTAAAATAGAGGAGGGGAGGGGGAGGTCCACAGAATTGGTGGTCAAGAGTGCCTGATCTCATAAGTAAGACACCTCTTTCCAGGGTGGGAAAGTTACTCTGTACTCTTGACAACACCGAGCAATTGCTGACTGAGCAGCATTGGGAACAGTTTTGCCTTCTCGTCACTGGGGAGCAGTCAACAAAATGGGAGTGAAATTAATTTTGAATTTGGGAAAATGCAAGTGAAATTTAGGGAAACCCAAGTTACAAGGGGAGAGATACAAAAGGGTCCAGAGGGGCAATTTTTTCACTCAAAGGGTGGTGAGTGTCTGGAACGAGCTGCCAGAGGCAGTAGTAGAGGCGGGTACAATTTTGTCTTTTAAAAAGCATTTGGACAGTTACATGGGTAAGATGGGTATAGAGGGATATGGGCCAAGTGCAGGCAATTGAGACTAGCTTAGTGGTATAAACTGGGCAACATGGACATGTTGGGCCGAAGGGCCTGTTTCCATGTTGTAAACTTCTATGATTCTAAAGTGAATTAAAGATATCTCATTAAGAAAAGTTAGGCATGGCCTGATGTGGGAGGGGTTACTAAGTTCCTACTCATCATACTTCACATTGTAAGTTACTAGCTTGCCCGTGTTGTCATTGGGAGATTCGCTGTAGAGGTTAGGTATGTAGCAAACAGAGAGGAATTTGGAGGAAGAAGCTGCACTCCGCTTCAGCACAATGATGGAACCTTGAGAACAGGTTTTCTGCTGGCCACAATGGCAAGGGATGGTGTACAACTGGAGGGGAAAATGGCCTGAGAAAAGTTCATAATTGTACAGTACAGTAGAAATGATTGCCCTTTGAACTTCCTATTACTATTGAACTTATCCTAATAGCTACTTTGTATACCAAAAGCCACGTGGTGTTGTGAATTTTTAAATGCTTAATTTTTTGCATGTTATTGGATTAGGTTAAACTCAACTGAAGATTGTTGCTTTTGCAGACTTATGATGGTAAAATAAAATGTTTTAATGGATTTATGTGGCAGATCAGTTCTAAAAGCTCAGATTGCAGAAATCATTTTGTAAAGGGGGAGTGTAACCTGTTGTACACATTGAAGCATTTTCTGCATTTGCGGTGTAATTTCTTCAATTTAGTCATCATTAAAAATGACTGAACTTGAATATTCACTATTATTTAGTTACTTGGAGAGCTTCTACTGGATAGACATAATTTCACCATTATGACGAAGTATATCAGCAAACCAGAGAACTTGAAGTTGATGATGAATCTTCTGCGAGACAAAAGCCGCAACATTCAGTTTGAGGCCTTCCATGTATTTAAGGTATTAGTACATGTGACTTGTCTGGGAGGGGGGGTAGGATAACAGGAAGTTGTAACGTAAAAGACCTTTTAATATCTCGGTTAAATGTCAGCTTCAGTGGTAGCACTCTTGCCTCTGAGTCAGAAAGTTATGAATTGAAATCTCACTCCAGGACTTGAGCATATAAACTAGGCTGACAATTTAGTGCAGTACTGAAGGCATGCTACTCTGTCAGAGGTGCTGTCTTTCCAAGGAGATGTTAAACTAAGGCCTCATCTGCCTGCTTAGGTGCAAATAAAAGATCCCACATAACGATTTGAAAAAGAACATGGAAGTTCTCCTATGTCCTGGCCAACACTATTCCTCAACTAGCAGCACTAAAGCAAATCTGGTCATTTATTTCATTGCCGTTTGTGGGATCTTGCTGTGCACGTTTGTCAACATTTACAACAGTGACTTCAAAAGTAATTAATTGGCTGTGAAGTGCTTTGCAACATCCCAAGGATGTGAAAGGGTCCATATAAATATAAGTTAGTTTGTTAGTTTTTTAATCGCAAAATAATTCAGCCATTGCTTTTTAGCCAATAAAACTGGTAAAGTACAAGTATTGTTTTTGTATTAGGTTGTTTTCATAAAAACAACCTATCGGCGCTCTAGGTTGCCAAAGGCTTGGGTTAAAGAGGAGGCCTATTTTAAAAGTTCTGTTAGTAACTGAATGGCAAAGGGTTTTGAGCTATCCCATGGATAGCAGAGCTCTTTGGTTGCTACCCAAAAAAAAAATTGCCAGTGTTTACAGTAACATTGTGTTAAGACTCACTTGCTTTTTAAAAAGAAGTCAGTATATACATATGTTCAGTTAGATTTGTCATCCTTGTTGAAGAAATGGTCATGCAAAGATGTGTGTTTTTTTTCTCTCTCTCTAGGTGTTTGTGGCCAATCCCAACAAGACCCAGCCAATTTTGGATATCTTGCTGAAAAACCAGACCAAACTCATAGAGTTTCTCAGCAAGTTCCAGAATGACAGGACCGAAGATGAACAATTCAATGATGAGAAGACTTACTTGGTCAAACAGATCAGAGATCTAAAGAGACCGGCACCCCAGGAATCTTAAAGCTATGTTATAAAACAGAACAGAATTTAAGCGACTGCTGTCTATTATTGAACATCAAGCACCCTTATTCGATTCTTATGGAATATTACTGCTAATCTGCTGTCCAGTGAACGGTTTATTTGTTTTTTATGTTTTGAAGTCAAAGATGAAATTTAGCTGCTGCTTTCCTGCGCATTAGAGCACAACATGGACTTTGTCTGAAGTTATTTTTTGTCATTGAAACAATGCAAACACACTGTCTTATGGTTAAGCGTAGGTGAAGGGGAACTTGGTTTATGTAAGCAGGTATTTAGAAATTAGAATGGGTCGATGAAGAAAGGATAACAACAGTAAAACCAAGATTGCATGCCTGGTTTTTAATCCACTTATTTGCATACTGTGCTGTGAGTTTGTCATGGATTTGATCTGTGCTGACATTTAAAGACATACACCATAGTCATGAGGATTAAAGTGCTGGATCTCTATGCTGTTGATTTTTCTTTATGAACTTGTGATATAATTTAGTTGGGAACATTTTGCTATGGTGTATGTTTTCTGAAGTCATTTATTAGCATTTGCTCACAAAATGGTTTGAAAGTGAACTCAACCCTAATAAGGGGTGGGGTGGGGAGAGAATTTAATTACTGTATAGAATTCTCTTCCTAGGGTGCAAAGCTATGCATGACTGCCATGGAGAAATCCAGCTTGCAGCATTGTGGTGGAGATTGTTCCCTGGTGCTTTGCCGACAGGTTTCCCAGTGAATAGTGTGTCACACCTATGACACTTTATCACTGACAAGTTTCCTAGTTAAAAATAAAGTTGAAAGATGAAATGCTGCACCTCCCCTCCAATAATTAGAGAATGCAGTGTTACAAGCTGGATTCCTTTGCATAGTTGTACACAATTCAGAATTCTGGCAAAGAATTGTAGATGTGAGAAGTTTTTTTTTCTAGGGTTGTAATCGTCCCCCTTAATGTATTAAGTAACTTTCAGGAGAATGAATGTCGGAAAAGGGCGGTTCTTATGGGGGGAAAAGAATGTACATACACCTTTCATTGGTTTATAGATTTTTGCAGGTAATTTTGATTTACAAGAATTGACAGTACATACACATTTAAACATGTTTTAGATATGTTAATTTTAATTAATTCTATTTTTCTGTTTTGGAGTTAGCATTGAAACTCTGCACTTCATTAGAGGGATTTTCTGGTTCTTTGTACATAACTCTTAGGCCGCTCAGTTCTAAAAATGATTAATTTGTACAGCGGAGGAATGTTATTGTATTAGTCTAACTATTTACTTAATATTGAGTTTTGCATATGAATGCTGGTATGTAATTTGAATATTTCTGCTGATCACATGAAATTGCTGATTAATATTTGCAGTAGAACAGCATTCAAAAGCCAATTCTGTATTTAAGCTATTAGCTAATGGGCTGCCGTGATCAGGATAGGCTAATGTATAAACTGGAACCCCAAACAACTAGATTTATGTTCACTAATAGTGAGGCCTACACATTCAGTTATTCAAGTTGGGACTTTTTAAAATTGGTTTAAATAAGCCTGCAGAAAAGTTCTTTGCTTATGTGTCCTTAACATAAACTTACCAAACAAGGTGGAAGCATCTAATAAATGCATTACTGTTTCTTTTCAATCCAGTTGATAACTTTCAGATCTTGCCTTGAAATGTACTTGAGCTTTTAGATTCCAGTGCAGCAGGTTTCTACAATTTTGAATCTCAGAAGTTAGTATACATTTGAAGGAAATGAGTGTAATTTTCAAAAACATCTTTGCTATAGTGTTTTCTGATAGGGTGAGATTGAAATATATATTGTAAATGTTGCACACTTAACAACCTAAATGTCAATATAAACTGACCACACTTTTAAGAAATAATTGTAAAACCACCTGGACTCGGTTTATTTTTTCCTCACTACAATTGCATGTTAAGTGGAGTGACTTTTTTTGTACTACTGATTGTAGAGATATTGTATTGGGATTCACTGATGTGAACTTAGCCATAACATCCAAATATTAGTCAACATTTTAAATTCCTGTCAAGTGACTGGCAGAATCAGATTAGTTGAATATCCATTTAACCATATCAAAAATATTTTTTAACACCTTGACCACTGCAACTTCAGGAAAGTAATAATGTAGCATTTTTTAATGTCCGGGAGGAGTTGACAAAATCGAGCCCTTGACTGAAACTTGTCTCAGCTTTACTGCCTTCCATTTTACACCTGGTGACTTAAGTCTGTATTCACTGTTGCTGTAATGTGTATACAGTTTTAGCCACCTCCATTCTTGCAAGTGCAGACTTGTTAAAGATACGTGTACAATCCTCATTGTATCTGGAAATGGTTGTTTTTGTTTCATTAGAGGTGCCCTGTGGGATTATTTTCCTGTAACTAATTCACCACTTGGTAGCTGCATAGAGTAACTCAACGGCAAGCTTTTAGTTCCTGCACTGGCTGTTTTGCAAGTCTGTCGTCATATTGAGAATTGGAATCCATGCATTGCTGAGTAATAACTTGCTGTGTAATCCATACTATAATTGGGTTGAAAATTAAAGCATGAGGTCACTTTAGGAAGATGCCAAATATATGAACATTTTAAGATATAGCATGAGTATGGTTAGAACATTTGTCAGCTGTGTTATTTGTAAGCATATATATGCAAATGATGCTGCAATTATAGGTTGTATGGAGCTGTTGCACTGGAATCTTCAAGTGTTTTTGAAACATTGCCCTCCAAAGATATTTCTGCAGGATTTGAGCACAGTTTTTGAATAATTAGGACTGCTTTACAATAGCAAATCTTGCTAACTACGTCCTGTCTCATTAGAAAACATCATTTAACGTCAAAACATCTGGCTGGCCCCAAGGATGCAAATAAATTTTGATTAAACATATAAATGTTCCTGTGTGTTTATTTTCACATTTTAATGATGTGATTTGTTTTGGCAAAAGTGCAGTTCAGTCTTCAGTAAACTGCAATTTTTAATGCTGAAGATGAGCTGTCAACAGCCTAAAATATCTAATGTGTACATTTGTCTCCACTTTCAGCCTCTGTTACTAAGAGGAAAGGATTACCTCTGATCTAAGGTATGATGTGGAATAAGAATCTGACACACTGCTTCAACATCATGTAGCAACTCATCTGATGGCCCAACAGAGAGTACCTGATTTGGACACCAGAGGCAGGAATTCAAACTCTGGGGCATTCAGTCTTTGAGTCCATTATTTTAGTACTAGCTATCAGGTTGCACTAAAGTGAAATTCTATATGCTTCCAGTAACAACCAGCAGAATACTTTATTTTTCCTTTTCCACATTAGATTGAAAGATGAGAAGTGCATCACACTGAATTACTGAGCAGTTTTTTGGCCCCTTACAGTCTGCAGCATTGAATTTGAATATGAAGGTTTGTATTATGGAAGGTTTATTGTTGCACGATAACTCAGTTGGGTAGAAACAGTATCTGAAACTGACCCTAAGCTAGTACTATATGGGCACCCTAACAGAAAAGAAATTACCCAAGCACATTTAGCTCCAATCAGAACTCCCTTTTCAGTATGGTACCAAGAACATTTGCTTTTTGCCATCAAATAAACAGTAGTGCAAATCATCCTCAGATTTCTGTTTTCTTCACAAAGTCGCACTTCTTTGACATTAACTACAACGCCGCCACCCTTCCCCCCCCCCCCCCCCCCCCCAAAAAAAAAGGTGTTTGCTAAAACCCTCATCCACGCCTTTGTTACCTCCAGACTGGACTATTCCAATGCTCTCCTGGCTGGCCTCCCATCTTCCACCCTCCATAAACTTGAACTCATCCAAAACTCTGACGCCTGTATCTTAACTCGCACCAAGTCCTGTTCTCCCATCACCCTCGTGCTTGTTGACCTATATTGGCTCCTGGTCTGGGAATGCCTTGATTTCAAGTCCCTACAACCCTCAGAGATGTTTGCGCTCCTCCAATTCTTGCCGCTTGCGCATCCCTGGTATTAATCGCTGCACCGTTGGCGGCCATGCCTTCAGCTGCCTAGGCCCTAAGCTCTGGAATTCCCTCCCTAAACCCCACTACCCCTCTCTCTTTTAAGACGCTCCTTAAAACCTACCGCATTGACCAAGCTTTTGGTCACCTGCCTTCGTATTTTCTAATGTGGCTTGGTGTCAAATTTCATTTGATTGCTCCTGTGAAGTACCTTGGGACATTTTACTACATTAAAGGCGCTATATAAATACAAGGTGTTGTCTTATTACAGGCCAAGAGTACTGCATGGTTCTAGACATGGGTTGAGGAAGTTACTACATGTGTGTACTGCAACAAATACCATTAATGATTTTGCTGTCACAAAAAATTCAGAAAAAGTCACCACTACATCACATAAAGTACACTATAGATCAGGATGAGGAAAAAATGCCTCATTATCCCAGAAGCTTTCATGTTTTTTGTTTAATAGGAAGGATGACAGGAAGAGTATGAGGGCAAGTAGAATGATTACTTGAGATCTAAGGAGCTTCTTGGTTCCTTTTTCGTGCCCCAACTACACAATTTCTATTTTTTCTTATTGGTTTTGTGCTCAAATGAGACTGAATTCCATGTTTTTTTTGGGAGACATAATTTTAATAGTTTCAGTTCTGTTAACATATTAAATTTTAAAATACTTGGATTCATGCTAAATCTTGGCATTAAAGTGTTTAAATCACAAAGGGCCTTTTCATTCCTTAGTCCCTGACTTGTGCCGAGCAGTCACCTCAAGTGGAATTTTTCCTGTTGACTATGTGCAAAGAAAATTTACAACTCAAAATGTTGTTTTTAGTTTAAAGGATTGGCCAAAAGTATTCACTGAAAAATTACAGCACCATGAAATAAAAGATGATTGAAGATAATGTTGTGGTAGTGCTGAAAAAACCCTACCATATAAAGTTGGTCCAAGGCCGTTCATAAACTGCGCTGTGTTCTTGCTGTTTGGTTTCTTATACACTATCATTGTAAATATACAATAGAGAATGAACTTCACGGTACTAGAAATTTCCAATCGTTTTTTTAAAAATGGTTGTCACGTTTTTCCTACTCTGTGTACTTTCTTGCTTTACATAACATGACCAGTTTTGGCTAAGATTGTAGTAAGGTTAGGCTGGAAGAAAGAATGCCTTAATGAGTACTCCAGTATATCCGTTACAATACAGTTTATGTATTGCAAGAAATATCCAAACATGACCTTTTGTGAATTTTATGTTCTGATTTTCACAATATATTGTGGCAGGAGTATTGCAGGATACTGCCTAAAAAGTAAAAAATATAATAAGAACCACATTTGAAGTATTCTGGTGACCCAAATTGTATTAATACAGTTTAGGACACTTTCTGATGCATTTTGAACCATCAGAAAGAACTGAAATCAGATGTCTGGTCAGCTCATTTCCAACCTGTATTTTTGTCTTTATGTCTGGTTGCACTAGCACTCACCTGTAAATCCATACAATAATCCCTTAGTTCAACCCAGAGAAACAACCTCATGCTGATATATTTACCAGATGTTATGCATGCTTTATGACTTTCCTGTAAGAAAGTACTGGAGGTCGTTACGTTTGTGTTGGTTGCCAAGCGAAAGGATGGTTTATTAGATCATTTTTTTGAGAACTATTCACTTTTCAAATTTCAGTTGCAATTCATGATATAGTGGGAAGCTGAGAGAAAGGTGATAGCTTGGTCACCTTGTTTTTAAATATGTCATCACATTGCAGAACTGGAGAAGGATCATAATGTTTTAGACGAGTAAAATAGTGATGAGATGCAGGTTACAATGCTGTATAATTCATAGCATCAAAGCACGCAAAAATAATTTGAATTTAAAAATTTGATCTGAACACATACTGATTACATTGGCATTTTCAATTTAATTAACAGCAGTGTTCTAAAATATTAAGCATACAGTGCAATGATGAGATGTATTTTTTCTTCATTTAAAATTAAGGAAAACTAAATACTTTCCTGTTTCAGGCACCCAGCCTTGGTTGTGGAGAAAAGTTCCCTCCATTCTGTTTCAATGTGACAGCCCTGACTGCAGAAGAGCACCCTGTATTGCACTAGCGTGACATGACATTACATTACATTACTCTGGCCAACCATCACTTGTAGTGATAGCATTGCTTCCTGGGGTCTTGTGACATTAGTTCAATTCTCTGGCCAGTCCAGTTTTCTCTCCTGTTTCCTATGGAGCCACTCACACTCTGTGATGTCATTGAAGCAGCCCAGGAATGAAGGAGATCCAACATGAGAATTTCCACTGAAGCAATAAAAGAAAAATTCTGGGTTTTTTGTTCAACATTTCTACCCTTAAGTTTTTTATTGCATCTCTGCAAAGTGCTTTGGGACATTTTTCTATGTTAATGGTGATATATAAATGCAAGTAGTTACAAAATTCAAATATTATGTGTGCTAATGACTTGCTTATAAAACTTGATTATTAGTTGAAGACCTGGAGGGAGGTTTCCACTGGAGGGAGTCCTTGGTGATATTTTAAAGTTACAGCATTATGTTTATGCTTACAATAATTCCAATTTTTTTGCCTTCCAGCAACTCAACAAACTGTTTGACCATTCCTTAGTTTAGATTGTATAAATGTAAAAAAAAATTGTGCTAACTAGCCCTGATTAGCTCTCGTGTCTCCAATTGCTAAGTAATTACATCCTGTATTTACAGGCTCTAGTAGTTTACCAACAACCGAAATAAGACTAACTGGCCTATTCTGTTTTTGTTTTTGGAAAGGGGAGTCACATTTGCCACGCTACAGTTCTCTGGTGCAATTTTCCTTTCCACGGAACTTTGGGAAATTATAGCCAGAGCCTCTGCTATTTCTTCCCTCAGGATCCTTGGATGTAAACCATCAGGCCCCAGTGATTTGTCTACCTTTTTAAGTGTGAGTAACTTCTTTAAGTGACATTTGCCTTTGAACAGTAACCTCTGGTAACTGTTCTACACCCACCTTTTAATGGTTTTACCATTTTCAATATCCACCTCATCTGTGAAGACCAAGGCAAAATATTTATTTTATATCTGTTATTACCTCATTTTCCAGTACAAGCTCATCTCCATCTCTAAGTCATGGTGGGGGTAGGGCTGCTAACATCTTACAACTAAAATGTCAATAGAAAGCCTCTTTTTATGGTTTTGCTGATTTTCTCTTATACTTGCATTTGGCCTTTCCAATTTTTTTTGTAGCTTTTCTATATTATATTTTTTGCTGGCTTTATTATCTGCCCTGTAAGCAGTCTTCTCAGTTTCAAATTTGATCTAATCTGCCTATTGATCTACAGAACCCCAGCCTTCAATATATATTTTTTTGTTATTGGAATATATGTGATTTGTACCCTTTCAATCTCCTGTTTAAATACTTCCCATTGCTTATCTACAGTTCTGTCAGTTTTTCCTTCCACTTAATTGGGGCAATGCTTTTTATCTGTGTAGTTTTTTTTCCTGGTCAAGCACTTTTATCCTTGAGTCTTTCCTCTTCTATTAACATGAATTGTATTATGCAGTGGTCACCACTTCCAATGTTCCCCCACATTTACCATCTTATTACCCAGAACTTGGTCAATTAATGTTTCCTTGTTCAAGTAGTAAAATATTAGCTGAAAACAGGTCTGAACACTGCAATAAAACCTCCTGTTTCTCACCGCATTTCTCTACCCTGGTCTATTTCGGGATAATTAAAATCTCCTACAGTTCTAACTTTATTGAATCATGCCTCTCTGTCTACAAATATCGTCTTTGATTATTTACCACTGAATAGTGGAAAGGAAATGCACTTCCACTATTATGACTGATGCCTTGCTATTTTTCAACTCAATCCAAAGTGATGCTGTTTGGACCAATTTTCTATTTAAATCCTTACATTTTGGTGCTATGATTTTAATTAATATTGTTACCCTTTTTCCTTCCCTATCCCTCTTTAAAGTTTCATAAATAAATAAAAGATTCTAAACTACTGAGTGTGACAGATCTAGGAAATTTTGAATTATGTGTTTTTACGTGAACTCATAGCTAGACCAGTGCCCCAGGCATTTAAAATGGACATCCACCAGTGCTTCCCTTGGGGAAAACTATTGTTTCCAAATGTGCCTTGAAGTCCCAGTCACTCATTGAGCTACAGCTAATCAAATTATGTACCTTTTGAAAAGATTGATGTTTTCACCTTTGATTGCTTTAATTATATTTGAGCAAATATGGATGACTTTGAACTATGTTAGATAGAAGTTTTCTGACTCATGTTCATAACATGATGAGGGAGCCAAAGGGGTTGCAATGTACAAGACACTGTGCTTTGTTCTACATGTCAGCCAGCTATCTCCAAGTCTAATCTGATTATTCCTCATCAAGATGTGGAGATGCCGGTGATGGACTAGGGTTGACAATTGTAAACAATTTTACAACACCAAGTTATAGTCCAGCAATTTTATTTTAAATTCACAAGCTTTCGGAGGCTTCCCCCTTCGTCAGGTGAACGATGTCGTTCACCTGACGAAGGGGGAAGCCTCCGAAAGCTTGTGAATTTAAAATAAAATTGCTGGACTATAACTTGGTGTTGTAAAATTGTTTACAAATATTCCTCATCAAAGCATTCATTCAAAGTGCTCCAGTATGTCTTTGATTCTGACTTTGATGCTCTGAGGCCTCCTATAGATAAATACTGCTGTTCATGTGACCGCATCACAGGTGAACTGAAACTCAGAAGCCCATTGTTATAAATTTTGATCTGCTCTAGATTTCAGGTTCAGCATTACCAATATCTCTCGTTAGCAAATCCTGTGTTTGTTATGATCAGTCTACCATTACTACTCGATCTAGTCATACAACCTCCAAGCCACATTATTGTAATAATGAAACTCACTTGGTACATAAACTGCATACCATAATCTTGCACATACAGCCACTTCAATCGTCTCTAATCTTTTGAAAGGGGGACTGATTAACATTTTAGTGAGACCAAGCTGAATGCAAATCAACAAACTGATTTATTTTACTCTTTGTTCACATAACAATTGTAACATTTGTAGTATATCTCATATCATCTCGACTTAATTCAGTAAACCCTCCCCATAGTGTAAAAAAAATAACAATTCACATGACACTACCCCTGTTAGCAGGCAAGGTTTCTCTGGACCTGTTGGCTTTCATAAAAAGAGGCCTAGTCCCATGTCTGCCTCTCAGCAGGCTTTCTATAACAACAACTTGCATTTATATAGTGCCTTTAATGTAGTAAAACATCCCAAGGCACTTCAGAGGAGTGTTATCAAACAAAATTTGACACTGAGCCACATGAGATATTAGGACAGGAGTGTCTTAAAGGGGAAGAGAGAGGCGGAGAGGTTTAGGGAGGGATTTCCAGAGCTTAGGGCCTGGGCAGCTGAAGGCACAGCAGGCATTGGTGGAGCGATGAAAATCAGGGATGCGCAAGACGCTAGACTTTTTTGATCAGGTGTTCCCTGTCCTTTTGTCTACTCCCTCCGCTCTTTGAGCTTCATCCATAAAACTAGCTAATTGTTTATCCAGACGAGGGCACACAACACCCGAAGCATCTATAAAAGTGGAATACTAGGGTAAAATATTCATGTCGTATTAACTCGGCCATTACGGGAAACAAAGTAGAACTTGCATTTATAAAGCATCTTTCATATCTTCAAGTCATCCCAAAGTGACCTCCTACCCAATGTTGGTTCAAAGGCAATTTGCACACATCAAGGTCCCACAAAGTGGTGTTGGGTTGAGGGGTGAATGTTGGTTAGGACACCAGGAGTCCTCACTCTTCAGGGAGTACCGTGGGATCTTTTTTATAGCCCCCTGGATAATTAGATTTGACCCCAGTTTAATATCTCATCCAAACACCTTCGATAACACCTCCAACACTGCAGTATTCCCTCAGTGCCCTACCGTGACTCTAGATTATGTGCTCAAGTTCTAGATTGGGACTTAAACCAACAATCTTCTGACGTGGGTGGGGTACTTGAGGTTTTCATAGATATATATTCATAAGGGACAAGAGATGGTTTACCACAGAGGGCATCATACTGTTGCTTAATAGTGCAAGGCATTTGTTACACAAAATGGAAAAACCTTGAGCCTTTGCTTTACTTAATCCTTACTTTCTTCAAAACTAATATTACCCATCATTCTCCAGGTGATAGTTGTATAAGAAAACCATTTACCATTTAACACAGCAGATCCACTTTGCTGATGCACTTACTGTGAGTATTGAGGTTAATCCTCACACTCTGGGCAAATAGCTTAATCACAAGGCAAAAGGCTATCTAATTGGACTGGCTAGCAGTGGAATACATTTGTGTTTGGCTATGTTTACCTATTGAAGTGTACAGGAAAATTTTAACAGTCTTTATGGCAACCATACCAAGAATACGTATAAATAGCAATACCAGAAAAAAATTGGAAGGAGACCAGATCCATTTTATAAGATGCTAAATAGATGTTAAAAAAAAGTTATTTTTATTTACCTTGGACTGGCAAACCAGAGGGTAGAAGTATAAAATTAACAAGCCTCCATCAAGATTTATTAGAAGGAATCTCTCCGCCACCCCTTCCAGAAAAGTGGACGTGTGAAATAGGTTCCCAGCCAAAACAGTTAATACTGTGTCAATTAACATCTTTGAAAATACGCCACAACTCAAAACTATCCTACTTTAGCATAAAAGGGAGATTTTCTGATGGTAACACGACTGGAAGTGCGTGAACCGGTCTCGTATCGCAGCTGTTTCGGTATTTTCTGAGATTCCCTCGCTTCAGGAATTATGCAGGGCTGATTGGACCATGAACAAGATGAGTGGAGGATAGTGGGGACAAGGGGCTCTCTTCAGTGAAAGGAGTCTGTATAACCACAGGGCTTACGTTTTGATCCTTCCTGCCACTCTGAAAAAGCGCAGAACCTTCTCGCTGCTGGTCGTTGTCTTTCGGAAAAGTAATTAAGTCCTTCACCCTGGAAAGCAACAGATAAGTACAGTGAAGCACTGCAGACTGCAGGTCACCTAAGGCAGTTTGAAAGAAGCCAAACTGACATCAACATTCAAAGAAGTAATAATTTGTATCATAGTCGTGAACAAGCTTTGGAGGTTTAAATACATGGGACAGAAACATTAATTTTAAAAAATCAATAATCACTGAAATTAACCGCAAATGGACCCTCTGCGTCTGGAGATAGCGACGCCTGCTATGGGCCTGACTATGTCCTCCGGACTCTCATATTTATGGAAATTTTAGCGTTTGCAACGCTAACAGGTTCGTCTGATATTTCTTTATCCGCTATTTTGACTGAGTGTTCCTTCATTTAAAGTAATGCCGCATATGGTATGCTAATGTTGCAAACTATAATTTCTGGGTACCTCAGTATTTTGATATCAATAATGTTGGCACTCTGCTTAAAAGTCTTCTATTTCCCACCATTCACATCTTCGCTTTATCTGCATAATAAAGATTTTTTTAAAAATGTCATCGTGCTTTATGTTGCTCAAAATAGATAAAATGGACTGTCGCGTAGGATGGAATTTGCAACAAGGATATTGTACCGACAGAAATGTATATGAAAGCAACACAGCGGGGAAAAATCAAGTTATTCACATTTTACAATTAAATGAAAATTGCTTTCAGCACCACCTTTAAGCCTTCCGTTCTTTCGCATGCCCACTTAAGAAAATTAACACAAAAAAGGCGTTCCCTTTCCATAAAACACACGAACACAAGCCCTGAAACTTCCGGAAACCGAGGAGAGAAACCGAAAGAACAGATCAGAAGCAGGAAGCGCAGACAGCTGGGGACATTTTTAATATTTTTATCTTAAACTCTCTCTCTCTCTCTCTCTCTCGCTCCTCGGATCTTAATATACCCCAACCCCCCCCCCCCCCCCCCAAAAAAAATGGTGAAGATCTCACTCCCCACAGCTCTGGGGCAGAAGCCGGAAAAACCAGAAAGCGACGCGGATAAAACCGAGATCCTCATCCCTCAAGATGTAAGTCAGTCTCAATTTGTGATCAATTGTATGTCAACAGCGTCACCGCTGTAAACACCGCTACATTTCTTCCTTCGCTGTCTCCGATTGTGGGTCCAAATCTTTCTGTGGACTGACAGCTACAAGCTGTGTCTTTAATTTCCATTAAGTTGGAAAAGGGGCAAAAAGCAACCTCGGAGAAGGGGAATGAATCGCGTTGGCAGTGCATCTCGCTGCGTTTTTCCTTTTTTTTCCTGCGTATTGACAAAAGGATGAACTGGACCAGTTGAAGACTGTTTGCTTTCCGTACACTGTGGGAAAAAAAAGCACTGTCTTCGTTATTTTGTTTATCTGATATCGTTTTAGTTAACGCGCAATATCGTCAATTTCGATTTCTTGATTGGCACTCTTAAAAAAATATATGAAGATGCGAATGGGGGGACTTTGTCTCTGAAATTTCAGCTGTAAAGTTTTATTCTTTTAAAAATGACAACATAATTTTGAGTATTGAAAATAGGAATGCGTTAGAAATTAGTTTTGTTTTAGCACAACCAAAATGATATGTATGTATTTGATGCTAGTTATTTACATTCAATTCAGCCTTCCACCCATGGGAGTAGTTAATGGGGTTGTTATTTCAAGAACTGACATTTGTTGTTGGGTTAAATTATATTGGAAACTAGTGGCAACAATGTTTATAAATATAGTTGGAGCTGCTCAAAACTATATTCAAGTTTCAGTCAGAAGCTTAGGCAAAAACATAAGCAGGAGGAAGGAACAATGTACAATATCAAAAAGAGATGCAGTAGGAAAGCCGATGCTTCATGTACGATTGTTTTAGTACTTTTGCATTAGAGAATGTTCATTCCGCTGTTCATCGTTGTCTCCTTTTTAAGAGCCACTTCTTAAATTAATGGCTAATTATAAACTTATTCAGTTTCTTTGAAATAAATGCATTTCAAGAGCAGTGATGATTCTAGAGAAGAATAATGACCCATCAAACTATTTACATTTCATCCCATTATAGCAAACTCCTCATCAAAGGATAACATTTAAATTCAAAATCCTAACCAGAACACAAAATATTCCCCAATCATTTAGTTTTTAAAACCTGCTATATTCTGTTGCTAAATTTCAGTTTAAAACAATAGCACAATATAGATGTCTAATCAGTTTAGTGTGTTTTTAAGAAGTATTTTGTGTTGAATTCAACTCATAGGGTGGTGAACCTGTGGAATTCTCTACCACAGAAGGCTGTGGAGGTCAAGTCACTGAATATATTTAAGAAGGAGCTAGATAGATTTCTAGACACAAAAGGCATCAAGGGGTATGGGGAGAGAGCGGGAATATGGTATTGAGATAGAGGATCAGCCATGATCATATTGAATGGCGGAGCAGGCTCGAAGGGCCAAATGGCCTACTCCTGCTCCTATTGTCTATGTTTCTAATTACTGAATTGGTGATTGTGCCAACTATGGTACAGAGACTTACAAATTGATAACATTTTTCTTCATTTTATTGAAATCCTAATCCAAATATTATGTTTTGCAAACTGATTCATCAGAATTCAGATATCTGCACTTAGTTCCTTTTTGCTGCACCATCAGATATTTTCTTTTCTTGATTTATCAAAGGTGAGTAATAAAACTCAAAGGCAGCCATTTCCACTGTTTTGCAAAACCTTCTACATAGAGGTGACACACTTAAACACTGGTTATAGACTGTAATGAAAATATTTATTTAATCTACTCAGTTTTGGGGTAGAATATAGGCCAGGACACTGGGGAGAATTCCCCTGCTCTTCTTTGAATAGTGGGATTTTTTACATCCACCTGAAAGGACGGACAGGGTCTTGATTTAATGTCTCATCTGAAAGATGGTAACTCCAACAGTGCAGCACTCCCTCAGTACTGCACTGGAGCATCAGCCTAGATTTTGTGCTCAAGCCTCTGGCATGGGACTTGAACCCACAATGCTCTGGCTCGGAGGTGAGTGCTATCACTGAGCCAGATTTTTCCCTATCTTAATGTCTGTGCAGCACTACAATAGATGAAGGAAACAGAAATTAAAAAGGAAAAACTCATAGTCCCCAAGAAAACATTGTTTTCCTTTAAGGCAGTTGTCTCTGGACCATTAGGTCTAAAGTCCTACTCTCCTATTTGTTATAAGGAGCTTTACCAAATAGCCATTATGTTTTTAAAAAATTCATTCGCAGGATGTGGACATCACTGGAAAGGCCGACATTTATTGTCCATCCCCAGCTGCCCTTGAGAAGGTGGTGATGAGCCATCTATAATGTACAGGCGATGCATCTTTATTTTCTACTTGTTGCTAATAGGTATGAACACTGTGCTCAAATAATGGATTAATATTCATGCCTTCCTATGCTCGAGGAATTTTATTATTTTGTTGAGTATCTTTATAACCCATAAAAATCCCAGAACTTACAATTTCCTTTGAAACATCATGTACTGGCATTTTTTTTTCAAATTTGATTGAGTTGTGATTATGTCATCTTTAATCACAAGCCAGATACCTAATTTTAAAAAACAACTTTATGGAGTATGAGATTGTAGCCAATGGCCTGGAGATAGCTGCTTTGAAGAAGAACTGACTCAAAAACTTGGGGACTATGAGTTGTGCCTTTTAAGTTTGTACCGCCAGTAATAGAGTGGGAAATGCTGTACTCGAGGCTGATAGCTTGAGAAAAATAACGAATTAGCTACTACAAGTACAGACTCAATTAAGTTAACACTGAAATGTGGTAGGTTGACAGGGCAGCCTGCTTTAAAATAGATTCAGAACAGATTGTTACGAAATAACTATAGACTTTTAAAACTTATTGAAACATCCAAAAATGACTCTATACTGTGATTATGCCTTTAGTCTCAAACTACTAAATAGATCAGTTAAGTGTTAGAATACATCTGCCAGCAGAGTTTCATCACAATTAGGACATTTAAAACAAACTGCTGTATCTTTTGTATCTTCAGAATGAGTTTGTATTGATGCTTCAGCAGATGTTTGTATTTTACCAGCTGGACCTGAATGTGTTTCTTTCTTGCCATCAATGATATTTTATGATATATAGTTCAGTTGCAAAGTAAAATTGACTTGAAATGCATGTGACAAATTGGTGAATAACTTTTACGAAAAGTACATTTGGTAAACCCCTTCCGCTTCAGTCAGTTTGAAAATAAAAAAAACACTGCCAGAAATTTCTCGTTTGTATGTTGAAATTTTTTTGCATTTAAACAGGTCAGAAAAAAATGGTGGTGGTCACCTAAGTTTGTTGTAGTTCCAAATAATTTATGATTTATGGACCATTTCCGAACACTTCCAAATGTGAACATACAAAATTGACAGGCAGGAAAAGACCAGCTGGTCCATCAAGCCTGCCCTAGACCATGATGGCTGGACCATCAAGGCTAAAAACTTCTTCCCATCTCCCACCCACCCCCGCAGCCATGTAAACTCCAGGGAGAGGCAAAAACTCAGAGAAAAAACCCAGGGCCAAATTGGACAATGCCATGTGTTTACATGGCGTGAATACTAAGGAACATATAATACCCCTGATAACTCAGATTATCCAGTGAGTAGCTGAGCCATACAAAACAGTAAGGTCTCTGGTTCGATGCCTGATCTTTATTGAGTTAGTTGATTGCAGCTGAGCAGTAGTGGGGCTACAATTGGCTGCGGCACCCCTGTGTTAGGGAAGGGCAAATTGCCCAGGGCACCAGCTTCTGATCACCAGCCAATGAACCCTACTGGAAATACATACATGTGGATGTCGAGTAAGGACAGGATCAGGCCCAGCTTTGATGTCCTCTATAGTTGGATAGCCTGCTAGTATTCCGGTTCCAGGTTCACACTTGAACAATGGCCACTTGGTCAAGGTACCAAAGTGTGACCACCTGCTGTTGAGATTCATAAAGCATGCGTGGAATAGACCATCGGTTCTAGTTTTTACACCTACATGGGCCTTTAATCTTGTTTGTCCACATATTTATGTATGCTTCCTTTTAGCCAACATCATGTCATCTCAAATACACTCTTAAAGCTGTCATAGTTTTGCTCTAGGAATATTGAGTCAATTTTCTCCTCTATCATCCCAAAAGTATTGCCTCTCTCACTGTGTACATTTCCACAGGTGGGGCTATTCTGTAGTTTTTGCCAACCACAGGAGTAGGGTAAACTGAACTGATCATCAAGGAACTCTGTTTGAACTCAGCTTGAGGCTGAGAGTGTTCAGTTTTGAGAGTGGGTGGATAATTGTAAATAAAGTAAGGTCGTACAGATTAAGGAAGTTGGATAGTGTGCCATAGAAGGGAAAGACTGTATGAGATGTGTGGGAGAAATAGCCTTGCTGTGCTAAATGGCCTGTCCTTGTCCCATGCTCATTTCCGTTCTTTTATTATAGTTCAAGCTAACCATTCTGACACCGTAGAACAGATCTCTTCTTTGTACTGTAAGTTTTCATAATTGAAGATTTTCTGGATTCCAAAAATGCATTTATCTATGGAGGTAACAACCCTCCATTTAACAACCAGTTCCTTTTAGGAGCTATGATGTCAACTGGAGGATCTGGGAGGCAGCTCTGTAGAAGAAGCGGGAGTTCTTATCAGAATTGCAATCAGTTGAATAAATCTTTACCATTTATCCCCAGTTTCTACCGATGTGCTGCAGATATGTATTTGTTGTAAATTTGCAACACAAGGAGAAACCTGGTTTTTAATCTTGTTTTTAGTTGCTGCTGATATTTATGAAGTTGCCCATATAACCACAAAAAATCGTTGAAGGCCTGACTGCACTATTGATAACAGTCACCATGGAGCAGCTGTATCTAATACAGTGTACCTGTGCAGTCACCATGGATTCGCTGTGTTCATCATCATGTCCCTGTGCTGATCTGTAAACAGATTTATCGTATGTTTTTTCTTCATCCAGTTATTGCCTCCTCTGGTCATGTGCTGTTCTGATGTTGATTTGTTAATTCCAGATGCTATCTACTTTCTAGATCTTCTAAAGCTGAGGTGCTGTATGATCAAAAGTGTTGTATAACAAATCGCTTTCTGGAAGATCTCTCTGCAGAACAGTATTATGGGAGGTATAGACTTATTAAGCAATTTCCTTTCATAAACAGGCTATTTAATGTACATTAACCCATAACTTGCTGGATCAACAACAACAACTTGCATTTATATAGCACCTTTAACATAGTAAAATGTCCCAAGGTGCTTCACAGGAGCGTTATCAAACAAAATTTGACACTGAGTTACATAAGGAGATATTCGGACAGCTGACCAAAAGCTTGGTCAAAGAGGTAGGTTTTAAGGAGCACCCTGAAGGAGAGAGAAGTTGAGAGTTGGAGAGGTGTAGGGAGGGAATTCCAGAGCTTCGGGCCTAGACAGCTGAAGATTGAATCAACCGGAACTCCACAAGGCTAACACAAGAAATAGTGTAGTAGACATTTTTTGAGTTAATAGGAATCTCTTTGCTTTTGCTTACTTACTGGTATCAAATTTTCTTACTATGGAGATATTTCAGATTTATGTTTGTTTATTTGTCATTTTTATGCATGCAATTTGAGGTACATAGGAACAGGAGTAGGCCATTTAGCCCCTCGAGCCTGTTCCGCCATTTGATGAGATCATGGCTGATCTGTGACTTAACTCCATATACCCGCCTTAGCCCCATATCCCTTGATACCTTTGGTTATCAAAAATTGATCAATCTCAGATTTAAAATTAACAGTTGAGCAAACATCAACTGCCGTTTGCAGAAGAGAGTTCCAAACTTCTACCACTCTTTGCATGTAGAAGTGTTTCCTAACTTCACTCATGAAAGTCCTGGCTCTAATTTTTAGGCTATGTCTCCTAGTCCTAAATTCCCCAACCAGAGAAATAGTTTCTCTCTATCTACCCTATCAGTTCCCCTTAATATCTTGAAAACTTCAATCAAATCACCCCTTAATCGTCTAAATTCCACTGAATACAACCCTAGTTTGTGTAATCTCTCCTCGTAATTTAACCCTTGGAGTCCAAGTATCATTCTAGTAAATCAATGCTGCACTCCCTCTAAGGCCAATATATCCTTCCTAAGGTGCGGTGCCCAGAACTGAACACAGTACTCCAGATGTGGTCTAACCAGGGCTTTGTATAGCTGTAGCATAACTTTTACCCCCTTGTATTCTAGTCCTCTAGGTATAAAGGCCAGCATTCCATTAACCTTTTTGTTTATTTTCTATACCTGTCCATGACATTTTAATGATCCATGTACATGGACCCCTAAGTCTCTTTGGACCTCCACTGTTTCGAGCTTTTCACCATTTAGAAAGTACTCTGATCTATCCTTTTTAGGTCCAATGTGGATGACCTCATACTTGCTTACATTGAAATCCATTTCCCACAGTTTTGCCCATTCACTTAATCTATTAATATCTCACTGTAATTTTATGCTTCCATCTACACTGCTTACAATGCTGCCTATCTTTGTGTCATCAGCAAATTTGGATATGTGGCTCTCTATCTCATCATCTAAGTCGTTAATAAATACAGTGACTAGTTGAGGCCTCAATACAGATCCCTGTGGGACACCACTAGTCACATCCTGCCAATATGAGTACCTGCCTATTATCCCTACTCTCTGCCTCCTGCTGCTCAGCCAATTTCCTAACCAGGTCAATAATTTGCCCTCAATTCCATGAGCTTCAATTTTAGCTAACAGTCTCTTATGAGGGAGTTTCTCAATGCCTTCTGGAAGTCCATATAAACAACATCCATTGACATTCCCCTGTCCACTACTTTAGTCACCTCTTCAAAAAATTCAATCACGTTCGTCAGGCATGACCTACCCTTTACAAATTCATGCTGGCTCTCTGATCAGCTGAAAATTTTCAAGGTGTTGAGTCACTCTATATCCTTAATTATAGACTCTAGTAATTTCCTGCAACAGGTGTTAGGCTAACTAATCTATAATTCCCTGGTTTCCCCCTCTCACCTTTCTTAAATAGCGGAGTGACATGTGCAATTTTCCAATCTAAAGGAACAGTTCCTGAATCGAGAGAACTTTGGAAGATTATAGATAGGGCATCTGCAATATTCTCATCTGCTTCCTTTAAAACCCTGGGTTGGAAACCATCTGGTACGGTTTGATGACAAAATAAATTTTGTTTGCAAATATCTTAATTTCACCTTGTGCTATTTTTGGCATGTTTGTGGTGTTATATAACATATTTAATCCTGAGTGGTTCAACAAGGAACTGTAAATAAATTCTACTTATCTGCAACTGAATTAGAAATCTTTATGCGAGGACAGCCAGACAAAATGACATGTAATAACTTTTTTTTCCTACTTTGTTACAAAAGTCCTTTAGGATCAATGGTAAAGCAGTTCAGAGGATTCTTTGGAACTTGGAAGATTAGAGAAGGTTATTACCCCCATAGCTTTTCCTTTACCTAGAGACTTGATTCTTTCCAATTATTAATTTCTTTGGTAAATTTATTTTGTTGCACTTCAGTAATGCTTTACCTGCTACAAATTGCATAATAAATAATCTTACATGATTGGAAGATTGAATTTATGAATAGAATTTGTGGCATGGCAGCATGCTGTGTGTGTGCAGCTATTTTTGGTCCTGGTGCTAGAGTTAAAAAATAGGTCAATTTTAATCCCTGCAGTTATTGTATTTTGAACCTATGGGTATCAATGTTATTAAGAGGCCTGGAATTTACTTAATATAGGTGGCAGAGGAGAAAGACTAGGAACAGAACAAACCAGACCTTTTTAGAAAAAAGGAAAAAAAAGTGCAGAAATAAAGACAGAAAATGTAGGAAGTGTACAGCAGGTCAGTCAGCATCTGGTCTTCAGTTCAGGTGAAGGGTACTGTTACAAGTTGAGGGTTTGATCTTGAATATTCTCGAATAAAGTGGTGCCAATCACTCCTGTAAGTGGTCTGAGCATCTTATGCTTAGGGGTGTGCCTGTACTTCCCAATGTCTAATTATAAAACAGCATAACCCATGGGTATAACAATACTCCCACTTGTGATCTGAACTGCATATTTGTGTCTTTCACATGTGCACTTCTGCAATCTTCTGGAAAGTAGACTGAGAAAACACTTGGTAAGACAAGGCCAGAAAGGAATCATTAAGCTGTTTATTTCATAACAAATAAACATATCGAGCAACGGTTATGATTGGACTCACTGAATTCAATCAGTACAACTTGTCTTCATATACAAAATAATGAATCGGCTCTGTTTTCTCACAACAATGGGTCATTTTGCTTGACTTAATCAAATTAACTTCTAATTGCTCTCCTGTATTCTAACCTTCTGAATCTTGTAAAAGGTTGTTCATGTAACTTTCTGTTTCAAAGCTTGACTGACTGTCTCTGTTTTTTATCTGTTGAATTAGAATCCATAATTTTTTTTCAAAGGCAGTTAATTGCTCAAAAAAGAGGAATATTAAAGGATGTGGGGGTGAGCAGGAGAGTAGGATTAAACTAAATGACTCATGGAGAAAAATACCAACACAGACTTAAATGCCCAAATGGCCTGCTCCCAGTTGATTGCTGGTAACCAGCTGGTAGGAGTGCAGAAGAGCTGCTTGGGGCAAATTTTTTTATTTTCCCCACTGATTCCACTGGAAAGCACCTGTCCTGTGCATCATGCTTCCCATGACAACATGGCTGTGTACCATGGGGCTGTTATATTATTCAATATATTTGCTGCGTGTTGTATCATTTAGTGCTGATTGCACTTTTCTGCCAAGAAATCTGCAGATGCCTTTTAATTCGAAGACTAGATCCTGAAAAATTAATTTTAGATCAGAGAAACATTTGTGAAATAGATGTCATAACCTATACAATGAAATTACTGTTCATTGTTGGAAATTTTGATAATCATGGTGATCCTTTATGTTGCTGTTTAGCAAGATGACTGTGGTGTCTACAAAATGTTGGAAATATAAAATAAATATCATTGAACACAGGTAATTTGTAATAAAGGTGCAGGTCAGCTAAGTACCAAATGCAAAAACAATATACACTGTCAAATTAAATCATTCTGTAGTAATAAGATTTTATTTGGCTAAATAATGTTGATTTTATTTGTGTAAATTATTTTCCATGCTAACAGCCCACCATATAAGATTTGTGCAAAATCAAATTTTCATAGTGAAAATGCTTGTGGTTGTCTTACTTTGTGTAAATAGTGCAAAGCTTATTTTACTGCAAAATTTACAGGTATAGCGTTTCACCGTCCTATTCATAGAATCATAGAAGTTACAACATGGAAACAGGCCCTTCGGCCCAACATGTCCATGTCGCCCAGTTTATACCACTAAGCTAGTCCCAATTGCCTGCACTTGGCCCATATCCCTCTATACCCATCTTACCCATGTAACTGTCCAAATGCTTTTTAAAAGACAAAATTGTACCCGCCTCTACTACTGCCTCTGGCAGCTCGTTCCAGACACTCACCACCCTTTGAGTGAAAAAATTGCCCCTCTGGGCCCTTTTGTATCTCTCCCCTCTCACCTTAAATCTATGCCCCCTCGTTATAGACTCCCCTACCTTTGGGAAAAGATTTTGACTATCTACCTTATCTATGCCCCTCATTATTTTATAGACTTCTATAAGATCACCCCTTAACCTCCTACTCTCCAGGGAAAAAAGTCCCAGTCTATCTAACCTCTCCCTATAAGTCAAACCATCAAGTCCCAGTAGCATCCTAGTAAATCTTTTCTGCACTCTTTCTAGTTTAATAATATCCTTTCTATAATAGGGTGACCAGAACTGTACACAGTATTCCAAGTGTGGCCTTACTAATGTCTTGTACAACTTCATCAAGACATCCCAACTCCTGTATTCAATGTTCTGACCAATGAAACCAAGCATGCCGAATGCCTTCTTCACCACCCTATCCACCTGTGACTCCACTTTCAAGGAGCTGTGAACCTGTACTCCTCGATCTCTTTGTTCTATAACTCTCCCCAACGCCCTACCATTAATGGAGTAGGTCCTGGCCCGATTCTATCTACCAAAATGCATCACCTCACGTTTATCTAAATTAAACTCCATCTACCATTCATCGGCCCACTGGCCCAATTTATCAAGATCCCGTTGCAATCCTAGATAACCTTCTTCACTGTCCACAATGCCACCAATCTTGGTGTCATCTGCAAACTTACTAACCATGCCTCCTAAATTCTCATCTAAATCATTAGTATAAATAACAAATAACAGCGGACCCAGCAGCGATCCCTGAGGCACACCGCTGGACACAGGCCTCCAGTTTGAAAAACAACCCTCTACAACCACCCTCTGTCTTCTGTCGTCAAGCCAATTTTGTATCCAATTGGCTACCTCACCTTGGATCCCGTGAGATTTAATCTTATGTAACAACCTACCATGCGGCACCTTGTCAAAGGCTTTGCTGAGGTCCATGTAGACCACGTCTACTGCACAGCCCTCATCTATTTGACCCTGAGATGAGCTTCTGACCCCATATCTGCTCCATCACCAAGACCGCCTATATCCACCTCCGTAACATCGCCTGTCTCTGTCCCTGCCTCAGCTCATCTGCTGCTGAAACCCTCATTCATGCCTTTGTTACCTCTAGACTCGACTATTCCAATGCTCTCCTGGCTGGCCTCCGATTTTGCACCCTTTGTAAACTTGGGCTCATCCAAAACCCTGCTGCCTGTATCCCAACTCGCACCAAGTTCCATTCACCCATCAACCCTGTGCTCGCTAACCTACATTAGCTCTTGGTCCAGCAATGCCTCGATTTTAAAATGCTCATCCTTTTTTCAAATCTCTCCATAGCCTCACCCCTCTCTATCTCTATAACTTCCTCCAGCCCTACAACCTTCCGAGATCTCGGTGCTCCTCCAATTCTTGCCTCTTGCCCAACCCTGATTTTAATTGCTCCACCATTGGTGGCCATGCCTTCAGCTGCCTAGGCCCTAAGCTCTAGAATTGCCTCCCTAAACCTCTCCGCCTCTCTACCTCTCTCTCCTCCTTTAAGACGCTCCTTAAAAGCTATCTCTTTGACCAAGCTTTTGGTCACCTGTCCTAATATTTCCTTATGTGGCTCGGTGTCAAATTTAGTTTCAATAATGCTTCTGTGAAGCGCCTTGGGACGTTTCACTATGTTAAAGGCGCTAGATAAATGCAAGTTGTTGTTGTTCACTGTTCTAACACTAGACTTACATACGTAAGTTACAACAAAAATGGTCCAACAAAAATTGTTTTAATTATATTGTGTCCAGTAATTGGACGACTACTTCCTTCAACTTAATTTTTATCTAAGTCACAAATTGACCAATTGTGATTATTCTTTTTGATTTTCTTTCCTCCCACTGCAGCGCTAGACAAATTACTAATTGGTATGTTAAGCTATGACCATTTTTCTTTATTTTTTAATGCCTTCATGTAGGTTTCTTAGAGAGTGAGTTTTTAAAATCAATGTCATAAGCCCAGAACACATTACATAGTTTATTTAGTTCAAATTGCAAAGAACGAATAAATGCCTCCGTTACCCATTGATTTGATATGTCAGAATAGCCATAACAGCCTTTTGACACGTCTGAAAGAGCTGAATGTAAAATGTTCAGTTGTACTGCATAGAGGGAGTTTCACACCAATATAAAGAGAGATGATCCTTATCATCGTGCAGAAATAGTCATTTAGATATCCAGTGAGAAGTGACTTGAGAAGGAAACTGAAGGCAGAATAACCAGAAAAAGTTCCCCAACCCTCAGTCTCGAGGGAATTGCAAGAATAGAAAAGAGTTAAATAACCGGGAAGAGTATATTGAGGCCACTTGCTCTATCTATTTCTTCTTTAGCTTTATGGGTTTGTGATATCTTTCTGCCACTGATTAGCTTGTGCTTTTAGATGCTGATTGACATGGTTCAAGTAGGGAGTGGTCATGAGTTGTCCCTCGAGAAAAATCATCTAATTTGCCATCATTCTGCATTATTTTAGATCTTCAGCCACCCAGCTCTATATTTAGTACATTCAGGAAGGAAGTACCAGGCGCAGTGCATACATTGTGATCGAATTCCTTGGAATAGTGATTGATGGTAAAGTTTGGTGATCAGAAAGCCTGCAGTTCCATCTGCTGAGACATTCATTTTGAGTTCATTTTTTTACTTGTGTTTAAGTGTTTATTGTTGTATATACATTTCTTTTCTAACAAAACAGTGAATCAATCTGTGTTGAAAAAAATTGGAAGCTACCCAAATTTTTGGATGGGTAAGGTTTCAGATGATAACAGTTTCGCATCAAATGGATAATTTCAATGACATGTTACAACCAAATCCTCTTTTTTCAAGTTTGCTGATGGATGCCCCTTTCTTGTGTACTTACTTTTAAATTTCCTATACCGATGCACATGACCATACATTTCTATTTACTGTAAAATGTATCTGCTAATTCTTAGCCCATCCTCTTAAGTTGTTTGTATCTCTTTGAATACTGCCAATCTCTTTTATGTATTGGGAGTATGGCTTGGTGTCATCAGCAAATTTAGATAATTAGAATACACTCCTTCACTATCTTTTTGGTTATCAATAGTGTAAACAACAAATGAACCACAATAGACGAGTGCCAAAATTAATTTCACATGTACAAGTTTGAATTCTGTTAACAGTACTCCAGGGATAAGTTTAATCTGTTTTAAAAATATTTCTTCCCTCAGGTTGAATCTTCTCCAACCAGACACTTGCATTTTAATTTTCTTCTAAAATCTTATGTAAAAATTACTGAATTTTTAATTGTACATTTTTTACAATGCTTTGTTATACAGTTAATGATTCCATTTTCACCCTTACACATTTTAAATTACTGTAAATGATCATAGAACAATTCTCTGCAATAGTTCCAGATGACATTCAGTACACTTTGTTTTTTACTTTGTAATATTCAATACTAAATGTGTTTTAGAATAATGTAGACATTTCAGCTTTACGACATTGTAAAATATAGCTTTACAGTTGATTATTAAAATGAGAGATCTTGGGAGTTTTTATGTGCTTGTCGTTGACTGTGATATAGGTCTGCACTGAAAAGCAGCAAGCGGTACAGGAAAATTGCAATGAGAGAGTGTTAAATCATTTTATTGGGTAATTCAAACATTCCATCAGATTTAACAAGTACAATATTTTAGATCCACTGTTACAAAGCTGCTGGCTCTCAATCAATTGGAGTTGCCTTTTAAGCTCAGTTCTATTGATTGTAGCAATTGTAAACTCATGATGTGAACTGCAGTTCACATCATGTTATGTTTATAGAACTTTTCTAACCATATCCTAAATTATTTTGGCTCTTGTTTCTTAGATTTCATTGGCAAGTCTCAACTGTCGAGGTGTCTAGCCTTCGCTTTCGAACAGCAAACCCTGTCTAGCAATTGCTTTTAGCTACTGGACTTATCCTATGCCTCCATAGGATCTCATTCATTCTTCCAAGCAGTAAAGCATCACATAGAATCATAGAAGTTTACAACTCTGACTCATTTTAAGTTTAAAAAAATCAAACAAATTTATTTTACAGAAGATGAGCAAGTACATCAGTAACAATTTTATAATATATATTTAGAGCAGACATTTTACCTAGCTCTTCGAGTGGACATAATATAGGGGGCTAAATTGGGCCGCATAGCGCGCCTTGTGTAGGCGCTATGCGGACTCCTAAGCCCTAAAAATGGCAACCGAGATGTGCGCACACATTTGCGACGACATCTTGGTAAAGGTGGCTGTGCACGTCCACCTAAAGAACACTGGATGCAGCATGTAAATTAGGGAGATTATTGTGCAACGTTGATTTAAAGGGACAGATGTGATTTTGAAATTCCACGCTCTAGCCAACGCACTGTCTTAACCTCACATAGCTGAACAGGTTTTAAAAGGCATGGAGGAGCCCCCACCAATGCTATTTAAAGAGATCATGCAGGAGTTACAGGTTAATTGCTGGATTATTGCTTCTGGCTGCTGATGCATTTGTACCTGTTTTTGGAGGTCTCCTATACTTGAATACTAGAACTAGGGGATATAGCCTAAAAATTAGAGCCAGGACTTTCAGGAGTGAAGTTAGGAAACACTTCTACGCGCAAAGGGTGGTAGAAGTTTGGATCTCTCTAACGCAAACGGCAGTTGATGTTAGCTCACTTGTTAATTATAAATCCAAGATTGATAGATTTTTGTTAGCCCCATATCCCTTAATACCTTTGGTTAAGTCGGGTACATGGAGTTAGGTCACAGATCAGCCATGATCTCATCGAATGGCGGAATAGACTTGAGGGGATAAATGGCCTACTCCTGTTCCTATGTTCCTGTAATAAAGTGTCAATACTCTACAGGGAGTGGGCTGGTGAGCTGACAGGCAACAGCAAGGGCACTGGCAGAGTGGCAGGGGTGGGACAAGATTGCTGTCATCCTGAGAGAGGACTGAAGGTTCACGTTCCATAGAGCCACTGCCACTTGCTGCCTCCTGTAATGCACAACCTTCTCCTGCAAGAAAGCAGAACATGTGTCGGTGAATGTCCTGCAAGATGTTTGGGTGATGTGGCTGTCATGGTTGAATAGCTACCAGTGTGTGTGACCTGTAAGTTGTGGGTGTGTGGCTTGCAACAGTGGTAATGTGTGAGGGTGAGATGAAGCATCTGATTGGAAGAGTTGAGTACTGATTGAAAGAGTTTGTTGGTGTGTGGATGATGGGGGGTGTAGTGTGTGGTGCTACTTGACAGTTGACCTCACTCACCTTGACCACTCATGTCAAAACATTGAACTTCTTCCTGCACTGAATCCACGTTCGTGGTGCCAAGCCTCTGGCATTGACCTCGTCCCCTACTGCCTCGGAAGCGTATGTCTGGAGGGCCTCTTGTCCCCCATGCAGATATAGGATGCCCCTCCTTCTGGCCACCTCTTGCACCAAGGCCTCTAGCGCATCATCAGAGAGCTTTGGTGCATGCTTTCTTGCAGGCCCAGTACAAACTCAGATCGGCAGATTGGAGGATGTGGGATGTAGTTTTTTTTATTATTCGTTCATGGGATGTGGGCGTCGCTGGCAAGGCCAGCATTTATTGCCCATCCCTAATTGCCCTCGTGAGCAATCTTTATTCAATGTTTTAAAATAACTCAACAGTTTGTAAACATAAGGACGGGACCTGCATCTGTGTTTTACGTGTGCAGTTTCTGCTCTCTGTTCAGACTCCGTGCAGAGCCGTATCTTATATTTTGTAAATATCAGAGTCCCACAAACTTTGAGCAGCCCAGTTGTTGCTCATTAAAAATTCCAGAGGTCCCATCATCACCAGACTGCACCATATTGCTGCACAGATTCGCTTCCCAATTGACTTCCACCACTTCTTGCAGCCACAACGTACCTCCTCTTTAAGAGATGCAGGCTGCCTTTAAGTGGTGCTAGCCACTCCCTATATCTGGGCCCCCTGCTGGTGCGTGCAGCCACTCAACAGTGCAGGTAGCACTGGCTGCACGCAACAATCATAGAAATCATCAGGCAGCATGAATGTTATGTGCTGCCAGCATCTCAACAACCGGGCGCTGGATGCGTTTGTTCAATATAATCTCTTCAGCATCTTTTGATATGCCATTCAGGATATCCTCATGACATATAGTGTACCTCCCTGCACTATTTGTTGCCAATTGCTATATCCCTTCATTTCCAAAATTTTCTTCCCTTCTCTCCTAGAGATGCTGACTCTATCACAAATAGCCCAAGTACTTTACCCTAGTGTACCTAGACAGTAATTGTTATCAGACTATTTGAGCATGGAGGGTATTACACTGAGCATAATCCTGTCCTCACTCAATGTTCACACACATGAACTTCCAGCAGGAAAAGCATGCAGGAGTAGGCACCTTGATTATTGTTTTTGACTTTATAATGCCAGGTATGCCAAATCCATTTTTAGATCTCTCGCTGCTGCTCTGCCTAAGATCAGCTAACTTATAACCGATCTGGAGGCCAAACCCTTCAATAGCATTATTTTCAAATAGAAAATGTTCACGGATTCTTTATCCATATCCATATTATGATATAACTCGGTTATGATTCTGGATACTTTTACTTAGGCAAGTGCTATAATAATTGGGAAGTGTCCCATTATCAATAATACACTTTCCTACAGGTAATGCCATTCAGCTCCTATATCACCTATATTGGAAAAAAAAAGCTTGTGCTTAAAAAATATATATCCTCAAATATAAAAAGCACCAGCTAGCTTTCAAATATCATTCTTGCTTTGCTGATACTTTATTGTTTTTCCTCACTATTTTCTTGCTGCAGCTGATGCTTCATGATTTGTTGCACCTCTTCCCCATCCCTCATTAGTGAAACAGTTCCTACATTTTATTCTCTTTTAGGATTCATTTCCTCTGGTTAACATTTAAATACATTTTGGTGAGTGGAAAGTGGACTTAGGCAAATTAGAAAAAAAATCACCAAAGCATTGCCAAACCCGTTCCTGGCACTGACATGACATTTGTACGTGAATCACAGTGGAACATTGAATAGAAATGGGTTGGTTAGAAGATTCCACCTGTATTCCCATCCTTCAGATAATTTCCTCAATTTCTTTCTACAGTACATATGCATATATACAATATTACTTGATAATCTCTCTATAATAGATAACTTTGCACAACAAAGGCTGCATGTTAAAGTCCTTTGTGTTGTAAGCATTTGAGTATAGAAGGAAGATTTCAACACCAGAGTAAAAACACCAACAAAATGCTTTGTGTTTGCCCTGAGAATAGTGTGAATGAAGAACTAATTTCTGGCCTGCATCTTCCTCTGATTCTCCTTCATATTATTACAGGTTTATAGAAAATGATTTCTTACAATTCTTACAGGACAAATAAAGTCATATATTGTAGAGTGCACACGCCATTAAATGCTCAGAGGATTAAATATGTCTTCATTTGGCATTAGCGGTGGTATGTTTGCTGATATTTTATTTCTACCACTAGCAGTCTTCCCAAGTAATATTGATATTACAATTTTAAAAATAAATACGATAGTCACAATGTCAGGTTCGCTATTTTGAATTTGACCAAGCTGAGAGAGCTCTGGCTGCACATTTTCTTCTGCTACAGCCTGATCGTATTTCAAGCAGCATGCTGTACAGTGATGTGCACAGAGCTCACCATCACATTTTCCACAGTACCTCACCCAGAGGGATACAGACAGGCTAGATTGAATGATCAAAATTGTTGTTGAAAATTTTTTTGTCAGGTGGCACGAGGTTACCTTAAGTTTAGAATAAATGGGGACAAAAAAGAGATACAGCTCATTTTGGATAATAGGATTCTGCAGTGTTAATCCCTCAGCAATGATTACGTTTTTGTTGATTACAAGCTAACCACCTTTCAGTGAGAACTAAAAGATCTCCTTGCTGCAGTTTCACCACCCACCTATCAGAGTGACTGTATAATTAGCATAAAGCAAAGAACATTTCTTTACTAATTATAGTCTTTGAGAAGCTGAGATAATCTCATACTATATTTTCCATTATGGTGCAGAATTGCAATTCTCGGAGGGTCTCAACTTCTGCAGTTGGCTTGGTCAGTTGTACAATGGAGAAAGTCTACATATATTTCATGACTACACGTTAGCCTTGAATTTTATTATTGCTAATCTTGATACTAAAATCAATCATGTTGATAGAAGTAGACAATGCTTTTTTCACTCTATTGTTTACAAGATGATGCCAGAGACAGATTGTCTGAATCAACCAGGTCATGTTGTCTGATCTGGTAATTAAATGGATAAGATAGCAGAAGACAAACAGCCAACCCTTCATACTCTTTCTCTCCAGGCCAATGCAATTGTTAATCACTGCACTGTTAATAGCATACTCCTACAGCCTGTGACTGGGAAGCTTTGAAATCTCTTTTTGATTGACGATTTTGATTCATTTTGAAGGTACCTTTTTAAAAGTGATACCAGCTTGACTTCAAATAACCAGCCTCGCTTCTTCAGTTCCCTTCTCTTTGTACTATAGGGATTTCATGAAATGTCTTTCTTACTTAAAAGCTTTTCATCAAACTGATGTGGGCCAAGGTACAGAAGTTATTGTCAAGTACTGCAACAGCTTCAGGACTTTAATTGATTTAAAACACTGTTGAGAAGTGATGTATTCATTTACTGTACTGATGGACCGTCAAGATACCATCTCAGCAACAAGGAGGCTCCTAGTGAAGATTTCAGTCACTACTGTCTTATTGCTCTTGGCCTGTTGAATTGCTGACATTTGATACTGTTCTTGGCAGGCTTTGAGCTCGATGTATCATTGCTCTGTCAATGAGGATCGTTGTAAACAATTTTACAACACCAAGTTATAGTCCAGCAATTTTATTTTAAATTCACAAGCTTTCGGAGGCTTCCTCCTTCGTCAGGTGAACGATGTGAATCGATGTGAATGAGGATCGTGGCTGTGGCAGTCTCTTTTCAGCTCTCCTGCAGCTGCCCAAGTCTACTTCTAGCTGACTGTGGTCTGCTGTTTATATCCACATCACTGGTACACTCAGTTCCCCAACTTCATTTTTAAAAAGAAAAGCTTTGAAGATTTGCCCATTGTATAATATTGTGTCAGGGGCCGAAGTTTTGTTTGTTTCCTGGTGACCCAGTGTCTTGACCAATTGATGCCAAGCTCTTCCTTGCTCAAAAAGGTGATTTTTTCCCCTCATCAGTGGATTCTCAATGACATACTCCTGCTTAGCACCACAACACTGTCTACATAAACAAAGAAAAAAAGAGTGAGAGGGAGAAAGGAAAAAGTAGCATTAAAGGGGCCAAACTGAAGGGAAGAGCTGTTACAAAAAATCTACAATCACCCGTGATAAGGTCAGATGCCCCAGCCTCTAATGCTTTTCGCTCCCCCACCTAAACTTCATTCCATTTTCATCCACCACTTTATTCTTCCACTGACTCCCAAGGCTCCTGGTTTTTGGACTTAATTTCTGCTCCTCTACTGAATTTATCTCAGGTCCTTATATCAATCTTCCCTCCTCCACTATTTCTGTGGGCCCTTAGATTAACCTCCATTGGCTCCTGATTCATTCTCTGTTCATTCCTTTGGCTCCCTGAATCCACGGGCCTTTTTGGATCAACCTCCACTAGCACTTTGGTTGATACTCTGCTCCAAGGCAACTCTTGTCTCTACCCTTATCCTCTACTAGCTTGGAAATTGGCTTCTTTACTTAGATGACTGGTGGCTGCTTCGCCCTTCCCCCCCCCCCCCACCTCCCCCATTCTTCACCGCTTGTCTACATTTGGTCTTCATTGCACCTCTACCACCTGGCTTTCAGATTTTGGATTGATTATCTTCTCTCCTCATTGTCCTCCATCCGAAATTTGCCGCTGCCTCATGTCGATCTCTGTCATTTTTATGTAACTTAGGTTTCCTTTGTGCCCATTTGTGTGTGCACCTTTTCCGTGACACTGGACCAGCACCCAGTACTCCTGTTTTCGCCACTTCAATATGTTTTGGGCCCTCCTCTTCTCTCTCTTCCTCCACTTACCCATCACTACTCCACATAGGAACATCTGTTCTGCCGTCCTATGCTTGCATCCCCCTTGAGTGAGCCCATTGTCTCTCTGTCTCCCTCAGCATTCTTCACCAGGCCCATTGCTGGCTCTTTCAGAGCACCAACTGTAATTGCCCCATCCTCTGCTGTCAGTGATCATCTTGGCCAGTGCACACCTCACTTTTGTGAACAAGGGCATTTCTTGAACTATTTGCTTTAAAACTGGTCCTGTATTGGGAAGTGGAGACCTATAACAAGTTAATGGAAATGGAGGAAAAATTTTGTGCGAGTTTAAAAGGGATCATCAGATCACTTGAGGTTCAAAGGCTATGGACTATGATGGAGAAGTGACATTCAAAGTAAGAGAATAAAGGAAACAGGATATTTTTACAGGATATAGTAGTGGTTGAGCTACTGCAACCAATTACACCATTCAGATCCAGTCAGGTACACAAAGCTACCATCACTGAAGAGTCCTTATTAACTGACATACATGCTGTTGAGTACTGAATAATATAAAAAAAGTAAACTTGTTATTCAGCCGCGCTTCCATGTATAATACTACATTATGGAACTAATGATAGACTGGATGATCGACTGGCTCAAACCATGGCATTGTCAGTCACTCAACCTGCCTGTTCTAAATTCCCCAGTGAAAGCATGTGTACAATGTATTGTCATATGACAATGTCTTTTTATATTTGTAAGTAAATGTCAGTCAACGCCTTTGAGTATGAAGAAACTGTCTATTTTTTGTTGTTTTAAAGTTGAAGCAATGTCAGTCCAAGTTGACAGTGCAGGAAAATGCAGTCTGTCTCATGAGGGTGTTTGCAATCATGTCAAGATGCCCTCAATCAAATGTCAAAGGATACTTGGAAGACAGCCAGTATGTGTGGTTATCTACAGGCATGACTCTTGAACAGGATAAATTAAATTCAAATGTAGCACTTTGAGATAGCACACTGGGGCATGACATCCTGCCCAGATCACAATGGAGGGTGATTATCTACTGCAGCTATGCTGGGTCCTGCAAACAATCTGAAAGCACAATTTAACAGACTGTAACTTATCAAGGCTTGTTATAGGGATGCTGCTTGTAGTTATCAGAACCTGTTTGCCTGTGAAGATGTGATTGACTACACTCACTGCGGGTTTCTATGTGTGCCTGCAAGCAAGGCTCTCTTATTTTGTTGGTTTGAAAAAAAAGAGACCTTGCCTTATCAGTACTGGAATCAATCCTAATGAATTAATAATTGACATTTTGTGGTGTTGCGAAGTGCAAAAACATTTGTGCCATGCAAAGTAAATCCTTTCAGCATGTGTGCATCCTTTTGCAATACTGGAAGCCAAATTCGGCATAAATCACTGCCACTGAGTGTTCTTGCCCCAGGGTTCTCTCATGTATTTTTAATGGGTCTTTGGAACTGAGTATCTTTGCGTTGACATGTATTGGTTTCAGAAATGACAGCTGTGAACCTAAAGTTTTGAGCACATAATTCACAGAAGACTTGGTCTATATTTTATTATCTAACTCCAACTGATAACTAATTGGAGTTTGTTAAGTGTTGGCAGCATGTGGACACGCAGGGGGTGAAATTGGTCTTTGACAGTAGCGCAAAACGGGCGCCAGTGAATCGGTAGTCCATATTACACCCCGCCCGATTTCCTGCAATGGGGAAGAAAATCAGGCGGAGTTTAAAACAGGCGGCCGATTCGCTGTCGCCTGTTTTGCTCTACTGCCAAAGATCAACTTCAGCCGCGCGGTATCTGTGAAAATAGAGAAACACTGAGGTTGCTGTCAACCTGAAGGTTTTTAGTTAAAACATAAAAGAAATTAAATCTTATGACATAGGCTAGCATAGAATCAGCTAACAAGACTATTATCATTTTGTAATATTTATTTTGTTTACCACACCCGTAATTCAGCTGATGCAACATCCCTTTGGAATAGTTGGAGTGACAGATTGTCATTTCTGACCTTGTGTGTCACCTGACTGGGAAGTAGAGCCAAGGTGCAGTCAGGTGGAATGTGCAGTTACGGTCTGTTCAGCCCCACCCACATTCAGAGTGCCAACCCTATTGTATAAGCAAGAGTGGCATTCTGCTTAAAATCAATGGTTTATTTTTAAATACAGTTTTAATTAGCAGTATTGATAGTAGTAACAGAAAATCTCCTATTATTTTGTGCCAATAATGGCAGTGTAAAGTGAGCAACGCAAGCCAGAAGTATGAGTAGAGATTGGAATGCTGATTTCCTCCCCCATTTCATACTATTCGACCACTTCCAGCCAGGCACAAAGTCAGCACTCAGCGGTTTTGCTGGAAACTAGCAAGATGCTGATTTTAATATTATAATAAAGAGGATAATGAGCTGCTGAGGGTGGCACGCCTGCATCTAGGATAAACATCAGAAGTATGCTCACTGAAAATAGGAATCCAAAACTTTGGAAAGTAGAAAGGGAGTGCACACTTCCTTTAACGCTGCACTTCCCAGTATGACAGGACTGTACAGCCTAATTTTAAAAGAGTTTTTGAAAATGTTCATTTTTCATTTGTTTGCCCTCTAGAAACCACTAGGGGTTAGTGTGCAGTTTACACCTACTAATTCCAATAACACTCAAAATATCAGCAGGAGTTTCTGCATGGGATTTATTGTATGTTTTTATGTTTCATGGAGGAAGAGGAGGATAAATGAGGGGGGTTATCCGCAGCTCAGGTTACATCATAGGCACATTTACCACACCATCAACTATCCTCCAAGCCACATATATCAACTGAGGTGATGATACCCTTTCTATGTTTGAGGAACATTATCCCAGGAAGTTCAGCTTCTGTAGAGAGGCATGCAGACCTCCACTTATGCTCCATTGCAGGCATGATATTGCCATTAGTAGTGATGGCCACTATTGCCCTCAGTTTCGACAGGCTAGGATCCTTTCAAGTGCCCACACCTGCCAGTCTGCCATCCGTAAGTTTGTACAACAGGTGACCGATGCACAGTTTGCAGGATCCAGCCAAATGATTGCCTTCCCAATCAGTAGCCGCATGCCCATGCTATGAATTTCTAATGTATAGCAGGATTCCCTTGAATCCAGGAGGTTCCAGATGGTCACTAAAAAAATCCCCAAGGTGATGCATCTACACTGGTGCTTGGATGGGTAGAAATAAGCAATGGTAGCTGGTGTGAACTGTCTGGGAGGTCTGCGGCAGTGGTCTGATGAAATTTCTCCTGCTGGACATCCAGAAAAGGGAAAGAAAATTATTTACAGTGGTTAAACCACATGCAAATTGAGTTCTTTGAGAATTTGTCACACATTCTGATGCTTGAGCAGAATGATTGAGGTCTCTGAACTTCTTACATACTGAAGCCATGTCCTTTGGGGCTTACTTTATGCATTGACATGGGTTGCCACCTCCTCCCATGCATTTCGGGCCACTCTACTATGGGGACTATGACCTTGGCTGCCAAATACAGCTACCATCTTGAAACCTACCTGCTTTAACAGGACCTCAGTGCTGCCATCTGAGAACGATGGGACTTTCGGTACTGCTCCTTTAGTCTGTTCCATCTTCTACACTATTCTATTGTAAATCTTGCCTCCACAAACTTTTCCCCCATTAGGACTCAACTGTAGGCTTTTAAAGTGGTGACCTCCCAATACAGGTATTGCACACACTGGGAGCTCGCTTGTTTAAAGTTAATCAGTGTGTCATGAAATTCTGAACAAATTGGCAATTGTGAAGCTCACTGTGTCCACCTCTGACCCTGGTACACGCTTGGACTGAAGATGTTAATTTCTTTAATTGATTATAAATGCTAATTTGGTTTTGGATGCCTGTCAACTCATCTTTTTTTCAAGGACTTCTGGTGGTGGTGGTCGTGGGATGGGGGGTGAGGGTGTTGGCAGTGGAATCATGGTTCAGCACCATAGCTGCTCAGCAAACCCCTGTGCTTTTTAGAATCAATCTGCGTCTTTTGTTTGCCAACTAGCCTCTGAATAAATAGCACAAAAATCACACATAACACGGCCCTGGGCAATAAAATAAGGGGAAAAAAGTTGTTTCTTAGTAATGGTCTCTTAGACTGCAAGCAGTGTGACTTGTAGAGAAGAAATCTCAGAGCATAATACAGAATGAAAGGAGCTTACAATGATGTTGCTACTTTTGATGCAGTCCATGTTTACCTTTTATGCTTGTTCTGTGGAAAAAGAGATTGCAGTTACAGACCACGTCTTTTGTCTGTTTTCCTCCTTTCACATGACTTCAGGTGTACTTGTTTCAGGGTTTTGTCACTGTCAAAGTCTTCTGGGATCAACAGTGGTCGACTTTGTATTGCAGTGTAATTAGATTGCTAAGAAAATGTATGCTTGGTTCAAAATTTCTGCATACAGCTTAGTGTCACCATTTTATACATGCAGACCTGATGGAGGACAGTTTGCCTTGCGGTTTAATTGAAAGGGACATTCCAAAGTAGTAACAAAGAGTCACTCACTGGTACCTCACCAGCTGCTGGAAGCCAGAATGATCAGGAATGTTGCACTTCCCACACAAGGGCAGTGAACTTTAGGAATTTCGGGAAACCCAGGCTTAAGAAACTTGAGCAAAGGCAGACTTTCAACCTCATTCTTTATGAGGAGCTAAGATGACAAGTTTGCTGAACGATGAATAATTTTCATTAATACAAGATAGAAAAGGAAACCATTAACCTTTTTGTCAGGATTTAAAACTGCACACTTACATGAAAATGACTCATGGTTCCGGATTTGCATTGTGTAATCCTTTAGTCTTTTTTGACAAGCTGTTTCCAACGGTAGATGGAACAAGTATAGTTGTCAGTGTTAAAATTTTGTGTAGCTCATATAGAATTAAATGGTACGTATTAGCATAAAATTGATACAGGAAAGGAAGTATATAGTCAAGAGATATAGCAAAGTGAAGAGTTTCACTATACCATTTCACTAAAGAGCTGTTTGAGAATTGGAAAAAGAAGATACATATTGGTAATCTGGAGTTGCCTTTTATAAATCTTGAAAATATATATTACTGACTTTTATTAAATGATGAGAAAAAAGAGCGTTGTGGACTGTGACCCTTAGATCTTGGTTCTGCCATGCTTTTGAAATAAATGATTTGTCAATTAGTTTTTGTCCATTAGGAGAAATCATTAATTTCCACATATCCTACATTGGGACTTGAACTGGGCTGACTCATCTTATTTCATGGTAGTGCAGGTATTTGAGGTAAGGCTGTGAGGCTGTATTATGGAGTAGTAATTTTCCAAACCAACTGATATGTTTCAACAGCAGAATGAGCAACTTGTGCCTTCAGGCAATGTTATAATGGCCTGAAGCTACTATTATTCTTGCAGGGGAAACACCTGAGTGCATCAGCCAGCAATCTCTATAGATAGTTACTGATGCATAATGTTTAGAATTGCATTCATTTCATACAATATTGTTAAACCATTAGCATCTTTTAAAGAATCTATAGAATACCTTTTTGTCCTAATTTGAAAGTAGTTAGTCCCCCCTTTCAGTTGTCAACATAAGAACATAAGAAATAGGAGCAGCAGGAGGCCATACGGCCCTTCGAACGTGCTCTGCCATTCAATAAGAACATGGCTGATCTTTGACCTCAACTCCACTTTCCCGTCCGATCCCCGTATCCCTTGATTCCATAGAGTCCAAAAATCTATCAATCTCAGCCTTGAATATACTCAACGACTGAGCATCCACAACCCTCTGGGATAGAGAATTCCAAAGATTCATAACCCTCTGAGTGAAGAAATTTCTCCTCATCTCAGTCCTAAATGGCTGACCCCTTGTCCTGAGACTATGCCCCATAGTTCTAGACTCTCCTGCCAAGGAAATCAGCCTCTCAGCTGGAAATCAGCCTCTCAGCGGGAAATCTACCCTGTCAAGCCCTCTCAAAATCTTACATGTTTCAATTAGATCACCTCTCATTCTTCTTAACTCCAGAAAGTATAGGCCCATTCTACTCAATCTCTCCTCATAGGGCAACCCTCTCATCCCAGGAATCTAGTGAACCTTCATTGCACCGCCTCTAAGCAAGTATATCCTTCCTTAGGTAAGGAGACCAAAACTGTACACAGTACTCCAGGTGTGGTCTCACCAAAGCCCTGTACAATTGCAACAAGACTTCCTTACTCTTGTACTCTAACCCCCTTGCAATAAAGGCTAACATACCATTAGCCTTCCTAATTGCTTGCTGTGCCTGCATGTTAACTTTGTGTTTCATGTACAAGGACACCCAAATCCCTCTGAACACCAACATTTCTTAGTTTCTCACCATTTAAAAAATATTTTGTTTTTCTATTCTTCCTACCAAAGTGAATAACCTCACATTTCCCCCATTATACTCCATCTGCCACCTTCTTGCCCACTCATTTAAGCTGTCTGTATCCCTTTGCAGACTCTGTGTCCTTACAGCTTACTTTCCCACCTAGCTTTGTATCGTCAGCAAACTTGGATACATTACACTCAGTCCCTACATTTATGTCATTAATATAGATGTTAAATAGCTGCGGCCCAAACACTGATCCTTGTGGCATCCCACTAGTTACAACCTGCCAACCTGAAAATAACCTGTTTATTCCTACTCTCTTTTCTGTCCGTTAGCCAATCCTCTATCCATGCTAATATATTATCCCAACCTTTTATGTGGTATCTTTTGAAAATCCAAATATACTACATCCACTGGTTCCCCTTTATCTACCCTGCTACTTACATCCTCCAAAAACTCTAATAGATTGGTCAAACATTATTTCCCTTTCATAAAACCATGTTGACTCTGCCTAATCATATTATGATTTTCTAAGTGCCCTATGCATCCACTATCTCTGCAGCCACCTCTTTTAGAACCCAAGGATGTAGACCATCAGGTCCAGAGGATTTGTCAGCTTTTAGTCCAATTACTTTTCCAGTACTTTTTTTTTACTAATATTAATTCCTTGAAGTTCCTCATTCTCATTAGACCCTTGGTTGCCCACTATTTCTGGTATGTTTTTTGTGTCTTCTACTGTGAAGATAGATACAAAATATTTGTTTGCCACATCTCTGCCATTTCCTCATTCCTCATTATAATATTTTGTGTTTCAGCTTCTAAGAGACCCTCGTTTACTTTTGTGTTATTACACAAGCGCCATTTGCCTGGCTCGGAGGGTGTGGGGGGGGTGGGGGGCGGGGGGAGGGGGGGAACAGGGTGTCACAGAGCTGCTTTTGGACCTCTGTTATAGAATCTTACAGCACAGAAGGAGGCCATTCGGCCCATCATGCCTGTGCCTACTTTTTGAAAGAGCTATCAAAATTAGTCCCACTCCCCTGCTTTTTCCCCATGGCCCTGCAATTTTCTCCCCTTCAAGTATTTATCACTGCTGCTCTGTAACTATTCACTAGGAGGGGTGTGTGCAAGGTACAAGGGTTAACACACTGTTTAATTCTGCTCAGGTGCTGCGTGAGGAATCGGTGCAGCACCCACGACCTTCTACTTCAGAGCACAATGTGCTGCGCTAAATCAAAAATGTTTTAAAATCAAATAAACTCTGTAAAAAGTATTATTACAAGTTAATGCATAAAATCTGCCATGTAGCACAAAAAAGTTCTAAAAATATTTTGAATATACAAATTAGACTCCGTTTCTAATGTCCAGTTCGATAGAATTTTGTAAGGCTTAATGTCATATGGATTCTATGACGGAATGATTAACATTTTTATAATAGTCCATGAAAATACTTAGCTCTGAGTTGAGCATGCTTGACTTAACTTTAGCTTGACTCAACTTTAGTGCTACTTGAAATAACAGCACATTTTGTTTTGCATTTTATAAAAAAAATACTGAGCTCTATTTGGTCACACAATTTTCTTTACAGAATAACTATTCCTTCTTTCAGTGTGAAACCAAATTATATAGATCAATATGCCAGTAGTAAGATAAGAATATGTTTAAAGCAACATTTGGCTCATAACCATGTATTAATTAAAAACATGACATTATTTAATAGCATGACATCAAAGCTGCATGCACCTGTGTTTAGGCTGATGACTATATAAATGATGAATATAAATGTACATTGGTCATTTGTCTGTAGACGGCTATCACAGTCAAGAGTTAACATTTTGCTGAAAATCTTTTTTATAAGTTCACTAAAACCCTTTATAATCTAACCAATAGCTAAATAGAGCCTAACCTCTTTGAATTTTTCTAAATATATAAAATGCAATGTAAAATGGGTTGTCATTTCAAAGTTGTTCTTAATATTGAAACAAGCACTTTCAATTCAGAGGTATGTATCTTCATGTACTGTTAAAAGAATGTAAGAAATCATTCTGTTAGATAACCAACATTACATTAAGCCAAACATAAATGAAGTACGATTAAACTGGATGCTAAACCCAATAAAATAGTTTGGTTCAAATGTATTCTAATTTGGGTATGTTTTATAATTTTTTTCTGAAGTTTTAGAATCTAACACTAATGCCAGGGTCTGAGGGTTAATGTGAAACATTCTGCCTGAATTTTTGCTATTTAGAGTGTCTTCTGACATTAGAAAAATGTATTTCTGATCAGTCGGCAGTTACTGTATGATTTATAACAATGCATTTTTCCATTAAGGTAAAATAAGATGATGTACAATCACAGTATAAGTTTTCAGTGTAGGGTGTTAGAAGTTGCCAGCAGCCCTCACCACATGCTGTTAGATTCTCATTGCTTACAAGCTGGTCGGACATTTGAACAGATGGCATTCAGATCAGATGATGAAACACATTGGCTGCAATAACAATAACACACTTTTTCTTGTCAAGTTACTCTAGGCTACTGTCCAATTTATTTATTGTCCTTCAAAAGCAGCTGTTTGTACAGCCATGAGCTTGAGCTTGAACAACTTAGTAACACACAAGAGGTGAATTTCCTCGGGGCTTCTCTCGCTCCGCCACTGTAACTTTGGTGGAAACTCCGCTTATGTGAGTAACCAGGGTTTTCGCCGAAGTTACAGTGACAGGGAAGACCTGAGGAAATTTCCGGTGATACTTTCTGGAACAATTTTTAGTGAGATGCACTGAAAGTTTTGTATTGGTATTATCAGGTATTGTTTCTCTATTGTAAACCCTAAAAATTAATGACTCTCAGTGCAGCACTGCTGTACACATTGACTTCTGGATCTCTGGTTCTGCATTGAGTTTATTCATTTACTGTAAACTAGTAAGCCTTGGTATAAAGTGCCAGCTTGCACTGTGTGGTGGCGCAATTTGCTGTTTTCCCACTGTTTCCGTATATGCGCACATTGATATTTTAGGGTTTACGATTCGAACTGTGTTGCTACATGTAAAGCTATCCTTCTCTGTAACACTGTGATACATCAGTGTGAATTCAGTCTCCCAAGGGAGGCACTCAACCATAGGTAATCATCCAGAATGTCGACGTATATCAAAATATCAACCAATTCCATTCCATAGGTGACTTATCCGTTGCCCTAACAACCCAGGAACCATTTTGTACCACACAGGGTTTGATTTATCTTTGTCTGTCTTCATTTTTATAACCAATCTTAAACAGACATCTATCCAGCATGTCCAGAACTTGGGTGAATGGGGGAGGGGAAACATTGTGTTTTCTAATTTTACTGTAAGTCTGTTATGTTTGAAGTTACAACCTCTGGTTCGCCTTAATACAGTGCAAATTAAATAACATACATATATCCGTAAGTAGATACCATAATGCATCAAGCAGTTTTAGATGTAAACATTCTTGCATCACACACAATCTCCGATATAAGCAACACTGCATCATACACACTCTGAAATGCTAGCATCAGCCTGCACTGTACACAATCTCATACACTTCCTCAAATGTAAGACTGCCTATAATAAGGGGTCCAAACTGTGGCCTGTGAGCTACATGCAGCCCCTGACCACCCCAGCCTTTGAAGCCCAGGTAACTCTATCCTACATTCTGGAATGTGCCTTTGCAAGGAAGGTCTGGAGAGAGATGCAGTGGTATCTGTCCAGGTTCGTCCCGAGCAGTACCGTAACACAGGACTCTGTGCTCTACGGGCTGTTCTTGGGGACGCACACTGAGATGGACATTGACTGCTGCTGGAAGACCATCAACTCGGTGAAAGATGTCCTTTGGTCTGCCCGAAACTTGTTGGTCTTCCAGTGCAAGGAGCTGTCCTCGACTGAGTGTTGCAGACTGGCACATTCCAAGGTCCAGGACTACGTGCTCAGGGACGCATTGAAGCTGGGTGCGGCCGCCGCAAAAGCTCTGTGGGGAAAGGCAACTGTTTAAAGCCTTCCCGCCATTGTATACCGAGGGGCTGCAATCAGGGAAAAACCACCTCGGGCAGAATGTAAAATTCAAATTGATGTAATGTACTCGCAATAAATCTGTATTGAGTGTGATGCAATGAGGCACCCTAGAGTGTCATGAACTGTAATTATGTACAATGTGTTCATTGAACTGTACTTGATGTAACCTGCAAATTGTATAATCTGTATTGTGTATGTTTGGAAAGTGATATGACAACTGTATTGTATGTATTGTTGCAAATTTTATGAATAAAGTATATTTTTTGGAAAAAAAAATCTGTTCTTATCAGTTTAATATCTGATGCGTCCCCTATCTGGGGACCATATATTAAATTGATTTTTGGAACAGGGAGATGGAATAGGGGCTTGCTCCATCCACTCCATGCATCGATCCAGTATTGCAGTGTCTCTGGGAATGGTGCACCTCCCTGTGGGGAGATATTCAAAAGAAAAAACAGGTCTTTCCCAGCGTCTCTGTATGTGTGTATGTATTATTACTGAGAATAAAGCTGATATATCGCACTTAAAAAAAAACAAAATTTGCACTCATAATTTCCACAAGTGCTGTCCCAATCTCCCGCCATCACTTCAGCGGGAGATTGGCGGAGAGGCTGGAGAAACAGTGTAAATGTTTACCTACTTCTGCATGGGTTCCACCCATGTTTCGTCAAAGTTACAGCTTGAGATCTGGAGAAGTCCGCTGAAATTCTACCCCATTGTTCTTATTCGGTGGTTTGTACTGTTTGAAATTCGCGGCCCTGAAAGTTTGGAAAGAGCTGCTCTTAGCAGTGTTGCCTCATTGATGGATAAATCCTAAATCTGAACACAAAGACCTGTTACTATCGGTGACTTGAGATATAAACAATTTAACGGGAGGGTAGATATGTGGCCCAGAAGGCTCCTTGGTACGCACCTACGCCACCCACTAAGTCAAAAAGGTTATAAAACCCTGATTTTTAATGTCTAATAATTCACTTATTTTTTTCAGGACGTGCACACTGTCCCAGCAAGAACTCGGAAGTCTGCCATTAGTGGCTTTTGGTGTCTGACACTTGGATTGGTTATTCTTCTTTCTGGATTAGTCTTGGGGGCAGTATATGTCTACAAGTACTACTTTGTCACTCGGGTATAGTATATATTTTATTGACTGAAAATTTAATGATTCTTAAAGTATGAAAAAAAACTGTTCGACTATAATGAAATGACACCGCAACTTCAAATATTCAACAAGGATTCAACATTCCCAGTGTGTGGCATTGATTAGCAAGAGATATCGGGACTGATTTTTGTTTCCCTACCATCATGCTCATGCTGAAAAATGGAGCAGTAAGCAGATTATATTTTTTTTTTTAAAAACCTACCGCCCATTGGCGCCCGAGGCCCGCCCGACTTGATTTTCGAGCAAGCCTCAAAATAGGCGGCCAGTGCTCCCACCCAAAGAAAGGTGAGAGCTGTATTAAAATAGGACCCTGACCCAATTTGCAGGCGCCCATCGGTACTTAACATAGAGCAGCCTAACCAGTGGTCCTTATAGGGAATGCTAGAACCTGCTCTCAAATGCACAAAAACACCTGTGGCACTGATTTATTTGTGGCTAGGAGGAGCCTACTGCCAATCCTTTAATGCCCTGCCACCACAGCACTGTTTTCCCCTATAAGTGTGCACTTCGTGCTCAGTACCACAGGAGAGTCACCAGATTCCCTCTTCCCACCCACCCACGAGATACCTGTCAGTATTCATTGAGCATTGGCAGCTCGCCTATATTATGCGGATAAGGCCCGACTATGAAAATGGTTTGGGCCTCCCGCTGGTGCCAATGGGCAGGCGTAGCCCACTACTCGCCTGATTTGCGCGACAGTTGAAAATCATCCCAATCTAGTCAAGTGTAAGTCCAATAATGATCCAGTGAACTGGTGCTGTATGTACTGATGCCACCCTCTTCTAATGGAATATGTTTGTAAATGCTGTTTCAGTTAAAATGTTTATGAATGCGTTCTCTTATAGTTACTGTCTACATCTGAAACTGAGACCTTCTCTTGACAAAACATGATCATTGGGTTATGCTTGTGCTGAAATCTCCCTTTTAATGAAAGAGAGGCATACCCATTTTTTCTCAGAAATCACGTATTTCAAAGCTGAATATGCCTGCAATTTCATTAGCTTGTCATTAATTATTTAGAAAAACAGTCATTAATTTTTGCATTTTTCATTAAAAAAATTCTTGGTTTTATTTTGACTATTTCTCTTCGTTCAGATGTTTTTCAACTCCTAATTTGTGGATGTCATAGTCTTTTTGACCATCTAATTGGCACCTTCTATTTAAACCTTTCAATGTACATCTCTTGATTCGGTGCTAGTTAATTTGGAGAAAAACACTAATATTTGTTAGCAAACCAAGTCAATGTCTTGATGCTATTCCTCAGTTTTTAATGGAGTTTAAATGTTAAGTAGAAATGTAGTTAAAAGATTTCAGATTGTGCTAATTGATTTGCTGCTTTTTAAACCCCTTAATCTTCTGTTTCTTTGATTTTCAATAATAATCTACCAATTTGATCAGTAATTACATCTATAGAGGATTATGGTTCTTTTTTCCATTCTACTAGATTCAGTAAATTCTATCAGTTTAAGGAAAACATAAATCCAGTATTTGACCAATTTCAAAACACAAATAAAAGCAGAAATGAATTTGAGGACTGGAGCATATTACAACCTTGTAAAGAGTATGTTTCAGCAACTCGCGAGGTGTGATTATCACTTTGAGAATTTAATACAGTTCTATAAATCATTAAACTATTAGAAAAAGGTGACATAGTTCTCATAGTGAATACCCAGGGCTGCGATTGCTGCTGATGAGGTATCTGGGCAATTTAATAGGACCTCATGTGAAAAGCTATTGAAATAATTCCAATATATTTTCATTTGAAGTCATCTGCACTGCAGTATGCAATATAATTCAAGGATTGAAACTTTTTAATGGAAAACAGTTAACATTGATTTTTCATCAATAACCTATTGACATCAATTTACCATGTATTCTGGAATACACCAAAATTCTAGAAATTTGATTGCTCAACAGGTTCTATAATGATGCACATTTCTTTATACATCAATTTTCTTTCATGTTAAACCACTTGAGACTACAACTTTTTCTAAGGCATGTAATACTTTTTCTAAGGCATGTAATACTTTTTCAGAAATACACAAAGTACCAGCGGATAAGATTCTTTATTCATCAACTCATGTCGATAAATACCATATCTTTTAACTGTCTTGTTTTAATTGAGATCTCCTGACATTAAGCAGTGTCTCTGAGAAAACAGCAGAATGTAAAGGTCTCCCAAGGTGGCAAAATTAGCTGATTTAAAAACCCGCTCCCAATCCAAATATGAACCTGAATTCCACCCTTTCGAAACATTGCAGGTTGACCAGTATGAGAAAATTTTTCTATTCACAGAACAGACATCTTGGAAGCTCCTAGGTGACCAGATTTATTTGAAAGAAGAGTCGATTGTTACATAAATTAATATGGATATATAAATGATATTTTATTTATGGGAGAAGAACTCAATCTGAAATTAATAAAATGGCATACCTTTTTAAATACTTTACATATGCAGTACCCCAGCGTCCCCCCGCCCTACTTTCCCAGGGTAGCAGTAAGATTAATAGAAGGCAATACTGCTTAATAACCACAACTTGGTACCTCAGAAATTAAAGTGCTTGCTTCCAAACCAGTATGGACTCATCTCTTTGGCCAGAACGCAATGATTTGTCAGATCTTCTGTCCACTGGGTAAAGCACCTAAAAATAGCAGTGTTCAGTCTTGGCTAGAGGCAAAAACTGATCTGCTGGTTGGCCTACTGCAAGTAAATCTGCTGATTGTTATTGAGGAATATTTGTAGTATTGATAGAAAATTCCAAGGCCTGGACAGCCTGTCGTTCTTCCCAGATGAAGCAGATCAAATGGAGGTAAAAGGCTTTGTAGAAAGGCAAGTTGTGGAAAAAAATTTGAGCGTGAATAGAGAAAATGAAAAGCAATGCACTGGTACTGTCACTAGGCTAATGAGCTTTCCTCTCTGTAATATGGGATAGTACGAGAGATGTAAATTATACAAAGTAATTGAAGCCTTACCAGTGAATTCATGCAAGAGTATTATCAATCTGAAGGACACTGGATTTTGTATTAGCAATATAGTCCATTTCACAGAAGATTGTAGATATTTAATTCATATGATTAAGATAAAAATCCTTTACATGAAAACAAGTCAAAATCTAATGGCTAATTGCATTTGAAAAGTGAATGTGATCTGCTTCGTTATTTAGCTGCATGACAAAATGGAACGTAGCACGAGTCAGTGATTTAATCAACACACATGACATTCACTGGAGCATTAAAGGTATTCCAAACCATAACAAAACATTTCAAACGGTATAGCAATAAAATAAAACATTGGAAATGACTGGGAATAGTATAAAATGGAAGTCAAGATTGATATCTAAAAAAGAAAAGTTAAATAGATTTATTCTGTAATAACTTCTTCAAAATTTGTTATATGGTGCAATTATGTAAATTAGGTCCTTATGTGTAGCACTGAAGCCACAATGATTGTGATATTTACCAAACTGTGATTTTCCAGTTACAGTTTTCAGTAAGTCCTACTGGTAGATGGATAATTTAAGTCTAAACATTGATTTTTAAAAAAATCAGTAACTGTAGGATCAATTAGTTACAGCTATCACTTTCAGCTAAGTGAAATGATATAGAGACAAGCTATTTTTAGATGCTTTATCTAGCAGACAGAACAAGAAATTACGCATCACCACACTTTTGAGAGGCAGATTTGAGTGTCAGCCTGCTTTGTAAACCAGCACTTTAATCTTTGGGTTGCCAGGCTGAGGTTATTAAGCAGTATTTTCTTGGATTAGTCTTATTTTTAGTGCACAAGGCTTCTGGGAAGGAAAGGAAACTGGTTATGTAAAATATTCCAAAGGGAATGATATATTATTAAGTTTAGACTGAGTTCACCTTGGTCAGATAAACGAAGTATTGTCTATATATCCAGATTGTTCTTTGACTGAATTTACTGTAATTCTCAACTCTTGCATCTATTGATGAAGCTCCACTTCCTTGAAATGCAAAAGCATCAGTTCGGTCTCTGGATTTTTTTTGGTGAGGGAGAGAAAGTATTTAGTGTTCATCCAGATGTGTTCATGCTAACATTAAGAAATTAGACATTTTTCTATCTTTTGGTGGCAGTATCAGCATTAAGCATTCCCTGGTTAGCTATAACATGCATCAGTTGGTAAAGCTTCTTGTGTCCCTGTTGTTATGTGTTGGTGGCGTCATAAATATAGTGGGAAGATTTCTTATTTTTGCCATTCCTAGCAAAATCATAAAACCATTCTTTTAGAATCTTTCCACTATGTTTAGAATGTTGCTAATAAGTAGAGTCGAGTGGAAATCTTCCCCAGCCTGTCTTAACTGCAGACTTAGAACATCCCCTTCTCCGAGACCAGTGTGACATTTCCATCTCTAACACGAATCGGCCTTGTGCCATCTCTAAGTGAGACTGACTATTTGCTGCCTGTTGTTGTTGGATTATGAGCAGTTTTGTGCTGTGGACTATCATCCACTAAAAACTGGGTTAAGACTGGGAACTTAAATTTATGACAAAGGTTTTCAAACTGGGGTCTGTGGATCTTATGGGGTTCATGAGCAGATCGTAGGGTGTCTGTGAGACGAGCAGATTTCTATCCGTCTGGGACTGGGCATGCCTCAAGAATTCTGTATTTTATAATTTTCTGTATTATTGACTTGCTAACACATTGGGGTCATTTTAACCTAACCTGCCCAACGGGAAACTGACTGGATCGGATTGACTGCCCGTTTTACACACCTCTTGATTTTCCTTTCCACTGAAGTTTGTTTCTGTTGCTGCTTAGTAATAAAAAAAAATGTTTTCTGCATTGATACCACTCTTCCTATGGATCACTGAAGCTGTCTTTTGAAATTTAGGATGGCGGGGGGGGGGGGGGTTCCCCAAATTCCCTCCAAGAAAACAGCGTAAAAATGCCATACTCTTGGGAGGGCGAGTGTAAAAATTGGGGTGGGGCCCAGATATGCCAGGTCCCCATCCTTTTTCTACCTAGCAATATTTCCTTTTGATATGCAGGAAGGAGCATAATTAGCCAGTCTACAAATGGATGGACTTATACTGCCAAGAAAATGAGGGAAAGGTTACATGATATATTCCCTTCAAGGTGTTTATTTACAAAGGAAATGGTAGAGATTCCAAGGTGAATATTTGTAATATTCATGGCTGTTAACTATACTGAAGACGTCAGACTTTAATTATTTCCGCTCTTTAAATAGCTCCCGCAGGAGAATATGTTTCACTGCTGTGTACTGTACGATGATGATTCTGACTACGCACCATTTAGAGCCCGGATGGAACTGGAAGAGGATGTAGAAATTTACCTGGAGGATGAGGTAGAGTTGATCAATGTCCCTGTGCCCCAGTTCAGAGGCGGTGATGCTGCCGATATCATTCATGACTTCCAGCGGGTGAGTAGAGCTAGATACAAATAGCCATAATAAATTTGAAAGTAATTTAGTCATAAAAAAATGAAATGTGAAAAAGTGCAGAACTTATTAAAAAATAAGCGGGCATGGTGTGATTGTAACAAGAAAAAACAAAGATTCTATTATCATTGTTGTAGTGTGTGCTGTTACAGAGCAGAATTCAAACACGGTGTCTGATTTTATGCTTATTAATGGTGGTGCAGGATCTTTATATCCCAGTGGAGGGGCACAGATGCACTGTGTCATGTTAGATCCTTTGACTCCTCATAATTTCACAAACTCATCCCACTGTGCGAAGTGTTAAGCAAAGGGCAGGTGCTTCCTCACATGGAGCAAGGTAAAATCAAAGAGTGAGCCTATTCCAGAATACTTACTAGAAGTTGGTTTCAGAGCAATATTCATGGGGTCCCAGTGGTGGGTTGTCCACCTACTGTGGTTTGAAATGACACATAAGGCTAGATCACAGGAAATTGCGCTCCCAATGCCAAGCTTTGAATCTCAGGATGTCATCCGCATGTTGAGATTGTAGGTGTGGAGTAACGCAGGCAGGATTTTCTGACTAATAATTAAGTTCTGCACTGGGAGGATGAATTTGTTAAACCCAACATACAGTGCAGAGAGACCAAGGTAGGGAAAGGAGAGAAAATAATTTCCAAAATACAAACCATATTTGCTTTTTTTGTAGAGGTTGACTGCTTACCATGACCTCTCTCTGGATAAATGCTATGTCATTGAACTCAACACCACCATTGTAATGCCACCACGCAATCTCTGGGAACTGCTTGCCAACGTTAAGGTAAGTCCATTTTTTTATTTTGTCCTTTAAGACTTGTTAAATACTTAATTTGAATCCTGTATAAATGAGAAATGTTCTATTTAGTAACAATCGGTTAGATTTTCAACTTAGCTCATGGAATTGAAAATCGTCACTTTCTATAAGGGGCAGCTGATCCACAACACCAGCTTTTATGCCAGGCGGCAAATTGAAAATCTATCCCGATGTTACAAAAGACTTGAGGGTTGAAATTGTACAATGTGATTTGTGGAACAAACGTGTTAATACGATTAAAATTCCTTTGTTCATTGTTTTAACTATGGTACTAACCTGTTTATTTTAAATACGATTTAACACCCCTGCTGCCTTACCTGATATGGTTCCACACCCTCGTTAGTAAATGATTTCTTGTCAATGTCTCCTGCATGGAGACAACCACAGGATGAGAGGCTTCATTAAAGTAAAACTGTGAGGGACCACTTCCCCCTCCTTGCAAAGGCAAATACAAATACAAAAACTGGAGCTAACTCAAGAACAAACTGCCTCATTGTGCAGAGAACTGCAATTATCATTGTTCCTTTGTTTTTGAGTTAACAATCAGATTATTAATCTTCACAGAAGGGAACCTACCTGCCACAGACTTACGTTATTCAAGAGGAGATGGAAGTCTCAGAGCAAGTCAGCAACATGCAGCAACTGGGTGCCTTTATCCACAGGCTGTGCAATGGAAAAGAAACCTACAGACTGAAACGCAGGAATGTTAAGAGAAGTAAGTCCTGCAACTTTTAAATTGATGCTCCCAGTGTGGGTTCTTGGTCTCCACCAAGGTGAATGGCACTTACCTGAGACACGAGTGCTGATCTGAATCAGTTGACAATTTGTTATAAGGAGCTATGGGTAATTTAATTTTATTCTTTTCCTCCACAAAAGTAAAATTGTGTGAACTTCAATAATGTCAAGCACTGCTGAAACTCATTAAAATAGAGTCAACAGATCTGAAGTACCATCCAGCATTCTGATTCAACAAGTGACTACATGGATATGATTGAAGAGAGCTGCATTTTGACAAAAATTTTGGAGTCAAACTCTTGATGAGTAGAGAAATTAAACTGATTGGAGGTTGACTGGGCCTAATATGGACAGCGCTATATTTAAGAGCTGAAACAGAAAGTGCCTCAGAGTGACTTAAGCATGATGTAAAAATACTAATCAGCCAGACAGATGTGAGCCCCTATTGAGCAAATATCACACTTGTCGTAATACACTGAAAAGGAGCTGATACGGTGTCAAATGAATACGGTGTCAAATGAAGCATCAAATGCCATTGCTTAAGGCTGAATTCACAGTTCTAAGAGAAAAGTGGGAAGGTGAAACAAAAGGGCAGTGAAAGAGATTGAGTTATCTAGCGGGAAGGTCTCATGGGTAAGAGTAGTACTTGGTATAATTTGCACCATGAAGCCTTCATGCTGTCCTGACCACACATAAACAGATTAAATCTGGTACAGCCTCAACACAATTTTTCTCTAAGGGTAATGGGCATAGCAAATTATCATACTATTTCAGGACAATTATATCATTATACATGTTGCAATAAACCATCTCGCAAGAAAATTTTATATGACAGTCTTCCTTTAAATTGATTATACAGCAATAATTATGTAGAGTCATGACAACTACAAAATGAGCATGTGTATACCCTTAAGCACCATAACAAATTTGGATCTTTAAATAGCAAATTTATTTCTTATTAAGGGGAAACCATCTCATCGCCCAATGAAGTAGAAAATTCACGATAAGCAATATAATCTGTATATCTATATATCAAATATTTTACATCTGCATGCACTTCCTGGCAACTTTTTCCTCATAAATTTCTATGTCCACATTTATAATGGAAATTGACAATGTAAACTTGTCATACTATCATATTCTCCCCTAGCACCATCACCGGTGGGAGGGTGTAATTACAGTGACAAATTTACATAGGCAGTTTCCATTATAAATGTGGACATAGGAATTTATAATGGAAATATTAATATAAGGAGAGAATGTCAGATTTTAAAATGGGAACTGAATTAAATATGCAATCACTGATCTAATTATCCCCTGCCATCTAACACCTGACGACTACACTTGATCTTGACTCCCTGTTTGCAATGGCACGAGAGAGCGACTAGTACATTATGTAAAAAGATGAGGATAATGTACTTGTTCAAAAAATAGTTACAGTTAAAAATCTTCCTCATTAAATTGAACAGTGGAGAGATATGTGCATTCATAGAATGTACCAGTAACAATTTCAATTTCTCATTTCAGCCATTGAGAAGCGTGACGTCAAGAACTGCCAACGTATCCGACACTTTGTAAACGTATTTGTGGTTGAAACATCCATCTGCGAAAAGAACTGAAGTCATGAAGCTGATAGCTTACAGTTTTTATGTTATTCAAGGCACAGTTGCTTGCAGTTACTCTTGCACTCGATGTCAATGATGTATTAGTTTCCTGTACTCTTGTTCACATTTTGTAATGATTCTGTAATGCTGCTATTTAAGTGGTCACAGTTGCATTTTAACATTGCATTAGTTGCTTTTTGCAGCCTAACAGCCTTTATGCTGATGAATAAATCAGAACATAAAGGATAGTCTCTCTTCCCTCCTTTAGCACTGCATGGCTGAATCTGTTGAGAATTTGAATTGGGAGTATATATTTCACAGCATCATTTAAAAAAAAGTTTTAGTTGAAAAGACAAAGTAACAAAATTACTGTTTCAACCAAAATGAGAAAAGAGAAATGTACACCTGAGCCAAAAATGAGTGTTGTGTGTATTTAGATTGTAAAAGCAGAATAGCAGTAAATAACATTCCTGAGAGAATAAAAGTGATGAACCAAAAATGGGCTCACATTTTTCTTCATGTCTCCATCTCCCTCTCACTGTTTCTTTAGTGCAGTTGTGGACCATTAGGCAAGTTGTGGAAGCAATGTCAATGTCACATGTTTGCAGAAATTTGCCCTGTTCAGTCCTGCTGCGCTGAACCTGTATAGAACTCTCTGAGAAGCACATTGAGCACACAGCATGTTGATGTTTAAAAGAGCAGGCCCATCATTCATTTTTCCTTCTGCAATGTTTATCATGCCCATACTCCAGCAGGAGACAAATTCAAGCTGCGACTTACAATTGAGAGCCTTATATTCCAAAAAATCACACATGAAATCTTTGTAACATAACTCACCTGCATGATTCGTGGTTACTCACTGAAACAAAGGATGGACTTCAGGATGGCCTCATGCCTGCCAACAGTGATCTCTCGACTTTAGGCAATGCAGCAGTGTGGTGACATTAGGCATTACAGTCACTTTCCTAGTGAATTAACAGACATTATTGGGCTATTTTAAGTTCTAAATAAAGAACCAGAGAGGAGATGAGGAGAATTTTTTTTTACACAGCGAGTTGTTATGATTGGAATACACTGCCTGAAAGGGTGATGGAGGCCCTTACAAAAAATATTGCAGGGCTATGGGGAAAGGGGAGTGGGATTAATTGGATAGCCCTTTCAAAGAGCCGGCACAGGCACGGTGGGACAAATGGCCCCCTTCTGTGCTGTATGATTCTATTATGCTGCCATTGCTATTCAGTGGGGAAAAAAGGTGCATCAATCACCTGTTTGACATATGTATGGGTGACACCTTGGCTGATACTGCAGATGATCTCTATGCTAGTCTGGAAGGAGATGGTGACAAAAAGATTGAAGGAGGAGGTGATCTTTTGGTATAGGTTGGCTGCAGAAGTCCTCACACATCTGAAACTGGCTCTGTGCTTGCCTGGAGCCTGTGGAGACTGTCCCCAGGTTCATTACCAAATATGTGTGTCAGGACCTGCAGATATGCTTGTTGTAAACAATTTTACAACACCAAGTTATAGTCCAGCAATTTTATTTGAAATTCACAAGCTTTCGGAGGCTTCCTCCTTCCTCAGGTGAATGTGTTCCCACATTCACCTGAGGAAGGAAGAAGCCTCCGAAAGCTTGTGAATTTCAAATAAAATTGCTGGACTATAACTTGGTGTTGTAAAATTGTTTACAATTGTCAACCCCAGTCCATCACCGGCATCTCCACACCACGATATGCTTGTTGGCATAAGGCAGGTGTAGGCATTATAGCTCCGGTGCCCACTGATCTCAGAGAGATTTCTTTTCATCCATTTTAAATGGGTGAAGGGAGTAGCCAACCAACTATCCAAATAATGTCCACAATGAATTTCATGGGTTTGGTTGAGGATCTGCCTATAGCTTTAGCCTCACACATAAAAACTGGCTGTATGAGTGCCGAGTATGGCTTCTTAAAGGTAGTTTGCTGTTGTTTAGATTGAATTTCAAGTACTACTTTTGTGACTGGAAGCATTTCTCATCTTCTGCATTGAAAACTTTGTGAAGTTTTCTTTGGTTCCCTTATGCTGCCTTTTTGCACAGTTCTTTATTCGATTGTGCTACACTTGCATTTACTATTTTCTTTTGCACTCCCGCTGCCTCCTTAAAATTTGCTGTCACATTTGAAAGAGGGCAGGGCCCTTGAAACCTGAGATTGCTGCTGATCAATGAAAGCTGCCTGATTTTGATCAGTGGTGGGAGTGTGGTGGAGAGTGGCCGATGACATCATCAGTTTATTCTAGATCTGCTGTTTCAGCATCTGACATTGGACAGAACAAGTAATGTTGGAGTTGGGAAATTACAATGCAATAAGTTTATTGTTATGGTTGGCTGGCTGTTTGACATGTAGGGAATCCAATGCTGAAAAGTTTCCAAACCAAATTATTGAGAAATCCATGCAAGTAGGCCTCTTGTTTGCCTGAAGTGCAATGCACACACTCTCCCCATAGGCATACACCCAACTTACCGAAACACAAAAAGATTTGGGCACAGGTTGGCGAAAGCCAAATCTTGGGGATCCCCTAGTGTGCACAGCAATGAACAAAAATGGCTTGCACCTCTACATTGCCTTGAACTGCTTATCTGCATACAGCACTGGGAAGCTTTCCACTCCTATATCAAATAAGATGACCCCTGTGAGGAGGGTATTAGCGTCTAGGTGGAACTAAGTGGGAAGAATCCTACTCCTAGTGACAGGGCTATCCCTCCGGTTTCTGCTGAGAGTAAATAAGGGGCTTAACCCCTGTTTGAGGCCCTCACGGCAAGATTGGTTTGCCCGAGGCAGCCAGCACCAGCATCGGCTGCACTCAGTAAAGCCAGACTGCTACCTACAAGGTAAGTTTCTCAAATTTACTTACCTGAATGTGGAGCCGGGAGGAGCAAGAGTGCACCTCCCGACAATACAGTTAAAGAACACGAGCCGCCAGTCTGCCCTCGATCGGCGCTGTTACGACGCGATCAGTGTCCCAATCATGGTTTCCTCTTCGCCGGCTGGCTGTTTGCGCCATGCCGGTGGCATTGAAATGAGGCCCGAGGCTCAATATCGAGGGCACCTCGGCCTTTACCATTCAAGATGTGGAGATGCCGGTGATGGACTGGGGTGGACAAATGTAAGGAGTCTTACAACACCAGGTTATAGTCCAACAGCTTTATTTGGAATCACAAGCTTTCGGAGCTTTCCTCCTTCGTCAGGTGAGTGTAGGATTCCGTAAATGCACAGCATATATAGTCAGAGAACAATGCCTGGTGATTACAGATAATCTTTCCAACTGCCCGTTTTCACACCTCGACATAGATATAATCAAAGCAATCAAAGGAATGGATGGTGTTCAGACAGAGAAACATTACATTCCAGACTACTGAATACACAAGCGGTCATAACACAAAGACAGAGAGAGAGAGAGAGAGAGAAACACCCAAAAGGCGGCGAAAGAGAGAGAATGACCAGTTGTATTAAAAATAGATAACTTTTTTTTGCTGGTGGGGTTACATATAGCGTGACATGAACCCAAGATCCCGGTTGAGGCCATCCTCATGGGTGCGGAACTTGGCTATCAATTTCTGCTCGACGATTTTGCGTTGTCGTGTGTCTTGAAGGCCGCCTTGGAGAACGCTTACCCGAAGATCGGAGGCTGAATGTCCTTGACCGCTGAAGTGTTCCCCAAATGGGAGGGAACCCTCCTGTCTGGCGATTGTTGCGCGGTGTCCGTTCATCCGTTGTCGCAGTGTCTGCATGGTCTCGCCAATGTACTATGCTCTGGGGCATCCTTTCCTGCAACTTATGAGGTAGACAACGTTGGCCGAGTCACAGGAGTATGAACCATGTACCTGGTGGGTGGCGTCCTCTCGTGTGATGGTGGTATCTGTGTCGATGATCTGGCATGTCTTGCAGAGTTTGCCGTGGCAGGGTTGTGTGGTGTTGTGGATGCTGTTCTCCTGAAAGCTGGGTAATTTGCTGCGAACGATGGTCTGTTTGAGGTTGGGTGGCTGTTTGAACGCGAGTAGTGGAGGCGTGGGGATGGCCTTAGTGAGGTGTTCGTTGTCGTCGATGACATGTTGAAGGCTGCGAAGAACATGGCATAGTTTCTCCGCTCCGGGGAAGTACTGGACGACGAAGGGTACTCTGTTGGTTGTGTCCCGTGTTTGTCTTCTGAGGAGGTCTATGCGATTTTTCGCTGTGGCCCGTCAGAACTGTCGATCGACGAGTCGAGCGTCATATCCCGTTCTGACGAGGGCGTCTTTCAGCGTCTGTAGGTGTCCATCACGTTCCTCCTCGTCTGAGCAGATCCTGTGTATTCGCAGGGCCTGTCCATAGGGGATGACCTCTTTGACGTGGTTAGGGTGGAAGCTGGAAAAGTGGAGCATCGTGAGGTTGTCCTTGGGCTTGCGGTAGAGTGAGGTGCTGAGGTGCCCGTCTTTGATGGAGATTCGTATGTCCAAGAATGAAACTGATTCTGAGGAGTAATCCATGGTGAGTTTGATGGTGGGATGGAAGTTGTTGATGTTATCGTGTAGCCTCTTCAGTGATTCTTCACCGTGGGTCCATAGGAAGAAAATGTCGTCGATGTATCTGGTGTATAGTGTTGGTTGGAGGTCCTGTGCAGTGAAGAAGTCGTGCTCGAACTTGTGCATGAAAATGTTGGCGTATTGGGGTGCGAATTTGGTCCCCATGGCTGTTCCGTGTGTTTGGGTAAAGAACTGGTTATCGAAGGTGAAGACATTGTGATCCAGGATGAAGCGGATGAGTTGTAGGATGGCGTCTGGAGATTGGCCTCCACTACTCGCCTTCAAACAGCCACCTAACCTCAAACAGACCATCATTCGCAGCAAATTACCCAGCTTTCAGGAGAACAGCGTCTACAACACCACACAACCCTGCCACGGCAAACTCTGCAAGACATGCCAGATCATCGACACAGATACCACCATCACACGAGAGGACACCACCCACCAGGTGCATGGTCCCGTGACTTGGCCAGCGTTGCAGGAAAGGATGCCCCGGAGCATGGTACATCGGCGAGACCATGCAGACACTGCGACAACGGATGAACGGACACCGCGCAACAATCGCCAGACAGGAGGGTTCCCTCCCAGTCGGGGAACACTTCAGCAGTCAAGGACATTCAGCCTCCGATCTTCGGGTAAGCGTTCTCCAAGGCGGCCTTCGAGACACACGACAACGCAAAATCGTCGAGCAGAAATTGATAGCCAAGTTCCGCACCCATGAGGACGTCCTCAACCAGGATCTTGGTTTCATGTCACGCTACATGTAACCCCACCAGCAAAAAAAAGTTATCTGTTTTTAATACAACTGGTCATTCTCTCTCTTTCACTGCCTTTCGGGTGTTTCTCTCTCTCTCTCTCTGTCTTTGTGTTATGACCGCTTGTGTATTCAGTAGTCTGGGATGTAATGTTTCTCTGTCTGAACACCATCCATTCCTTTGATTGCTTTGATTATATCTATGCCGAGGTGTGATAACGGGCAGTTGGAAAGATTATCTGTAATCACCAGGCATTGTTCTCTGACTATATATGCTGTGCATTTACGGAATCCTACACTCACCTGACGAAGGAGGAAAGCTCCGAAAGCTTGTGATTCCAAATAAAGCTGTTGGACTATAACCTGGTGTTGTACGACTCCTTACATATACCATTCAAGCATAGGGAACGCACTCCCCCTGGACCCGCCCAAATTTCTACCCCATTGAATCTAAATGCCACAGACTAGTTCAGTAATTCATGCTGAGCTACCAAGTTAGTTTTGAAACAGCAGAAATTATGACATAGACTACAGTTTGCAGACAAAAAGCAATGCTAAGCCTTGACTGTCATGCTATAATTGCTAGGTGGTGCTGTTGTACCTCCCCACCACCTTTCCCACATGTTCTGCCTCTCCAACCACACAACTTAGATCTGGTCACGTATCAGTACACCAAGGACTGTAATTAACCAACATGTTATCAATTTAATAAGTTCAACTTCAAGTCTGGCTCTGTGGCAAAAACCTCTTAACACCTGCTTAAAATAGATACAGACGCACCTCCAAACTATTCGATTCAGAACACCAGCAGTAAAGCTCGGTTGCCATAATTTTGAGACTGAATTTTTAAGGATGAAAGCAAGGCTAAATCTTACTTCTATCTTCAATCTTGGGGCTGCTCCTCGGTCGCTGACTGGTCCATGAGTCCCAATGCCCTCTGCTTGGGCATCCAATGGGCCAATGAGGAAGAAAGTGAGGTGGAAGAATGGCAATGCCCCCTCCCACCTCATATATGTTACTGCGATGGGCATTACTGTGATTACTACAGTTCCCACCTGTTAGCGGATTTTCCCATTACAGTCACAACTATGGGTTGTTAATCCTTCAACAATAACTTCCACTTGATTCTAGCTCGAGTGCTTATAAAATAGTAAGTTTATTAATTGACTTACAACAGAGTTGCACTACAGCTGTCTTCAACATTACTTTCAACAGTATATAGTTATAATACTACTGTCTACCGATTACGTTAAATGACAAGCAATCAGTGCAACCTGATCTGTCTGAGAAGCCAGGATGTTCAGACCTGACCTTCACAGACTGCCTGGCAATGGATTTCCGACTATCTCTTCTTGAGACTGCTAAATTTTGGGAGGGAACATAACCTATGTTTATACTATTCAGCTGCATTGGTCTGTACGTAAGCATCGCTGGTCTTATCTCATGGTCGTAAATCCTCCCACTGTGCTGACAAGTCATTAGCAACTCAAGATAAGCTGTTTTATGTAATGTAGTCAATGACTTCAACCCCATCTCTGTTTTCAAGCTCATATGTTCCATTGATCCATTGAGGAATGCATAGGTTCTTCTTATCTGGGTACAGACCTGCTCATGGCCTTGCATGGCCCTACCAAATCTAATTTCCTAGAAACCACATCTCTTGTTTTAGTATAAACCACCTTCTGACATTATGGCATCTAGAAATGGGCCATCTCTTGACCTTTGGGTGTTTATAGTTCTGTCTTTTACAAACTCATTGTTCACACACAGCAAGACATGACTTCGCCGCCCACCCCATTCCTATTAACATTGCCCACTTGCTAAATGTTTGGGAACTTTATGCAAGCTATGCGAGATGGGATATTGACCATGCGTGGCTTTAAACCATATTCTTTCATCTCCCTCCTCTTGAACCGAAGTGGAACCACTTTGGTTCAATTTTCACTTTATCCCTCAACTATCTCCTTGGGAGATAGTGAATGGGTGACCAACAGACAGAGGAAGAGTAGGAAGGCAGTACAGGGGTCCCCTGCGGTCATCTCCCTCCAAAACAGGTATACCGTTTTGGATACTGTTGGGGGAGATGGCTCACCAGGGGAAGGTGACAGCGGCCAGGTTCATGGCACCGTGGCTGGCTCTGCTGCACAGGAGGGCAGGAAAAAGAGTGGCAGAGCTATAGTGATAGGGGACTCGATTGTAAGGGGAATAGACAGGCGTTTCTGCGGACGCAACCGAGACTCCAGCATGGTATGTTGCCTCCCTGGTGCAAGCGTCAGGGATGTCTCGGAGCGGCTGCAGGACATTCTGGAGGGGGAGGGTGAACAGCCAGTTGTCGTGGTGCATATAGGTACCAACGATATAGGTAAAAAACGGGATGAGGTCCTACAAGCTGAATTTAGGGAGTTAGGAGTTAAACTAAAAAGTAGGACCTCAAAGGTAGTAATCTCAGGATTGCTACCAGTGCCACGGGATAGTCAGAGTAGGAATGACAGGATAGCTAGGATGAATACGTGGCTTGAGAGATGGTGCAAGAGGGAGGGATTCAAATTCCTGGGCCATTGGAACCGGTTCTGGGGGAGGTGGGACCAGTACAAATTGGACGGTCTGCATCTGGGCAGGATTGGAACCAATGTCCTAGGGGGAGTGTTTGCTAGTGCTGTTGGGGAGGGTTTAAACTAATGTGGCAGGGGGATGGGAACCGATGCAGGAAGTCAGTGGGAAATAAAGTGGTGACAGAAACAAAAGGCAGTAAGGGAGAGTGTACAAAACATGACCGGACAGATGGTCTGAGAAAGCAGGGCAAAGACCAAGGGAAGTCGAGATTAAACTGCATTTATTTCAATGCAAGAAGTCTGATGGGCAAGGCAGATGAACTCAGGGCATGGATGGGTACATGGGACTGGGATGTTATAGCTATTACTGAAACATGGCTAAGGGAGGGGCAGGACTGGCAGCTCATTGTTCCAGGGTACAGATGCTATAGGAAAGATAGAGCAGGAGGTAAGAGAGGAGGGGGAGTTGCGTTCTTGATTAGGGAGAACATCATGGCAGTAGTGAGAGGGGATATATCCAAGGGTTCGCCCACTGAGTCTATATGGGTAGAACTGAAAAATAAGAAGGGAGAGATCACTTTGATAGGATTGTACTACAGACCCCCAAATAGCCAACGGGAAATTGAGGAGCAAATATGTAAGGAGATTACAGACAGCTGCAAGAAAAATAGGGTGGTAATAGTAGGGGACTTTAACTTTCCCAACATTGACTGGGACAGCCATAGCATTAGGGGCTTGGATGGAGAGAAATTTGTTGAGTGTATTCAGGAGGAATTTCTCATTCAGTATGTGGATGGCCCGACTGGAGAGGGGGCAAAACTTGACCTGCTCTTGGGAAATAAAGAAGGGCAGGTGACAGAAGTGTTAGTGAGGGATCACTTTGGGACCAGTGATCATAATTCCATTAGTTTTAAGATAGCTATGGAGAATGATAGGTCTGGCCCAAAAGTTAAAATTCTAAATTGGGGAAAGGCCAATTTTGATGGTATTAGACAGGAACTTTCAGAAGTTGATTGGGAGAGTCTGTTGGCAGGCAAAGGGACGTCTGGTAAGTGGGAGGCTTTCAAAAGTGTGTTAACCAGGGTTCAGGGTAAGCACATTCCTTATAAAGTGAAGGGCAAGGCTGGTAGAAGTAGGGAACCTTGGATGACTCGGGAGATTGAGGTCCTAGTCAAAAAGAAGAAGGAGGCATATGACATGCATAGGCAGCTGGGATCAAGTGGATCCCTTGAAGAGTATAGAGATTGCCGGAGTAGAGTTAAGAGAGAAATCAGGAGGGCAAAAAGGGGACATGAGATTGCTTTGGCAGATAAGGCAAAGGAGAATCCAAAGAGCTTCTACAAATACATAAAGGGCAAAAGAGTAACTAGGGAGAGAGTAGGGCCTCTTAAGGATCAACAAGGTCATCTATGTGCGGAACCACAAGAGATGGGTGAGATCCTAAATGAATATTTCACATCAGTATTTACGGTTGAGAAAGGCATGGATGTTAGGGAACTTGGGGAAATAAATAGTGATGTCTTGAGGAGTGTACATATTACAGAGAGGGAGGTGCTGGAAGTCTTAACGCGCATCAAGGTAGATAAATCTCCGGGACCTGATGAAATGTATCCCAGGACGTTATGGGAGGTTAGGGAGGAAATTGCGGGTCCCCTAGCAGAGATATTTGAATCATCGCCAGCTACAGGTGAGGTGCCTGAAGATTGGAGGGTAGCAAATGTTGTGCCTTTGTTTAAGAAGGGCGGCAGGGAAAAGCCTGGGAACTACAGACCGGTGAGCCTGACATCTGTAGTGGATAAGTTGTTAGAGGGTATTCTGAGGGACAGGATCTACAGGCATTTGGAGAGGCAGGGACTAATTAGGAACAGTCAGCATGGTTTTGTGAGAGGAAAATCATGTCTCACAAATTTGATTGAGTTTTTTGAAGGGGTAACCAAGAAGATAGATGAGGGCTGTGCAGTAGACGTGGTCTACATGGACTTCAGCAAAGCCTTTGAGAAGGTACCGCATGGTAGGTTGTTACGTAAGGTTAAATCTCACGGGATCCAAGGTGAGGTAGCCAATTGGATACAAAATTGGCTTGACGACAGAAGACAGAGGGTGGTTGTAGAGGGTTGTTTTTCAAACTGGAGGCCTGTGACCAGCAGTGTGCCTCAGGGATCGGTGCTGGGTCCGCTGTTATTTGTTATTTATATTAATGATTTGGATGAGAATTTAGGAGGCATGGTTAGTAAGTTTGCAGATGACACCAAGATTGGTGGCATTGTGGACAGTGAAGAAGGTTATCTAGGATTGCAACGGGATCTTGATAAATTGGGCCAGTGGGCCGATGAATAGTAGATGGAGTTTAATTTAGATAAATGTGAGGTGATGCATTTTGGTAGATTGAATTGGGCCAGGACCTACTCCGTTAATGGTAGGGCGTTGGGGAGAGTTATAGAACAAAGAGATCTAGGAGTACAGGTTCATAGCTCCTTGAAAGTGGAGTCACAGGTGGATAGGGTGGTGAAGAAGGCATTCAGCATGCTTGGTTTCATTGGTCAGAACATTGAATACAGGAGTTGGGATGTCTTGTTGAAGTTGTACAAGACATTAGTAAGGCCACACTTGGAATACTGTGTACAGTTCTGGTCACCCTATTATAGAAAGGATATTATTAAACTAGAAAGAGTGCAGAAAAGATTTACTAGGATGCTACCGGGACTTGATGGTTTGACTTATAGGGAGAGGTTGGATAGACTGAGACTTTTTTCCCTGGAGAGTAGGAGGTTTAGGGGTGATCTTATAGAAGTCTATAAAATAATGAGGGGCATAGATAAGGTAGATAGTCAAAATCTTTTCCCAAAGGTAATGGAGTCTATAACGAGGGGGCATAGATTTAAGGTGAGAGGGGAGAGATACAAAAGGGTCCAGAGGGGCAATTTTTTCACTCAAAGGGTGGTGAGTGTCTGGAATGAGCTACCAAAGGCAGTAATAGAGGCAGGTACAATTTTGTCTTTTAAAAAGCATTTGGACCGTTACATGGGTAAGATGGGTATGGGCCAAGTGCAGGCAATTGGGACTAGCTTAGTGGTATAAACTGGGCGACATGGACATGTTGGGCCGAAGGGCCTGTTTCCATGTTGTAAACTTCTCTGATTCTATGATTCTAATATCCATTTGGTGGATATTTTTTGCTAAGTATTTTTTTTCCCTAGCCCAATTTCATTATTAACTGAAAGCAACCTAACCCTGAATTTTGGAAATCCAAATTATTATGTCCTTTTTCAATTTCAATCCCTCTGATCGGTATCAGTGTTGCCTGATTGTTTTATTAATTAATCGTTTTATCTATGGAGCATATATCTGTGGGGTCTTGGAGGTTTTTGCTTCTCTCCCCCTGCCTGGTCCTGATGTCTCGGGTAGTGGCGAGGCTATCAAATGCAGTTTTCTCATTGTTCAGTATGGGCAAGGACACAAATACCTCCAAGAGAAAGCTAGCAATTTATTATTCTCAACTACACTTTCCTGACTTTCATTAGATTGTACATTTGTACCAGACTCGTACCATGCCCAGGTGATTTATTTACCTCTAATCACCCAGGGTGATGACTTAAAAAAATTCCCATTTGGTGGTGTAATTTCTGTTTCTATCTTATATTCTCAATCACGTCCTCTCATCCAACTTTACACATCCCATTATATTACCATTTCATCTCATTCATGAGCCCTGGAGGAACTTTACTGTCCAATACAATGTTTACAGTCTGGTCCAATATCTCAATACATTTTTTGTTTATTTTACTTAAATTCTTCTTGGACCACTTTTCAATTTCAGAAACCAATTGTGTCCAGACTTTGTGATTTTACAGTAGAGACAGAAGTGCTTGTAATTACTCTTGGATAGTAATCCCCCCCCTTCCTATAAGCACTCTGTCTTGGAAAATAAATGAGTTAAAGCAAACCAAATCAAAACGTTTTCAAAAGAGGAAAAGCAACTTGGATCAGGGCTGATGATTCCTTTTCCTTCTCTATGTAATTTTGAATTATCGAAATCCAAGTTTTAAGTCTAAGTCCAAAACGTCACCATGCTGTGACATTTGATATCTGCCGGTGTCTGCAGATAAGTTATTAAATTCTTCAGACAACTGGATGTTTCCTGCACCAATATTTCTCCAGCAAAAATTGCTCCATAACTTTGTGAAGCCATTTTTATGTCAAAGAACTACTCTTGGTAATCCTGCATTATCAACACTCATGCGGTCCCGAAAACCATGTTTCCCCGTCTAAAAAGAAACACAAAAAATCCATTGTGGCTCTTCTTGAGAGCCCAAGGGTTAATTTGTCAATTCATGATTTCATGATTTAATTCGGTCACCGTGGGGAAATACCCAATTAAATTATGCCAATTATTTTAAATAAATACAAAGGTTGTTGCTTGGTGAATTAAAAACAGATGTCGGTGTCCTTGGAAAGGGTTAACTTCTTTGCAGAAACAAAACGACAGAGCCAGATATCATCAGACATTCTCTGTGTACGTCAACATAGCTTTCACATAATTTTTTTAAAAATCTTTTGTGTTGGGAGATAGCATTTCAGTTCATTCATCTTAGTTTTAGATAGTCCAACATTTCCAGATTGTTGTCATGGAGACACAAGATTAAGTTTCGTTTCATCCACTTTAACTTTTGGCAAAACGTTTTCAAACCTTTTTATCTACAAATTTTGCAGATCAAATTCCAATTGTTGTTAAAGCATTTGGCATTTATTTAAGATAAATCATATTGTTGAACTGAGCTCTCTACCCCCTGATGTCTGCTCGATGTATGCGTCCATCGGACAATCTCTTTTCTGAGTTCTGTGGGGATGATCATTTGGTTCTGATAATGTACCAATTTATTGGCGTCCAGGGTGAAGTCCTCCCCATTTTTAGGACATCCCTGAGGCCATGGGCCTGTGCCCTGTACAGCAGGCTTCAGCTGCCGGATCCAGGCATCCTTGTTTTTCAAATCTATCAAATTTAACTGTTGGCATGCCACTTGGACAGGAGCCATCCGAGGTCGCTCAATAATGGACCATTCACCACTCTGCTGGAAAGCTTTAGCCAATAAATCAGCTTTTCCATTTTCTGCCACTCATGGCGTGTTTTTAGAATGTGCCTTTACTTTTACAATAGCTACCAAATTTGTTTGATTTTGACCCAGTTCCAAAGTTTTGTAAGGGGTCAGCGGTGGGTAATAGATACTTTATAGGTCGTAATCTTTCTGAACCCAGGAGTTAAAGTCACTCCTAGATAGCCTACCTGACCACAGGAGACTTGCGCCTTTTCTTTTGGTTTAATTTTAATCCACTCACTGAGATCACTTTCAACAGTTCTTTTAATGAATCGTAATGTTGTTCCATAGTCTCAGTATGTAACAAAATATCATCCAAATACTGTACTAATGCGGATTTGTCACAAAATTCGGTAAAGGAGTCCTTCATCATCTGATGAAAAATGGAGGGGAAGTTTTGAAATCCCTGTGGTAAATAGGTCCATGTATACTGTTGCTCCCGTAGGGTGAAAGCAATTTTATACTGGCACTGACTGGTCAATCTGTACTACTCGGTCTATTCTGCCGCACACACTCTTGTATTGTGTCCAACAGGGGGTGATCTTTAGCAGTTGACCAAATTATCTCTGTGTCAGAGGCACACTGCTAAGTCATATTGACTTTGGATCCCTATCAGCAGTCCTCCTTGTGGAGAGTTTGCACCCATTTGCCACAAACACATATTTACCATGTCCACTACCACATTGTTCTTTTCCATCCAATCTACTCCTAAGATACTATCCTCCGTCTCCTGTCGTTTTTGAGTCCACACGACTGTGTGGTGAGTGTTTACATCATAGAACCCCATTCTGTACCGACTCAAACTCTCAAGCTCACAGTCTGCGTGCTCTCCCAAGCCTGGTGAAAGATCCCTCCATCTTTCATTTTGTTCTTCCTCATCTTTCAAGCTACCCTTCCGAATTTCAACTCCCTCTCTTAACCTCGCTAACTCCTGTGGCTGAAACAACAAGACACCTGCTTTCCAATCCTCCTAATTTCCTTTTCCTTTACCAGTTTCTTCATCTTAGTCTCCACCTCACACAAAGTCTGACAAGTTCCCATTTCAACTCCTCATCCTTCTGCACAATTTCTTTCCTCTTCTCTCAAGGGCATACATGACCATAATTTTGACTTCTCTGCGTACGTGGAGATTGTCGAGCATTAACCATCCGGTGCACTCACCGTGGTTTATTTTCTCACAGGCTTGTGGTGTGGCCGCCTCGTCGATCACAACCACTTCCTCACCGTCTCATCGGATTACAGTCAATTCTACCGCAAACCTTTAAAACTCGTGCCCACCCAAGGAAGCCATATGTTAGCGGATTTTCCCCTTACTGTCACAACAGAAGGTTCACTTGGTTAATCCCGGGGATGAGGGGGCGGACATATGAGAAGAGGTTGAGTAGATTGGGACTCTACTCATTGGAGTTCAGAAGAATGAGAGGCGATCTTATTGAAACATATAAGATTGTGAAGGGGCTTGATCGGGTGGATGCGGTAAGGATGTTCCCAAGGATGGGTGAAACTAGAACTAGGGGCATAATCTTAGAATAAGGGGCTGCTCTTTCAAAACTGAGATGAGGAGAAACTTCTTTACTCAGAGGGTAGTAGGTCTGTGGAATTTGCTGCCCCAGGAAGTTGTGGAAGCTACATCATTAAATAAATTTAAAACAGAAATAGACAGTTTCCTCGAAGTAAAGGGAATTAGGGGTTACGGGGAGCGGGCAGGGAATTGGACATGAATTTAGATTTGAGGTTAGGATCAGATCAGCCATGATCTTATTGAATGGCGGAGCAGGCTCGAGGGGCCGATTGGCCTACTCCTGCTCCTATTTCTTATGTTCTTATGTTCTATGGGTTGTTAATCCTTCAACAATAGCTTGATTCTAGCCCGGGTGGTTATAAAATGTCAAGTTTAATAGATTGACTTACAACAGAGCACTACAGCTGTCTTCAACATTACATTCAACAGTATTATAGTTATAACACTACTGTCTACAGATTATGTTAGGAATCTTACAACACCAGGTTATAGTCCAACAATTTTATTTTAAAATCACAAGCTTTCGGAGATTATCCCCTTCGTCAGGTGAATGAGTGGAAGGTTCTCAAATCGCATATCTTATATTAGGCTGGGACAGCATCACACCAATTAAAAGGTGTCGTTGTTATTCAAACAGGCCAGTCACGGAGAACAGCACGCCCCAGTACAGTGGATATACATTGTGTCAATTACACAGACAGAGAGAAAGAGACCCAAATGGCAGAGAGAGAGAGAGAGAGAGAGAGAGAATATTAAAACACATAACTTTTTTTTCCCTTTTTGCTGGTGGGGTTACGTGTAGCGTGACATGAACCCAAGATCCCGGTTGAGGCCGTCCTCATGGGTGCGGAACTTGGCTATCAATTTCTGCTCGACGATTTTGCGTTGTCGTGTGTCTTGAAGGCCGCCTTGGAGAACGCTTACCCGAAGATCGGTGGCTGAATGTCCTCGACTGCTAAAGTGTTCCCCGACTGGGAGGGAACCCTCCTGTCTGGCGATTGTTGCGCGGTGTCCGTTCATCTGTTGTCGCAGTGTCTGCATGGTCTCGCCAATGTACCATGCTCCGGGGCATCCTTTCCTGCAATGTATGAGGTAGACAACGTTGGCCGAGTCACAGGAGTATGAACCATGTACCTGGTGGGTGGTGTCCTCTCATGTGATGGTGGTATCCGTGTCGATGATCTGGCATGTCTTGCAGAGGTTGCCGTGGCAGGGTTGTGTGGTGTCGTGGATGCTGTTCTCCTGAAAGCTGGGTAATTTGCTGCGAACGATGGTCTGTTTGAGGTTGGGTGGCTGTTTGAAGGCGAGTAGTGAAGGCGTGGGGATGGCCTTAGCGAGGTGTTCGTCGTCATCGATGACATGTTGAAGGCTGCGGAGAACATGGTGTAGTTTCTCCGCTCCAGGGAAGTACTGGACGACGAAGGGTACTCTGTTGGTTGCGTCCCGTGTTTGTCTTCTGAGGAGGTCTATGCGATTCTTCGCTGTGGCCCGTCGGAACTGTCGATTGACAAGTCGAGCGTCATATCCTGTTCTTACGAGGGCATCTTTCAGCATCTGTAGGTGTCCATCGCGTTCCTCCTCGTCTGAGCAGATCTTGTGTATTCGTAGGGCCTGTCCATAGGGGATGGCCTCTTTGACGTGGTTGGGGTGGAAGCTGGAAAAGTGGAGCATCGTGAGGTTGTCCGTGGGCTTGCGGTAGAGTGAGGTGCTGAGGTGCCCGTCTTTGATGGAGATTTGTGTGTCCAAGAAAGAAACCGATTCTGAGGAGTAGTCCATGGTGAGTTTGATGGTGGGATCGAAGTTGTTGATGTTATCGTGTAGTCTCTTCAGTGATTCTTCGCCGTGGGTCCATAGGAAGAAAATGTCGTCGATGTATCTGGTGTATAGCGTTGGTTGGAGATCCTGTGCAGTGAAGAAGTCGTGCTCGAACTTGTGCATGAAAATGTTGGCGTATTGGGGTGCGAATTTGGTCCCCATGGCTGTTCCGTGTGTTTGGGTAAAGAACTGGTTATCGAAGGTGAAGACATTGTGATCCAGGATGAAGCGGATGAGTTGTAGGATGGCGTCTGGAGATTGGCTGTTGTTGGTGTTGAGTACTGAGGCTGTTGCAGCGATGCCGTCATCGTGGGGGATACTGGTGTAGAGTGCCGAGATGTCCATCGTGGTGAGAAGTGTTCCTGGTTCAACTGGTCCGTGGGTGCTGAGTTTTTATAGGAAGTCTGTAGTGTCACGACAGAAGCTGGGGGTTCCCTGTACGATGGGTTTCAGGATGCCCTCGACGTATCCAGAGAGGTTCTCACACAGGGTTCCGTTGCCTGATACAATAGGACGTCCGGGTGTGTTGGCTTTGTGTATCTTTGGGAGGCAGTAGAAGTCTCCCACGCGGGGAGTACGTGGGATGAGAGCACGTAGGATGCTTTGAAGGTCTGGATCGAAGGTCTTGATCAGTTTGTTGAGCTGGTGGGTGTGTTCTTTGGTCGGATCTGCGGGTAACTGACTGTAGTGTTCCTGGTTGTCCAGTTGTTGGTATGCTTCTTTGCAATAGTCCGTTCTGTTCTGTATGACAATGGCTCCTCCTTTGTCCGCTGGTTTGATGACGATGTTGCGGTTGGTCTTGAGAGCGTTGATGGCTCGGGTGACATTCTGGACTGTCTTGTGAGTGCGGCTGATGAATCTGGCATTGACGCATCTCCTGACAGCTTGAGCATACATGTCAAGCTTAGGGCAGCGACCCTCCAGAGGAGTCCAGTTTGACTCTTTCTTCTTCGGTTGCTGTACCGCAGATCCCTCTGTCTGCTGTTCCGGATCATTGATTGTCTCATTGGGCTCGCTGCTGAAATCTTGGGATTTGTGGAAGAATTCCCGGAATCTCATTCTCCTGATGAATTCCTCTGTGTCTGCCGCGAGACCGATGGGGTCCATTTTGGTGGTGGGGCAGAAATTGAGTCCTCGGCTGAGAACCTCGATTTCGTCTGGTTGAAGGGTGTGGTCGGACAAATTGACAATAGACTTCCCTGTGGTTGTAACCGTGGTACCGGGGGAGGCTTGGATTTTTTAACAGATTATATTAAATGACAAGAAATCAATGCCATCTGATCTGCCCAAGAATCCAGGGTGATCAGACCTAACCTTCTCAATGGACTTCCGACCATCCCCTCTTGAGAGCGCTAACTTTTGGGAGGGAGCATGCCCTATTTTTATACTATTCGGCTGCGTCGTTTAATACATAAGCATCGCTGGTGTCATCTCATGGTCTAAGTCCTCCCACCGTGCAACTCAAGATAAGCTGTTTTACATAACGTAGCTGATGACCTCAATCTCCATCTCTGTTTACAAGCTGTTATGTTCCTCTAAGGACTGCATAGATCCTTCTTATCTGGGTACAGACCCACTCATAGCCTTGCACGGTCCTACCAATGTCGCGTTTCTTAGGAGCCACATCTCTTGTTTTGGTATAAATCACCATCTGACATTATAGCATCTAGAAATGGGCCATCTCTCGACCTTTGGGTGTTTATAGTTCTGAAGTTTCAGCATTCTCTGTTTTTTTACAAATTGTCTTTATTCATACACAGCAAGACGTGGCTTCGTACCCCCCCCCCCACCCACCCCCGTCCCGCTATTAACATCGCCCTCTTGCTAAATGTTTGAGAGTTTTATGCAAGCAATGCAAGATGGGATATTGACCATGCTTGGTTTTCAACCATATCCTTACACTGCCCCACCCCCAGGTGGAGACCCAGTGAAAATGGGACAGGTGCCAGGAAAATCAGCCCCACTGTCCTTTGGACAAGTTATTAAACACAGTCCTGTCTGCCTGTTCAGGAGGATGTTCAAGATCTCTTGGTACTAGTTGAAGAAGAGCAAAGCATTCTCATAGTATACCATCTAACATTCTGCCTTTGATCAACTCCACCAAAAATTGGTTGTTCTTCTCATTTTGTTCAGTGTGCAAAATGCCTGTTGTGTTTATCTGTATAGCAATTCAAAGTAGTTCATCACATGTGAAGCACATGACACCTTTCTGAATGATGTAATAAGGTATATAAATGCAAGTCTTTCTTCCTCATTCTTTCTGAACACTTTCATGCCATTGCGGTTTTATGTAATGAAAGGATACAGTAGTCACCTGCACGCCACGACAGAAAAAAAACATAATTGAGAGGAGAGCCAATAAATTTACTGAAAACTAGGAAAATTACCATTACAAATGCTTTTGTTTATTGTTTTAATTTAGTAAAGCATTATAGACCCCACCGCATAGAGCGGGCGCATTCATGGACAGTAAAACCATAATGAGCCAGAATTTGCTGAAGGAGGGCATCCAATGGTGTCTGTCATTAGTTAGGTATTTTACCCTTAGCTCAAAATATTTTTTCCCACAAAGTTGCTGAAAGTGCGAGCTGATAACGGTGCAGCGAGGGAATGAAGGCATCTGGGACTTGAGTGAACAGGGCACAAGTAGGGTATCTCCTTAACCAATGAAATTTAAGGATTTGGAAATAAACACAGGAAGGTAGGTGAATTAAAGGGGGTGAATTCAATGTCAAATCAGGTACGGAAAGAGAAATAAAGTGAGGGAAAGATTACGAGATCGGAAAAAGAGACAGAAAGGAAAAGTAAGAAAAAAATGACATTTTTAAAATCTCCTTGAAAACTTCAAAACTTGAAGGGATGAGTCTCCACACTTGTAATAATTAATTTTCGGTGCCAGAGAGGTTGATTGGCAGTCATTAACATTTATCATGTCATTAAATGGGTACTTACACTTGTAATGACAAGACTTAACTTTCTGTGGCGTGATTAATGGGCAAATACAGCAAGTTCCTAAAAAATACAGAGAAGCTAAGGGCAAGATGCCGTTTCCATGAAGCTAACGGTGGAGTGGCACAACTCGGGCAGCAACTTTTGGATATTTACATTTAACTGCGCATCTCCTCCTCGCCTAAAGTTGCTGTACCATTTATCCATAAATAACAGTGAGCACCATTAGCCTTGCCATTGTTTTGATAGCAAATTCTGGGCCACTGTGTTAAAAGTGCGAACAGTTGATTGAAGCTGCCCGAAGTCTCCACTTGTCGACTGCCTCCCATAGTTGTTAACAGTGTGACCAACTGATTGAAGCTGTTTGAAGACCTAACTTAACAGTTTAAAAGCTCTGCTGATTTCAGGCGAAGTATTGAATTGCAGGAGATAGCCGGCGTGCTTAACATGTTTTTAATGGTGCCTTTGCGATTGCCATTTGCTCAATATAGGTGGATATCCGTGATAAGCGCAGGCAGTAAGTGGTGGGGACTCGACCATGTACTATTGTGGTACACGTCTGCTGGGGAGCAGGTGCAGATAATGACCACATCAGCACCACTGTCTACATTTAATGCAGTGTAAATTCTTCTTCTTCAGTCTTAGTACTCACGTTATTTAAAGCTGAATTAAGTCCCACTTCTAACAACATTTTGAACAATGTGCAGCTGCTCAGCCAGCCATATTTGTTAAGTTTCTGTCTTTAGTGCAAGCAGAATGCTTCCATAGAATCAACACATGCATTTCACACTTGTAAAGAAGAACCTGCAATAATATTTAAAGTCGATCATATTTCTATTTTTTATTTTTAAGTCATCTAATTTTCTCTCATTTATTTATTCCGCACTGTGAATCATTGTCCAAATTTGAGAGGCTGGATGGGTGACCTGAACTCCGGTCTCTACTAATTATTGAGAATGGCCAGGGGTAAGTTGCTCACCAAAGATAAAACATTCGGATTTGTAGGTTCAGGTCATTAGCATGGTCTTGACAAGCCTACCTCCTGGAAGAGCAGCCATTTAATTATCCTAGCCTTTCTCCACACCCATATTTTTATTTTTCAAATATTTATGCACTTCCCTTTTTAAAAGTTATGATGGATTTTGTTTTTGTTAGAGCATTCCATGTACTAATAACCCTTTGTGTAAAATGAATGTCTTCTAATTTCTCCCATCACTCTTTTTGTGATGATTTTAAATTTACGCCCTCTAGTTGCCGTGTGCTCATCAAGGTGAGGGATGTGAGTGCTATGAATTTCAGGCAACTAGCAGGTGTCATTAGCAAGCAGTCACAGTTCATCCATACAGGGTTAGATGTAGATTGAAGGTCTCACTACTGTACCTGGACAATGTGACTTCACCCTAACCTCACAAGAGCATCCTACTGCACCAATGTGATATTTGTTCTATTCCCTATACCAGCTATCTCATCGCCTTTCTGAGCGAGACAACCTTTAAGGCATTTTTGTGTCCACGTTTACTAGGAACTGGGCTAAGACTGCCCAAAATGTTGTTTCACCTTTTAAAAAAATACAAAATAAAAATACACTCAAAAGTTATAAAGATTTATTTGTAATGATTTTTTTTCATTATTAGAGCAATACACAAATTATGAAACTTTTGGTAAATCTGCTACTTTATTGATGATTAAAATAGTAATCATAACAGTATAGCGATGCTCACTCCAGTCGTTATTCAACATACACTTTGTAGCAGGGCTCACCGGAGAGAGATTTTACCCCACCCTAGGCTGGAGACATGAAGGCACCTGAGCCTCAGTGTGGATCCGGCGTTGTAATGCAGTCAGTATGCTGAGTGAGTGGGGGTGTACTGGCTTCCACTAGGGTGAATGTGGGCCCCGCCAGTAGGGTCCAGGCCAGACAAGTGGCATGGGCCTCAAGGAAGCTGAACCTTTCTTTTTCAAAACGTTCACCAAGATTGACGACCTTGCTCGGGGGAGGTGGGGGGGGGAGGGGGTTGGGAGGAGCTGATAAGACCATTGCTGGGGTTGGGGGCAGGCCTAGGAACACCACCTTCCCCAGGCAGGCGGGCATCAGAGTATCTAGCAAGCATGGACAAGCAGGTGCTGGAGATGCACCTGAAGTGCCATCTGCATCTGCCTGGCCCAGTGCCTTCCCACTGACCCCACAAACTCGACAAACTTTGTACTGTTCCTTGGGTAGCTATCTTGCGAAGGCGAGTCCCCATCATTCTCAAAACATGTCAAAGAGTTATATTTAAAATCCGATGGTCTGGTTAAAAACTCATATAGAAAGATATAATGCAGAAACATTTTGGAATATGACACAGAACTGAACTTTCTGTTTATCACCATTAGTTTAAGCTGTTACAAGATCTGAACATGTTTGTTAATACCATTTGAGTTCTCTGCAATGAATTGCATGGTATAAGTTTTCAGAAAGATTATATCTGATGTCTCTACCAACCAAAGTAAGTAACACACAACAGTACTTAAAAACCAGATTTAGTAGCAAAATCGCAGTATTTCATATTTTCTCTCTTCTAATCAATGTTTTTAGGTCAAAACTCATTAAGGTACAGATTTAATTCAATATAAATTTAAATTATTCTACAAAGAACTTCTTATTACACACTTGCAAAATTGTACAACTATAATTCAACTCAGATGCACATCTATACCTGAAAACTTCTTAGGTGATGGGTGATGTGCCATCCATGGTAGTTTGATGTTTTCTTTTTGTTAATTGTATTGTGTTGTGAGTGTCCTTTTCACTTTTCATTGAAAAAGCTCTGAAGGCATCTGTGGTAAAATAGTAGATAATGGGATCCAGGCAGCTGCTGATGCTGGCCAAGCACACGGTGATGGCATGAGCTACGAAAAGCTGCACAATCTTCCTCACCGAGAAATACCTTGCTTGGTGCATTCCATACAATATTAAAACAAAGTTGAAAGGTACAAAGCACACAACATAGACCCCAACATTTATTAGGAATAAACGTATGATCTTGTACTTTTTAAAGTCTTGAGATTCTTTACTGATTCTGATCATAACCCTGACAACAGCAAAAAAGCAAATGGTGATTATTATGAAAGGCACTAAAAATCCCATTGTGATTACCAGTGATATGAGTACAAAAGCAGATTGCCAAGTCCCAAAAGAAAAACCCTCATAACATCTTGTAACATTGAGTTGCCCTGTGATGGTCTGATGATAGAGACCAATTGGAATGCTCCACAGCATGACAATCAACCAGACAATAGCACAGGCAACTTTGGCTGCTTTAGGACTTCTAAGACTGCGTGAATTCAGCGGATGAACAATCGCAAGATAGCGATCCAAACTTATTAATGTAACCAGTAAAGATCTTGTGTAAAAATTCACTGAAAATATTGTTCCGGACACAATGCAAACAAGATTTCCAAAAATCCACCTAGCAGTTGCGAAATAATATATTCTGAATGGCAATGAGAGAACAAAGAGTAAGTCTGAAATTGCCAGATTAGTCATGTAAATAACCGGGGCTGTTCGCAGTTCCAACTTTGTGAAGAACACCCATAACGAAATGCTGTTCAGAGGTAATCCAATTGCCAACGTCAACCCATAAACAGAAGTAAACAGAGGATAATGAAAGTGGATTGTGTCGTTCGAAACATCGGAATCATTTTCCATTTTATTCCTTTTTTTTGATCAGCCAAAGAGTACAGTTTTTAATTAAAATTAGCATAGACCAAGCTAGTGGAACAAACGCCAATCCACCAGGCTTGATATGTAGTAGAGAAATGAGGAAAGGAAGTTCTGATGAAGAGTTACACCACAGTGTTAAGCCACTGATCTGTTACTATTTCTGATTGGATAGTTATTTTGATGGTAATCTACATTCACTGTAATTACTACAGATTCATGCTGCCTAATGTATATTAAACACATCTCGGAGATAGCGACTACATAATTAAGTTTGGTATGATTTGAGATTCAAAACTGACCAGGATCAATGCACAAGTATACACAACACAGGTACAGACAAATGGAATACCTTCAAAAGCATATTGGGGAACATGCAGGACAAATATATATAACCAAGATTATCAAGCATAGACTGAAAAACATGATGTTAAATAGATTAAGAAGACATTCAGAAGTGAAATAAGAAAAATAAGCTTCACCAAGCCTGCCGAGAAGGAGGACGGGAGTCCTCTGAAATGACTGCAGGAAATTTCAGAAAGGTATCAAAAGTGTGATGTAAGAAGCAAAGAGGGAACTGAAAATAAATATAACTGCAGATACTAAATATAACAGTATGAAATCCTTCCAGTACCATAAGAAAAAGAGGATAGTCAGCTACGGGTATGGTAGCATAGTGGTTATATTACTGGACTAGTAATCCAGAAGCCTGGATAAATAATCTAGCGTCATGGGGCGTCATTTTAGCACCCGCTATCGGGTGCGTTCCTGGCGGGGGGGCTCCGAAAATCGGAGAATCCCGGCGCGGTACCGGAGCCCGCCCCGAACCCGCGCACTTCCGGGTTCCCCGCTGACGCGCCGGCGTGCGCGCGCAGCCCCCGCTGGTGGGAATCCCGCAGGCAATTAAAGCCAGCGGGGTTCCACTTGAAGGTATTTATTTAGGTATTTCAGAGCAAACCGGGACTGTTTCCCAGACTGGGGGAAACACTCCCAGGTCAAATGGACGTGTTGCAGCTGTCAGCCTGCGGCAGCTGCAACAGTCCATTTGACAGGTGGGGGGGGGGGGGTGGAGACCCTCACCCATTGCAGGAGGCCACTCTGTCACTTGGGACAAAGTTTGGCCCCCACCACCCTCCTCCTGACAGTCAAAGTCACCAACCTGCACATTTACCCCGGGGTCCAGAGACATGTACCTACCTTGCGGACCCCCTCAGATGTACATCTTGCGGATGGGGGCCGCCGTAGCTGCAGTCATGACCTCCTCGGAGGGCGAACAGCATCACCAGCCTCACCAGCCTCGCCATCCACGCCGTCCACCTCTGACGCGTGGAGCTCCACAACAGAGTGCTGTGACACAGAGTGTAGCCCTCCATCCACCTGTACAGCAGGAGGGAGGGCTACCGCAGAGAGAGATGCGTCGCAGAGGGCACTACCGTCGCCACAGGGTCCACAGACCGAGGCTTAGCTTCCTGGACCTCTCTGAGCAGCAGTGCACACGGAGGCTCAGAGTCACTCGACATGTAGTCGTGGACATCTGAAGCCTCTTTCATGCCGAGCTGCTCCCGGCTGGCCCGAGCACCATCTTCTTACCTGTCACTGTCAAAGTCACCACTGCCCTCAACAACTTCTCCTCCACATCCTTCCAGGGTGCAACCGGGGACATCGCCGATGTCTCTCAGTCGTCTGCGCAAAAGAGCCCTGCAAATACACCTACACCCACTCTGCAGTGACACAATGGGTGGCATCAGTTGTGGGTCCTCATAGTGATCCTCAGGAGAGGGCATCATTGCACAAACCAGATAGGATTCACAAAGACGTGGCAGTAGTGGTGCCAATATAATATGTAATGTGAGTTGGTCAGAAATTCAATATAAGTAAAAACCATGACAAACCCTCAAACACCCTTGTGCATCCCCTTCATGCTCACGACACGTTTGCCTTACGCTGCCTACTGCACATATGTGATGCATGCCCTGTGGCTGCAGCACAGGTAGTGGCAGGTTGAGTGAGGCTGGCCGTGAAAGAGATGCACGAGAGGGTGAGTATGAGAGAGAGCCATGAGATTGTATGAGGATTGGGTTGAGTGGTAGTGGCGGGATGAGTACTGGCGAGGTGAGTAGGTGCAGGTAAGATGAGGATGAGGTTTGAGTGGATATGAGGGGTGATGTGACAGAGTTGTGTTGGCAGTGCAGAAGGAGGTGTGGGGTGGGGGCAGTGATGTGGCAGACGGAGTGTAGGGGAAAGACTACGTGTACTCACTTTGGCTGACCTACTGAGGTCGTTGGAGCGCCTCCTGCACTGTATGCAGGTGGGCGATATGTTGGTTGCGCTGGTGACCTCCTCTGCCACCTCGAGCCAGGCCTTCCTGGTGGCAGAGGCAGGCCGCTTCCTCCCGCACGCCGGGAGGAAGATCTCTGTCCTCCCCCTCATCCTCACCCCATGTATTGATACCTGGAGTGAGGCATCATTAAACTGGGAGCAGCCTTCCCCCTGGGCTGCTCCATGCTGTAATTTTTGCTATTTGTTGCAGCATCTGTCAGTGGAGGACCGCCCATTTAAATAGAGCGCCTCCAGCTGACAGATCTTACTGCGCATGCGCAGCCCGCCTGATGCGCAGCTCAGCAGTGGGGAACCCGGAGGAGCAGGTAAGTGGCTCCAATTAGTGGATTGGATCCTACAATCGCGCGGGAAACTGACTAATTTCACCGGGCGCGTTACCCACACGCCTGCTAGCCCCCCCGCCGAGAACCCGCAGCCCTGCTAACATCGGGCCCATGAGTTCAAATCCTGCCATGGCAGCTGGGGAATTTAAATTCAATTAATTAAATAAAATCTGGAATTTAAAAAAAACTAGTATCAGTAATGGTGGCCATGAAACTACTGGATTGTTGTAAAAACCCATCTGGTTCACTAATGTCCTTTAGGGAAGAAAACCTGTGCAGTCCTGGTCTGGTCTGGTCTATATGTGACTCCAGACCCACAGCAATGTGGTTGATTTTTAATTGTCCTCTGAAATGGCCTAGCAAGACACTCAGTTGTACAATCTTGCAAAAAAAGTCACAATAAGAATAAAACCGGACGGACCACTATGCACCGGACATGACTAAAGGCAAAGTCAAACCCAGTCGACCCTGCAAAGTCCTCCTCACTAACATCTGGGGACTTGTGCCAAAATTGGAACAGCTATCCCACAGACGAGTCAAGCAACAGCCTGATGTAGCCATACTCACAGAATCATACCTTTCAGCCAATGTCCCATACACTTCCAACCCTGTGGTATGTCCTGTCCCACCGGCCAGGACAGCCCGACCAGAGGTGGCGGTACAGTGATATACAGTCAGGAGGGAGTGGCCCTGGGAGTCCTCAACATTGACTCTGGACTCCATGAAATCTCAAGGCATCAGGTCAAACATGGGCAAGGAAGCCTCCTGCTGATTACCACCTATCGTCCTCCCTCAGCTGATGAACCAGTCCTCTTCCATGTTGAGCACTACTTGGAGGAAGCACTGAGGGTAGCAAGGGCACATAATGTACTCTGGGTGGGGGACTTCAATGTTCATCACCAAGAATGGCTCGGTAGCACCACTACTGACCGAGCTGGCCGAGTCCTGAAGGACGTAACTGCCAGACTGGGCCTGCGGTAGGTGGTGATGGAGAAACCTACTTGATCTCGACCTCACCAACCTACCTGTCGCAGATGCATCTGTCCATGACAGTATTGGTAGGAGTGACCACTGCACAGTCCTCGTGGAGACGAAGTCTCATCTTTGCACTGAGTGTTGTGTGGCACTATCACCGTGCTAAATGGGATAGATTCAGAACAGATCTAGCAGCTCAAAACTGGGTATCCATGAGGTGCTGTGGGCCATCAGCAGCAGCAGAATTGTATTCCAGCACAATCTGTAACCTCATGGCCCAGCATATTCCTCACTCTACCATTACCAACAAGCCAGGGAATCAACCCTGGTTCAATGTGGAGTGTAGGAGAGCATGCCTGGAGCAGCACCATGTGTACCTAAAAATGAGGTGCCAACCTGGTGAAGCTACAGCACAGGACTACATGCATGCTAAACAGCGGAAGCAACATGCTATAGACAGAGCTAAGCGATTCCACAACTAACGGATCAGATCAAAGCTCTACAGTCCAGTCGTGAATGGTGGTGGACAATTAAACAACTAACGGGAGGAGGAGGCTCTGTAAACATCCCCATCCTCAATGATGGCGGAGTCCAGCACGTGAGTGCAAAAGACAAGGCTGATGCGTTTGCAACCACCTTCAACCAGAAGTGCCGAGTGGATGATCCATCTCAGCTACCTCCCGATATGCCCACCAACACAGAAGCCTGTCCTCAGCGAATTTGATTCACTCCATGAGATATCAAGAAACGGCTGAGTGCACTGGATACAGCAAAGGCTATGGGCCCCGACAACATCCTGGCTGTAGTGCTGAAGACTTGTGCTCCAGAACTAGCCGTACCTCTAGCCAAACTGTTCCAGTACAGCTACAACACTGACATCTACCCAACAATGCGGAAAATTGCCCAGGTATGTCCTGTCCACAAAAAGCAGGACAAATCCAATCCAGCCAATTACCGCCCCATCAGTCTACTCTCAATCATCAGCAAAGTGATGGAAGGTGTCGTCGACAGTGCTATCAAGTGGCACTTTCCCACCAATAACCTGCTTACCGATGCTCAGGGGTTTGGGTTCCGCCAGGACCACTCGGCTCCAGACCTCATTACAGCCTTGGTCAAAACATGGACAAAAGAGCTGAATTCCAGAGGTGAGGTGAGAGTGACTACCCTTGACATCAAGGCATCATTTGACCGAGTGTGGCATCAAGGAGCCCTAGTAAAATTGAAGTCAATGGGAATCAGGGGGAAAACTCACCAGTGGCTGGAGTCATACCAGCACAAAGGAAGATGGTTGTGGTTGTTGGAGGCCAATCATCTCAGCCCCAGGACATTGCTGCAGGAGTTCCTCAGGGCAGTGTCCTTGGCCCAACCATCTTCAGCTGCTTCATCAATGACCTTCCCTCCATCATAAGGTCAGAAATGGGGATGTTCGCTGATGATTGCACAGTGTTCAGTTCCATTTGCAACCCCTCAGATAATGAAGCAGTCCGTGCCCGCATGCAGCAAGACCTGGACAACATCCAGGCTTGGGCTCATAAGTGGCAAGTAACATTCGCGCCAGACAAGTGCCAGGCAATGACCATCTCCAACATGAGAGAATCTAACCACCTCCCCTTGACATTCAACGGCATTACCATTGCCGAATCCCTCACCATCAACATCCTGGGGGTTACCATTGACCAGAAACTTAACTGGACCAGCCATATAAATATCGTGGCTACAAAAGCAGGTCAGAGGCTGGGTATTCTGCGGCAAGTGACTCACCTTCTGACTACCCCAAGCCTCTCCACCATCTACAAAGCACAAGTCAGGAGTGTGATGGAATACTCTCCACTTGCCTGGATGAATGCAGCTCCAACAACACTCAAGAAGTTCGACACCATCCAGGACAAAGCAGCCCGCTTGATTGGCACCCCATCCACCACCCTAAACATTCACTCCCTTCACCACTGGCGCACTGTGGCTGCAGTGTGTACCATCCACAGGATGCACTGCAGCAACTTGCCAAGGCTTCTTCGACAGCATCTCCCAAACCTGCGACCTCTACCACCTAGAACGACAAGGGCAGTAGGCACATGCGAACAACACCACCTGCACATTCCCTTCCAAGTCACGCACCATCCCGACTTGGAAATATATCACCGTTCCTTCATCGTCGCTGGGTCAAAATCCTGGAACTCCCTTCCTAACAGCACTGTGGGAGAACCTTCACCACACGGACTGCAGCGGTTCAAGAAGGCTGCTCACCACCACCTTCTCAAGGGCAATTAGGGATGGGCAATAAATGCTGGCCTTGCCAGCGACGCCCACATCCCATGAAAGAATAAAAAAAAGGAAGTGAGAACCTCAAAGGACGCCAATGGGGATGAACTTGAGGATAAGCAGAAAATGGTTAATGTACTCTGTGTGAACTTGCTCCATTGAGGGTCCTGTAAGTGACTGTTAGAAAGAAAGACTTGCATTTATATAGCACGACCTTTCACAACCTCAGGATGTCCCAAAGTGCCTTACAGCCAATGAAGTACTTTTGAAGTGTAGTCACTGTTGTAATGTAGGAAGCGCAGCAGTCAATTTGCGCACAAGATCCCACAAACAGCAATGAGGTAATCACCAGACAATCTGTTTTAGTGATGTTGGGTTGAGGGATAAATATTGGCCAGGACACGGGGAGAACTCCTTGCTCTTCTTCAAAATAGTGCCTGGGGATCTTTTACATCAACCTGAGAGGGCAGATAGGGCCTCGGTTTAATGTCTCATCTGAAAGATGGCCCCTCCGACAGTGCAACACTCCCTCAGTGCTGCAATGGAGTGTCAGCCTGGTTTGATGCTCAACTCTCTGAAGTGGGACTTGAACCCACAATCTTCTGAGGTGAGAGTGCTACCCACTGAGCCACGCATCAAATATCTTGCATGCTTTTTGTAAGCTTGCTGCAGTTTGCATGTTTCAAAACATAACATAACCACAACATCCTGTTTTCTGTGTGAAATAAATTGTTTTCATTTTGTGCAGTTTATTAAAGTTAGTTTGCAAGATGCCACTTCAATATTAAATTAATAAAGTCCTTTCTTCTTCTGTGTTAAGTTTAGATCATTGTCATAATCCTCAAATGTTAGTTAAGGCAAAAACAAAAGCAGATGTTTGTCTTTTTAGCGGATGTGGGTTCTGGTTGAAACAACGATGTTCTACGTGGCTTAGATTCTGCACAGCAACAGTTCTGTTAAAGAGAACAGTCTGTAAAATGCAAATTTCTAACCAAGCATTGTCCCTTAGAAAGAAGTGAGGTAGTTTTAAAATCCAAAATCATTTGAAAATGAATACTTGTAAAATATAATCACATAAAGTCACATAAAATGCACTGAACTCAGCAGAGGTATCAATCCCTTCAAGTTTGGTTGACAGGCATTCAGAGGATGTCAGAGCGTGCAAAGAGGTAGCAAAGAGGAAATGATAAATAGCTTACATAAAGATCTCATGCAACAAAATGTTAGACATTTCATGATAACAAGTAGCTGCCCTATTTTTCCAATGTAATTTCATGTAACTGCTTCCAAACAAACAGTGCCTACTTCTGCTGTTACTAAAACTACAGATAGTTAGAGCATGGTGATGATTATACTCAGAAATGTAAGACTTAAGGGTTTATAATAATAGTTACCATTGTAGACAATATAATAATTTATTGGATTTTGGATAGTCAACATCGGGTCATGATAAAAGAAAATCTTCTCATTACAACATCTAAGGATAGGAAATATGCTTAGCTTCATTTTGCTCTTCACTTTTATCTGGGATCTGGTGGATTTCTTCAAGTGTGATGATGTTTGGCAGTACGGTAGTGTGGCACATTGATGCATCAACCTGTGGGACAGTGGAGGGATCAAGCTCAGTTCTGCCCTCCTCCAATCTGCTGCATTCCTGATCTCAGCTGCTCAGTATGGGGAGGTGCCAAGTGTAACCTTAGTCCCTCACCATTGTGGGAGGGGAAATCAGAAGAATCATCGCTGTGCCAGTGTTACAAACTTCCAACTGCCTGACATTGCAGCTGCACTCTATTAAACTTGTGCAGGGGACTAATGAAAGGGATCAGATGTGTTGCTGCCCTGAGAGAAAGCACCATCGTCCCTGTGCTCATTCCCGCCTTGCCTCTGTTGCTGAGCCCTATCCCATCATGAACACTAAGTGGTATGAACACTAATTGGCATGAGAACAGAACTACTGACACCAATGAGATTAGTGAAGCTCTGCCTCATGGTCCTCTTTAGCCGATCACCAAGCCTGTCAAAGCTGAAGGAGATAGCTCATTCACCCTACAACCCTAGGCCTCTATGGCAGCAGTATGAACACTCAGAGTTACATTACATAGAATTTACAGTACAGAAATAGGCCACTCAGCCCAACTGGTCCCTGCTCCACACAAGCCTCCTCCCACCCTTCTTCATCCAACTATCAGCATAACCTTTAATTCCTTTCTCCCTCATTTGTTTATCTAGCTTTCCCTTAAATGCATCTATGTTATTTGCATGCGATTTCAGGGCCACAAAGTCAAGTTGAATTCCTAGCCTGTATGCAGTTGGCTGATTTCAGAAGTGGCAGTGCTAGGGCTCTACGATTCACCTCAGTTTCCTGGCTAGGGATGCAAAAACTTCAGACAGGATTCCCATTCCTGATTGACATCCAATGGGTCTTGCCCATCAGCAGCACAAACTTGTAAAATTACCAAACTGATGTCTACATAGAAAGACACATCTTCCTCTGATTCCACCACTGGATAGAAGCTTAGTGTACTGCATCTGGGAATTAGAACTTTCATCTGATCTGCATGAAGGTGTACTTCAGATTTACCTTTTGAAAGCTTCAACCTAATCATTAAGAATTAACTGCAGTTAATTTAAACAGAATGAGGAAAGTTTGGTAGATTCTGTCTAACTGCTGGTATGATTTGCACATAACATTTTAAACTTTTTTGAGATCATAAACTTTGGACCAGCGCTCAACAAATTTCGCACTCCTGAATTGCTAATTAGATAGCAGCATAACATATGTCTTTGCCTGAAATTCTGCCTCACTTGACTCTGATCTCAACTCCCTCCTACCTCCAATATCCCAACGTATTTTCCTTCAATTCCCTCTTCCTGTCTCTGTTGACTGTCCTGGAGTTCATTAATAACTCCAAGTCCTCCTCTTTGCCCTAATGCATCTAAGTTTTCCTTTCCAGCCACTCCTTGTGCTTCAAAGTCTTCCTTCCCTTCCTGTTTCATAAGCCTTTTGGAGAGCAGCAGCGCCCTCTCTTGCTCTTAATGATTTTTAAGTTGACTTTGAAACCAATCCATCTATTCTTACGGTGGTTCAGACGCAAATGGAATTGAGGTGATGAGTGAAGGTTGGGCAAAAGTATAAGGCGTAGGCAGCAGAGAAGAAAAAAATGGCTTGCCTCAATGGGCAACTGCTCTAAAAGCCCACAAACACCATTTGGATGCCTGAGGAATCTGGGTACCTAGTGATATTAAGCTCTACATTAGGTTATTTTAGAATGGAATTATACTGACTTAAGTTCAATGCCAAAATCTTTTACTATGTGGAATGGATAGATTTAAATTTTATTTCATAAATGCTACAACACAAGAAATGCTTTGCGAAATATATTTAATCACTCAACATAATAGGCTAATAAAATATGAAACGAGCATTATCATGGTACACATCAATACACTTAATTTCTAAATATCTTACAGACAAAATATTTTTGAGGAAACACTATAAAGTAGCAGTTAATAGTAAATTCATATAGAGAAATGCATATGAAGCATTATTTACATTCTCGGGCTAAAAAGATGTAATCGCTTGAAAATCTATCATGTGTGAGAAATCAGAAACTGCACCTAACTGCTATCAATAAGTGATTGAACAGAGAGACATTTACTATTTCAAACAGAGGGAGGGTCTAATGTAAAAAGTGTTGTAGTTTGATTCACTTAGGATATGACCAGGCAATATAACTTATTTTGCCTAAGTGATCATTTACCACTATAACCCTGGCTCCAATCAATGTACAAATACACACATATATATTAGCTTAGAATGTTGTCTTATTAGTAGATTCTGAGTTTTCATTCTGGCAAGTAAAGCTTTGTAAAAGTCTTATCTATCCAATAGCTACATTGATGGTCCTGTATGTGGTTGTGCACTTCCCGACTGAAAAACCTTACTTGTTGTCATGTTTTTGGAACTCTTTTGCCTGAACCTTTTCCATCATGAATTCCTTGTCAGATCTCCTGCCATAATTGCAGTGGAAGATTGGTGGAAACTCAAGAGAAACGGCTTAAACATCCATATCTTCTGAAGTTATGGCGGGATCAGGGAACCCCAATGGAGATTCTACCCCCATATGTCCACATTTATAATGGGATCTGCCTCTCTCTCTCTCTATATATATATATATATATATATATATATATAGTCATGTTGTAATTACATCCTCTCACCAGTGGTGGAATTTTGGCACTTCAGTTTTGCATCGCCCTGCTCCTCGGCCTGTACTGCAGAGAAACTCCCTTTGCTCCAACAAACTGTACTTCTCTTTCGCACTGCTGTGTGTTTTGTCATTTAACTATAAATAGTAATATAAAGTCAAAGTACTATATAAAGAGGAGACAATGTAAGGCTTTAAAATTGGGACTGAATTATTTCTGACGTGCTCTTCCTCAATTATCCCATACCAAGTAATGCTGCTTCACCCAAAGACTACACTTGGTCTTGACTCCACAGAACATTGACTAGTAATATAATAATAACCTTGGGGGCAATTTTCAATTCCAACATAAATCGGACAGGTGGTGGGTTGGGTGTGCGCTGCGTCTGCCTCAAAGGGTTGGCATGAAACCCAAGACATTTTCGTGGTCGATCCCCATTAATATTAATACAGAGAGTTGCCAGCATTAAACATGCTCCTTATAGTCAGCTTGCCGATCTGAGGATGGGAAATCCAGCAGAGTGGCTACTTTTGAAGAAGTCTGCAAGCAGCAACTCAGAGAGATGGGGAGGGAAATGTGAGAGTGAAATGAAGCACCAGTTTACAGCACCGGGCAAATTATTGCTGTGTCTACAGCAGCAAGGAGATTAAATATTGGATGCCTTTAAGGCTCAAAACCCACAAACGACTGCTGTAAAAATGAGTGCCATACCTGCTGTGAGTTTTCCATGACTGCAGCTAAGGACTGCCTGCTGCCTTCAGCGTTCATGTTTGGTGGGTTGGAATCTGGTGAGCAGGCTCGTCAATGGCATTGTGGATGTAACTACGTCATCTGATTAACATATATTCATAAGGCTGTTTCCAGCGGCAGCTAGAGCTGCCAGGACTGAGGTCTGCCCAAAAATCAGAGTGGTTGAGACCTTAGCAGTAAGTCAGCTCTTCAACTATATGAGCTACTTTTGTGCCATTACTGCCCCGTTATTTAGTGCAAATGGGGTGACTGGGACACAAATATCGCCCTCCCTTTTTGTATATTGCTGCCATCACACATTTCCTGTAACATTGGTGAACCAATAGTAATCACTAGCTAACTTATTCTAACCAGGGCAAATATATTCTACCATCTTGATTAGGTCATTCTTCCCACACAGTTGAGTTGTGCTCCCTCAACCTCACTTCCATTTCTTAACAACTGCACCAGTCTACAGAGAAGTAAGTTAAAACAAACTGAATACAATTGATTAGCTCTAAGTTAGGTATAAATGTGGGAAAGTTTAAACTTTTTAAACAATGATTCTTACAATTAGGCTAAGTTAAAATTTCTGTCTCTTGCGCTCAACTCTTACAGATGCAAAATAATTTTAAAATGCTGTGTATTAGAACCATAGAAGCATAGAAGTTTACAGCACAGAAGGAAGCCATTTAGTCTGTTCTTGGCTGTGCTAGCTCTTTGCTACAGCAATCCAAAATTAATCCAACTGTCCTCTCCTTGTATCTCCCTCTGCTTCTAATTTTTATCCAATTTTCCCTTAATAAGCAATGGTCTCTCTCTCAACCACTCCCTGTGGCAAAGCTTTCTATTCTTCAATAACCCTCCATGTTAAGAAATTTCTCCTAACATCTTTCCTCATTGTCTTAGTGATCATTTTAAATTGATGACCTCTTATCACTGACTCCCTAACCAGAGGAAATAGTCTTTCTCTATTCACTCTACCAAAACCCTTCATAATTTTAAAAAACCTCAATTACATCTCCTCATAGCCTTCTCTGCTCCAGTAGAAATAGTCCCACTATCTCAGGATCGAGAACTTTAGTTTCCCATGCTGGCATCTTCCTGATGATTTTATGCTGTACACTCCCTATGACTTTAATGCTATTGCTATAATGGGGTGCCCAAAATCGCACACAGAATTCTAACTGTGCTCAAACCAATGTTTGCATCAATTAATCATTAATTCTTTGCTCTTATACTCTACCTTTATCTATAAAATTCAAAATTATATTGGATTTTTTATGGTATAATTTACCTGTGAACTTTCCGTGAATTATGTATTTGAATCCTTGGGTTTCTCTGTCCATACACATCCTTTAATGTTTTTCCATTAAATGTATGCCCCTGTTCCTTGTCTTTCTCCCAAAATGTATTATTGCACACTTATCCACATTACATTGCATCTGCCACCTGTCTTCCCATTCTGCTAAAATGTCTATTTTTTCCTGAAGTCTTTGACAGACCTCCTCAGTATTTGCCAAACCCCCTACTTTTGTATCATCAGCAAATTTCAAGACTGTACTCACCCAAGTCTAAATTGAGAACAAAAGTGGACCCAGCGCTGGATCCTGGGATATATCATTTCCAACCCTTCTGCAGTCCGAGCAACACCCATTTACCCTAACACTTAGCTTTCTGTCCATCAGCCAACTTTCTATCCATGTGGCTACATTTCCTCTTATACCATTTGCTTAATTTTTCCAACAAGCCTCTTGTGAAACACTTAATTGGAAGCCTTCTAAAAATTCATATTCACAACATCTAATGCATTTCCTTTATTTATCTTCAAAAATCTCTATTAACGTTTTCAAACACGATTTGCCTTTAAAAAATCTGCGCTGGCTGTTCTTGATTCACCCTTGCATTTCTAAATGCTTACTAATTTTGTCTTGAATTATGGATTCTAAGAGTTTGCGAACAATTGACATTAGACACACTCAGCTATTGTTCCTTGGTTCCATCAGCTACTCTCCAGTCCTATGGCACAATTTACAAATTTGATGAAGATTCAAATATTGTGGCCAGAGCCTCTGTTATCTCCTCTCTGACTTCTTTCAACAGCCTATGATGTGTGCCATCAGAGCATGGTGACTTATTCACCTTGTGTTCCACTATTTTTTTCAGAATTAAATCCTTTTCTATAGTTGGCTCTTTCAATTGTTCCACTTTCTACTTTAGCACACCTATGTTCTCACTTTTACCATCATTTGTAAAAACCAATGCAAAATATTTATTTGATATCTCCGCCATCTCTTCATCCTCCACAATTAGACGCCCTCCTTTATCCCTGAGTAGGCCTACTCTCTCTTTAGTAATTCTTTTACTTTTTATATGCTTATAAAATCCCTTACTATTTTCTTTTATATTATCTGCTAGTTTTTTTTCATATTCTCCTTTAGCCCTTCCAATCTCCCTTTTCACTTACTTTCTACACTTTCTATATTCCTCAAGATTATCTTTAGTATTGTTAGCCCTAACTTTATCATTTGCCTCCCTTTTAAGTTTCAGTTTAGTTTTAATGGCCCCAAAATTTCATGGGGGTTTTATTAGAATGCCCGTCCGCTCCTTACAAGGCAGATGATTGGCTGGGGCAGGGCCGGGGCAGGGACTCCCTAAGCTGGCCTCCACAAGAACGATGTGAGCCCCACCAGTAGGTGTCCAGACTTGGCAAAAAAAATTTTCCTGGATTGGCTCCCTTGCTCAGAGGTTCATCGGAATGATGGCGGTGGGTTGGGATGGGTGAGGGGGTGGGCAGCCATTCCAGTTTCCGGATGCATGGGGTAGATGGGTATCAAAGACGGGCCCCAAGTGGCACCAACCCCACTGACCCGCAAACTCTGCAGGGGGGCTGGAGAGGTGAGTGTTCGAGGATACTGGTAGCTGCTATCCTGGTGCAGCCAGAATTGGGGCCCATAGAATTTCCAGGGCAATCTCTCCATGCTTTGATGTATCCTCTTTTCACCTTATAACAATATATTTATTTTTTACTCTATGTCTTTTCATATTTGAAGATTTCCCACTTTTCTGTTAATTTAGGTCTGATTGCCTATTATCTCACAGAACTTTGCCTTTTTCCAATCTGGTAACCTTATCTTTAACTCTTTGTTATCCTTTTCTGTTCTTCCATTGAACCTAAGCATGTTGTGGGCACTATTTCCTAATTGCTGTACTCTCAAATCAGTTATTTGCTCCACTTCAGTTCCTAGAACTAAATCGAGCAATGCTTCTTTCTTTGTTGGACTTGAAACATGTTGATCTGAGAAGTAATTCTGGGTGCATTCTAAAAAGCATTCCCCACTTTGTCCACATGCATTATCTTTATTCCAGTCTATTTTGGTATAGTTTAAATCACTCAATATTATTGTTTTGTTGTTCTTACGTATCTCTGTGAACTGCCTGCAGCTCGCTCCCTTTATCTCATCTCCACTGTTTGGTAGCCTGTAATGCAAATCAAGAATTACACCATTTCCCTTCCTTTTTCTTAATTTTGTCTATATTGGTTCTGTCTTAATGTAATCCTTAGGATATTCTTATGTTTCATTACTGCAATAGAATCCTTCACTAACACTGCCACCATTACCTATCTCCAAGAGCATTGTTATTCCACAATGCCTACAAATTCTTGATTGTCCTGTCAGTTAAATAAAGCCAGAGTTCTCATTTGCAACCTGAATTCTTAAGTGAACCCACTATTAATTCTAAAGACACAGAACAGTCATGCCTTGAAACACACTGTGAACTGGCCACTGTGCTGCATGATCATAGAATCATGCAACACAGAAGGAGGCCATTTGGCCCATCATGTCTGTGCCGGCTCTTTGAAAGAGCCATCCAATTAGTCCCACTCCCCCACTCTTTTCACCCATAGCCCTGCTAATTTTCCCCTTCAAGTATTTATCCAATTCTCTTTTGAAAATTATTATTGAATCTGTTTCCACCACCCTTTCAGCCAGTGCATTCCAGATCATAACAACTTGCTGCGTAAATTCTTTTTCCTCAAGTCGCCTCTGGTTCTTTTGCCAATTATGTTAAATCTGTGTCCTCTGGTTACCGACCCTTCTGCCACCGAAAACAGTTTCTCCTTATTTACTCTATCAAAAGCCTTCTAGCCCTAAAAGGCATACCCCAACATCCTATTTTACATGGTATAACTTTGTTGTCCTTAAAAAATGGTACATTCTCTGACTTACCATGAGTAGTGCCAAAGGAGAATGGGAAATAAATATATGTATGATTTGCTAATTATTTTTAGTCTCATGGCGACTCAGGATTTTGGGTATACACTTTAGTAACATAGACAAGCCCATGTGTAGCCTAGATGTTCTGCACTGATTCCAATGGAAACCTGTAATTTGATTTAGCTGCTATATCATGAATTGGACTCTCAACGATAGGTAGAATAATCAGCCATTCTAACCCATGTCTTGATTTAATGCACAGAGATCCACTGGACAAGGATTGGCATCCCTCCTGATTTTGGCTGCTGATGCTAGTGTTCAAACTCAAGTCAAACAGCATTCTAGCTGGGGCTCAAACCTGACTGGTATTGATTCTTTGATATGGACCTAGCTGCTTGGATCAACAAACAGGTGCTGGAAGGTGCCAATCCCTCCTTACCTCAATGGCAGCAAATTGGAGGTGGACCCACTAGATAGGTCATTCAAGAGAGAGGCCAACATGACAAGTATACCAAGGTTGCTTCGAGACCTGTGCAACTTGAAATATTTCTTATCAAATAGAATATTTAAAATATATATATTTGCAACAACATGAAAATGTCAGTATAAATGTAGCCTAAAATTTAGTCTGTAATTCACTGAATAACAGCCCCATTGGCTGATTTTCCAGCCAATCAGTAGACTGAACATTCACAATGGACCTGGTTGCATCATTTAAGTGATTAGGTCCAACATTAATATCTCTTTTGCTGCCCTTTGCAAACATGAAACACCCAACAATATAAATCAGTTACCTCATTGGAGGCAGCCCAAAAGCAAAAATAATGTTTTCCACCATTGAAAGAGCTGGATCTAAAAGAATGGATGAAATTTTTCAGTCTATGTTACCATGTGAGCTCATCAGTAAGAATATTTTTATTACCAGCATCCATTATTCTCCATTTCATTGTTATACGCAGGGCAGCAGTAGATGATTACAAACTGATTTAATCCTGGCACATGCTGCAAAGATGAATTCTGGAAGTCAACTAGAATGGGTTTCAATGGGTTCCTCTGTGCTCTTGACCTTTGATTTCCAGAACTCCTTAATGATCAAATAATAGTACATTGCATCCAGGCAACAATTTATGGTCGCCAAACACTGAGAGATCTGGAGAAAGATGCGCAGAGGCGCCAAGTAATCATTTGCTATATAGCATTGTCTTACTAAAAGGTACAGCAGCATGGCTACATGATATGGTGTAAAGCAGAGAAGGAAGATTACCAGATTTGAAGAGATAACATTCATTGACGTTCTCATGTTCATATCTTCTCTCTCTTCTTCCACTCTTTGCAAAGTTCCGATTATCTGAATACTACAGAAAATCACAGTAACTGCAGAAATTAAAAATATGGTTTCCATACTCAAGGGAATTATGCCCTTTTCCCAAAATTCTGAAAAATTTGCGAAGCACGCTTCATTTGGCAGATTACTGTCAATTTGGATGTAATTTGGAATGCTTGCAGACCAGACACAAACCCACACCACAGTGCAAGCGAGGGTGGCTTTCCTTGGAGATCTGAGGGTTCTTGCCAGGAAAGGATGTTTGATAGCAATGTACCGATCCAGAGATATCAGCATTATTAACAGGATGGTCCCGTAAGTATTCACAAAGTACAGGGACTCCACAAATGCACAGAACCCTGGGCCCAAATGCCACTTTCCACCGACTCGGTAGGCATGGATTTTGAAAGGCAGAGAGAAAAGCAGAAATATGTCCGAAAAAATTAGGTTTGTCATGTAGATCGTAGATTCCGTCCACTTCTTTAATCTAAAGCACAGGATCCAGAGCGCAACTGAATTAATGATCAGTCCCAGGATGAAAGTTGGTATATGTAATACATACTGAAACGTCTTCACAATTTCAAAGTTCATTGTGTTGCTCAAATTGCACATATTTGCTGAAAAAAGTAGAAGCAGGAAGTTGGTTGTATATACTGTATCCAGCTTAGTTTACTAAGTTCTTAAATTTGCTCTAATTTTCTATCACGCTCACAAGCTCAAGTGTGTAAACATTTCCTCAAATAAAACTTAAAACACTCTGTTATACGTAATAACGACCAAAAATTCTTACTTACCAAGACCTGCAGTCATGCAGTTTTGGAGAGTTGACTTGTTATTACATATTTATTACATTCACTATCCTGTGCCACATCCTTCTCAGAATCAGAATATCGACTTTGCTATGTCTCGCATCAATAGAAAGTGATCTTTACATGAACTGAAACCAAGGTTATTTCCGATGAGTGGGAGGATGGAGAATGTATGAAAAGGACTTTTAAAAAAAAATCCTGCACATTATTTTCCTCTGGATAGGTGGCAATTTATTTAAAAAGCATGATAAAATTGTTAAATGGACATTTTCAGTTACTCTCACCGTGCCTTAGAGTGGGCAAATGGACCACCCATGTGTGCTGAGTCACACAGACTAGGGAAGTCCTAGGTCCACTCCCTATCTGTGCTAGACTAAATCATCTCAGCCTTGCAGCGCCTGGGGTACTGCAGCAGACTACAATACCTCTGGCCTAGGCAGCTGAAAACCTTGCAGATTTTCCACCTTGATTGCTATCTTCCAGTGAACATTGCTGAAGAATATGTATATGCATATGTTGGGTCATAAGACGATTAGATTTGGTTATGATGCATCCCATGCATGAATAGCAAGCTGACCGTTTGGTTTAAATTTTCAGATCTACATTATGTTAATGTGGGCATTAACCCATTTAAGATCTATTTAAGATATTAGGGCCCCAATATTAACTTGGAGCCGGGAAGCGAGCAAGGGGTGCGGGGTTTGTGGATGGGAAATCCAGAATGACATAGAATTACATAGAATTTACAGCACAGAAACAGGCCATTTGGCCCAACTGATTTATGATTCACACGCGTCTCCTCCCTCCCTAATCCATCTCAGCCTATCAGCATAACCTTCCATTCCTTTCTCCCTCATGTACTTATCTAGCTTCCTCTTAAATGCATCTATGTTATTCACCTCAACTACCCCATGTGGTAGTGAGTTTCACATTCTAACCACTCTCTGGGAAAGAAGTTTCTCCTGAATTCCCTATTGGATTTATTAGTGACTATCTTATATTTATGGCCCCTAGTTTTGGTCTCCCACAAGTGTAAACATCTTCTCTACTGTACCCTATCAAACCCTTTCATAATTTTAAATGCGGTCACCCCTCAGCCTTCTCTTTTCTAAAGAAAAGAGCCCCAGCCTGTTCAATCTTTCCTGATAGGTATGACCTCTCAGTTCTGGTATCGTCCTTGTAAATCTATTTTGCACCTTTTCCAGTGCCTCTATATCCTTTTTGTATTATGGAGACCAAACTGAGCACAGTACTCTTAAGTGTGGTCTAACCAAAGTTCTTTACAATGTTGATATTTTTGTTGCAATAACTGGAAGAACATGAAAAACCAACTGCAAGAGCACTCTGACCCATACAAGAGTTAAATAATTAGATATAGAAACTGTTCAAAGTAGTATACCTGAGATTTAATTATATAATGCAAACTTCAGGAAAAAAATTACCTATTTTCTATTTAAAAACATGGTTGTTCATATATTAAATATTTAGATTTGCAGTTACTTTATTGTATTTTAATATTTGGAAATTGATTTGGTGATATAGTTTAACATTTACAATATTAAACTAGTTTATCCTTGCAATAAAACACTTAATAATTTAAAATATTCTAATATAAATATTAAACAGAATTAATATAAATTCTGAGGGCTTCCCACAAGTCCTAATGAATTTAATGGTAGGACCTGCTTTAAAATTTTTCAAAAGGTTTCTCGCCCGATTGCCAGCTTGATTGAGGCCGGGAAAGTAGTCGGGGGAGGTAAGTGGGATTTTGGATGGGGCGATCTTTGGGGGTTGGATGGGAGAGATTGGGAAGTTTGGGGTTGAATGGATGGGGAGTTGGGGAGAGATCGGGATCTTTGGGGGTTGGACAAGGGGCGTTGGGGAGAGATTGGGGTCTTTAGGGGTTAGATGGGGTATCGTGGAGAGATGGGAATCTTTGAGGGTTGCGTGGGGGGATGATCGCGGGGGGGGGTGGGAGAAGTTGGAGATCGTTGGGGAGGTGAGCAGTCGGAGATAGTTGGAGAGATGAACAGTCGGATATCAGGGGGTCTTGGACATCGGGGGAGGGTCTCGGACATCAGAAGGTCTCGGACACTGGGGGGGGTCACTGGAGGGGGTTCTCGGACACTGGGTGAGGGTCTCGGACATTGTGGGGAGGATCTCTGGCATCAGGGGGAGTCTTGGACACCGGTGGGGGGGGTGGGGGGGGTGGTGGGTGGGTACTCGGCTGTGTTCCCATGAATTCACAAGATGCATTCTCTGTTAGTGCCACTCTCCACTGGGAATGCCAGAATTTGGAATCATCCCTTCCATATTTTTAATATGTGGGATTCAAAACCCCTTTAACAAAAGACATTTGAAGGAAAGGGTTAACACTGCCCCTTTTAAACAAAGACATTTGAAAACCTTCAAACACAGTAATGTAGTAAACTGTGGGCACTAAATTGGGCCATGTAGAGCCCGTTGTTTCGGCATGACGTGTGCCGGACGCCATCTTGGTATAGGAGTTAGCGCATGCGCAAATACCGAATGCCGGAAGTATGTAAAATAGGGAGAAAATGCATGCAATCAGTGTGCAACGCTGATTTAAAGTGATTGACACCATTTTGGACCTTAACGCTCAACTCAACGCACAGTCTTAACCCCGACCATCTGAACGTGTCTTAGAGTGCCTGGAGGACCCCCCCCCAAACCAACGCTATTTGAAGTGACCATGCAGGATTTAAAGGTTAGTGGCTGGATTATTGCTTCTGGCTGCTGGAGGAGTAGGAAGTTTTTTTGAAGCTCCCTATTCATACTGAGAGTTCCTGGACCACATTTGAGAGTGGTTTGGCAGGTACTGCCTTACGGGTCAGAAAGTTACAACCATGGTTGAACAACAATCCTGCTAGGGCTCCCACTGGGCATTGAGCATGACTGGGAGCATGCAGAGAGACCACGCATAGCAGGTCAAGCTGCGAGGAGACGGAGGGTGAGGAGGCACAGGGCACTGAGCAGGAGGCCCTACCCAATGAGGGCCTTCTGGGACCGATTCTCTTACCTCAACATGACCGAGGAGGACTGCATCCTACGCCTAAGGTTCACCAAGGAAGCCGTGACCGAGATTTGTCAACTGGTGCGGCCACAACTGCAGCCTCAGAGCAGGGTAAGGACAGCATTGCCTGCGGCTGTGAAGTTCACGGTGGCACTGAATTTCTATGGCTCAAGAGCATTTCAGGCCTCTGATGGCAACATATACAACATCTCGCAGTATGCAGTGCACTGCTGCTTAAGGGAGGTCACAGATGCACTGTACTAGATGAGGAACGGGTTCATCACCTTCCCTCTCCACAAAGACAAGCAGAACGAGCAAGCACGGGGGTTCGCCCACAATGCCGGCTTCCCCATGGTGCCATGGACTGCACGCATATTGCCCTGCGTGCCCCGCACATCAACTCAGCCGTCTTCGTCAACCGAAAGGGCTTCCACTCCCTCAACATGCAGCAGGTGTGCGACCACACGCATCGAATCATGGAGGTCGATGCCCGCTACCCTGGGAGCAGTCACGACGCCTTCGTCATGCGGCAGTCCAAGATGCCAGCTATCTTTCACCTGACTCGGCAAGTCAAAGGCTGGCTACTGGGTGACCAGGGCTATTCCCTCATGACATGGCTCATGACACCTGTCAGGAATCCACGCACAGCTGCACAGCAGGCCTATAATGAGAGCCATGCTGCCACACGCAACATCGTGGAGCACACCATAGGCCTCCTCAAACAACGCTTCCGTTGCATAAATAAAAACCACCACCAAATGCAAAATCAAAGTCTCATTTATCAATGAATAAATGAAATTATGCAAACATAACAGAACTATTCACCCTTGTGCATTCCCTTAGTGCCTTTTTCTCGTATGCCTTTACCTATCCTAGTGCTTCTACGAGGTGCTTCCCCAGTGGCTGGAGCATGGGTGGTGGAAGGCTGCTGGCCTTCAATGGAGGAGAGTGCAGATAGCCTTGGAGGACGACCTCGAACTGCTCTGGGCCGGGAGGGCGGGCTTCGGACTGCACCATTGCAGCATGGGCTGCAGCAGTCTGGCCTAGCTGGCCGATAGGCAACAACAGGGGCACTGGCGGAGTGGCAGGGGTGGGAGAAGGAAGGCTGTTATCCTGAGAGAGGACAGCAGGTCCGACTGCCATGGCACCACTGCCACTCTTCCGGGGTGGTGCCTCAGCACTCCTGGTGATCAGCTGGAGAACGGATTGCTGGAGTGCTGTGACGCCCTAGAAGCCCTGTTCCACAGTGGTCCCCAGACCAACGATAGCAGCAGTCTGAGCTCCAAATGCAGCAATCAGACCTTGGATGGTAGATGTTTGTGTTGCAATGGAAGCTGTGACATCAGTCATCAGACGCTGCATCATGGTGGGTTCCACAGGTGTGCTGATGGAGGTGACCACATGTTCCATGTTGGAAAGGATGGGCTCCAAGCTCTGCACAAAGCCCTGGGCCAAGTTGGAGCTGGACTCCTCCATGCCCTTTCTCATGGTGCGCAGGCTTTCCGGCAGGTTTTCCAGTGCCCCAAGCATTTGGTGGTGTATGTCCATCAGCCGTCTTCTGTAGATTGGCCCATCAAAGTCCTCATCTGACTCCTCTGCAGCAGAACTAGTGAGCGACCTCGCCCTCCGGCAAGTTGGCTCCTGTGGTATCCGTTCCCTCCGCCCTGGCTCCTGCACACTTGTGCTCGGTGTCTCACCACATGCAGATCCCTCCTCTAACCTAACCTCTAAAGGATGCGCAGTATCAGTCTCTGAGCTGGTGGAAGCAAGTGTCAGATCGAGTGATGGTGAGGCTTCAGTGTCCTCCTCCTCCTCCTTGGACGGTGCCACCATGTGTTCTTGGGTATCTGCAATGACAAAGGGAAACAGGTTGAGTTGTGGAGTGGGGAGAGGAGCAAGTAAGACACGTGTGCTGACAGCATCTGCAGCATGTGAGTCAGAAAAGATTATGGGAGCAGGGAGATGTGGAAAAGGAGAAGAAGCATTAGATATGCAGAAACCCCCTTCATCGGGACTTCCAGCGCGGCATGTTGTGACGGCTGCAGCGACGGCCCGCCTAATGATCCTAAGCACTGTCTCCTTTAGTGGGGTGAGGACGTGTAAAGGTGCCTGTCCACCCTCAGGTTCTTCCTGCTGCCAGCTGTTAAGCTCCACCTTCTCCTGCAAGACAGACAATAGTGTGTCAGTGAGTCTCCTGCAAGGTGTGTGGGTGATGTGCCTGTCATGATCCAATAGCTGCCTGTTTGTGTGTGACTTGTGAGTGGTGGTTGTGTGGCCTGCAAGTGTGGTACTATGTATGGGTGAGATGCAGCATGCCGAGTGCAGCATTGCGTATGGATGGGCAGTGTTTGTTGGTGAGTGGGTGACGGGGGTTGTGATGCATTGAGCAGTGGTGCATTTGGTAGGATGTGCCACTTGACACTTGCATTCACTCACCTTGACCACTCGTGTCAAATCATTGAACTTCTTCCGGCACTGCACCCACGTGCATGGTGCAATGCTCCTGGCATTTAATTCCTGCGCCACAGCCTTCCAGTGGCTGCGGAGCTGCAGTCTGGAGGGTCTCCGGCCACCCTGTGGGTACATATTGGCCCTCCTTTCATCCATGCCTTCCACCAGGGCCTCCAGAGCTTCATCAGAGAAGTGTGGAGCCCTCTCTCGTGCCGTTCCTGCTATTCTCATGACCATCTTTCCCTCCTCCAAGTAAGCTGTGTACCTGCCATTTGAAATGTGCACCTGCATCTTTAAAAGGTGCAGGCTGATGATGATGTGCGCTGTGCACGCCCCATTTCCAACTTCCTCATTCTCCGTGCAGCCTCTCAGCAGCACACATTCACGTGCTGCTTGCGTAGGGTCCATCGGGGCGCGGGGTACTAGCGCATCACGCTACCCCCAACCAAAAATGACCCTTATCGAACTTTTCCCCCTGTGTTCTTGCAAATCCTGTTTTTCCCTCAATGGCGCTGATGGCATTGGAGAAGTATGTATTCGGGATCAAAGACATTGTACTGCAGATAGATATTTAGATTATTAAATAAATAAGCTAGATGGCTAATATTGAGCTTAAAGCATTGTCAGGCTTTCAAAACACATAGGCTTTTGGAAACATAAGCTTTTCAAATAGCAGGGGGTAATATAAGAAAAGGCAACAAGGGCATACATCAAAGGCTTCGGATCAGGAAAGCAATGATAGGTGCGAAAAAAGCATAGGCCTCTCGTTCCTATCTGATAACACCACTGTTCGCACCTTCAGTGTTAGAAATGATTAATTCTGACCATCAAGAAGAATTTGTTTGATCATCAAAGGAGCCTGATTTACCATCAGACTAAAGACAAACACGTAATAGAGGAATAGCCTAATAGATCTCAGACAATCAGGTTGGGGCCCCATGGAGTTGTCTCCCATATAACATCCAATCATAGTCTCAGTTAAAAGCTACGGAAAAGAACTGCAAAGATTTTAGACTTCTGAAAAAAGATCACTGAACCTGTCTGTAAAGTCGGTCATTTTGTGTAGAAATATCTGCAAGATCTGACCACCCCTAAACCTGTGCTTCTGTCTGGGCCCTGCGTCTTGAGTTGGAAATTTCACCCGGGCTTTCAGTGCTGGCAATTTCTAGCTGGGAATTGGTCCAGTTGCTTCTGACATCTGAAAGCAATTGAAACCACAGGGTGCGTATACCTCAATGGCAGGATCGCTGCTGGAAGTGGGTCAAGGTGGGATTTCTGCCTGCCAGTCTAACACTGGTCGCGGTCAATTAAGTTTGCAGGGCAGACTTCAAGCAGTATCTCTATTCTTTCAGTTCACTAGCCACTTCTCTGCTTCATTCCAGAGAGACAATATGGGGTAGAAAAAGTTTTGGTGCTGCAACAGAGCACTTGCTCTAACACCTACAATGAGTGCTGGAGTCAAATATTTTAATTGGCTCTGAATGAACCCAGACAAAAAAGAACAGGCATTTTGAGGGGTTGGGAAAGGGAGAAGTGGCCATGTTTCCTATCTATGAAAAATCATTCACCCAGCCTCACAAAGTCTCCCTCGCACCTCCTATAGAATCATAAACAGTTAGGGCACAGAAGGAGGCCATTCAGCCCATCGTGCCCAGAGCCGGCCGAAAAAGAGCTATCCAGCTTAATCCCACTTTCCAGCACTTGGTCCGTAGCCCTGTAGGTTATTGACGATCCGGATTCTTTCCCCTCAGTCTGGTTCAGTATAATCTGAAGTCGAGTACATTTTAAAGTTCATCACAACTTTAATAGCAGGGTTCTTAGTCTGCAGCATTGATTTGGACTCCTGATAGAGTCCCTCTATGCTGGCAGAGCAAGAACAAGAAACATACAGAAATCCACACGTTTTTATACAAATCAATAGGGGTTGGAACATACTTAACAAGGGTCAACACCAATCATAAGCCGGGTATAGGTTGCCATGCGAGGTTACATTATTTCCGGCCAATCATAAATCGTCCATGTGCTGATCATGCTGCTGTTAGACATCAAAGGGGATACTTCCTCACCTTCCAACCTGGAATGTCTTTCAACTTTGGTTAAGCTCGTTACCTATATTGATCTGCCATAAACATGGAGACATTCAGACCAGTCCTTGAATCACATCAAAGACTCTACATTGCTAAGACCATGCAAACCTGCAAACATATGGCCCAGCAGGAGGCCAGGCCACCTGTACCAATCTCAGTTACTAACTAATTAACCCTTTCTAATCATTTTGCATTCTGCTTCTTTGCCAAGTAGGCATCTTAATATTTTACCGAAAACTGACCACGTAGGGATTCTCATTCCCCCCTTTTATCATTTTATGATAACCAATTATTATGGTGCTCACTGATTCTGCAGGTTCTGCAGTGCAGCAACATTTAAGTAAGCAATAAACTATAAGAATTATAACAATGAATATGACTAGCCCTTGAACTAGAGAAGTCCCAATAGAACACAGACATGTTTCATCAATACGCCTTTGTACTCTTATCTGTTCTCAGGAACAGACTCCTTCTAAACATCTCTCAAGTAAGTTGCGAATGTCCTTGGTCAGCTAAACCTATTCATGTTAATTTGAAAAGGCTAACATAGTCAAATATCCTATGGTGCTTTATATTTTGTTTCCAGCCTAACTAGACTGAATGGTACCTTTCAGATCATTTTACACCTGTGAATTGGTGCCCTCCCCATTATATCCCTTAATCCAAATTCTCCCTACAATATCCCGTTAGATGCTGTACCTCATCTTAACCAGGTTCCCTTCGTGTTGGCCACCAGTCCGGGTGGAAGAGAGGCAGAGCTATAATTGTCTTCCCTTTTACATGCACCTTACCCCATTAAGATGTGTTCTTAGTTGAAACCACAGAGACAATGGGGACATTCTCACCCAGGCTCTGTTTTACTATCTTTGCCAAACCCTTCATCCTCTGCTTACATTTATTACATGCAATGAAAATCAAGAAGCACATTACAACAAACTGCACTACGACTAATACATATGAAATTAATCTAATCCAAGGATGGATCTGTATATTCAGTCCGAAATTCCAGAGGTCATTTCACCAGGTGGTGACTTTAATTTGGTCAATGTCATGCTTAATGTTGTTATTGTCCTGTTGTAGGTTATAATAAACCTTCTGGGAGAGGCGTATCTCCATTCGCAATGCTTTCAAGTATTTAGGCAACAGGGTGTCAGATACCCAAATGTGTCCTGATATGCTTTTAAGTCCTTTCTGACATTCTCAGAAACTTGTAAGGTGGTGAGGTTATGCCGGTGTATCTCTATCAGTTCCTCGGGTCCAATCCGAACCAGGACTTCAGAAATGGAGTACAATTCTGGACTTAAAATATCACAAGTTAGATTGGCATATTTAAACGTTTTCAAATTAGTTGTAACACAATATTTGCCCTCTCCGGCATATGCCACTTAAGTGGGTTTTAGATCCGCCTCTAGGGCCTCCATGGTACAGTTAATATCCGGATTGGTACCGGTATTATTAAACCCACACTGTGCTTCTAGGCTGTGTCCAACACTATGTGGACACACAGTGACAGCATGTCTAGTAACACATCCCTTTAATTTTGTTCCAGCCAATCAGCTTAAATCTACGTCCTCTAGTTCTTGAACCCTCTGCTAGGGGAAACAGGTACTTCCTGTCTACTTTATCTGGGCCCCTCATAATCTTGTAATTTTGTATCCATCGTGCGGATATCTTCTAAATATTGTTTCTCCCAATTTTATTGTTAAGTGATGGGAACCTAACCCTGAATTTTGGAAATCCAAATTACTGTGTCCCTCTTTACTTTAATTTCAGTCCTTTTGATTGATACCAGTGTTTCCTGACTGTTTCATTAATTAGTTGGTTTCTCTATGGACCATGTGTCAGTGCCTTGTTTAAAAGGATTTCTCACTCGCCTGGACCACATTAACCATTTTCCTGTTGTGCTGTTGTCAAGTAACTGAGCCTGTCTGAGACTCATTCTTCAATGTATCTTCTTCATGTATCTCCGCATACTAGCAGCATCTCATAGGAATGAGCTTAGTGTTCTTGGATATTAACTTTCTGCTGGCCAGTCTCTTCTTCCTCATGGTATTTCCGAACATTTTCCATGGCACACATCATATGTCCTGTAGGATTCAGTCCTGTAAAAGCAACTGGTTTGTTTAAAGAGTGGTTGCAATAGCTCACCAGGCCATAGGCCTTTGTAATCATGTTCTTCATCCTGATCTCCGTTTCAGATGATGACAACATACATTTGTATCTTTTATGTCCAATGTAGCCACTCTTAGGTTTTCAGGTTATCTTATCAAAAAGATCAGGGGTGTCTAGAGTGCTTATCTCCCCCTGCATGGTCCCGATGTCAGGGTAGTGGCCAGGCTATTGAGTGTAGTTTTCTCATTATTCATTATAGGCAAGGACACAAATATCTCCACGAGAAAGCTATCAATTTACTATTCTTAACTACACTTTCCTGACTTCCACTAGATTGTATATTTATGCCAGATTGATTTTTTTTATCATGCCCAATTCAATGACTTTAGAGAAATTCCCATATCTCCCCACCTCGAGCACTCTGTCTCGGAAGACAATAAATAGGTTAAAACAAAACAAATCAATATGTTTTCAAAAGAAGAGAATCAGGTTGATATCACCATGCTGTGACATTTGGTATCCGCTGATGTCTGCAGCTAAAGTCTTAAATTTTTAACACCACTGGATCGTTTCCTGCACCAAATTTCTCCAGCAAAGGTTGCACCATAACTTTGTAACTACTCTTGGTAATCCTGCACCATCAACACTCACGTGGTCCCAAAAAAAAACCAGGGTCACCTGTTTTAAAAGAAACACAGAAAATCCATTGCGGCTCTTCTTGAGAGCCCAAGTGATTAATTTGTCAAATCTTCATTTATTATTTATTTATCCAAAGGAATAATCCCTTTACCCGAAACAAATTCAGAAAACAAAACAGGAGAGAGAAATTGCCTAGTTCCACTCTCGCTCTCTCTCTCTGAAGCACGCAGCCTGTCTGAAATAAACACTGTCTCTCCCACATATAGATGTACGCAGGGCTGCAGACTGGAATTTCTAACTCCAAGTCCTAATCTCTGTGTTTTCAAGATGTAACCACATTAAGCAGATATCATTAGCAGCCGCCTGCTAAGATACGTTATATTCCTCTTTTATTAATTTATTAATGGTTTGGGCATGTGTTTCTAGCACTGTAGCTATCCTTTGCAAATATATGGTCAGCATTTGATCCTCAGACAATTCCTTATCTGTATTTTCATTTATCTTTTAATATATCTTTAATGCGAGACCCTAAATCTCTGACCTTTTGATCTAATGTTGTCAAATCAATGGTGTTAACAACTGAGGCAAAGGCAGTTGCTATATCACTTATCACAGATCTTTACGTCTCCATATTTGCCTATCTCTTTTTACGATGTCCACCTTCATTCCATGTCGCTCTTTGTTTTAACATTTGAGTTAGGAGGTGTTGATCTAATTGTTGAGTTTTCTTAGCATTCTCAATGCGAGTTATATAATTTGTCAGGGAAGGTCTCCCCTCTTTGGTCAGATCTTGTATTCTGCTATTAATTTCAAATAAAATTGAATAGTCCCAGAACTTGTCAAAACTTCCTTATCATACTGTGGCAGGGTAAAACTGATAGGCATTTAGTACCCTGTGTCAGTACATAGCTCAAGTAATGGACTTCCGATTGTCTAACCTATGCTTCCTTTTCATATGATTTGTTTTACATTCCTTTCTTATCAATTTTTCACTGTAGCGTGAAAACTTATATCTCAGTCAATTGTAGCCTTTGGCATTTCTGAGTAATTGGGACAATTTTACTAATATAACCTATACCAATTATTACCTCATGTTCTCCTGTGTTCTGGGCAAGCCTCAGACAGTTCTCAACCGACTGGGTCATTTCTATCTATTTGAACTGGTCTTGGCATGACAGTCTGGCTTCTTGGGATGGAAGGGGTTAACATTAACTTGCTCTTGTGGTAGGAGTAACTTGATCCTTCTCCCTTTTGAGATTAAGTTCCCACCTTCAAAATTTCACTTCACACAGGTTTGACTGAATTTTTTACTTCTCACATTTGTGGATTGCTTTATACTATATTTTTGCACACTATTTTTTCACATACTTTTAGTGGATGTGATTATAATCAACGCTCCGAGCTGTTCCAGCTTTCCGACTTTTCCTATCACAATGATCCTGATAGTTTTTTTAATCTATCCCGTTAATTTTTAACCTCTTTTTAAACCACAGCCAATCACAAAATAAACATTCAAAATGCCAATTTTTTGAAGATCCCATGTCTGGAATTTAACATGCCCACACTTTATAAGAACCAGAATTTAATAGGTCACTTAACCTCAATAACTCCAATTTTAATTCAGCAGTATCAGAATTAAACACATGACAAGACAGATACATTACACAAAGGAAGAAAACACGTAAGACACAGTAAGAAGGGGGCGTGGCCCACAACACCGACAAAAAAAACACTGATCAAGACAGGCTTTTTAAAGGGACAGTACACTTAAACAACAAAACCTTTCTTTTTCGGGTCTCTGTCTTTTAAACATTTGTCTAGTCACTTAATTCTATCCATATTTTTTTTTTGACAGTACTGTCTCCATAAAGCAATTAGTTCTTTGGCTGTGGTACCTCTGTTATTTTTCCAAATTAATTCCTGAGCCTTTTTGGCGGCATCTAAGTTTTTAGTCAGTGATATTTTGATCACTAGTTCCTGTTTATATCCAATCACCAGGAACTTAAACCCTGACTACCCTCAGTGATATTAACCACTGACCTCCCGCTTACAAGTTATTCCCTCAGTGATATTCGACCACTGACCTCTTCCTGCTATTTCTGTGTATTCGCCAGAATGACCTGAATCTTGTAAGGACGCCACACGAGTGTCAGCAATTGGACGATTCGTCGTCAGACTGACGGATTGGAGGAAAACTGACGTAGTAAATTAAGACTATTTACATCGGGGCGCCATTTCCTTCCTCCGTGTCTGAGATAATCCGCCTCTTACTCCGCGAACTCTCGGTGAACGACCGTTAAGATCCCCGTACGCGCCACCAAATGACGATCCGGATTCTTTCCCCTCAGTCTGGTTCAGTAAAATCTGAAGTCGAGTACATTTTAAAGTTCATCACAACTTTAATAGCAGGGTTCTTAGTCTGCAGCATTGATTTGGACTCCTGATAGAGTCCCTCTATGCTGGCAGAGCAAGAACAAGAAACATACAGAAATCCACACGTTTTTATACAAATCAATAGGGGTTGGAACATACTTAACGAGGGTCAACACCAATCATAAGCCGGGCATAGGTTGCCATGCGAGGTTACATTATTTCCGGCCAATCATAAATCATCCATGTGTTGATCATGCTGCTGTTAGACATCAAAGGGGATACTTCCGCACCTTCCAACCTGGAATGTCTTTCAACTTTGGCTAAGCTCGTTACCTATATTGATCTGCCATAAACATGGAGACATTCAGACCAGTCCTTGAATCACATCAAAGACTCTACATTGCTAAGACCATGCAAACCTGCTGACTACGCAAACATATGGCCCAGCAGGAGGCCAGGCCACCTGTACCAATCTCAGTTACTAACTAATTAACCCTTTCTAATCATTTTGCATTCTGCTTCTTTGCCACGTAGGCATCTTAATATTTTACCGAAAACTGACCACGTAGGGATTCTCATTATGACACTTCAAGTGCTCATCCAAGTACTTTTTAAATGAGTTGAGGGTTTCTGCCTCTGCCACCCTCTCAGGCAGTGAGTTCCAGACCACCCTCCACCCTCTGGGTGAAAAAAATTCTCCTCAGCTCCCCTCTCATCCTTCTACCAATTACTTTAAATCTATGCCCCCTGGTCACTGACCCCTCTGCTAAGGAAGAAAGGTCCTCCCTATCCACTTTATCTGGTCCTGTCATAATTTTATATACCTCAATTAAATCTCCCCTCAGCCTCCTTTGTTCCAAAGGAAACAACCCCAGCCTATCCAATCTTTTCTCATAGCTAAAATTCTCCAGCCCTGGCAACATCCTCATAAATCTTCTTTGTACCCTCTCTGGTGCAATCACATCTTTCCTGTAATGTGGTGACCAGAACTGTACACGATACTCAAGCTGTGGCCTAACCAATGTTTTATATGGTTCTAGCATAACCTCCCTGCTCATATATTCTATGCCTTGGCATAGAATATAAGAGCAGGTACATTGCCCAGAGCATGGTACATTGGCGAGACCATGCAGACGCTGCGACAACGGATGAACGGACACCGCACAACAATCACCAAACAGGAGGGTTCCCTCCCAGTCGGGGAACACTTCAGCAGTCAAGGACATTCAGCCACCGACCTTAGGGTAAGCGTACTCCAAGGCAGCCTTCGAGACACACGACAACGCAAAATCGTCGAGCAGAAATTAATAGCCAAGTTCCGCACCCATGAGGAAGGCCTCAACTGGGATCTTGGGTTCATGTCACGCTACTCATTACCCCACCAGCGAACAAATGTTATCTGTTTTTAATATAACGGGTCAGTTGCTGTCTTTTCTATGTTTCTACCTCTCTATCTCTGTTTTTTTTTGGTGATTTGTATATTCGGAGACCTTGTAGCAAACACCTGTCTGTCTGCACACTGATTGCCTTGGCAACGGGCAGTTGAAAAAACTGTCTGTAATCACCAAGCATTGTTCTGTGATTTATAAATGCGATTTCATTTCGAGGATTTCATTTCTACAACATTCACCTGAGGAAGGAGGAAGCCTCCGAAAGCTTGTGAATTTAAAATAAAATTGCTGGACTATAACTTGGTGTTGTAAAATTGTTTACAATTGTCAACCCCAGTCCATCACCGGCATCTCCACATCTTGGCTAGTAAAGGTAAGTATCCTGTCTGTATGCCTTTTTAACCAACTTATCTATCTGTCCTGCTACCTTCAGGGATCTGTGGACATGCACTCCAAGGTCCCTTTGTTCCTCGACACCTCTTAGTATCCTCCCATTTATTGTATACTCCCTTACCTTGTTTGCCCTCCCCAAATGCCCACCTGACCAGTCCATTGATATCTTCCTGCAGTCTACAGCGTTCCTACTCACTATGAACCACACGGCCAATTTTGGTATCATCTACAAACTTCTTGATCAAGCTCCCTGCATTCAAGTTCAAATCATTAATATATACCACAAAAAGCAAGGGACCTAATACTAAGCCTTGCGGGACCCCACTGGTAACAGCCTTCCAGTCGCAAAAACACCTGTCAACCATTACCCTTTGCTTCCTGCTACTGAGCCAATTTTGGATCCAGCTAGCCACTTTCCCTTGGATCCCATGGGCTTTTACTTTTTTTGACCAATCCGCCATGTTAAAAGCCTTGCTAAAATCCATGTATACTACATCAAACGTGTTACCCTCATCGACCCTACTTGTTACCTGCTCAAAAAATTCAATCAAGTTAGTCAGACATGACCTTCCCTTAACAAATCCATGTTGACTGTCCTTGATTAACCTGTGCCTTTCTAAATGATTATTTATGCTGTCCCTCAGAATCAATTCCAATAATTTGCCCACCACTGAGTTTTGACTGACTGGCTTATAATTACTCGGTCTTTTTTAAACAATGATACAATGTTAGCAGTCCTGCAATCCTCCGGCACCACGCCTGTAGCCAGGGAAGATTGGAAAATGATGGTCAGAGCCTCCGTTATTTCCTCCCTTAACATCTTGGGATACATTTTGGGATACATCTTGGGATACATTTCATCTGGGCCTGGTGATTTATCTACTTTCAAAGATGCTAATCCTCTTAATACTTTCTCTCTCACTATGTTTATCCCATCCAATATTTCGCACTCCTCCTCCTTAACTACAGTGTCTGCATCGTCTCCCTCTTTTGTGAAGACAGACGCAAAGTATTCATTAAGAACCATACCCACATCTTCCGCCTCCATACATAATTTACCTTTTTGGTCTCTAATAGGCCCTACTCTTTTCTTAGTTATCCTCTTGCTCTTTATGTATTAATAAAACATTTTTGGGTTTTCCTTAATTTTACTTTCCAGTATTTTTTCATGCCCTCTCTTTGTTTTCCTAATTTGTTTTTCAATTTCACCCCTGCACTTTCCATTCTCCTCTAGGCTTTCTGAAGTATTGAGTTCTTGGTGTCTTACATAAGCTTTCCTTTTTTGCCTTATCTTACCCTGTATGCTCCTTGTCATCCAGGGGGCTCTAGATTTGGCAGTCCCACCCTTTTTCTTTGTGGGAACATATTTACTCTGAGCCCCTTGAATCTCCCCCTTGAATGCCTCCCACCGCTCCGACACTGACTGACCTTCAAGTAGCTGTTTCCTGTCCACTTTTGCTAAATCACTTCTCAGCTTAGTAAAATTGGTTATAATAAATGTCCTCGTCTTCTCCTGCATTGGTGTTTCAGAAGGGAAATGGAGGGAAATAGACTGGAATCTTGAGGCCCATCATATTGCTAACATTTAAATATGGCTCTTAATGTTAGCAGTGAAAGCAGAACAACATCTCAAAAGCTAATTTTAAGGGTGATGATGCAGTAGCAAGCCTCCCTGTCCCATTTTTCTTGATTCTCCAGTTTTCGGGCTTGAACTTTGAGAAAAATCTTCACCTATATCTTTTTCAATTTCTCACATCCCTCTCAATGCTTCTAAACAATGTACAACAGGAATCTCCCCTTAGAACAGCTACAGAGATAATTCATTTCATCTACTCCATTCAGTCTGCAGACACACATGCATTAGCATTTCAAAGGGGGTTGTCATGCCAACAAGTACATTTTGACCGAGTATGTTTCTGACTCTTGGGCTGTGGCTCTAACAACAAATGTTGATCATCTCCCATTGAAACTGTGTCTATACCTGAAGAGTTGTATATTGACCATTCAACTGGCACAGAGACATAGGAATGTTCTTTCTGCTATAACTAGCTGAAGCCAAAGTTTAAAATTGCATCTATCCTCGCTATCTATAGTCACATTGAACATTTTTTTATATACGTTCATGCAATGTGGGCGTCGCTGGCAAGGCCAGCATTTATTGCCCATCCCTAATTGCCCTTGAGAAGGTGGTGGTGAGCCACCTTCTTGAACCGCTGCAGTCCGTGTGGTGAAGGTTCTCCCACAGTGCTGTTAGGTAGGGAGTTCCAGGATTTTGACCCAGCAATGATGAAGGAACGGCGATATATTTCCAAGTCGGGATAGTGTGTGACTTGGAGGGGAAGCCGATATCAAGAAATGGCTGAATGCACTGGATGCAGCAAAGGCTATGGGCCCCAACAACATCCCAGCTGTAGTGCTGAAGATTTGTGCTCCAGAACTAGCAGCGCCTCTAGCCAAACTGTTCCAGTACAGCTACAACACTGGCATCTACCCAACAATGTGGAAAATTGCCCAGGTAAGTGCTGTCCACAAAAAGCAGGACAAATCCAATCCGGCCAATTTCCACCCCATCATCAGCAAAGTGATGGAAGGTATCATTGACAGTCCTGTCAAGCGGCACTTACTCACCAATAACCGGCTTACCGATGCTCAGTTTGGGTTCCGCCAGGACCACTCGGCTCCAGACCTCATTACAGCCTTGGTCCAAACATGGACAAAAGAGCTGAATTCCAGAGGTAAGGTGAGAGTGACTGCCCTTGACATCAAGGCAGCATTTGACAGAGTGTGGCACCAAGGATTCCTAGTAAAATTGAAGTCAATGGGAATCAGGGGGAAAACTCTCCAGTGGCTGGAGTCATACTTAGCACAAAGGAAGATGGTTGTGGTTGTTGGAGGCCAATCATCTCAGCCCCAGGACATTGCTGCAGGAGTTCCTCAGGGCAGTGTCCTAGGCCAACCGTCTTCAGCTGCTTCATCAATGACCTTCCCTCCATCATAAGGTCAGAAATGGGAATGTTCGCTGATGATTGCACAGTGTTCAGATCCATTTGCAACCCCTCAGATAATGAAGCAGTCCGTGCCTGAATGCAGCAAGACCTGGACAACATCCAGGCTTGGGCTGATAAGTGGCAAGTAACATTCGTGCCAGACAAGTGTCAGGCAATGACCACCTCCAACAAGAGAGAGTCTAACCACCTCCCCTTGACATTCAATGGCATTACCATCGCCGAATCCCCCACCATCAACATCCTGAGGGTCACCATTGACCAGAAACTTAACTGGACCAGCCACATAAATACAGTGGCTGTAAGAGAAGGTCAGAGGCTGGGTATTCTACGGTGAGTGACTCACCTCCTAACTCCCCAAAGCCTTTCCACCATCTAAAAGGCACAAGTCAGGAGTGTGATGGAATACTCTCCACTTGCCTCGATGAGTGCAGCTCCATCAACACTCAAGAAGCTCGACACCATCCAGGACAAAGCAGCCCACTTGATTGGTACCCCGTCCACCACCTTAAACATTTACTCACTTCACCGCCGATGCACCGTGGCTGCAGTGTGTACCATCTACAGGATGCACTGCAGCAACTTGCCAAGGCTTCTTCAACAGCACCTCTGAAACCCGCGACCTCTATCACCTAGAAGGACAAGGGCAGCAGGCACATGGGAACAACACCACCTGCATGTTCCCCTCCAACTAAAAACATCATCCCGACTTGGAAATATATCACCGTTCCTTCATCGTTGCTGGGTCAAAATCCTGGAACTGCCAACCTAAAAGCACAGGGAGAACCTTCACCACATGGACTGCAGTGGTTCAAGAAGTTGTCTCACCAGCAGCTTCTCAAGGGCAATTAGGGATGGGCAATAAATGCTGGCTTGCCAGCAATGCCCACATCCCCAGAACGAATTAAAAAAAAACTTATCCAGTTCCCTTTTGAAGACCATGATTGAATCTGCCTCCACCACCCCCTTGGGCTGTGCATTCCAGATCCTAACCACTCACTGTGTAAAAACGTCACCTTTGGTTCTTTTGCCAATCACCTTAAATCTATATCCTCTGGTCCTTGACCCTTCCGCCAATGGAAATAGTTTCTTTCTATTTACTCTGTCTAGACCCTTCATGATTTTGAATACCTCTATCAAATCTCCTTGCAGCCGTCTCTGTTCCAGGGAGAACAACCCCAGCTTGTCCAGTCTATCCACATAACTAAAGCCCCTCACCCCTGGAATCATTCTGGTAAATCTCTTCTGCACCCTCTCTAAGGCCTTCACATTTTTCCTAAAGTGCGTTGCCCAGAACTGGACAATACACCAGTTGTGGCAGAACCAGTGTTTTATAAAGGTTCATCATGACTTCCATACTTTTGTAATCTATGCCTCCATTTATAAAGCCAAGGATCCCGTATGCTTTTTTAACCGCTTTCTCAACCTGTCTTGCCACCTGAAACAATTTGTGCACATAAACCCCCAGATCTCTCTGTTCCTGTATCCCTTTTAGAGTTGTGCCCTCTAGTTTATATTGCCTCTCCTCGTTCTTCCTGCCGAAATGTATCACTTAGCATTTTTCTGCGTTTAATATCATCTGCCATGTGTCCGCCCATGCCACCAGCCTGTCTATATCCTCTTGAAGTCTATCACTACCCTCCTCACTGTTCCAAGTTTTGTATCATCTGCAAATTTTTGAGATTGTGCCCTGTCCAAGTCCAAGTCATTAATATATATCAAGAAAAACAGTGGCTCCAGCACCGACCCCTGGGGAACACCACTGTAACCTCTCTTCAGTCCGAAAAACAATCGTTCATCACTACTCTCTGTTTCCTGTCCCTTAGCCAATCCTGTATCCATGTTGCTACTGCCCCCTTTATTCCATGGGCCGCAATCTTGATGATAAGCCTACCATGCGGCACTTTATCAAATGCCTTTTGAAAGTCCATATACACCACGTCAACTCCATTGCCCCCAATTACGCTCTCCGTTACCTCATCAAAAAACTAGATCAGGTTAGTTAAACACAATTTGCCTTTAACAAATCCATGCTGGCTTTCCCGAATCAGTCCACCCTCGTCCAAGTGCTGCAAATTCTGTCCCAGATTAACATTTCTAAAAGTTTCCCCACCACTGAGGTTAAACTGACTGGCCTTGTTGCTGGATTTATCCTTACACCCTTTTTTGAACAATGGTGTAACATTTGCAAATCACCAGTCCTCTGGCACCACCCCCATATCTACGGAGGTTTGGAAGATTATGGCCAGTGCCTCCGCAATTTCCACCCTTACTTCCCTCAGCAACCGAGGATGCATCCCATCCGGACCGGGTGACTAATCTACTTTAAGTACAGCTAGCCTTTCAAGAACATCTTCATCAATTTTTAGTCCATCCAGTATCTCAACTACATCTTCCTTTACTGAGACTCTGGTGGCAACTTCTTCCTTGGTAAAGACAGATGTAAAGTACTCATTTGGTACCTCGGCCATCCCCTCTGCCTCCATAAGTAGATCTCTTTTATGGTCCCTAATCGGCCCCACCCCTCCTCTTACTACCCGAACCAGGAACACTTCTCACCACGATGGACATCTCGGCACTCTACACCAGTATCCCCCACAATGACGGCATCGCTGCAACAGCCTCAGTACTCAACACCAACAACAGCCAATCTCCAGACGCCATCCTACAACTCATCAGCTTCATCCTGGATCACAATGTCTTCACCTTCGACAACCAGTTCTTTACCCAAACACACGGAACAGCCATGGGGACCAAATTCGCACCCCAATACGCCAACATTTTCATGCACAAGTTCGAGCACGACTTCTTCACTGCACAGGACCTCCAACCAACACTATACACCAGATACATCGATGACATTTTCTTCCTCTGGACCCACGGCGAAGAATCACTGAAGAGACTACACGATAACAACAACAACTTCCATCCCACCATCAAACTCACCATGGACTACTCCTCAGAATCGGTTTCATTCTTGGACACACGAATCTCCATCAAAGACGGGCACCTCAGCACCTCACTCTACCGCAAGCCCACGGACAACCTCACGATGCTCCACTTTTCCAGCTTCCACCCTAACCACGTCAAAGAGGCCATCCCCTATGGACAGGCCCTGCGAATACACAGGATCTGCTCAGACGAGGAGGAACGCGATGGACACCTACAGACGCTGAAAGACACCCTCGTAAGAACGGGATATGACGCTCGACTCGTCGATCGACAGTTCCGACAGGCCACAGTGAAAAATCGCATAGACCTCCTCAGAAGACAAACACGGGACGCAACCAACAGAGTACCCTTCATCGTCCAGTACTTCCCCGGAGCGGAGAAACTACGCCATGTTCTCCGCAGCCTTCAACATGTCATCGATGATGACGAACACCTCGCTAAGGCCATCCCCACGCCTCCACTACTCGCCTTCAAACAGCCACCCAACCTCAAACAGACCATCGTTCGCAGCAAATTACCCAGCTTTCAGGAGAACAGCGTCCACGACACCACACAACCCTGCCACGGCAACCTCTGCAAGACATGCCAGATCATCGACACAGATACCACTATCACACGAGAGGACACCACCCACCAGGTACATGGTTCATACTCCTGTGACTCAGCCAACGTTGTCTACCTCATACGTTGCAGGAAAGGATGCCCCGGAGCATGGTACATTGGCGAGACCATGCAGACACTGCGACAACAGATGAATGGACACCGTGCAACAATCGCCAGACAGGAGGGTTCCCTCCCAGTCGGGGAACACTTCAGCAGTCAAGGACATTCAGCCACCGATCTTCGGGTAAGCGTTCTCCAAGGCAGCCTTCGAGACACAAGACAACGCAAAATCGTCGAGCAGAAATTAATAGCCAAGTTCCGCACCCATGAGGACGGCCTCAACCGGGATCTTGGGTTCGTGTCGCGCTACACGTAACCCCACCAGCGGGTAAAAAAAGTTATCTGTTTTTAATACAACTGGTCATTCTCTCTCTTTCTCTTCCTTTCGGATGTTTCTCTCTCTCTCTCCCTCTCTGTCTTTGGATCTGGCCGTTTGTATATTCAGTAGTCTGGTATCTAATGTTTCTCTGTCTGAACACCATTAAATTCATTTGATTGCCTTGATAACGGGCAGTTGGAAAGATTATCTGTAATCAGCAGGCATTGTTCTCTGACTATATATGCAGCAATTTTCAAGGAATCCGACACTCACCTGACGAAGGAGAAAGCCTCCGAAAGTTTGTGATTTTCAAATAAAACTGTTGGACTATAACCTGGTGTTGTAAGATTCCTTACATTTGTTTACCCGTTTACTGTTTACATGCCTGTAGGAGACTTTTGGATTCCCTTTTATGTTGGCCGCCAGTGTATTCTCATACTCTCTCTTTGCCTCTCTTATTTCCTTTTTCACTTCCTCTTTGAACTTCCTATATTCTGCCTGGTTCTCACTTGTGTTATCAAGCTCTCATCTGTCATACGCCCCTTTTTCCATTTCATCTTACTCACTATCTCTTTTGTCATCCAGGGAGCTCTGATTTTAGTTGCCCTACCTTTCTGCCTCTTGGGAATACGCCTAGACTGTAGCCGAACCATCTCCTCTTCAAAGGCCGCCCATTGTTCAATTACAATTCTGCCTGCCAATCTTTGATTCCAATTTACCCAGGCCAGATCTGTTTTCATCCCATTGAAATTGGCCCTCCACCAATTGAATATTTTTATTTTAGAGTGCTCAGTGTCCTTTTCCATAGCTAATCTAAACCTTATGATACTATGATCGCTGTTCCCTAAATGCTCCCCAACTGACACTTGCTCCATTTGGCCCGCCTCATTCCCTAGAACAAAGTCCAGCAATGCCTCCTTCCTTGTTGGGTGGGAAACGTACTGGTTTAGAAAGTTCTCCTGAACACATTTCAAAAATTCCTCCCCCTATTTGCTCCTTATATTATTATTGTTATCCCAGTATATATTAGGATAGTTGATGTCCCCAATTATCACTACTCTATAGCTTTTGTACCTCTTTGTAATTTCCCTGCTAATTTGCTCCTCTATATCCTTCTCACTAGTTGGTAGCCTATAGAATATATCCACTAGTGTAATGGCACCTCTTTTATTTCTTAACTCCAACCAAATAGATTCTGTCCTCAACCCCTCCAGAGCATCCTCTCTCTCCAGTACTGCAATATTCTCTTTAATCAATACTGTCACCATCCCCCACCCCCACCACCTTGCTTTCATTCCCTATCTTTCCTGAACACCTTGTATCCAGGATTATTTAGTACCCAATCCTGCCCTTTTTAGAGCCAGGTCTCCGTTATCACCACAGCATCGTATTCCCATTTGGCTATTTGCGCCTGCAGCTCACCAACCTTGTTTACCATACTTCGTGTGTTTACACACATGCACTGCAAACCAGTCTTAGACTTTCTTGTATTCTCTCTTAGTCTGATCCCACCTAATACTGTACTATTACTTGCTCTAGTGCTATCTTTCACCCCCGATCCTTTGTGTTCCTTTTTCTTCTTTCCATTGCTACCCCGTGGTGCCCATCCCCCAGCCAAATTAGTTTAAACCCCCCTCCACAGCACTAGCGAACCTCCCTGTCAGGACATTGGTCCCAGCTCCATTGAAGTGCAACCTGTCCGTCCTGTACAGGTCTCACCTTCCCTATAACTGGTCCCAATGCCCCAGGAATCTAAAGCCCTCCCTCCTGCACCATCTTTCCAGCCACACATTCATCTGCTCTATCCTCCTATGTATAAACTCACGAGCGTGTTGCACCGAGTGTAATCTGGAAATTACTACCTTTGAGGACCTGCTTCTTAATCTCTTTCTTAACTCCTTAAAATCTGCCTGCAGGATCTCTTCCCTCTTTCTACCTATGTCGTTGATAGCAATATGGACCACGACCTCTGGCTGTTCACCCTCCCCCCCACAACAGAATGTACTGCAGCTGCTCAGTTACATCCTTAACCCTGGCACCAGGGAGGCGACATACCATCCTGGAATCACATCTGCGGCTGCAGAAACGCTTGTCTGCTCCCCTAACTATAGAATCTTCTATCACTCTTCTAATGCTCTCCTGACCTTTCTCCCCCCACCCCTCCGACCCCATACACCTGAACCATCCATGGTGCTGTGGACTTGGCTCTGGCTACACTCCCCAGAGGAACCCTCTCCCTCACCAGTATTCTCTGGTTAGAGTGAGTTGCACTCAGGACATTCCTGCACTACCTGCCTGGTCCTCCTTGTCTGACTGGCGGTCACCCAGTCCCTCTCTGCCTGCACTCTCTTAAGCTGCGGGGTGACCACCTCCTGAAACGTGCTATCCACGTAGCTCTCAGCCTCGCGGATACACTGCAGTGACGCCAGCTCCTGCTCAAGCTCTGAAACCTGGAGCTCGAACTCCTCCAGCTGACGACACTTCCTGCACTTGTGGTTGTCCAGGACACGGGAAGCATCCTGGAGTTCCCGCATGGTACAGGCCGTGCATTCGACGGGTGTGAGCTGCCTTGCCACACCTCGATTTATTAGATTGTTTTCTAAACTTAACAAAAATAAATTAAGCCTTTAAAAAAAACACTCATCAGATAAAGAAGTGCTCACCAGCTACCAGCCAATCAGCTTCATCCCTTGTTTATTTATAGCTTTATTAGTCTAGTTATTAAACTAATTTAAGTTATTAAATTTAATAAGCAGTTTTACGCCCCCAGCTTTTAATTTGATTTTACCCAATTTCCTAACTCAGAGGGAAAAAAGAAGCTGTAACACTTACCAGCCAATCACCTACCTGCTGTCCTGTGACCTTACTCCTTGGGTTTTTTTCTTGATTCCTACCGACTGTCTCTGCAAGATCCACCAGTCCGCTGCCGCTGCCTCCGCCGCTCCCAGTGAGTTTAGGCCTTCGAGCCTGGACCTTTATTTGAGTGTCTCTGCCGCCTCTGGTGCTGTTCTAGGTCTTAAATTAGCTTGCTTTGAACTGTCCTACATAACCTAATTTGCATTTGTGAGGCACCTTGGGAAGTTTTAGTACATTAAAGGGGCTATATAAATGCAAGTTGTTGTTGAAAAATATTGATTACGCCCGGTCTGTCACCAACAAGACTAAGGTACAACACCAAATAAAGTGCAACTTAACTCAACTGCAAGAGGTAACAAGGACTCAGGTGGGCATACAAGGGTATCTCTAATATCACTTTATTTGATTACATCAACTATACATCAATAGTATTATTCTAAGGGTCAGTATTGGTTATTACAATAAAGGTAGTGGATATAATTTGATAACATAAGCTCGATAATAAACATAATTATAAGTATTACTGTACTCAGCATTAGTTGAGTTCACTTGATAAAAGTATAACAGAGTAGTATTTGATGTCAAAATTAAATCCACAATCTATACTAATGATGGAACCAGTAGGTCAAGTCTCTCTAGGTGATAGTATCACAACAATATGCAAATTCCCTCCTCAGGCAGCAGCCTGGCTATATCTCAATGTTCTGCCTTCCTCTGCAATGCTCTATTTTCACTTGTGGGACTCCTTTGAGATAAATTGCTATCTATAGTATTGTATTGTAGTTTATTGATGGTCTCCTCATCTTAACCATTTGCTAACCTTCTCATACCATCACCTTTTCTCTCTGTAATTCAAAACTTATGCCACTGAATTAGCTGTAGGCATATACTTTACATTAGCTACTTTCAAGTTGATCTTAACCTTTCCAGGAACTTTCTAAGACCACTTTAGATGAATGGTGACTGACGTTAAATATCTTAAGCTTAACAGTAAGCACCACTTCAGCTGACTTGACCAACCACACCAATACATTCACTTATATGAATCACTTTAAAAATGTAATTCAAATAAACAAAGATCTAGGACACTTAAACGGCTTTCTTTCAATTAATTTTCTAAATAACATACCTACACTTCTAATGTACGTGAATTAGGGGGAGGCACACATGACTGATAATCTGGACTCGAGGCTTATTGGTACCATGCTATTGGTCCAAGATTCACAGAAAATGAATTCCTTCTTGTTTAAGCTCATCACTCTTGCTAGTACAACTTCAGCATTATCTGCACTAAGGCATCAATATAGGTTAAAAGAATAAACCCCATAACTTGAGAATCTTTTATTATCCATTATTCTTCATGTAACAACTATAGGTAGGTCGGCAATTTGTTTGTAAGTTCATGTGACCGAGGCCAATAATGCAAAATGAATTCTGCAAGTCAACTAGTATGGGTTGAAACAGTTTCCTCTGTACTCTTGACCTTTGATTTCCAGAACTCCTTAATGAACAAATAGTAGTACATTGCATCCAGGCAACAGTTTATGGTCGCCAAACACTGAGAGATCTGGAGAAAGATGCGCAGAGGTGCCAAGTAATCATTTGCTATATAGCATTGTCTTACTAAAAGGTACAGCAGCATGGCTACATGATATGGTGTAAAGCAGAGAAGGAAGATTACCAGATTTGAAGAGATAACATTCATTGACGTTCTCATGTTCATATCTTCTCTCTCTTCTTCCACTCTTTGCAAAGTTCCGATTATCTGAATACTACAGAAAATCACAGTAACTGCAGAAATTAAAAATATGGTTTCCATACACAAGGGAATTATGCCCTTTTCCCAAAATTCTGAAAAATTTGTGAAGCACGCTTCATTTGGCAGATTACTGTCAATTTGGATGTAATTTGGAATGCTTGCAGACCAGACACAAACCCACACCACAGTGCAAGCGAGGGTGGCTTTCCTTGGAGATCTGAGGGTTCTTGCCAGGAAAGGATGTTTGATAGCAATGTACCGATCCAGAGATATCAGCATTATTAACAGGATGGTCCCGTAAGTATTCACAAAGTACAGGGACTCCACAAATGCACAGAACCCTGGGCCCAAATGCCACTTTCCACCGACTCGGTAGGCATGGATTTTGAAAGGCAGAGAGAAAAGCAGAAATATGTCCGAAAAAATTAGGTTTGTCATGTAGATCGTAGATTCTGTCCACTTCTTTAATCTAAAGCACAGGATCCAGAGCGCAACTAAATTAATGATCAGTCCCAGGATGAAAGTTGGTATATGTGATACATACTGAAACGTCTTCACGAATTCCAAGTTTGTTGTGTTGCTCAAATTGCACATATTTGCTGAAAAAAGTAGAAGCAGTTGGTTGTGCATATTGTATCCGACTAAGTATACTACATTCTTATTTTGCACTTAAATTTGCTGTATTTTTTTTATCGCCCTCACAATTTGAGAAATATAAATGTCATGAAATTAAATCTGAAACTATATCCTTATAGTAAAGATATACTTGCTATTCGTGCTTACCAAGATCTGCAGTCGTTTTCTTTGAACCTTCTTTTGACACCTGTTTATAGCACCAGCCACATCCTGTATTACATGCATGTCAGAAAAAATGACTGACATCATCACTGTATCTTAAAATATCTCATGGAAAATAATCCATTACAGAATCTGAAGCCAATTAACAGCGAAGGAATGTATGAAAAGGACTTTCTATAATTCCTGTGCGTTGTTCTCTTATGGTTAGGCGAACACTTTATTTAAGAGCTCTTAAATAGACATTTTCCAGTTGCAAAGTAGTCAGGTGGATGTTAAAGATCGCATAGCAACATTTGAAAAATAATTGGCAGTTCACCCACTGACTTGGCCTTCACCAATCAACGCAATCAAAAATAGATTAAATAGTGATTTAGCTCAATGTGGTTTATGGGATCTTGGTGTGCGTAAAGTGCATTTACTTGTACAATAGCAATCACCTCATTTGAAAGTAACTGACTATAATCCTAATATGCACATTGGGCCTTTTTTGGGGCATAAACCAGGCAACAGGACATTGACACGTGCCTTATTTACACAGTTTGGGTGAGCCACAAGCATTGGCAGTTGACCCATTCGTGGGTGGAAAATTGCTGTGTGTAAGGCATAATCATTAACGCAGTGAAATTTAATGGAATATTGACAATTAGTCAAAGAGGTTGCTCTGCTTCACGGTTTTCCAAAAGACAAAGGAGATCAGATGGTGGCCAGATATCAGGGATGACTGGCTCAGGCTGTGTGGCAGGAGATAGCCTATAACATTAAATGCAAATAACATTACTCAACAGCCATGGCTACAGTGCTGCAAAATTTAAAATTTCACTAGGTGCACCAAGCTAGGAGTGCCCATCATGACTTCATTATGAATACCCATTATGCTGCAGGATGCTTTCTGCGACAGTTCCCATCATCTCTGAGTAGTTCTTTCCTTGCATTTTTGGATACTTTTCCCCTGGCAAATCCTTGCAACTTGTAAACGAATATAGTTTTCACACAAATGTATGAGGAATTCAAAGGGTTAGACTTAACAGGGTTATGGATGAGAATACTCGTGGTTAAAAACACACAAACATGTGAGGCAAAAACAGTGAAACAAAAGATGGGCCTGTATGTCCAAACATGTCTCTAAGCAATTACATTCCAGAATCAAGGAAGAACAATTGATGGGCCCTTAAAAGTGCTGATAAGGGAACCATCTATAAGTGGCTTAAATTTGCTGCAGTGAAAAGGAGGGCCAGGGGTTAACTCAGTGTATAAGTAGCCAGCCCCTATTCAGACTCAGGGCAGAGGAGAAAAAAAGTAGAAGCGAGAAGCAGATACACATTCTACTCAGAACGGAACGGTAATATAAGTCTTGTTCTGTACTGCTAACCACTGCTTAAACACTTGCATGCATTGATCCTTGTGTGAAGTTAATAAAGTATCACTATATCCAATTGGAATCAAGTCGAATCATTCTGACAAAACTGGCGACCTTGTGGCAGGACTTGGGGTGCATTCCTGGCGGGGGGGCTCCGAAAATCGGGGATTCCCGGGGCGGGTCGGGAGCCCGGCTCCAACCCACCCACTTAAAGCAATTAAAGCCGACGGGGTGCCACTTAAGCTATTTATTTATGTATTTCAGGTCATTTACAGACCTGATTAAGGAGATATTTCAGGAGGGTTGGGATTTTACAAACAACTGGGACTGTTTCCCATACTGGGGGAAACACTCCCAGTTCAAATGGACGTGTTGCAGCCATCAGCCTGTGGCAGCTGCAAAGGTCCATTTGACAGGTGGGGGGGGGGAGACCCTCAGTCATTGCAGGAGGCCACTCTGTCACTTTGGACAAAGTTTAGCCTCCACCACCTTCCTCCTAACAATAAAATTCACCAACTTGCACACTTACCCTGGTGTCCAGACACATTTACCTACCTTGCGGACCCCCTCAGATGTACATCTTCCGGATGGGGGCCGCCGTAGCTGCAGCCATGACCTCCTGGGAGGGCGAACAGCATCACCAGCCTCGCCGGCCACGCCATCCACCTCTGTCACGTGGAGCTCCACAACACAGTGCTGTGACACATCCAGCTGCACAGCAGGAGGGAGGGCAACCGCAGAGAGAGATGCGTCGCAGGAGGCACTACCCTCCGCACAGGGTGTACAGAGCGAGGCTCAGCTTCATGGACCTCTCCGAGGAGCAGTGCATACGTCGGCTCAGAGTCAATCGCCAGGTAGTCGCCGACATCTGCAGCCTCCTTAACGACGAGCTGCTCCCTGATGGACCAAGCAGCATCTTCTTGCCTGTCGCCGTCAAAGTCACCACTGCCCTCAACTTCTTCGCATCCGGTTCCTTCCAGGGTGCCACCGGGGACATCACTGGGGTCTGTCAGTCCTCTGCACACAAGTGCATAAGGCAGGTCACCGATGGGTTGTTCCGCAGGGCCTCGCACTACATCAACTTCGCCATGGACGAGCGCAGCCAGATGGAGAGGGCGGTTGGATTCCATGCCATGGCCGGCTTCCCACGGGTGCAGGGTGTAATCGACTGCACCCACATCGCAATACGGGCACCTCCGCATGAGCCAGGGCTGTTCATCAACAGGAAGGGGTATCACTCCATGAACGCCCAGCTCATCTGTGACCACCGCCAGAGATTCCTACACGTGTGCGCCAGATACCCCGGCAGCTGCCATGATGCCTTCGTCCTCAGGGAGTCCGCCGTCCCGCCCATCCTGCAGGCACCCAACGCCGGCAACGGCTGGCTCCTCGGCGACAAGGGGTATCCCCTACACACGTGGCTCATGACACCTCTGAGGAACCCCATCACCGAGCCGGAGCGTCGGTACAATGACAGCCACACTGCTACCAGGTCTACAATTGAGCAGACCATAGGGCTTCTCAAGATGCGCTTCAGGTGCCTTGATCGTTCTGGGGGAGCGCTGCAATACACACCATTCAGAGTGGGACGAATCATAGTTGTCTGCTGTGCCCTGCACAACATGGCCCAACAGAGAGGGTTGCCGCTGGAGGAGGCCCCATCCACACCCGCCACCCACATTGAGGAAGGCGAGGGCGAGGAGGAGGAGGAGGAGGAGGCGGAGGAGGAGGACGCGCCAGAGGATAGTGGACGACCCATGCGCCGAACCACGACTCACCGGGATGGTCGCCGGGCCAGGGAGGCACTCATACGTCAACGGTTCTCCTAGAGTCAGACACTGCGAGGCGCTCGCATCTCCTCACCTGCACATGCGAGCGGCCATACCAGCCCCCTCCACTGAAGACTGTTGCCAGTAATCCTGCACCCACAGCAGTGTGCCCAATGGGTGGCAGCAGGTGTTCGCCGTCATGATGGCCTCCACGGAACGCACCTATTGCACAGGCCGCGGAAGAATGGACGAGAGGTGGCAGGAGTGGTGAGAATATAGTATTTAATATCTCCAATGTGACATTATATAAAAAAAAAATGTACAAATTAATAGACACCCTGGTGTATTCCCTTTGTGATTATAACGCCTTTGCATTTCTTTTACGGGTACCCCTACGTGGTGCTACCCCTGTGGCTCCAGCAGAGGTAGTGGCAGGTTGCTCGTGTTCTCGCCTTGACCGGGTAGATGCTTTTGGCGGACGGCCCCTGGGTTTCGGTGCCCGTGAGGGCACCTCCACAGACTGCTCCTCCTGCACCGGGGCAGGGGCAGACTCGGCCACCTGGAGAGGAGGCACCATTGTGGGTACTGGTTGAGAGGTGGGCAACGGGTGGGACGTGGGGGCGCCTTGAGAAGCGTCCCCGCTTCCATGTCCCCGGTCACCATCATCCCTCTCTTGGCCTCGGCCCACATCACCCCTTCCACCCTGCTGGACGGCAGTTTGGATGGCATGTGTGAGGCCTTGCAAGGCCACCCCTAGTGTATCCGTCAGCCTGTTGATGGCGGCGGAATGTTGCTCACCCTGAATCCGTACAGACGTTGTCAGGGCCTGCAAGGACTCGATCTGGAGCTGTGCGTGACGCTCGAAGGAGGCCAGCCTGTCCTCCACCGCAGACAGTCCCGCACCTACCCGCGACACTGTGTCGCCGGTACCCTCCTGTGCCTGCGCCACCAATGCCCGCATGCAGGAGTTGGACTCCTCCATCGCCTGCGCTATTGTGGACAATGCGCGCGGCACCTCTCCCAGTACCTCAGCAATTAGCTGGTGCCCCTCGACGACTCTCCTTTTCACTGGTGGCCCCCTGGGTTCAGCATCTGGGTCCGGCTGAGCAGAGCCTGGAGATGAGTGCTCCCTCCGTCGCGGACCCTCCGCGGCTGCCCCTGCCACCAGGGTCTGCTCATGCTCACTCGTGCGCGGTGACTCACCAAGTGCTACCCCAACTAGTTGGCGAGGGGGACCCACCGAGGTGCGTGTCTCTGCGCTGGTGGATGGTTGGTTCTGATGTGACGATGCACTCTCAGAGACCGCCATGTCCTCTGAGGAATCGCCCTCCTCGAGCGCTTCACACACAGACGGACCTGCAAGAGAACAGAGGGCACTTTGAGGCATGTGGACCAACTTGACAGTGCGCCTGATGGCAGGTGATGATACGGTCACTCGCGATCATGGGTGTTGAGTGTCAGCTTTCCTTTACCAGCTGTTTCGGCAGCGACACACTCGCCATCAGCCACCGACAGGCAATGTCGCGTGCGGGCGAGGTCGAGCGCCTCCACCTCGGCGTCGGTGAGCTCCACCACTTGCGGCGGGCCACCTCCGGTGCGTGCCCTTTCGCGATTGTTCTTGCTTCTCTTCTCCTGTGAAGGCAAAACACAGATGTGTGAGTGGGTGCGTATTGCATCGTGAGACGCATCGAGCATCGGTGTGGTTGGGTTGAGCGTGGCGCAGATGGATGGGAGGATGCGTGGGCCACGTGCCCATCCCATTGCATGGGGTTTGGGGTGTGTGGTAGTGTTCGGGTGGGGTCAGGGACGGTGGGTACTTGCGTGCACGGCGAGGATGGTGAATGAGTGGCTGTGAGGATTGCTGCGGGAGCGCTGTGGTGGCTGTGCAGGAGGGGTTGTGATCTGTTTGGCGTGATGGTGGGGACGGGATGTGGGAGGGTGCGTTGGTGTACTCACCTTGCCAGACCTAGTCAGGTCATTGAAGCGCTTGCGGCACTGCTCCCAAGTCCTTGGGGTGTTGCCCCTGCTGCTCACCTCCGCCGCCACCTCTGCCCATGCCTTCCTGGTGGCAGCGGCAGGGAACTTGCGTCCATCTTCTGGGAAGAGCGTTTCCCTCCTCCTCCTCACGCCCTCCAGCATCAGCTGCAGTGCTAGGTCTGAAAAACGGGGCGCAGCCTTTCCCCTTGGCTGAGCCATCGTCTCAAACCTCTTGATTGCAGCAGGAGGGGCTTTGGGAGACTGCCCCTTTAAGTGGAGCTCCTACATCGCGTCGACGGTACTGCGCATGCGCAGCCGGCCGGCACGCAGCTGGGGAGCGGAGAACCCGGAAGCAGGGCTTAATCGGTCCAATTATCCCGCGATCGCGTGGGGGACGCACACGATTAGCCGTCCGCGTTTTCGACGCTCCCGGAGGACCACCCGCTCGGAACCCGCAGGCCTGCTAAATTCGAGCCCCATGGGTGGCATCAGTTGTGGGTCTTCATTGTGATCCTCAGGAAAGGGCATTATTGCACAAACCAGACAAGATTCGCAAAGACGTGGCAGTTGTGCTGCCAATATAATATGTAATGTGAGTTGCTCAGAAATTAAATATAAGGAAAAACCATAACAAACCCTCAAACACCCTTGTGCATCCCCTTCATGCTCACGACACATTTGCCTTACGCTGCCTAATGCACATATGTGATGCATGCCCTGTGGCTGCAGCACAGGTAGTGGCAGGTTGAGTGAGGCTGACCGTGAAAGAGATGCGTGAGAGGGTGAGTATGAGATGGAGCCATGAGATTGTATGAGGATTGGGTTGAGTGGTAGTGGCGGGATGAGTACTAGCGAGGTAAGTAAGTGCAGGTAAGATGAGGATGAGGTTTGAGTGGGTGTGAGGGGTGATGTGACAGAGTAGTGTTAGCAGTGCAGTAGGAGATGTGGGGTGGGGGCGGTGATGTGGCAGATGGAGTGTAGGGGAATGAGTAAGTGTACTCACTTTGGCTGACCTACTTAGGTCATTGCATCGCCTCCTGCACTGTATGCAGGTGGGCGATATGTTGGTAGTGCAGGTGACCTCCTCTGCCACCTTGAGCCAGGCCTTCTTGGTGGCAGAGGCAGGCCGCTTCCTCCCGCCCGCCGGGGGGAAGATCTCTGTCCTCCCCCTCCTCCTCACCCCATCCAATGATACCTGGAGTGAGGCATCATTAAAACTGGGAGCAACCTTCCCCCTGGGCTGCTCCATGCTGTAATTTTTCCTATTTCTCGCAGCATCAGTCAGTGGAGGACTTCCCCTTTAAATAGAGCTCCTCCAGCTGACAGACCTTACTGCGCATGCGCAGTCCGCCCGCCGCGCAGATTAGCAGCGGGGAACCCGGAAGACCAGGTAAGTGGATCCAATTAGCCTGCGATTGCGTTTGGGCAGACTGTTTTCACCGGGCGCGTTACCCACGTGCCCAATCGCCCCCCCACCCGCCGTGAACCCGCCGCCCTGGTAATATCGGGCCCATAGTGATATTTGTTTTCTTTAAACGAGGTCCCAGGGCTGACCCATTTGATTGGTACATCAGTTTGGGAAGGAAACCTTAGAGGCGTTCAGGCAACTTGTGTTATCTGCCAGTAGTCAACGTGTTCCATAATGGCCAACTCTACGGAGATAGGGAAGGCATTATTAAAGAAACTAGAGGAACTAGACATAGCGGAATTACTGTCTATGATTATATCGAGAAACAAGTGGATGAGAAAAAGATTAAAATGGAGAAGGGTAGACAGTTGTTGGTCTATGCTGTGCATCTCTGTGCACATCAGGGTGAACAGATGGCTAGCTCAACCAATATTGAGAGAGCCCACGATAAGAAGTTTGCTTAACAGATTTAGTAAAGTTTTTGACCAGTCCTGAAGGGGACTTGTGTCAAAAGGCAATAGAGTGGATGATTGAAGCAAGAGAAACAGGAAAGAAATTGTGCAGGAGGACGAGGAGTTAAACATGAGTCCTTTCACAGCAGACAGAGGCGGTAAAGGAATTATGTAAAAATCAGACGCAAAGTACATCCCAGAGAACATAGGAACTTGTGCTGTATTAGTTAAAATCTGTCAGACTTTCTGTGAGGTGGAGACTAAGATGAAGAAACATAGAAACATAGAAAATAGGAGCAGGAGTGGGCCATTCGGCCCTTCGAGCCTGCTCCGCCATTCAATATGATCATGGCTGATCCTCTAAGGTTTCCTTCCTAAACTGATGAACCGATCAAATAGGTCAGCCCTGGGACCTCGTTTAAAGAAAACAGATATCAATATATGTCAGGTCCTGCCACAGGGACAGCAGTTTGTCAGAATGATTCAACTTGACTCCAAAGAAACTGGTAAAGGAGAAGAAAATTAATGAAGAGGATTGGAAAATGGTAGTCTTGTTATTTCAGCCACAAGAGTTAGGGAGGTTGAGAGAGGAAGTTGAAATTCAGAAGGGTAGGTTGAAAGATAAGGAAGAAAGAAGAACAAAAAGAAAGATGGAGGGACTGTCACCACACCAGGCTTGGATGAGCACACAGACTGACTTTGAGTCAGTACAGAATGGCGTTCTATGATGGAATCAAGAAGGAGAAAGGGAGAGGATCACAAGCTACAGAATGTGTTCTTTTGTTTTCAGTGTGTTCTTTTGTCTCTTTAAAAAGCCTGATCTCATTGTGAGTGCTTTCTTTTCACTGATGCAGGCAATGACCCCTTTCTAGTGCTTGTTGTGTGTTTTACTCTTTTATGTAGTGTTACAAAGATTTTATTTAGCTGTGAAAACAGATATTTCCAGTATTTTTACATTTTTTGGAAAGGCACGCCTGAAGAAGATGATGTCATTTATTGAGTTTTAATAAGCACGTGCTATATTGATAATTTTATTTGTTTTGTCTTGTGTTTAATTTTGATATTGCTGAATTAAAATTGGAGTTATTGAGGTTAACTAACTTATTGAATTGTGAAAAACAGCCTTTTATTGTGGCCACATAAAATTCTGGTTATTTGTGTGACAGTCTCTAATTCGGACATAAGAATATCACATAAAAATTGGCATTTTGAATTTCTTAAAAGTTTAATAATTTGAAGTAAATGTCGAGTGATTTGAAGTTTAAGTTGTGTGAGCATCGGTGAACGTGAATTGATGTGTTGAAATATTAGGCCATTTTGAAGTAACTTTATTTGTTTAATCATGTTTTATGGTATACTGAAATGTGAAAGCTGATCTTGTGATTGATGGTGGTCAAACCAAAGTGGCCATGGAGAAGAAAAAAAATGGTTAGAGGATCTCTGCTATCACTGTGATAATGATCTGGACTGGTTAGATTGTAATGCAGGATTGTTTCATAGAATGTTTAAAGTTGATAGAAGGAAATACAATTGATTTCTACTGTTTTTAATGGATTTTCAATGACTAAGAATGGATAAAAATTGGTGAATCTTTTGTGCCTACATGGCTCATGTGTTGAAAATTGGAAGTTAGAGGAGCTGAAACTTATTATCCAGAGTTTAATTGCATTAGAATCTTTGTGCAAGTTATCACTGTCATAAAAGTACGAAGTCTTCTTGGAAAAAGATCAAATTGAATTTCTTTAAAGCATTTTTGTTTTAATGACATTACAGCTAAAAATACCTGCTATTGTGATTGACTTCTCCCCATCTTCTGAACTTTCAAGCATGTTAATCTGCTGCCTCATAAGCAATTTTATTATCCCTTAATGAGAAAGAGAGAGAAAACTTGGGAGATAGGCTCTCCCAGGTTCTTCTGGCGCAATGCTTTACTTAAGCGTATAAGATTTTTAAGTTTCTTAATTTAAGTGGATATTTCACCACGGTGACAGAAGGAAATCATGAATTGACAAATTAGCCTATTGGACTCTCAAGAAAAGCCACAATGGATTTTGTGTTATTCTTTTCTTTTACACAGGAAACTATGGTTTTCAGGACTGCATAAGTGATGATGCAGGGTTACCAAGATTAATTCTTTGACATACAGTGGCTTCACAAAGTTAAACAGCAACCTTATCTGGAGAAGTGTTGGTACAGGAAACGGTCCAGTGGTGTGAAGAATTTAAGACCTTATCTGCAGACATCGGCAAATATCCAATGTCACAGCGTGGTGATGATTTGGACTGAGACTTTGCCTCTCAAAGGCTCGGCTTTAACCCATTCAGGGTTATTTATCGTATTTCAAGACAACGTGCTCAAGGGTGGGAGATATGGGAGTTACATTCAAAGGTAATTACAAGCACTTCTGTCTCCACCGTAAAACCACCAAGATTGGGCAAAATTTGTTTCTGAAATGGGAATTGATAAAGTAAATTGATATGAGTTGCTGTTCAAGCACTTGAAAGGAAAATTTACCTGTAGTTTAAGGGAATAATCAAATTAGATTTTAAAATAAAAGGAGTCGAGTCTAGGTGGTTCTTGCCCAATACTGTGTATCAAGGAAGAAATTTTTTGGGGACGATATAAAATTGGACATTGACAAGTCCTGTCAGTTTAACAATACTGCTCTTTGGAATTAGGATAATTTTGAAATGATGGAATGGACTCAGGCATAATGTAATGGGATATTTTGGGAAATGAAAAGTGGTCCAAGAAGTATTTAAGTAAAATAATCCAAAAATGTATTGATATTGGACCAGACTGTAAATATTGTTTTGGACAGTAAACTTCCTCCATGGCTCATGAATGAGATGAAATGGTAATATAATAGGATGTGTAAAATTGGATGAGAGGACATGGTTGAGGATATAAGATAGAAACAAGGAAAATTACACCACCAAATGGGAATTTTTCTAGGGACATCGCCCTAAGTGATTATGGATGAATTTCAGGAACCAAACCAAAGGGGTTAGGGAAAGATGTGTGAGTACTTCCATGAGTAACATAAATCACCTGGGCATGATTTAATAAAGATATCAAACTGGTATAAATGTACAATCTAGTGAAAGTCAGGAAAGTGTAGTTGAGAATAATAAATTGATAGCTTTCTCTTGGAGGTATTTGTGTCCTTGCCTATACTGAACAATGAGAAAACTGCATTTGATAGCCTGGCCACTACCTGAGACATCAGGACCATGCAAGGAGAGATAAGCATAGACCTCGAGACACTCCCCGATCTTTTGATAAGATAACCTGAAAGCCCAAGAATGGCTACAGTGGACATGAAAGATACAAATGTATGTTACCATCAATTGGAAACGGAGGCCAGGATGAAGAACATGATTACAAAGGCCTACGACTTGGTGAGCTTTGGAACCACTCTTTAAACAAACCAGTTGCTCTTACAGGATTGAATCTTACTGGACATATGATGTGTGCAATGGAAACCACGTTCGGAAATACCAAGAGGAAAAGGAGACTGGCTAGCAGAAAGTTATTGGGCTCGATTTTACCGTCGGGTTTCCTGTGGGTTTCCAGCGGGGGGCCCCGAAAATCCCGATATCCAGTCACGTGACCGGATCGTGCCACGATCCCGACCACTTCCGGGTTCCCCGATGATGTGCGGGGCTGCGTGCGCGGCCCCCGCTGGTGGGAATCCCGCAGGCAATTAAAGCCAGCGGGGTTCCACTTGAGTGTACTTACCTTGCTTGTTGAGGTCATTAAATGAGCTGAATCAGCTGTCAAAACAGGAAGTGTGGGATTTTACCTTCAACGCAGAGTGTTTCACACACTGGGGGAAACAGTCTCCCTCTAACCAGGCGTGTTGCAGCCAGCAGCCTGTGGCAGCTGCCAAGGTGCACTCCACGGGGGTGGGGGGGGTGAGAGCCCTCACCCACGCAGGAGGCCACCGCGTCACATAGGGCAACCCCTGCCCCCCACCACCCCCCGCCAAGCCAGAGGACAGACCGACGCGAAACCGCAGCCCCAGTCCGAGGAACCACCCACCTACCCTGCACAACCCCTCAGACCAACACCTGCCAGATGGGTGGTGCGTGGACACCCTCGGAGGACGAACAGCATGACCAGCCCCAGCAGCCTCGCAGTCCACGCCGTCCGCCGCAGAGACGTGGAGCCCCCCAACATGGTGCTGTTGCACACCCACCTGCACAGCAGGAGGGAGGGCAACCGCAGAGAGAGATGCGTCGCAGAGGGCACTACCCTCGCCACAGGGTCCACAGACTGAGGCGCAGCTCCCCGGACCTCTCTGAGCAGCAGTGCACACGGAGGCGCAGATTCACTCGACATGTAGTCGCGGAGATCTGCAGGCTCTTTCATGCCGAGCTGCTCCTGGCTGGCCCCAGCACCATCTGCTTACCTGTCGCTGCCAAAGTCACCACTGCCCTCCACAACTTCTCCTCCGCATCCTTCCAGGGTGCAGCCGGGTACACCGCCGATGTCTCTCAGTCGCCTGCGCGGAAGAGCCCTGCAAATACACCTGCACCTACTCTGCAGTAACACAATGGGTGGCATCAGTGGTGGGTCCTCATAGTGATACCCAGGAGCGGGCATTATTGGACACAACAGACAGGATTCGCGGAGACATGGCAGTGGTGGTGCCAATATAATGTGTGAAGTTTGTTGCTCTGAAATTCAATATAGGTAACACCCATGGCAAACCCTCAGACACCCTTGTGCATCCCCTTCATGCTCACGACACGTTTGCCTTACGCTGCCTACTGCACATATGTGATGCATGCCCTGTGGCTGCAGCACAGGTGGTGGCAGGTTGAGTGAGGCTGGCCGTGAGGGAGATGCACGAGAGGGTGAGTATGGGATAGAGCCATGAGATTGTATGAGGATTGGGTTGCGTGTTAGTGGCGGGGTGAGTACTGGCGAGGTGAGTAGGTGCAGGTAAGATGAGGATGGGGTTTGAGTGGGTATGAGGGGTGATGTGACAGAGTAGTGTTGGCGGTGCCGAAGGAGATGTGGGGTGGGGGCAGTGTTGTGGCAGACGGAGTGTAGGGGAAAGACTACATGTTCTCACTGTGGCTGATCTACTGAGGTCATTGGAGCGCCTCCTGCACTGTATGCAGGTGGGCGATATGTTGGTGGTGCAGGTGACCCCCTCTGCCACCTCGAGCCAGGCCTTCTTGGTGGCAGGGGCAGGCCGCTTCCTCCCGCCCGCCGGGTGGAAGATCTCTGTCCTTCCCCTCCTCCTCACCCCATCTGATGATACCTGGGGTGAGGCATCATTAAACTGGGAGCAGCCTTCCCCCTGGGCTGCTCCTTGCTGTAATTTGTTCCATTGGTTGCAGCATCTGTCAGTGGAGGACTGCCCCTTTAACAAGAGAGCCTCCAGCTGACAGATCGTACTGCGCATGCGCAGCCCGCCCGACGCGCAGACCAGCAGCGTGGACCCCGGAGGAGCAGGTAAGTGGCTCCAATTAGTGGATTGCCTGCTACGATCGCGCGGGCAACCCACTAATTTCTCCGGGCGCAGAGGCCACGCACCCGAAACCCAACCCGCCGGAAACCCGCAGGCCTGCTAAAATCAGGCCCATTATCTCTGATATGTTGTATGTGAGGCAACCAGTCGGCGGAAATGCATGATGAAGATGCACTGAAGCACAGGTCGCAGGTAACATGCTCAGTTACTTGTCAACAACATGACATGAAATGATTACTGTGGCTTAAAAGAGTGAGAAAACCTTTTAAGCTAAGCACTGACACATGCCCCATAGAGAAACCGATTAATTCATGCAACAACCAGGTTAGAGTTGAACACTGGTGCCTAATAGAGGGATTGAAATTAAAATAAAGAGGGACATAGTCATTTGGATTTCCAAAAATTCAGGGTTAGGTTCTTTTCAGTTAACAATGAAATTGGGACAATTGAGGAAAAATAACCACATGATGATTGTTTTTCAGACCGGAGGAAAGTATACAGTGGTGTTCCCCAGAGGTCAGTATTAGGACCACTGCTCTTTTTGATACATATTAATGACCTGGACTTGGGTATAGAGGATATAACTTCAAAGTTTGCAGATGACACAAAACTCAGAAATGTAGTAAAACAATGTGGAGAATAGTAACAGACTTCATGACGACATTGACAAACTGGTGAAATGGGCAGACACACGGCAGATTAAATTTAACGCAGTGAAGTGTGAAGTGATGCGTTTTGGTAGGAAGCATGAGGAGAGGCAATATAAACTAAATGGTACAATTTTAAAGTGAGTGCAGGAACAGAGAGACTTGGGGTGCACATACACACATCTTTGAAGGTGGCAGGACAAGTTGAGAAGGCTGTTAAAAAAACCTATGCGATCCTGGGCTTTATAAATAGAGGCATAGAGTATAAAAGCAAGGAAATTATGCTAAATCTTTATAAAACACTGATTAGGCCTCAGCTGGAGTATTGTATTCAGTTCTGGGCACCACACTTTAGGAAGGCTGTCAAGGCCTTAGAGAGAGTGCTGAAAAGATTTTCTAGAATGATGCCAAGGATGAGGGACTTCAGTTATGTCGAGAGACTGGAGAAGCTGGGGTTGTTCTCCTTAGAACAGAGAAGGTTAAGGGGATATTTGATAGAGGTTTTCAAAATCATGAACAGTTTTGACAGAGTAAATAAGGAGAAACTGTTTCCAATGGCAGAACGGTCAGTAACCAGAGGACAAAGATTTAAGGTGATTGGCAAAAGAGCCAGAGGCGACATGAGGAAACATTTTTTTATGCAGCGAGTTGTAATGATCTGCAATGCACTGCCTGAAAGATGGTGGAAGCAGATTCAATAGTAACAAGGGAGTTGTTGGAGAAGTGGGCATGGAGGCAATGACACTTTCAAGAAGATTGGAGATGGGGCACTAGTCGGAGAGGGTGGACAGGTCTAAGGTGGGCATTTTGAACTAGAACAAGCCCAATCTACACTGCGGCTGGAGGAAGAGTTGAGGCGGCACAGCCACTGTCATTCTCACTGTACCTCGCTGACAGGCGAGAGTCCCAGAGGCAATGAACCCATTCTTCTGACAATGGGAGAGTGGACCTCTTCAGGGAGTCATTTAACAGTAGCAGCTGTGGGGGAATTTGAATCATTTGATGTTTTGTGTGTATTGTTGCTGTTTACTGACCCTGAGAGTCCCTTCTCCATGGTACTATCTCTATTTGTGAATAACTGGACTGCCAGCTGGCAATAACCTTTCAGGCTGACAGTTCATTGCAATCTCAATATTATGTTTGAGAGAGCAGCTACTCCTCATTTCCTTTAAGTTGATACCTTTGGCAGTGGGAACAGGAGGCAAGGTTAGTCCTGATTGCACATGGCATATGTTTGCTGTGAACTAATTATTCAATTTGCTTTAGCTTTGGACAAGTGATGTTTTGTTTTCAAGCAGAATAAAATAAATAATAGTGTCAGATTTAAGATACATTTTAATATTTTTTGGGGAATTCAATGCTGAGTCATAACAGCAAAGTGCACTCCACAGCTACATAAATGAAAGTTTTCTCATTTATATTACTTAAATGTCAATTTAGCTGACTGAGAAGTGCAAAAGGAGCATTAGGGTAAATCATAGAATCATAGAATGATACAACTCAGAAGGAGGCCATTTGACCCATTGTGCCTGTGCCATCTCTTTGAAAGAGTTATCCAATTAGTCCCACTCCCCTGCTCTTACCCCAACTTTTTCCACTTCAACCAATTATCCAATTCCCTTTTGAAAGTTATTGAATCTGCTTCCACCACCCTTTCAGGCAGTGCGTTCCAGATCATAACAATTTGCAACGTAAAAAAAAATAATTCCTCATGTCACCTCTGGTTCTCTTCCCAATTACCTTAAATCTGTGTCCTTTGGTTACCAACCCTTCTGCCACTGAAAACAGTTTAAGAATATAACAACAAAAGAAATAGAAGCAGGACAAGGCCATACGGCCCCTCGAGCCTGCTCTGCCATTCAATCAGATCATGGCTGATCTTCAACCTCAACTCCACTTTCCTACCCGATCTACATATCCCTTGATTCCCCTAGAGTCCAAAAATCTATCCATCTCAGCCTTGAATATATTCAATGACTCAGAATTCACAGCCCTCTGGGGTAGAGAATTCCAAAGATTCACAACCTTCTGCGTGAAGAAATTCCTTCTCATCTCAGTCTTGAATGGCCGACCCTGTATCCTGTGATTATGCCACCTAGTTCTAGACTCTCTAGCCAGGGGAAACAATCTCTCAGCATCTACCCTGTCAAGCCCCTCATAATCTTATATGTTTCAATGAGATCACTTCTCATTCTTCTAAACTCGAGAGGTTATAGGCCCATTCTATTCAACCTCTCTTCATAGGTCAACCCTCTCATCCCAGGAATTAACCTAGTGAACCTTCATTGCACTGCCTCCTTAGATAAGGAGACCAAAATGGTAGGCCTACTCCAGGTGAGGTCTCATCAATGCTCTGTACAACTGTGGTAAGACTTCCTTACTCTTGTGCTTCAACCCCCTTGCAATAAAGCCCAACATGCCATTTGCCTTCCTAATTGCTTGTTGTACCTGTATACTAACTTTTTGTGTTTCTTGTACCCATGTCTCTCTGAACACCAACATTTAATAGTTTCTCACCGTTTAAAAAATATTCTGGTTTTCTGTTCTTCCGACCAAAGTGAATAACCTCACATTATACTCCATCTGCCATCTTCTTGCCCACTCACTTAACCTGTCTATATCCCTTTGCAGACTCTTTGTGTCCTTCTCACAGCTTACTTTCCCATCTAGCTTTGTATCATCAGCAAACTTGGATACATTACACTCAGTCCCTTCATCTAAGTCATTAATATAGATTGTAAATAGCTGAGGCCCAAGCACCGATCCTTGCGGCACCCCACTAGTTACAGCCTGTCAACCTGAAAATAACCCGTTTATTCCTACTCTCTGTTTTCTGTCTTTTAACCAATCCTCTATCCATGCTAATATATTACCCCCAACCCCATGAGCCCTTACTTTGTGTCACAACCTTTTATGTGGCACCTTATCGAATGCCTTTTGAAAATCCAAATATATTACATCCACTGGTTTACCTTTATCTACCCTGCTAGTTACATCCTCAAAAAACTCTAATAAATTTGTCAAGCACAATTTCCCTTTCATAAAACCATGTTGACTCTGCCTAATCATATTAGGATTTTCCAAGTGCCCTGTTACCGCTTCCTTAATAATGGATTCCAGCATTTTCCTGACGACCGATGTCAGGCTAACTGGCCTGTAGCTCCCTGCTTTCGCTCTCCCTCCCTTCTTGAATAGTGGGGGTACCTTCCAATCCAATGGGACTGTTCCAGGATCTAGAGAATTTTGGAAGATCATAACCAATGCATCGACTATCTCTGCAGCCACCTCTTTTAGAACCCTTGGGTGTAGGCCATCAGGGATTTGTTGGCTTTTAGTCCCATTAGTTTGTCCAGTACTTTTTCTCTAGCGATATTAATTGTTTTAAGTTCCTCACTCTCATTTACCTTTTGGATCCCCATTATTTTTGGTATGCTTTTTGTATCTTCTACTGTGAAGACAGATACAAAATATTTTTTTAACGTATCTACCATTTCCTGATTCCCCATTATAATTTCTCCTATCTCAGTCTCTAAGGAACCAACATTTACTTTTGCTACTCTCTTCCTTTTTACATACTTGTAGAAGCTCTCACAATCTATTTTTATATTTCTTGCTAGTTTACTTTCATGTAAATCTATTTTCTCCCTTTTAATCAATTTTTTGGTTGTCCTTTGTTCGTTTCTAAAACTCTCCCAACCCCCAGGCTTATTTCTCTTCTTGGCAAAATTATAGGCCTCTTCTTTTAATCTAATACTCTCCTTAACTTCTTTAGTTAGCCATGGGTGGATCACTCTTCCCATGGAGTTTTTATTTCTCAATGGAATGTATATTTGTTGAAATATTGAAAAATTTCTTTAAATGTTTGCTATTGCTTTTCAACTGTCAAGCCCTTTAATTTAATTTCCCAATCTACCTTTGATAACTCACCCCTCATATCTATGTAATTGGCTTTATTTAAGTTTAAGACTCTAGTTTCTGACTTAAGTGCGTTGCTTCCAAACTCAATGTGAAATTCTATCATATTATGATCACTCGTCCCCAAAGGTTCTTTTACCGTGAGATTACTAATTAACCCTATCTCATTACACAATACAAGATCTAAAATAGCCTGTTCCCTGGTTGGTTCCATGACTTATTGCTCTAGGAAACCATCTTGAATACATTACATCAACTTGTTTCCCAAACTACCTTTGCCAATTTGATTTGTCCAGTCTATATGCAGATTAAAGTCCCCCATGATGACTGCATTACCTTTGTAACAAGCTCCTATTATTTCATGATTAATACTCTGTCCCACAGTATAGCTACTACTAGGGGACTGATAAACTACTCCTACCAGTGTTTTCTGCCCCTTGTTATTTCTCATTTCCACCCATACTGATTCTACTTCCTGATCCTCCGAGCCAAGATCCTTTCTCCTTGTTTACTCTATCAAAACCCTTCATGATTTTGAACACCTCTATCAAATCTCCCCTTAACCTTCTCTGCTCTAGGGAGAACACCCCAGATTCTCTAGTCTCTCCATGTAACTGAAATCTTTCATTTCTGGTACCATTCTAGTAATCACCTCTGCACCCGCTCTAAGGCCTGGACATCCTTCCTAAAGTGTGGTGCCTAGTATTGGACACAGTACTCCAGCTGGGGCCTAACCAGTGTTTTATAAGGGTTTAGCATAACTTCATTGCTTTTGCTCTCTATGCCTCTATTTATCAAGCCACGGATCCCATATGCTTTTTTAACAGCCTTCTCAACTTGTCCTGCCACCCTCAAAGACTTGTGCACGTACACCCGCAGATCTCTCTGTTCCTGCACCCCCTTTAAAATTGAGCCATTGAGTTTCTTTGCCTCTCCTCATTCGTCCCACCAAAATGAATCAGTTCACACTTCCCTGCGTTAAACCTCATCTGCCATGTGTCTGCCCATTTCGCCAGTCTTTTTTTTAATTTGTTCATGGGATGTGGACATCGCTGGCAAGGCCAGCATTTATTGCCCATCCCTAATTGCCCTTGAGAAGGTGGGGGTGAGCTGCCTTGTTGAACCGCTGCAGTTCATATGGTGAAGGTTCTCCCACAGTGCTGTTAGATAGGGAGTTCCAGGATTTTGACTCAGCGACGATGAAGGGACGGCAATATATTTCCAAGTCAGGATGGTGTGTGACTTGGGGGGGAATGTGCAGGTGGTGTTGTTCCCATGTGCCTGCTGCCCTTGTCCTTCTAGGTGGTAGAGGTTGTGGGTTTAGGAGATGCTGTCGAAGAAGCCTTGGCGAGTTGCTGCAGTGCATCCTGTAGATGGTGCACACTGCAGCCACGGTGCGCCGGTGGTGAAGAGAGTGAATGTTTAGGGTGGTGGATGGGGTACCAATCAAGCGGGCTGCTTTGTCCTGGATGGTGTCGAGCTTCTTGAGTGTTGTTGGAGCTGCACTCATCCAGGCAAGTGGAGAGTATTCCATCACACTCTTGACTTGTGCCTTGTAGATGGTGGAAAGTCTTTTGGGAGTCAGGAGGTGAGTTACTCGCCACAGAATACCCAGCCTCTGACCTGCTCTTGTAGCCACAGTATTTATGTGGCTGGTCCAGTTAAGTTTCTGGTCGATGGTGACCCCCAGGATGTTGATGGTGGGGGATTTGGCGATGGTAATGCCATTGAATGTCAAGGGAGGTGGGTAGACTCTCTCTTGTTGGAGATGGTCATTGCCTGGCACTTGTCTGGCATGAATTTTACTTGCCACTTATCAGCCCAAGTCTGTATGTTCTCCAGGTCTTGCTGCATGCAGGCACGGACTGCTTCATTATCAGAGGGGTTGCGAATGGAACTGAACACTGTGCAATCATCAGCGAACATCCCCATTTCTGACCTTATGATGAAGCAGCTGAAGATGGTTGGGCCAAGGACACTGCCTTGAGGAACTCCTGCAGCAATATCCTGGGGCTGAGATGAGTGGCTCCAACAACCACTACCATCTTCCTTTGTGCTAGGTATGACTCCAGCCACTGGAGAGTTTTCCCCCTGATTCTCATTGACTTCAATTTTACGAGGGCTCCTTGGTGCCACACTCAATCAAATGCGGCCTTGATGTCAAGGGCAGTCACTCTCACCTCACCTCACCTCTGGAATTCAGCTCTTTTGTCCATGTTTGGACCAAGGCTGTAATGAGGTCTGGAGCCAAGTGGTCCTGGCAGAACCCAAACTGATCATCGGTAAGCAAATTATTGGTGAGTAAGTACCGCTTGATAGCACTGTCGATGACACCTTCCATCACTTTGCTGATGATTGAGAGTAGACTGATGAAGCAGGATTGGATTTGTCCTGCTTTTTGTGGACAGGACATACCTGGGCAATTTTGCACATTGTTGGGTAGATGCCAGTGTAGTAGCTATACTGGAACAGTTTGGCTAGAGGTGCGGCTAGTTCTGGAGCACAAGTCTTCAGTACTACAGCCGAGATGTTATCAGAGCCCATAGTCTTTGTTGTATCCAGTGCACTCAGCCGTTTCTTGATATCACGTGGAGTGAATCGAATTGGCTGAGGACTGGCTTCTGTGATGGTGGGGATAACGGGAGGAGGCCGAGATGGATCATCTACTCGGCATTTCTGGCTGAAGATGGTTGCAAACGTTTCAGCCTTGTCTTATCTATGCCTTATCTATGTCCTCCTCAAGTCTGTTACTATCCTCCTCACTGTTTACTACATTTCCGAGTTCGTGTCATCGGCAAACTTTGAAATAGTTATATAGATATAGTTATATACCCATGTCCAGGCCATTAAAATATATTTAAAAAGCAGTGGTCTAACACCACCCACTGGGGGGCACCACTGCACACTTCCCTCCAGTCTGAAAAATAACCTCTCACCACTACTCTCTGCTTTCTGACCCTTAGTCAATTTCATATCCACACAGCAACTGCCTCTTTAATCCCATGGGCTTCAATTTTGCTAACCAGTCTATTATGTGGTACTTTATCAAACACCTTTTGAAAGTCCATATGCACAACATCAACTGCACTACCCTCATCAACCCTCTCCATTACTTCATCAAAGAACTCAATCAAGTTAGTCAAACACAATTTGTCTTTAACAAATCCATGCTGGCCTTCATTTATTAACCCATAATTTAACAAGTGCCAATTAATTTTGTCCCGGATTAATGTCTCTAAAAGTGTCCCCACCACTGACGTTAGGCTAACTGGCCTGTAGTTGCCGGGTTTATCCCTCTTCCCTTTTTTGAACAGGGGTGTAACATTTTTAATCCTCCATTGCTCTGGCACCACACCCATATCTAAGGAGGATTGGGAGATTGTGATCAGAGCCTCCGTAATTTCCATCCGTACTTCCCTCAGCAACCTTGGATGCATCACATTCAGTCTGGGTGGCTTTTCTACTCTGAGTGCTTCCGCCCTTTTAAGTACCTCCTCTTTATCTATTTTTATCTGATCCAATTTCTCTACTACCTCCTCCTTTACATTAACATTGGTAGCATCTCCTTTTTTTCATGAAGACAGATGCAAGGTATTCATTTAGTACCTCAGCCATGCTCTCTGCAAGAAGACCTCCTTTTTGGTCCCTAATCACTCTCACTCTTCCTATTAACTATTCATATGTTTATAAAAGACTTTTAGGTTCTCTTTTATGTTACCCGCTAATCTATTCTCATACACTCTCGTTGCCCCCCCCCTTATTTCCTTTTTCGGTTGTCCCCTGTACTTTTTGTATTCAGCTTGACTCTCTATTGAATTATGAACCTGACATTTATCATAAACCTCCTTTTTCTGTTTCATTTTAATCTCTATATCTTTAGTCATCCGAGGAGCTCTAGTTTCGGATGCCCTTCCTATCCCCTTCATGGGAATGTATGTACTCTGTACCCAAACTATCTCCTCTTTGAAGGCCCCCCCATTGTTCATCTACTGTTTTACCTGCCAATCTTTGATTCCAATCCACCTGGGCCAGATCCCTTTTCAACTCACTGAAATTAGCCCTCCTCCATTTGAGTATTTTCACATTTGATTTTTCCTTGTCCTTTTCCATAACTATTCTAAACCTAATGATATTGTGATCACTGTTTCCCAAATGCTCCTCCACTGAAACATGCTCCATTTGTTCCACTTCATTCCCCAGAAGTAGATCCAACACTGCTTCCTTCCTCGTTGGGTTGGAAACATACTGATCAAGAAAGTTCTCTTGTACACATTTCAGGAATTCCCCTCCCTCTTTGTCCATTACACTGTTACTTTCCCAGTCTATATTAGGATAATTGAAGTCCCCCATTATCACTATTCTAAAGTTCTTGCATCTTTCTGCAATTTGCCTGCAAAATTTGCATCTCTATCTCCTTCCTACAATTTAGTGGCCTATAGTGTACATCCAGCAGCCTAATAGCTCCTCTATTGTTCCTTAATTCTAACCATATAGATTCTATCTTTGAACCATCAAGTACATTAATCCTTTCTAGTTCTGTAACAGTATCTTTGATCAATATTGCAACCCCCTCCTTTTTTTCCTTCCCTATCTTTCCTGAATACATTGTAGCCAGGAATATTAAGTGCCCATTCCTGCCCAGTTGCATCATGTTTGATTGGTTTTCTGATGTTCCTGCTGACAAATTTATGGTCAGTAAAACTGACCACAGGAAAGTAACACCACTTTACTTGGCAGCTATTAAAACCTACAGAAAATTGGATAATGAACAGTTTTTTAACAAAGGAGTGTCTGCCTCTTAATTGTTGGAAATGACTGTTGGTGATATCAGTAGATAAACACCTAACACAGTCGTATGACATTCCTTTATCTGCTACTTAAGCAGAGGCGTTAACCTCTATTAGAGTAAAAGGCATTTGTTCACTAATATCATCAACAGTAATTTCTGGGATAATGTGCTTTGTAATTTGTATATGTAAACTGTGAAGCAGAAACATATTGTTTTGTTTCAATTCTCTTTGTAAATGGTAGATGTGTGCAATAAATTAGCCGCCCTGCTTTAAATATTGTTTCTATGAAGAATTGACTGGTGTGACATTTAATTTGTGTGACATTTGGTCATTTCCGTACCGTTCACCTGAGGAAGGAGGAAGCCTCCGAAAGCTTGTGGAATTTAAAATAAATTTGTTGGACTATAACTTGGTGTTGTAAAATTGTTTACAATTGTCAACCCCAGTCCATCACCGGCATCTCCACATCATTTAATTTGAAGGAAGTGGTTCTGACACAGCCTGTCTTTCAAACGCAGAAACAGTGCCTTATTTTAGGCTTATGGTTAGCAGAATAACCATCCTAGTTACACATTTCGATAAATAACCCCAAGCAGTAGTTGCATCTCTACTCATTTTGTGGGTTATTAGTAATTGCATTAACAGTTTCCTGTAAATGTGTGACTAAATACTATGCATATATTTTTTGCAGATTTCACATTAGCTGAGCTACTATTACGATTCACCAATGCTCACTGCATTTTTTGGTTGATTTGCTGCCTTTTGAAATGCTTTCTCAAGGTCTTCGAATGATACAGCACACAGGATTATGGTTAAAAGTATGGGTCACTTTTTATTGCAGATGTAAACAACAGAATAATAGAGGTTTGCTTAGAAACTAATATTGGACTTGTATCTGTTCTGGCAAAGTAGCTCCATATATCTATCTATGTTAGGGGGAGTATTATCCATCCATCACAGTAATGCTCTGCTGTAGAGAACCATATTTTCTGCCCTAATTTCTCAACCTTTGAACCAGCCAAATGGGTGACAGTCCCCAAATGACCAAAATTAAGAGCATCCAAAATATTAATCCAGAATCTGGCATGTGATCTCAGGCTATCTCCATGCTCTCTGACAAATTCTCAAAGTTAACACTTTCATGCTTTAGTAGGAAACAAGAGTGATATGTTCAAGAGAGTCATGGCCTGAAGATTTAGCTGCAACCCTCTCAACTCATTTGTTACTTTATTTTACATATTTCTCTTTTACTTTTTTTTCTCTCTCTTGCTTTATTTTCCCTTTGTTATTTTTCTGTTTCAGTGTTTCTCATATCTGATTTATTTGTTGACAAATCCTATGTTCTATTAACCCCTCCGGTATTTTGCATTGTTTCTTCTGCTCTATGCGCTCTAAATTCAAGTGTATGTTTTTGGTGTGATTTAGCCATTGGGTAATTTTTTTTTCTTGAAAATAAAATTCTAAATTGAATTGAATCACATATATTAATGAAAAATCATCCAAACCAGGAATATGTAAGGAGTGCAGAATTGCATCTTCACATTGGCAGAGATAAAATTAATAGAATTAATTTTCTGAAAACTAGGTTTAGGCTAACTATAGAATTATAGCAATTTACAGCTCAGAAGGAAGCCATTCAGCCCATTATGTCTGCGCCAACTCTCTGAAAGTGCTATTGGCTAAGTCCCATTTCCCTGCCCTTTTTAAATTTTTATTTTCAATTGTAACAGAAGTGTCGAAAATAGTAATTTCAGCCATTAGTTTTTATTGTTTCAAGTAGCTAGAGTTTAAAATGGAGGCTATTACTGAGCACAAAATCGTGGACCAGAGACACTCTGGGACTGATTTTCTGAGTTTGCACTGTCAGCAGAGATCATTGGCGACTGGTAGTGTGACCTCGTAAAATTATCCGCTCTGTCTGATTGAACCTGGCAAGATTGTTGTCAATGAATTAGTTGATCCCTTTTGATGGCTGAGCAGCATGTTTAAAATGCTAAAGGGTGCAGGTTTAATCAGGTGGAAATATAGGGAAATTTGACAGTGCAAGAACGGGCGGCATTGTATGGGCCGTCCGTTCTACTCCCTGCCCGGTTTCCAGTTCCATGGCCTTCTATAGGACTGAATATTAAGTGGGGCCTATAACAAGCGACTGGTGCATTACTGTCTGCTTCACATACCGCCCAGGATTTCTATCCCATAATTTCTAGTTGTGGTCATGTGCAAAAACAAATTGGAGGAAAATGCCGAAAGGAAATACAATTGTTGCAGGCCATTATCTCATTGTCTATTAAAGTGTGAGGACTATTAACATTTTGTTTTCTGTTTGTTTGACAGCTTCAACAGAAATGTCTTCATGTCAAAGTGGATCCACGGGATAAATATTCTAGTTCTGGCTACTAGTCTTTAGTTCTTGCAAAGATGCATCAGACTACATAGGTGCTTGAGGCTGACATATATGTAACATCTTATCCCGAAAGGTACGTTTTAAGACTTTGTACAAAGAAAATAAACTGTTACATACCAAAAATAGTAAAAAGAAAACTTTCTTGAAACTGCATTAATCTTTTGTGGTCTGATTCCTGTTTTCTCATATTAATATTGTGCTATTTAGTATTTTGCCTGTCTCTTTTTGCTTCTGTGTATCATGTTAATTATAATAAATCAGAAATGATAATTTAGCCTGTATAAAATAATAGTGCCATATTCTCTATCATCCTGACTGACAGGTGACAAAATGGCTATCCTACACATTAGGACCGATTTTGACTCCTGGTGGGAAGCTGGCAGGAGTGAATGGCAATCCTGGCCTGGAGTCTTTGTTAGAAGCCCGGCAGATTTTAATTCTCGGGCCTCACGCAGCAGCTTGCCTGTTTCAGATGGAAAGCAGCAGCTGGTGGGTTGGGGAATGAAGATCGGGTGCCATCAAAAGCACAGATCCTGGTTGGTTTCCCCTCCCTAACCCCAAAGCACTGAAGCCAATTGCAGCATCCCCAAACAGTTGCCCTGGCTGGGACATTAACATCTTCCAGTGATCTCTGGTGTCCCCAGTGATGATACTGGAGCACAAACCAATGTGGAAAGCTTTCAGGCACCTACAAAGTTAAAGTGATCCTGTTGCAAATGAGAACTTTGGTCTGTAAAATCTGAAGTGACCCAAATAAATTCAGGTGTTTGTGAGTGAGACTTGTTTTACTGATTACTGAAGTGGAATGTGTGCATGATTCATCACCTATACAGAGGCAATGACACCTTTAGCAGCAATGTGAAGTAAGGTACATGCAACTTTCTTGGTTTGAAGGCAAGCAGGAAGTATGGAGACAATTGTTAGCATGCTAGTGGTTATATCTGTGTCGCTATATATGTATGAATGTAAGGAATCTTACAACACCAGGTTATAGTATCTGACGAAGGGGATAATCTCCGAAAGCTTGTGATTTTAAAATAAATTTGTTGGACTAAAACCTGGTGTTGTAAGATTCCTTACATTTGTCCACCCCAGTCCATCACCGGCATCTCCACATCATGGCTATATATATAGTTAACTATGCGGTTACGGCTGGCACATTATTATCAGCATCCTCATCTCTACTTGGCAAAATTGTGTTAGGTGTGTGAGTTTATATTTCTGTTTGGATGAGAATTTGCTGCCTACTGTTGATATGGATATATCACCTGCCATCTTTTTCCTGGAAGGGCTATGCTTCCCTGTGGAGATGTTCCTCACTTATTTAAATTTATTTTTCCTATGCCCCTCGTCTCCTGAAGATGCTGACTTATGCTGGGTGCTACTCTGTTGTACCATGCGAGTATTCTTCATGTGTCAGCCTAGACATTGAGTCTCAGCAGGTTATTAGACAGAATTCATCCTGTCTGCATCCCAGATCCACACACTCACACTTTCCAGCACAGGTCTCTGGGTAATGATCAGGAGCAGAAAACTGGGCTGATTTTTTCCCCCTCTTTCCTAGCCTGGCCTACTATGCTATGATCGCAGCCATGCTACCAAGCTGGCTGAGGTCAGCTAAATGCAGTCTGTATACCTCAGAACCATACTGAGTGGTACACTTACACATTAAGCCATTGGGGGAGCTGATACCCACTTTATCTTTGCTTTTATTCTCCCCTAATAGGTGGATATATAATCTCACTGCTCAACCAAGGCAAAAACATGTCATCATAAATTGGTAGATGTCTTCTGATTCCCATATTAGAATTTAATAATTGTAGATGCGAACTGTAAATTCTTCATGACAATTGTTAACAGTTGCAAAATTAACTTAGAATGCACAGTGGTGGATTCATTTGTGACACAACTGTGGTGCATGTGGAGATGAGGGGGGAGGGGAGGGTTGCTCACTACAACCCTAATTAAATAGTGATCTGAAGCATATGAATCGAACCAGAGCGCTGATCTGTATGACCTGAGTGATTTACGTGGCTTGGGTGGAGGGCAAGCCAAACAAAATAGGATCTGGCACTGTTTCAGTAAGTTGTAACATGGGAGGGAGTGTGGGGCAGGTTGGGGGATTTCATGAGGATAAAGGGAGAATTAACCATTCTTTTATTTTGTGTTTTCATGCTGATTTGTGTCATGGTCAAGGCTCTGGAATGAAACATAAAAGGAGCATGTTATGTTAGAGCACTGCACTGGGGAAGCCTGACCTGCCTGGCATCCTCTGCAAATCCTCCTCTTCCTCTGAACACTTGGTTTGGAGAATCCCCATTGGCAAATCGACTGACACCTGTAAAGAGAGCTGGGAGCAAATTGAAAAATTGATGACAAATGGCTCAAGGCTCCTGAAAGCCAGCAAAAAATACAAGCAAAAACATTACAAGAAGAGCCTTTCAATGACCTAGAAACACTTACCTTTGACATCTGTGAGCCTTTTAAAGATTCTCCTGTCTGAAGGTCTTCCCCTTGGTCTTCCTTCCGTCAAGGCTGGCTGGTGAGTCAGCATCCAGCATGCCTATGGGCTGGAAAATGGAACTGTGCTCTTCTCCACCCTCATTTGCATAAGAAAATGAAACACCCACCTGCTTCGAATGAACTTCAACTGCTGCAAAAATTACCCCTGGAAAACGGGTGGAAATCAGGTGGGACTGAAATTGTTTGTGCTCAAAATTAGGATGGCAGCTATAGTAAAATCATCACCTATATGGTTGCTTGAATTTGGCTTGGCTGCTTCCTCGAGCTTTGGCGACAACTGACAAATCCTTGCAACATGTGCACAAGTTAGGCTGGGACATGATATTGACTGCAGCTGTTTTTTTAAAAACTCCTTACAGTAGATTTATTTCTTCACACCGCCTGATTTTCAGATGGTTCTGAGGTGGGGAGGGGTGGAAAGCGAGATGGGGACCCATTACGTTAAACCCCCGCCCATTCTGCCCGATCTTCTGACATAACTTCTGCCAGACGCTTGAAGCATCCGTCCAAATACGGGTGGTCATATTCAAATGAGGCAGTAATGACATGATGATATCAATGCTTCCCATTATCTGTTATTACTGTCACATTTACGCTGGATGTTAATCTATAAAACGGACGACTAGGTTAAAGAAATGGTAGAAGTAAATTTAAAGGGCCACAGCATAAATTCTGGATGTTGCTGGTGACATTCAACCTATCAGATATCATCTACGAGGCAGTTTAGACCACTCTTTTCTGGGAGACTGCACTTCAGTGCCAGAGAGGGAAGCAATCTATTGCCTCACTTCATCCAGCATTGATTTAGCACATCATATGCGTATGTGCAAGTGGGAACCTTCCATTTTACTGAATTTTGCAGCTTTTATCCTTTTCCCCTTGATTTGCAAGTGATAATGCGACCTTTAAATGATAGCTGCAGTTCTTTGAATACCTCTCAGCTCTGTGGCACTCTCTCAGGCAGCTTAATGTTAATACCCTTTATAGGGCAAAAATGGTCAGATGAGAAATCAGTGGGAACTCTGCATTCCATCATTCCTGCTTGAATTGTGCCCCATCAGAATTTCTACCCTATTAAGATTAGAATGACCACAGCAAAAAATCACTCAGAGTATGGGTACCTATCTGCATGCAAGATCATACTCGGTCCTAGTGTAAGGAAATATAGGTTTTAGGTTTTAAAAGGTATTTACGGAATTAGGCTCAAAAAGCGTTAATTAATTAAAACTTTAGTTGGAGGTACTGCACTATAACATAGACTGCTTTTAAATTAACTTACTGCAGCTGCAGGCAATGAAAGCTATTAGAATCTTGTTGTTACAAACTAAGGGAAGAACATATGGGTAATCCCCCACTGCTCCAGACACCCTGGAATGCTGAAACTAGGTATGTCTTGTCACTTTCGGAGCCTATAGGTTGATTTATCAACTGTAGGGTCTGCAACCAAGTTAAACAAAGAGAGATTAAAGGTCTCCAACTTAGAAGGAGGTAACCCTTGGGTATGTGAACGTCACTAGCCCAGGGCCCACTGTTGGCAGGCCCTCATTGGCCCAATGAGTAATTAAGAGATAAGGGAAAGTAACCTGAATGGGTTAATGCTGTTAATCATTAGGCATTATTTCTACTAGAAAGAAGAGCCCAAAACTCGTACTTGTTGTAGGGGACAGAAAAGAAGGTACCGAGCGGGTAAGCAAGAACGAGAGTACGTGCATGAGGGAACATGGAACGAAGTCGCGGCCTCCACCCAAAGGACAACAGGGTAATATAATTCTCAACTGTGCTTTGCAAACTACTGCCTAAATACTGTAATGTATTGATTCTTTCTTGTGCTAAATAAAGTCATATGGCTATTAACCATTATGATGCCAGTCTCGAACATTGAATAGAGAGTCAATAGAGAGAACACAATGGCCTTTTGTGAAACAGTTGCAAGTAAGTGAGATCACAGCAGGAAATCCACCCAGGTCAAAATCTTCCATTGAAGGACCAAGCCTTATATGAAACATACAGAATAAAGGAACTACAATCAAAATATGTACAATATAATGACTTATTTCAAAAGATTTAAATGTGTTGTAAAACCTCTTGTAAACACGGGGGTGGGTAGGGATTTTCACTTGCTCCACCAGACAGAAACAAGATGGCAGCACCCTGAAAATTGTGGGGAATTAGCTCCATTCCCACTCATGATCTAGCTGGCATCATCCTGAAAGGAGCCTACACCATCCTGAGTGGCCGGAGCATCCAATTGTTTCAAGTGGGAGGCCCTTTTAATACCCAAATGACGCACAAGGGACTCAGACTGCCATTTTGGGAGACAACTGGGCCTTGCACATACCACCCAGTTTTACCTGACGGTACAGCTGAAAAGGACCAGAAATGATTTCAAAATATTTCTGTGGGGACAGGAAGAGCATAAGTGCTCCTCTGGGCTCCACAAAAATAACGTGGACTGCTGCTGACCTGGGTTCCAGAATGCTTCCAGGAGGGAGGGAGGTAGAACACTGAAGTAGTCATCAAAGTTCAGTTTCTGCACAGGCCACCTGGGCAGTTATGGAGCTGCATTGACAAAAGCAGGCAACCAGCCTGTTCTCTCTCAGATAATGAATGGCATATGGCATAATTTCATAATGCACATCAGCCTGGGAATTTATTACAGGGGGTCACAAAGAAAAACAAACTTGTTCTGATAGAAAAATTTAATGTGACTAAGTGAGCTGATGTTCAGTTACCCTACAAACCAAAATCAAAACCAAAAGAGATGGCGGATAGCAGATCTTTGGTCTTCTACCACCAAACGCAAGAGTTGGAGAACTTATAAAAATAGCTTTTGGAAAGTGAAAAAGCATCTACTGAGGTGAGGTTACAATGTTGAGAAGCTGAATCACTAAAAGAAATAGCTGCAGAGTAGATTTTCTGGAACTGCGGTTTAGCGAGATTTACATTCGCTGAAATTGTCTAAGTCTACAGGAGCACCACATATCTGTTTGGCAGAGTCAAATGACATGGGAGCAGATGAGAAAAAATTTGCAACAGTAAAGCTAGCTACCTAGAAATGGAGCTCTTCATTGCCCACTCGGTCAGTCAAATAGGAAATCCAGAAATTCTGCTCCTTCTTGGGATGAAATTCTGGTGCATTAGAGATGGAGGCACTGGAATAAAGTGCAAGCATTTCTTCCCTTCCATAATGGTAATCTGCTAACTTATACTTTGGCAATGCTGGTGAGAGTAGAGGGGAGGTAATGCTCCCGGTGCTTGACAATGCACGAAGCCACTCAGATCCAAAGTTAAGTGTCTGTGTTTCTGCTGCCATTTTTTCTTTTTTCCTCAATTCACTGCGCTAATCGCGAACAGGAAGGTTTATCACAGAATTTGGGGCGGACCGACTGGATTTCTGTCCCTTCAGTTCACCAACAGCAAATTCCAAGTGGGGGCAATGTTAGCACGTCCACTATTGTCCCTGTGTCCTGACAGCAGTTTCAGGGTGTGCCTAGGGGCACTCCCAGGCTACTCTGGAAATCCTACCAGATACAACTTTGATAGGCCCAGCAGTATCTACTTCTGCAGAGAGGAGGCGTGTGTGCTATCCTGGGCTGAATGTGGGCCCCTCATTAACAAATGCAAACAGCAATCAACCCCAGAATATTTGTGCCAAAGTGTTTCATGTTTTAATTTTACTGAAGTCTGAGACAGGCAGATAAAAACCAATTTATAATAAAACAACAAATGACACCTGTTATTTAAATGCCTGAATATAACTTCCTTGATCTCTACAATAAAGCTGTGGAGAGCTCAGAAGTGCAAATATGATTTGTGTAAATTTTCTGTAGAAATGTAGCTAGCTCATTTTAAATATCTAGAAGGTGTGGGGTGGAGTAGAAATGTTTCTGTTTTTCTCTTGGAGTGCCACATAAGTCATAGGTTTTCAAACTGGGATGGCCAGTTCCCAGGAAGTCTGTGGGATCATCAGATTTCTTTCCATTTGTCATTAGATTTCTCTATTTTTCTGTATTTATTGATTCACCAGCACATTCCTTCTGTTGCTCCTTATTAGCTGTGGTTTAAACCATCTTTTGGAAGTTAGGGCAGAAGTGTGTCAGGGGGTCCCTGGAAGAGTGTCAGTATTTACAGGGGGTCCCTGGAAGATGTCAGTATTTACAGGGGGTCCCTGGAAGATGTCAGTATTTACAGGGGGTCCCTGGAAGATGTCAGTATTTACAGGGGATCCCTGGAAGATGTCAGTATTTACAGGGGGTCCCTGGAAGATGTCAGTATTTACAGGGGTCCCTGGAAGGGGGTCAATATTTACAGGGGTTCCCTGGAAGATGTCAGTATTTACAGGGGGTCCCTGGAAGATGTCAGTTTTTACAGGGGATTCCTGGAAGGTGTCAGTATTTACGAGGGATCCCTGGAAGGTGTCATTATTTACAGGGGGTCCCTGGAAGGGTGTCATTATTTACAGGAGGTCCCTGGGAGGGTGTCATTATTTACAGGAGGTCCCTGGGTGGGTGTCATTATTTACAGGGGTTCCCTGGGAGGGTGTCATTATTTACAGGGGTTCCCTGGGAAGGTGTCATTATTTACAGGGGGTCCCTGGGAGGGTGTCATTATTTACAGGGGGTCCCTGGGAGGGTGTCATTATTTGCAGGGGTTCCCTGGGAGGGTGTCATTATTTACAGGGGTTCCCTGGGAGGGTATCATTATTTACAGGCGATCCCTGGGAAGGTGTCAGTATTTACAGGGAGGGGTCTCCCCACCCCACCACCACAAACATTTAAAAACCTCTTTCTTCAGAGAGACCATTGTGCTAATTTTTTAGGAATTGATCAGTAAGTCTGTGATCGTTGCTAACTTTTGTCCTTGGAATGCCTATTTGTTGCCCAAAAAACACTTGCTTGCTGAAAGGGACAGAGAGATAATATTATAATGCTGCCTTTATTCTGCATCTTAGATGCCACTGTTGTGCTAGGACAATGTAGGACCGCTGATCATTTTTATGATTTTGGTGCTCTCCTGATACTGTTTCTCGTACTCAACACAAAGATCTACATCCATAGGCAAACCTATGAACCAAAACTTTATGCACAAAGTAATCAGGGACTGCAGCCTACAGGGTAAGCAATGAACCATTATACCGATGAGGTACAGACTGAAAATACAACATTACTGCTACGCACAGTAGATCACTCCATTAAACATTATGATCGACTGTATATCTCAGGCTAGAATCTAGGTTTGTTGAGTAAAATTAAAAAGAAGCAAGAGTAAACACGACATATTTTGTTAGATTACAGAACTTTACTCAATGCACAATACATGTTTCAAATTAATATAACATCACAATGTTCTGACTGTTCTCTGTAATCTTACATTTTTATTTCAGACGAATGTCCATGAAGGGAAGTTTATACGACAAATCAAATAGTTACAACCCATTTGTTTCTCCAACCATATGAGATTTGCTAAAGAATTCTTGATATGGAGCCCCAGTTATATCCTCTCTCTTTGTTTGTCCAAACTGAGACAAAGGTATCCTTCAAATTAAATATTACCCTGGAAAGTGATTTTCAATCAAACTGCTTAACAGATTTTTCCATTGTATAACGAATCATCTGTGATAATAGTGGTCATCTGTGATACTTGTTAATGAATCCATCTTGTCAGGGTCAGACAGTCTCCTTTGATGTGACATTAATACATTGAACAAAACATGCTTTCTCCCTGATACACAGAAGCAGACCGCCTTGCGAAGATAAAGGAGACATTTTGGGCTCAATATTACCAGGGCGGCGGGTTCGCGGCAGGGGGTCTATTGGGCGCGTGGGTAACGCACCCGGTGAAATCAGTCTGCCCCGCACGCGATCGCAGGCTGATTGGATCCACTTACCTCTTGTTCCGGGTTCCCCGCTGCTGAGCTGCGCGTCGGGCGGACTGCGCTTACGCAGTAAGGTCTGTCAGCTGGAGGAGCTCTATTTAAAGGGGCAGTCCTCCACTGACAGATGCTGCAAGAAATAGGAAAAATTACAGCATGGAGCAGTCCTGGGGGAAGGCTGCTCCCAGGTTTAATGATGCCTCACTCCAGGTATCATTGGATGGGGTGAGGAGGAGGGGGAGGACAGAGATCTTCCCCCCGGCGGGCGGGAGGAAGCGACCTGCCTCTGCCACCAGGAAGGCTTGGCTCGAGGTGGCAGAGGAGGTCACCTGCACCACCAACATATCACGCACCTGCATACAGTGCAGGAGGCGCTGCAATGACCTAAGTAGGTCAGCCAAAGTGAGTACACTTACTCATTCCCCGACACTCCGTCTGCCACATCACCGCCCCCACCTCACATCTCCTTCTGCACTGCCAACACTACTCTGTCACATCACTCCTCACACCCACTCAAAGCTCATCCTCATCTTACCTGCACTTACTCACCTCGCCAGTACTCATCCCGCCACTACCACTCAACCCAATCCTCATACAATCTCATGGCTCTATCTCATACTCACCCTCTCATGCATCTCTTTCACGGTCAGCCTCACTCAACCTGCCACTACCTGTGCTGCAGCCACAGGGCATGCATCACATATGTGCAGTAGGCAGCGTATGGCAAACGTGTCGTGAGCATGAAGGGGATGCACAAGGGTGTTTGAGGGTTTGTCATGGTTTTTACTTATATTGAATTTCTGACCAACTCATATTACATATTATATTGGCACCACTACTGTCACGTCTTTGCGAATCTTGTCTGGTTTGTGCAATAATGCCCTTTCCTGAGGATCACAATGAAGACCCACAACTAATGCCACCCATTGTGTCACTGCAGAGTGGGTGTAGGTGTATTTGCAGGGCTCTTTTGTGCAGATGACTGAGAGACGTCGGCGATGTCCCCGGTGGCACCCTGGAAGGATGTGGAGGAGAAGTTGTTGAGGGCAGTGGTGACTTTGACAGCGACAGGTAAGAAGATGGTGCTCGGGCCAGCCGGGAGCAGCTCGGCATGAAGGAGGCTGCAGATGTCCACGACTACATGTCAAGTGACTCTGAGCCTCCGTGTGCACTGCTGCTCAGAGAGGTCCAGGAAGCTGAGCCTTGGTCTGTGGACCCTGTGGCGAGGGTAGTGCCCTCTGCGACGCATCTCTCTCTGCCTTTGCCCTCCCTCCTGCTGTGCAGGTGGATGTGTCACAGCACTGTGTTGTGGAGCTCCACGTGTCAGAGGTGGACAGCGAGGCTGGTGATGCTGTTCGCCCTCCGAGGAGGTCATGACTGCAGCTACGGCGGCCCCCATCCGGAAGATGTACATCTGAGGGGGTCCGCAAGGTAGGAACATGTGTCTGGACCCCGGGGTAAGTGTGCAAGTTGGTGAATTTGATTGTTAGGAGGAGGGTGGTGGAGGCCAAACTTTGTCCAAAGTGACAGAGTGGCCTCCTGCAATGAGTGAGGGTCTCCCCCCCCTCCCACCTGTCAAATGGACCTTTGCAGCTGCCACAGGCTGATGGCCCCAACACGTTCATTTGAACTGGGAGTGTTTCCCCCAGTACGGGAAACAGTCCCAGTTGTTTGTAAAATCTCACCCCTCCTGAAATATCTCCTTAATCAGGTCTGTTAACGACCTGAAATACCAGAATAAATACTTTTAAGTGGCACCCCGCCGGCTTTAATTGCCTGCGGGAGTCCCACATGTGGGGGCTGCGCGCGCACGTCAGCGCGTCTGTGGGGAACCCGGAAGTGGGCGGGTTGGAGCCGAGCTCCCGACCTGCTCCGGGATTCCCTGATTTTCAGAGCCCCCCCGCCACAAACGCACCCGATAGCGGGTGCTAATATCGAGCACTTTAAGTTTCTAAAAATACAACCAATCTGTGAATTCCCATAAAGAATATAAGTGCTAATTTGCAATCCTGTGCAATGTTGCAGCCATATCTCCAACCTGTGCTTTTCGCATGGGATTGCAGAATTCACCCTTTAAAGCCTGGTATGATTCCAAATAAGACAGGTCTCCAATCCATCGCAGGCTAGTATTGGCAAAAGTGTGAATACCTGAAATAGCTGGTTTTGCATCATTTTTGATGCAAAGCTTTTCTTTAACAAACTTGCTATTTCCACTGTTAAAAAGAGCTGACTTTCTTGTCAGCTCCAATCTATATATATAGCTCACTGGTAGTCAGAAGCCAGTAAGCAATGTATAATGCATGCATTTTGCAGAAGCACTGAGATCTGTCATCATCCACTGCACAACGGCAATGTAACTGGTGGTGTGCTGCTCAAATGTTGGTCAGTCGGTGACCCATTGGGCTTCCTTCTAATTTTCTACTGCAATATCTCAATGCCCCTCTTATCAAAGTAGCCTATCTCAGACTACATTTACTCCACATCCACAACATCACAAAATGATGCACAATTGCTTTTTAAAGTACTACTGAGATACTTACAAATTTGGTTCATTTTTGTTCAACACTTATAACTCACATGATAACTGCACACTTCCTCTTTGAAGACTGCTGCCAAGTCATATTCTCCAATTTAAATGAACTGTTTCGTACAATAGGCTGAACGATTCTATTATTGACAATTGCTAACCTTGAGGGTTATGTGCTCTCAGATCGTGATCAGACTTTTTCTGTATACTACACAATTTTTCTCTGTACCTTTCCTGTAAATCATTGGTTACTTGCTTGTATATGTTCTAAATTAAACAAGGAGAGTCTGACATTATGAAATTGCTGTGCTTTTTTCTCTTCCAAAAATTTGCTAATAAAAATTTATAAGGACTTCTAAGAAGCCACAATACAGGTTTAATCCTTCAAAATGACATTAAAAAGCCAATTTCCCAAGCTATGAAAAAATCAAATGGAAATAAAATGCTTGTACTTATACAAGCTATTGCCTTGGAGCAGTGAAATTAAGCTCCATAGGCTGGAAATCATTGTCCCCTCCTTTCTGCCATCTTGCAAAGTCCTGTGCCATTCTTTAGGTACCTCTTCCAGGATATACTTTAAAAATGGCACCAAATAGCACATGAGCCAGTCATTACAGCTACCTGACAGTCAATTCACTGTGTCAGTCACTCTCCTATATTACTTGCTACTCTCTCAGCCTACTGCTGCAATCTTCAGCCCTCTTGGCATTTTAAAGGCTACACTCCTAATTCCACCCCCCCCAACGCCACCCCAGTGCACTGGCTTCTGTGTGACATGGGAATTCCGCCACTGAACCACCAATGGATATTTAAATGAGCTGACTCCACAATTTATGGTAGGGTTAGTGCCGGACAGCATCAGCAGACACAAGGGCCCCGATATTACCAGGGAGGCGGGATGGCAGCGGAGTGGGTGACTGGGCGTGTGGGTAACCTGCCCAGTGAAATCCGTCCGTTCCCCACGTGATCGCGGGTAAATTGAAGCCACTTACCGTGGCTTCCGGGTCAGAAACCTGCACAGCAAGCGGACTGCGCAGCCGCATCACAGGCTGTCAGCTGGAGGAGCTCTACTTAAAGGGGCAGTCCTTCAATGGCTGCTCCTGCAGCAAAGAACCAAAATTATAGAATGGAGCAGCCCAGGGGAAAGGCTGCTCCCGGGTTTATTGATGCCTCACTCCAGGTCCTACTGGATGGGGTTAAGAGGATGAGGGATATTTTCTACCCGCCGGACGGGAGGAAGTGGCCTGTCTCTGCCATGAAGAAGGCGTGGCTCGAGGTGGCAGAGGAGGTCAGCAGCAGCAGCAACATCTCCCGCACATGGATCCAGTGAAGGAAGCGCTTCAATGACCTAACTAGTTCAGCCAAAGTGAGTACACTTACTGATTCACCTACTCATTCTCCGTCTTCCACATCACCGCCCCCACTCCACAACTCATTCTGTACATGCCAACACTACTCTATCACATCACTCCTCACACTCACTCAAAGCTCATCCTCAACTTAACTGCACTTATTCACCCCCCTAGTACTCATCCCACCACTACCACTTAAACCAATCCTCATACAATGTCATGGCTCAGTCTCATACTCACCCTCTGATGCATCTCTTTCACGGTCAGCCTCACCCAAACCAATGCATTCAGCGGTTGGCCATGTCACCATCCCTCACTTAAGCCTCTCTACTTTCTCCCTTTATAGGAGAAGAGAGCCCAGAATGCACAGGAGAGGGCGAAGACCAGAGGGGGGCCGCAACATCAGTTCGTCCTCACCGACACGGAGCAGGAGGCTCTTGAAGTGAGCCGCACCCTCGAGTGCCTGTCCATCGGGGACGCCGAGACTACCACCCAACAAACTGTTGGTGACAGAACTTTAACATTCAGCACTCACAATAGCAAATGATGTTAACATGCCTTGCCATCTTCAGCACCTCAACATCTGTCATCATGCTTAATATTGCCTTCTGTTCTCTTACAGGGCCTTCAGCGACTGCCGTGACGGCGGAGGGCGATTCCTCAGAGGACCTGCCGGCCTCTGAGGGGGCACCGTCACATCTGAGCGAGCCATCCACCAGCACAGATACACACACTTCGGTGGGTCCCCGTCCTCACTTAGTTGGGGTCACACATGGTGAGTCACCACACACATGTGAGCACGAACAGACTCTGGTGGCAGGGGCAGCCGTGGAGAGTCCGCGTCAGAGGGGGGAAAATCCTCCAGGCTCTGCTTAGCTGGACACAGACGCTGAACCCTGGGGGCCATCCTTTAAAAGGAGAATGATCGAGGGGCAGCAGCACATTTGCGAAGTGCTGGAACAGGGGCCATGCGCACTCTCCACAATCGCGCAGAGGATGGAGGAGTTCAACTCCTGCATACGTGGAATGGTGGACAGGTACAGGAGGGAATCTCTGAGATACTGTCACAGGGACATGAGGGCATGTCTGCGATAGTGTTGCGGGTATGTGCGGGAATGTCTGCGATGGAGGGAAGGCTAGCCTCCATCGAGCTTCAAGAATGGCTCACCAATGAGTCCATTGAGGCCCTGACAACGGCCCTTCGGACTCAGGGTGAGCAACTTTCTGCCGCCTTAAACAGGCAGGCAGATACACTAGCACGAGCCTTACAAGGCTTCACACATGTCCTCCAAACTGTTGTCAAGCTGAGCGGTGGGAGTGATGTGGGCCTGGCCCAGGAGAGGGATGATGGCGAAAGGGGACATGGAAGTGGGGACGCCACTCAAAGTGCTCCCACGTCTCACCCATTGCCCCCCTCTCAACCAGTACCCGCAATGCTGCCTCCTCTCCAGGTGGTCGAGTCTGCCCCTGCACAGGTGCAGGTGGAGCAGTCTTTGGAGGGGCCCTCACAGGCACCGAACCCAGAGGACGTAGGCCCAAAGCATCTAATCGGTCAGGGCATGACCAAGAGCAACCTGCCACTACCTCTGCTGCAGCCACAGGGGAAGCACCACGTAGGAGTAGTCGTAAGCGTAAGGCAAAGGTTTTGTGAGCACAAAGTTGGATGCACAAGGGTGTTTGATGGATTGTCATGTTTTTTATTTATATTTTATATTTGTTAATGGCACATTAATTATTATTATTGTCACCACTACTGCCACATCTTGGCCATTCTTGACTGAATTGTGTAATAAGTCCCTTTCATGAGGTGCACCATGAACACCCACACTTGATGCCACCCATTGGGTCACCCTACATTGTATGTGTAGTTGCACGACTATTTTGTGCAGGTGCCTGTGGCGCAGCACTGTGTTGCGGAGGTGGACGACGTGCCTGGCGAGGCTGGTGATGTTGCTTGTCCTCGGATGAAGTGATGAATGCAGCTATGCGCCCCCGATCCTGACGGTGTGAGTTTGAGGGGGTCCGCAAAGTAGGTAAAAGTGTTTGCACAGCAGAGTTTAGGGTATAAATTAATAATTTTGAATGGATAGACAAAGGTGTTGCAGCCAAAACTTTGTCTGAAGTGACAGAGTGCCCTGCTGCAATAAATGAGGTTTTCCCCCCAACTGTCAAATAATCCTTTGCATCTCCCACTGGCTGCTGGCTGAAACACCTCTGCTCCAACAGGGAATGTTTCCGACAGCACAGGAAACACGCTGAAGATCCTTCAAAATTGCACCCCTGCTAAAATCTCCACTCAATGAGGTCTGTCAAGTACCTCAACTAGCTAAATAAGTATCTAAATTGTCATCCTGCCGGCTTTAATTGCCGGTGGGAGTCCCGCATGCAGGAGCTGCACACGCACGCGAACGCGTCAATGGGGAATCCGGAAGTGAGCGGGTTGAAGCTGGGCTCCGAACCCGCACCGGGACTCTGCCATTTTCGGAGCCCCCCCACCCCCACGTACCTGCTTGGTCATCCGAAAATCGGCCCCAAGCTCTCACTCTGGAGTACAAATGGCCCTGTGAAATTTCAGGGCCAAGCTGTTTATGGTGGCATTACCGTATACCACTGTTGGAACCAATAGTGTTTGTGTTATCTGTGCGTCAACTTGTCCTGAAATGTAGAGGGATGGTGTTGATGAAAAAGTGCGAAAACTAGAATACGTTTGAGAGTAGTATCAGTGAGGTAGACTACTCGATTAATGCCTACATAAACACGTCAGCAATGCCCAGAAACTTCAAATGGTACAGCAGTCTGATCTGTTCATAAGCATCACTCAAGACCGTTGGATGATATTTGATGAGTCATGCATCATCTGTGACAGACATCTGGGGCATCATTTTAGCACCCGCTATCGGGTGCGTTCCTGGCGGGGGGGCTCTGAAAATCAGGAAATCCCGGAGCGGGACCGGAGCCCGGCTTCAACCCGCCCACTTCCGGGTTCCCCACTGACGTGCCGGCGTGCGCACGCAGCCCCCGCTGGTGGGAATCCCGCAGGCAATTAAAGCCAGCGGGGTTCCACTTGAAAGTATTTATTTTGCTTGTTCAGGTCATTAACTGACCTGATTAAGGGATTATGTGAGGAGGGGTGGGATTTTATAGCAAACTGAGACTGTTTCCCGTACTGGGGGAAACACTCCCAGTTCAAATGGACGTGTTGCAGCTATCAGCCTGTGGCAGCTGCAAAGGTCCATTTGACAGGTCGGGGGGGAGACCCTCACTCATTGCAGGAGGCCACTCTGTCACTTGGGACAAAGTTTGGCCTCCACCACCCTCCTCCTGACAATCAAATTCACCAACTTGAACACTTACCCCGGGGTCCAGAGACATGTACCTACCTTGCGGACCCCCTCAGATGTACATCTTCCAGATGGGGGCCGCCGTAGCTGCAGTCATGACCTCCTCGGAGGGCGAACAGCATCACCAGCCTCACCAGCCTCGCCATCCACGCCGTCCACCTCTGACACGTGGAGCTCCACAACACAGTGCTGTGACACATCCACCTGCACAGCAGGAGGGAGAGCTACCGCAGAGAGAGATGCGTCGCAGAGGGCACTACCCTCGCCACAGGGTCCATAGACCGAGGCTCAGCTTCCTGGACCTCTCTGAGCAGCAGTGCACACGAAGGCTCAGAGTCACTTGACATGTAGTCGTGGACATCTGCAGCCTCCTTCATGCCGAGCTGCTCCCAGCTGGCCCGAGCACCATCTTCTTACCTTTCACTGCCCTCAACAACTTCTCCTCCGCATCCTTGCAGGGTGCCACCGGGGACATCGCCGACATGTCTCAGCCGTCTACACAAAAGAGCCCTGCAAATACACCTACACCCACTCTGCAGTGACACAATGGGTGGCATCAGTTGTTGGTCTTCATAGTGATCCTCAGGAAAGGGCATTATTGCACAAACCAGACAAGATTCGCAAAGACGTGGCAGTAGTGGTGACAATATAATATGTAATGTGAGTTGGTCAGAAATTCAATATAAGTAACAACCATGACAAACCCTCAAACACCCTTGTGCATCCCCTTCATGCTCACGACACGTTTGCCTTACGCTGCCTACTGCACATATGTGATGCATGCCCTGTGGCTGCAGCACAGGTAGTGGCAGGTTGAGTGAGGCTGACCGTGAAAGAGATGCATGAGAGGGTGAGTATGAGATAGAGCCATGAGATTGTATGAGGATTGGGTTGAGTGGTAGTGGCGGGATGAGTACTGGCGAGGTGAGTAAGTTCAGGTGAGATGAGGATGAGGTTTGAGTGGGTATGAGGGGTGATGTGACAGAGTAGTGTTGGCAGTACAGAAGGAGATGTGGGGTGGGGGTGGTGATGTGGCATATGCAGTGTAGGGGAATGAGTAAGTGTACTCACTTTGGCTGACCTACTTAGGTCATTGAAGCGCCTCCTGCACTGTATGCAGGTGCGCGATATGTTGGTGGTGCAGGTGACCTCCTCTGCCACCTCGAGCCAGGCCTTCCTGGTGGCAGAGGCAGGCCGCTTCCTCCCGCCCACCGGGGGGAAGATCTCTGCGGGCAGGAAATTGGACATGAATTTAGATTTGAGGTTAGGATCAGATCAGCCATGATCTTATTAAATGGCGGAGCAGGCTCGAAGGGCCGATTGGCCTACTCCTGCTCCTATTTCTTAAGTTCTTATGTTCTTATGTTCCTCACCCCATCTATTGATACCTGGAGTAAGGCATCATTAAACCTGGGAGAAGCCTTCCCCCTGGGCTGCTCCATGCTGTAATTTTTCCTATTTCTTGCAGCATCAGTCAGTGGAGGACTGTCCCTTTAAATAGAGCTCCTCCAGCTGACAGACCTTACTGTGCATGCGCAGTCCGCCCGCCGCGCAGCTTAGCAGCGGGGAACCCGGAACAAGAGGTAAGTGGATCCAATTAGCCTGCGATTGCGTTCGGGGCAGACTGATTTCACCGGGCGCGTTACCCACGCGCCCAATCGCCCCCCGCCGCAAACCCGCCGCCCTGGTAATATCGGGCCCACACAATGTGAACATGTACTCTTATACAAGTACTGCAGATAAATACACAAATACAGTCCATATATATATAAATACACCAAACCCCTTATCAAATTACACAAGCAGAACAAGATGAAATTATGAGCCAAAGTAATGTGTACTCTGATCAGATTTTTTTGCCAATCGAGTGAGCATGATATGTTCAAGGTTTAATTTTACTGACATTATCCAAATCCAAATCCATGTCCATTTATACCCAGAGGCTGTCCTGTCATCAGCAGTTCCATACATAAAATATCTCCAGAAGTGAGGCTGACCAGAAAACCTATAAATTTCAAATTTAATTAATGGATGATGTTCACCCTCATAAGGGGAGACTTTTGATTAGTTGGTTACGGCACTTGCAGTACTAGCAACTGGAAAAATATTTTCAAATTAGTACTTTTGTAGCTCAAGAAAAGCAGGTAAAGCTGCTTTGTGATATGATTTTGTCACTGCAATTTCGTGCCAATTCAAATCCGATTTTAATTAAAATTAAAAAATTTTTGGTAAAAGGGATTTAAAAAAAAATTCACATAGCTTTGAAATGTTTAATTTTTATTCAAAAAATAAAAATTGCATTTTCATTTCAGGTTTAGAACTTTAAATTCTGGACTACCCAATCTTGCATGCTCAGCCCATTTTGTGCATGCACAATGGACCACAATAATGTTACTTCCCTCATTCTCTACCCCAATGAGGTCAGTTGCGATGAGACTTTGCAAAGCCACGTGTTCTTCCCACGCATTCTCGCAACAATGAATCGCCTTTACCCAAGTTAGTTCCCTTTATCTAGAATCCCCCAGATTAGGATCAAGGTTCTGCTGACATGTTCTAGTTCCATGTGCAGCCACTTCTGTAGCCAGATGTGAGTAGTGCTGTATCATTTTTAACAGTGGAGCTTCCCTTTATTGTTACTATAGCAGTGACCTTTGCGATGAGTAGCACCGTGGGAATGGAAAAATACAAGAAATCTGGATCTATAATTTATCCTCTGGAAGATTAGAATGTTTAAATAGAGAAAGAACTTGTATTCATATCGTGATTTTCATGATTTCAGGATATCCCAAAGGACTTCACAGCCAATGAAGTACTTGTTGAAGTGTAGGCACTTGTAAAGTAGGGATACACAGTAGTCAATTTTCACACAATGATGTCCCTCAAACAGCAATGAGACAGATGACCAGATAATTTATTTTGATGATGTTGGTTCAGGAATAAACGGAGGTCAGGACACAAGAACAACTCTCCTGCTCTTCTTCAAATAGTGCCGTGGGATCTATTACACCCACAAGGGGGGCACTGCTAACAACTGACCTGAAAGATGGCACCTCTAACTGCTGCTCCATTGCTGTTACTACAGTAATACATAGATTTTTAAAAAAACAACAGAATGAACTGAAAACTTAAATTAGAACAAAATGTGTTTATTGGACACCTTCCAATTGTACTAGAACTAAACCCACAATAACCAACACAAACCACATGCAGCACAGCTCACTGACAACAAAAGGATGCTACTCGACATTGCAGCACAGCTAAGTAGGTACCGATGAATTAATGAATTAATGGAGCAGCAGGAATGAATGATTAGTAAATCTATAGAGCAGCGGCACAATAAGTCAAGCAGAGGCAAGAGTGCTACCATGGAGCCAAGGCTGACACCTTAAAAGATGACTTAGACATCAATAATACATATATATCCATATCTATGTACCTGGAAAACATCCAGGCTTGGGCTGATAAGTGGCAAGTAACATTTGCGCCAGAAAAGTGCCAGGCAATGACCATCTCCAACAAGAGAGAGTCTAGCCACCTCCCCTTGACATTCAACGGCATTACCATCACCGAATCCCCCACCATCAACATCCTGGGGGTCACCATTGACCAGAAACTTAACTGGACCAGCCACATAAATACTGTGGCTACAAGAGCAGGTCAGAGGCTGGGTATTCTGTGGCAAGTGATTCACCTCCTGACTCCCCAAAGCCTTTCCACCATCTACAAGGCACAAGTCAGGAGTGTGATGGAATACTCTCCACTTGCCTGGATGAGTGCAGCTCCAACAACACTCAAGAAGCTCAACACCATCCAGGACAAAGCAACCCGCTTGACTGGCACCCCATCCACCATCCTAAACATTCAGCCCCTTCACCACCGGCGCACCGTGGCTGCAGTGTGTACCATCTACAGGATGCACTGCAGCAACTCGCCAAGGCTTCTTCGACAGCACCTCCGAAACCTGAGACCTCTACCACCTAGAAGGACAAGGGCATCAGGCAAATGGGAACTATGCCACCTGCACCTTCCCCTCCAAGTCACACACCATCCTGACTTGGAAATATATCGCCGTTCCTTCATCGTCGCTGGGTCAAAATCCTGGAACTCCCTTCCTAACAGCACTGCGGGAGAACCTTCACCACACGGACTGCAGCGATTCAAGAAAGCGGCTCACCACCACCTTCTCAAGGGCAATTAGGGATGGGCAATAAATGCTGGCCCTGCCAGCAATGCCCACATCCCATGAACGAATAAAAAAAAAACCTACATATTAAAATGATGATCTGTATTGAATTATTAATCACCTTCAAGATACTAGAGAACATACCAGATCAGCCACAATATAGGACAGATATCTGCATAAGTGAGGTGTTCTTGATAACACATGTACAACAAAGTTAGCAATGAGTTTCACTCATTTCATGCATGGAAATACCAGTTGTATTGCATGGCTAGACATTACATATTTTATTTATAACACATGATCAACTTAACAAAGCTTGAGAATTTTTTGTAGTTTATGTAGCTCAAGAAAATCAGTTTAAGGTGCTTTGTGATATCACACTTGAGGAAATATGATAATTATTTCTGCGGTGTTTCCCCAAAGAATATGATAATAATTCTAATTGACCAATGAGTCCCACAGGCTGTGTGCTGGGATCTTTGCTGTTTATATTTCTTCAATGACCTGCACAAGAATACAAAAGAATACAAAAAGAATGTTCAAGTTTAGCAAATGAAACAAATTTGTGCAAGAATAAGCAGTCCAGTTTGTCGTGGGATGTTTGAAAATTTCTAGGAAGAAAACCAGACACCAACATTTTTTAAAATACAATTAGTCGATCTTCAATGGTTTTGTATATGGCAAGTCAGTATTACCTGAGGCCAGGTACGATACCACTACAGAAGGCAAACAGGACCGTTATATCACCAGGGAAACCAGAGATATATCAGTCCAAAAGTGCAGGCTGGTGACAGGCGAAGCCTGCAAGAAGGTAACAGGAAACATTAAAGATTACAGGTATCAACACCATTAGAAGGTTGGGTCAGGTCAGGGGCCATTCAAGGTTCTGGTTGGCGATTCAGGGAAAGGAAATGAAAGCAGTTATATAAAGATTTATTCCAGTCGGGAACTCAGCAGCCCTTCAAGGGTTGACTCAATAGGCCAAGGAAGATGCTAAAAATTTTAGCAGCAGCTCTGGAGAACTCCTACTGCAGATTAAGTGGACAAAGTAAAATATTCAAATACTTAAATTGGAAAACTCGCCACTTAAATTAGAAAACTTGGATGAGCAATAATTTCCTCGTGTTGAATGTTGGAAAGACTGAAACCATCATCTTCAGTCTGCTGTAACCTCACCATTGCTCTATCTTCCTTCCCGGCCTCTGTCTCATGCTGAACTATACTGTTTGTAATATTGGCGTTCTATTCGATACTGAGCTGAGCTTCCAGTCCTTTATCTTTTCTACCATAAAGACGACGGGCGCTAAATTGGGCCGTGTCGTGCCCATTGTTTCGGCGCTACACGGCCTCTCCAACATCCAAGATGGCGTCTTGGATGCACACGCATGTTTCCTGCGTGACGTGCGCCAGACGCCATCTTGGTTATAGGAGTTAGCGCAGGTGCAGATAACGAACGCTGGAATCATGTAAAGTAGGGAGAAAATGGCTTCAATCAGTGTGCAACGCTGATTTAAAGTGATAGACACCATTTTGGGACTTAACGCTCAACTCAATGCACAGACTTAACCCAGACCATCTGAACGTGTCTTAGAGTGCCTGGAGGAACCTCCACCAGCGCTATTTAAAGGGACAATGCAGGATTTACAGGTTAGTGGCTGGATTATTGCTTCTGGCTGCCGAGACATTTGTTACTGTTTTTGGACGTCTCCTAGACTTCAATACTAGGACTAGAGCACATAGCCTAACATTTAGAGCCAGGACGTGCAGGAGTGAAGTTAGGAAATGCTTCTACACACAAAGGGTGGGAGACGTTTGGAACGCTCTTCTGCAGATGGCAGTTGATGCTAGCTCAACTGTGAATGTTAAATCTGAGATTGATAGATTTGTGTGAACCAAGGGCATTAAGGGATATGGGGCTATGACGGGTATATGGAGTTAGGTCACAGGTCAACCATGATCTCACTGAATGGCAGAACAGGCTCAAGGGGCTAAATGCCACTGCCACATGCTGCCTCTTGATATGCGTCACCTTCTCCTGCAAGAAAGCGGGAGGTGTGTCTGGGTGCTGTGCATATCATAGTTGAATAGCTGCCAGTGTGTGTGACCTGTGAGTTGTGGGTGGGCGGCTTGAAGCAGTGGTAATGTGTAAGGGTGAGGGGAAGAATCTGATTGGAAGAGTTGAGTACTGATGGAAAGAGTTTATTGGTATGTGGGGGATGGGGGTGTAGTGCAAGGAGCAGTTGGTAGGAGAAGCCACTTGACCATTCATGTCAAAGCATTGAACTTCTTCCTGCACTGCATCCATGTTCATGATGCTGTGTGCCTGGCATTGACTTTGTCCCCCGGTGTCTCCCACTGCCTTTTGGGTATATGCCTGGAGGGCCTCTTGCCCCCTCCCCCCCCACCCCCCACCACCCTGCGGGTATAGGATGTCCCTCCTTCTGTCCACCCCTTGAACCCAAGGTCTCTAGTGCATCAGCAGAGAACCTTGAAGCATGTACTCCCGCAGGCCTGATACCAACTCAGATTAGCAGATTGGTGAGGTCTGGCGTGCAGATTGTAGGATGTGGGATTTAGTGGTGCGCAACCTTTATTCAATGTTTTAATATAACTCATCAGTGTGTAAACGTAGGATGGGACCTGCATATGTGTTTTACGTGTGCGATGTCTGATCTCCGTTCAAACTCCGTGCAGAGAGTAGACTGTTATTTTCAGCAAATAACAGGTACCAGCTACCTTTAAGAGATTTCTAAGAAACATTCTCCCTTTAAGAGATTGAACTCCCTCTGGTGGTGGAAAGTGTGAATTGCATTGATTCCGATTGCAGGTAAGTCCACGGGTGGGTCCAAACTTGCGTCCTGCCTGTGTAGAGTCCATCAGGCATCAGGCATGGGGGTACTAGTGCATCGCGCTACCCCCGCCCGAAACGGACCCTTATCCAATTCTTCCCCTGACATATTTTCATGTCAGTGACATCACTCATCTCTGTCTCTACTTCAGCCCATGCCTTTGTCACCTCCAGGCTTGACTATTTCAATGCTGTCCTGGCCGACCTCCCATCCTCCATCCTCTATAAACTTCAGCTTATCCAAAACTGTGCTGCCAATATCCCACATCAAGCTCTGCTTCTCCATCACCACTGTCCTTGTTGGCCTACATTGGCTTCCCAATGCCTCAAATTTAAAATTCTCATCCGTGTTTAAATCCCTTCATGATCTCACTCCTTCCTATTTCTGTAACTTCCTTCAGCGCTACAACCTTCCCCCCGAATTCTGTATTCAACTCACTCCAGATTCCTGAGCATCCCACACTCCTTTCCCTCCATCACCACCAGCCACCTAGGCTCCACACTGGAATTCCCTTCTTAAACCATTCTGCCTCTGCCCCTCCCTCTCCTCTTTTAAGATCATCCTTAAAAGCTACTTCTTTACTAAGCTTTTAGTCACTCCTTCTAATATCTCCTTCTTTGGCTCGGTGTCTACTTTCTTCTTTATGCCTCTGAAGCATCTTAAGGTAAGTTGCTACATATTGACCGGGGTTGGGGGGGGATGTTACAGTCTTTACAAAGTCTCTTAATATTTTGAATTGATTTTTTAGCATTTACAAAGGCTGTATGGGGCAAAAACGGAAGCTAGGAAAAACCAGTGGTAGCCAAAATTAACATGAAGTGAGGAACACCAGTCTGTAGTTTAGTGTTGGAGTGATACAGCTCATGAACCCTCTGTTTGTTGTATGGTAAACTGGAAGTGCTGCTGCATATGGTGGGAGCAAGGAGGGTTGTCCTGTTTGGCACTTCGGGGAACTCTCCTGTGACTAGCAGTGCAGTCCCTGGGAGGAGGTGCTGACTGATTTAAGAGCAAGGAGGGAGATGGGGAAGGAGAAGCCACAGCCTCCCTCAAGCTCAGGGCTAGTACAATCCAGTTCTTATGTCTGGTTCCTCTTCTACTCACTCCTTTACGTGCATGCACACAACTACATAAACATCACACATAGTTAGTATCTTGTAATGGGATCCCCGAATGAAGGTGTGTTTTGGAGGCAATGTTTCAACATTCTGGCTCTTTTCTGTCACTGTAGGTATGGAAGAGCAGCCTGATAGCACTACCAGTGACCCAGACCAATATGGCACCTCGCACCTCATTGCTCTCACCAACATTTACAACACAAGCATAGTACATCCCTGAAAATGCAGTTAATAAACTTGAGGAGGTAGCATCTGATGAGTTACAGTGCACAGGTGAAGAAGACCAGGTGGTGGTGATATGGGAGGAACAGGAACCTGCTACCCAGATGGCCACATCACTGCCATCAATAACCCCTCTACTTCGGCAAATGCAGCAGTGTGGTAACTTCGGGCAGCTGTGTTATACTGCTGCTGCTAATTTGGATGGAAAAAGAAATGAAATTGCTGGCAAAGTTGACCATTGCATCATTCACCTGTTTCATACATGTATGGATAGCACAATAGCTGATACTGCATTTAAACCTATGCTCTAGTGGAAGGAGATGGAATCAGAGTCAGAAAAGTTGAAGATGGTGGCTTGCCTGCCAGTGGCAGGACTGTCTATATGTTAAAGGTTGGTTACAAGAGTACTTGCAGCAAATGGCACAGCTGTACTAACTGAAAACAGTCGAAGTTGTTCCCCTCAGTCAGTACCAGGTAGGTGTGCCAAGGTCTGTAAATATGGGTGATGATAGAATAGTGAGTGTAGGTGGTCCAATTCTAGAGCCTGTTGATTTTCCTGACATGCCTTCTTTTATCCTGCAACAATTCAAACATGAGACAATGCAATCAGGCTCCTTTAAAAACCAAATTATTAATTAAAAACATTTCCTGTCAACCAGCATGAAGTTCTGTCGCACACAGCTTGATATTCCCTCAGCTAAAATGAATGCTTGTATTGGAAGAGCCTTTTTCATGTATTTTATAATTTTCCTGTTCTACTGAACTCTTGTAAGTGCTTCAATTACAGAAGAAGATTTTACTAACAATAATCTGGCTCTTTTTTGTTTCCCTATAAACAATCTAAACATGGTCTGATGCAAAAAAAACAAAAATATCCCTCCCAATAAAAGAGAAAATTGGGAAAAGATAATATTGAAACACCACTGAAAACAACAATAAAAAAGCCATTGAAAAAAAACTATAAAAATATTTATTTAAAAAAAACATTGTCTTTTAAGAGCACTTTTACACATAAGACTTCTCTAATATGCACCCTAAATGGGCAAGCTGAGTGGGCGCGAGGGAGCGGTCCTGAGTGGGAGGTCAAAGAACCCTCCCTATAAAAGAAGTGGTGAGGGCCGTGGTCAGTGGCCAGGGACAGGAGGATGTGACTGCGAGTCAGGAAGGTATGGGGACCCAGGATGCAGTGATGGAGGAGCCTCAGCCTTTGACCTTGTCCAACAGGTATGAGGTACTTGCTACCTGTGTAGATGAGAACAAAGACTGCAGGGAGGATGGGCAATTTGACCACTGCACCGTGGTACAGGAGGCCATTTAAGTGGGTGGACTAAAATGCAATATGGTAGTGGTAGGGGATAGTATAAAGAGGGGGCTAGATACTGTTCTCTGCAGCTGTGACCAGAAGTCCCGAAGGCTGTGTTGCCTGCCCAGTTCCAGGGTTAAGGATACCTCCTCACGGCTGGAGAAGAAATTGGAGCATGAGGGGGAGGATCCAGTTGACATGGTCCACATAGAAACCAATGACATAGGTAGAACTAGGAATGAGGTTCTGCTGAGGGAGTTTGAGAAGTTAGGGTACAAATTAATAAGCAGAACCTCAAAGGCAATAATCTCTGGATTACTGCCCGAGCCACACGCAAATTGGCATAGGGTCAAACAGGTCATAGAGTTAAATGCATAGAGAAGTGTAGGAGACAGGGGTTTCAATTCATGGGGCACTGGCACCAGTACTGGGGAAAGAGGAAGCTGTTCCGTTGGGACGGGCTCCACTTAAACCGGGCTGGGACTAGTGTCTTGGCGAATCAAATAACTAGAGCGGTGGATAGGGCGTTAAACTAAAAAAGGGCCGGGGGGGAGAGTTCGGGTAAGGGTAAATTTATAAATCTGAAGAGAAAAGTCAAGGCCATAGAGTAGTGTAGCGATTTGGGTAAAGATAAGCAGAGTGTGTCAGGAAGGGACAGTGGGCGCTAAATTGGGCCATGTAGCACCCGTTGTTTTGCGCTACACGGCCTCTCCGACATCCAAGATGGCTCCTTGGATGCGCATGCATGTTTCCAGCGTGACATGCACCAGACTCCATCTTGGTATAGGAGTTAGTGCAGGCGCAGGTGCAGTTAACGAATGCTGGAATCATGTAAAGTAGGGAGAAAATGGCTTCAATCAGAGTGCAATTCAGATTTAAAGTAAAAGACATCATTTTGGGACTTAATACTCAACTTAACCCCAACCATCTGAACGTGTCTTAGAGTGCCTGGAGGACCCCCCACCGACACTATTTAAAGGGATCATGCAGGATTTACAGGTTAGTGGCTGGATTATTGCTTCTGGCTGCCGAGACATTTGTAACTGTTTTTGGAGGTCTCCTACACTTGAATACTAGGACTAGGGTCATAGCCTAGTATTTAGAGCCAGGGTGTGCAAGAGTGAAGTTAGGAAATGCTTCTACATGCAATGGTTGGGAGACGTTTGGAATGCTCTTCTGCAAATGGCAGTTGATGCTAGATCAATTGTGAATTCTAAATCTGAGATTGGTAGATTTCTGTGAACCAAGGGTATTAAGGGATATGGGGCTAAGGCAGATATATGGAGTTAGGTCACAGATCCACCATGATCTCATTGAATGGCGGAACAGGCTCAAGGGGCTAAAGGCCACTGCTACTTACTGCCTCCTGCTATGCGCCACCTTCTCCTGCAAGAAAGCGGGACGTGTATCTAGGTGATGTGCCTGTCATGTTTGAATAGCTGCCAGTGAGTGTGGCCTGTGAGTTGTGGGTGGGCGGCTTGCAACAGTGGTAATGTGTAAGGGTGAGAGGAAGCATCTGATCGGAACGTTGAGTACTGATGGAAAGAGTTTGTTGGTAGGGTGTAATGCGTGGAGGAGTGGATGCGGATAGTGGTGCAGTTGGTAGGAGTCGCCACTTGACAGTCGACCTCACTCACCTTGACCACTCATATCAAAGCTTTGAACTTCTTCCTGCACTGCATCCATGAATTGACTTCATCCCCCAATACCTTCTGGGTGTATGTCTGGAGGGCCTCTTGCACACACCCCCCCCACCCCCTGCGGATATAGGATGCCCCTTCTTCTATCCACCTCTTGCACCAAAGCCTTTAGTGCATCAGCAGAGAAACTTGGTGCACACACTCTTGCAGACCTGGTACAAACTCAGATCGACAGATTGGTGAGGTCTGGCATTCAGATTGGAGGATGTGGGATTTAGTAGTGTATTCAATATTTTAAATTAACTCATCAGTGTTTAAACACAGGGACGGGACCTGCATCTGTGTTTTACGTGTGCGATGTCAGATCTCCGTTCAGACTCCGAGCAGATAGCAGACTGTTATTTTCAGCAAATAACAGGTACCAGCTACCTTTAAGAGATTGGTGCTCCCCCCACTGGTGGAAAGTGCAAATAGCATGGAATCCTCGTTCAATGCTGATTTGGAATGCAGATTGCAGGTAAGTCCTCAGGCCTGACAAAAGTCTTGTTCTGTCTGCACAGGGGCCATTGGCCGTGGGGTAATTGCGGATCCTGCTCCCCCCATCCAAAAACAGGCCCTACCCAATTTTTCCCCCAGAGAGTTTAATGGTAATAGTACATCAGTGAATAAGGTCATATCAGGGAAAAATAATAAAAAGTAAAATTAAAGGTGCTTTATCTGAATGCACGAAGCATTCATAACAAGATAGACAAATTAATGGCAGAAATAGAGATAAATGGGTTTGTTCTAATAGCCATTACTGAGATGTGGTTGCAAGGTTGCAAGGAACTAAATATTCCAGGGTGCTTGACTTTTCGAAAAGACAGACAAAATGGAAAAGGTGGGGGGTGGGGGGATAGCCCTGATAATAAAGGATGATATAAAGACAGTAGTGAGAAAGGATCTTGACTCGGAAGATCAGGAAGTAGAATCAGTATGGGTGGAGATAAGAAATAACAAGGGGCAGATAACACTGGTGGGAGTAGTTTATAGGCCCTCTAACAGTAGTTATACTGTTGGACAGAGTATTAATCAAGAAATAAGAGGAGATTGTAACAAAGGTAATGCAATAATCGTAGGGGACTTTAATCTTTATATAGACTGGGCAAATCCAATTGGCAAAAGTAGTTTGGAGGACGGGTTCATGGAATGCATTCAAGACAGCTTCCTAGAACAATACATCATGGAACCAAACAGGGAACAGACTATTTTAGATCTTGTCGTGTGTAATGAGACAGGATTAATTAGTAATCCCATAGTAAGGGATCCTCTGGGGCACAGTGATCATAATATGATAGTATTTCACATTGAGTTTGAGAGTGACGAACCTAAGTCCAAAACTAGAGTCTTAAACTTAAACAAAGCCAATTACATAGGTATGAGGGGCGAGTTGGCGAAGGTTGATTGGGAAATTAGATTAAAAGATATGATGGTAGATAAGCATGGCGAACATTTAAAGAAATATTTCATAATACTCAATGAATATACATTCCATTGAGAAATAAAAACTCCATGGGAAAAGTGATCCATCCATGGCTAACTAAAGAAGTTAAGAATAGTATTAGGTTAAAAGAAGAGGCTTATAATGTTGCCAAGAAGAGTAGTAAGCCTGAGGATTGGGAGAGTTTTAGAAACCAGCATAGGATGACCAAAAAATTGCTAAAGAGGGAGAAAATATAATATGAGAGTAAACTAGCAAGAAATATAAAAACAGATTGTAAGAGTTTCTACAAGTATGTAAAAAGGAAGAGAGTAGCAAAAGTAAATGTGGGTCCCTGAAAGGCTGAGACAGGAAAAATTATAATGGAGAATAAGGAAATGGCTAGCATTGCATGATGCCAAATTTTCCCGAGAACCAGAAAATTTCTCCTTACATATCCAAGTTGAGGATGTATCTCTTGTTTCACCTTTAAGTTTTTCCTCTGCTTTTTTTTAATTGAATTCTCAAAGTTGCATATTTAGTGATATTTTATGAAAATGTACATTTCGTGGTTGTCGTGTGGATAACCAAAAGTTCTTTCTTTCTATTTTTCACACATGCATTGAACAAAGTAAACACTTTGTGTGCCCTTTTTTAAAAAAAACAGTTCTCAGAAATTTTGAATATTTAAATGAAATTGACTCCCAAGAACTTAAAACTCATTTTATTTGTTGTATCCAATTTCAGTTTTGCAAAATCAACTGTGGTACCTGCTGCTAAAAATAAAATAGCTGTATACAATGGCACTGGTATTAGACGAACTTGAAGTGAAGAAAACCTCAGTGACACATGATTTCCCCATTACATTAGTTCTACGTGCTGATGGCTGGCTGACATTAACCAATGGAATAGAAGTTATAATTACTCATAGATTACAGAACTAGCACAGAAAACAATAATGAAACTTTTATGCTACTCTACAAATATTGTTACAAAATCATTTGATCTGCTGCTACCTTATTCTGCAGCATTAGCAGTAAACTCTAGCTGGGATGAGTCTATGCAGCTGAGGTATCCACATTCCAAGAACAAATAAAAAAAACTCTCCCTTACTCTACCATATTGTCTATTTCCAAGTGTTAATCACCCTTTATGTGAAAACTTCCTGGGCATCAATCCTAAATTTGCCCTAAACCAGTGTGGATCTGTGCTCCCCTGTTCTATTTTCATTGCATGCCTTGAAGAAGTAATGCCCTAGATGTATTCTTTCTCATCCATTTAATATCTTGTACACCTTTACATGGTCTCCTCTTAGCTGTCTGGCTTCAGGCTTGGACAGTCAGGTTTTTCATTCTTTCCTTGTAATGCAATCCTCTGACGGGAGGAATCAGCACTCTAGCTTTTCTTTCTCTCACCACTTGGATCTTATGACCAAGACTGCACACAATATTAATGTGCAATATTACCAGGGAACTGTATACTCTTATACTCTACTGATTTAACAACAGAATACATCATTCTATTTGCCTGGTTAATTACTGCTCCATAGTAACTGGACATGTAAAATGTTGAGTCTACTAACACCAAATTCCATAGAGCTTAAATATCACCTATTTTTCTTGCAGTGTGCACTTATGTTGAATTTTATCTGCCACTGTACCTCCTCACCTCCCATTTACAGAGTCAATCTAGCCTGGTTTGTAGGCCCTTGGTTGCTTCAGCAGACTTGAATTTTGCCCTAGTGTAGGAATTTTAAAAGTTTAAATCTTGAGCAGAAGAGCTTGAGCACAGATGTTGGTAAGGGCAGAGAGTGAACTTCTAACGGAGTGAATTGCTAACAGAGTGAGGACTTTCAACTGGGAATTTGGTGAGTGTGGGAATTAGGTACAGAGGGGGAAGGAGGTGCTATGTGATTTAAACCATGGGACTATAAACTAATCTATCAACTTTTAAAACTTAAATTTAATAAAATATATAAAATAAAAAAGAGTAAGTAATTACTAATTATTTCAAAATCAAGCTAAATCCATTTACAAAATGTAATTTAGATCTCAAGTGATTCTAATAATCCTAGAAATAAACTACTACTAATAAATAAATAAATAAAAACTAGAAATGGCAGTACAGGCTGGGTGTCGGGACTGTATTACTTGGAAGTTTGTGGACAACTGTCCCAGATTGCCACATCTGCAGCAAACGTCTCTGCCTTGAGACACTCTGGCTCAGATTCTTTGAGCTGGAGTGCAAGTTAGAGACACTCCGACACATAAAGGAGGGGAATGTTAGTCAGCAGGATAGTGGGAACTTAGGAGAGGTAGAGAAGGAGGTCCTGCAACCACTGGTCCTATCCAACAGGTACAAGGTACTTGATACCTGTGAGGATAAGGATGAAGCTGCAGGGAGGATGCCCAGAATGCTAACCATGGTACCGTGAAGCATGAGGCAGTCCAAGCGGGTGTTGGGGTGGGGGGAAGGATCAGAATAGAAAGATTATAGTCATAGGGGATTCTATAATCAGGGGAATTATAGCATCCATTGCAATCGCAACTGAGAGTCCAGGAGGAGAGTCCAGACTCCAAGATGTTCTTTACCTGGTGCAAGGGTAAAGGACATCTTGGAGCAACTGGAGAGGAACTTGGAAAGGGAGGGGGAGGATCCAGTTGTCATGGTCCATGTCAGCACTAATGACAGAAGGAAGAACAAAGAGGAGGTCCTGCTAAGGGAATTTCAGAAGCTAGGAACTAAATTAAAAAGCAGGATCTCACGGGTATAATCTCAGGATTGCTACCTGAGCCACGTGCTAATTGGCAGAGGGATAGGCAGATCAGAAAGGTGAATGCGTGGCTGAGAGAGTGGTGTGGAAAGGAGGGGTTCCATTTCATGGGATACTGGCACCAGTGCTGGGACAGGAAGGAGCTGTACCACTGGGATGGGCTCCACCTGAACCGGAGTGGGACCAGAGTCCTAATAGAAATAATAAATAGGGCGGTGGATAAGGCTTTAAACTAGCAAGATGTGGGGAGGGAATCTGGTGGCAATAACAAAAGCCTATAGATAAAAGAAACAGGAGATGAGTGTAAAGATCAGACCAGGGTAAGGAATAGAGATGACATAAATGGTCAAGGAACAAATATAGTTATAAAACAGAAGTATGAAAGAAATGTTAAAAATAAAGTAAAAGGAACAACTATTAAAGATGAATTAAACTGCCTGTACACAACATCCAAAATAAAACAGGGAACTGGAGGCAATAATCCATAATGAGGAACCAAATATGGTAGGAATAATTGAACATGGTCACATAAAGAACGGGACTGGCAACTAAATATTGCAGATTATAACATCATCAGAAAGGATAGGGAAGGAAGAAGGGGTTGGAGTAGTTGTACTAATTAGAGATAATATACTGGCAGTAGGAAAAAAGGAACTAACTATAAGAAGGATAGAAACAAAATCCATATGGATTGAAATAAACGATAAGAAAGGATCGATCATACTAATAGGGGTATACTACAGACCACCTAATAGTGGAAAAAATGTGGAGGAAGAACTATGTAAGCAAATATGTGAAATGAATAAAGGACATAGAATAATAATCATGGAAGATTTTAACTACCCGCAAATAAACTGGCAAGAAGAGGTAGGTAAAGGGGTACAAGGAATGGAGTTTTTACAATGTGTGCAGGACTCGTTTCTTACCCAGTATGTAAACAGCCCAACAAGAGAGGAAGCACTGCTAGATCTAGTAATGGGAAATGAACCAGAACAGATAAAAAAAGTAAGCGTAGGGGAACATCTAGGCAATAGCAATCACAACATAATAAGGTTTAAGATAAAGATTGAGAAGGACGTAAATAAGACAAAGACCAAAGTAATAAATTGGAAAAAAACTGATTTTAAGGGGATTAGAATGGAATTCTGAAAAATAAACTGGAAAAATTTACTGACAAAGAAATAGAACAGCAGTGGGAAATGCTTAAAACAGTGATCAAGAGAGTCCAGGAGAAATATATCCCACTAAAAAGCTAGAACAAACTAGCCAGTAATGACACACCATGGATAAGTACAGAAATAAGGGCAAAATTGAAACTAAATAAAAAGGCATACACTAAGTACATAGACAACAAAGGAGAGGATGACAAAAGTGAATATGAAAAGGTTAAGAAAGAAGTAAAAAAAATTAGGAAAGAAAAGAGAAACTATGAAATTAAATTTTGAAGCAATATAAAAAGAAATAGTAAAGTATTTTACAGACACATAAATAACAAAAGAAAAATCAAGATAGGGATAGGGCTACCAAGGAATACACATGAGAAACTCACAGGTAATGTCAGTAAAATATCAGAAATATTGAATCGTTACTTTGCCTCAATATTTACTAGGGAGACTAACATGCTGGGCATGACATTAGAAGAAATCAAAAAAGATATAAAGACATTTAAGATAGAAGTGGGGGGGGGGGAGATAATTGATAAATTAATCAAACTTAGAGAGGATAAAACCCCTGGTCCGGATGGGATTGCATCTGTGCATATTAAAAGAAGTTAGAGAAGAGATAGCAGAGGCACTATTACATATATATAAAAATTCATTAGAAAAGGCAATAGTGCCAACGGACTGGTGGACAGCTAATGTTATTCCTATATTTAAAAAGGGAGATAGAACCAGTCCAGAGAACTATAGACCAGTTAACTTAATGTCAGTGGTAGGAAAGATAATGGAATCTCTACTCAATGACGTAATTAAAAAACATCTAGAAACTGAAAATATAATAAAGAATAGTCAGCACGGATTTCAAAAGAGGTCATGCTTGACCAACCTTACTGAATTCTTTGAAGAAATAACAGAAAGGGTAGACAAGGGTAATGTAGTAGATTTAACATATTTGGACATTCAAAAAGCCTTTGATAGGGTACCACAATGTAGACTCATAACTAAGGTCAGAGCTTGTGGAGTCAGGGGACAGGTAGCAGAATGGATAGCAAGCTGGCTATAAAACAGAAAACGGAGAGTAGGGGTTAAAGGTAGTTACGCACAGTGGCAAAAGGTGGGAAGTGGTGTTCCACAAGGATTGGTGCTGGGATCATAAATAATGTGGACTTGGGAATCGGAAGTACAATGTCAAAATTTGCGGATGACACCAAATTGGAGGGTATAGTTAATACTGAGGAGGACTCCGACAAAATACAGAAAGACATTAATAAACTTGCAGCATGGGTGTGTAATTGGTGAATGAATTTCAATATAGATAAGTGTGAGGTGGTACATTTTGGTAGGAAGAATAAAGAGGCCACATATTCCATGGAAAATAAGAGTCTAAATGGGGTAGAGAAGCAGAGGGATCTGGGGGTACAAATACACAAATCACTAAAAGTAGCAATGCAGGTTAATAAGGCCATAGAAAAAAAGCAAACAAAGCACTGGGGTTCATTTCTAGAGGGATAGAATTGAAAAGCAGGGAAGTTATGTTAAACTTGTATAGAACCTTAGTTGGACCACAGTTGGAGTACTGTGAATAGTTCTGATCTCCATATTACAAAAAGGATTTGGAGGCACTGGAGAAGGTACAAAAAAGATTTACCAGGATGATAGCAGAACTGAAAGGTTATTCCTAACAGGAAAGATTGAACAGGCTGGAGCTATTTTCTCTAGAAAAGAAAAGACTGAGGGGTGACCTGATAGAGGTCTTTAAGATTATAAAAGGGTTTGATAGGGTAGACGTAGAGAAGACATTTCCACTAGCGGGGGAGACCAGAACTTGGGGTTATAAATATAAGATAGTCACTAATAAATACAATAGGGAATTCAGGAGAAACTTCTTTCCCCAGAGAGTGGTTAGAATGTGGAACTCGCTACCACAGTGTAGTTGAGGTGACTAGCATAGATGCATTTAAGGGGAAGTTAGATAAACACATGAGGGAGAAAGGAATAGAAGGATATGTTGATGGGGTTAGATGAAGAAGGGTGGGAGGAGGCTTGTGTGGAGCATAAACACCGGCATGGACCTGTTGGGCTGAATGGCCTGTTTCTGTGCTGTACATTCTATGTAATTCTATGTAATAAGTCAAAGGATGCCATGCTTAAACTGTACAGTGCTCTGGCCATACTGCACCTTGAGTACTGTTTTCAGTTATGGTCACAAGATTCAAGAGAAATGGATATAAAAGAGAAATTGTCCCCACTTTTGTTACCCAATATCAGCATCCAGCACTGCTGGGTCAGGTATAGTGCATCAAGTTATGGATAAAGCTCCATTTATTTTGCTCCAACAACATACCTTAACCCCAGACTTAGAAGCGTGCTCTGCATTGCACTATTGGGAATTTTTACATTTCCTGCACCATCCGTCCTCGTAGTCTCTTTCAGTGAAATTTTCAATTAGTGCTTATTATGGGCAGTGCTGTGGTTTTGGATCATAACCAGCATAAACTGGATTGAGAATACTGTACTCAAATTTGTTTCAGCAAAAGCAAGCAGAAAGAGACTTTTGTCCCATTAGCCAGCATCAGAATGAAATCCTGGTTCCTCAAGTATGAAAGAGCAGGGCAGCAAATCATTGCACCATGCAGTCCCATATGATTCTGATTTAATTAATCCAGTTGCTGCACTTCAATGGAAAATTTGATATTGGTTCTGGCTTTGTTTTGACACATAGAGCACTCAGCATCTCTGCCTTATCCACAAAGGCATGAACCTGTCTTTAAGTGAAGGATAATGAGAATAGACCTCGTAACGGATACAAGTTCTTGCACCTTTGATGCCTGTCTGAATATCTTATAGCTTGGAGATGATTTTAGATGTCTGTCTAATATTGGTAAACCAATTATAGCACCACTTCCATAATCCCAATTGGGACCAGCTAACTCGGCACAGATCAAAGAACGAAACCTGGAACCTTTCTGATCTGTATGACTCTGTTCAACTTTCACCTGTGCATTTACCAAATTAATTATCAATTTCTCTTTTAAAGAATAACAGTGATCTATAGAGATTAATTTTCTTGCTGTCACAGATTTCCACGCAAATTGATTTAAACTTTCATTAGGGCCAATTTTAAATCAACTCTGTTAACAACTTCTTTTTGGACAAATTGGGAGATGTGTTGCATCCAAATGTTTGAAGGGAAAGTGTATTTTACTGATTGAGCACACAATACTAAATGTTATGATTGGAAATAACTGCATACTTCCCAGTATCTGTCATTACTTGTTCTAATGCTTTGAAGCTATTCGAGGTCTGGGGATCCTTTAATCACTTCACCCCAGTTGTGACATCTTAATGTGCTTGTCCAGGTAACTCTGCTCTTGGATAAGAATTGTTGACAACAGAACAGATTCAACTCTGAATATATCATGGAGTAGAAATTCAGGATGTCTACTGGTTTCTCATTTGATTATTACCTCCTAATTTCTACATCATTTAATTTTATTCTCAATGTAATATGATTCCTTTTCTCCCCTACAACTAACTAATGTTACTTCCAACTGACATAGGAACAGGAGTAGGCCATTCAGCTTCTCAAGCCTGTTCCACCACTCAATTAGATCATGGCCGATTTGTATCTTAACTCCATTTACCCATCTTGGTTCTCTATCCCTTAATACCCTTACCTAATAAAAATCTATCCATCTCAGTTTTGAAATTTTCAATTGACCCAGCTTCAACAGTTTTTTGGGGAAGAGAGTTCCAGATTTCCATTGCACTTTGTGTGAAGCAGTGCTTCCTGACATCACCCCTGAATGGCCTAGCTCTAATTCTAAGGTTATACCCCCTTGTTCAGGACACCCCCACCAGAGGAAATAGTTTCTCTCTTTCTACCTTATTAAATCCTTTAATCATCTTAAACACTTTAATTAGATCACCCCTTAATCTTCAATTCTCAAGGAAATACAAGCCTAGTCGATGAACTTTGTATTGCATATTCAAATTATATTTTCTTTTGTATGAAATAGTGGAACCAAATATGTATCCATCACTTACATTGTGAAATAGCACATCTAGTCACATTGGACCTGTTAAACAAAATGGATTCTGCGACTGTGGGAAAAGACATTAAAAAATGCTGAGTTTGTGTGTTCAGAAAACTGACTTACAGTCTGGAGTTACAAAAGACATTTCACAACAAGCTGATAAAAACTACAGAACCAGACTGAATAGACAAAGACCATACTGTCTTAAGTTGATAACAGTTGTTTTAATGTGATTGGAGGTCAGTTGTTGCTGTGGGGGCCTAATTGGCTAATGTGTAACTAATCAAGACTAATAATGTAATAGCTGCTGAAAGTCTGTACTTGAAAGGTATAAAAAAGTGCGACAACCATTTTGAAGTTGAGAAGGTGGCTGCGTACACTGCGGAGTGTCCAGTTCTTCTCCCAAAGTACTTTGTCCAATAAACTGCATGTTGAACCTTTAAGTCTGACTCTGAGTGGTGACTTTCCCACAACAAATTGGCGTAGTCGGCAGGTTCTCACTGCTGGTGAGTTGATCGGTTGGCCTCGATCGGCGAACTGGAGTAGAGATTATTGAACTGTGGGAGTCAGACTGAGCCAACACTGCAGTTAAAAACGGGGGAAAGTTAGGAGAATTTATGGGACTGTTGGGTATAAACAGGAACTGATTGCTTGTGCTGATCGACTAAGGACAAGGGAGTGCCTCTCATACGCCCAGCCTTAGACCGCTTGTTAAGAGGGGAGATCCCCCACGCGAATGTCAGGACCATGAAGTGGGCGTAGAGACCAAGGGCACTTGCGATTGTGAGGCACAAGTGGTCAGGGCCATCCGGCATCAAACTCCGTAGTGGCGAACAAACGCAGAGATAATTAGAGCATAAGTTAATTTACGATGTGTACTGTCTGAAGTTTTTAAAAAAAATGTGTTAAAAAGCTGATCACCTTAAGCTAGAGCCGGACTCCAGTGGAGGAAACACGTTACCAAAACGGCAATTGTGCCCGTGAGTATAAAAAAAACATTGCTGAGTCGATAGTCGGGGCCGGAGTTAAAAGTTAAAAGTAAAATCTGGAGTGGAGTTTGGCCTGAAAGTTAGAGAGAAAAGAAAATCCGGTGATAAGAGACCGGGACCTGAAAGTTAGAAAGAAAAGAAAATCTGGTGATAAGAGACCGGGACCTGAAAGTTAGAAAGAAAAGAAGACACAGCAAGTAAAGATGACAAGTGGACAAACTAGATGGGGACCTGTGGGTTCCCTTATTGATAAATATATGACAGACAGACACTCGTTGATTAAGCAGATGCAAAAGGATGGCTGGGATGTTTCTCAGACCTTAGAACAACAGAGAAAGTGGATAGATGGGGAAAAGAAAGAAAGAACAAAAAAGGCAGGGGTATTACTAGTCCACCAACTAGCTGGACTAATAGGACAAGTAGGCGCCTCCACTAGAAAGTGGAGCGAAGATAAGGATAAAATTAGGGAATTAGAAACTAGGATAAGGGAATTAGAAAAAAAAAGGAATCAATTAAAATGTTTAAAAGACAGAGACCCGGAAAAGAAAGGGTCCTTTTGTTTTGGTGTACTGTCTCTTTAAAAAGCCTGTCCTAATTGTGAGTGTTTTTTTCGGTGTTGTGGGCCACGCCCCCTTCTTACTGCATCTTAGTGTTTTCTTCTTTTGTGTGATGTATTTGTTTTGTCTTGTGTTTAATTCTGAGATTGCTGAATTAAAATTGGAGTTTTTTGAAGTTAAGTGACCTATTAAATTCTGATTCTTATAAAATGTGAGCATGTCAAATTCCAGACATGGGATCTTCTAAAAATTGGCATTTTGAATTTTTATCTTGTGATTGGCTGTGGTTAAAAAAATGGTTAAAAAAAAAATAACGGGACAGATATAAAAAAGCTATCTGGTATCACCGTGATAGGAAACGTCGGAAAGCTGGAACAGCTCGGAGAGTTGGTCACAATCTTACCCACTAAAAGTATGTAAAAAAAAATGAATTGGAAAGCTATAGTTGTGTATGACGAGCAAATTATAAAACTTACGAAGACTAACTATAAACTAAAATGAACGATGGGAGATGTTATTTCCCGGTATGAATTTTTTTTTAAAAAGAATTTATGTGAAAATTACGTTGACGTATGCTGAGAACGCTGTGTGAATCTGATATCTGACTCCGTCGGTTTGTTAGACCAAGACAAAATGAGGTTTAATTGTAAAGAAAAGATAAAGTGCAGATTTAAAGAATTACAAGTTACAGTTGCAGGATGATCTCTAGTTATAAATTAAACTGATCTTCGAAGCATTTTGTGCTATTGTGATTGATTAAACACTATGATTAAAATAAATCTCAAAAATAGTGTGCAAAAGATAAAGTGAAAGCAATCCACAAATGTGAGAAATGGAAAAAAAATCAGTCAAACCTGTGTGAAGAGAAAATTTGAGGGAGGGATGTGGAAAACGTAATCTCAGAGGCAGTAGTATCGAATTACAGACACGAGAGAGCCAGTTAATGTTAACCCCTTCCATCCCAAGAAGCCAGACTGTCATGCCAAGAGCAATTCAAACAGATAGAAATGACCCAGTCGGTTGAGAACTGTCTGAGGCTTGCCCAGAACACAGGTGAACATGAGGTAACAATTGGTATTAAAGTTGACCCAATTACTCGGAAATGCCAAAGGCACCCAGACAATGTTACAGTGAGAGAAAAAATTGATAAGAAAGGAATGTAAAACAAATCGTATCAAAAGAAAGCATAGGTTAGACAATTGGAAGTCCATTACTTGAGCTTTGTACTGACACAGGGTACTAAACGCCTATCAGTTTTACCCCGCCACAGTATGATAAGGAAGTTCGACCAAAGAGGGGAGACCTTCCCTGACAAATTATATAACTCGCGTTGAGAATGCTAAGAAAGTTAGAAAGTTCAACAATTATATCAACACCTCCTAACTCAAGTGTTAAAACAAAGCGAGACATGGAATGGAGGTGGACATCGTAAAAGAGATAGACAAATATGGAGACGTAAAGGTCTGTGATAAGTCATATAGCAACTGCCTTTAATACGGATGCCTCAGTCGTTAACACCATTGATTTGGACATCTTGAAAACACGGAGATTAGGACTTGGAGTTGGGAATTCCAGTCTGCAGTCCTACGTACATCTGTATGTGGGAGAGACAGTGTTTATTTCAGACAGGCTGCGTGCTCCAGAGAGAGAGAGAGACTAGGCAATTTCTCTCTCCTGTTTTCTTTTCTGATTTTGTTTCGGGTAAAGGGATTATTCCTTTGGACAAAATAAATAATAAATGATGATTTGACAAATTAACCCCTTGGGCTCTCAAGAAGAGCCGCAATGGATTTTCTGTGTTTCTTTTAAAACAGGTGACCCTGGTTTTTTTTTGGGACCACGTGAGTGTTGATGGTGCAGGATTACCAAGAGTAATTACAAAGTTACGATGCAACCTTTGCTGGACAAATTTGGTGCATGAAACGATCCAGTGATGTTAAAGATTTAAGACTTTAGCTGCAGACATCAGCAGATACCAAATGTCACAGCGTGGTGATATCAACCTGATTCTCTTCTTTTGAAAACATTTTGACTTGTTTTGTTTTAACCCATTTATTGTCTTCTGAGACAGAGTGCTCGAGGTGGGAAGATATGGGAGTTACATCCAAAATTAATTACGAGCACTTCATCTCGACTATAACAAAACCACAAAGCCTGGACATAATTTGTTTCTGAAATTGGAATTGATAAGAAAAATTTATATGAGTTGCTATTCAAGCACTCGAGGGAAAAAATTTACTTGTAATTTAAGGGGATAATCAAATTATATTTTAAAATAAAAGAAGTCCAGTCTAAATGGTTCCTATTGAATGCTGTGTATCAAGGAAGAATTCTTTTCGAAAGGGAAGAAAAATTTTACATTGACAAGTCCTGTCAGTCCAACAATACTGCTCTCAAGTTGGGATAATTGTGAAATGATAGAAGGGACTCGGGCACAATGTAGTGGGATATTTTGGGAAATGAAAAGCGGTTGAAGAAGAAATTACGTAAAATAAATAAATTTTGGGATATTGGAGCTGACTGTAAATATTGTATCGGACAGTAACATTAGTTTGGCAACATTAGATCAAAAGGTCAGAGATTTAGGGTCTCGCATTAAAGATATATTTTAAAAAATAAATGAAAATAGAGATAAGGAATTGTCTAAAGATCAAATACTGATCACACATTTGCACAGGATAGCTACAGTGCTAGAAACACATGCCCAAACCATTAATAAATTAATAAAAGAGGAATATAATGTATCTTAGCAGGCGGCTGCTAATGACATCCGCAGTACATATGGTAACTGGATTGTGGAACAGACACGAGAGAACCTAGCCCAGATACAGGCAGGGGAAGTACCCTTATGAATAACGAATCAACAAACTGAGGGTGAACCTGACCTGTGGGCATGATGGAGGTGGTACCTCCAAGCGGCTGTTACCAAACAAGAACATCACCCCTTGCCAATTCAGGGCAATGGTGCGGGTGTACCCCACTCAAGTGAAGTGTAAACCTGACGGAGGAGGGCTCCTAGGGTTGGTACTAGTAATAGTGGTGATGGCACCTGAAACCCAGAGAGGTGTAACAAGTACAGAATATTGGGGTAGTGAAGGACGGAATGCACATATCCCATCACAATATGTTACCATATGCTGAAAAAAAAATTAAAGGGAATTTGGCTGGAACAAAATTAAAGGGATGTGTTACTAGACATGCTGTCACTCTATGTCCACATAGTGTTGGACACAGCCCAGAAGCACAGGGTGGGATAATTTACAACAGAAATGCGTATGTGCCGCCCCAACAGCCGAATAGCATAAAGATAGGGCACTTTGCACCCAAAATCTGTAACATGTAACCTGAGAGTTACGGGTTAGGCATACGCACAGAACATCACGGAAGATAAATACCCGAAAAGGCTGTGTATTAAATGCCGGACCAATGTTGCATGAACTCTATCGGTATTGGTCTAAATGATTATTAAGCCATAATCATGACCAAAAGGGGGGACTGTTAAAGTAAAATTTAAGCTGTTGGGTTAAAGGCAAAGATGAAGTGACTATTGTGTGCATGGCTGTGGTCAATGCCCCAAGACCACACTGAAATGCGCATTGCGCAGACCAGACTAACCATAATTAAAAGCTTAAACATAACATATGACTACTAACAAAATGGACTCTACTAAACAAAATGGATTCTGCGACTGTGGGAAAAGACATTTAAAAATGCTGAGTTTGTGTGTTCAGAAAACTGACTTACAGTCTGGAATTACAAAAGACATTTCACAACGAGCTGATAAAAACTACAGAACCAGACTGAATAGACAAAGACCATACTGTCTTAAGGTGATAACAGTTGTTTTAATATGATTGGAGGTCAATTGTTGCTGTGGGGGCCTAATTGGCTAATGTGTAACTAATCAAGACTAATAATATAATAGCTGCTGAAAGTCTGTATTTGAAAGGTATAAAAAAGTGCGACAACTATTTTGAAGTTGAGAAGGTGGCTGTGTACACTGCGGAGCGTCCAGTTCTTCTCCCAAAGTACTTTGTCCAATAAACTGCATGTTGAATCTTTAAGTCTGACTCCGAGTGGTGATTTTCCCACAACAGACCACATGTACTGAATATTTTAAATGGGTCAAGTGCTTTTGTGGTTTGTCATCTATGCAAATGGATTAGATATTGAAGTACCTACTAGAGGTTTTTTTTCAGAGCAATAAGTATATTTTAAAAAGATGATTTAATGAATTCACACAAGAAGATTTGGTTCCCTACAAGCATTAAGTCTATAAAAATGACCAAGTCTTCAGCTGAGCCCCTTGTACATCTGCGCGTTACCGTGGGACAGAAACAATCATTCAGTACTTAACTCACCACATTTCTGTGTTCATTTTGTGTGCACCATCTTTCCGACCCATGAAAGTCATTTATATGTCATTTTTATTTTTCCAATATAATTATTTACCAATTGTTTCAGGAAGTTAGAGCCGTGATATAAATAACCTGTAGGAGTATTAGGATCGCACATAAAGCTATGTATAGTACAGCGGCAATATATCACCTTTAAAAAAAAACTTGCAGTAAATCTAGTTCATTGCTGCAGAAAATTGGGCAGCAGTATTGGGGTAAAGGTTAATGTGACTGAGAGTTGAGCGGATGGTCCACGGACGAATCCATTATTGTCTCGGAGGCACCCAGCATTCGGGCATTCAAGTCTGGGATTTGCCTGCTCCTCGAGTTTGACTGACACAATTCTTTGATGCCGTAGTAATAGTAGATTGCATCCAGGCAACAGTTTACATTGGCCAAGCACAGATAAACATGCAAAGCGCTGCGCAAGGGTTCGCAATAACTTTCTGAGAGGAAACCATTGGTAGCTAAGGAATACAACAGTAGCCCGGTGTGATGGGGCGTGAAGCAGACCAGGAAAGTGAGCAAATTTGAAAGGATGATCTTGGCGGATTTATCCATCCATTTGTTCTGTGTCTCGTTGGCTCTAACTTTCAGGCTATGGACGATCTGCACTGAGCAGAACACCATTATTAACACACATATCAAAAATAGTATTTCCAGGGGAGCAATGAATTCCATTTTCAACACGGCTGGGGAGAGATGGTGAAAACAAAAAGCTGAATTACTGGTGAATTGAATGTGGATACTTCCTGCCCACACGACAATCCAGACGACAGCGCAGGTGAGCGCGGTTTTCTTCGGAGACGAGATGGCTCTGGACACGAAAGGATGTTTTATGGCCAGGTACCGATCTACACAGATCAGTGTTATTAACAGGATACTGACGTAAGTGTTCACGAAGCACAGGGACTCCATAAAGTGGCAGAACTTCATGTTCAGATTATCGGACCATTTGGATCCGACATGGTAGGCGTAGATTTTGAAAGGCAAGGAGAAGAGTAGAAAGACATCTGAAATGATGAGGTTGGCCATGTAGATGATCGGTTTTTTCCGCTCCACCTTTATTTTACTGCAGATTGAGTACAATGCAACTCCGTTCAATATTGACCCAATAAAAAACGTTGGTAAACTAAATATAAACAGAACCACTCGATATGACAAATCAATTTTCTTCTCTGTGTCGTTGACTTCACAATTCATCGCTGAAAGAAAGCGAAATAAAACAGTGATGACAAAGACAAGATAGGTTTTCAAATCACTGAACGATTTTGACCCCTCTCCCCTATGACTTTCTAACCGCTATCAAGAATTGTTTCCCCTACATTATAAGAGTGACCACACTGCAGGCTGTCAAGCTCTTTGAGACGTCCTGAGGTCGTGAAAGTATGCAAGTTATTTCTTCACTCTGCATGTTACACTCTGTCCGCACCTTCCATACATTATCAATGAGCAACTGCTGTTGAACGACTCACAACCTACCTTTTAGTCCGACCTGTCTGCTAAATGTTTCTAAAAATGACACAATAAATGTACACTTCCTCTCAGAAAAAAAAACACCCGAGTTGGACGAGTTGTTTCATATAATCTCGATGGCGCCGCTCGTAATATCTCCAGTTTTGCCAAGTATTTTTTCTTAACGTGGGAATGGGACAGATTGCATAGCTCTTTCAAAGAGCCGACTCAAGCACGATTGGCCGAATGGTCTCCTTCTGTGCTGTATGATTCTAACATGTACTGAAGATATGCGTGAGCAGTAAAAGACTTTCCAATGAACCAGCCAAAAGTCTCATAAGGTGGACCCATCAGAAGCGGGGCACCTACAGGAAGGATGTGGAAAACGGGTTCCATCTCATTCCAAACTGTAGCCTTGGAGGTGTGTCTTGCATGTAAGTTGTTCTATTGACGTTTTCCTCTTTGCTAAAGATATGATAAATAATTAATCATTATTTCAAAATCAAATAATAATTGTATTTCAAAATATTTATGGATTAAATGCTATTTTTAATGTTAATTTAAGATTTTTTTAAAAATTGTAAGATTTTTTTAGTGGTAAAAGAAAAGCACAAAATCGGTGTGAAAATATTGGACCCCAAAAAACCTGGGAAAATATGGAGAAAATTAATTTAAAATAATGGGTTTTATTTTGAACATGTTTAAAACTCAATGGAAATGAAAATTTGGAGAGATGTATAACGGCCAGCTGATCCAATACCAGCCTTTGACAATATCACCCAAAGTTAAAATTACCCCTAAGGAGGCTGGTATTTGTCTCCATTTTTGAGCAGGAATGGGACAATGGTGGGCTCAAGATTGTGACGCAGCTTGCCACCCTGTTTCTGCTGATATCCAGCCTGCGCGGTTTTGAAGCAGGCCGGGAAACAGGTGGGCAGTGCCCCACCCAAAACAGGCGGGTACTGCCCCACCCAAAACAAGCTACTTAAATATGGAATTTGATATTAAATTGGAAGAGGTATGATGACCAAGTTTTAAAGGCACTGATGCATCATTTGTGCAAATGGAGGGAAATTAAATATGGAAGGGAGGACATGCTCCTCCCCCAGAGCAGTAGGTTTACCTGAAACAGGAAGAAGTAGCTGAATTGGTGAATTCAGAGTCCAGAACTCCAGAACATGAAATGATGTAAGTAAGAAAATGGCATCAAACAAAATTTTTGCCAAGCATTATGGGCTATATACTCCAACTGTCACATACCAGTATGACTTCAATTTATCCCTGAATGACCTTGTAGATCTTGCTGCTACTGCATGCAGTACAGGATTACGGTATTAACCATGGATATAGAGGAGCAAATTTGCAGGGAAATTACAGAGAGGTGCAAGGATTATAGAATAGTGATAATGGGGGACTTCAACGATCCTAATATAGACTGGGATAGTAATAGTGTAAATGGCAAAGAGGGGGAGGAATTTCTGAAGTGTGTTCAGGAGAACTTTCTTGATCAGCATGTTTCTGGCCCAATGAGGATGGAGGCATTGCAGGATCTTGTTCTGGGGAATGAAGTGAGTCAAATGGAGCAAGTGTCAGTGGGGGAACAATTAGGGAACAGTGATCATAGTATCATAAGGTTTAGACTAGTTATGGAAAAGGGCAAGGAGCAATCTAGAGTAAAAATACTTAATTGGAGGAGGGCTAATTCCAGTGGGTTGAGAACGGATCTGGCACTGGTAAATTGGAATCAAAGATTGACAGGCAAAACTGTAATCGAACAATGGGCGGCCTTTAAAGAGGAGATGGTTCGGGTACAGTCTAGGTCCATTCCCACGAGGGGCAAAGGTAGGCCAATCAAAGCCAGAACTCCCTGGATGATGAAAGAAATAGAGAATAAGACGAAGCAGAAAAAGTGGGCGTATGACAGATGTCAGGTTGATAATACATGTGAGAACCAGGCTGAATATAGAAAGCACAGAGGAGAAATGAAAAAGGAAATAACAGGGACAAAGAGAGAATATGAGAATAGACTGGTGGCTAACATAAAAGGGAATGCAAAAGTCTTTTACAGGCATATAAATAGTAAACGGGTAGTAAGAGGAGGGGTGGGGCTGATTAGAGACCAAAAAGGAGATCTACACGGTGGAGGCAGAGGGCATGGCTGAGGTACTAAATGAGTACTTTGCATCTTTACCAAGGAAGAAGATGCTGCCGAAGTCACAGTAAAAGAGGAGGTAATTGAGATACTGGATGGGCTAAAAATTGACAAAGAGGAGATACTAGAAAGTAAATGTTGTACTTAAAGTAAATAAGTCACCCAGTCCAACGGGATGCATTCTAGGTTGCTGAGGGAAGTAAGGGTGGAAATTCCACAGGTGCTGGCCATAATCTTCTAATCCTCCTTAGATTTGGGAGTGTTGCCAGAGGGCTGGAGAATTGCAAATGTTACACTCTTGTTCAAGAAAGGGTGTAGGATAAACCCGGCAACTACAGGCCAGTCAGTTTATGGGGAAGGTTTTATAAACGATAATCCGGGACAAAATTAATAGTCACTTGGACAAGTGTGGATTAATAAAGGAAAGTGAGCATGGATTTGTTAAAGGCAACTCGTATTTAACTAACTTGATTGAGTTTTTTGATGGGTTAACATAGAGGGTTGATGAGGACAATGCAGTTGATGTTGTGTATATGGACTTCCAAAAGGCATTTGATAAAGTGCCACATAATAGGCTTGTCAGCAAAATTGAAGCCCATGGAATAAAAGGGTTAGTGGCAGCATGGATACGAAAGTGGCTAAGTGACTGGAAACAGAGTGTAGTGGTGAGAGATTGTTTTTCAGATTGGAGGAAGGTATAGAATGGTGTTCCCCAGGGGTCATGCTGGGACCAGTGCTTTTTTTATATATATTAACGACTTGGACTTGGGTGTACAGGGCACAACTTCAAAATTTGCAGATAACACGAAACTTGGAAGTGTATTAAACAGTGAGGAGGATAGTAATAGACTTCAAGAGGATATAGACAGGCTGGTGGAATGAGTGGACTCATGGCAGATGAAATTTAACGCAGAGAAGTGTGAAGTGATACATTTTGGTAGGAAGAATGAGAAGAGGCAATGTAAACTTAATGGTGCAGAAATAGAAACGGGGTGCGGAAACAGAAAGACCTCGGGGTATATGTGCACAAATCTTTGAAGGTGGCAGGACAGGTTAAGAAAGCAGTTTAAAAAGTATATGGGATCCTGGGCTTCATAAATAGAGGCATAGAATACAAAAGCAAGGAAGTTATGTTGAACCTTTATAAAACACCGGTTCGGCCGCAGCTGGTGTATTGAGTCCAATTCTGGGCACCGCGCTTTAGGAAGGATGTGAAAGCCTTAGAGAGGGTGCAGAGAAGATTTACTAGAATGGTTCCAGGGATGAGGGACTTCAGTTACATCAATAGACTGGAGAAGCTGGGGTTACATAGGAACATAGGAACGTAGGAACAGGAGTAGGCCATTCAGCCCCTCGTGCCTGCTCCGCCATTTGATAAGATCATGGCTGATCTGTGATCTAACTCCATATACCTGCCTTTGGCCCATATCCCTTAATACCTTTGATTGACAAAAAGCTATCTATCTCAGATTTAAATTTAGCAATTGAGCTAGTTTCAATTGGGTTGTTCTTCTTAGTGCAGTGGAGATTTGATAGACGTGTTCAAAATCATGATGGGTTTAGATAAAGTAAATAAAGAGAAATTGTTCCCATTGGCGGAAGGGTCGAGAACCAGAGGACACAGATTTAAGGTGATTGGCAAAAGAACCAAAGGCGACATGAGGATAAACTTTTTTATGCAGCGAGTAGTTATGATCTGGAATGCGTTGCCTGAAAGGGTGGTGGAAGCCGATTCAATTGTGGTTTCAACAAGGAATTGGATAAATACTTGAAGGGAAAAAAATTGCAGGGCTATGGGGAAAGAGCAGGGAAATAGGACTAACTGGATTGCTCCTACTAAAGAGCTGGCATGGGCTCAATGGGCCGAATGGCCTCCTTCTGTGCTGCACATTCTATGATTCGATGTAGGGACTGGAGGATGCTGACGTTGGAGGCTACCACAAAACTGATTGCTCGAATCATTATTATGCTTATGTAGCACAAATGTATTTCAATGGAATATTGCAACGTAATTGAGTATGCAGTCTGTTTCCATGACTCTACATATTGACACTTTGCCCTCTTTTCCTGTGCATGAATGGAAGGACTAAAGTCTCTGCCACTGACACACAGCTTAGCCTGAGTTTCCTGATGTAAGGAATTGCACAACACCAGGTTATAGTCCAACAGTTTTATTTTAAATCACAAGCTTTCGGAGCTTACCTCCTTCGTCAGGTAAGTGAAGGGTTCTAAAAACGCATAGCATATATAGTCAGAGAACAATGCCTGGTGATTACAGATAATCTTTCCAACTGCCCCCTATCACATCTCGGCTGGGAGACAATCACAGCAATCAAAGGTGTCGTTGGTGTTCAGATAGGTTAGCCACGGAAAACATTACATCCCAGTATACTGAATACACAATGGGTCAGATTACAAAGACAGAGAGAGAAAGAGACCCGAAAGGCAGAGAGAGAGAGAGAGAGAATGTCCAGTTGTATTAAAAACAGATAACTTTTTTTCGCTGGTGGGGTTACATGTAGCGTGACATGAACCCAAGATCCCGGTTGAGGCCGTCCTCATGGGTGCGGAACTTGGCTATCAATTTCTGCTCGACGATTTTGCGTTGTTGTGTGTCTCGAAGGCCGCCTTGGAGAACGCTTACCCGAAGATCGGAGGCTGAATATTCTTGACTGCTGAAGTGTTCCCCGACTGGGAGGGAACCCTCCTGTCTGGCGATTGTTGTGCGGTGTCCATTCATGCGTTGTCGCAGTGTCTGCATGGTCTCGCCGATGTACCATGCTTCGGGGCATCCTTTCCTGCAACGTATGAGGTAGACAACGTTGGCTGAGTCACAGGAGTATGAACCATGTACCTGGTGGGTGGTGTCCCCTCGTGTGATGGTGGTATCTGTGTCGATGATCTGGCATGTCTTGCAGAATTTGCCGTGGCAGGGTTGTGTGGTGTCGTGGACGCTGTTCTCCTGAAAGTTGGGTAATTTGCTGCAAACGATGGTCTGTTTGAGGTTAGGTGGCTGTTTGAAGGCAAATAGTGGAGGCGTGGGGATGGCCTTAGCGAGGTGTTCGTTGTCATCGATGACATGTTGAAGGCTGCGAAGAACATGGCGTAGTTTCTCTGCTCCGAGGAAGTACTGGACGACGAAGGGTACTCTGTTGGTTGTGTCCCGTGTTTGTCTTCTGAGGAGGTCTATGCGATTTTTTGCTGTGGCCCGTTGGAACTGTCGATCGACGAGTCAAGCATCATATCCCGTTCTTACTAGGGCGTCTTTCAGCGTCTGTAGGTGTCCATCGCGTTCCTTCTCGTCTGAGCAGATCCTGTGTATTCGCAGGACCTGTCCATAGGGGATGGCCTCTTTGACGTGGTTAGGGTGGAAGCTGGAAAAGTGGAGCATCGTGAGGTTGTCCATGGGCTTGCGGTAGAGTGAGGTGCTGAGGTGCCTGTCTTTGATGGAGATTCGTGTGTCCAAGAATGAAACCGATTCTGAGGAGTAGTCCATGGTGAGTTTGATGGTGGGATGGAACTTGTTGATGTTATCGTGTAGTCGCTTCAGTGATTCTTCGCCGTGGGTCCATAGGAAGAAAATGTCATCGATGTATCTGGTGTATAGTGTTGGTTGGAGGTCCTGTGCAGTGAAGAAGTCGTGCTCGAACTTGAAAATGTTGGCGTATTGGGGTGCGAATTTGGTCCCCATGGCTGTTCCGTGTGTTTGGGTAAAGAACTGGTTATCGAAGGTGAAGACATTGTGATCCAGGAGGAAGCAGATGAGTTGTAGGATGGCGTCTGGAGTTTGGCTGTTGTTGGTGTTGAGTACTGAGGCTGTCGCAGCGATGCCGTCATCGTGGGGGATACTGGTGTAGAGTGCCGAGACGTCCATCGTGGTGAGAAGTGTTCCTGGTGCAACTGGTCCGTGGGTGCTGAGTTTTTGTAGGAAGTCTGTAGTGTCGCGACAGAAGCTGGGGGTTCCCTGTACCATGGGTCTCAGGATGCCCTCGATGTATCCAAAGAGGTTCTCAAACAGGGTTCCATTGCCTGATACGATAGGACGTCCGGGTGTGTTGGCTTTGTGTATCTTTGCGAGGCAGTAGAAGTCTCCCACGTGGGGAGTACGTGGGATGAGAGCACGTAGGATGCTTTGAAGGTCTGGATCGAAGGTCTTGATCAGTTTGTTGAGCTGGTGGGTGTGTTCTTTGGTCGGATCTGCGGGTAACCGTCTGTAGTTTTCCTGGTTGTCCAGTTGTCGGTATGCTTCTTTGCAATAGTCCATTCTGTTCTGTATGATGATGGCTCCTCCTTTGTCCGCTGGTTTGATGACGATGTTGCAGTTGGTCTTGAGAGCGTCGATGGCATTGCGTTGTGCTTGGTTGACATTCTGGACTGTCTTGTGAGTGCGGCTGATGAATCTGGCGTGGACGTATCTCCTGACAGCTTGAGCATACATGTTGAGTTTAGGGCAGCGACTCTCCAGAGGAGTCCAATTTGACTCTTTCTTCTTCGGTTGCTGTACCGCGGATCCCTCTGTCTGCTGTCCCAGAGTCCTTACATGTGTCCTTACATTTGTCCACCCCAGTCCATCACCGGCATCTCCACATCATGAGTTTCCTGAGATACTGCTCCTCTGACATTCCTAGGTAGCTCTGCTTACTGTTATACCTGCTACATGTTACATAGTAGCGGGAAAGCACTGTGCGCCTCTTGCATCACCCGACAGCGTGGCCTGTCTTTTTCTGTTCTTCTTCATCCTCCTCCACCAAGTGCAGGTCAGGAGGTGCACTAAACCCAATTCCTATCCTCAATATTTTGCAAGTTAAAGCAGTCAACAACTTTCACCACAATTGACTTTTTGGCACCGAAACTAAGCAGTTTTCAGGTACTACTTTGAAATAAGAATTATGGAAACTCTGGAAAAGAGGGAACTAATGCCTCAATAAGCAATAATCACTTCTTGAATTACTTTAATTGTGTAGCGCCCACACTATAACACTCAGCAACCACTTGGTCCTGTAAGCAGGAATTAATTGTGCATCATGCCACATTCTGCAAATTATTGTCCATTAATCACCCCATTGGCCTCTCAAGCTCCAACCTAAATAAATTCCAATTTATACAGAACTCCGCCACACTATTCCTACCCTGCACAAAATCCCACTTACCTCTTACCCCGACCTCGCCGACCTTCATTGGCTTCCTTTCCCTCAGTACCTCAATTTTAAAATCCGCATTCTCATCTTCAATCCATCTATGGCCTTACCCCTTCCTATATCTTCCAGCCCCAAGTCCCTTCACAACAGCCTTCACTCTCTCTTTTCTAACTCTAGTCAAATACACCTTCCCCCTCTATCCACTGAGTGGCAGAGTCTTCCCCTTATCCTGGAACTCCCTCCCTAAATTCGTTTCCTGCTGCTACATCTCTCCCCCTTCAAGAACCCCCTTAAGCCTACTTTTTTGATGGCCCTTTCAATCACCCCGCTAACTTTTCCTCTCCTATTGGGCTCATGTCCAATATCCAACTGTAAAGTTGTAAACAATTTTACAACACCAAGTTATAGTCCAGCAATTTTATTTTAAATTCACAAGCTTTCGGAGGCTTCCTCCTTCCTCAGGTAAATGTTCAGGAGCTCCTCGAAGCCTACGCATTTAGGCTTCGAGGAGCGTAGGCTTCGAGGAGCTCCTGAACATTTACCTGAGGAAGGAGGAAGCCTCCGAAAGCTTGTGAATTTAAAATAAAATTGCTGGACTATAACTTGGTGTTGTAAAATTGTTTACAATTGTCAACCCCAGTCCATCACCGGCATCTCCACATCATGACTACCATCGACACCACAAACTGTAAAGTGGCATGGGATGTTTGGAGGCAGAAAGAAAATCCAAGTTGATGTTGTAACCCTAAGTACCAAGACACACACTAATTTCCACCCTACGTTCTTTGTTGTGCTGTGCCTCTTTTCAATTTGGTTACTTTGCTGATGGAAAATTAAAGTTTCAGTTGTTGTCCCCTCCACCTCCGCAGCAAACAAATTCCCCCTAAAAGGAAGATAATGGCGTTAATGCTGAAAACCTTGCAGTTACCGCATTAGCATTTTTTTTTACAAATAATCTTTTGACATTATCATCGGAAACTTTTCAGTGTTGTCACAACTACGGCGAACAAACAATTTCCGCGGTATCTGCATCGCATCGGAGAATGGAAACTAAAGCCATCGGCGGTCGTGTCATACGCGTGTGAACACGAGTGTCAGCACTCACTGAAAAATCAGCCCTTAGATGCGCCCGAAATAGTTTGTTGATTCCCCAGTTAGGAAATGAGTTATATTTTCCCACGAACACAAAGCAAGTGAAAAATATTTAGTTCTACCCGAGGTGATCTGTTTATCTTGTGGCATCGGTTATGTAACATAATACCTGAGACGATCATTGTATTAAGCTAGTAAGTCATCAGACCTCGAGTAAAAACAACGAGTTGCAAAAATCATTGAACAAATTTATATTCGCGATCTAATCTTTACGAAGAATGCATAAACTGCTCAAGCCATTTCTCTAATTGAAATCCCAATAAAGTCAGTCTTTAGGATTGGCTTTAAGAAGAAACAGCCATTGAACCTTCTTGTGCATGATATTGTAGGATACCTGCACATAGGTTACCTGCACAAGCTTATGGTTTCTGTTCACTTAGTTAGTTGATGTGTGAATCAGTGTAGCGTTGAATTTACAAAGGTTGCAGTTAATATATTAATATTCAGTGCATATCAGTTGTTTATCTTTGACACCAGCAGCTCTTCTGTGGTTGCTCACGGTGAGTCAGACAATATACAGTTTTATAGCATTGGCTGTCTAACCCCCAGTATTAACAGTCCCTCTCAGTCTCAAAAGACCTAGAGATTTCCCATCCCTGCAACGAGGTTCCCCTCCGCTTTTCCCCTTTCTGATTAACAAGATGTCTCTCCTCCTCCCATTCTCCCCTTCCTGATCTACTGCCAACAAATTCTCTCTCTCCACACCCACAACTGAATAATGTGAGTGACGATGTAATGTGTTGCACTTCATCTGTCAGCTCCACCAGCTACACGGACCGCATGTGTTGTCCCTGTTGTTAATGATGATTCCCAAAGGAATTGAGCTGCTTCAGTTTAGCTCAGCTTATTAACTGCTTAGCCAACTGTTGCACTTCCTACAGGATCCACCCATGTCTTCTCAGAAGGCGCCACGTACTTACTAGGATTGGGGTGATTTCAATACACCCCAGCTCCTTCACTACTGAGAAGTCTGTTTCATTAACTGTCATCATGCAATCAGCAGCAACAGAAATCTGCTCTAAACAATTCATAATAATGCTTGCAATCAACAGCCCACCCCGTTCATCAAATATACCTAGCACCCAAGTTTCCCCTTCTTTCATAGCAATCTACATGTATTTAGATACCGCCTTGTGATACTCGACCATGAAGGGCCAGCTGATATGGGTGTGGGTTACTGTGCTCCAGTGTAAGCTAATGGTCCTATGTTATTAGGCTTCCAGGAAACAAATCCTTCTTCACCTGCCAGCTCCTCTTCTCCTGGTCTGCCATGTTGGTGCCCATGTTTTCAAGCAGGTAGGGGAAAGTATGGCAAATTCTCATTTCCCTATCAATATTTTTTCATGCTGAAAGTGGCATTGAGATTAAGAACCTTTCACATCCTTGGTACATCCCAAAGCACATCACAGTTAATAAATTACTTTTGAAAAGTAGTTACTGTTTTGTAGGCAAACATGGCAACCAATTTGCACACACTTTAAGGTCCCATAAACAGAAATGAGATGAATGTCCGGTTAATCTGTTTTGGTGGTATTGGTTGAGGAATTAATGTTTGCCAGGGCACTGGGAAAACTGCTCTTCTTTGAAAAAGTGGCATGCGATCTTTCATGCCAACTTGAATGGGCAGAGGGGGCCTCAGTTTAACATCTGAAAGATGGCACCTTAGACAATGAAGCACTCCTTCAGTACTGCACTGAATTGCCAGCCTAGATTATACGCTCAAGTCGTGGAGTTGGGCTGGAATAGATGACATTGGGATCTGTGTTTACTTACCACATGAAAAGCGTGGAACACTTGGGTTGCCCACCAGAGTTGAGCTAGTACAGTGGTTGTCATGTCCAGGAGAAGTATATGTAGGTGCAAATTTTCCTTGGTTGGCAATTAGCACAATGCACATCCAGCTATGCGTTGGCCCTCACTCCACATGACTTCCCACCAAAATCTCCAGGATTGTGTAATTATCATTCAATGCGATCTCCCAGAGTGGAATCCAACTTCCATTGGAAGCCCACTTTGAAGGGGACATTAGGCTGGAGGAGAGAGATCACCAATGCAGGTACAGGACTTAAAGGGCTGCAGTAGCTACTTAGAGGCAAGCAGACACTCAAAGATCAGTGGCTGAATGCAGAGTGCAAAAAATATCTGGATGGAAAAAATAACTGGCTGACAAAATAAGGCCATGGACCAGTACTAAATATACACAAGGCTGACAGAGTAAATGTTGTGCCATGCAGTTGTGGTTACCTACCTAGTAAATGGCACTGTTGGGTAGTCTCCTTAAGGTCTGCCATCTTCTATCATAGTTGTTCCCAGGTTCTGCAGTTATTGTACATAGTGTTGACTCTGACTGCCATGTCCTGCCAGAGCAATCCTTCCAGTCTGCCTTTGCCTTCAAAGAAGCCAGGCACAAATGATAGCATTAGAATGAAAGTATGATGACCGTTGCTTGGAAAGCATTTTTGGGCAGCAAATTAGCTGAGATTGCAGATGAACCTGCTAGCCTAGAAGGGGGTAGAAGAGTAACAGTTGAGGGCAGTAGTGACCTTAACTGCCACTGCCATTGCTGTCCCTGTGGTGGAGATAATCTGCAGATTTCCGTACAGCTGATGGTACATATCTGGAACTGCTGCTATGCTGACCCAGAGCCTGTGGACGTACTTGCCCTTGGTTATTGCCAGTTAGGTGTGGCGGGGCTTGTAGATACATTGGTGGTATATTGGTGGGTGGGGGAAATCCAGCTTTGGCATTAACTAATCATCATGCTTTCTTTCATCTTGTACCACTTCCATCTTGATTACTGACATTGGGTCACTTTAAAAGCAAACCATTATCATTAATATTAAATTGACTTGCCAAAAAAAGCCTCTGTCCCTTTATTGTCCATTGTCAGTAGGGAGAATTAATGCCAGGCAGGATTTTTGCCTGAAGATGTATAGGCCCTTATTTCCATGCAGGATACATACTTAATGAATCATTTGCATTAATCTATATGCTGACACAAAGCACAGCCAGGAACATCTTGCTGGTCAGAAAGTTTAGCCTATAATTTGTACCAGGCGGTCATATAGGGCTCGAATTTAGCAGGCCTGCGGGTTCCCAGCGGGTGGTCCTCCGGGAGCGTGGAAAACGCGGACGGCTAATCGCGTGCGTCCCCCACGCGATCGCGGGATAATTGGACCGATTAAGCCCTGCTTCCGGGTTCTCCGCTCCCCAGCTGCGTGCCGGCCGGCTGCGCATGCGCAGTACCGTCGACGCGATGTAGGAGCTCCACTTAAAGGGGCAGTCTCCCAAAGCCCCTCCTGCTGCAATCATTAGGTTTCTGACGATGGCTCAGCCAAGGGGAAAGGCTGCGCCCCGTTTTTCCGACCTAGCGCTGCAGCTGATGCTGGAGGGCGTGAGGAGGAGGAGGGACACGCTCTTCCCGGAGGATGGACGCAAGTTCCCTGCCACCGCCACCAGGAAGGCATGGGCAGAGGTGGCGGCGGAGGTGAGCAGCAGGGGCCGCAAGCGCTTCAATGACCTGACTAGGTCTGGCAAGGTGAGTACACCAACGCACCCTCCCACAGCCCGTCCCCACCATCACGCCAAACAGATCACAACCCCTCCTGCACAGCCATCACTGCGCTCAATCAGCAATCCTCACAGCCACTCATTCACCATCCTCGCCGTGCACGCAAGTACCCACCGTCCCTGACCCCACCCGAACACTACCACACACCCCAATCCCCATGCAATGGGATGGGCACGTGGCACACGCATCCTCCCATCCATCTGCGCCACGCTCAACCCACCCACACCGATGCTCGATGCGTCTCACGATGCAATACGCACCCACTCACATATCTGTGTTTTGCCGTCACAGGAGAAGAGGAGCAAGAACAATCGCGAAAGGGCACGCACCGGAGGTGGCCCGCCGCAAGTGGTGGAGCTCGACCTCGCCCGCACGCGACATTGCCTGTCGGTGGCTGATGGCGAGTGTGTCGCTGCCGAAACGGCCGGTAAGGGAAAGCTGACACTCAACACCCATGATCGCGAGTGACCGTATCATCACCTGCCATCAGGCGCACTGTCAAGTTGGTCCACATGCCTCATAGTGCCCTCTGTTCTCTTGCAGGTCCGTCTGTGTGTGAAGCGATCGAGGAGGGCGATTCCTCAGAGGACATGGCGGTCTCTGAGGGTGCATCGTCACATCAGAGCCAACCATCCACCAGCGCAGAGACACGCACCTCGGTGGGTCCCCCTCGCCAACTAGTTGGGGTAGCACTTGGTGAGTCACCGCGCACGAGTGAGCATGAGCAGACCCTGGTGGCAGGGGCAGCCGCGGAGGGTCCACGACGGAGGGAGCACTCATCTCCTGGCTCTGCTCAGCCGGACCCAGATGCTGAACCCAGGGGGCCACCAGTGAAAAGGAGAGTCGTCGAGGGGCACCAGCTAATTGCTGAGGTACTGGGAGAGGTGCCGCGCGCATTGTCCACAATAGCGCAGGCGATGGAGGAGTCCGACTCCTGCATGCGGGCATTGGTGGCGCAGGCACAGGAGGGTACCGGCGACACAGTGTCACGGGTAGGTGCGGGACTGTCTGCGGTGGAGGACAGGCTGGCCTCCCTCGAGCGTCACGCACAGCTCCAGATCGAGTCCTTGCAGGCCCTGACAACGTCTGTACGGATTCAGGGTGAGCAACATTCCGCCGCCATCAACAGGCTGACGGATACACTAGGGGTGGCCTTGCAAGGCCTCACACATGCCATCCAAACTGCCGTCCAGCAGGGTGGAAGGGGTGATGTGGGCCGAGGCCACGAGAGGGATGATGGTGACCGGGGACATGGAAGCGGGGACGCTTCTCAAGGCGCCCCCACGTCCCACCCGTCGCCCACCTCTCAACCAGTACCCGCAATGGTGCCTCCTCTCCAGGTGGCCGAGTCTGCCCCTGCCCCGGTGCAGGAGGAGCAGTCTGTGGAGGTGCCCTCACGGGCACCGAAACCCAGGGGCCGTCTGCCAAAAGCATCTACCCGGTCAAGGCGAGAACACGAGCAACCTGCCACTACCTCTGCTGGAGCCACAGGGGTAGCACCACGTAGGGGTACCCGGAAAAGAAATGCAAAGGCGTTATAATCACAAAGGGAATACACCAGGGTGTCTATTAATTTGTACATTTTTTTTTTATATCATGTCACATTGGAGATATTAAATACTCTATTCTCACCACTCCTGCCACCTCTCGTCCATTCTTCCGCGGCCTGTGCAATAGTTGCGTTCCGTGCAGGCCATCATGATGGCGAACACCTGCTGCCGCCCATTGGGCACACTGCTGTGGCTGCAGGAGTACTGGCAACACTCTTCAGTGGAGGGGGCTGGTATGGCCGCTCGCATGTGCAGGTGAGGAGATGCGAGCGCCTCGCAGTGTCTGACTCTAGGAGAACCGTTGACGTATGAGTGCCTCCCTGGCCCGGCGAGCATCCCGGTGAGTCGTGGTTCGGCGCATGGGTCGTCCACTATCCTCTGGCGCGACCTCCTCCTCCTCCTCCTCCTCCTCCTCGCCCTCGCCGTCCTCAATGTGGGTGGCGGGTGTGGATGGGGCCTCCTCCAGCGGCACCCCTCTCTGTTGGGCCATGTTGTGCAGGGCACAGCAGACAACTATGATTCGTCCCACTCTGAATGGTGTGTATTGCAGCGCTCCCCCAGAACGATCAAGGCACCTGAAGCGCATCTTGAGAAGCCCTATGGTCTGCTCAATTGAAGACCTGGTAGCAGTGTGGCTGTCATTGTACCGACGCTCCGGCTCGGTGATGGGGTTCCTCAGAGGTGTCATGAGCCACGTGTGTAGAGGATACCCCTTGTCGCCGAGGAGCCAGCTGTTGCCGGCGTTGGGTGCCTGCAGGATGGGCGGGACGGCGGACTCCCTGAGGACGAAGGCATCGTGGCAGCTGCCGGGGTATCTGGCGCACACGTGTAGGAATCTCTGGCGGTGGTCACAGATGAGCTGGGCGTTCATGGAGTGATACCCCTTCCTGTTGATGAACAGCCCTGGCTCATGCGGAGGTGCCCGTATTGCGATGTGGGTGCAGTCGATTACACCCTGCACCCGTGGGAAGCCGGCCATGGCATGGAATCCAACCGCCCTCTCCATCTGGCTGCGCTCGTCCATGGCGAAGTTGATGTAGTGCGAGGCCCTGCGGAACAACCCATCGGTGACCTGCCTTATGCACTTGTGTGCAGAGGACTGACAGACCCCGGTGATGTCCCCGGTGGCACCCTGGAAGGAACCGGATGCGAAGAAGTTGAGGGCAGTGGTGACTTTGACGGCGACAGGTAAGAAGATGCTGCTTGGTCCATCAGGGAGCAGCTCATCGTTAAGGAGGCTGCAGATGTCGGCGACTACCTGGCGATTGACTCTGAGCCGACGTATGCACTGCTCCTCGGAGAGGTCCATGAAGCTGAGCCTCGCTCTGTACACCCTGTGCGGAGGGTAGTGCCTCCTGCGACGCATCTCTCTCTGCAGTTGCCCTCCCTCCTGCTGTGCAGGTGGGTGTGCCACCGCACCGTGTTGGGGGGCCCCACGTCTCCGAGGCGGACGGCGTGGACTGCGAGGCTGCTGGGGCTGGTCATGCTGTTCGTCCTCCGACGATGTCAACGCACCACCCATCTGGCAGGTGTTGGTCTGAGGGGTTGTGCAGGGTAGGTGGGTGGTTCCTCGGACTGGGGCTGCGGTTTCTTGTCGGTCTGTCCTCTGGCTTGGCGGGGGGTGGTGGAGGGCAGGGGTTGCCCTATGTGACGCGGTGGCCTCCTGCGTGGGTGAGGGCTCTCCCCCGTGGAGTGCACCTTGGCACCTGCCACAGGCTGCTGGCTGCAACACGCCTGGTTGAGGAGGGACTGTTTCCCCCAGTGTGTGAAACTCACTGCCTTGAACCTAAAATCCCACACTTCCTCTTTTGACAGCTGCTTCAGCTCATTAAATGACCACAACAAGCAAGGTAAGTACACTCAAGTGGAACCCCGCTGGCTTTAATTGCCTGCGGGATTCCCACCAGCGGGGCCTGCGCGCGCAGCCCCGCACGTCAGCGCGGTACCCGGAAGTGGCCGGGATTTCGTCGCGATCCGGTCACGTGACCGGATATCGGGATTTTCGGGGCCACCCCGCTGGGAACCCGCCGGAAACACGACGCCAAAATCGAGCCCATAGTCACCATATAATTGAAAATTATTTTAAAAAGCACATTTAAACAGTTTCAAATCAAACACAAATAAGAGACAACATTCAGGGACTCAAAAAGTTGTTTGGGAAAATCCCAACCAGTGGTTACGCCAGTGATAATGGATACATTCAAAAACTGAAAATATTTTCTAATAAAATCCAAACCATTCCAGGTGGTGGTTGCACTGTTATTTTTATATGAAGAACGACACTTGACCCTTTGCAGGTGTTGTTGTTCCATCTGCACAATGCCTGCTGGGAATTGGACACTATTTGGGGAAACGCATCAGAACAAGCCGTTAACCAGGTGGGCAGGTCAGCAGTGGCAGGGCTCTGAATGGGAGGAGTCAGCTGCCTGCATGTGGAATATGTGGGCAAAGTATACTGGATGGTGAGAGGTCTGAGGTTGAGAGGGCTATGGGATGCTGTGTAATTAAATAGGGAGAAAGGCAAGGGGAAGTTATTGGAGCTTTGTTTAAGGGCAAATTTGTGACTTTTTTAATGAGATAAATGTTCGATTTATGGGTAAATAGTGGGGTGGGTGAGGAATTGTCATGGCAACTGGATCTCAATTTTCTTTGCTGGGATCTAATTGGATGGAACTTTTTTCCAAATAGAATAAAATTATGTAGTTTTTTTGTGGAGTGCAATTGGAAAGAAAATTGAAAATGGGGAATATGATTCGTTACTCACTGAATAACAAAAGTAGAAAATAACCAAGTTAACCAATTCATAAAAAAGATCAAGTGGTGCTATTAATATCCCTACAATCCTAAATTTCCCCTCTTAGCAGGTGATAATTCAGCACGCTTTTAAAAATGTCAATTAACCCCAAATCAACCACTTCTGAAAGTTTGCTCTACATGGTAATTCTCTGACTTCATGCTCCCAAGTGTGCAGCTGAATCATGGTAAGCAGAAGCTGAATTTCTGATATGTTCGGCCAGCACACAAAGTCAGAGAAGTAGCCCTCACGTGTTCACAATCCTGTAGGTAAGAAAGTTTATCTAATCTCTGCTGCTTGAGGTTTGTGAATTTTGCATTTATGTCTTATGGTTTTATGCTCACGGTCCAAGTTAAAAAGCTTGCTTGCTTCAACCTTACCTGTATCTTTACGGTTACTTATGCTGATCTTTCAGAGAAATGCAAGGTTACTCTGTTCCTAATTCAACAAATAACTTTTGTTGTGTGCCATTTAGTGTTACTAGTTATTCCATCAATAATTAGAATAGAACTAAAAAACTTTTTGAATACTTTTTAATTACAGCATCATATTTTTATTGCATTTTCTAAGTAAGTATATTGAAGAATATTGTTGTATAGAACAATTAGCTGTTATGAAAAAAATGGGCCCTTTTAAACAAAAAGTGTTTGTACAGCAGGTTTGAAGAAAGAGCTATCGAGATGCAAAAACATAAGTAGAGAGAAGTGGCAGGAAATGTGGATGCAGGTGGGCTGAGGGTTTATCATTCTCCTACCTTCCCACTCTTCCAATCCTAATAATTATCACAGACTATGTCAACTCAGAAAACTTTTCTTGGCAGATAAAAATTAAGATATAGGCAGATGAGTATACTTTAACTTCATTCTGTATTTTCTTTTATGATTGTTCCCGTTTACATCTTCATAGGGATGGCACAAGAAGAAATTACTGGACCCTCAGGAGGCAGCTCATCTGGCTCCTGTTATCATTCCAAGACTTAGCATTCAATAGTCCAGTCACATCCACCTGGGAGGTTCTAGATAACAGTATGAAGAGAGTACTGATGTGAAATCGCTGAGCACAGGAGCTGGAAGTGCAGAATGAGGAAGAAGAGGAAACCTAACAGCTGCACAAACAGTGGACCTAGACCTTTGTGGCCTTGCTTTAAAAAGAAGAATGCTTTCAGAGAGTGATAGATTGTTGCAGTCATTGGGTGATATACCCAATGGCTTCTACCACATTATGGAGCACACCACAGGCCACCACAATCTGGGATACTTTCTCCAGATTGTCAGTACAATCCAGCCATCCCAACCTCTGTTTCAGAATGTCAGTGGTCACTCTAGTGGAAGCATTATATCTCTGCTTCACATCATTAGGTGGAGCCCCCAGGGGTAGCATTAAAATGTCAACAGTGGGTGGCTAAGGTCCCTAGCAGCTAGCCCTTCAATCCTTTCCCGTTTTCAAAGAAGGGTGGAATGCTGGTTGTCTGAGAATGAAGGTGTCACATGAGCAGCTGGGAGCATGGCATTCACCTTCATAATTTTATGCCGGTGATCACACACTAGCAAGATATTAATAGAGTAGTACCACTTTCAAGGGGCAATCTCTATGCAGGAGCTCGAATTGGTTCCATCAATCACACTTCACATCCTAGGCAAACCAGCAGTCCCTACTCTTTGCACCAAGTATTAGCATCAATCACTCCCAAGTTAAACATATAGAAATTGTCCATTAGAAACACACAACACGGCTTCCGAAAAAATAGGTCGTGCCTGACAAATTTGATCGAGTTTTTGGAGGCAGTCACTAGGGTAGTGGATGAGGGTAATCCGGTAGACATTGTCTACCTGCACTCTCAGAAAGCCTTTGATAAGGTACCTCACATTAGGTATCAGTAGGAAACTTGTGGTATCAGTAGAAATTTGACAAGCTGGATTAGAAATTGACTCCAACCCCACAGCCAAAAAGTTGTTGTTAATGGATGTGGTTCAGCTTGGAGACATGTTACTGATGGTGTCCCCCAGGGATCCATCCTAGACCCGCGACTCTTCACTGTCTTTATTAATGACCTGGACAGCGGTGTTGGGAGTATGGTAAGTAAGTTTGCAGATGACACCAAAATCTGTGCAAGGGTTAAGACGGTAGAGGAGTGCAATAAAATCCAAAAAGATTTAGATGTGCTAGGGGAGTGGGCCACACATTGGCAAATGGTGTTTAATTTAGATAAATAGAGTGTTATGCATGTTGGTAGGGCCAACACAGAATACATGTATCAATTGCAGGGAACAATACTGAAAAAGGTTGAGCGACAAAAAGATCTTGGTGTTATTGTGCACAGATTGCTAAAGGTTCATGATCAATGTAGGGAAACTGTAGCTAAAGCTGATTGCTGTGATCGTCTCCCAGCCTAATATATGCTATGCGTTTTTAGAACCTGTCACTCACCTGACAAAGGAGGTAAGCTCCGAAAGCTTGTGATTTTCAAATAAAACTGTTGGACTATAACCTGGTGTTGTAAGATTCCTTACATTTGTCCACCCCAGTCCATCACCGGCATCTCCACATCATAACAATATATTGGGTTGTATTAATAGAACCATTCAGTATAAATCAAAGGACACCATTTTGACATTATACAGGTTGCTGGTCAGACTGCATCTAGAGTACTGTGCCCAGTTTTGGTCTCGCCATATGGTGGGTGATATAACAGTTTTGGAAGAGATGCAGAGGATAGCTACAAGAATGCCTCCTAGCTTAAAGGACCTCAGCTACTCAGATAGGCTCAAGGACATCGGTCTATTTACTTTAGAGTAGCGTAGACATAGAGGTGACCTGATAGAGGTCTATAAAATAATTAATGGGCTGGAAAGCGTCGCTATTGATAGATTATTCCAGTTTAACAGGTGGGGGAGGACCAGGGGACACGAGTTTAAACTATGGAAGAGTAGGAATAGAATGGATGTTAGGCAGTTCTTCTTTTCCTAGAGAATTGTGAGCATCTGGAATACATTGCCAGTTGGTGTGGTGGGTGCTGACTCTCTACTTTCAAGAGGAAGCTGGACCAGTTCTTGACTGGGGCAGAGGTCTCATCATATAGAAGGTAAGTGTCTTTATAGATAACACTTGGTCCATGTGATCTCCTGGATTGGTTTCGATCACCTGAGGGGGTCGGAGAGGAATTTTACAGGGTATTTTTTTTCTTATTGGCCCTGGATTTTTTCTGTTTCTTGCCTCTTCCAGAAGATTACATGGCTACGGGGGTGGGTCTGAGGGTGGCAGGTCGGGGGAGGAAAGAAGTGTTTAGCCATGTTGGTCTGGCCATTATGTTGTGGGGCAGGCTTGATGGACCAGCTGGTCTTTTCCTGCCCATCAATTTTGTATGTTCACAAGATAGTAAATTAGATACAGAATAAAGCTCTCTTTGTATTACCCAATTATTGAGCCTAAATCACCAAGCATATCCATTTCAACATCAGCTGTGTACATTCCCTCTATGAGTGAGACCGTCAATTTAGTATCAAAGTACAAGTCATTTATGTGGTATGCATGTGGACCTTCCAGGCACCAGGCTTAGATTGTATTAATTATTTAATTTAAGATGCTTAGGGCTAGAAATTGGGCCCTCTAGCTCCCGTTGTTTCAGTGCTACGCAGCCTCCCGGATTGTCAAAATGTCTTTTTGGCTGCGCATGCACGTTTCTAGCATGCCGGATGCCATCTTGGTAAAGGTAGTTGCGCATGCACAAATAACAAACGCCGGCAGTGTGTAAAGTAAGGAGAAAATGCATACAATCAGTGTGCAACGCTGATTTAAAGTGATAGACACCATTTTGGGACATAACGATCCACTCAACACAGTCTTAACTGCGACCATCTGAACATGTCTTAGAGTACCTGGAGGACTCCCCACCAATACTATTTAAAGGGACCATGCAGGATTTACAGGTTAGTTGCTGGATAATTGCTTCTGGCTGCTGATGCATTTGTAACAGTTTTTGGAGGACTCCTATACTTGAATACTGGGATGCGGGGACATAGCCTAACATTTAGAACCAGGACGTGCAGGAATGAAGTTAGGAAACACTTCTACATGCAAAGGGTGGGAGAAGTTTGGAACGCTCTTCTGCGGATGGCAGTTGATGCTAGATCAATTGTGAATTTTAAATCTGAGATTGATCATTTTCTGTGAACCAAGGGTATTAAGGGATATGAAGCTAAGGCGGATATATGGAGTTAGGTCACAGGTCTACCATGATCTTGTTGAATGGTGGAATAGGCTCGAGGGGCTAAATGCCACTACCACCTGCTGGCACCTGTTATGTGCCAAGTTCTCCTGCAAGAAAGCAAGACGTGTATCTGGGTGATGTGCCTGTCAAGGTCGAATGGCTGCAGTGTTTGTGGCCTGTGTAGTCGTGGGTGGGCGGTTTGCAACAGTGGTAATGTGTAAGGGTGAGAGGAGGCATCTGATTGGCAGAGTTGAGTACTGATGGGAAGAGTTTGTTTGTATGTGGGTGATGGGGGTGTAGTGCATGGAGGAGTGGATGCGGCTAGTGGTGCAGTTGGTAGGAGACGCCACTTGACAGTTGACCTCACTCACCTTGACCACTCATGTCAAAGCATTGAATTTCTCCCTCCACTGCATCCATGTTCGTGGTGCTATGCACCTGGCATTGACTGCATCCCCCAGTGCCTCCCACTGCCTTTTGGGCATATGTTTGAAGGGCCTCTTGCACCCCCCCACCCCCTGCGGATATAGGATGTCCCTCCTTCTGTCCACCTCTTGCACCAAGGCCTGTAGTGCATCAGCAGAGAACCTTGGTGCACGCATTCTTGCAGGCCTGGTACAAACTCAGATCGGCAGATTGGTGAGGTCTGGCATGCAGATTGGAGGATGTGGGATTTAGTAGTGTGCAACCTTTATTCAATGTTTTAACATAACTCATCAGTTTGTAAACATAAGGACGGGAGCTGCATTTGTGTTTTACATATGCAATATCTGATCTCTGTTCAGACTTCGTGCAGACAGCAGACTGTTAGTTTCAGCAAATAACAGGTACCGGCTACCTTTGAGATTTTGGCTGCCTGTCAGAGAGACAGCCTACTTTTAAGAGATTCAGGCTCCACCTGCTGGTGGAAAGTGCGCACGTCCTTGAATCCTCGTGTTGGGCCTGGTTTTTAACGTTGCTTGCAAGTAAGTGTTCAGGCCAGACGAGTGTCTCGTCCTGCCTGCGCAGGAAGCACTGGGCGCGGGTTAGGCGTGGATCACGGAACCCGCGCCCGGTTTCTAACCTAATCGAATTTAACCCCCTTACAGAGAGGACATTTTGATATAAACACTTCAGGCTCAATTCAGGTCCACGAGGTGAAAGGACAGTGGTGGTAATTCAGTAATCAATTGCTTCCAGTGGACAGTGGCATTCTCAAGGAGTGCAGGCTGGGCAATAACTGACCCACGCAATGTGATTTCCCACCATTAACATGAATGGATGGAATGTCACTGGCTGCTGAACCAATGACTTGGGGCCTTGTTTCCTATTTTTAACCTGCGAGTATGACTGAAGTGTGATCAATGTAAACCACAACACGTAGTAGAGGAAAAGTGCAATCTGTGAAGGTTCTTTTTTTCTGAATGAGTAGGCCATCTAATGCATTCACAAGCAATACATTCATATACAACTGCAGTGAACTGAATTCAAAAGATTTTCAGCAAGAGTTAGGGAATGAAATTCCTCTCTGTTCTATTTGTAAGAAAATGGTTAATGATTTATAGAATCATAGAATAATACTGCACAGAAGGGGCCCTTCGGCCTATTGTGTTTGTGCCGGCTCTTTGAAAGAGCTATCCAATTAGTCCCACACCCCTGCTCTTTCCCCCATAGCTCTGCAAATTTTTCCACTTCAAGTATTTATCCAATTCCCTTTTGAAAGTTATTATTGAATCTGCTTCCACTACTGTTTCAGGTGGTGCATTCCAGATCATAACAAATCCCTGCGTAAAATTTTTTCCTCATGTTGTCTCTGGTTCTTTTGCCAATTACCTTCAATCTGTGTCCTCTAGTTACCGACCTTGCTGCCACTGAAAACAGTTTCTCCTCATTTACTCTATCAAAACCCTTCATGATTTTGAACACATCTATCAAATCTCCCCTTAACCTTCTTTGCTCTAAGGAGAACAACCCCAGGTTGTCTAGTCTCTCTACTTGCCAAAGTCTTTCATCCCTGATACAATTTTAGTAAATCTTCTCTGCACCCTCTCTAAGGCCTTGACATCCTTCCTAAAATGTGGTGCCCAGAATTGGACACAATACTCCAGTTGGGGTCTAATCAGTGTTTTATAAAGGTTTAGCATAACTTCCCTGCTTTTGTACTCTATGCCTCTATTTATAAAGCCAAAGATCCTGTATGGCTTTTTAACAACTTTCTCAACTTGTCCTGCCACCTTCAAAGGCTCGTGTACGTACACCCCCAGGTCTCTCTGTTCCTGCATCCTCTTTAAAATTGTACTATTTCGTTTATATTGTCTCTCCTCATTCTTCCTACCAAAATGTATCAATTCACACTTCTCTGCATTAAATTTAATTCGCCATGTGTCTGCCCATTTCACCAGTCTGCGTGAAACTCCTCTTTTCCTTATTTTAACTAACTTATTAACTTGTTTATCTTATTATTAACTTGTTAATATGTTCGAGTATATCACAGATATACTCGAACATATTAACATCGAGCAGGAGGAGGTATTGGCGGTTTTAGCAGGCCTAAAAATGGATAAATCCCCAGGCCCGGACGAAATGTATCCCAGGCTACTGTGTGAGGCAAAGGAGGAGATTGCGGGGGCTCTAACACATATATTCAGAACCTCTCTAGCCACAGGGGATGTGCCAGAGGACTGGAGAACCGCTAATGTAGTACCATTATTCAAGAAGGGGAGTAGGGAAAAACCGGGGAACTACAGGCCAGTGAGCCTAACATCAGTGGTAGGAAAATTATTGGAAAAAATTCTGAAGGACAAAATTAGTCTCCACTTGGAGAAGCAAGGATTAATCAGGGATAGTCAACGTGGCTTTGTCAAGGGAAGATCATGTCTGACTAATTTGATTGAATTTTTTGAGGGGGTGACTAGGCGTGTGGATGAGGGTAACGCAGTGGATGTGGTATACATGGATTTCAGTAAGGCCTTCGATAAAGTCCCCCACAGGAGATTGGTCAAGAAGGTACGAGCCCATGGAATCCAGGGTGCCTTGGCACTTTGGATACAAAACTGGCTTAGTGGCAGAAGGCAGAGGGTGATGGTCGAAGGTTGTTTTTGTGACTGGAAGCCTGTGGCCAGTGGGGTACCACAGGGATCGGTGCTGGGTCCCTTGCTGTTTGTGGTCTACATTAATGACTTGGATATGAATGTAAAAGGTATGATCAGTAAGTTCGCTGATGATACAAAAATTGGTAGGGTGGTAAATAGCGAGGAGGATAGCCTCAGTCTGCAGGACGATATAGATGGGTTGGTCAGATGGGCGGAACAGTAGCAAATGGAATTTAACCCGGAAAAGTGCGAGGTGATGCACTTTGGAGGGACTAACAAGGCAAGGGAATACACAATGAATGGGAGGACCCTAGGCAAGACAGAGGGTCAAAGGGATCTTGGTGTGCAAGTTCACAGATCCCTGAAGGCGGCGGAACAGGTAGCTAAGGTGGTAAAGAAAGCATATGGGATACTTGCCTTTATTAGCCGAGGCATAGACTATAAGAGCAAGGAGGTTATGATGGAGTTGTATAGAACACTGGTTAGGCCACAGCTGGAGTACTGTGTGCAGTTCTGGTCGCCACACTACAGGAAGGATGTGATCGCTTTGGAGAGGGTGCAGAGGAGATTCACCAGGATGTTACCAGGGCTGGAGCGCTTCAGCTATGAAGAGAGACTGGGAAGATTGGGTTTGTTTTCCTTGGAGCAGAGGAGGCTGAGAGGGGACATGATTGAGGTGTACAAAATTATGAGGGGCACAGATAGGATGGATACTAAGGAGCTTTTTCCCTTCGTTGAGGGTTCTATAACAAGGGGACATAGATTCAAGGTAAAAGGCGGGAGGTTTAGAGGGGATTTGAGAAAGAACTTTTTCACCCAGAGGGTGGTTGGAGTCTGGAACTCACTGCCTGAAAGGGTTGTGGAGGCAGGAACCCTCACAACATTCAAGAAGCATTTGGATGAGCACTTGAAATGCCATAGCATACAAGGCTACGGACCAAATGCTGGAATATGGGATTAGAGGAGAAAGGGCTTGATGGCCGGCGCGGACACGATGGGCCGAAGGGCCTCTATCCGTGCTGTATAACTCTATGACTCTAAGATGGATTTTGGAGCATGCATTAGACTTCGATGGTGTTTTGAATGGAGGTAATGGAATAAAACATGCAAGAAAGAATAATGAATCTGCATTTATTTAACATCTTTCACATCCTCAGGACATCGCAAATGCTTCACAGCCAATCAATTATTTTTGAAGTGTAGCCACTTTTGTTTTATGGGCAAATGTGACAATTTATGCACAGCAAGGTCACACAAACAGCAGTTGAGATAAGGTTTTCATTGAGGAATGAATACTGGGCAGGACACCTCTGAGCTCTTCTTTGAATATCACCATAGGATCTTTTAAGATCATCTGAATAGGCAGCTCAGACAAGGCAGCACTCCTTCAGTACTGCACTTTAGTGTCAGCCTAGATTATGTGCTCAAGTCCTGGCTTGTACCCACGACCATAGCCAAGCTGACATTTGGAGCTGGAGATTGAGATTTTTCTCAACCTACTACAAATCAGGAATATTAATGCAAAGAATATTTCACACAGCTTGGAGCTAGCAGCACTTTCATGCAAAATTAACTTTTCCTGAGGAACATTTGTAGTAAATGCAGTAGCTTTGAATGAGCGGAAATAGCAAAATTTAATTTAACAGCAAAAATTTCCTGATTTATAGTATTTTGAGCTGTACTAGTAATTATTTCACTGAAAATTAAGTAATAGCGTATAGTTCATTGCCTTTGTGGGTTTCAAAAAGTGATAGTAATAATATAAAATGTAAGGCTTATAAAAATGGATATATTTCAGAATTCTACCACAAGGTGGAACTGAAATTCCATTTTTAGCACATAGTTTGACGAAATGTTAAGTTAATGGCCCAGAATTTGCTGGAGCGGGGCATGTTGCAGTGAGTTGGAATTTTTTCCTCACCCTTCAGGCTCCTTGAGTGTTACGCTGCAAATTGCTGGAATGTGAGTTGATACACTGCCTGTATGAGAAATCCAGGTATGTCTTCTTGGGTCTGTCCATCCTCTGACGTGGGTATGTACAGCTGGTGTTTTGATGGCACCTATGAAGCTGGGCTCTCCTGGTTTCCATACTCTCCTCCTCCATATTCCTGCCATCATCTTTCTCAAAATAGAAGAGCAAGAGAATTTCTGAAGGGAAATCCATAGCTTCTAAAAAAGAAATGCAACATTGTTAAAGTACTCACTGGAATCTTGCAAGTGAACTATACTGTTTAAGGTCAAAACAGGCTCAGTAATTCTCAGTCCATTTCAGTCTTTAAAAAGACCTACCTGTTCAGCAATGGCCTCAAATGTGCTTTCCCACCCTGGGACACTCCTGACAATGGCTCTCTGGTGCTGTTGTTTCCTGGGGACAGAACAACAAAAAGATACCAATGACAATTAAGCCATTCTCACCCACCAGCATTTACATGTGACGGTGTGGGCTCAAGGATATGCTGATAGGGTTAGATGAAGTAGGGAGGGAGGAGGCTCGTGTGGAGCATAAATGCCGACATGGACCTGTTGGGCTGAATGTTGGGCCAAATGGCCTGTTTCTGTGTTTTTCATTCTATGTAATTCTACGTAAGTTAGGCAGTTGCATTCACTGTTATGTAGGGTGGAGGAAAATTCTGATGGACATTTTTGGGGGGTGGGGTTTTGGTGAATTCCTCTCTGCTTCATTTTTTTTCTTCCTTTTCTTCTACCACCTTAAATCGGTGGTAATCAGAAGGAAAATCCAGGCCAGTATCTTTCATAAATACTCAGACGACTGCTATTAAAGCCTTGGGCTCCAACTTTCAACAGAGTTTTTTGTCTGGCTTTAAAGTGTTGGCCGATTGGATGGAGAGTGACATTAAACAGGGCTTAACTGCCCCCATTGTTACCTAAAGGATTGTTTGCACACAAACCATTGGACATACTGAGGGAGTGCGTAGCAACAGAGGCATGTTCAGAATAGGCATGGATGAAGCTGTTTTCTCTTAAGGCAAGACCCCTTCCAAGACATCCAGCCCTCCCACCCAAATGACAGAAGATGTGCCAGAAAACAAAAGGATCAGCCAGCCACTGCAGCGGCTTATGTGGCAGAAACTGTTGTAGGGCTATTTTAATCCTAAAGGACATCCTACAAGACCGAGCAGCCAGCCACCTCCTTACTTCCCATGCTGTGGAAACATTTAGGAGAAGTAGTAGGATAGGATTGTGAAAACCATACACCGTCAATAAGAGGAAGCACTGAGGTAAGATACGGTAAACGCATTTAGAAATACCACAAATAGGGAATAACTCGGTTGAATTTCATGTCAGCTTTGCCCGGAGAGTTTCTGATGATGCAGGATAATGTATCAGCATAGCAAAGGATGGGCTTCCATGGTAGATGCAGCAGGCAATAATGCTAAAGGTGTTTTGGGCCAGTTGATTGTGAACATGTTAAGAGGGTGAATGGGGGGAGGGCACTTAGCTGAATTATCTTGTATGAGCACATGTCGCAATAGTCTCAAGAAGCTCGACACCATCCAGGACAAAGCAGCCCACTTGATTGGCACCCCTTCCACCACCCTAAACATTCACTCCCTTCACCACCAGCGCACTGTGGCTGCAGTGTGTACCATCCATAGGATGCACTGCAGCAACACGCCAAGGCTTCTTCGACAGCACCTCCCAAATCCACGACCTCTACCACCTAGAAGGACAAGAGCAGCAGGCACATGGGAACAACACCACCTGCACGTTCCCCTCCAAGTCACACACCATCCCGACTTGGAAATATATTGCCGTTCCTTCATCGTCGCTGGGTCAAAATCCTGGAACTCCCTTCCTAACAGCACTGTGGGAGAACCTTCCCCACACGGACTGCAGTGGTTCAAGAAGGCGGCTCACCACCACCTTCTCAAGGGCAATTAGGGATGGGCAATAAATGCCGGCCTCGCCAGCGATGCCCACATCCCATGAACGAATAAAAAAAGTCTTCCTGGCTTCATAGGTTTTTCTGTAGCAACACCCTCTTGATCAGTGCCTGCAGCCTGCACTGACCTTGGTTGCAGTCGTGGTCTCCCCCTCATCTGTCTCTATTGCAGTTATGCAGCAGGCAACAGACAATGATTTTGGAAGCTCTGTTGGGGCTATATTGGAAGTTATCCCCTGATCTGTCAAAGCGAATTCAAGATGCCAGTGGTGTGCTCCATAATAATCCTGGTAGCTGTGTGGTCCCTGTTACTTCTGTATTCAGTTTCTTGTGTTTGGTTAGCCCAGGAATACCATTAGCCAGGGCTAAAAAGGGTAGCCTATGTCTCTTAGGAGCCATCCTTCGTTTTCAAAGAAGCCTGGCACAGAGGATTGCCTTGGAGAGAAAGCATTGTGAGTGCTGCCTACAAAGCAGGCAGTGATCTGCATGATCCAGTATCTCTGATCATTAACCAACTGCAAGTTGATGCAGTGGATCCCCTTTCTGTTCAACAGTGACTAGACTTAAAGATTAATTCATTGGCTGCGAAGCACTTTGGGACATTCTGAGGACATGAAAGTCACTTTATAAATGCAATATCTCTGATGTACATAAGGTTTCCATTAATGATCCATTGGCCTGTGGGGAATCCAGCTGTGTGGGGATATTGCGCAGCTCTGTCATGCTGCTGTTGCTATTCAGTGGTGAGTCTGCAGAATAATGCATCAATCACTTAGTTGATGCATCTATAAACAGCAAAATGGCTAATTCTGCAGATAATCCCTATGGTAGCCTGGAGCGAGGCAGGGGTATACAGTGGAGCGAGGTGACTTCACCTGCCACTGGCAGTGCCATTGCTATGGGGGAGGTTGTCTGTCAGTGTCCTAACAGCAGGGACATCTTTTCAACTACCTACATGCTAACTCGGGCATGTGGACCTCGTTGCTCTTTGGTTATTGGCAAGTAGGTGCGCCAGGCCCTATGATTACAATTGGTGACATAATGGCAGGCGATGGTCAGTCCAACGGTGGTGCCAGCTGATATCCTGACATGACTCCTTTCATCTTCTGCCATCTTAAGCATTAAGAACGGTTAGAGCATTTTAAAAGCCAACCATTACTGAAAAATGCTTCAAATAAAAATTACTCTGCCTTGTTAAAGAACTCTCTTAAAATGTTAGCATTAGATAAACCTAGACTTCTACCATATGACAATGTCGAACTATGTACCATTAAAATGCATGGTGCTTATTGGTCTCCTGGATACATTACCTAAATTTTCTGAGGCAATGTGATAATTTCTAGTTAGGTTCTGAGTATGATTGAATAGGTAATAATGGAACCAAGTGAAGAAAGTCTCACTGAGCTGGACAACAGGAGATACATTGGAAGGTGGTGTGGCCAATCGTGTTGAAAGCTGCAGAGAGGATGAAGAGGGATGGTGTACCATGGTGATGATTACAGAGAATGTCATTCATGACTTTTGTTAGGGCCATTTTGGGACCTATATACTTTTAACTGTTGGGTTTTGATACTGAGATGAAAGATGGTACAAGTGCTAATTAGTTAATTCAATATTGCTTCCCCAAAGACTGTAAGCAGTAAACAATTCCTCCACCTGTTTCAGTAATCAATAAATACCTTGCATGCATTGTGTTGGGACGTCTCTGGCCCTGGGCACTTAGCAGGGGTAGTCTATCCAGCCTTCACTTCTGGATGTGAACACATGGCATTAAAAACAGAGACAGAGACACAAGTAGGCAATCAGTCAGGTTTTGAAAACAGAAAGCTGCAAGGACAAGCTTTGGATAGGCTCAGAAGAAAAATACAGGAGTTTGCTTAAGATTTATTTTATTTAAGTGAAATAAAAATGACCCATTAATATGGAAACTCTTGGTTTAAGAAAATCATTTTTACAAGCTTTCCTGCTGAACACAGACTTCTGTTAAATGCAGATGGCATGACATTGAAAAGAGGACATCTACCATTGGGGATCATGCATGGTGGGAAACATTGTATAACATGGGACAGCATCCTTGGGCTGGAATTCTCAGCTTTTAATCCTTCCCCAATTTGTTCTTATTGTAATTGCTAACACAATGCTTTTGTGTAATATCCTCAATGTATAAAAAGCTGAATATGCAAATAGATGTATTGCACTACTGAGCCATGAGTTAAAGATGGGGTGGGAATGTGAGCCTAACGGGATATCCCTGTAGGTTTAATAGAAGGAAGACATAAGAAAAGCAATTTTACAGCCTTTCCTGCTGAACACAGCCTTCTGTTAAATGTTAACATCAACAGGCTTTTCGTAACCTTGTGTAGATAATGCACCCTTGAGTAATGCGACATCCTGTCTCCATTCTTATCTCATGTTTATAAGATGGGTTAAGGGAGGCAGTGACATCAGGTATTGTATGTTATCTGGAATACGCAGGAGTGAAGCAGATGGCCGCTAGCCTAGAGACAAAGAACGATTGACAGGGGTGAAGCTCAAGAATGCACACAGTCCAGTAGGGTGTTAATAACATATATAAGTTAGGAGGTAAAGTATACTTTTTAGAATATTCTTGGAGCGAGACTGGACTGTTCAAGTGTTACCACAAGGGCCTTCAAGAGTGATCGCCTCAGAACCTTGTTGGTGTTCAGCTTTGCTAGGTTGTATCTCAGTGTCTTATTTAGTATGTTATAATTGTAGTCTTGTATTTTAACATCTGTACTACTTGTAACTTCTTAATAAAACCTTTATGCTTTGAAACAAAACAACCCTCTAGTCTCTTTGTGCAAGGGACCCAACCTTTAACAGGTTGCTCACATTTGGCATGTTTGTTATTTTATATCATTACGTAAAGTCAAGTCATACTCATTAAACTGAGACTGATCATAACTATTGCTCTGTATGTTCACTTGCTGTGAAATAAAAAAGCTTAACACTTCACATCTGGCCTTATCTCATCAATTGTTTTCTTAGTCTAACTATGAAAAGATTGAAGAAACACATGTGCAAAAGATATGGGCCCGGAATTTTTTGAAGTGGCATAACCAGCCAGTTGCGTTGAAATTTATACTGATCTTCCTGTCAGCCAGTTATGTCAAAATTTCCTGCAAATCTCATCACCATATGCCGGAATGTAAAAACCAGCTCAAAATAGTGGAAATCAGCGTAAACAATCAGGGCCTGAGGAAATCATCTCCCTTCTTTGAATCCTGCATTATGCATGAAAATTAAAGTTTGAAGCCATTAAACCACCATTTATGCACATTAGGCACAAAGAATGCAATTGTGGAAGTTTTTCAAATTTTAATACAAATCATTTTGATGCTATAAAGACGCAGTCACAGATACAGAAAATACATTGTAGGTATCAGTGAGGAGAAATTTAAAAAATTGATTAAAACAATCACCATAAAACTCCAGAAATATGACTTTGCGTCCTCTTACAGCCCATTCAGAACTGGTGTAAATTCAGGAAATAAACATGTGCTGCACTTTAGCATGGAGTGGGGGGTGGAACTATGTTAATGAGCCACAAAGGACTTCAGTGGCATTTTCACAGAATCTGCGTAAAAGATTGAGGAAAACGCCCAAATTTCCTGGACCTTTTACACCAGGAATTGGCATTACACTGTTATTTCGCCATAAGTTTTCAGAACATTCCGGGCCATGATATCCAGTTCAGATCACAAGGGAATTTTATTGTTACATCCCTAGATTATGCTAAGATCCTGGGCAGTACGTACAACCCCTAAATGCAAGACCGCTCAAGGGAGTGACTAGTCCCACTGTACCTGAAAGAATAGCTAAGGCAGGACCCTAACCTTGTAACATCCCCTTTTAATTTTTACAAGCAGGATAAGTTTACGTAGAAGCAATAAGATACAGTAAATTATTGATGGTACAAAGGGTTTGAAAATAATAAAGATCAAATCAATCCAGAAGAGATTAAAATATCTTCTTCAAAACATATTTCTTGCACAGTTAAATAATCAACAAGACATTTGAAGAAACTGTATTTCACAGATCTCCTGACACGATGTTATGGGAAAGCTTTAGGCAGCCGCAGAGAATCCAGCTCTCAATTTAAACTCAATTGAAACAGAGTAAAAGGTATTGAAGAAAATCTGCAGTATATATACACCAGACAAAACTTCTCTGAACATTATCAAACATTAATTCATAAAGTTCAAAGTGCATCCTTTGTGTAGAATGACTTGATGAGACACCCATCACACCTTTGACCATGTGACAAAGTTTCTATATCCTGGCCAATTTGCAAATCAAAGAGTCTGCCTATGGCTTGCAGATAGCCTCCATCTTAGTTTAGTAAAGAAATATAAAATTCCATCAACTTCAATCATTCCTTCCCCCTCTGCTATTCTGCTGTAACCATTTAGACATCCTCTGGACCCATCCTCTGTTTCTATACTTGTTATATAATCACTCCTGCCACCACCCACCCCCCAACCTATCACCCTATTCCCTTTTGTTCTTATCCTGCCCCCTGCACTTGCTCATAAACTGTTAAATCTCTAACATCTTCCAGTTCTGATGAAGGGTCATCGACCTGAAATGTTAACTCTGTTTCTATCTCCACAGATGCTGCCTGACCTGCTGAGTGATTCCAGCATTTTCTGTTTTAATTTCAGATTTCCAGCATCCGCAGTCCTTTTGCTTTTTGTTAACTTCTGTCAGCTGTCGTTTTGAAAAAATACATGGATTTTATATATTTACAATCATAAAAAGAGACCCTCGCTATTGAAATCTTCCTGATTTGACCCAGGGCAAGTTGTACTTCCATCACAATTCAGTTGCTTGTCTTCAGACTGCTTTTATTTGATTTCCAGAACTCTTTAATGACAAAATAGTAGTAGATGGCATCCAGGAAACAGTTTACATTTGCTAAACACAGGCAGATTTGGAGAAAGTTGCGCAGAGGCACCAGGTAACTCTCTGATATCCAGCAACTGCGTGCTAAAAAGTACATCAGAATCCCCACATGATAAGGTGTGAAACAAACAAGGAAAGTTAACAGATTTGAAAGGACGATCTTTACAGACTTGCTGTTGGATCTGTTCTCCAATTTCACGGCGCCGCTTCTCCGCAGAGTTCTGATCATCTGGATGGAGCAGAACATCATGGTGACAGCGGTGACTAGAAATATGGTTTGGAGGAATGCAATAATACTCACTTTCCAAACAGACACGGAATGGTTGAAGAAACAGGTTTTCGAGTTCCATTGAGAATAAATGCAGGTGCTGCAAGACCAGACAGCAATCCAAACTACGGCGCAGGCGATCATGGTTTTTTGGGGGGATCTGAAGGTTCTGGCCAGAAAGGGGTGGTTTATGGCGATATAGCGATCCAGGCAGATCAACGTTATGATCAGGATACTTGCATAGGTATTCACATAGTACAGAGATTCCAAGAAGTTGCAGAATCCCGAACCCAGAGACCATGTCCCACCGACCTGATAGGCGTAGATTTTGAAAGGCAGGGAGAAAAGCAGCAATATGTCTGAAACGATCAGGTTGGTCATGTAGATCGTAGACTCCGTCCACTTTTTAAATTTGAAGCACAGGACCCACAGTGCAACTACGTTGAGAACCAACCCCAGAATAAAGGTCGGCGGAGAGAGGATTAACTGAAATCGCTTCACAGAATCGTCCACTGTGGCTGTTGACATGTTGCTCGCTGTACAGTTCATCGCTGAAAGAAACAGAATGAAAATGTGAATTGTTATCAAGACAAAGGAACTTTCAAATCTCGCTCATTTGAAATCATGCTCATTTTGTGTTTTAAAAAAATGTGTGATTTGACGTCTGTCGCCCTCCAAAGTAATCCCAGCTCTTTTGTTTAAATCTGCCTGACACTTTGCGATCACAAATCTCACACAAAGTTGTTGCTAGCCATTAAGTCAATTTTCCGGTTGCCTATTTTGCTTGCTTTTAATTCTTCCCCCGTAATTCCTGCTCTATAAATATGCCTGTTTTGCATTGCATTTTGAATCTCTTCAGGCCACACTACCATAGAATTATAGGATGATACAGCACAGGAGACCATTCGGTCCATCGTGTCTGTGCCGGTTTTTTGAACCAGCCATCCAATCTGTCTCAATTCCCTGCCTTTCCCCCTTCATGCAAGGACATACAATCGATCTATTAAAATATTGCAGAAAAAAACGTACCACCTGCTCAGGTTTGATTCGTTTTTGCTGTGTGATTGGAATTGAGGTACGAGCTACACACTTCCCGTTCAGTGATGTTCTAGGCCAAATAGAATCTTCCGCTTTCTTTCAGATTTTTGGCAGATCACAATAGAAATTAGTCACTAATTTATTTTTAAACAAAATCATCAGCAACTTTCAGCAGAATGTTTGTTCAGCAAACTGGTTGTTCAAACTTTCAAGGGGCCCAAATGCTCTCTCCTGAATTAACAGAGATTTTACTGAAAAATAATGGCATGTGAACAACGCACACCATTTTTAATGTGCAAATCGGTCAGCGAGAAAGAAATAACCAGTGAATTGCCACAAGTTGCTCTGCCCTTAGCTTCACAGAAGTAGCATTTCGCACTTAACCTCCCCGTGAGTTTCATGAAGTTGCTGCATTTGCACATTAATCGCTCATTAAACTCGCCACAGAAAATTAAGTCTAGAAATTAACAGGATGGGTACCCTTTTAACGAGTGCCAATCAACCTCTCTTGTCCAGAAAGGGAAAAATAATAAGGGTGGAGTCTCATTCCTTCAGGTAAAAATGTGCAGGGCTACAGAGAAAGGGCCGGGGAGTGGGACTAGTTGGATTGCTCTTGCAGAGAGCCGGCACGGGCTCAATGGGCCAAATGGCCTCCTTCTGTGATGTAACGATTTTATGAATGTAGGTTGTGAATTGTTGTTGGAGATTTTAAAAATGTTAAATTGAAAAATTTTTTCTTACTTTTCCTTTCTGTCCCTTTTTAATCTCTCTTAATCCAGTCTTTCTTTCCCTCTCTTTATTTTTCTTTCTGTACCTGATTTGACATTGAATTCACCCACTCTAATTTACCCTCCTTCTCAGTCCTTCCTCTGTTTATTTTGCAATCCTTTAATCTCATTGGTTAAGGAGATATACTGTTGGTCCAGTTGTTCACCAAGGTCCCAGATGACCCATTGCCCTCACTGCCCCGTTATCAGCTCACACTTCCTGCAACTTTGTGGGCAAAATTTTTTAAAACTCCTGCTCCAGCAAAATCCGGCCCATTAATTTGCTTTCAAAGGTAATGAATTGTACCTCAGAAGTATGAGATTTTGTATCCTGTTGGAGCTCCTGGCCCATAATTTGCTGTCAAAATAATGGCGAGGCTATTGGCTCATGCCGTTATTTATGTGCAAATGCTACAGCAACTTAAGGCGAGGGGCAGAGGGTGGTGGGTGTATGGAATTCGCTGCCCGAATTGGTGGTAGAGGCAAGGACCCTGAACTCTTTTAAAAAGTACCTGGACCTGCACCTAAAGTGCTGTAAGCTGCAGGGCTACGAACCGGGTGCTGGAAGGTGGGGTTAGAATGGGCACCTGGTTGTCCTTCGAGCCGGCGCGGACACGATGGGCTGAATGGCCCCCTTCTGTGCTGGATGTTTTCTATGGTTCTAACCGTTCACCACTACTCTCTGGTTTCCTGTCACTTAGCCAATTCTGTATCCATGTTGTTACTGCCCCCTTTATTCCATGGGCCGCAATCTTGATAAGCCTACCATGTGGCATTTTATCAAACACCTTTTGAAAGTCCATATACACCACATCAACTCCATTGCCCTCATCTACGCTCTCTGTTACTTCATCAAAAAACACAATCAAGCTAGTTAAACACGATTTTCCTTTAACAAATCCGTGCTGGCTTTCTCTAATCAATCCACACTTGTCCAAGTGACTTAATTCTGTCCTGGATTATCGTTTCTAAAAGTTTCCCCACCACTGAGGTTAAACTGACTGGCCTTGCTGCTGGGTTTATCCTTACACCTTTTTTTGAACAAGGGTGTAACATTTGCAATTCTCCAGTCCTCTGGCACCACCCCTGTATCTGTGGATGTTTAGAAGATTATGGCCAGTACCTCCGCAATTTCCACCCTTACTTCTCTCAGCAACCTAGGACGCATCCCATCCGGACAGGGTGACTTATCTACTTTAAGTACAGCTAGCCTTTCCTGTACCTCTTCTTTAACAATTTTTAGCCCATCCACTATTTCAAATATATCTTCCTTTACTGAGACTCTAGCAGCATCTTCTTCCTTGGCAAAGACAGATGCAAAGTACTCATTTAGTACCTCAGCCATGCACTCCGCCTCCTTGAGTAGATCTTATTTATGGTCCCTAATCGGCTCCACCCCTCCTCTTACTACCCATTTACTGTCTACATGCCTGTAAAAGACTTTTGCTTTCCCTTTTATGTTGGCCGCCAGTCTATTCTCATATTCTCTTTGCCTCTCATTTCCTTTTTCACTTCCCCTCTGAACTTTTTATATTCTGCCTGGTTCTCACTTGTGTTATTGACCTGACATCTGTCATACGCCCCTTTTTTCTGTTTCATCTTACTCACTATCTCTTTTGTAATCCAGGGAGCTCTGGCTTTAGTTGCCCTACCTTTCTGCCTCGTGGGAATGTGCCTAGACTGTACTCACACCATCTCCTCCTTAAAGGCTGCCCACTGTTCAATTACAGTTTTGCCTACCAATCTTTGATTTGTCCCATCACACTTGTGCTGGCCCGTTGCCCTTACTTCTATCATGTTTCAGAATTTTTGACCATTTTTCCAGAGAAAGGATTTGAAAAAAAAGTTAATTTTAAATCTTCGAGTTTTGAAACAAATTGTATACACGCATTTAAAAAAAGCACGGAGATGAAAGGTGATTAAAGGCTAATGAGTTAAGCTTTGACATTGTTTCCCTAAAGCTTGTAAAGTGTAAGCAATCTATTAGCCTGTCCCATTAATTGATAAACACCTCACACCCATTGCATTGCAAAGTCCCTGGATCTGGCAGGCCTTCTCTTTTGGCTGTGAACACAGGATGATAAAACAAGGACAGAGACACAGGCAGATTTTGAAAACAGAAAGCTGCAAGTTCAAGCTTTGGTGAAGCTTGTGAGAATGCAGGTGGTTAGTTAGGACTTATTTTGTTTATGTCAAATAAGCCGACTCACTGATGTGGGAAAACAGCATTCCTGTCTGGGAAGAAGTCTCAACAAACTCCAAAAAAAAATTTTAAATTATTTTTTTCTTTTTTTCCCTCTCTATTCGGCTTTTCTTTTCATCTCTCTATTTCTCTTTCCATACCTGATTTGACATCGAGTTCACTCATTCTAATTTACACTTCCTTCTCAGTCCTTGCGCTGTTAATTTCACAATCCTTCAATCCGATTGGTTAAGGAGATACACAGTTGCTGTGGGAAAGCATGGCATTTTCATTATTCAGTGGCAGAAGGGTCAGTAACCAAACGATGCAGATTTAAGGTGACTGGTAAAAGAACCAGAGGAACCTTTTTTTAAAAAAACACAGCAAGTTATGATCTGGAATGCACTGCCTGAAAGAATGGTGGAAGCAGATTCAATATTAACTTTCAAAAGGGAATTGGATAAATACTTGAAGGGAAAAAAAATTACAGGGTTATGGGGAAAGAGCAGGGGAGTGGGACAAATTGGATAGTTTTTTCAAAGGAGCCGGCACAGGCACAATGGGCTGAATGGCCTCCTCCTGTGCTGTACCGTACTATGATACAACACGTACACCTGTGAAAGACACAAATGGATTACGCTGTTATATAGTTAGCTAATGGGTAGTGTGGGCAACCCCTAAACTCAGACTGGTTATGGAACTGACTAGCAGTGCTGTACTGAGAATGTTTAAAGCCAGGCCCTAAACTTGTAACAACCCTATTGTTTTTCTTTTCCAAATATTTATCCACTTACTTTTTAAAAGCTATTCTGGATAGTGTTTCCATCATTGTTTCTGGTAGGGCAGTCCATGTCCTAACAACCTCTTGCAATTAAAATAAAATCTACCTTTGCCTTCCATTCTTTTGGTAATGATTTTAAACTTTATTCCTTCTGGTAACTGACTCACTGGTCAATGGAAATAATTTTTCCCTATTTACCTTAGCAAAATCCTTCATAATTTTGAACACACACACACCACACACAGTACAGCAATTATCCAAGTGTGGTTTTGCATTTTTGTTTCAATTGCACTCATGCATTTCACTATTATGGTTGGCTACTACTTGTTAATGTTTAACTTAATGTGAAGTGGTCTTCCATGGAACATCTGTGATGAAGACAAGGTGTTGTAGTTAGCATTGCTACTGTGTCATTGAATAATAATTTAAGTACAAAGACAATGTTTGTGGCATTTGTTTAAGGAAATAATCTTTAAAAACATGATTGAAACATATCACTTCCCTATTGCTAATTGTTAGACTCTTCAGTTGTGTGAATTCTGTAAATGATCTGAAACTACTTTCTTTAGGTTCTCCCTTTCTATTGAAGGCAAGAAATCAACAAATCTTGTAGCCTGCTATGAAGCAAACCAGTTTAAGTCACTTTAGTAATCTACCAGTACAATTGTATAAGGACAATCAGCTAGGTGAAATTCAAAACATCTCACTTACACTTTTGCCCCATCAGCTAATACGGTTTTTCCCCAGTCAGGCAAATTACCTGGTAACACTCACTGGCTAGGTTCACAAGAATAGTGCATTTGGTAGGTTACAGAAGACAACCAGTGCATGTGGAACTGTACCCCAGCAAGAGTCAATGTTTTTCAAAAGAGGAAAATAAAAAGTTAACCAAAATTAATTTACTTCTTAATTATATGAAATAACCCCCATGAACATTAGGAAACTTCCCTGGAAGTGTACAGTATCCATCACTAACCTCCCACCCAACACTGATGTAGCCACATATTTATATTGCTGCCTTCCTATTTTCTCAGAGTTAGAGATGCCCTTCAGTATTTAAGTACTCTGGAAGTAATTGAGAAGGCAATTCCTTCTCAATTGCACTAATTATAAAGGAACTGAGAACTAGATTTTTTTTATTGCTGATGAAGTCACTACACAAAAAGAATCTTAGAATAACTCACAGCTGGATTCAGTTCATTTATTTTCTATCCAACTTCCTCACACTCTTATACTGTTTTAAAAAAATTAATGAAATCAAGAAAAAGCAAAACCCCAGACTTTTATATTTCAAGTCCTGATTTAAGATTCATTTCAGGTGTTGTTTTCAAGCAGGAAACACATTTCACCAGCCACCAATTAATGTAAAAAAAAACACAACTTTAACCCTTTAACCACCAATTCGCCACAGTATTAAAAAATCAAATTCTAACAATACCAATGCCAGTTTTGTTGATTTTAAGCAAGAAGTTATTCTCAAAGTCCACAGTACTCATACCCCTCATTTAACCATACACATCTACAGCTTTTACCATAAAATAAATGAAACTCTCTTGTCTCCTCTAGAATTAATTGGCCCTGATATTCCTCTAATGGCTACCCAAAGTGCATCTATTTTTTGGGGACAAAGCATAGGGAACCGTTATGCTGACTCTCTGCCACCACTGCACTCCCTTAATGCTTCCTCTTGCATTGCATTGTTGTTACATTTGGTGCAGCTCAAAGAGGCATTACCATGGAAATGAAATGTAAATGTGGTCCAATGACATCATAAATCCTGTCGAAGAAAGAAAGAAGGAAAGACTCACATTTATATAGTGCCTTTCGCACCTTCAGGATGTCCCAAAGTGCTTTCCAGCCAATTAAGTACTTTTGAAGTGTAGTCACTGTTGTAATGTAGGAAACACCGCATCCAATTTGCTCATACCAAGATCCCACAAACAGCAGAGTGATAATGACCAGATAATCTGTTTTAGTGAAGTTCATTGAGGGATATATATTGGCCAGGTCACCTGGGAGAACTGCCCTGCTCTTCTTCAAAATAGCGCCATGGGATCTCTTATGTCCACCTGAGAGGGTAGACGGGGCTGCGATTTTAACGTCTCATCTGAAAGACAGTACCTCCGACAGTGCAGTACTCCCTCCCTACTGCACTGTAGTCTGCCTAGGTTTTGTGCTTAAGTACATGGAGTGAGACTTTAACCCACAATCTTCTGACCCAAAGATGAGAGTGCTACCACTGAGAAACAGCTGTCACTGAAACAACCCAAACATGGTATGTTCAACAGCAGACTTTGAAGGAAAAACATATAAAACAGCACATTCTGCAATAGTTTTCAGGAGAACCACAAGATGGCGTAGGAGAGGAACTTTTTTATTCTCCCAAGACTTAATCTAAGTTCCTTAAATTAATTTAGCAGGGGGATGCGCACCAGATGTAGCAATGGAAAGGAGAAACAAGGGGCACAAAGGATCGGGAGAGAAAGATAGCACTAGAGCAAGTGGGATCAGACTAAGAGAGAGTAAAAGAAAGTCTAAGACTGGTTTGCAGTGCATGTGTGTAAATGCACGAAGCGTGGTAAACAAGGTTGGTGAGCCACAGGCGCAAATAGCCACATGGGAATGTGATGTTGTGGCGATAACGGAGATCTGTCTCAAAAAAGGGCAGGATTGGGTACTAAATATTCCTGGATACAAGGTGTTCAGGAAAGATAGGGAAGGAAAGAAAGGGGGGGGTGGGGGTGGCAGTATTGATTAAGGAGAATATTGCAGTATTGGAAAGAGAGGATGTCCTGGAGGGGGCAAGGACAGAATCTATTAGATTAGACTTATGAAACAGTAGAGGTGCCATTACCCTACTGGGTGTATTCTATAGGCCACCAACTAGAATCATATAGAGGAACAAATTTCCAGGGAAATTACAGAGAGGTGCAAAAGCTATAGTGTAGTGATAATAGGGGACTTCAACTATTATAGACTGGTATAATAATAATATAAGGGGCAAAGAGGGGGAGGAATTTTTGAAATGTGTTCAGGAGAACTTTCTTGACAGGTATGTTTCTGGCCCAATGAGGAACGAGGCATTGCTGGATTTAGTTCTAGGGAATGAGTTGGGCCAAGTGGAGCAAGTGTCAGTGGGGAGCATTTAGGGAACAGCGATCATAGTATCATAAGGTTTAGAATAGCTATGGAAAAGGACACAGACTACTCGGAAAGTAAAAATATTCAATTGGAGGAGGACCAATTTCACTGGGATGAGAACAGATCTGGCCTGGGTAAATTGGAATCAAAGATTGTCAGGCAAAACTGTAATTGAACAATGGGCGGCCTTTAAAGAGGAGATGGTTCAGGTACAGTCCCATGAGGCAGAAAGGTAGGGCAACTAAAGCCAGAGCTCCCTGGATGACAAAAGAGATAGAGAGAAAGATGAAGCAGAAAAAAGGTGCATATGACAGATGTCAGGCTGATAATACAACTGAGAACCAGGATGAATATAAAAAGTTCAGAGGGGAAGTGAAAAAGGAAATAAGAGGGGCAAAAAGAGAGTTTGAGAGTAGACTGGCGGCCAACATAAAAGAGAATCCAAAAGTCTTCTACAGACATGTTAACAGTAAATGGGTAGTAAGAGGAGGGGTGGGGCCGATTAGTGACCATAAAGGAGATCTACGCATGGAGGCAGTGGGCATATCGAGGTACTAAATGAGTACTTTGTGTCTGTCTTTATCAAGGAAGAAGATGCTGCCAGAGTCTCAGTAAAGGAAGATATAGTTAAGATGTTGGATGGGCTAAAAATTGATAAAGAGGTACAGGAAAGGCCAGCTGTACTTAAAGTAGATAAGTCACCATGTCCGGATGGGATGCATCCTAGGTTGCTGAGGTAAGTAAGGGTGGAATTGCAGAGGTACTGGCCATAATCTTCCAAACATCCTTAGATACGGGGGTGGTGCCAGAGGACTGGAGAATTGCAAATGTTACACCCATGTTCAATAAAAGGGAATAGGATAAACCCAGCAGCTATAGGGAAGTCAGTTTAACCTCGGTGGTGAGGAAACTTTTAGAAATGATAATCTGGGACAGAATTAACAGTCACTTGGATGAGTGTGGATTAATTAGGGAAAGCCAGCACGGATTTGTTAAAGGCAAATTATGTTTAACTAGCCTGATAGAGTTTTTTGATGAGGTAACAGAGACGATAGAAGATGGCAATGCAGTTGATGTGGTGTATATGGACTTTCAAAAGGCATTTGATAAAATACCGCATAGTAGGCTTGTCATCAATGGAATAAAGGGGGCAGTAGCAACATGGTTACAGAATTGGCTAAGTGATGGGAAACAGAGAGTAGTGGTGAATGGTTATTTTTCAGACTGGAGGGAGGTGCACAGTGGTGTTCCCCAGGGGTCGGTGCTGGGACCACTGCTATTCTTAATATATATTAATGACTTGGACTTGGGTGTACAGGGCACAATTTCAAAATTTGCAGATGACACAAAACTTGGAAAGGTAGTGAACAGTGAGGAGGATAGTGATAGACTTCAAGAGTATATAGACAGGCTGGTGGCATGGGTGGACACGTGGCAGATGAAATTTAACGCAGAAAAATGCGAAGTAATACATTTTGGTAGGAAGAACAAGGAGAGGCAATATAAACTAGAGGGCACAATTCTAAAAGGAGTACAGGAACAGAAAGATCTGAGGGTATATGTGTACAAATCATTAAAGGTGGCAGGGCAGGTTGAGAAGGCAGTTAAAAATGCATACGGGATCCTGGGCTTTATAAATAGAGGCATAGAGTACAAAAGTAAGGACGTCATGATGAACCTTTATAAAGCACTGGTTCGGCCACAACAGGGGTATTGTGTCCAGTTATGGGCACCGCACTTTAGGATGTGAAGGCCTTAGAAAGGGTACACAAGAGATTTACTAGAATGATTCCAGAGATGAGGGACTTTAGTAACATGGATAGACTGGAGAAGCTAGGGTTGTTCTCCTTGGAACAGAGAAGGTTGTGAGGAGATTTGATAGAGGTATTCAAAATCATGAAGGGTCTAGACAGAGGAGATAGAGAGAAACTGTTCCCATTGGTGGAAGGGTCAAGAACCAGAGGGCATAGATTTAAGGTGATTGGCAAAAGAACCAAAGGTGACATGAGGAAAAACTTTTTTACAGCGAGTGGTTAGGATCGGGAATGCACCGCCCGAGGGGGTAATGGAGGCAGATTCAATCATGGCCTTCAACAGGGAACTAGATAAGTACTTGAAAGTCAAAAATTTGCAGGGCTACGGGGAGGGAGTGGGACTAGTTTGATTGCTATTGCATAGAGCTGGCGCGGGCTAGATGGGCCGAATGGCCTCCCTCTATGCTGTAAGCTTTCTATGATTCTATGATTCTAATCAATCCTTCGGTCTTGAGTTGTACTCGCTATAAGAAGGGTTGTGTGAGAAGCTACTACTTTCTTTCTGGTAAAAACTGTCATGTCTGTATCTCAAATTAATTTATTTAAAGTTAGAAAATAACTACAATGTCTTGCTTGACCCTTGACCTTTTGTTTCTGAGCAAGAGAGAGTAGAAATCCTACAGCTCTGAAAATGTTATTCTTTTAAAAGCTGGGCCCTGGAGATTTGTATTACTGGCCTTATCAGCTATAGATAGATGCAGCCTCAGCCTCTGTTAATGTACTTCCTCTTCCACTTTCCCTGGATCCTACTCATCTGTGCTCTGTGGATCATCCAGTGTTTTCCCCACCAGCTAATTTTTTACATCCTCAGGGTGGATACCTCTCTTCTGCTGCTTGCGAAATAAGGATTGAAGGATGAGGTGCTAGGTGAGGTGCTGAAAGGTTGTCCCCTGGCAGCTTCTGGTGCCATAACTGTGGAAACAGAAAGAAGAAACTGGCAAGGGAATCCTTTCAGAATATCTTGCTGATAAAGCTGCCTTTGCCAAGAAGCTGGTATGGTTGGGCTGATGTATGGCAGATTGGGCGTCACTGCCTATGGGAGTATCTAGGATGGAGTGTGAAAGAAGGAGCAGTGTGGTACAGACCCTGAGCTGGGGCCATCTTCCTGGTTTCCCATTTCCTGCCTCCTCCTGCAAATCCCACCCCTGGATCTGCAGGTCATGCTCCTCGAAGAGCGTCAGATCATGAATTGTTGCTCGCCCCCTCCAATAGCAGACAGCTGCCTTCTGTTGTTCACTGCTTTCTCCTATAAAAGAAAAAGGGATAGATATTTGCAAAAACTCTACCCTGCCCCAAGTGTAAAGGTGCATTCCACAGAGTAAGATTATACCGTCACCTGTTGAATCAGTATCGAACATATAGTTTGTGTAATTCACCTTTAGATTAATCAAACATATATCTGATGATTGTTCACCAATGTATTGCTGTAATCGCACATGTACCTTTACTCATTGTACCACATGTATTTGTGATATGTACCTTTTGCTATTCTTATATGAGCACCTTTCTCTCTTCGGTACTAATTAAACAAGTTTATAGTAATCAACTACATAACTCAGAATCTGTCAAGCTTTACAAAAACCCTTAAAAATCCCTTAATAAAACTAATGAAAATATGAAATTGCCAGCACAACACACAAGCCGTAACCATAGCTACATTAACAAGTTACTCAGTCATGCCCACGAGATAAGAACCTAATTGTCCAAATGAGACTGGAGTTGTGGAGTTACCAGCCTGGGACCCAGACAGGAGTATAAGATAATAGACCTAGAAGTTGCTAAAAGTGGCCTTGAGAGAAACACAACAGGATAAAATGAGGGGCCAGTCCCGTGGGAATGGTAGCAACTGGTAATTGGTCAATCAGAGGGGTATGGCATTTGGGGGAACTACTCCATGACCCCCTGTCCATCAAAGAAAGAGATAAGGAGTCGGCCGACTCTTCTTCCTTTGAAAGATACTCGACACCCAATTGGCCGCCATGCCTTTTGGCAAGATCTCCAAAGGGTCAAACACCTGTGTCAATTATAGCACCTGTAACTACCCTCAAAAGTGGCTTAAAAGAGAAACCGCATATGAGAGTCAGGTTGTAGAGAACACGGATGGGAGTAAGGGCTTGACCCTGGAGTGAAACCAGGCATTCCTGAGGTGAAGAAGATCCGGATCCACAATAGTCAGAGGCCTATGAGTCAGAGACCTTCAAAGGGAACCTTGTCCCGAAGGGACAGGAAGAGAGGAAACCCCAGGCGGGGTAAGGCCAAGAGCCTACAATGGTATTGGCAGAAGTGACCCCAAGCGGGGTGACTGTCAAGACTCCTATACAAAGTGGGCACGACCTCTACCTGGAGCGGGATGGGTGATATAGCTCTTGTTCTGCACTGTTGACTACTGCTTAAGTGCGCGTGGTGCTGAACCTTGTGTGAAACTTAATAAAACTCCTCTGTACCATAATGGGGTCACGTCGATCATTGGCAAGAAGGTTAGAGTTACCCCACAGTAGGGATTGTGAAGACAGAAAGATGCAGCATGCAGATGAAGGCTGGACAGAGTTATTAGCAGATTGTCCTGGGGTGGGCATCCTTGTGCAGAAGGATCTGAGACTTGGCAGGGGAGTGGTGGCACATGCACAGTGGAGTTTCATGGACACTCATGGAAAGGTACAGAGAAAGGACAGGAATGAATGAGTAAGTGGTATAACATGATGCCAGTACCACGGGAAAAATAAGAGTTGCATTAGCCTACATACCTTGTCCCTCCTGCTGATGTCGGGGAATTTTTTATAGCATTGGAACCACATCCCCTGGACTGTGCTGGAGGCATTTACTTTATGTGTCACCTCCAGCCAAGCTGTTCATCCCATTGTTTGGGTGATCTTGCAGCCTGCCGGGGAAGAGAAGTTCCCTTCTCTGCTCCACTTCCTGATGTGGAGATGCCGGTGATGGACTGGGGTTGACAATTGTAAACAATTTTACAACACCAAGTTATAGTCCAGCAATTTTATTTTAAATTCACAAGCTTTCGGAGGCTACCTCCTTCCTCAGGTGAACGATGTGGAACTTCCTGAAGCAACAGCCCAACAGCATCTTCGTCTAAGCAGGGAGCCCTGCTTCTTCGCCCAGAGCTGCTTGGTATCCTTTTGTCTGATGTAACACTTTCAATTTCCAGGCAGCCCTGACAAAGTTCAGGCAAAAAATTGGAAATCAGCGGTTCAGGAAACACAAAAGCAACAAATCAAATGTTCAGACAGCACAAAACCCAAGCAACAAATCACACAGAAAAAAAGCTCAAGCTGACAGACACCAAGGCAGTGCACATTTAAGCTGTTGCAGGCCTTTAAGAGTTGTAAGCAATGCTTCAGCCATGTTTGAGTGCACATTCTTGGATGCAGCAAATATAACTGCAGCTCCCTGCACTACAAAAAAAGTACAAATTCTGCTGATACTGCATCTGCATGTATAGTGAACACCAGCATAATTCACATCCTCCTGGGTAAAGAGCACTTTGATGTAGTTACCACAGTAAAGGTGTTTAACACCATCCTGAATAAACAGTACCACCACCAGTAAATACAACAAATGATTTGAATTGAGCAGTTGACATCAGCTGCTGTGGTAGAACCTCTTTTACTGAACTGCTGGCTGTTTCGTTGAAATAAGTTTAGGTTGTATTTTAAATTCAATGATAACCCATTGACCTACCTCAACTAATTACAAAGATGGGTTTCATGAAAATGCAAAACAATTGGCATCTCATGCTGTACTCCCCTATGCTTTGTATGGAGGCTGAGGGTCGTACCAGTTTTTTTAATACATTCAAAGATGCAGCTAAATTTGTCTATAAACCAGGAGAGAGTCAAGCTAACAGCAGGTCTATGAGCAATCATAAGCTTAGAGCCAAAGGACTATACGCAGACAAATTCAGATCATCCTGAATAAGATTGCATGGTGATTTTTTTTCTGTTCAGGCTACAGCTAATCTGGTTATATCAGAATGTGTAGGTTTAGAACTGACCATTGCGATCATTCTGGTCAGTACCAATGTTTGAAAAAGACAATAGAGTACTCTATCTATCATACTGCTCATCTTATACTGAATATATCTGCTATAAAAGCATTAACTTGATTTAACCAAACCGGTGATGCTCTTTTTAGCTGAAGCCTTTTAAAGGGTTGATTCAGCTCTCCCCAAGTGAACTGTAAATGAAAGGCTCTTACCCTAGTTTTATCTAAAATCACCAGGCCTATTATTAAGAAAGGTTTTCTTGTATGGAACGATCATTCTTATGTGATTTGGAACTGAGGTGAAGAAGTAGGGATTTAGTTTTCAAGTAGTTTTTTAAAAAATTGAACATTATAAGCATTTGATTTAGCTTAGTTTGCTGCTGGATTAGTGGAGACTTCCTAAGCCCACAAAGGGACGCCAAACTCATGCCTTATTGTATGAGATCCAGGATCTTGTGAATAAAGTTTCATTTTATGTGATGCAATGCTTCATAATCACGGCTTATCATCTACTTCGTTTTAAATGTACCAGTTCAATTTTTAAATGGAATAAATTCTTTTTATTTCCCCAATAATTCAGAACTGAAATAGTCAATTTTTAATAGGGAAATAGGGTAATACACATGGGCATACATACATTCATTCAGATATATTATTCTATATATATATGATTTTATGATTATAAAAATGATATAACGGCATGCATGTCCTTTCCATCTGATGTTGCATTTCATGTGTCATACTTCGATTTCCTTAAATTAAAAAAAATCACAATTCTGTAATCATGACAAATCAGAAAAGAAAAACTGATTAAATCAAATCATTCAAAATCTTTTTCCAAAAGCCCTTCATCCTCTATTTTCTTCTCACAAACTCAAAAATTTCAGGAATACAAATAAACTTTATAACCTAATAAAATCAAAGCAGCATAATAATATTAAAATCAAAACAGAAAATGCTGCAAATACTCAGCAAGTCAGGCAGCATCTGTGGAGAAACAGAGTTAATGGGCTCGATTTTACCAGGAGTGCGGGTTCTCGGCGGGTGGGCCAGCGGGCGCGTTCAAAACGCGCCGGGTGAAATTAGTGGGTTTCCCGCGCGATCGTAGCAGGCAACCCACTAATTGGAGCCACTTACCTGCTCCTCCGGGTTCCGCGCTGCTGATCTGCGCGTCGGGCGGGCTGCGCATGCGCAGTAAGATCTCTCAGCTGGAGGCGCTCTATTTAAAGGGGCAGTCCTCCACTGACAGATGCTGCCACAAGCAGCAAAAATTACAGCATGGAGCAGCCCAGGGGGAAGGCTGCTCCCAGTTTTATGATGCCTCACCCCAGGTATCATTAGATGGGGTGAGGAGGAGGGGGAGGACAGAGATCTTCCACCCGGCGGGCGGGAGGAAGCGGCCTGCCTCTGCCACCAAGAAGGCCTGGCTCGAGGTGGCAGAGGAGGTCACCTGCACCACCAACATATCGCCCACCTGCATACAGTGCAGGAGGCGCACCAATGACCTCAGTAGGTCAGCCACAGTGAGAACACGTAGTCTTTCCCCTACACTCCGTCTGCCACAATACTGCCCCCACCCCACATCTCCTTCGGCACTGCCAACACTACTCTGTCACATCACCCCTCATACCCACTCAAACCACATCCTCATCTTACCTGCACCTACTCACCTCGCGAGTACTCACCCCGCCACTACCACTCAACCCAATCCTCATACAATCTCATGGCTCTATCCCATACTCACCCTCTCGTGCATCTCTCTCACGGCCAGCCTCACTCAACCTGCCACCACCTGTGCTGCAGCCACTGGGCATGCATCACATATGTGCAGTAGGCAGCGTAAGGCAAACGTGTCGTGAGCATGAAGGGGATACACAAGGGTGTTTGAGGGTTTGTCATGGGTGTTACCTATATTGAATATCAGAACAGCTCACAGCACACATTATATTGGCACCACGACTGCCATGTCTTCGCGAATCCTGTCTGTTTTGTGCAATAATGCTCGCTCCTGGGTATCACTATGAGGACCCACCACTGATGCCACCCATTGTCACTGCAGAGTGGGTGTGGGTGTATTTGCAGTGCTCTTCTGCGCAGACGACTAAGAGACATTGGCGATGTCCCCGGTTGCACCCTGGAAGGCTGCGGAGGAGAAGTTCGGGAGGGCAGTGGTGACTGTGACAGCGACAGGTAGGAGGATGGTGCATCGGCCAGCCGGGAGCAGCTCGGCATGAAAGAGGCTGCAGATGTCCACGGCTACATGGCGAGTGACTCTGAGCCTCCGTGTGCACTGCTGCTCAGAGAGGTCCAGGAGGCTGAGCCTCGGTCTGTGGAACCTGTGGCGAGGGTAGTGCCCTCTGCGACGCATCTCTCTCTGCGGTAGCCCTCCCTCCTGCTGTACAGGTGGATGTGTCACAGCACCCTGTTGTGGAGCTCCACGTGTCAGAGGTGGACGGCGTGGATGGCGAGGCTGGTGAGGCTGGTGATGCTGTTCGCCCTCCGAGGAGGTCATGACTGCAGCTACGGCGGCCCCCATCCGCAAGATAGGTATATGTCTCCGGACCCCGGGGTAAATGTGCAGGTTGATGACTTTGACCATCAGGAGGAGGGTGGTGGAGGCCAAACTTTGTCCCAAGTGACAGATTGGCCTCCTGCAATGGGTGAGGGTCTCCCCCCCCACCTGTCAAATGGACCTTTGCAGCTGCCACAGGCTGACAGCTGCAACACGTCCATTCGACCTGGGAGTGTTTCCCCCAGTGTGTGAAACAGTCCCATGTTTATCCAAAATCACACACAGTCCCTTAATCAGGTCAGTTAATGACCTGAACAAGCAAATAAATACTTTCAAGTGGCATCCCGCTGGCTTTAATTGCCTGCGGGATTCCCACCAGCGGGGGCTGCGCGCGCACGCCGGCGCGTCAGCGTGGAACCCGGAAGTGGGCGGGATCGAGGCGCGATCCGGTCCCGCTCCTCCATTTCGGGATTTTCGAGGCACCCCCGCCGAGAACGCACCCGAGAGCGGGTGCTAAAATCGGCCCCAATGTTTCAGGTCGATGACCTGTCATCAGAACTGGAAGAAGTTAAAGATTGAACAGTTTTTAAGCAAGTACAAAGCCAGACAAAGGGTGGGGGGAGGAAGGGAGGGGAGGAAAGAACAAAGGAAAGGTCTGTGATCGGGTGGAGGGCAGAAGTGATTAAATGATAAAAGGGATGACGGTGCAAGGCAAGGAGGGTGGTAATGGGACAGGTAAAGAAATAAAAGATGGGTCTAGAGGAGCTGTAAATGGTTACAGCAGAACCATTACCAGCACCTGCTGTTCGAAAAAAATGGGAGCAGTGGTTATGATCTGAAGTTGTTGAAATCAGTGTCGAGTTCGGAATGTTGTAAAGTGCCTAATCGAAAGATGAGGTGCTGTTCCTCGAGTTTCCATTGAGCTTCATTGGAACCGTGTAGGAGGCCGAGGACAGAGAGGTCAGAGTTGGAATGGGACGGAGAATTAAAATGGCAAGCGACCGGAAAGTCAGTGTTATGCTTGCGGACTGAGCAGAGGTGTTCAGCAAAGCAATCACCCAATCTGCTTTTGGTCTCCCCAATGTAGAGGAGACCCCATCGTGAGCAGCGAATACAGTATACTAAATTGAAAGGTGGCATCGTTAGAACAGATGCAACGGAGATGGAGAAACTGGGAGAATGGAATAAAGTCTTTACATGAAGCGGGGTGAGAGGAAGTGTAATCAAGGTAGCTGTGGGAGACGGTGAGCTTATAGTAGATATTGGTTGACAGCCTATCCCCAGAAATGGAGATAGAGAATTCGAGGAAGGTAAGGGAAGATTCAGAGATGGACCAAGTGAAAGCAAGGGAAGGGTGGAAATCGGAAGACAGGTCAATGAAATTTTCCAGTTTGGGGCGAGAGCAGGAAACTGCACCAATACAGTCATTAATGTACTGGGAAAAGAGGTGAGGGTGGTGAGGGAGGGGACCTGAGTAGGACTGGAACAAAAAATGTTCCACATATCCCATAAAAAGGCAGGCATACCTAGGTTTAAACCTACGTATAAAAATTGCCTATTGTATTTTTCCATCTGTTCTGCAATGTTTTTCTTGGGAGGCTTCGTCCTCTCGCACAAGTGTGGGGCTATAGTTAAAGTATTAATCCCTCATTTCAACTGCTTTTATTGACATTTACATTTGCCTTTCACGCATGCCATATGTTCAATCCACACCACGAATCCTAGAATATTTGTGGTCCATCTCTTTATCTTTCTTTAGTTTTATATAAATGCTAGTAAACTGTTCATGATGTTGCTTATAGTGAGTCAGAGGGTTCCCTGTTTTATAACAGTAGGGGTGTTTATGCCACATAGGGCATAAACATTAGGGCCACTGCTTTACAGTGACTGAATAAGTCAAATGCCATTTTTATTAAATGGTTTCCTGGGACTTTTATTGGTGCTTTGGGAATTGAATTTATAACTCTACCCATTACTCTGTGAAAACTGTAAATGAGGAGCCTTTTTTTATATATCTAATTCCTTTACCTATGTGTTTAAAATGTACTCAATTTTTATCCCTCACCATTTTTAAAGCTGACAATATATAGTATGATGGTGTGCAAGATACATCAATTGGAGGTAGATATTCAGGCCCTACAATCCTTGGGGGTCTGCTGTGCTAGTACAAGTGCAGCGGAACGGAATCCCTTTTCATCCCACCTCCAGGCTGGAAACCTTGTCTCAAATCTCTTTTCCAGTCTGGCTCCAAAAGGAACTGTTAATCCTCCAGGCAAGGCAATTACCTCAGCCTACTAAACATGTGAGGCATTCAGAAGGCTTCAAATGGACTCGTGTCAGTTCTGAGCTGGTATAAGTTCCACTGCATCCTTTCAAGGGTGTAAGGGCGAAATTTTCTAGGGAAGCCCAGGAATTCTACCCAACACACCCCTTAATGTGGGGAGGGACCTGAATGTATAAAATGACGAGAGTGGACCTGAGTGTATAAAGCGGGGAGAGTGGACATGAGTATATAGAACGACAAGAGTGGACCTGAGTGTATAAAGCGGGGAGAGTGGACCTGAATGTATAAAGTGGGGAGAGTGGACATGAGTATATAGAACGACAAGAGTGGACCTGAGTGTATAAAGTGGGGAGAGTGGACCTGAATGTATAAAGTGGGGAGAGTGGACCTGAGTATATAAAGTGGGGAGAGTGGACCTGAATGTATAAAGTGGGGAGAGTGGACCTGAATGTATAAAGTGGGGAGAGTGGACCTGAGTGAATAAAGTGGGGAGAGTGGACCTGAGTGTATAAAGTGGGGAGAGTGGACCTGAGTATATAAAGTGGGGAGAGTGGACCTGAATGTATAAAGTGGGGAGAGTGGACCTGAGTGTATAAAGTGGGGAGAGTGGACCTGAATGTATAAAGTGGGGAGAGTGGACCTGAGTGTATAAAGTGGGGAGAGTGGACCTGAGTGTATAAAGTGGGGAGAGTGGACCTGAGTATATAAAGTGGGGAGAGTGGACCTGAATGTATAAAGTGGGGAGAGTGGACCTGAGTGTATAAAGTGGGGAGAGTGGACCTGAATGTATAAAGTGGGGAGAGTGGACCTGAGTGTATAAAGTGGGGAGAGTGGACCTGAGTGTATAAAGTGGGGAGAGTGGACCTGAGTATATAAAGTGGGGAGAGTGGACCTGAATGTATAAAGTGGGGAGAGTGGACCTGAGTGTATAAAGTGGGGAGAGTGGACCTGAGTGTATAAAGTGGGGAGAGTGGACCTGAGTATATAAAGTGGGGAGAGTGGACCTGAATGTATAAAGTGGGGAGAGTGGACCTGAGTGTATAAAGTGGGGAGAGTGGACCTGAGTGTGTAAAGGAGTGAGAGTGGACCTGAGTGAATAAAGCGGGGAGAGTGGACATGAGTATATAGAACGACAAGAGTGGACCTGAGTGTATAAAGTGGGGAGAGTGGACCTGAGTGTATAAAGTGGGGAGAGTGGACCTGAATGTATAAAGTGGGGAGAGTGAACCTGAGTGTGTAAAGTGGGAAGAGTGGACCTGAGTGTGTAAAGTGGGGAGAGTGAACCTGAGTGTATAAAGTGGGGACTATGCTGGTGTGTACTAAAAATGTAACAAGTATCAAAGAATTGTTTTATTGGGGTATGTAATTATGAAATACATTTAATATGTAACCACATATATTGTATAATTCAAATGTACGTATCAACCACTTTTATTTTAGGTAGCCACATTTACTCAGTATATTAAGGTGGTTAGCTTGGGGGTGTATTTAAAACCCACAGTTCCCACTTTGTTTGAGTTTTATAGACCTAGAAAAATGTAGCATGTCTGAGAAAGGATGATTGTAAACAATTTTACAACACCAAGTTATAGTCCAGCAATTTTATTTTAAATTCACAAACTTTCGGAGGCTACCTCCTTCCTCAGGTGAACGATGTGGAAATGAAATCCTCGAATGGGCTGCATTCCCCCAAAAGAGATAAGAGGTCATCAATTTTGATGAGGTTTAAGTGTCTTGCCATTGTCTAGAACACGTTCGTGTCGCCAGCCCAATCTCCTCATCAATTTTGATGAGGTTTAAGTGTCTTGCCATTGTCTAGAACACGTTTGTGTCGCCAGCCCAATCTCCTCATCAATTTTGATGAGGTTTAAGTGTCTTGCCATTGTCTCAGCAAGTTGATGATGTGAGGTTGGCGATGTCAGCTGGGATCTTTTCAGTAAGTTGATGGGGCTACTTCAGGCCTCATCATCATTTTTGAGGATGTTAAGTCAGCGCACCACATGACCTTCACCTAACAGTGAATAAAGATAAAGCTCAAACAAAGGTTCAACATAGAGGATCCCCCAGAAGAAGCAGGCTAGGTTTGTCAAGGCTGGAGCTGGCAGGAGCTCAGTGCCTGTGTAATCGGAAGAAAAAAAGAAGTCTACAGATGGTGCGATCCGGAGGATCCAAGGGGGTGTGGGCCATGAGGACTGCGAAAGGTGTGAGACCAAGGTAAAAGCTCTACACAGCGTGGAAGCGGGTAATATATCTTCAGTTTCCATTCTGTAAACTGCTGTTTAAATAATGAGTGTATTAAACTGTTCTTTGCAATAAAGTGCTTGCCATCATAACCAATTGGTGTCAACTCGAATCTTTCGGAACTGGGAAGTGAGCAGCAGAGCATCCCCAAGCGGTCGTACACCGTCTATTCTCAATACGAGAGTGGGACCTGAGTGTATAAAGGAGCATGAGAGGACCTGAGTGTATAAAGGAGCATGAGAGGACCTGAGTGTATAAAGGAGCGAGAGTGGACCTGACTGTATAAAGGAGCATGAGAGGAACTGAGTGTATAAAGGAGCATGAGAGGACCTGAGTGTATAAAGGAGCGAGAGTGGACCTGAGTGTATAAAGGAGCATGAGAGGACCTGAGTGTATAAAGGAGCGAGAGTGGACCTGAGTGTATAAAGTGGCGAGAGTGGACCTGAGTGTATAAAGTGGCGAGAGTGGACCTGAGTGTATAAAGGAGTGAGAGTGGACCTGAGTGTATAAAGTGGGGAGAGAGGGATCTGAGTGCATAAAGTGGGGAGAGAGGGATCTGAGTGTATAAAGTGGGGACAGAGGGAACTGAGTGTATAAAGTGGGGAGAGAGGGAACTGAGTGTATAAAGTGGGGAGAGAGGGAACTGAGTGTATAAAGTGGAGAGAGAGGGATCTGAGTGTATAAAGTGGGGAGAGAGGGATCTGAGTGTATAAATTGGAGAGAGACGGATCTGAGTGGAAAAAGTGGGGAGAGAGGGATCTGAGTGTATAAAGTGGAGAGAGACGGATCTGAGTGGAAAAAGCGGGGAGAGAGGGATCTGAGTGTATAAAGTGGGGAGAGAGGGACCTGAGTGTATAAAGTGGGGAGAGAGGGAAGTGAGTGTACAAAACAGTGAGAGAGGGATCTGAGTGTATCAAGTGGGGAGAGAGGGAACTGAGTGTAAAAGGAGCAAGAGTGGTCCTGAGTGTATAAAGGATTGTGAGCGGACCTGAGTGTACAAAGCGGGGAGAGAGGGATCTGAGTGTATAAAGGAATGAGAGTGGACCTGAGTGTATAAAGTGGGGAGAGTGGACCTGAGTGTATAAAGGAGCGAGAGTGGTCCTGAGTGTACAAAGGATTGTGAGCGGACCTGAGTGTACAAAGCGGGGAGAGAGGGATCTGAGTGTATAAAACAGCGAGAGAGGGATCAGAGTGTTAAAAGTGGGGAGAGAGAGATCTGAGTGTATAAAGTGGGGAGAGAGGGATCTGAGTGTATAAAGTGGGGAGAGAGGGATCTGAGTGTATAAAGTGGGGAGAGAGGGAACTGAGTGTATAAAGTGGGGAGAGAGGGATCTGAGTGTATAAAATGGGGAGAGAGGGAACTGAGTGTATAAAGTGGGGAGAGAGGGATCTGAGTGTATAAAGTGGGGAGAGAGGGATCTGAGTGTATAAAGTGGGGAGAGAGGGATCTGAGTGTATAAAGTGTGGAGAGAGGGATCTGAGTGTACAAAGTGGGGAGAGAGGCATCTGAGTGTATAAAGTGGGGAGAGAGGGATCTGAGTGTATAAAGTGGGGAGAGAGGGACCTGAGTGTATAAAGTGGGGAGAGAGGGAACTGAGTGTATAAAACAGTGAGAGAGGGATCTGAGTGTATCAAGCGGGGAGAGAGGGATCTGAGTGTATAAAGTGGGGAGAGAGGGAACTGAGTGTATAAAGGAGCAAGAGTGGTCCTGAGTGTATAAAGGATTGTGAGCGGACCTGAGTGTACAAAGCGGGGAGAGAGGGATCTGAGTGTATAAAACAGCGAGAGAGGGATCAGAGGGTTTAAAGCGGGGAGAGCGGGATCTGAGTGTATAAAGTGGGGAGAGAGAGATCTGAGTGTATAAAGTGGGGAGACAGGGATCTGAGTGTATAAAGTGTGGAGAGAGGGATCTGAGTGTATAAAGTGGAGAGAGACGGATCTGAGTGTATAAAGCGGGGAGAGAGGGATCTGAGTGTATGAAGTGGGGAGAGAGGGAACTGAGTGTATAAAACAGTGAGAGAGGGATCTGAGTGTATCAAGCGGGGAGAGAGGGATCTGAGTGTATAAAGTGGGGAGAGAGGGAACTGAGTGTATAAAGGAGCAAGAGTGGTCCTGAGCGTATAAAGGATTGTGAGCAGACCTGAGTGTACAAAGCGGGGAGAGAGGGATCTGAGTGTATAAAACAGCGAGAGAGGGATCAGAGTGTTTAAAGCGGGGAGAGCGGGATCTGAGTGCATAAAGTGGGGAGAGAGGGAACTGAGTGTATAAAGTGGGGAGAGAGGGATCTGAGTGTAAAAAATGGGGAGAGAGGGAACTGAGTGTATAAAGTGGGGAGAGAGGGATCTGAGTGTATAAAGTGGGGAGAGAGGGATCTGAGTGCATAAAGTGGGGAGAGAGGGATCTGAGTGTATAAAGTGGGGACAGAGGGAACTGAGTGTATAAAGTGGGGAGAGAGGGAACTGAGTGTATAAAGTGGGGAGAGAGGGAACTGAGTGTATAAAGTGGAGAGAGAGGGATCTGAGAGTATAAAGTGGGGAGAGAGAGATCAGAGTGTATAAAGTGGGGAGAGAGGGATCTGAGTGTATAAATTGGAGAGAGACGGATCTGAGTGGAAAAAGTGGGGAGAGAGGGATCTGAGTGTATAAAGTGGAGAGAGACGGATCTGAGTGGAAAAAGCGGGGAGAGAGGGATCTGAGTGTATAAAGTGGGGAGAGAGGGACCTGAGTGTATAAAGTGGGGAGAGAGGGAACTGAGTGTATAAAGGAGCAAGAGTGGTCCTGAGTGTATAAAGGATTGTGAGCGGACCTGAGTGTACAAAGCGGGGAGAGAGGGATATGAGTGTATAAAACAGCGAGAGAGGGATCAGAGTGTTAAAAGTGGGGAGAGAGAGATCTGAGTGTATAAAGTGGGGAGAGAGGGATCTGAGTGTATAAAGTGTGGAGAGAGGGATCTGAGTGTATAAAGTGGGGAGAGAGAGATCTGAGTGTATAAAGTGGAGAGAGACGGATCTGAGTGTATAAAGCGGGGAGAGAGGAATCTGAGTGTATAAAGTGGGGAGAGAGGGATCTGAGTGTATAAAGTGGGGAGAGAGGGATCTGAGTGTATAAAGTGGGGAGACAGGGATCTGAGTGTATAAAGTGTGGAGAGAGGGATCTGAGTGTATAAAGTGGGGAGAGAGAGATCTGAGTGTATAAAGTGGAGAGAGACGGATCTGAGTGTATAAAGCGGGGAGAGAGGGATCTGAGTGTATGAAGTGGGGAGAGAGGGAACTGAGTGTATAAAACAGTGAGAGAGGGATCTGAGTGTATCAAGCGGGGAGAGAGGGATCTGAGTGTATGAAGTGGGGAGAGAGGGAACTGAGTGTATAAAGGAGCAAGAGTGGTCCTGAGTGTATAAAGGATTGTGAGCGGACCTGAGTGTACAAAGCGGGGAGAGAGGGATCTGAGTGTATAAAACAGCGAGAGAGGGATCAGAGTGTTTAAAGCGGGGAGAGCGGGATCTGAGTGTATAAAGTGGGGAGAGAGGGAACTGAGTGTATAAAGTGGGGAGAGAGGGATCTGAGTGTATAAAATGGGGAGAGAGGGAACTGAGTGTATAAAGTGGGGAGAGAGGGATCTGAGTGTATAAAGTGGGGAGAGAGGGATCTGAGTGCATAAAGTGGGGAGAGAGGGATCTGAGTGTATAAAGTGGGGACAGAGGGAACTGAGTGTATAAAGTGGGGAGAGAGGGAACTGAGTGTATAAAGTGGGGAGAGAGGGAACTGAGTGTATAAAGTGGAGAGAGAGGGATCTGAGTGTATAAAGCGGGGAGAGAGGGATCTGAGTGTATGAAGTGGGGAGAGAGGGAACTGAGTGTATAAAACAGTGAGAGAGGGATCTGAGTGTATCAAGCGGGGAGAGAGGGATCTGAGTGTATAAAGTGGGGAGAGAGGGAACTGAGTGTATAAAGGAGCAAGAGTGGTCCTGAGTGTATAAAGGATTGTGAGCAGACCTGAGTGTACAAAGCGGGGAGAGAGGGATCTGAGTGTATAAAACAGCGAGAGAGGGATCAGAGTGTTTAAAGCGGGGAGAGCGGGATCTGAGTGTATAAAGTGGGGAGAGAGGGATCTGAGTGTATAAAGTGGGGACAGAGGGAACTGAGTGTATAAAGTGGGGAGAGAGGGATCTGAGTGTATAAAGTGGGGAGAGAGGGATCTGAGTGCATAAAGTGGGGAGAGAGGGATCTGAGTGTATAAAGTGGGGACAGAGGGAACTGAGTGTATAAAGTGGGGAGAGAGGGAACTGAGTGTATAAAGTGGGGAGAGAGGGAACTGAGTGTATAAAGTGGAGAGAGAGGGATCTGAGTGTATAAAGTGGGGAGAGAGAGATCAGAATGTATAAAGTGGGGAGAGAGGGATCTGAGTGTATAAATTGGAGAGAGACGGATCTGAGTGGAAAAAGTGGGGAGAGAGGGATCTGAGTGTATAAAGTGGAGAGAGACGGATCTGAGTGGAAAAAGCGGGGAGAGAGGGATCTGAGTGTATAAAGTGGGGAGAGAGGGACCTGAGTGTATAAAGTGGGGAGAGAGGGAACTGAGTGTACAAAACAGTGAGAGAGAGATCTGAGTGTATCAAGTGGGGAGAGAGGGAACTGAGTGTATAAAGGAGCAAGAGTGGTCCTGAGTGTATAAAGGATTGTGAGCGGACCTGAGTGTACAAAGCGGGGAGAGAGGGATCTGAGTGGATAAAGGAGTGAGAGTGGACCTCAGTGTATAAAGTGGGGAGAGTGGACCTGAGTGTATAAAGGAGTGAGAGTGGACCTGAGTGTATAAAGTGGGGAGAGAGGGATCTGAGTGCATAAAGTGGGGAGAGAGGGATCTGAGTGTATAAAGTGGGGACAGAGGGAACTGAGTGTATAAAGTGGGGAGAGAGGGAACTGAGTGTATAAAGTGGGGAGAGAGGGAACTGAGTGTATAAAGTGGAGAGAGAGGGATCTGAGTGTATAAAGTGGGGAGAGAGAGATCAGAGTGTATAAAGTGGGGAGAGAGGGATCTGAGTGTATAAATTGGAGAGAGACGGATCTGAGTGGAAAAAGTGGGGAGAGAGGGATCTGAGTGTATAAAGTGGAGAGAGACGGATCTGAGTGGAAAAAGCGGGGAGAGAGGGATCTGAGTGTATAAAGTGGGGAGAGAGGGACCTGAGTGTATAAAGTGGGGAGAGAGGGAAGTGAGTGTACAAAACAGTGAGAGAGGGATCTGAGTGTATCAAGTGGGGAGAGAGGGAACTGAGTGTATAAAGGAGCAAGAGTGGTCCTGAGTGTATAAAGGATTGTGAGCGGACCTGAGTGTACAAAGCGGGGAGAGAGGGATCTGAGTGTATAAAGGAATGAGAGTGGACCTGAGTGTATAAAGTGGGGAGAGTGGACCTGAGTGTATAAAGGAGCAAGAGTGGTCCTGAGTGTACAAAGGATTGTGAGCGGACCTGAGTGTACAAAGCGGGGAGAGAGGGATCTGAGTGTATAAAACAGCGAGAGAGGGATCAGAGTGTTAAAAGTGGGGAGAGAGAGATCTGAGTGTATAAAGTGGGGAGAGAGGGATCTGAGTGTATAAAGTGGGGAGAGAGGGATCTGAGTGTATAAAGTGGGGAGAGAGGGAACTGAGTGTATAAAGTGGGGAGAGAGGGATCTGAGTGTATAAAATGGGGAGAGAGGGATCTGAGTGTATAAAGTGTGGAGAGAGGGATCTGAGTGTACAAAGTGGGGAGAGAGGCATCTGAGTGTATAAAGTGGGGAGAGAGGGATCTGAGTGTATAAAGTGGGGAGAGAGGGACCTGAGTGTATAAAGTGGGGAGAGAGGGAACTGAGTGTATAAAACAGTGAGAGAGGGATCTGAGTGTATCAAGCGGGGAGAGAGGGATCTGAGTGTATAAAGTGGGGAGAGAGGGAACTGAGTGTATAAAGGAGCAAGAGTGGTCCTGAGTGTATAAAGGATTGTGAGCGGACCTGAGTGTACAAAGCGGGGAGAGAGGGATCTGAGTGTATAAAACAGCGAGAGAGGGATCAGAGGGTTTAAAGCGGGGAGAGCGGGATCTGAGTGTATAAAGTGGGGAGAGAGAGATCTGAGTGTATAAAGTGGGGAGACAGGGATCTGAGTGTATAAAGTGTGGAGAGAGGGATCTGAGTGTATAAAGTGGAGAGAGACGGATCTGAGTGTATAAAGCGGGGAGAGAGGGATCTGAGTGTATGAAGTGGGGAGAGAGGGAACTGAGTGCATAAAACAGTGAGAGAGGGATCTGAGTGTATCAAGCGGGGAGAGAGGGATCTGAGTGTATAAAGTGGGGAGAGAGGGAACTGAGTGTATAAAGGAGCAAGAGTGGTCCTGAGCGTATAAAGGATTGTGAGCAGACCTGAGTGTACAAAGCGGGGAGAGAGGGATCTGAGTGTATAAAACAGCGAGAGAGGGATCAGAGTGTTTAAAGCGGGGAGAGCGGGATCTGAGTGTATAAAGTGGGGAGAGAGGGAACTGAGTGTATAAAGTGGGGAGAGAGGGATCTGAGTGTAAAAAATGGGGAGAGAGGGAACTGAGTGTATAAAGTGGGGAGAGAGGGATCTGAGTGTATAAAGTGGGGAGAGAGGGATCTGAGTGCATAAAGTGGGGAGAGAGGGATCTGAGTGTATAAAGTGGGGACAGAGGGAACTGAGTGTATAAAGTGGGGAGAGAGGGAACTGAGTGTATAAAGTGGGGAGAGAGGGAACTGAGTGTATAAAGTGGAGAGAGAGGGATCTGAGAGTATAAAGTGGGGAGAGAGAGATCAGAGTGTATAAAGTGGGGAGAGAGGGATCTGAGTGTATAAATTGGAGAGAGACGGATCTGAGTGGAAAAAGTGGGGAGAGAGGGATCTGAGTGTATAAAGTGGAGAGAGACGGATCTGAGTGGAAAAAGCGGGGAGAGAGGGATCTGAGTGTATAAAGTGGGGAGAGAGGGACCTGAGTGTATAAAGTGGGGAGAGAGGGAACTGAGTGTATAAAGGAGCAAGAGTGGTCCTGAGTGTATAAAGGATTGTGAGCGGACCTGAGTGTACAAAGCGGGGAGAGAGGGATATGAGTGTATAAAACAGCGAGAGAGGGATCAGAGTGTTAAAAGTGGGGAGAGAGAGATCTGAGTGTATAAAGTGGGGAGAGAGGGATCTGAGTGTATAAAGTGTGGAGAGAGGGATCTGAGTGTATAAAGTGGGGAGAGAGAGATCTGAGTGTATAAAGTGGAGAGAGACGGATCTGAGTGTATAAAGCGGGGAGAGAGGAATCTGAGTGTATAAAGTGGGGAGAGAGGGATCTGAGTGTATAAAGTGGGGAGAGAGGGATCTGAGTGTATAAAGTGGGGAGACAGGGATCTGAGTGTATAAAGTGTGGAGAGAGGGATCTGAGTGTATAAAGTGGGGAGAGAGAGATCTGAGTGTATAAAGTGGAGAGAGACGGATCTGAGTGTATAAAGCGGGGAGAGAGGGATCTGAGTGTATGAAGTGGGGAGAGAGGGAACTGAGTGTATAAAACAGTGAGAGAGGGATCTGAGTGTATCAAGCGGGGAGAGAGGGATCTGAGTGTATGAAGTGGGGAGAGAGGGAACTGAGTGTATAAAGGAGCAAGAGTGGTCCTGAGTGTATAAAGGATTGTGAGCGGACCTGAGTGTACAAAGCGGGGAGAGAGGGATCTGAGTGTATAAAACAGCGAGAGAGGGATCAGAGTGTTTAAAGCGGGGAGAGCGGGATCTGAGTGTATAAAGTGGGGAGAGAGGGAACTGAGTGTATAAAGTGGGGAGAGAGGGATCTGAGTGTATAAAATGGGGAGAGAGGGAACTGAGTGTATAAAGTGGGGAGAGAGGGATCTGAGTGTATAAAGTGGGGAGAGAGGGATCTGAGTGCATAAAGTGGGGAGAGAGGGATCTGAGTGTATAAAGTGGGGACAGAGGGAACTGAGTGTATAAAGTGGGGAGAGAGGGAACTGAGTGTATAAAGTGGGGAGAGAGGGAACTGAGTGTATAAAGTGGAGAGAGAGGGATCTGAGTGTATAAAGCGGGGAGAGAGGGATCTGAGTGTATGAAGTGGGGAGAGAGGGAACTGAGTGTATAAAACAGTGAGAGAGGGATCTGAGTGTATCAAGCGGGGAGAGAGGGATCTGAGTGTATAAAGTGGGGAGAGAGGGAACTGAGTGTATAAAGGAGCAAGAGTGGTCCTGAGTGTATAAAGGATTGTGAGCAGACCTGAGTGTACAAAGCGGGGAGAGAGGGATCTGAGTGTATAAAACAGCGAGAGAGGGATCAGAGTGTTTAAAGCGGGGAGAGCGGGATCTGAGTGTATAAAGTGGGGAGAGAGGGATCTGAGTGTATAAAGTGGGGACAGAGGGAACTGAGTGTATAAAGTGGGGAGAGAGGGATCTGAGTGTATAAAGTGGGGAGAGAGGGATCTGAGTGCATAAAGTGGGGAGAGAGGGATCTGAGTGTATAAAGTGGGGACAGAGGGAACTGAGTGTATAAAGTGGGGAGAGAGGGAACTGAGTGTATAAAGTGGGGAGAGAGGGAACTGAGTGTATAAAGTGGAGAGAGAGGGATCTGAGTGTATAAAGTGGGGAGAGAGAGATCAGAATGTATAAAGTGGGGAGAGAGGGATCTGAGTGTATAAATTGGAGAGAGACGGATCTGAGTGGAAAAAGTGGGGAGAGAGGGATCTGAGTGTATAAAGTGGAGAGAGACGGATCTGAGTGGAAAAAGCGGGGAGAGAGGGATCTGAGTGTATAAAGTGGGGAGAGAGGGACCTGAGTGTATAAAGTGGGGAGAGAGGGAACTGAGTGTACAAAACAGTGAGAGAGAGATCTGAGTGTATCAAGTGGGGAGAGAGGGAACTGAGTGTATAAAGGAGCAAGAGTGGTCCTGAGTGTATAAAGGATTGTGAGCGGACCTGAGTGTACAAAACGGGGAGAGAGGGATCTGAGTGGATAAAGGAGTGAGAGTGGACCTCAGTGTATAAAGTGGGGAGAGTGGACCTGAGTGTATAAAGGAGCAAGAGTGGTCCTGAGTGTATAAAGGATTGTGAGCGGACCTGAGTGTACAAAGCGGGGAGAGAGGGATATGAGTGTATAAAACAGCGAGAGAGGGATCAGAGTGTTAAAAGTGGGGAGAGAGAGATCTGAGTGTATAAAGTGGGGAGAGAGGGATCTGAGTGTATAAAGTGTGGAGAGAGGGATCTGAGTGTATAAAGTGGGGAGAGAGAGATCTGAGTGTATAAAGTGGAGAGAGACGGATCTGAGTGTATAAAGCGGGGAGAGAGGGATCTGAGTGTATAAAGTGGGGAGAGAGGGATCTGAGTGTATAAAGTGGGGAGAGAGGGATCTGAGTGTATAAAGTGGGGAGAGAGGGATCTGAGTGTATAAAATGGGGAGAGAGGGAACTGAGTGTATAAAGTGGGGAGAGAGGGATCTGAGTGTATAAAGTGGGGAGAGAGGGATCTGAGTGCATAAAGTGGGGAGAGAGGGATCTGAGTGTATAAAGTGGGGACAGAGGGAACTGAGTGTATAAAGTGGGGAGAGAGGGAACTGAGTGTATAAAGTGGGGAGAGAGGGAACTGAGTGTATAAAGTGGAGAGAGAGGGATCTGAGTGTATAAAGTGGGGAGAGAGAGATCAGAGTGTATAAAGTGGGGAGAGAGGGATCTGAGTGTACAAAGTGGGGAGAGAGGCATCTGAGTGTATAAAGTGGGGAGAGAGGGATCTGAGTGTATAAAGTGGGGAGAGAGGGATCTGAGTGTATCAAGTGGGGAGAGAGGGAACTGAGTGTATAAAGTGTGGAGAGAGAGATCAGAGTGTATAAAGTGGGGAGAGAGAGATCAGAGTGTATAAAGTGGGGAGAGAGGGATCTGAGTGTACAAAGTGGGGAGAGAGGCATCTGAGTGTATAAAGTGGGGAGAGAGGGTTGTGAGTGTATAAAGTGGGGAGAGAGGGATCTGAGTGTATCAAGTGGGGAGAGAGGGAACTGAGCGTATAAAGTGTGGAGAGAGAGATCAGAGTGTATCAAGTGGGGAGAGAGGGATCTGAGTGTATCAAGTGGGGAGAGAGGGAACTGAGTGTATAAAACAGTGAGAGAGGGATCTGAGTGTATCAAGCGGGGAGAGAGGGAACTGAGTGTATAAAGGAGCAAGAGTGGTCCTGAGTGTATAAAGGATTGTGAGCGGACCTGAGTGTACAAAGCGGGGAGAGAGGGATCTGAGTGCATAAAACAGCGAGAGAGGGATCAGAGTGTTTAAAGCGGGGAGAGCGGGATCTGAGTGTATAAAGTGGGGAGAGAGAGATCTGAGTGTATAAAGTGGGGAGACAGGGATCTGAGTGTATAAAGTGTGGAGAGAGGGATCTGAGTGTATAAAGTGGGGAGAGAGAGATCTGAGTGTATAAAGTGGAGAGAGACGGATCTGAGTGTATAAAGCGGGGAGAGAGGGATCTGAGTGTATAAAGTGGGGACAGAGGGAACTGAGTGTATAAAGTGGGGAGAGAGGGAACTGAGTGTATAAAGTGGGGAGAGAGGGAACTGAGTGTATAAAGTGGAGAGAGAGGGATCTGAGTGTATAAAGTGTGGAGAGAGAGATCAGAGTGTATCAAGTGGGGAGAGAGAGATCTGAGTGTATAAAGTGGAGAGAGACGGATCTGAGTGGAAAAAGCGGCGAGAGACGGATCTGAGTGTATAAAGTGGGGAGAGAGGGATCTGAGTGCACAAAGTGGGGAGAGAGGCATCTGAGTGTATAAAGTGGGGAGAGAGGGAACTGAGTGTATAAAACAGTGAGAGAGGGATCTGAGTGTATGAAGTGGGGAGAGAGGGAACTGAGTGTATAAAACAGTGAGAGAGGGATCTGAGTGTATCAAGCGGGGAGAGAGGGATCTGAGTGTATAAAGTGGGGAGAGAGGGAACTGAGTGTATAAAGGAGCAAGAGTGGTCCTGAGTGTATAAAGGATTGTGAGCGGACCTGAGTGTACAAAGCGGGGAGAGAGGGATCTGAGTGTATAAAACAGCGAGAGAGGGATCAGAGTGTTTAAAGCGGGGAGAGCGGGATCTGAGTGTATAAAGTGGGGAGAGAGAGATCTGAGTGTATAAAGTGGGGAGACAGGGATCTGAGTGTATAAAGTGTGGAGAGAGGGATCTGAGTGTATAAAGTGGGGAGAGAGAGATCTGAGTGTATAAAGTGGAGAGAGACGGATCTGAGTGTATAAAGCGGGGAGAGAGGGATCTGAGTGTATGAAGTGGGGAGAGAGGGAACTGAGTGTATAAAACAGTGAGAGAGGGATCTGAGTGTATCAAGCGGGGAGAGAGGGATCTGAGTGTATAAAGTGGGGAGAGAGGGAACTGAGTGTATAAAGGAGCAAGAGTGGTCCTGAGTGTATAAAGGATTGTGAGCGGACCTGAGTGTACAAAGCGGGGAGAGAGGGATCTGAGTGTATAAAACAGCGAGAGAGGGATCAGAGTGTTTAAAGCAGGGAGAGCGGGATCTGATTGTATAAAGTGGGGAGAGAGGGAACTGAGTGTATAAAGTGGGGAGAGAGGGATCTGAGTGTATAAAATGGGGAGAGAGGGAACTGAGTGTATAAAGTGGGGAGAGAGGGATCTGAGTGTATACAGTGGGGAGAGAGGGATCTGAGTGCATAAAGTGGGGAGAGAGGGATCTGAGTGTATAAAGTGGGGAGAGAGGGAACTGAGTGTATAAAGTGGGGAGAGAGGGAACTGAGTGTATAAAGTGGAGAGAGAGGGATCTGAGTGTATAAAGTGTGGAGAGAGAGATCAGAGTGTATAAAGTGGGGAGACAGGGATCTGAGTGTATAAAGTGTGGAGAGAGGGATCTGAGTGTATAAAGTGGAGAGAGACGGATCTGAGTGTATAAAGCGGGGAGAGAGGGATCTGAGTGTATGAAGTGGGGAGAGAGGGAACTGAGTGTATAAAACAGTGAGAGAGGGATCTGAGTGTATCAAGCGGGGAGAGAGGGATCTGAGTGTATAAAGTGGGGAGAGAGGGAACTGAGTGTATAAAGGAGCAAGAGTGGTCCTGAGCGTATAAAGGATTGTGAGCGGACCTGAGTGTACAAAGCGGGGAGAGAGGGATCTGAGTGTATAAAACAGCGAGAGAGGGATCAGAGTGTTTAAAGCGGGGAGAGCGGGATCTGAGTGTATAAAGTGGGGAGAGAGGGAACTGAGTGTATTAAGTGGGGAGAGAGGGATCTGAGTGTATAAAATGGGGAGAGAGGGAACTGAGTGTATAAAGTGGGGAGAGAGGGATCTGAGTGTATAAAGTGGGGAGAGAGGGATCTGAGTGCATAAAGTGGGGAGAGAGGGATCTGAGTGTATAAAGTGGGGACAGAGGGAACTGAGTGTATAAAGTGGGGAGAGAGGGAACTGAGTGTATAAAGTGGGGAGAGAGGGAACTGAGTGTATAAAGTGGAGAGAGAGGGATCTGAGAGTATAAAGTGGGGAGAGAGAGATCAGAGTGTATAAAGTGGGGAGAGAGGGATCTGAGTGTATAAATTGGAGAGAGACGGATCTGAGTGGAAAAAGTGGGGAGAGAGAGATCTGAGTGTATAAAGTGGAGAGAGACGGATCTGAGTGGAAAAAGCGGGGAGAGAGGGATCTGAGTGTATAAAGTGGGGAGAGAGTGACCTGAGTGTATAAAGTGGGGAGAGAGGGAACTGAGTGTATAAAGGAGCAAGAGTGGTCCTGAGTGTATAAAGGATTGTGAGCGGACCTGAGTGTACAAAGCGGGGAGAGAGGGATCTGAGTGTATAAAGGAGTGAGAGTGGACCTGAGTGTATAAAGTGGAGAGAGTGGACCTGAGTGTATAAAGGAGCAAGAGTGGTCCTGAGTTTATAAAGGATTGTGAGCGGACCTGAGTGTACAAAGCGGGGAGAGAGGGATATGAGTGTATAAAACAGCGAGAGAGGGATCAGAGTGTTAAAAGTGGGGAGAGAGAGATCTGAGTGTATAAAGTGGGGAGAGAGGGATCTGAGTGTATAAAGTGTGGAGAGAGGGATCTGAGTGTATAAAGTGGGGAGAGAGAGATCTGAGTGTATAAAGTGGAGAGAGACGGATCTGAGTGTATAAAGCGGGGAGAGAGGGATCTGAGTGTATAAAGTGGGGAGAGAGGGATCTGAGTGTATAAAGTGGGGAGAGAGGGATCTGAGTGTATAAAGTGGGGAGACAGGGATCTGAGTGTATAAAGTGTGGAGAGAGGGATCTGAGTGTATAAAGTGGGGAGAGAGAGATCTGAGTGTATAAAGTGGAGAGAGACGGATCTGAGTGTATAAAGCGGGGTGAGAGGGATCTGAGTGTATGAAGTGGGGAGAGAGGGAACTGAGTGTATAAAACAGTGAGAGAGGGATCTGAGTGTATCAAGCGGGGAGAGAGGGATCTGAGTGTATGAAGTGGGGAGAGAGGGAACTGAGTGTATAAAGGAGCAAGAGTGGTCCTGAGTGTATAATGGATTGTGAGCGGACCTGAGTGCACAAAGCGGGGAGAGAGGGATCTGAGTGTATAAAACAGCGAGAGAGGGATCAGAGTGTTTAAAGCGGGGAGAGCGGGATCTGAGTGTATAAAGTGGGGAGAGAGGGAACTGAGTGTATAAAGTGGGGAGAGAGGGATCTGAGTGTATAAAATGGGGAGAGAGGGAACTGAGTGTATAAAGTGGGGAGAGAGGGATCTGAGTGTATAAAGTGGGGAGAGAGGGATCTGAGGGCATAAAGTGGGGAGAGATGGATCTGAGTGTATAAAGTGGGGACAGAGGGAACTGAGTGTATAAAGTGGGGAGAGAGGGAACTGAGTGTATAAAGTGGGGAGAGAGGGAACTGAGTGTATAAGGTGGAGAGAGAGGGATCTGAGTGTATAAAGCGGGGAGAGAGGGATCTGAGTGTATGAAGTGGGGAGAGAGGGAACTGAGTGTATAAAACAGTGAGAGAGGGATCTGAGTGTATCAAGCGGGGAGAGAGGGATCTGAGTGTATAAAGTGGGGAGAGAGGGAACTGAGTGTATAAAGGAGCAAGAGTGGTCCTGAGTGTATAAAGAATTGTGAGCAGACCTGAGTGTACAAAGCGGGGAGAGAGGGATCTGAGTGTATAAAACAGCGAGAGAGGGATCAGAGTGTTTAAAGCGGGGAGAGCGGGATCTGAGTGTATAAAGTGGGGAGAGAGGGATCTGAGTGTATAAAGTGGGGAGAGAGGGAACTGAGTGTATAAAGTGGGGAGAGAGGGATCTGAGTGTATAAAGTGGGGAGAGAGGGATCTGAGTGCATAAAGTGGGGAGAGAGGGATCTGAGTGTATAAAGTGGGGACAGAGGGAACTGAGTGTATAAACTGGGGAGAGAGGGAACTGAGTGTATAAAGTGGGGAGAGAGGGAACTGAGTGTATAAAGTGGAGAGAGAGGGATCTGAGTGTATAAAGTGGGGAGAGAGAGATCAGAATGTATAAAGTGGGGAGAGAGGGATCTGAGTGTATAAATTGGAGAGAGACGGATCTGAGTGGAAAAAGTGGGGAGAGAGGGATCTGAGTGTATAAAGTGGAGAGAGACGGATCTGAGTGGAAAAAGCGGGGAGAGAGGGATCTGAGTGTATAAAGTGGGGAGAGAGGGACCTGAGTGTATAAAGTGGGGAGAGAGGGAACTGAGTGTACAAAACAGTGAGAGAGGGATCTGAGTGTATCAAGTGGGGAGAGAGGGAACTGAGTGTATAAAGGAGCAAGAGTGGTCCTGAGTGTATAAAGGATTGTGAGCGGACCTGAGTGTACAAAGCGGGGAGAGAGGGATCTGAGTGCATAAAACAGCGAGAGAGGGATCAAAGTGTTTAAAGCGGGGAGAGCGGGATCTGAGTGTATAAAGTGGGGAGAGAGAGATCTGAGTGTATAAAGTGGGGAGACAGGGATCTGAGTGTATAAAGTGTGGAGAGAGGGATCTGAGTGTATAAAGTGGGGAGAGAGAGATCTGAGTGTATAAAGTGGAGAGAGACGGATCTGAGTGTATAAAGCGGGGAGAGAGGGATCTGAGTGTATAAAGTGGGGACAGAGGGAACTGAGTGTATAAAGTGGGGAGAGAGGGAACTGAGTGTATAAAGTGGGGAGAGAGGGAACTGAGTGTATAAAGTGGAGAGAGAGGGATCTGAGTGTATAAAGTGTGGAGAGAGAGATCAGAGTGTATCAAGTGGGGAGAGAGAGATCTGAGTGTATAAAGTGGAGAGAGACGGATCTGAGTGGAAAAAGCGGCGAGAGACGGATCTGAGTGTATAAAGTGGGGAGAGAGGGATCTGAGTGCACAAAGTGGGGAGAGAGGCATCTGAGTGTATAAAGTGGGGAGAGAGGGAACTGAGTGTATAAAACAGTGAGAGAGGGATCTGAGTGTATGAAGTGGGGAGAGAGGGAACTGAGTGTATAAAACAGTGAGAGAGGGATCTGAGTGTATCAAGCGGGGAGAGAGGGATCTGAGTGTATAAAGTGGGGAGAGAGGGAACTGAGTGTATAAAGGAGCAAGAGTGGTCCTGAGTGTACAAAGGATTCTGAGCGGACCTGAGTGTACAAAGCGGGGAGAGAGGGATCAGAGTGTTTAAAGCGGGGAGAGCGGGATCTGAGTGTATAAAGTGGGGAGAGAGAGATCTGAGTGTATAAAGTGGGGAGACAGGGATCTGAGTGTATAAAGTGTGGAGAGAGGGATCTGAGTGTATAAAGTGGGGAGAGAGAGATCTGAGTGTATAAAGTGGAGAGAGACGGATCTGAGTGTACAAAGCAGGGAGAGAGGGATCTGAGTGTATAAAACAGCGAGAGAGGGATCAGAGTGTTTAAAGCGGGGAGAGCGGGATCTGATTGTATAAAGTGGGGAGAGAGGGAACTGAGTGTATAAAGTGGGGAGAGAGGGATCTGAGTGTATAAAATGGGGAGAGAGGGAACTGAGTGTATAAAGTGGGGAGAGAGGGATCTGAGTGTATAAAGTGGGGAGAGAGGGATCTGAGTGCATAAAGTGGGGAGAGAGGGAACTGAGTGTATAAAGTGGGGAGAGAGGGATCTGAGTGTATAAAGTGGGGAGAGAGGGATCTGAGTGCATAAAGTGGGGAGAGATGGATCTGAGTGTATAAAGTGGGGACAGAGGGAACTGAGTGTATAAAGTGGGGAGAGAGGGAACTGAGTGTATAAAGTGGGGAGAGAGGGAACTGAGTGTATAAAGTGGAGAGAGAGGGATCTGAGTGTATAAAGCGGGGAGAGAGGGATCTGAGTGTATGAAGTGGGGAGAGAGGGAACTGAGTGTATAAAACAGTGAGAGAAGGATCTGAGTGTATCAAGCGGGGAGAGAGGGATCTGAGTGTATAAAGTGGGGAGAGAGGGAACTGAGTGTATAAAGGAGCAAGAGTGGTCCTGAGTGTATAAAGGATTGTGAGCGGACCTGAGTGTACAAAGCGGGGAGAGAGGGATCTGAGTGTATAAAACAGCGAGAGAGGGATCAGAGGGTTTAAAGCGGGGAGAGCGGGATCTGAGTGTATAAAGTGGGGAGAGAGAGATCTGAGTGTATAAAGTGGGGAGACAGGGATCTGAGTGTATAAAGTGTGGAGAGAGGGATCTGAGTGTATAAAGTGGAGAGAGACGGATCTGAGTGTATAAAGCGGGGAGAGAGGGATCTGAGTGTATGAAGTGGGGAGAGAGGGAACTGAGTGTATAAAACAGTGAGAGAGGGATCTGAGTGTATCAAGCGGGGAGAGAGGGATCTGAGTGTATAAAGTGGGGAGAGAGGGAACTGAGTGTATAAAGGAGCAAGAGTGGTCCTGAGCGTATAAAGGATTGTGAGCAGACCTGAGTGTACAAAGCGGGGAGAGAGGGATCTGAGTGTATAAAACAGCGAGAGAGGGATCAGAGTGTTTAAAGCGGGGAGAGCGGGATCTGAGTGTATAAAGTGGGGAGAGAGGGAACTGAGTGTATAAAGTGGGGAGAGAGGGATCTGAGTGTAAAAAATGGGGAGAGAGGGAACTGAGTGTATAAAGTGGGGAGAGAGGGATCTGAGTGTATAAAGTGGGGAGAGAGGGATCTGAGTGCATAAAGTGGGGAGAGAGGGATCTGAGTGTATAAAGTGGGGACAGAGGGAACTGAGTGTATAAAGTGGGGAGAGAGGGAACTGAGTGTATAAAGTGGGGAGAGAGGGAACTGAGTGTATAAAGTGGAGAGAGAGGGATCTGAGAGTATAAAGTGGGGAGAGAGAGATCAGAGTGTATAAAGTGGGGAGAGAGGGATCTGAGTGTATAAATTGGAGAGAGACGGATCTGAGTGGAAAAAGTGGGGAGAGAGGGATCTGAGTGTATAAAGTGGAGAGAGACGGATCTGAGTGGAAAAAGCGGGGAGAGAGGGATCTGAGTGTATAAAGTGGGGAGAGAGGGACCTGAGTGTATAAAGTGGGGAGAGAGGGAACTGAGTGTATAAAGGAGCAAGAGTGGTCCTGAGTGTATAAAGGATTGTGAGCGGACCTGAGTGTACAAAGCGGGGAGAGAGGGATATGAGTGTATAAAACAGCGAGAGAGGGATCAGAGTGTTAAAAGTGGGGAGAGAGAGATCTGAGTGTATAAAGTGGGGAGAGAGGGATCTGAGTGTATAAAGTGTGGAGAGAGGGATCTGAGTGTATAAAGTGGGGAGAGAGAGATCTGAGTGTATAAAGTGGAGAGAGACGGATCTGAGTGTATAAAGCGGGGAGAGAGGAATCTGAGTGTATAAAGTGGGGAGAGAGGGATCTGAGTGTATAAAGTGGGGAGAGAGGGATCTGAGTGTATAAAGTGGGGAGACAGGGATCTGAGTGTATAAAGTGTGGAGAGAGGGATCTGAGTGTATAAAGTGGGGAGAGAGAGATCTGAGTGTATAAAGTGGAGAGAGACGGATCTGAGTGTTTAAAGCGGGGAGAGCGGGATCTGAGTGTATAAAGTGGGGAGAGAGGGAACTGAGTGTATAAAGTGGGGAGAGAGGGATCTGAGTGTATAAAATGGGGAGAGAGGGAACTGAGTGTATAAAGTGGGGAGAGAGGGATCTGAGTGTATAAAGTGGGGAGAGAGGGATCTGAGTGCATAAAGTGGGGAGAGAGGGATCTGAGTGTATAAAGTGGGGACAGAGGGAACTGAGTGTATAAAGTGGGGAGAGAGGGAACTGAGTGTATAAAGTGGGGAGAGAGGGAACTGAGTGTATAAAGTGGAGAGAGAGGGATCTGAGTGTATAAAGCGGGGAGAGAGGGATCTGAGTGTATGAAGTGGGGAGAGAGGGAACTGAGTGTATAAAACAGTGAGAGAGGGATCTGAGTGTATCAAGCGGGGAGAGAGGGATCTGAGTGTATAAAGTGGGGAGAGAGGGAACTGAGTGTATAAAGGAGCAAGAGTGGTCCTGAGTGTATAAAGGATTGTGAGCAGACCTGAGTGTACAAAGCGGGGAGAGAGGGATCTGAGTGTATAAAACAGCGAGAGAGGGATCAGAGTGTTTAAAGCGGGGAGAGCGGGATCTGAGTGTATAAAGTGGGGAGAGAGGGATCTGAGTGTATAAAGTGGGGACAGAGGGAACTGAGTGTATAAAGTGGGGAGAGAGGGATCTGAGTGTATAAAGTGGGGAGAGAGGGATCTGAGTGCATAAAGTGGGGAGAGAGGGATCTGAGTGTATAAAGTGGGGACAGAGGGAACTGAGTGTATAAAGTGGGGAGAGAGGGAACTGAGTGTATAAAGTGGGGAGAGAGGGAACTGAGTGTATAAAGTGGAGAGAGAGGGATCTGAGTGTATAAAGTGGGGAGAGAGAGATCAGAATGTATGAAGTGGGGAGAGAGGGATCTGAGTGTATAAATTGGAGAGAGACGGATCTGAGTGGAAAAAGTGGGGAGAGAGGGATCTGAGTGTATAAAGTGGAGAGAGACGGATCTGAGTGGAAAAAGCGGGGAGAGAGGGATCTGAGTGTATAAAGTGGGGAGAGAGGGACCTGAGTGTATAAAGTGGGGAGAGAGGGAACTGAGTGTACAAAACAGTGAGAGAGAGATCTGAGTGTATCAAGTGGGGAGAGAGGGAACTGAGTGTATAAAGGAGCAAGAGTGGTCCTGAGTGTATAAAGGATTGTGAGCGGACCTGAGTGTACAAAGCGGGGAGAGAGGGATCTGAGTGGATAAAGGAGTGAGAGTGGACCTCAGTGTATAAAGTGGGGAGAGTGGACCTGAGTGTATAAAGGAGCAAGAGTGGTCCTGAGTGTATAAAGGATTGTGAGCGGACCTGAGTGTACAAAGCGGGGAGAGAGGGATATGAGTGTATAAAACAGCGAGAGAGGGATCAGAGTGTTAAAAGTGGGGAGAGAGAGATCTGAGTGTATAAAGTGGGGAGAGAGGGATCTGAGTGTATAAAGTGTGGAGAGAGGGATCTGAGTGTATAAAGTGGGGAGAGAGAGATCTGAGTGTATAAAGTGGAGAGAGACGGATCTGAGTGTATAAAGCGGGGAGAGAGGGATCTGAGTGTATAAAGTGGGGAGAGAGGGATCTGAGTGTATAAAGTGGGGAGAGAGGGATCTGAGTGTATAAAGTGGGGAGAGAGGGATCTGAGTGTATAAAATGGGGAGAGAGGGAACTGAGTGTATAAAGTGGGGAGAGAGGGATCTGAGTGTATAAAGTGGGGAGAGAGGGATCTGAGTGCATAAAGTGGGGAGAGAGGGATCTGAGTGTATAAAGTGGGGACAGAGGGAACTGAGTGTATAAAGTGGGGAGAGAGGGAACTGAGTGTATAAAGTGGGGAGAGAGGGAACTGAGTGTATAAAGTGGAGAGAGAGGGATCTGAGTGTATAAAGTGGGGAGAGAGAGATCAGAGTGTATAAAGTGTGGAGAGAGGGATCTGAGTGTACAAAGTGGGGAGAGAGGCATCTGAGTGTATAAAGTGGGGAGAGAGGGATCTGAGTGTATAAAGTGGGGAGAGAGGGATCTGAGTGTATCAAGTGGGGAGAGAGGGAACTGAGTGTATAAAGTGTGGAGAGAGAGATCAGAGTGTATAAAGTGGGGAGAGAGAGATCAGAGTGTATAAAGTGGGGAGAGAGGGATCTGAGTGTACAAAGTGGGGAGAGAGGCATCTGAGTGTATAAAGTGGGGAGAGAGGGTTGTGAGTGTATAAAGTGGGGAGAGAGGGATCTGAGTGTATCAAGTGGGGAGAGAGGGAACTGAGCGTATAAAGTGTGGAGAGAGAGATCAGAGTGTATCAAGTGGGGAGAGAGGGATCTGAGTGTATCAAGTGGGGAGAGAGGGAACTGAGTGTATAAAACAGTGAGAGAGGGATCTGAGTGTATCAAGCGGGGAGAGAGGGAACTGAGTGTATAAAGGAGCAAGAGTGGTCCTGAGTGTATAAAGGATTGTGAGCGGACCTGAGTGTACAAAGCGGGGAGAGAGGGATCTGAGTGCATAAAACAGCGAGAGAGGGATCAGAGTGTTTAAAGCGGGGAGAGCGGGATCTGAGTGTATAAAGTGGGGAGAGAGAGATCTGAGTGTATAAAGTGGGGAGACAGGGATCTGAGTGTATAAAGTGTGGAGAGAGGGATCTGAGTGTATAAAGTGGGGAGAGAGAGATCTGAGTGAATAAAGTGGAGAGAGACGGATCTGAGTGTATAAAGCGGGGAGAGAGGGATCTGAGTGTATAAAGTGGGGACAGAGGGAACTGAGTGTATAAAGTGGGGAGAGAGGGAACTGAGTGTATAAAGTGGGGAGAGAGGGAACTGAGTGTATAAAGTGGAGAGAGAGGGATCTGAGTGTATAAAGTGTGGAGAGAGAGATCAGAGTGTATCAAGTGGGGAGAGAGAGATCTGAGTGTATAAAGTGGAGAGAGACGGATCTGAGTGGAAAAAGCGGCGAGAGACGGATCTGAGTGTATAAAGTGGGGAGAGAGGGATCTGAGTGCACAAAGTGGGGAGAGAGGCATCTGAGTGTATAAAGTGGGGAGAGAGGGAACTGAGTGTATAAAACAGTGAGAGAGGGATCTGAGTGTATCAAGCGGGGAGAGAGGGATCTGAGTGTATAAAGTGGGGAGAGAGGGAACTGAGTGTATAAAGGAGCAAGAGTGGTCCTGAGTGTATAAAGGATTGTGAGCGGACCTGAGTGTACAAAGCGGGGAGAGAGGGATCTGAGTGTATAAAACAGCGAGAGAGGGATCAGAGTGTTTAAAGCGGGGAGAGCGGGATCTGAGTGTATAAAGTGGGGAGAGAGAGATCTGAGTGTATAAAGTGGGGAGACAGGGATCTGAGTGTATAAAGTGTGGAGAGAGGGATCTGAGTGTATAAAGTGGGGAGAGAGAGATCTGAGTGTATAAAGTGGAGAGAGACGGATCTGAGTGTATAAAGCGGGGAGAGAGGGATCTGAGTGTATGAAGTGGGGAGAGAGGGAACTGAGTGTATAAAACAGTGAGAGAGGGATCTGAGTGTATCAAGCGGGGAGAGAGGGATCTGAGTGTATAAAGTGGGGAGAGAGGGAACTGAGTGTATAAAGGAGCAAGAGTGGTCCTGAGTGTATAAAGGATTGTGAGCGGACCTGAGTGTACAAAGCGGGGAGAGAGGGATCTGAGTGTATAAAACAGCGAGAGAGGGATCAGAGTGTTTAAAGCAGGGAGAGCGGGATCTGATTGTATAAAGTGGGGAGAGAGGGAACTGAGTGTATAAAGTGGGGAGAGAGGGATCTGAGTGTATAAAATGGGGAGAGAGGGAACTGAGTGTATAAAGTGGGGAGAGAGGGATCTGAGTGTATACAGTGGGGAGAGAGGGATCTGAGTGTATAAAGTGTGGAGAGAGGGATCTGAGTGTATAAAGTGGGGAGAGAGAGATCTGAGTGTATAAAGTGGAGAGAGACGGATCTGAGTGTATAAAGCGGGGAGAGAGGGATCTGAGTGTATAAAGTGGGGACAGAGGGAACTGAGTGTATAAAGTGGGGAGAGAGGGAACTGAGTGTATAAAGTGGGGAGAGAGGGAACTGAGTGTATAAAGTGGAGAGAGAGGGATCTGAGTGTATAAAGTGTGGAGAGAGAGATCAGAGTGTATCAAGTGGGGAGAGAGAGATCTGAGTGTATAAAGTGGAGAGAGACGGATCTGAGTGGAAAAAGCGGCGAGAGACGGATCTGAGTGTATAAAGTGGGGAGAGAGGGATCTGAGTGCACAAAGTGGGGAGAGAGGCATCTGAGTGTATAAAGTGGGGAGAGAGGGAACTGAGTGTATAAAACAGTGAGAGAGGGATCTGAGTGTATGAAGTGGGGAGAGAGGGAACTGAGTGTATAAAACAGTGAGAGAGGGATCTGAGTGTATCAAGCGGGGAGAGAGGGATCTGAGTGTATAAAGTGGGGAGAGAGGGAACTGAGTGTATAAAGGAGCAAGAGTGGTCCTGAGTGTATAAAGGATTGTGAGCGGACCTGAGTGTACAAAGCGGGGAGAGAGGGATCTGAGTGTATAAAACAGCGAGAGAGGGATCAGAGTGTTTAAAGCGGGGAGAGCGGGATCTGAGTGTATAAAGTGGGGAGAGAGAGATCTGAGTGTATAAAGTGGGGAGACAGGGATCTGAGTGTATAAAGTGTGGAGAGAGGGATCTGAGTGTATAAAGTGGGGAGAGAGAGATCTGAGTGTATAAAGTGGAGAGAGACGGATCTGAGTGTATAAAGCGGGGAGAGAGGGATCTGAGTGTATGAAGTGGGGAGAGAGGGAACTGAGTGTATAAAACAGTGAGAGAGGGATCTGAGTGTATCAAGCGGGGAGAGAGGGATCTGAGTGTATAAAGTGGGGAGAGAGGGAACTGAGTGTATGAAGGAGCAAGAGTGGTCCTGAGTGTATAAAGGATTGTGAGCGGACCTGAGTGTACAAAGCGGGGAGAGAGGGATCTGAGTGTATAAAACAGCGAGAGAGGGATCAGAGTGTTTAAAGCAGGGAGAGCGGGATCTGATTGTATAAAGTGGGGAGAGAGGGAACTGAGTGTATAAAGTGGGGAGAGAGGGATCTGAGTGTATAAAATGGGGAGAGAGGGAACTGAGTGTATAAAGTGGGGAGAGAGGGATCTGAGTGTATACAGTGGGGAGAGAGGGATCTGAGTGCATAAAGTGGGGAGAGAGGGATCTGAGTGTATAAAGTGGGGAGAGAGGGAACTGAGTGTATAAAGTGGGGAGAGAGGGAACTGAGTGTATAAAGTGGAGAGAGAGGGATCTGAGTGTATAAAGTGTGGAGAGAGAGATCAGAGTGTATAAAGTGGGGAGACAGGGATCTGAGTGTATAAAGTGTGGAGAGAGGGATCTGAGTGTATAAAGTGGAGAGAGACGGATCTGAGTGTATAAAGCGGGGAGAGAGGGATCTGAGTGTATGAAGTGGGGAGAGAGGGAACTGAGTGTATAAAACAGTGAGAGAGGGATCTGAGTGTATCAAGCGGGGAGAGAGGGATCTGAGTGTATAAAGTGGGGAGAGAGGGAACTGAGTGTATAAAGGAGCAAGAGTGGTCCTGAGCGTATAAAGGTTTGTGAGCGGACCTGAGTGTACAAAGCGGGGAGAGAGGGATCTGAGTGTATAAAACAGCGAGAGAGGGATCAGAGTGTTTAAAGCGGGGAGAGCGGGATCTGAGTGTATAAAGTGGGGAGAGAGGGAACTGAGTGTATAAAGTGGGGAGAGAGGGATCTGAGTGTATAAAATGGGGAGAGAGGGAACTGAGTGTATAAAGTGGGGAGAGAGGGATCTGAGTGTATAAAGTGGGGAGAGAGGGATCTGAGTGCATAAAGTGGGGAGAGAGGGATCTGAGTGTATAAAGTGGGGACAGAGGGAACTGAGTGTATAAAGTGGGGAGAGAGGGAACTGAGTGTATAAAGTGGGGAGAGAGGGAACTGAGTGTATAAAGTGGAGAGAGAGGGATCTGAGAGTATAAAGTGGGGAGAGAGAGATCAGAGTGTATAAAGTGGGGAGAGAGGGATCTGAGTGTATAAATTGGAGAGAGACGGATCTGAGTGGAAAAAGTGGGGAGAGAGAGATCTGAGTGTATAAAGTGGAGAGAGACGGATCTGAGTGGAAAAAGCGGGGAGAGAGGGATCTGAGTGTATAAAGTGGGGAGAGAGTGACCTGAGTGTATAAAGTGGGGAGAGAGGGAACTGAGTGTATAAAGGAGCAAGAGTGGTCCTGAGTGTATAAAGGATTGTGAGCGGACCTGAGTGTACAAAGCGGGGAGAGAGGGATCTGAGTGTATAAAGGAGTGAGAGTGGACCTGAGTGTATAAAGTGGAGAGAGTGGACCTGAGTGTATAAAGGAGCAAGAGTGGTCCTGAGTTTATAAAGGATTGTGAGCGGACCTGAGTGTACAAAGCGGGGAGAGAGGGATATGAGTGTATAAAACAGCGAGAGAGGGATCAGAGTGTTAAAAGTGGGGAGAGAGAGATCTGAGTGTATAAAGTGGGGAGAGAGGGATCTGAGTGTATAAAGTGTGGAGAGAGGGATCTGAGTGTATAAAGTGGGGAGAGAGAGATCTGAGTGTATAAAGTGGAGAGAGACGGATCTGAGTGTATAAAGCGGGGAGAGAGGGATCTGAGTGTATAAAGTGGGGAGAGAGGGATCTGAGTGTATAAAGTGGGGAGAGAGGGATCTGAGTGTATAAAGTGGGGAGACAGGGATCTGAGTGTATAAAGTGTGGAGAGAGGGATCTGAGTGTAAAAGTGGGGAGAGAGAGATCTGAGTGTATAAAGTGGAGAGAGACGGATCTGAGTGTATAAAGCGGGGAGAGAGGGATCTGAGTGTATGAAGTGGGGAGAGTGGGAACTGAGTGTATAAAACAGTGAGAGAGGGATCTGAGTGTATCAAGCGGGGAGAGAGGGATCTGAGTGTATGAAGTGGGGAGAGAGGGAACTGAGTGTATAAAGGAGCAAGAGTGGTCCTGAGTGTATAATGGATTGTGAGCGGACCTGAGTGCACAAAGCGGGGAGAGAGGGATCTGAGTGTATAAAACAGCGAGAGAGGGATCAGAGTGTTTAAAGCGGGGAGAGCGGGATCTGAGTGTATAAAGTGGGGAGAGAGGGAACTGAGTGTATAAAGTGGGGAGAGAGGGATCTGAGTGTATAAAATGGGGAGAGAGGGAACTGAGTGTATAAAGTGGGGAGAGAGGGATCTGAGTGTATAAAGTGGGGAGAGAGGGATCTGAGTGCATAAAGTGGGGAGAGATGGATCTGAGTGTATAAAGTGGGGACAGAGGGAACTGAGTGTATAAAGTGGGGAGAGAGGGAACTGAGTGTATAAAGTGGGGAGAGAGGGAACTGAGTGTATAAAACAGTGAGAGAGGGATCTGAGTGTATCAAGCGGGGAGAGAGGGATCTGAGTGTATAAAGTGGGGAGAGAGGGAACTGAGTGTATAAAGGAGCAAGAGTGGTCCTGAGCGTATAAAGGTTTGTGAGCGGACCTGAGTGTACAAAGCGGGGAGAGAGGGATCTGAGTGTATAAAACAGCGAGAGAGGGATCAGAGTGTTTAAAGCGGGGAGAGCGGGATCTGAGTGTATAAAGTGGGGAGAGAGGGAACTGAGTGTATAAAGTGGGGAGAGAGGGATCTGAGTGTATAAAATGGGGAGAGAGGGAACTGAGTGTATAAAGTGGGGAGAGAGGGATCTGAGTGTATAAAGTGGGGAGAGAGGGATCTGAGTGCATAAAGTGGGGAGAGAGGGATCTGAGTGTATAAAGTGGGGACAGAGGGAACTGAGTGTATAAAGTGGGGAGAGAGGGAACTGAGTGTATAAAGTGGGGAGAGAGGGAACTGAGTGTATAAAGTGGAGAGAGAGGGATCTGAGAGTATAAAGTGGGGAGAGAGAGATCAGAGTGTATAAAGTGGGGAGAGAGGGATCTGAGTGTATAAATTGGAGAGAGACGGATCTGAGTGGAAAAAGTGGGGAGAGAGAGATCTGAGTGTATAAAGTGGAGAGAGACGGATCTGAGTGGAAAAAGCGGGGAGAGAGGGATCTGAGTGTATAAAGTGGGGAGAGAGTGACCTGAGTGTATAAAGTGGGGAGAGAGGGAACTGAGTGTATAAAGGAGCAAGAGTGGTCCTGAGTGTATAAAGGATTGTGAGCGGACCTGAGTGTACAAAGCGGGGAGAGAGGGATCTGAGTGTATAAAGGAGTGAGAGTGGACCTGAGTGTATAAAGTGGAGAGAGTGGACCTGAGTGTATAAAGGAGCAAGAGTGGTCCTGAGTTTATAAAGGATTGTGAGCGGACCTGAGTGTACAAAGCGGGGAGAGAGGGATATGAGTGTATAAAACAGCGAGAGAGGGATCAGAGTGTTAAAAGTGGGGAGAGAGAGATCTGAGTGTATAAAGTGGGGAGAGAGGGATCTGAGTGTATAAAGTGTGGAGAGAGGGATCTGAGTGTATAAAGTGGGGAGAGAGAGATCTGAGTGTATAAAGTGGAGAGAGACGGATCTGAGTGTATAAAGCGGGGAGAGAGGGATCTGAGTGTATAAAGTGGGGAGAGAGGGATCTGAGTGTATAAAGTGGGGAGAGAGGGATCTGAGTGTATAAAGTGGGGAGACAGGGATCTGAGTGTATAAAGTGTGGAGAGAGGGATCTGAGTGTAAAAGTGGGGAGAGAGAGATCTGAGTGTATAAAGTGGAGAGAGACGGATCTGAGTGTATAAAGCGGGGAGAGAGGGATCTGAGTGTATCAAGCGGGGAGAGAGGGATCTGAGTGTATGAAGTGGGGAGAGAGGGAACTGAGTGTATAAAGGAGCAAGAGTGGTCCTGAGTGTATAATGGATTGTGAGCGGACCTGAGTGCACAAAGCGGGGAGAGAGGGATCTGAGTGTATAAAACAGCGAGAGAGGGATCAGAGTGTTTAAAGCGGGGAGAGCGGGATCTGAGTGTATAAAGTGGGGAGAGAGGGAACTGAGTGTATAAAGTGGGGAGAGAGGGATCTGAGTGTATAAAATGGGGAGAGAGGGAACTGAGTGTATAAAGTGGGGAGAGAGGGATCTGAGTGTATAAAGTGGGGAGAGAGGGATCTGAGTGCATAAAGTGGGGAGAGATGGATCTGAGTGTATAAAGTGGGGACAGAGGGAACTGAGTGTATAAAGTGGGGAGAGAGGGAACTGAGTGTATAAAGTGGGGAGAGAGGGAACTGAGTGTATAAGGTGGAGAGAGAGGGATCTGAGTGTATAAAGCGGGGAGAGAGGGATCTGAGTGTATGAAGTGGGGAGAGAGGGAACTGAGTGTATAAAACAGTGAGAGAGGGATCTGAGTGTATCAAGCGGGGAGAGAGGGATCTGAGTGTATAAAGTGGGGAGAGAGGGAACTGAGTGTATAAAGGAGCAAGAGTGGTCCTGAGTGTATAAAGGATTGTGAGCAGACCTGAGTGTACAAAGCGGGGAGAGAGGGATCTGAGTGTATAAAACAGCGAGAGAGGGATCAGAGTGTTTAAAGCGGGGAGAGCGGGATCTGAGTGTATAAAGTGGGGAGAGAGGGATCTGAGTGTATAAAGTGGGGACAGAGGGAACTGAGTGTATAAAGTGGGGAGAGAGGGATCTGAGTGTATAAAGTGGGGAGAGAGGGATCTGAGTGCATAAAGTGGGGAGAGAGGGATCTGAGTGTATAAAGTGGGGACAGAGGGAACTGAGTGTATAAAGTGGGGAGAGAGGGAACTGAGTGTATAAAGTGGGGAGAGAGGGAACTGAGTGTATAAAGTGGAGAGAGAGGGATCTGAGTGTATAAAGTGGGGAGAGAGAGATCAGAATGTATAAAGTGGGGAGAGAGGGATCTGAGTGTATAAATTGGAGAGAGACGGATCTGAGTGGAAAAAGTGGGGAGAGAGGGATCTGAGTGTATAAAGTGGAGAGAGACGGATCTGAGTGGAAAAAGCGGGGAGAGAGGGATCTGAGTGTATAAAGTGGGGAGAGAGGGACCTGAGTGTATAAAGTGGGGAGAGAGGGAACTGAGTGTACAAAACAGTGAGAGAGGGATCTGAGTGTATCAAGTGGGGAGAGAGGGAACTGAGTGTATAAAGGAGCAAGAGTGGTCCTGAGTGTATAAAGGATTGTGAGCGGACCTGAGTGTACAAAGCGGGGAGAGAGGGATCTGAGTGCATAAAACAGCGAGAGAGGGATCAAAGTGTTTAAAGCGGGGAGAGCGGGATCTGAGTGTATAAAGTGGGGAGAGAGAGATCTGAGTGTATAAAGTGGGGAGACAGGGATCTGAGTGTATAAAGTGTGGAGAGAGGGATCTGAGTGTATAAAGTGGGGAGAGAGAGATCTGAGTGTATAAAGTGGAGAGAGACGGATCTGAGTGTATAAAGCGGGGAGAGAGGGATCTGAGTGTATAAAGTGGGGACAGAGGGAACTGAGTGTATAAAGTGGGGAGAGAGGGAACTGAGTGTATAAAGTGGGGAGAGAGGGAACTGAGTGTATAAAGTGGAGAGAGAGGGATCTGAGTGTATAAAGTGTGGAGAGAGAGATCAGAGTGTATCAAGTGGGGAGAGAGAGATCTGAGTGTATAAAGTGGAGAGAGACGGATCTGAGTGGAAAAAGCGGCGAGAGACGGATCTGAGTGTATAAAGTGGGGAGAGAGGGATCTGAGTGCACAAAGTGGGGAGAGAGGCATCTGAGTGTATAAAGTGGGGAGAGAGGGAACTGAGTGTATAAAACAGTGAGAGAGGGATCTGAGTGTATGAAGTGGGGAGAGAGGGAACTGAGTGTATAAAACAGTGAGAGAGGGATCTGAGTGTATCAAGCGGGGAGAGAGGGATCTGAGTGTATAAAGTGGGGAGAGAGGGAACTGAGTGTATAAAGGAGCAAGAGTGGTCCTGAGTGTACAAAGGATTCTGAGCGGACCTGAGTGTACAAAGCGGGGAGAGAGGGATCTGAGTGTATAAAACAGCGAGAGAGGGATCAGAGTGTTTAAAGCGGGGAGAGCGGGATCTGAGTGTATAAAGTGGGGAGAGAGAGATCTGAGTGTATAAAGTGGGGAGACAGGGATCTGAGTGTATAAAGTGTGGAGAGAGGGATCTGAGTGTATAAAGTGGGGAGAGAGAGATCTGAGTGTATAAAGTGGAGAGAGACGGATCTGAGTGTACAAAGCGGGGAGAGAGGGATCTGAGTGTATAAAACAGCGAGAGAGGGATCAGAGTGTTTAAAGCGGGGAGAGCGGGATCTGATTGTATAAAGTGGGGAGAGAGGGAACTGAGTGTATAAAGTGGGGAGAGAGGGATCTGAGTGTATAAAATGGGGAGAGAGGGAACTGAGTGTATAAAGTGGGGAGAGAGGGATCTGAGTGTATAAAGTGGGGAGAGAGGGATCTGAGTGCATAAAGTGGGGAGAGAGGGAACTGAGTGTATAAAGTGGGGAGAGAGGGATCTGAGTGTATAAAGTGGGGAGAGAGGGATCTGAGTGCATAAAGTGGGGAGAGATGGATCTGAGTGTATAAAGTGGGGACAGAGGGAACTGAGTGTATAAAGTGGGGAGAGAGGGAACTGAGTGTATAAAGTGGGGAGAGAGGGAACTGAGTGTATAAAGTGGAGAGAGAGGGATCTGAGTGTATAAAGCGGGGAGAGAGGGATCTGAGTGTATGAAGTGGGGAGAGAGGGAACTGAGTGTATAAAACAGTGAGAGAAGGATCTGAGTGTATCAAGCGGGGAGAGAGGGATCTGAGTGTATAAAGTGGGGAGAGAGGGAACTGAGTGTATAAAGGAGCAAGAGTGGTCCTGAGTGTATAAAGGATTGTGAGCAGACCTGAGTGTACAAAGCGGGGAGAGAGGGATCTGAGTGTATAAAACAGCAAGAGAGGGATCAGAGTGTTTAAAGCGGGGAGAGCGGGATCTGAGTGGAGAAAGTGGGGAGAGAGGGATCTGAGTGTATAAAGTGGGGACAGAGGGAACTGAGTGTATAAAGTGGGGAGAGAGGGATCTGAGTGTATAAAGTGGGGAGAGAGGGATCTGAGTGCATAAAGTGGGGAGAGAGGGATCTGAGTGTATAAAGTGGGGACAGAGGGAACTGAGTGTATAAAGTGGGGAGAGAGGGAACTGAGTGTATAAAGTGGGGAGAGAGGGAACTGAGTTTATAAAGTGGAGAGAGAGGGATCTGAGTGTATAAAGTGGGGAGAGAGAGATCAGAATGTATAAAGTGGGGAGAGAGGGATCTGAGTGTATAAATTGGAGAGAGACGGATCTGAGTGGAAAAAGTGGGGAGAGAGGGATCTGAGTGTATAAAGTGGAGAGAGGCGGATCTGAGTGGAAAAAGCGGGGAGAGAGGGATCTGAGTGTATAAAGTGGGGAGAGAGGGACCTGAGTGTATAAAGTGGGGAGAGAGGGAACTGAGTGTACAAAACAGTGAGAGAGGGATCTGAGTGTATAAAGGATTGTGAGCGGACCTGAGTGTACAAAGCGGGGAGAGAGGGATCTGAGTGGATAAAGGAGTGAGAGTGGACCTGAGTGTATAAAGTGGGGAGAGTGGACCTGAGTGTATAAAGGAGCAAGAGTGGTCCTGAGTGTATAAAGGATTGTGAGCGGACCTGAGTGTACAAAGCGGGGAGAGAGGGATATGAGTGTATAAAACAGCGAGAGAGGGATCAGAGTGTTAAAAGTGGGGAGAGAGAGATCTGAGTGTATAAAGTGGGGAGAGAGGGATCTGAGTGTATAAAGTGTGGAGAGAGGGATCTGAGTGTATAAAGTGGGGAGAGAGAGATCTGAGTGTATAAAGTGGAGAGAGACGGATCTGAGTGTATAAAGCGGGGAGAGAGGGATCTGAGTGTATAAAGTGGGGAGAGAGGGATCTGAGTGTATAAAGTGGGGAGAGAGGGATCTGAGTGTATAAAGTGGGGAGAGAGGGATCTGAGTGTATAAAATGGGGAGAGAGGGAACTGAGTGTATAAAGTGGGGAGAGAGGGATCTGAGTGTATAAAGTGGGGAGAGAGGGATCTGAGTGCATAAAGTGGGGAGAGAGGGATCTGAGTGTATAAAGTGGGGACAGAGGGAACTGAGTGTATAAAGTGGGGAGAGAGGGAACTGAGTGTATAAAGTGGGGAGAGAGGGAACTGAGTGTATAAAGTGGAGAGAGAGGGATCTGAGTGTATAAAGCGGGGAGAGAGGGATCTGAGTGTATGAAGTGGGGAGAGAGGGAACTGAGTGTATAAAACAGTGAGAGAAGGATCTGAGTGTATCAAGCGGGGAGAGAGGGATCTGAGTGTATAAAGTGGGGAGAGAGGGAACTGAGTGTATAAAGGAGCAAGAGTGGTCCTGAGTGTATAAAGGATTGTGAGCAGACCTGAGTGTACAAAGCGGGGAGAGAGGGATCTGAGTGTATAAAACAGCGAGAGAGGGATCAGAGTGTTTAAAGCGGGGAGAGCGGGATCTGAGTGTATAAAGTGGGGAGAGAGGGATCTGAGTGTATAAAGTGGGGACAGAGGGAACTGAGTGTATAAAGTGGGGAGAGAGGGATCTGAGTGTATAAAGTGGGGAGAGAGGGATCTGAGTGCATAAAGTGGGGAGAGAGGGATCTGAGTGTATAAAGTGGGGACAGAGGGAACTGAGTGTATAAAGTGGGGAGAGAGGGAACTGAGTGTATAAAGTGGGGAGAGAGGGAACTGAGTTTATAAAGTGGAGAGAGAGGGATCTGAGTGTATAAAGTGGGGAGAGAGAGATCAGAATGTATAAAGTGGGGAGAGAGGGATCTGAGTGTATAAATTGGAGAGAGACGGATCTGAGTGGAAAAAGTGGGGAGAGAGGGATCTGAGTGTATAAAGTGGAGAGAGGCGGATCTGAGTGGAAAAAGCGGGGAGAGAGGGATCTGAGTGTATAAAGTGGGGAGAGAGGGACCTGAGTGTATAAAGTGGGGAGAGAGGGAACTGAGTGTACAAAACAGTGAGAGAGGGATCTGAGTGTATAAAGGATTGTGAGCGGACCTGAGTGTACAAAGCGGGGAGAGAGGGATCTGAGTGGATAAAGGAGTGAGAGTGGACCTGAGTGTATAAAGTGGGGAGAGTGGACCTGAGTGTATAAAGGAGCAAGAGTGGTCCTGAGTGTATAAAGGATTGTGAGCGGACCTGAGTGTACAAAGCGGGGAGAGAGGGATATGAGTGTATAAAACAGCGAGAGAGGGATCAGAGTGTTAAAAGTGGGGAGAGAGAGATCTGAGTGTATAAAGTGGGGAGAGAGGGATCTGAGTGTATAAAGTGTGGAGAGAGGGATCTGAGTGTATAAAGTGGGGAGAGAGAGATCTGAGTGTATAAAGTGGAGAGAGACGGATCTGAGTGTATAAAGCGGGGAGAGAGGGATCTGAGTGTATAAAGTGGGGAGAGAGGGATCTGAGTGTATAAAGTGGGGAGAGAGGGATCTGAGTGTATAAAGTGGGGAGAGAGGGATCTGAGTGTATAAAATGGGGAGAGAGGGAACTGAGTGTATAAAGTGGGGAGAGAGGGATCTGAGTGTATAAAGTGGGGAGAGAGGGATCTGAGTGCATAAAGTGGGGAGAGAGGGATCTGAGTGTATAAAGTGGGGACAGAGGGAACTGAGTGTATAAAGTGGGGAGAGAGGGAACTGAGTGTATAAAGTGGGGAGAGAGGGAACTGAGTGTATAAAGTGGAGAGAGAGGGATCTGAGTGTATAAAGTGGGGAGAGAGAGATCAGAGTGTATAAAGTGGGGAGAGAGGGATCTGAGTGTACAAAGTGGGGAGAGAGGCATCTGAGTGTATAAAGTGGGGAGAGAGGGATCTGAGTGTATAAAGTGGGGAGAGAGGGATCTGAGTGTATCAAGTGGGGAGAGAGGGAACTGAGTGTATAAAGTGTGGAGAGAGAGATCAGAGTGTATAAAGTGGGGAGAGAGGGATCTGAGTGTACAAAGTGGGGAGAGAGGCATCTGAGTGTATAAAGTGGGGAGAGAGGGTTGTGAGTGTATAAAGTGGGGAGAGAGGGATCTGAGTGTATCAAGTGGGGAGAGAGGGAACTGAGCGTATAAAGTGTGCAGAGAGAGATCAGAGTGTATCAAGTGGGGAGAGAGGGATCTGAGTGTATCAAGTGGGGAGAGAGGGAACTGAGTGTATAAAACAGTGAGAGAGGGATCTGAGTGTATCAAGCGGGGAGAGAGGGAACTGAGTGTATAAAGGAGCAAGAGTGGTCCTGAGTGTATAAAGGATTGTGAGCGGACCTGAGTGTACAAAGCGGGGAGAGAGGGATCTGAGTGCATAAAACAGCGAGAGAGGGATCAAAGTGTTTAAAGCGGGGAGAGCGGGATCTGAGTGTATAAAGTGGGGAGAGAGAGATCTGAGTGTATAAAGTGGGGAGACAGGGATCTGAGTGTATAAAGTGTGGAGAGAGGGATCTGAGTGTATAAAGTGGGGAGAGAGAGATCTGAGTGTATAAAGTGGAGAGAGACGGATCTGAGTGTATAAAGCGGGGAGAGAGGGATCTGAGTGTATAAAGTGGGGACAGAGGGAACTGAGTGTATAAAGTGGGGAGAGAGGGAACTGAGTGTATAAAGTGGGGAGAGAGGGAACTGAGTGTATAAAGTGGAGAGAGAGGGATCTGAGTGTATAAAGTGTGGAGAGAGAGATCAGAGTGTATCAAGTGGGGAGAGAGAGATCTGAGTGTATAAAGTGGAGAGAGACGGATCTGAGTGGAAAAAGCGGCGAGAGACGGATCGGAGTGTACAAAGTAGGGAGAGAGGGACCTGAGTGTATAAAGTAGGGAGAGACGGATCTGAGTGTATAAAGTGGGGAGAGAGGGATCTGAGTGCACAAAGTGGGGAGAGAGGCATCTGAGTGTATAAAGTGGGGAGAGAGGGAACTGAGTGTATAAAACAGTGAGAGAGGGATCTGAGTGTATGAAGTGGGGAGAGAGGGAACTGAGTGTATAAAACAGTGAGAGAGGGATCTGAGTGTATCAAGCGGGGAGAGAGGGATCTGAGTGTATAAAGTGGGGAGAGAGGGAACTGAGTGTATAAAGGAGCAAGAGTGGTCCTGAGTGTACAAAGGATTCTGAGCGGACCTGAGTGTACAAAGCGGGGAGAGAGGGATCTGAGTGTATAAAACTGCGAGAGAGGGATCAGAGTGTTTAAAGCGGGGAGAGCGGGATCTGAGTGTATAAAGTGGGGAGAGAGAGATCTGAGTGTATAAAGTGGGGAGACAGGGATCTGAGTGTATAAAGTGTGGAGAGAGGGATCTGAGTGTATAAAGTGGGGAGAGAGAGATCTGAGTGTATAAAGTGGAGAGAGACGGATCTGAGTGTACAAAGCGGGGAGAGAGGGATCTGAGTGTATAAAACAGCGAGAGAGGGATCAGAGTGTTTAAAGCGGGGAGAGCGGGATCTGATTGTATAAAGTGGGGAGAGAGGGAACTGAGTGTATAAAGTGGGGAGAGAGGGATCTGAGTGTATAAAATGGGGAGAGAGGGAACTGAGTGTATAAAGTGGGGAGAGAGGGATCTGAGTGTATAAAGTGGGGAGAGAGGGATCTGAGTGCATAAAGTGGGGAGAGAGGGATCTGAGTGTATAAAGTGGGGACAGAGGGAACTGAGTGTATAAAGTGGAGAGAGAGGGATCTGAGTGTATAAAGTGGGGAGAGAGAGATCAGAGTGTATAAAGTGGGGAGAGAGGGATCTGAGTGTATAAATTGGAGAGAGACGGATCTGAGTGGAAAAAGTGGGGAGAGAGGGATCTGAGTGTATAAAGTGGAGAGAGACGGATCTGAGTGGAAAAAGCGGGGAGAGAGGGATCTGAGTGTATAAAGTGGGGAGAGAGGGACCTGAGTGAAGAAAGTGGGGAGAGAGGGAACTGAGTGTACAAAACAGTGAGAGAGGGATCTGAGTGTATCAAGTGGGGAGAGAGGGAACTGAGTGTATAAAGGAGCAAGAGTGGTCCTGAGTGTATAAAGGATTGTGAGCGGACCTGAGTGTACAAAGCGGGGAGAGAGGGATCTGAGTGTATAAAGTGGGGAGAGAGGGACCTGAGTGTATAAAGTGGGGAGAGAGGGAACTGAGTGTACAAAACAGTGAGAGAGGGATCTGAGTGTATAAAGGATTGTGAGCGGACCTGAGTGTACAAAGCGGGGAGAGAGGGATCTGAGTGGATAAAGGAGTGAGAGTGGACCTGAGTGTATAAAGTGGGGAGAGTGGACCTGAGTGTATAAAGGAGCAAGAGTGGTCCTGAGTGTATAAAGGATTGTGAGCGGACCTGAGTGTACAAAGCGGGGAGAGAGGGATATGAGTGTATAAAACAGCGAGAGAGGGATCAGAGTGTTAAAAGTGGGGAGAGAGAGATCTGAGTGTATAAAGTGGGGAGAGAGGGATCTGAGTGTATAAAGTGTGGAGAGAGGGATCTGAGTGTATAAAGTGGGGAGAGAGAGATCTGAGTGTATAAAGTGGAGAGAGACGGATCTGAGTGTATAAAGCGGGGAGAGAGGGATCTGAGTGTATAAAGTGGGGAGAGAGGGATCTGAGTGTATAAAGTGGGGAGAGAGGGATCTGAGTGTATAAAGTGGGGAGAGAGGGATCTGAGTGTATAAAATGGGGAGAGAGGGAACTGAGTGTATAAAGTGGGGAGAGAGGGATCTGAGTGTATAAAGTGGGGAGAGAGGGATCTGAGTGCATAAAGTGGGGAGAGAGGGATCTGAGTGTATAAAGTGGGGACAGAGGGAACTGAGTGTATAAAGTGGGGAGAGAGGGAACTGAGTGTATAAAGTGGGGAGAGAGGGAACTGAGTGTATAAAGTGGAGAGAGAGGGATCTGAGTGTATAAAGTGGGGAGAGAGAGATCAGAGTGTATAAAGTGGGGAGAGAGGGATCTGAGTGTACAAAGTGGGGAGAGAGGCATCTGAGTGTATAAAGTGGGGAGAGAGGGATCTGAGTGTATAAAGTGGGGAGAGAGGGATCTGAGTGTATCAAGTGGGGAGAGAGGGAACTGAGTGTATAAAGTGTGGAGAGAGAGATCAGAGTGTATAAAGTGGGGAGAGAGGGATCTGAGTGTACAAAGTGGGGAGAGAGGCATCTGAGTGTATAAAGTGGGGAGAGAGGGTTGTGAGTGTATAAAGTGGGGAGAGAGGGATCTGAGTGTATCAAGTGGGGAGAGAGGGAACTGAGCGTATAAAGTGTGCAGAGAGAGATCAGAGTGTATCAAGTGGGGAGAGAGGGATCTGAGTGTATCAAGTGGGGAGAGAGGGAACTGAGTGTATAAAACAGTGAGAGAGGGATCTGAGTGTATCAAGCGGGGAGAGAGGGAACTGAGTGTATAAAGGAGCAAGAGTGGTCCTGAGTGTATAAAGGATTGTGAGCGGACCTGAGTGTACAAAGCGGGGAGAGAGGGATCTGAGTGCATAAAACAGCGAGAGAGGGATCAAAGTGTTTAAAGCGGGGAGAGCGGGATCTGAGTGTATAAAGTGGGGAGAGAGAGATCTGAGTGTATAAAGTGGGGAGACAGGGATCTGAGTGTATAAAGTGTGGAGAGAGGGATCTGAGTGTATAAAGTGGGGAGAGAGAGATCTGAGTGTATAAAGTGGAGAGAGACGGATCTGAGTGTATAAAGCGGGGAGAGAGGGATCTGAGTGTATAAAGTGGGGACAGAGGGAACTGAGTGTATAAAGTGGGGAGAGAGGGAACTGAGTGTATAAAGTGGGGAGAGAGGGAACTGAGTGTATAAAGTGGAGAGAGAGGGATCTGAGTGTATAAAGTGTGGAGAGAGAGATCAGAGTGTATCAAGTGGGGAGAGAGAGATCTGAGTGTATAAAGTGGAGAGAGACGGATCTGAGTGGAAAAAGCGGCGAGAGACGGATCGGAGTGTACAAAGTAGGGAGAGAGGGACCTGAGTGTATAAAGTAGGGAGAGACGGATCTGAGTGTATAAAGTGGGGAGAGAGGGATCTGAGTGCACAAAGTGGGGAGAGAGGCATCTGAGTGTATAAAGTGGGGAGAGAGGGAACTGAGTGTATAAAACAGTGAGAGAGGGATCTGAGTGTATGAAGTGGGGAGAGAGGGAACTGAGTGTATAAAACAGTGAGAGAGGGATCTGAGTGTATCAAGCGGGGAGAGAGGGATCTGAGTGTATAAAGTGGGGAGAGAGGGAACTGAGTGTATAAAGGAGCAAGAGTGGTCCTGAGTGTACAAAGGATTCTGAGCGGACCTGAGTGTACAAAGCGGGGAGAGAGGGATCTGAGTGTATAAAACTGCGAGAGAGGGATCAGAGTGTTTAAAGCGGGGAGAGCGGGATCTGAGTGTATAAAGTGGGGAGAGAGAGATCTGAGTGTATAAAGTGGGGAGACAGGGATCTGAGTGTATAAAGTGTGGAGAGAGGGATCTGAGTGTATAAAGTGGGGAGAGAGAGATCTGAGTGTATAAAGTGGAGAGAGACGGATCTGAGTGTACAAAGCGGGGAGAGAGGGATCTGAGTGTATAAAACAGCGAGAGAGGGATCAGAGTGTTTAAAGCGGGGAGAGCGGGATCTGATTGTATAAAGTGGGGAGAGAGGGAACTGAGTGTATAAAGTGGGGAGAGAGGGATCTGAGTGTATAAAATGGGGAGAGAGGGAACTGAGTGTATAAAGTGGGGAGAGAGGGATCTGAGTGTATAAAGTGGGGAGAGAGGGATCTGAGTGCATAAAGTGGGGAGAGAGGGATCTGAGTGTATAAAGTGGGGACAGAGGGAACTGAGTGTATAAAGTGGAGAGAGAGGGATCTGAGTGTATAAAGTGGGGAGAGAGAGATCAGAGTGTATAAAGTGGGGAGAGAGGGATCTGAGTGTATAAATTGGAGAGAGACGGATCTGAGTGGAAAAAGTGGGGAGAGAGGGATCTGAGTGTATAAAGTGGAGAGAGACGGATCTGAGTGGAAAAAGCGGGGAGAGAGGGATCTGAGTGTATAAAGTGGGGAGAGAGGGACCTGAGTGAAGAAAGTGGGGAGAGAGGGAACTGAGTGTACAAAACAGTGAGAGAGGGATCTGAGTGTATCAAGTGGGGAGAGAGGGAACTGAGTGTATAAAGGAGCAAGAGTGGTCCTGAGTGTATAAAGGATTGTGAGCGGACCTGAGTGTACAAAGCGGGGAGAGAGGGATCTGAGTGGATAAAGGAGTGAGAGTGGACCTGAGTGTATAAAGTGGGGAGAGTGGACCTGAGTGTATAAAGGAGCAAGAGTGGTCCTGAGTGTATAAAGGATTGTGAGCGGACCTGAGTGTACAAAGCGGGGAGAGAGGGATATGAGTGTATAAAACAGCGAGAGAGGGATCAGAGTGTTAAAAGTGGGGAGAGAGAGTTCTGAGTGTATAAAGTGGGGAGAGAGGGATCTGAGTGTATAAAGTGTGGAGAGAGGGATCTGAGTGTATAAAGTGGGGAGAGAGAGATCTGAGTGTAAAAAGTGGAGAGAGACGGATCTGAGTGTATAAAGCGGGGAGAGAGGGATCTGAGTGTATAAAGTGGGGAGAGAGGGATCTGAGTGCATAAAGTGGGGAGAGAGGGATCTGAGTGTATAAAGTGGGGAGAGAGGGAACTGAGTGTATAAAGTGGGGAGAGAGGGATCTGAGTGTATAAAATGGGGAGAGAGGGAACTGAGGGTATAAAGTGGGGAGTGAGGGATCTGAGTGTATAAAGTGGGGAGAGAGGGATCTGAGTGTATAAAGTGGGGAGAGAGGGATCTGAGTTTATAAAGTGTGGAGAGAGGGATCTGAGTGTACAAAGTGGGGAGAGAGGCATCTGAGTGTATAAAGTGGGGAGAGAGGGATCTGAGTGTATAAAGTGGGGAGAGAGGGATCTGAGTGTATCAAGTGGGGAGCGAGGGAACTGAGTGTATAAAACAGTGAGAGAGGGATCTGAGTGTATCAAGCGGGGAGAGCGGGATCTGAGTGTATAAAGTGGGGAGAGAGGGAACTGAGTGTATAAAGGAGCAAGAGTGGTCCTGAGTGTATAAAGGATTGTGAGCGGACCTGAGTGTACAAAGCGGGGAGAGAGGGATCTGAGTGCATAAAACAGCGAGAGAGGGATCAGAGTGTTTAAAGCGGGGAGAGCGGGATCTGAGTGTATAAAGTGGGGAGAGAGAGATCTGACTGTATAAAGTGGGGAGACAGGGATCTGAGTGTATAAAGTGTGGAGAGAGGGATCTGAGTGTATAAAGTGGGGAGAGAGAGAACTGAGTGTATAAAGTGGAGAGAGACGGATCTGAGTGTATAAAGCGGGGAGAGAGGGATCTGAGTGTATAAAGTGGGGACAGAGGGAACTGAGTGTATAAAGTGGGGAGAGAGGGAACTGAGTGTATAAAGTGGGGAGAGAGGGAACTGAGTGTATAAAGTGGAGAGAGAGGGATCTGAGTGTATAAAGTGTGGAGAGAGAGATCAGAGTGTATCAAGTGGGGAGAGAGAGATCTGAGTGTATAAAGTGGGGAGAGTGGGAACTGAGTGTATAAAACAGTGAGAGAGGGATCTGAGTGTATAAAGTGTGGAGAGAGGGAACTGAGTGTATAAAGTGGGGAGAGAGGGACCTGAGTGTATAAAGTGGGGAGAGAGTGAACTGAGTGTATAAAACAGTGAGAGAGGGATCTGAGTGTATCAAGCGGGGAGAGAGGGATCAGAGTGTATAAAGTGGGGAGAGAGGGACCTGAGTGTATAAAGTGGGGAGAGAGTGAACTGAGTGTATAAAACAGCGAGAGAGGGATCAGAGTGTTAAAAGTGGGGAGAGAGGGAACTGAGTGTATAAAGTGGGGAGAGAGGGATCTGAGTGTATAAAGCGGGGAGAGAGGGATCTGAGTGTATAAAGTGGGGAGAGAGGGATCTGAGTGCATAAAGTGGGGAGAGAGGGATCTGAGTGTATAAAGTGGGGAGAGAGGGAACTGAGTGTATAAAGTGGGGAGAGAGGGATCTGAGTGTATAAAATGGGGAGAGAGGGAACTGAGGGTATAAAGTGGGGAGTGAGGGATCTGAGTGTATAAAGTGGGGAGAGAGGGATCTGAGTGTATAAAGTGGGGAGAGAGGGATCTGAGTTTATAAAGTGTGGAGAGAGGGATCTGAGTGTACAAAGTGGGGAGAGAGGCATCTGAGTGTATAAAGTGGGGAGAGAGGGATCTGAGTGTATAAAGTGGGGAGAGAGGGATCTGAGTGTATCAAGTGGGGAGAGAGGGAACTGAGTGTATAAAACAGTGAGAGAGGGATCTGAGTGTATCAAGCGGGGAGAGAGGGATCTGAGTGTATAAAGTGGGGAGAGAGGGAACTGAGTGTATAAAGGAGCAAGAGTGGTCCTGAGTGTATAAAGGATTGTGAGCGGACCTGAGTGTACAAAGCGGGGAGAGAGGGATCTGAGTGCATAAAACAGCGAGAGAGGGATCAGAGTGTTTAAAGCGGGGAGAGCGGGATCTGAGTGTATAAAGTGGGGAGAGAGAGATCTGACTGTATAAAGTGGGGAGACAGGGATCTGAGTGTATAAAGTGTGGAGAGAGGGATCTGAGTGTATAAAGTGGGGAGAGAGAGAACTGAGTGTATAAAGTGGAGAGAGACGGATCTGAGTGTATAAAGCGGGGAGAGAAGGATCTGAGTGTATAAAGTGGGGACAGAGGGAACTGAGTGTATAAAGTGGGGAGAGAGGGAACTGAGTGTATAAAGTGGGGAGAGAGGGAACTGAGTGTATAAAGTGGAGAGAGAGGGATCTGAGTGTATAAAGTGTGGAGAGAGAGATCAGAGTGTATCAAGTGGGGAGAGAGAGATCTGAGTGTATAAAGTGGGGAGAGTGGGAACTGAGTGTATAAAACAGTGAGAGAGGGATCTGAGTGTATAAAGTGTGGAGAGAGGGAACTGAGTGTATAAAGTGGGGAGAGAGGGACCTGAGTGTATAAAGTGGGGAGAGAGTGAACTGAGTGTATAAAACAGTGAGAGAGGGATCTGAGTGTATCAAGCGGGGAGAGAGGGATCAGAGTGTATAAAGTGGGGAGAGAGGGACCTGAGTGTATAAAGTGGGGAGAGAGTGAACTGAGTGTATAAAACAGCGAGAGAGGGATCAGAGTGTTTAAAGCGGGGAGAGCGGGATCTGAGTGTATAAAGTGGGGAGAGAGAGATCTGAGTGTATAAAGTGGGGAGACAGGGATCTGAGTGTAGAAAGTGTGGAGAGAGGGATCTGAGTGTATAAAGTGGGGAGAGAGAGATCTGAGTGTATTAAGTGGAGAGAGACGGATCTGAGTGTATAAAGCGGGGAGAGAGGGATCTGAGTGTATAAAGTGGGGACAGAGGGAACTGAGTGTATAAAGTGGGGAGAGAGGGAACTGAGTGTATAAAGTGGGGAGAGAGGGAACTGAGTGTATAAAGTGGAGAGAGAGGGATCTGAGTGTATAAAGTGTGGAGAGAGAGATCAGAGTGTATCAAGTGGGGAGAGAGAGATCTGAGTGTATAAAGTGGAGAGAGACGGATCTGAGTGGAAAAAGCGGCGAGAGACGGATCTGAGTGTATAAAGTGGGGAGAGAGGGATCTGAGTGCACAAAGTGGGGAGAGAGGCATCTGAGTGTATAAAGTGGGGAGAGAGGGAACTGAGTGTATAAAACAGTGAGAGAGGGATCTGAGTGTATGAAGTGGGGAGAGAGGGAACTGAGTGTATAAAACAGTGAGAGAGGGATCTGAGTGTATCAAGCGGGGAGAGAGGGATCTGAGTGTATAAAGTGGGGAGAGAGGGAACTGAGTGTATAAAGGAGCAAGAGTGGTCCTGAGTGTATAAAGGATTGTGAGCGGACCTGAGTGTACAAAGCGGGGAGAGAGGGATCTGAGTGTATAAAACAGCGAGAGAGGGATCAGAGTGTTTAAAGCGGGGAGAGCGGGATCTGAGTGTATAAAGTGGGGAGAGAGAGATCTGAGTGTATAAAGTGGGGAGACAGGGATCTGAGTGTATAAAGTGTGGAGAGAGGGATCTGAGTGTATAAAGTGGGGAGAGAGAGATCTGAGTGTATAAAGTGGAGAGAGACGGATCTGAGTGTATAAAGCGGGGAGAGAGGGATCTGAGTGTATGAAGTGGGGAGAGAGGGAACTGAGTGTATAAAACAGTGAGAGAGGGATCTGAGTGTATCAAGCGGGGAGAGAGGGATCTGAGTGTATAAAGTGGGGAGAGAGGGAACTGAGTGTATAAAGGAGCAAGAGTGGTCCTGAGTGTATAAAGGATTGTGAGCGGACCTGAGTGTACAAAGCGGGGAGAGAGGGATCTGAGTGTATAAAACAGCGAGAGAGGGATCAGAGTGTTTAAAGCGGGGAGAGCGGGATCTGATTGTATAAAGTGGGGAGAGAGGGAACTGAGTGTATAAATTGGGGAGAGAGGGATCTGAGTGTATAAAATGGGGAGAGAGGGAACTGAGTGTATAAAGTGGGGAGAGAGGGATCTGAGTGTATAAAGTGGGGAGAGAGGGATCTGAGTGCATAAAGTGGGGAGAGAGGGATCTGAGTGTATAAAGTGGGGACAGAGGGAACTGAGTGTATAAAGTGGGGAGAGAGGGAACTGAGTGTATAAAGTGGGGAGAGAGGGAACTGAGTGTATAAAGTGGAGAGAGAGGGATCTGAGTGTATAAAGTGGGGAGAGAGAGATCAGAGTGTATAAAGTGGGGAGAGAGGGATCTGAGTGTATAAATTGGAGAGAGACGGATCTGAGTGGAAAAAGTGGGGAGAGAGGGATCTGAGTGTATAAAGTGGAGAGAGACGGATCTGAGTGGAAAAAGCGGGGAGAGAGGGATCTGAGTGTATAAAGTGGGGAGACAGGGACCTGAGTGTATAAAGTGGGGAGAGAGGGAACTGAGTGTACAAAACAGTGAGAGAGGGATCTGAGTGTATCAAGTGGGGAGAGAGGGAACTGAGTGTATAAAGGAGCAAGAGTGGTCCTGAGTGTATAAAGGATTGTGAGCGGACCTGAGTGTACAAAGCGGGGAGAGAGGGATCTGAGTGTATAAAGGAGTGAGAGTGGACCTGAGTGTATAAAGTGGGGAGAGTGGACCTGAGTGTATAAAGGAGCAAGAGTGGTCCTGAGTGTATAAAGGATTGTGAGCGGACCTGAGTGTACAAAGCGGGGAGAGAGGGATATGAGTGTATAAAACAGCGAGAGAGAGATCAGAGTGTTAAAAGTGGGGAGAGAGAGTTCTGAGTGTATAAAGTGGGGAGAGAGGGATCTGAGTGTATAAAGTGGGGAGAGAGGGATCTGAGTGTATAAAGTGGGGAGAGAGGGATCTGAGTTTATAAAGTGTGGAGAGAGGGATCTGAGTGTACAAAGTGGGGAGAGAGGCATCTGAGTGTATAAAGTGGGGAGAGAGGGATCTGAGTGTATAAAGTGGGGAGAGAGGGATCTGAGTGTATCAAGTGGGGAGAGAGGGAACTGAGTGTATAAAACAGTGAGAGAGGGATCTGAGTGTATAAAGCGGGGAGAGAGGGATCTGAGTGTATAAAGTGGGGAGAGAGGGATCTGAGTGCATAAAGTGGGGAGAGAGGGATCTGAGTGTATAAAGTGGGGAGAGAGGGAACTGAGTGTATAAAGTGGGGAGAGAGGGATCTGAGTGTATAAAATGGGGAGAGAGGGAACTGAGGGTATAAAGTGGGGAGTGAGGGATCTGAGTGTATAAAGTGGGGAGAGAGGGATCTGAGTGTATAAAGTGGGGAGAGAGGGATCTGAGTTTATAAAGTGTGGAGAGAGGGATCTGAGTGTACAAAGTGGGGAGAGAGGCATCTGAGTGTATAAAGTGGGGAGAGAGGGATCTGAGTGTATAAAGTGGGGAGAGAGGGATCTGAGTGTATCAAGTGGGGAGAGAGGGAACTGAGTGTATAAAACAGTGAGAGAGGGATCTGAGTGTATCAAGCGGGGAGAGAGGGATCTGAGTGTATAAAGTGGGGAGAGAGGGAACTGAGTGTATAAAGGAGCAAGAGTGGTCCTGAGTGTATAAAGGATTGTGAGCGGACCTGAGTGTACAAAGCGGGGAGAGAGGGATCTGAGTGCATAAAACAGCGAGAGAGGGATCAGAGTGTTTAAAGCGGGGAGAGCGGGATCTGAGTGTATAAAGTGGGGAGAGAGAGATCTGACTGTATAAAGTGGGGAGACAGGGATCTGAGTGTATAAAGTGTGGAGAGAGGGATCTGAGTGTATAAAGTGGGGAGAGAGAGAACTGAGTGTATAAAGTGGAGAGAGACGGATCTGAGTGTATAAAGCGGGGAGAGAGGGATCTGAGTGTATAAAGTGGGGACAGAGGGAACTGAGTGTATAAAGTGGGGAGAGAGGGAACTGAGTGTATAAAGTGGGGAGAGAGGGAACTGAGTGTATAAAGTGGAGAGAGAGGGATCTGAGTGTATAAAGTGTGGAGAGAGAGATCAGAGTGCATCAAGTGGGGAGAGAGAGATCTGAGTGTATAAAGTGGGGAGAGTGGGAACTGAGTGTATAAAACAGTGAGAGAGGGATCTGAGTGTATAAAGTGTGGAGAGAGGGAACTGAGTGTATAAAGTGGGGAGAGAGGGACCTGAGTGTATAAAGTGGGGAGAGAGTGAACTGAGTGTATAAAACAGTGAGAGAGGGATCTGAGTGTATCAAGCGGGGAGAGAGGGATCAGAGTGTATAAAGTGGGGAGAGAGGGACCTGAGTGTATAAAGTGGGGAGAGAGTGAACTGAGTGTATAAAACAGCGAGAGAGGGATCAGAGTGTTTCAAGCGGGGAGAGCGGGATCTGTGTGTATAAAGTGGGGAGAGAGAGATCTGACTGTATAAAGTGGGGAGAGAGGAATCTGAGTGTATAAAGTGGGGAGAGAGAGAACTGAGTGTATAAAGTGGAGAGAGACGGATCTGAGTGTATAAAGCGGGGAGAGAGGGATCTGAGTGTATAAAGTGGGGACAGAGGGAACTGAGTGTATAAAGTGGGGAGAGAGGGAACTGAGTGTATAAAGTGGGGAGAGAGGGAACTGAGTGTATAAAGTGGAGAGAGAGGGATCTGAGTGTATAAAGTGTGGAGAGAGAGATCAGAGTGTATCAAGTGGGGAGAGAGAGATCTGAGTGTATAAAGTGGGGAGAGTGGGAACTGAGTGTATAAAACAGTGAGAGAGGGATCTGAGTGTATAAAGTGTGGAGAGAGGGAACTGAGTGTATAAAGTGGGGAGAGAGGGACCTGAGTGTATAAAGTGGGGAGAGAGTGAACTGAGTGTATAAAACAGTGAGAGAGGGATCTGAGTGTATCAAGCGGGGAGAGAGGGATCAGAGTGTATAAAGTGGGGAGAGAGGGACCTGAGTGTATAAAGTGGGGAGAGAGTGAACTGAGTGTATAAAACAGCGAGAGAGGGATCAGAGTGTTTAAAGCGGGGAGAGCGGGATCTGAGTGTATAAAGTGGGGAGAGAGAGATCTGAGTGTATAAAGTGGGGAGACAGGGATCTGAGTGTATAAAGTGTGGAGAGAGGGATCTGAGTGTATAAAGTGGGGAGAGAGAGATCTGAGTGTATAAAGTGGAGAGAGACGGATCTGAGTGTATAAAGCGGGGAGAGAGGGATCTGAGTGTATGAAGTGGGGAGAGAGGGAACTGAGTGCATAAAACAGTGAGAGAGTGATCTGAGTGTATCAAGCGGGGAGAGAGGGATCTGAGTGTATAAAGTGGGGAGAGAGGGAACTGAGTGTATAAAGGAGCAAGAGTGGTCCTGAGTGTATAAAGGATTGTGAGCGGACCTGAGTGTACAAAGCGGGGAGAGAGGGATCTGAGTGTATAAAACAGCGAGAGAGGGATCAGAGTGTTTAAAGCGGGGAGAGCGGGATCTGAGTGTATAAAGTGGGGAGAGAGGGATCTGAGTGTATAAAATGGGGAGAGAGGGAACTGAGTGTATAAAGTGGGGAGAGAGGGATCTGAGTGTATAAAGTGGGGAGAGAGGGATCTGAGTGCATAAAGTGGGGAGAGAGGGATCTGAGTGTATAAAGTGGGGACAGAGGGAACTGAGTGTATAAAGTGGGGAGAGAGGGAACTGAGTGTATAAAGTGGGGAGAGAGGGAACTGAGTTTATAAAGTGGAGAGAGAGGGATCTGAGTGTATAAAGTGGGGAGAGAGAGATCAGAGTGTATAAAGTGGGGAGAGAGGGATCTGAGTGTATAAATTGGAGAGAGACGGATCTGAGTGGAAAAAGTGGGGAGAGAGGGATCTGAGTGTATAAAGTGGAGAGAGACGGATCTGAGTGGAAAAAGCGGGGAGAGAGGGATCTGAGTGTATAAAGTGGGGAGAGAGGGACCTGAGTGTATAAAGTGGGGAGAGAGGGAACTGAGTGTACAAAACAGTGAGAGAGGGATCTGAGTGTATCAAGTGGGGAGAGAGGGAACTGAGTGTATAAAGGAGCAAGAGTGGTCCTGAGTGTATAAAGGATTGTGAGCGGACCTGAGTGTACAAAGCGGGGAGAGAGGGATCTGACTGTATAAAGGAGTGAGAGTGGACCTGAGTGTGTAAAGTGGGGAGAGTGGACCTAAGTGTATAAAGGAGCAAGAGTGGTCCTGAGTGTATAAAGGATTGTGAGCGGACCTGAGTGTACAAAGCTGGGAGAGAGGGATATGAGTGCATAAAACAGCGAGAGAGGGATCAGAGTGTATAAAGTGGGGAGAGAGGGATCTGAGTGTATAAAGTGTGGAGTGAGGGATCTGAGTGTATAAAGCGGGGAGTGAGGGATCTGAGTGTATAAAGTGGGGAGAGAGGGATCTGAGTGTATAAAGTGGGGAGAGAGGGATCTGAGTGTATAAAGTGGGGAGGGAGGGAACTGAGTGTATAAAGTGGGGAGAGAGGGATCTGAGTGTATAAAGTGGGGAGAGAGGGATCTGAGTGTATAAAGTGGGGAGAGAGGGATCTGAGTGTATAAAGTGTGGAGAGAGGGATCTGAGTGTACAAAGTGGGGAGAGAGGCATCTGAGTGTATAAAGTGGGGAGAGAGGGATCTGAGTGTATAAAGTGGGGAGAGAGGGATCTGAGTGTATAAAGTGTGGAGAGAGGGATCTGAGTGTACAAAGTGGGGAGAGAGGCATCTGAGTGTATAAAGTGGGGAGAGAGGGATCTGAGTGTATAAAGTGGGGAGAGAGGGACCTGAGTGTATAAAGTGGGGAGAGAGGTAACTGAGTGCATAAAACAGTGAGAGAGGGATCTGAGTGTATCAAGCGGGGAGAGAGGGATCTGAGTGTATAAAGTGGGGAGAGAGGGAACTGAGTGTATAAAGGAGCAAGAGTGGTCCTGAGTGTATAAAGGATTGTGAGCGGACCTGAGTGTACAAAGCGGGGAGAGAGGGATCTGAGTGCATAAAACAGCGAGAGAGGGATCAGAGTGTTTAAAGCGGGGAGAGCGGGATCTGAGTGTATAAAGTGGGGAGAGAGGGACCTGAGTGTATAAAGTGGGGAGAGAGGGATCTGAGTGTACAAAACAGCGAGAGAGGGACCTGAGAGTATAAAGTGGGGAGAGAGGGATCTGAGTGTATAAAACAGTGAGAGAGGGATCTGAGTGTATAAAGTGGGGAGAGAGGGACCTGAGTGTATAAAGTGGGGAGAGAGGGACCTGAGTGTATTAAGTGGGGAGAGAGGGATCTGAGTGTATAAAGTGTGGAGAGAGGGATCTGAGTGTTTCAAGTGGGTAGAGAGGCATCTGAGTGTATCAAGTGGGGACAGAGGGAACTGAGTGTATAAAGTGGGGAGAGAGGGAACTGAGTGTACAAAGTGGGGAGAGAGGGAACTGAGTGTATAAAGTGGGGACAGAGGGAACTGAGTGTACAAAGTGGGGAGATAGGGAACTGAGTGTATAAAGTGGGGACAGAGGGAACTGAGTGTACAAAGTGGGGAGATAGGGAACTGAGTGTATAAAGTGGGGAGAGAGGGAACTGAGTGTATAAAGTGGGGACAGAGGGAACTGAGTGTATAAAGTGGGGAGATAGGGAACTGAGTGTATCAAGTGGGGAGAGAGGGAACTGAGTGTACAAAGTGGGGAGATAGGGAACTGAGTGTATAAAGTGGGGAGAGAGGGATCTGAGTGTATAAAGTGGGGAGAGAGGGATCTGAGTGTATAAAATGGAGAGAAACGGATCTGAGTGGAAAAAGCGGGGAGAGAGGGATCTGAGTGTATAAAGTGGGGAGAGAGGGATCTGAGTGTATAAAGTGGGGAGAGAGGGACCTGAGTGTATAAAGTGGGGAGAGAGGGATCTGAGTGTACAAAACAGCGAGAGAGGGACCTGAGTGTATAAAGTGGGGAGAGAGGGATCTGAGTGTATAAAACAGTGAGAGAGGGATCTGAGTGTATAAAGTGGGGAGAGAGGGACCTGAGTGTATAAAGTGGGGAGAAAGGGATCTGAGTGTATAAAGTGGGGAGAAAGGGATCTTAGTGTATAAATTGGGGAGAGAGGGACCTGAGTGTATCAAGTGGGGAGAGAGGGACCTGAGTGTATAAAGTCGGGAGAGAGGGATCTGAGTGTATAAAGTGAGGAGAGAGGGACCTGAGTGTATCAAGTGGGGAGAGAGGGACCTGAGTGTATAAAGTCGGGAGAGAGGGATCTGAGTGTATAAAGTGGGGAGAGAGGGATCTGAGTGTATAAAGTGAGGAGAGAGGGACCTGAGTGTATAAAGTGGGGAGAGAGGGATCTGAGTGTATAAAACAGCGAGAGAGGGATCTGAGTGTGTCAAGCGGGGAGAGAGGCATCTGAGTGTATAAAGTGGGGAGAGAGGGAACTGAGTGTATAAAGTGGGGAGAGAGGGATCTGAGTGTATAAAGTGGGGAGAGAGGGAACTGAGTGTACAAAGTGGGGAGATAGGGAACTGAGTGTATAAAGTGGGGAGAGAGGGATCTGAGTGTATAAAGTGGGGAGAGAGGGATCTGAGTGTATAAAATGGAGAGAAACGGATCTGAGTGGAAAAAGCGGGGAGAGAGGGATCTGAGTGTATAAAGTGGGGAGAGAGGGATCTGAGTGTATAAAGTGGGGAGAGAGGGACCTGAGTGTATAAAGTGGGGAGAGAGGGATCTGAGTGTACAAAACAGCGAGAGAGGGACCTGAGTGTATAAAGTGGGGAGAGAGGGATCTGAGTGTATAAAACAGTGAGAGAGGGATCTGAGTGTATAAAGTGGGGAGAGAGGGACCTGAGTGTATAAAGTGGGGAGAGAGGGACCTGAGTGTATTAAGTGGGGAGAGAGGGATCTGAGTGTATAAAGTGTGGAGAGAGGGATCTGAGTGTTTCAAGTGGGTAGAGAGGCATCTGAGTGTATCAAGTGGGGACAGAGGGAACTGAGTGTATCAAGTGGGGAGAGAGGGAACTGAGTGTACAAAGTGGGGAGAGAGGGAACTGAGTGTATAAAGTGGGGACAGAGGGAACTGAGTGTACAAAGTGGGGAGATAGGGAACTGAGTGTATAAAGTGGGGACAGAGGGAACTGAGTGTACAAAGTGGGGAGATAGGGAACTGAGTGTATAAAGTGGGGAGAGAGGGAACTGAGTGTATAAAGTGGGGAGATAGGGAACTGAGTGTATCAAGTGGGGAGAGAGGGAACTGAGTGTACAAAGTGGGGAGATAGGGAACTGAGTGTATAAAGTGGGGAGAGAGGGATCTGAGTGTATAAAGTGGGGAGAGAGGGATCTGAGTGTATAAAATGGAGAGAAACGGATCTGAGTGGAAAAAGCGGGGAGAGAGGGATCTGAGTGTATAAAGTGGGGAGAGAGGGATCTGAGTGTATAAAGTGGGGAGAGAGGGACCTGAGTGTATAAAGTGGGGAGAGAGGGATCTGAGTGTACAAAACAGCGAGAGAGGGACCTGAGTGTATAAAGTGGGGAGAGAGGGATCTGAGTGTATAAAACAGTGAGAGAGGGATCTGAGTGTATAAAGTGGGGAGAGAGGGACCTGAGTGTATAAAGTGGGGAGAAAGGGATCTGAGTGTATAAAGTGGGGAGAAAGGGATCTTAGTGTATAAATTGGGGAGAAAGGGATCTGAGTGTATAAAGTTGGGAGAAAGGGATCTGAGTGTATAAATCGGGGAGAAAGGGATCTGAGTGCATAAAGTGGGGAGAGAGGGATCTGAGTGTATAAAGTGAGGAGAGAGGGACCTGAGTGTATCAAGTGGGGAGAGAGGGACCTGAGTGTATAAAGTGGGGAGAGAGGGATCTGAGTGTATAAAGTGGGGAGAGAGGGATCTGAGTGTATAAAGTGAGGAGAGAGGGACCTGAGTGTATAAAGTGGGGAGAGAGGGATCTGAGTGTATAAAACAGCGAGAGAGGGATCTGAGTGTGTCAAGCGGGGAGAGAGGCATCTGAGTGTATAAAGTGGGGAGAGAGGGAACTGAGTGTATAAAGTGGGGAGAGAGGGATCTGAGTGTATAAAGTGGGGAGAGAGGGATCTGAGTGTATAAAGTGGGGAGAGAGGGATCTGAGTGTATGAAGTGGGGAGAGAGGCATCTGAGTGTATAAAGTGGGGAGAGAGGGATCTGAGTGTATAAAGTGGGGAGAGAGGGATCTGAGTGTATAAAGTGGGGAGAGAGGGACCTGAGTGTCTGAAGTGGGGAGAGAGGGATCTGAGTGTAGAAAGTGGGGAGAGAGGGATCTGAGTGTATAAAGTGGGGAGAGAGGGATCTGAGTGTATAAAGTGGGGAGAGAGGCATCTGAGTTTATAAAGTGGGGAGAGAGGGATCTGAGTGTATAAAGTGGGGAGAGAGGCATCTGAGTGTATCAAGTGGGGAGAGAGCGATCTGAGTGTATAAAGTGAGGAGAGAGGGATCTGAGTGTGTAAAGTGGGGATAGAGGGATCTGAGTGTATGAAGTGGGGAGAGAGGCAACTGAGTGTATAAAGTGGGGAGAGAGGGAACTGAGTGTATAAAGTGGTGAGAGAGGCATCTGAGTGTATAAAGTGGGGAGAGAGGGAACTGAGTGTATAAAGTGGGGAGAGAGGGATCTGAGTGTATAAAATGGGGAGAGAGGGATCTGAGTGTATCAAGTGGGGAGAGAGGGAACCGAGTGTATAAATTGGGGAGAGAGGGATCTGTGTGTATAAAATGGGGAGACAGGGATCTGTGTGTATAAAGTGGAGAGAGACGGATCTGAGTGTATAAAGCGGGGAGAGAGGGAACTGAGTGCATGAAGTGGGGAGAGAGGGATCTGAGTGCTTAACTGGGGAGAGAGAGATCTGAGTGTATGAAGTGGGGAGAGAGGGATCTGAGTGTATAAAGTGGAGAGAGACGGATCTGAGTGTATAAAGCGGGGAGAGAGGGATCTGAGTGTATGAAGTGGGGAGAGAGGGATCTGAGTGTATAAAGTGGGGAGAGAGGGAACTGAGTGTATAAAGTGGGAAGAGAGGGAACCGAGTGTATAAACTGGGGAGAGAGGGATCTGTGTGTATAAAATGGGGAGAGAGGGATCTGAGTGTATAAAGTGGAGAGAGACGGATCTGAGTGTATAATGCAGGGAGAGAGGGATCTGAATGTATAAAGTGGGGAGGGAGGGATCTGAGTGTATAAAGTGGGGAGAGAGGGACCTGAGTGTATAAAGTGGGGAGAGAGGGATCTGAGTGTATAAAACAGCGAGAGAGGGATCTGAGTGTATCAAGCGGGGAGAGAGGGATCTGAGTGTCTTAAGTGGGGAGAGAGGGAACTGAGTGTATAAAGTGGGGAGAGAGGGATCTGAGTGTATAAAGTGGGGAGAGAGGGATCTGAGTGTATAAAGTGGGGAGACAGGGAACTGAGTGTATAAAGTGGGGAGAGAGGCATCTGAGTGTATAAAGTGGGGAGAGAGGGATCTGAGTGCACAAAGTGGGGAGAGAGGGATCTGAGTGTCTAAAGTGGGGAGAGAGGGATCTGAGTGTAGAAAGTGGGGAGAGAGGGATCTGAGTGTATAAAGTGGGGAGAGAGGGATCTGAGTGTATAAAGGGGGGAGAGAGGCATCTGAGTTTATAAAGTGGGGAGAGAGGGATCTGAGTGTATAAAGTGGGGAGAGAGGCCTCTGAGTGTATCAAGTGGGGAGAGAGCGATCTGAGTGTCTAAAGTGGGGAGAGAGGGATCTGAGTGTGTAAAGTGGGGATAGAGGGATCTGAGTGTATGAAGTGGGGAGAGAGGCAACTGAGTGTATAAAGTGGGGAGAGAGGGAACTGACTGTATAAAGTGGTGAGAGAGGTATCTGAGTGTATAAAGTGGGGAGAGAGGGAACTGAGTGTATAAAGTGGGGAGAGAGGGATCTGAGTGTATAAAATGGGGAGAGAGGGATCTGAGTGTATAAAGTGGGGAGAGAGGGAACCGAGTGTATAAATTGGGGAGAGAGGGATCTGTGTGTATAAAGTGGAGAGAGACGGATCTGAGTGTATAAAGCGGGGAGAGAGGGAACTGAGTGCATGAAGTGGGGAGAGAGGGATCTGAGTGTCTGAACTGGGGAGAGAGAGATCTGAGTGTATGAAGTGGGGAGAGAGGGATCTGAGTGTATAAAGTGGAGAGAGACGGATCTGAGTGTACAAAGCGGGGAGAGAGGGATCTGAGTGTATTAAGTGGGGAGAGAGGGATCTGAGTGTATAAAGTGTGGAGAGAGGGAACTGAGTGTATAAAGTGGGGAGAGAGGGAACCGAGTGTATAAAGTGGGGAGAGAGGGATCTGTGTGTATAAAATGGGGAGAGAGGGATCTGAGTGTATAAAGTGGAGAGAGACGGATCTGAGTGTATAATGCGGGGAGAGAGGGATCTGAATGTATAAAGTGGGGAGGGAGGGATCTGAGTGTATAAAGTGGGGAGAGAGGGACCTGAGTGTATAAAGTGGGGAGAGAGGGATCTGAGTGTATAAAACAGCGAGAGAGGGATCTGAGTGTATCAAGCGGGGAGAGAGGGATCTGAGTGTATAAAGTGGGGAGAGAGGGAACTGAGTGTATAAAGTGGGGAGAGAGGGATCTGAGTGTATAAAGTGGGGAGAGAGGGATCTGAGTGTATAAAGTGGGGAGACAGGGAACTGAGTGTATAAAGTGGGGAGAGAGGCATCTGAGTGTATAAAGTGGGGAGAGAGGGATCTGAGTGTATAAAGTGGGGAGAGAGGGATCTGAGTGTCTAAAGTGGGGAGAGAGGCATCTGAGTGTATAAAGTGGGGACAGAGGGAACTGAGTGTATAAAGTGGGGAGAGAGGGAACTGAGTGTATAAAGTGGGGAGAGAGGGAACTGAGTGTATAAAGTGGAGAGAGAGGGATCTGAGTGTATAAAGTGTGGAGAGAGAGATCAGAGTGTATCAAGTGGGGAGAGAGAGATCTGAGTGTATAAAGTGGGGAGAGTGGGAACTGAGTGTATAAAACAGTGAGAGAGGGATCTGAGTGTATAAAGTGTGGAGAGAGGGAACTGAGTGTATAAAGTGGGGAGAGAGGGACCTGAGTGTATAAAGTGGGGAGAGAGTGAACTGAGTGTATAAAACAGTGAGAGAGGGATCTGAGTGTATCAAGCGGGGAGAGAGGGATCAGAGTGTATAAAGTGGGGAGAGAGGGACCTGAGTGTATAAAGTGGGGAGAGAGTGAACTGAGTGTATAAAACAGCGAGAGAGGGATCAGAGTGTTAAAAGTGGGGAGAGAGGGAACTGAGTGTATAAAGTGGGGAGAGAGGGATCTGAGTGTATAAAGCGGGGAGAGAGGGATCTGAGTGTATAAAGTGGGGAGAGAGGGATCTGAGTGCATAAAGTGGGGAGAGAGGGATCTGAGTGTATAAAGTGGGGAGAGAGGGAACTGAGTGTATAAAGTGGGGAGAGAGGGATCTGAGTGTATAAAATGGGGAGAGAGGGAACTGAGGGTATAAAGTGGGGAGTGAGGGATCTGAGTGTATAAAGTGGGGAGAGAGGGATCTGAGTGTATAAAGTGGGGAGAGAGGGATCTGAGTTTATAAAGTGTGGAGAGAGGGATCTGAGTGTACAAAGTGGGGAGAGAGGCATCTGAGTGTATAAAGTGGGGAGAGAGGGATCTGAGTGTATAAAGTGGGGAGAGAGGGATCTGAGTGTATCAAGTGGGGAGAGAGGGAACTGAGTGTATAAAACAGTGAGAGAGGGATCTGAGTGTATCAAGCGGGGAGAGAGGGATCTGAGTGTATAAAGTGGGGAGAGAGGGAACTGAGTGTATAAAGGAGCAAGAGTGGTCCTGAGTGTATAAAGGATTGTGAGCGGACCTGAGTGTACAAAGCGGGGAGAGAGGGATCTGAGTGCATAAAACAGCGAGAGAGGGATCAGAGTGTTTAAAGCGGGGAGAGCGGGATCTGAGTGTATAAAGTGGGGAGAGAGAGATCTGACTGTATAAAGTGGGGAGACAGGGATCTGAGTGTATAAAGTGTGGAGAGAGGGATCTGAGTGTATAAAGTGGGGAGAGAGAGAACTGAGTGTATAAAGTGGAGAGAGACGGATCTGAGTGTATAAAGCGGGGAGAGAAGGATCTGAGTGTATAAAGTGGGGACAGAGGGAACTGAGTGTATAAAGTGGGGAGAGAGGGAACTGAGTGTATAAAGTGGGGAGAGAGGGAACTGAGTGTATAAAGTGGAGAGAGAGGGATCTGAGTGTATAAAGTGTGGAGAGAGAGATCAGAGTGTATCAAGTGGGGAGAGAGAGATCTGAGTGTATAAAGTGGGGAGAGTGGGAACTGAGTGTATAAAACAGTGAGAGAGGGATCTGAGTGTATAAAGTGTGGAGAGAGGGAACTGAGTGTATAAAGTGGGGAGAGAGGGACCTGAGTGTATAAAGTGGGGAGAGAGTGAACTGAGTGTATAAAACAGTGAGAGAGGGATCTGAGTGTATCAAGCGGGGAGAGAGGGATCAGAGTGTATAAAGTGGGGAGAGAGGGACCTGAGTGTATAAAGTGGGGAGAGAGTGAACTGAGTGTATAAAACAGCGAGAGAGGGATCAGAGTGTTTAAAGCGGGGAGAGCGGGATCTGAGTGTATAAAGTGGGGAGAGAGAGATCTGAGTGTATAAAGTGGGGAGACAGGGATCTGAGTGTAGAAAGTGTGGAGAGAGGGATCTGAGTGTATAAAGTGGGGAGAGAGAGATCTGAGTGTATTAAGTGGAGAGAGACGGATCTGAGTGTATAAAGCGGGGAGAGAGGGATCTGAGTGTATAAAGTGGGGACAGAGGGAACTGAGTGTATAAAGTGGGGAGAGAGGGAACTGAGTGTATAAAGTGGGGAGAGAGGGAACTGAGTGTATAAAGTGGAGAGAGAGGGATCTGAGTGTATAAAGTGTGGAGAGAGAGATCAGAGTGTATCAAGTGGGGAGAGAGAGATCTGAGTGTATAAAGTGGAGAGAGACGGATCTGAGTGGAAAAAGCGGCGAGAGACGGATCTGAGTGTATAAAGTGGGGAGAGAGGGATCTGAGTGCACAAAGTGGGGAGAGAGGCATCTGAGTGTATAAAGTGGGGAGAGAGGGAACTGAGTGTATAAAACAGTGAGAGAGGGATCTGAGTGTATGAAGTGGGGAGAGAGGGAACTGAGTGTATAAAACAGTGAGAGAGGGATCTGAGTGTATCAAGCGGGGAGAGAGGGATCTGAGTGTATAAAGTGGGGAGAGAGGGAACTGAGTGTATAAAGGAGCAAGAGTGGTCCTGAGTGTATAAAGGATTGTGAGCGGACCTGAGTGTACAAAGCGGGGAGAGAGGGATCTGAGTGTATAAAACAGCGAGAGAGGGATCAGAGTGTTTAAAGCGGGGAGAGCGGGATCTGAGTGTATAAAGTGGGGAGAGAGAGATCTGAGTGTATAAAGTGGGGAGACAGGGATCTGAGTGTATAAAGTGTGGAGAGAGGGATCTGAGTGTATAAAGTGGGGAGAGAGAGATCTGAGTGTATAAAGTGGAGAGAGACGGATCTGAGTGTATAAAGCGGGGAGAGAGGGATCTGAGTGTATGAAGTGGGGAGAGAGGGAACTGAGTGTATAAAACAGTGAGAGAGGGATCTGAGTGTATCAAGCGGGGAGAGAGGGATCTGAGTGTATAAAGTGGGGAGAGAGGGAACTGAGTGTATAAAGGAGCAAGAGTGGTCCTGAGTGTATAAAGGATTGTGAGCGGACCTGAGTGTACAAAGCGGGGAGAGAGGGATCTGAGTGTATAAAACAGCGAGAGAGGGATCAGAGTGTTTAAAGCGGGGAGAGCGGGATCTGATTGTATAAAGTGGGGAGAGAGGGAACTGAGTGTATAAATTGGGGAGAGAGGGATCTGAGTGTATAAAATGGGGAGAGAGGGAACTGAGTGTATAAAGTGGGGAGAGAGGGATCTGAGTGTATAAAGTGGGGAGAGAGGGATCTGAGTGCATAAAGTGGGGAGAGAGGGATCTGAGTGTATAAAGTGGGGACAGAGGGAACTGAGTGTATAAAGTGGGGAGAGAGGGAACTGAGTGTATAAAGTGGGGAGAGAGGGAACTGAGTGTATAAAGTGGAGAGAGAGGGATCTGAGTGTATAAAGTGGGGAGAGAGAGATCAGAGTGTATAAAGTGGGGAGAGAGGGATCTGAGTGTATAAATTGGAGAGAGACGGATCTGAGTGGAAAAAGTGGGGAGAGAGGGATCTGAGTGTATAAAGTGGAGAGAGACGGATCTGAGTGGAAAAAGCGGGGAGAGAGGGATCTGAGTGTATAAAGTGGGGAGACAGGGACCTGAGTGTATAAAGTGGGGAGAGAGGGAACTGAGTGTACAAAACAGTGAGAGAGGGATCTGAGTGTATCAAGTGGGGAGAGAGGGAACTGAGTGTATAAAGGAGCAAGAGTGGTCCTGAGTGTATAAAGGATTGTGAGCGGACCTGAGTGTACAAAGCGGGGAGAGAGGGATCTGAGTGTATAAAGGAGTGAGAGTGGACCTGAGTGTATAAAGTGGGGAGAGTGGACCTGAGTGTATAAAGGAGCAAGAGTGGTCCTGAGTGTATAAAGGATTGTGAGCGGACCTGAGTGTACAAAGCGGGGAGAGAGGGATATGAGTGTATAAAACAGCGAGAGAGAGATCAGAGTGTTAAAAGTGGGGAGAGAGAGTTCTGAGTGTATAAAGTGGGGAGAGAGGGATCTGAGTGTATAAAGTGGGGAGAGAGGGATCTGAGTGTATAAAGTGGGGAGAGAGGGATCTGAGTTTATAAAGTGTGGAGAGAGGGATCTGAGTGTACAAAGTGGGGAGAGAGGCATCTGAGTGTATAAAGTGGGGAGAGAGGGATCTGAGTGTATAAAGTGGGGAGAGAGGGATCTGAGTGTATCAAGTGGGGAGAGAGGGAACTGAGTGTATAAAACAGTGAGAGAGGGATCTGAGTGTATAAAGCGGGGAGAGAGGGATCTGAGTGTATAAAGTGGGGAGAGAGGGATCTGAGTGCATAAAGTGGGGAGAGAGGGATCTGAGTGTATAAAGTGGGGAGAGAGGGAACTGAGTGTATAAAGTGGGGAGAGAGGGATCTGAGTGTATAAAATGGGGAGAGAGGGAACTGAGGGTATAAAGTGGGGAGTGAGGGATCTGAGTGTATAAAGTGGGGAGAGAGGGATCTGAGTGTATAAAGTGGGGAGAGAGGGATCTGAGTTTATAAAGTGTGGAGAGAGGGATCTGAGTGTACAAAGTGGGGAGAGAGGCATCTGAGTGTATAAAGTGGGGAGAGAGGGATCTGAGTGTATAAAGTGGGGAGAGAGGGATCTGAGTGTATCAAGTGGGGAGAGAGGGAACTGAGTGTATAAAACAGTGAGAGAGGGATCTGAGTGTATCAAGCGGGGAGAGAGGGATCTGAGTGTATAAAGTGGGGAGAGAGGGAACTGAGTGTATAAAGGAGCAAGAGTGGTCCTGAGTGTATAAAGGATTGTGAGCGGACCTGAGTGTACAAAGCGGGGAGAGAGGGATCTGAGTGCATAAAACAGCGAGAGAGGGATCAGAGTGTTTAAAGCGGGGAGAGCGGGATCTGAGTGTATAAAGTGGGGAGAGAGAGATCTGACTGTATAAAGTGGGGAGACAGGGATCTGAGTGTATAAAGTGTGGAGAGAGGGATCTGAGTGTATAAAGTGGGGAGAGAGAGAACTGAGTGTATAAAGTGGAGAGAGACGGATCTGAGTGTATAAAGCGGGGAGAGAGGGATCTGAGTGTATAAAGTGGGGACAGAGGGAACTGAGTGTATAAAGTGGGGAGAGAGGGAACTGAGTGTATAAAGTGGGGAGAGAGGGAACTGAGTGTATAAAGTGGAGAGAGAGGGATCTGAGTGTATAAAGTGTGGAGAGAGAGATCAGAGTGCATCAAGTGGGGAGAGAGAGATCTGAGTGTATAAAGTGGGGAGAGTGGGAACTGAGTGTATAAAACAGTGAGAGAGGGATCTGAGTGTATAAAGTGTGGAGAGAGGGAACTGAGTGTATAAAGTGGGGAGAGAGGGACCTGAGTGTATAAAGTGGGGAGAGAGTGAACTGAGTGTATAAAACAGTGAGAGAGGGATCTGAGTGTATCAAGCGGGGAGAGAGGGATCAGAGTGTATAAAGTGGGGAGAGAGGGACCTGAGTGTATAAAGTGGGGAGAGAGTGAACTGAGTGTATAAAACAGCGAGAGAGGGATCAGAGTGTTTCAAGCGGGGAGAGCGGGATCTGTGTGTATAAAGTGGGGAGAGAGAGATCTGACTGTATAAAGTGGGGAGAGAGGAATCTGAGTGTATAAAGTGGGGAGAGAGAGAACTGAGTGTATAAAGTGGAGAGAGACGGATCTGAGTGTATAAAGCGGGGAGAGAGGGATCTGAGTGTATAAAGTGGGGACAGAGGGAACTGAGTGTATAAAGTGGGGAGAGAGGGAACTGAGTGTATAAAGTGGGGAGAGAGGGAACTGAGTGTATAAAGTGGAGAGAGAGGGATCTGAGTGTATAAAGTGTGGAGAGAGAGATCAGAGTGTATCAAGTGGGGAGAGAGAGATCTGAGTGTATAAAGTGGGGAGAGTGGGAACTGAGTGTATAAAACAGTGAGAGAGGGATCTGAGTGTATAAAGTGTGGAGAGAGGGAACTGAGTGTATAAAGTGGGGAGAGAGGGACCTGAGTGTATAAAGTGGGGAGAGAGTGAACTGAGTGTATAAAACAGTGAGAGAGGGATCTGAGTGTATCAAGCGGGGAGAGAGGGATCAGAGTGTATAAAGTGGGGAGAGAGGGACCTGAGTGTATAAAGTGGGGAGAGAGTGAACTGAGTGTATAAAACAGCGAGAGAGGGATCAGAGTGTTTAAAGCGGGGAGAGCGGGATCTGAGTGTATAAAGTGGGGAGAGAGAGATCTGAGTGTATAAAGTGGGGAGACAGGGATCTGAGTGTATAAAGTGTGGAGAGAGGGATCTGAGTGTATAAAGTGGGGAGAGAGAGATCTGAGTGTATAAAGTGGAGAGAGACGGATCTGAGTGTATAAAGCGGGGAGAGAGGGATCTGAGTGTATGAAGTGGGGAGAGAGGGAACTGAGTGCATAAAACAGTGAGAGAGTGATCTGAGTGTATCAAGCGGGGAGAGAGGGATCTGAGTGTATAAAGTGGGGAGAGAGGGAACTGAGTGTATAAAGGAGCAAGAGTGGTCCTGAGTGTATAAAGGATTGTGAGCGGACCTGAGTGTACAAAGCGGGGAGAGAGGGATCTGAGTGTATAAAACAGCGAGAGAGGGATCAGAGTGTTTAAAGCGGGGAGAGCGGGATCTGAGTGTATAAAGTGGGGAGAGAGGGATCTGAGTGTATAAAATGGGGAGAGAGGGAACTGAGTGTATAAAGTGGGGAGAGAGGGATCTGAGTGTATAAAGTGGGGAGAGAGGGATCTGAGTGCATAAAGTGGGGAGAGAGGGATCTGAGTGTATAAAGTGGGGACAGAGGGAACTGAGTGTATAAAGTGGGGAGAGAGGGAACTGAGTGTATAAAGTGGGGAGAGAGGGAACTGAGTTTATAAAGTGGAGAGAGAGGGATCTGAGTGTATAAAGTGGGGAGAGAGAGATCAGAGTGTATAAAGTGGGGAGAGAGGGATCTGAGTGTATAAATTGGAGAGAGACGGATCTGAGTGGAAAAAGTGGGGAGAGAGGGATCTGAGTGTATAAAGTGGAGAGAGACGGATCTGAGTGGAAAAAGCGGGGAGAGAGGGATCTGAGTGTATAAAGTGGGGAGAGAGGGACCTGAGTGTATAAAGTGGGGAGAGAGGGAACTGAGTGTACAAAACAGTGAGAGAGGGATCTGAGTGTATCAAGTGGGGAGAGAGGGAACTGAGTGTATAAAGGAGCAAGAGTGGTCCTGAGTGTATAAAGGATTGTGAGCGGACCTGAGTGTACAAAGCGGGGAGAGAGGGATCTGACTGTATAAAGGAGTGAGAGTGGACCTGAGTGTGTAAAGTGGGGAGAGTGGACCTAAGTGTATAAAGGAGCAAGAGTGGTCCTGAGTGTATAAAGGATTGTGAGCGGACCTGAGTGTACAAAGCTGGGAGAGAGGGATATGAGTGTATAAAACAGCGAGAGAGGGATCAGAGTGTATAAAGTGGGGAGAGAGGGATCTGAGTGTATAAAGTGTGGAGTGAGGGATCTGAGTGTATAAAGCGGGGAGTGAGGGATCTGAGTGTATAAAGTGGGGAGAGAGGGATCTGAGTGTATAAAGTGGGGAGAGAGGGATCTGAGTGTATAAAGTGGGGAGGGAGGGAACTGAGTGTATAAAGTGGGGAGAGAGGGATCTGAGTGTATAAAGTGGGGAGAGAGGGATCTGAGTGTATAAAGTGGGGAGAGAGGGATCTGAGTGTATAAAGTGTGGAGAGAGGGATCTGAGTGTACAAAGTGGGGAGAGAGGCATCTGAGTGTATAAAGTGGGGAGAGAGGGATCTGAGTGTATAAAGTGGGGAGAGAGGGATCTGAGTGTATAAAGTGTGGAGAGAGGGATCTGAGTGTACAAAGTGGGGAGAGAGGCATCTGAGTGTATAAAGTGGGGAGAGAGGGATCTGAGTGTATAAAGTGGGGAGAGAGGGACCTGAGTGTATAAAGTGGGGAGAGAGGTAACTGAGTGCATAAAACAGTGAGAGAGGGATCTGAGTGTATCAAGCGGGGAGAGAGGGATCTGAGTGTATAAAGTGGGGAGAGAGGGAACTGAGTGTATAAAGGAGCAAGAGTGGTCCTGAGTGTATAAAGGATTGTGAGCGGACCTGAGTGTACAAAGCGGGGAGAGAGGGATCTGAGTGCATAAAACAGCGAGAGAGGGATCAGAGTGTTTAAAGCGGGGAGAGCGGGATCTGAGTGTATAAAGTGGGGAGAGAGGGACCTGAGTGTATAAAGTGGGGAGAGAGGGATCTGAGTGTACAAAACAGCGAGAGAGGGACCTGAGAGTATAAAGTGGGGAGAGAGGGATCTGAGTGTATAAAACAGTGAGAGAGGGATCTGAGTGTATAAAGTGGGGAGAGAGGGACCTGAGTGTATAAAGTGGGGAGAGAGGGACCTGAGTGTATTAAGTGGGGAGAGAGGGATCTGAGTGTATAAAGTGTGGAGAGAGGGATCTGAGTGTTTCAAGTGGGTAGAGAGGCATCTGAGTGTATCAAGTGGGGACAGAGGGAACTGAGTGTATAAAGTGGGGAGAGAGGGAACTGAGTGTACAAAGTGGGGAGAGAGGGAACTGAGTGTATAAAGTGGGGACAGAGGGAACTGAGTGTACAAAGTGGGGAGATAGGGAACTGAGTGTATAAAGTGGGGACAGAGGGAACTGAGTGTACAAAGTGGGGAGATAGGGAACTGAGTGTATAAAGTGGGGAGAGAGGGAACTGAGTGTATAAAGTGGGGACAGAGGGAACTGAGTGTATAAAGTGGGGAGATAGGGAACTGAGTGTATCAAGTGGGGAGAGAGGGAACTGAGTGTACAAAGTGGGGAGATAGGGAACTGAGTGTATAAAGTGGGGAGAGAGGGATCTGAGTGTATAAAGTGGGGAGAGAGGGATCTGAGTGTATAAAATGGAGAGAAACGGATCTGAGTGGAAAAAGCGGGGAGAGAGGGATCTGAGTGTATAAAGTGGGGAGAGAGGGATCTGAGTGTATAAAGTGGGGAGAGAGGGACCTGAGTGTATAAAGTGGGGAGAGAGGGATCTGAGTGTACAAAACAGCGAGAGAGGGACCTGAGTGTATAAAGTGGGGAGAGAGGGATCTGAGTGTATAAAACAGTGAGAGAGGGATCTGAGTGTATAAAGTGGGGAGAGAGGGACCTGAGTGTATAAAGTGGGGAGAAAGGGATCTGAGTGTATAAAGTGGGGAGAAAGGGATCTTAGTGTATAAATTGGGGAGAGAGGGACCTGAGTGTATCAAGTGGGGAGAGAGGGACCTGAGTGTATAAAGTCGGGAGAGAGGGATCTGAGTGTATAAAGTGAGGAGAGAGGGACCTGAGTGTATCAAGTGGGGAGAGAGGGACCTGAGTGTATAAAGTCGGGAGAGAGGGATCTGAGTGTATAAAGTGGGGAGAGAGGGATCTGAGTGTATAAAGTGAGGAGAGAGGGACCTGAGTGTATAAAGTGGGGAGAGAGGGATCTGAGTGTATAAAACAGCGAGAGAGGGATCTGAGTGTGTCAAGCGGGGAGAGAGGCATCTGAGTGTATAAAGTGGGGAGAGAGGGAACTGAGTGTATAAAGTGGGGAGAGAGGGATCTGAGTGTATAAAGTGGGGAGAGAGGGAACTGAGTGTACAAAGTGGGGAGATAGGGAACTGAGTGTATAAAGTGGGGAGAGAGGGATCTGAGTGTATAAAGTGGGGAGAGAGGGATCTGAGTGTATAAAATGGAGAGAAACGGATCTGAGTGGAAAAAGCGGGGAGAGAGGGATCTGAGTGTATAAAGTGGGGAGAGAGGGATCTGAGTGTATAAAGTGGGGAGAGAGGGACCTGAGTGTATAAAGTGGGGAGAGAGGGATCTGAGTGTACAAAACAGCGAGAGAGGGACCTGAGTGTATAAAGTGGGGAGAGAGGGATCTGAGTGTATAAAACAGTGAGAGAGGGATCTGAGTGTATAAAGTGGGGAGAGAGGGACCTGAGTGTATAAAGTGGGGAGAGAGGGACCTGAGTGTATTAAGTGGGGAGAGAGGGATCTGAGTGTATAAAGTGTGGAGAGAGGGATCTGAGTGTTTCAAGTGGGTAGAGAGGCATCTGAGTGTATCAAGTGGGGACAGAGGGAACTGAGTGTATCAAGTGGGGAGAGAGGGAACTGAGTGTACAAAGTGGGGAGAGAGGGAACTGAGTGTATAAAGTGGGGACAGAGGGAACTGAGTGTACAAAGTGGGGAGATAGGGAACTGAGTGTATAAAGTGGGGACAGAGGGAACTGAGTGTACAAAGTGGGGAGATAGGGAACTGAGTGTATAAAGTGGGGAGAGAGGGAACTGAGTGTATAAAGTGGGGAGATAGGGAACTGAGTGTATCAAGTGGGGAGAGAGGGAACTGAGTGTACAAAGTGGGGAGATAGGGAACTGAGTGTATAAAGTGGGGAGAGAGGGATCTGAGTGTATAAAGTGGGGAGAGAGGGATCTGAGTGTATAAAATGGAGAGAAACGGATCTGAGTGGAAAAAGCGGGGAGAGAGGGATCTGAGTGTATAAAGTGGGGAGAGAGGGATCTGAGTGTATAAAGTGGGGAGAGAGGGACCTGAGTGTATAAAGTGGGGAGAGAGGGATCTGAGTGTACAAAACAGCGAGAGAGGGACCTGAGTGTATAAAGTGGGGAGAGAGGGATCTGAGTGTATAAAACAGTGAGAGAGGGATCTGAGTGTATAAAGTGGGGAGAGAGGGACCTGAGTGTATAAAGTGGGGAGAAAGGGATCTGAGTGTATAAAGTGGGGAGAAAGGGATCTTAGTGTATAAATTGGGGAGAAAGGGATCTGAGTGTATAAAGTTGGGAGAAAGGGATCTGAGTGTATAAATCGGGGAGAAAGGGATCTGAGTGCATAAAGTGGGGAGAGAGGGATCTGAGTGTATAAAGTGAGGAGAGAGGGACCTGAGTGTATCAAGTGGGGAGAGAGGGACCTGAGTGTATAAAGTGGGGAGAGAGGGATCTGAGTGTATAAAGTGGGGAGAGAGGGATCTGAGTGTATAAAGTGAGGAGAGAGGGACCTGAGTGTATAAAGTGGGGAGAGAGGGATCTGAGTGTATAAAACAGCGAGAGAGGGATCTGAGTGTGTCAAGCGGGGAGAGAGGCATCTGAGTGTATAAAGTGGGGAGAGAGGGAACTGAGTGTATAAAGTGGGGAGAGAGGGATCTGAGTGTATAAAGTGGGGAGAGAGGGATCTGAGTGTATAAAGTGGGGAGAGAGGGATCTGAGTGTATGAAGTGGGGAGAGAGGCATCTGAGTGTATAAAGTGGGGAGAGAGGGATCTGAGTGTATAAAGTGGGGAGAGAGGGATCTGAGTGTATAAAGTGGGGAGAGAGGGACCTGAGTGTCTGAAGTGGGGAGAGAGGGATCTGAGTGTAGAAAGTGGGGAGAGAGGGATCTGAGTGTATAAAGTGGGGAGAGAGGGATCTGAGTGTATAAAGTGGGGAGAGAGGCATCTGAGTTTATAAAGTGGGGAGAGAGGGATCTGAGTGTATAAAGTGGGGAGAGAGGCATCTGAGTGTATCAAGTGGGGAGAGAGCGATCTGAGTGTATAAAGTGAGGAGAGAGGGATCTGAGTGTGTAAAGTGGGGATAGAGGGATCTGAGTGTATGAAGTGGGGAGAGAGGCAACTGAGTGTATAAAGTGGGGAGAGAGGGAACTGAGTGTATAAAGTGGTGAGAGAGGCATCTGAGTGTATAAAGTGGGGAGAGAGGGAACTGAGTGTATAAAGTGGGGAGAGAGGGATCTGAGTGTATAAAATGGGGAGAGAGGGATCTGAGTGTATCAAGTGGGGAGAGAGGGAACCGAGTGTATAAATTGGGGAGAGAGGGATCTGTGTGTATAAAATGGGGAGACAGGGATCTGTGTGTATAAAGTGGAGAGAGACGGATCTGAGTGTATAAAGCGGGGAGAGAGGGAACTGAGTGCATGAAGTGGGGAGAGAGGGATCTGAGTGCTTAACTGGGGAGAGAGAGATCTGAGTGTATGAAGTGGGGAGAGAGGGATCTGAGTGTATAAAGTGGAGAGAGACGGATCTGAGTGTATAAAGCGGGGAGAGAGGGATCTGAGTGTATGAAGTGGGGAGAGAGGGATCTGAGTGTATAAAGTGGGGAGAGAGGGAACTGAGTGTATAAAGTGGGAAGAGAGGGAACCGAGTGTATAAACTGGGGAGAGAGGGATCTGTGTGTATAAAATGGGGAGAGAGGGATCTGAGTGTATAAAGTGGAGAGAGACGGATCTGAGTGTATAATGCAGGGAGAGAGGGATCTGAATGTATAAAGTGGGGAGGGAGGGATCTGAGTGTATAAAGTGGGGAGAGAGGGACCTGAGTGTATAAAGTGGGGAGAGAGGGATCTGAGTGTATAAAACAGCGAGAGAGGGATCTGAGTGTATCAAGCGGGGAGAGAGGGATCTGAGTGTCTTAAGTGGGGAGAGAGGGAACTGAGTGTATAAAGTGGGGAGAGAGGGATCTGAGTGTATAAAGTGGGGAGAGAGGGATCTGAGTGTATAAAGTGGGGAGACAGGGAACTGAGTGTATAAAGTGGGGAGAGAGGCATCTGAGTGTATAAAGTGGGGAGAGAGGGATCTGAGTGCACAAAGTGGGGAGAGAGGGATCTGAGTGTCTAAAGTGGGGAGAGAGGGATCTGAGTGTAGAAAGTGGGGAGAGAGGGATCTGAGTGTATAAAGTGGGGAGAGAGGGATCTGAGTGTATAAAGGGGGGAGAGAGGCATCTGAGTTTATAAAGTGGGGAGAGAGGGATCTGAGTGTATAAAGTGGGGAGAGAGGCCTCTGAGTGTATCAAGTGGGGAGAGAGCGATCTGAGTGTCTAAAGTGGGGAGAGAGGGATCTGAGTGTGTAAAGTGGGGATAGAGGGATCTGAGTGTATGAAGTGGGGAGAGAGGCAACTGAGTGTATAAAGTGGGGAGAGAGGGAACTGACTGTATAAAGTGGTGAGAGAGGTATCTGAGTGTATAAAGTGGGGAGAGAGGGAACTGAGTGTATAAAGTGGGGAGAGAGGGATCTGAGTGTATAAAATGGGGAGAGAGGGATCTGAGTGTATAAAGTGGGGAGAGAGGGAACCGAGTGTATAAATTGGGGAGAGAGGGATCTGTGTGTATAAAGTGGAGAGAGACGGATCTGAGTGTATAAAGCGGGGAGAGAGGGAACTGAGTGCATGAAGTGGGGAGAGAGGGATCTGAGTGTCTGAACTGGGGAGAGAGAGATCTGAGTGTATGAAGTGGGGAGAGAGGGATCTGAGTGTATAAAGTGGAGAGAGACGGATCTGAGTGTACAAAGCGGGGAGAGAGGGATCTGAGTGTATTAAGTGGGGAGAGAGGGATCTGAGTGTATAAAGTGTGGAGAGAGGGAACTGAGTGTATAAAGTGGGGAGAGAGGGAACCGAGTGTATAAAGTGGGGAGAGAGGGATCTGTGTGTATAAAATGGGGAGAGAGGGATCTGAGTGTATAAAGTGGAGAGAGACGGATCTGAGTGTATAATGCGGGGAGAGAGGGATCTGAATGTATAAAGTGGGGAGGGAGGGATCTGAGTGTATAAAGTGGGGAGAGAGGGACCTGAGTGTATAAAGTGGGGAGAGAGGGATCTGAGTGTATAAAACAGCGAGAGAGGGATCTCAGTGTATCAAGCGGGGAGAGAGGGATCTGAGTGTATAAAGTGGGGAGAGAGGGAACTGAGTGTATAAAGTGGGGAGAGAGGGATCTGAGTGTATAAAGTGGGGAGAGAGGGATCTGAGTGTATAAAGTGGGGAGACAGGGAACTGAGTGTATAAAGTGGGGAGAGAGGCATCTGAGTGTATAAAGTGGGGAGAGAGGGATCTGAGTGTATAAAGTGGGGAGAGAGGGATCTGAGTGTCTAAAGTGGGGAGAGAGGCATCTGAGTGTATAAAGTGGGGAGAGAGGGAACCGAGTGTATAAAGTGGGGAGAGAGGGATCTGTGTGTATAAAATGTGGAGAGAGGGATCTGAGTGTATAAAGTGGAGAGAGACGGATCTGAGTGTATAAAGTGGGGAGAGAGGGATCTGAGTGTCTCAAGTGGGCAGAGAGGGATCTGAGTGTATAAAGTGGGGAGAGAGGGACCTGAGTTTATAAAGTGGGGAGAGAGGGATCTGAGTGTATAAAACAGCGAGAGAGGGATCTGAGTGTATAAAGTGGAGAGAGAGGGAACTGAGTGTATAAAGTGGAGAGAGAGGGATCTGAGTATAAAGTGGGGAGAGAGGGATCTGAGTGTATAAAGTGGGGAGAGAGGGAACTGAGTGTATAAAGTGGAGAGAGAGGGATCTGAGTATAAAGTGGGGAGAGAGGGATCTGAGTGTATAAAGTGGGGAGAGAGGGAACTGAGTGTATAAAGTGGGGACAGAGGGATCTGAGTGTATAAAATGGGGAAAGAGGGAACTGAGTGTATAAAGTGGGGAGAGAGGGATCTGAGTGTATAAAGTGGGGAGAGAGGGATCTGAGTGTATAAAATGGGGAGGGGGGGAACTGACTGTATAAAGTGGGGAGAGAGGGATCTGAGTGTATCAAGTGGGGAGAGAGGGATCTGAGTGTATAAAGTGGGGAGAGGGGGATCTGAGTGTATAAAGTGTGGGTGGAGAGAGGGATCTGAGTGTATAAAATGGGGAGAGAGGCATCTGAGTGTATAAAGTGGGGACAGAGGGAACTGAGTGTATAAAGTGGGGAGAGAGGGAACTGAGTGTATAAAGTGGGGAGATCGGGAACTGAGTGTATAAAGTGGAGAGAGAGAGATCAGAGTGTATAAAGTGGGGAGAGAGGGATCTGAGTGTACAAAGTGGAGAGAGACGGATCTGAGTGGAAAAAGCGTGGAGGTAGGGATCTGAGTGTATAAAGTGGGGAGAGAGGGATCTGAGTGTACAAAGTGGGGAGAGAGGGACCTGAGTGTATAAAGTGGGGCGAGAGGGATCTGAGTGTACAAAGTGGGGAGAGAGGGATCTGAGTATATAAAGTGGGGAGAGAGGGACCTGAGTGTATTAAGTGGGGAGAGAGGGATCTGAGTGTATAAAGTGTGGAGAGAGGGATCTGAGTGTTTCAAGTGGGTAGAGAGGCATCTGAGTGTATCAAGTGGGGACAGAGGGAACTGAGTGTATAAAGTGGGGAGAGAGGGAACTGAGTGTACAAAGTGGGGAGATAGGGAACTGAGTGTATAAAATGGAGAGAAACGGATCTGAGTGGAAAAAGCGGGGAGAGAGGGATCTGAGTGTATAAAGTGGGGAGAGAGGGATCTGAGTGTATAAAGTGGGGAGAGAGGGACCTGAGTGTATAAAGTGGGGAGAGAGGGATCTGAGTGTACAAAACAGCGAGAGAGGGACCTGAGTGTATAAAGTGGGGAGAGAGGGATCTGAGTGTATAAAACAGTGAGAGAGGGATCTGAGTGTATAAAGTGGGGAGAGAGGGACCTGAGTGTATAAAGTGGGGAGAAAGGGATCTGAGTGTATAAAGCGGGGAGAAAGGGATCTTAGTGTATAAATTGGGGAGAAAGGGATCTGAGTGTATAAAGTTGGGAGAAAGGGATCTGAGTGTATAAATCGGGGAGAAAGGGATCTGAGTGTATAAAGTGAGGAGAGAGGGACCTGAGTGTATCAAGTGGGGAGAGAGGGACCTGAGTGTATAAAGTGGGGAGAGAGGGATCTGAGTGTATAAAGTGGGGAGAGAGGGATCTGAGTGTATAAAGTGGGGAGAGAGGGATCTGAGTGTATAAAACAGCGAGAGAGGGATCTGAGTGTGTCAAGCGGGGAGAGAGGCATCTGAGTGTATAAAGTGGGGAGAGAGGGAACTGAGTGTATAAAGTGGGGAGAGAGGGATCTGAGTGTATAAAGTGGGGAGAGAGGGACCTGAGTGTCTGAAGTGGGGAGAGAGGGATCTGAGTGTAGAAAGTGGGGAGAGAGGGATCTGAGTGTAGAAAGTGGGGAGAGAGGGATCTGAGTGTATAAAGTGGGGAGAGAGGGATCTGAGTGTATAAAGTGGGGAGAGAGGCATCTGAGTTTATAAAGTGGGGAGAGAGGGATCTGAGTGTATAAAGTGGGGAGAGAGGCATCTGAGTGTATCAAGTGGGGAGAGAGCGATCTGAGTGTATAAAGTGGGGAGAGAGGGATCTGAGTGTGTAAAGTGGGGATAGAGGGATCTGAGTGTATGAAGTGGGGAGAGAGGCAACTGAGTGTATAAAGTGGAGAGAGACGGATCTGAGTGTACAAAGCGGGGAGAGAGGGATCTGAGTGTATTAAGTGGGGAGAGAGGGATCTGAGTGTATAAAGTGTGGAGAGAGGGAACTGAGTGTATAAAGTGGGGAGAGAGGGAACCGAGTGTATAAAGTGGGGAGAGAGGGATCTGTGTGTATAAAATGGGGAGAGAGGGATCTGAGTGTATAAAGTGGAGAGAGACGGATCTGAGTGTATAATGCGGGGAGAGAGGGATCTGAATGTATAAAGTGGGGAGGGAGGGATCTGAGTGTATAAAGTGGGGAGAGAGGGACCTGAGTGTATAAAGTGGGGAGAGAGGGATCTGAGTGTATAAAACAGCGAGAGAGGGATCTGAGTGTATCAAGCGGGGAGAGAGGGATCTGAGTGTATAAAGTGGGGAGAGAGGGAACTGAGTGTATAAAGTGGGGAGAGAGGGATCTGAGTGTATAAAGTGGGGAGAGAGGGATCTGAGTGTATAAAGTGGGGAGACAGGGAACTGAGTGTATAAAGTGGGGAGAGAGGCATCTGAGTGTATAAAGTGGGGAGAGAGGGATCTGAGTGTATAAAGTGGGGAGAGAGGGATCTGAGTGTCTAAAGTGGGGAGAGAGGCATCTGAGTGTATAAAGTGGGGAGAGAGGGAACCGAGTGTATAAAGTGGGGAGAGAGGGATCTGTGTGTATAAAATGTGGAGAGAGGGATCTGAGTGTATAAAGTGGAGAGAGACGGATCTGAGTGTATAAAGTGGGGAGAGAGGGATCTGAGTGTCTCAAGTGGGCAGAGAGGGATCTGAGTGTATAAAGTGGGGAGAGAGGGACCTGAGTTTATAAAGTGGGGAGAGAGGGATCTGAGTGTATAAAACAGCGAGAGAGGGATCTGAGTGTATAAAGTGGAGAGAGAGGGAACTGAGTGTATAAAGTGGAGAGAGAGGGATCTGAGTATAAAGTGGGGAGAGAGGGATCTGAGTGTATAAAGTGGGGAGAGAGGGAACTGAGTGTATAAAGTGGAGAGAGAGGGATCTGAGTATAAAGTGGGGAGAGAGGGATCTGAGTGTATAAAGTGGGGAGAGAGGGAACTGAGTGTATAAAGTGGGGACAGAGGGATCTGAGTGTATAAAATGGGGAAAGAGGGAACTGAGTGTATAAAGTGGGGAGAGAGGGATCTGAGTGTATAAAGTGGGGAGAGAGGGATCTGAGTGTATAAAATGGGGAGGGGGGGAACTGACTGTATAAAGTGGGGAGAGAGGGATCTGAGTGTATCAAGTGGGGAGAGAGGGATCTGAGTGTATAAAGTGGGGAGAGGGGGATCTGAGTGTATAAAGTGTGGGTGGAGAGAGGGATCTGAGTGTATAAAATGGGGAGAGAGGCATCTGAGTGTATAAAGTGGGGACAGAGGGAACTGAGTGTATAAAGTGGGGAGAGAGGGAACTGAGTGTATAAAGTGGGGAGATCGGGAACTGAGTGTATAAAGTGGAGAGAGAGAGATCAGAGTGTATAAAGTGGGGAGAGAGGGATCTGAGTGTACAAAGTGGAGAGAGACGGATCTGAGTGGAAAAAGCGTGGAGGTAGGGATCTGAGTGTATAAAGTGGGGAGAGAGGGATCTGAGTGTACAAAGTGGGGAGAGAGGGACCTGAGTGTATAAAGTGGGGCGAGAGGGATCTGAGTGTACAAAGTGGGGAGAGAGGGATCTGAGTATATAAAGTGGGGAGAGAGGGACCTGAGTGTATTAAGTGGGGAGAGAGGGATCTGAGTGTATAAAGTGTGGAGAGAGGGATCTGAGTGTTTCAAGTGGGTAGAGAGGCATCTGAGTGTATCAAGTGGGGACAGAGGGAACTGAGTGTATAAAGTGGGGAGAGAGGGAACTGAGTGTACAAAGTGGGGAGATAGGGAACTGAGTGTATAAAATGGAGAGAAACGGATCTGAGTGGAAAAAGCGGGGAGAGAGGGATCTGAGTGTATAAAGTGGGGAGAGAGGGATCTGAGTGTATAAAGTGGGGAGAGAGGGACCTGAGTGTATAAAGTGGGGAGAGAGGGATCTGAGTGTACAAAACAGCGAGAGAGGGACCTGAGTGTATAAAGTGGGGAGAGAGGGATCTGAGTGTATAAAACAGTGAGAGAGGGATCTGAGTGTATAAAGTGGGGAGAGAGGGACCTGAGTGTATAAAGTGGGGAGAAAGGGATCTGAGTGTATAAAGCGGGGAGAAAGGGATCTTAGTGTATAAATTGGGGAGAAAGGGATCTGAGTGTATAAAGTTGGGAGAAAGGGATCTGAGTGTATAAATCGGGGAGAAAGGGATCTGAGTGTATAAAGTGAGGAGAGAGGGACCTGAGTGTATCAAGTGGGGAGAGAGGGACCTGAGTGTATAAAGTGGGGAGAGAGGGATCTGAGTGTATAAAGTGGGGAGAGAGGGATCTGAGTGTATAAAGTGGGGAGAGAGGGATCTGAGTGTATAAAACAGCGAGAGAGGGATCTGAGTGTGTCAAGCGGGGAGAGAGGCATCTGAGTGTATAAAGTGGGGAGAGAGGGAACTGAGTGTATAAAGTGGGGAGAGAGGGATCTGAGTGTATAAAGTGGGGAGAGAGGGACCTGAGTGTCTGAAGTGGGGAGAGAGGGATCTGAGTGTAGAAAGTGGGGAGAGAGGGATCTGAGTGTAGAAAGTGGGGAGAGAGGGATCTGAGTGTATAAAGTGGGGAGAGAGGGATCTGAGTGTATAAAGTGGGGAGAGAGGCATCTGAGTTTATAAAGTGGGGAGAGAGGGATCTGAGTGTATAAAGTGGGGAGAGAGGCATCTGAGTGTATCAAGTGGGGAGAGAGCGATCTGAGTGTATAAAGTGGGGAGAGAGGGATCTGAGTGTGTAAAGTGGGGATAGAGGGATCTGAGTGTATGAAGTGGGGAGAGAGGCAACTGAGTGTATAAAGTGGGGAGAGAGGGAACTGAGTGTATAAAGTGGTGAGAGAGGCATCTGAGTGTATAAAGTGGGGAGAGAGGGAACTGAGTGTATAAAGTGGGGAGAGAGGGATCTGAGTGTATAAAATGGGGAGAGAGGGATCTGAGTGTATAAAGTGGGGAGAGAGGGATCTGAGTGTATAAAGTGGGGAGAGAGGGAACCGAGTGTATAAATTGGGGAGAGAGGGATCTGTGTGTATAAAATGGGGAGAGAGGGATCTGTGTGTATAAAGTGGAGAGAGACGGATCTGAGTGTATAAAGCGGGGAGAGAGGGAACTGAGTGCATGAAGTGGGGAGAGAGGGATCTGAGTGTCTTAACTGGGAAGAGAGAGATCTGAGTGTATCAAGTGGGGAGTGAGAGATCTGAGTGTATAAAGTGGAGAGAGACGGATCTGAGTGTATAAAGCGGGGAGAGAGGGATCTGAGTGTATTAAGTGGGGAGAGAGGGATCTGAGTGTATAAAGTGGAGAGAGACGGATCTGAGTGTATAAAGCGGGGAGAGAGGGATCTGAGTGTATTAAGTGGGGAGAGAGGGATCTGAGTGTATAAAGTGGGGAGAGAGGGAACTGAGTGTATAAAGTGGGGAGAGAGGGAACCGAGTGCATAAACTGGGGAGAGAGGGATCTGTGTGTATAAAATGGGGAGAGAGGGATCTGAGTGTATAAAGTGGAGAGAGACGGATCTGAGTGTATAATGCGGGGAGAGAGGGATCTGAGTGTATAAAGTCGGGAGGGAGGGATCTGAGTGTATAAAGTGGGGAGAGAGGGACCTGAGTGCATAAAGTGGGGAGAGAGGGATCTGAGTGTATAAAACAGCGAGAGAGGGATCTGAGTGTATCAAGCGGGGAGAGAGGGATCTGAGTGTATAAAGTGGGGAGAGAGGGAACTGAGTGTATAAAGTGGGGAGAGAGGGATCTGAGTGTATAAAGTGGGGAGAGAGGGATCTGAGTGTATAAAGTGGGGAGACAGGGAACTGAGTGTATAAAGTGGGGAGAGAGGGATCTGAGTGTGTAAAGTGGGGAGAGAGGGATCTGAGTGTATAAAGTGGGGAGAGAGGGATCTGAGTGTCTAAAGTGGGGAGAGAGGCATCTGAGTGTATAAAGTGGGGAGAGAGGGAACCGAGTGTATAAAGTGGGGAGAGAGGGATCTGTGTGTATAAAATGGGGAGAGAGGGATATGAGTGTATAAAGTGGAGAGAGACGGATCTGAGTGTATAAAGTGGGGAGAGAGGGATCTGAGTGTCTCAAGTGGGCAGAGAGGGATCTGAGTGTATAAAGTGGGGAGAGAGGGACCTGAGTTTATAAAGTGGGGAGAGAGGGATCTGAGTGTATAAAACAGCGAGAGAGGGATCTGAGTGTATAAAGTGGAGAGAGAGGGATCTGAGTATAAAGTGGGGAGAGAGGGATCTGAGTGTATAAAGTGGGGAGAGAGGGAACTGAGTGTATAAAGTGGAGAGAGAGGGATCTGAGTTTCAAGTGAGGAGAGAGGGATCTGAGTGTATAAAGTGGGGAGAGAGGGAACTGAGTGTATAAAGTGGGGAGAGAGGGATCTGAGTGTATAAAGTGGAGAGAGAGGGATCTGAGTATAAAGTGGGGAGAGAGGGATCTGAGTGTATAAAGTGGGGAGAGAGGGAACTGAGTGTATAAAGTGGGGACAGAGGGATCTGAGTGTATAAAATGGGGAAAGCGGGAACTGAGTGTATAAAGTGGGGAGAGAGGGATCTGAGTGTATAAAATGGGGAGGGGGGGAACTGACTGTATAAAGTGGGGAGAGAGGGATCTGAGTGTATCAAGTGGGGAGAGAGGGATCTGAGTGTATAAAGTGGGGAGAGGGGGATCTGAGTGTATAAAGTGTGGGTGGAGAGAAGGATCTGAGTGTATAAAATGGGGAGAGAGGCATCTGAGTGTATAAAGTGGGGACAGAGGGAACTGAGTGTATAAAGTGGGGAGAGAGGGAACTGAGTGTCTTAAGTGGGGAGATCGGGAACTGAGTGTATAAAGTGGAGAGAGAGATCAGAGTGTATAAAGTGGGGAGAGAGGGATCTGAGTGTACAAAGTGGAGAGAGACGGATCTGAGTGGAAAAAGCGTGGAGATAGGGATCTGAGTGTATAAAGTGGGGAGAGAGGGATCTGAGTGTATAAAGTGGGGAGAGAGGGACCTGAGTGGAAAAGTGGGGAGAGAGGGAACTGAGTGTATAAAACAGTGAGAGAGGGATCTGAGTGTGTCAAGCGGGGAGAGAGGCATCTGAGTGTATAAAGTGGGGAGAGTGGGTCCTGAGTGTATCAAGTGGGGAGAGAGGGACCTGAGTGTATAAAGTGGGGCGAGAGGGATCTGAGTGTACAAAGTGGGGAGAGAGGGATCTGAGTATATAAAGTGGGGAGAGAGGGACCTGAGTGTATTAAGTGGGGAGAGAGGGATCTGAGTGTATAAAGTGTGGAGAGAGGGATCTGAGTGTTTCAAGTGGGTAGAGAGGCATCTGAGTGTATCAAGTGGGGACAGAGGGAACTGAGTGTATAAAGTGGGGAGAGAGGGAACTGAGTGTACAAAGTGGGGAGATAGGGAACTGAGTGTATAAAATGGAGAGAAACGGATCTGAGTGGAAAAAGCGGGGAGAGTGGGATCTGAGTGTATAAAGTGGGGAGAGAGGGATCTGAGTGTATAAAGTGGGGAGAGAGGGACCTGAGTGTATAAAGTGGGGAGAGAGGGATCTGAGTGTACAAAACAGCGAGAGAGGGACCTGAGTGTATAAAGTGGGGAGAGAGGGATCTGAGTGTATAAAACAGTGAGAGAGGGATCTGAGTGTATAAAGTGGGGAGAGAGGGACCTGAGTGTATAAAGTTGGGAGAAAGGGATCTGAGTGTATAAATCGGGGAGAAAGGGATCTGAGTGTATAAATTGGGGAGAAAGGGATCTGAGTGTATAAAGTTGGGAGAAAGGGATCTGAGTGTATAAATCGGGGAGAAAGGGATCTGAGTGTATAAAGTGAGGAGAGAGGGACCTGAGTGTATCAAGTGGGGAGAGAGGGACCTGAGTGTATAAAGTGGGGAGAGAGGGATCTGAGTGTATAAAGTGGGGAGAGAGGGATCTGAGTGTATAAAGTGGGGAGAGAGGGATCTGAGTGTATAAAACAGCGAGAGAGGGATCTGAGTGTGTCAAGCGGGGAGAGAGGCATCTGAGTGTATAAAGTGGGGAGAGAGGGAACTGAGTGTATATAGTGGGGAGAGAGGGATCTGAGTGTATAAAGTGGGGAGAGAGGGATCTGTGTGTATAAAGTGGAGAGAGACGGATCTGAGTGTATAAAGCGGGGAGAGAGGGAACTGAGTGCATGAAGTGGGGAGAGAGGGATCTGAGTGTCTTAACTGGGAAGAGAGAGATCTGAGTGTATCAAGTGGGGAGTGAGAGATCTGAGTGTATAAAGTGGAGAGAGACGGATCTGAGTGTATAAAGCGGGGAGAGAGGGATCTGAGTGTATTAAGTGGGGAGAGAGGGATCTGAGTGTATAAAGTGGAGAGAGACGGATCTGAGTGTATAAAGCGGGGAGAGAGGGATCTGAGTGTATTAAGTGGGGAGAGAGGGATCTGAGTGTGTAAAGTGGGGAGAGAGGGAACTGAGTGTATAAAGTGGGGAGAGAGGGAACCGAGTGCATAAACTGGGGAGAGAGGGATCTGTGTGTATAAAATGGGGAGAGAGGGATCTGAGTGTATAAAGTGGAGAGAGACGGATCTGAGTGTATAATGCGGGGAGAGAGGGATCTGAGTGTATAAAGTCGGGAGGGAGGGATCTGAGTGTATAAAGTGGGGAGAGAGGGACCTGAGTGCATAAAGTGGGGAGAGAGGGATCTGAGTGTATAAAACAGCGAGAGAGGGATCTGAGTGTATCAAGCGGGGAGAGAGGGATCTGAGTGTATAAAGTGGGGAGAGAGGGAACTGAGTGTATAAAGTGGGGAGAGAGGGATCTGAGTGTATAAAGTGGGGAGAGAGGGATCTGAGTGTATAAAGTGGGGAGACAGGGAACTGAGTGTATAAAGTGGGGAGAGAGGGATCTGAGTGTGTAAAGTGGGGAGAGAGGGATCTGAGTGTATAAAGTGGGGAGAGAGGGATCTGAGTGTCTAAAGTGGGGAGAGAGGCATCTGAGTGTATAAAGTGGGGAGAGAGGGAACCGAGTGTATAAAGTGGGGAGAGAGGGATCTGTGTGTATAAAATGGGGAGAGAGGGATCTGAGTGTATAAAGTGGAGAGAGACGGATCTGAGTGTATAAAGTGGGGAGAGAGGGATCTGAGTGTCTCAAGTGGGCAGAGAGGGATCTGAGTGTATAAAGTGGGGAGAGAGGGACCTGAGTTTATAAAGTGGGGAGAGAGGGATCTGAGTGTATAAAACAGCGAGAGAGGGATCTGAGTGTATAAAGTGGAGAGAGAGGGATCTGAGTATAAAGTGGGGAGAGAGGGATCTGAGTGTATAAAGTGGGGAGAGAGGGAACTGAGTGTATAAAGTGGAGAGAGAGGGATCTGAGTTTCAAGTGAGGAGAGAGGGATCTGAGTGTATAAAGTGGGGAGAGAGGGAACTGAGTGTATAAAGTGGGGAGAGAGGGATCTGAGTGTATAAAGTGGAGAGAGAGGGATCTGAGTATAAAGTGGGGAGAGAGGGATCTGAGTGTATAAAGTGGGGAGAGAGGGAACTGAGTGTATAAAGTGGGGACAGAGGGATCTGAGTGTATAAAGTGGAGAGAGACGGATCTGAGTGTATAAAGCGGGGAGAGAGGGAACTGAGTGCATGAAGTGGGGAGAGAGGGATCTGAGTGTCTTAACTGGGAAGAGAGAGATCTGAGTGTATCAAGTGGGGAGTGAGAGATCTGAGTGTATAAAGTGGAGAGAGACGGATCTGAGTGTATAAAGCGGGGAGAGAGGGATCTGAGTGTATTAAGTGGGGAGAGAGGGATCTGAGTGTATAAAGTGGAGAGAGACGGATCTGAGTGTATAAAGCGGGGAGAGAGGGATCTGAGTGTATTAAGTGGGGAGAGAGGGATCTGAGTGTATAAAGTGGGGAGAGAGGGAACTGAGTGTATAAAGTGGGGAGAGAGGGAACCGAGTGCATAAACTGGGGAGAGAGGGATCTGTGTGTATAAAATGGGGAGAGAGGGATCTGAGTGTATAAAGTGGAGAGAGACGGATCTGAGTGTATAATGCGGGGAGAGAGGGATCTGAGTGTATAAAGTCGGGAGGGAGGGATCTGAGTGTATAAAGTGGGGAGAGAGGGACCTGAGTGCATAAAGTGGGGAGAGAGGGATCTGAGTGTATAAAACAGCGAGAGAGGGATCTGAGTGTATCAAGCGGGGAGAGAGGGATCTGAGTGTATAAAGTGGGGAGAGAGGGAACTGAGTGTATAAAGTGGGGAGAGAGGGATCTGAGTGTATAAAGTGGGGAGAGAGGGATCTGAGTGTATAAAGTGGGGAGACAGGGAACTGAGTGTATAAAGTGGGGAGAGAGGGATCTGAGTGTGTAAAGTGGGGAGAGAGGGATCTGAGTGTATAAAGTGGGGAGAGAGGGATCTGAGTGTCTAAAGTGGGGAGAGAGGCATCTGAGTGTATAAAGTGGGGAGAGAGGGAACCGAGTGTATAAAGTGGGGAGAGAGGGATCTGTGTGTATAAAATGGGGAGAGAGGGATCTGAGTGTATAAAGTGGAGAGAGACGGATCTGAGTGTATAAAGTGGGGAGAGAGGGATCTGAGTGTCTCAAGTGGGCAGAGAGGGATCTGAGTGTATAAAGTGGGGAGAGAGGGACCTGAGTTTATAAAGTGGGGAGAGAGGGATCTGAGTGTATAAAACAGCGAGAGAGGGATCTGAGTGTATAAAGTGGAGAGAGAGGGATCTGAGTATAAAGTGGGGAGAGAGGGATCTGAGTGTATAAAGTGGGGAGAGAGGGAACTGAGTGTATAAAGTGGAGAGAGAGGGATCTGAGTTTCAAGTGAGGAGAGAGGGATCTGAGTGTATAAAGTGGGGAGAGAGGGAACTGAGTGTATAAAGTGGGGAGAGAGGGATCTGAGTGTATAAAGTGGAGAGAGAGGGATCTGAGTATAAAGTGGGGAGAGAGGGATCTGAGTGTATAAAATGGGGAAAGCGGGAACTGAGTGTATAAAGTGGGGAGAGAGGGATCTGAGTGTATAAAATGGGGAGGGGGGGAACTGACTGTATAAAGTGGGGAGAGAGGGATCTGAGTGTATCAAGTGGGGAGAGAGGGATCTGAGTGTATAAAGTGGGGAGAGGGGGATCTGAGTGTATAAAGTGTGGGTGGAGAGAAGGATCTGAGTGTATAAAATGGGGAGAGAGGCATCTGAGTGTATAAAGTGGGGACAGAGGGAACTGAGTGTATAAAGTGGGGAGAGAGGGAACTGAGTGTCTTAAGTGGGGAGATCGGGAACTGAGTGTATAAAGTGGAGAGAGAGATCAGAGTGTATAAAGTGGGGAGAGAGGGATCTGAGTGTACAAAGTGGAGAGAGACGGATCTGAGTGGAAAAAGCGTGGAGATAGGGATCTGAGTGTATAAAGTGGGGAGAGAGGGATCTGAGTGTATAAAGTGGGGAGAGAGGGACCTGAGTGTATAAAGTGGGGAGAGAGGGAACTGAGTGTATAAAACAGTGAGAGAGGGATCTGAGTGTGTCAAGCGGGGAGAGAGGCATCTGAGTGTATAAAGTGGGGAGAGAGGGTCCTGAGTGTATCAAGTGGGGAGAGAGGGACCTGAGTGTATAAAGTGGGGCGAGAGGGATCTGAGTGTACAAAGTGGGGAGAGAGGGATCTGAGTATATAAAGTGGGGAGAGAGGGACCTGAGTGTATTAAGTGGGGAGAGAGGGATCTGAGTGTATAAAGTGTGGAGAGAGGGATCTGAGTGTTTCAAGTGGGTAGAGAGGCATCTGAGTGTATCAAGTGGGGACAGAGGGAACTGAGTGTATAAAGTGGGGAGAGAGGGAACTGAGTGTACAAAGTGGGGAGATAGGGAACTGAGTGTATAAAATGGAGAGAAACGGATCTGAGTGGAAAAAGCGGGGAGAGTGGGATCTGAGTGTATAAAGTGGGGAGAGAGGGATCTGAGTGTATAAAGTGGGGAGAGAGGGACCTGAGTGTATAAAGTGGGGAGAGAGGGATCTGAGTGTACAAAACAGCGAGAGAGGGACCTGAGTGTATAAAGTGGGGAGAGAGGGATCTGAGTGTATAAAACAGTGAGAGAGGGATCTGAGTGTATAAAGTGGGGAGAGAGGGACCTGAGTGTATAAAGTGGGGAGAAAGGGATCTGAGTGTATAAAGCGGGGAGAAAGGGATCTTAGTGTATAAATTGGGGAGAAAGGGATCTGAGTGTATAAAGTTGGGAGAAAGGGATCTGAGTGTATAAATCGGGGAGAAAGGGATCTGAGTGTATAAAGTGAGGAGAGAGGGACCTGAGTGTATCAAGTGGGGAGAGAGGGACCTGAGTGTATAAAGTGGGGAGAGAGGGATCTGAGTGTATAAAGTGGGGAGAGAGGGATCTGAGTGTATAAAGTGGGGAGAGAGGGATCTGAGTGTATAAAACAGCGAGAGAGGGATCTGAGTGTGTCAAGCGGGGAGAGAGGCATCTGAGTGTATAAAGTGGGGAGAGAGGGAACTGAGTGTATAAAGTGGGGAGAGAGGGATCTGAGTGTATAAAGTGGGGAGAGAGGGACCTGAGTGTCTGAAGTGGGGAGAGAGGGATCTGAGTGTAGAAAGTGGGGAGAGAGGGATCTGAGTGTAGAAAGTGGGGAGAGAGGGATCTGAGTGTATAAAGTGGGGAGAGAGGGATCTGAGTGTATAAAGTGGGGAGAGAGGCATCTGAGTTTATAAAGTGGGGAGAGAGGGATCTGAGTGTATAAAGTGGGGAGAGAGGGATCTGAGTGTATAAAGTGGGGAGAGAGGCATCTGAGTTTATAAAGTGGGGAGAGAGGGATCTGAGTGTATAAAGTGGGGAGAGAGGCATCTGAGTGTATCAAGTGGGGAGAGAGCGATCTGAGTGTATAAAGTGGGGAGAGAGGGATCTGAGTGTGTAAAGTGGGGATAGAGGGATCTGAGTGTATGAAGTGGGGAGAGAGGCAACTGAGTGTATAAAGTGGGGAGAGAGGGAACTGAGTGTATAAAGTGGTGAGAGAGGCATCTGAGTGTATAAAGTGGGGAGAGAGGGAACTGAGTGTATAAAGTGGGGAGAGAGGGATCTGAGTGTATAAAATGGGGAGAGAGGGATCTGAGTGTATAAAGTGGGGAGAGAGGGATCTGAGTGTATAAAGTGGGGAGAGAGGGAACCGAGTGTATAAATTGGGGAGAGAGGGATCTGTGTGTATAAAATGGGGAGAGAGGGATCTGTGTGTATAAAGTGGAGAGAGACGGATCTGAGTGTATAAAGCGGGGAGAGAGGGAACTGAGTGCATGAAGTGGGGAGAGAGGGATCTGAGTGTCTTAACTGGGAAGAGAGAGATCTGAATGTATCAAGTGGGGAGTGAGAGATCTGAGTGTATAAAGTGGAGAGAGACGGATCTGAGTGTATAAAGCGGGGAGAGAGGGATCTGAGTGTATTAAGTGGGGAGAGAGGGATCTGAGTGTATAAAGTGGAGAGAGACGGATCTGAGTGTATAAAGCGGGGAGAGAGGGATCTGAGTGTATTAAGTGGGGAGAGAGGGATCTGAGTGTATAAAGTGGGGAGAGAGGGAACTGAGTGTATAAAGTGGGGAGAGAGGGAACCGAGTGCATAAACTGGGGAGAGAGGGATCTGTGTGTATAAAATGGGGAGAGAGGGATCTGAGTGTATAAAGTGGAGAGAGACGGATCTGAGTGTATAATGCGGGGAGAGAGGGATCTGAGTGTATAAAGTCGGGAGGGAGGGATCTGAGTGTATAAAGTGGGGAGAGAGGGACCTGAGTGCATAAAGTGGGGAGAGAGGGATCTGAGTGTATAAAACAGCGAGAGAGGGATCTGAGTGCATCAAGCGGGGAGAGAGGGATCTGAGTGTATAAAGTGGGGAGAGAGGGAACTGAGTGTATAAAGTGGGGAGAGAGGGATCTGAGTGTATAAAGTGGGGAGAGAGGGATCTGAGTGTATAAAGTGGGGAGACAGGGAACTGAGTGTTTCAAGTGGGGAGAGAGGGATCTGAGTGTATAAAGTGGGGAGAGAGGGATCTGAGTGTATAAAGTGGGGAGAGAGGGATCTGAGTGTCTAAAGTGGGGAGAGAGGCATCTGAGTGTATAAAGTGGGGAGAGAGGGAACCGAGTGGAAAAAGTGGGGAGAGAGGGATCTGTGTGTATAAAGTGGGGAGAGAGGGATCTGAGTGTATAAAGTGGAGAGAGACGGATCTGAGTGTATAAAGTGGGGAGAGAGGGATCTGAGTGTCTCAAGTGGGCAGAGAGGGATCTGAGTGTATAAAGTGGGGAGACAGGGACCTGAGTTTATAAAGTGGATGAGAGGGATCTGAGTGTATAAAACAGCGAGAGAGGGATCTGAGTTTATGAAGCGGGGAGAGAGGGATCTGAGTGTATAAAGTGGGGAGAGAGGGAACTGAGTGTATAAAGTGGGGAGAGAGGGAACCGAGTGTATAAACTGGGGAGAGAGGGATCTGTGTGTATAAAATGGGGAGAGAGGGATCTGAGTGTATAAAGTGGAGAGAGACGGATCTGAGTGTATAATGCTGGGAGAGAGGGACCTGAGTGTATAAAGTGGGGAGAGAGGGAACTGAGTGTCTCAAGTGGGGAGAGAGGGATCTGAGTGTATAAAGTGGGGAGAGAGGGATCTGAGTGTATAAAGTGGGGAGACAGGGAACTGAGTGTATAAAGTGGGGAGAGAGGCATCTGAGTGTATAAAGTGGGGAGAGAGGGATCTGAGTGTATAAAGTGGGGAGAGAGGGATCTGAGTGTCTAAAGTGGGGAGAGAGGCATCTGAGTGTATAAAGTGGGGAGAGAGGGAACCGAGTGTATAAAGTGGGGAGAGAGGGATCTGTGTGTATAAAATGGGGAGAGAGGGATCTGAGTGTATAAAGTGGAGAGAGACGGAGCTGAGTGTATGAAGTGGGGAGAGAGGGATCTGAGTGTCTCAAGTGGGCAGAGAGGGATCTGAGTGTATAAAGTGGGGAGAGAGGGACCTGAGTTTATAAAGTGGGGAGAGAGGGATCTGAGTGTATAAAACAGCGAGAGAGGGATCTGAGTGCATAAAGTGGAGAGAGAGGGATCTGAGTATAAAGTGGGGAGAGAGGGATCTGAGTGTATAAAGTGGGGAGAGAGGGAACTGAGTGTATAAAGTGGAGAGAGAGGGATCTGAGTATAAAGTGAGGAGAGAGGGATCTGAGTGTATAAAGTGGGGAGAGAGGGAACTGAGTGTATAAAGTGGGGAGAGAGGGATCTGAGTGTATAAAGTGGAGAGAGAGGGATCTGAGTATAAAGTGGGGAGAGAGGGATCTGAGTGTATAAAGTGGGGAGAGAGGGAACTGAGTGTATAAAGTGGGGAGAGAGGGATCTGAGTGTATAAAATGGGGAGAGAGGGAACTGAGTGTATAAAGTGGGGAGAGAAGGATCTGAGTGTATAAAGTGGGGAGAGAGGGATCTGAGTGTATAAAATGGGGAGGGGGGGAACTGAGTGTACAAAGTGGGGAGAGAGGGATCTGAGTGTATCAAGTGGGGAGAGAGGGATCTGAGTGGAAAAAGCGTGGAGAGAGGGATCTGAGTGTATAAAGTGGGGAGAGAGGGATCTGAGTGTGTAAAGTGGGGAGAGAGGGACCTGAGTGTATAAAGTGGGGAGAGGGGGAACTGAGTGTATAAAGTGGAGAGAGAGAGATCAGAGTGTATAAAGTGGGGAGAGAGGGATCTGAGTGGAAAAAGCGTGGAGAGAGGGATCTGAGTGTATAAAGTGGGGAGAGAGGGATCTGAGTGTATAAAGTGGGGAGAGAGGGACCTGAGTGTATAAAGTGGGGAGAGAGGGAACTGAGTGTATAAAACAGTGAGAGAGGGATCTGAGTGTGTCAAGCGGGGAGAGAGGCATCTGAGTGTATAAAGTGGGGAGAGAGGGTCCTGAGTGTATCAAGTGGGGAGAGAGGGACCTGAGTGTATAAAGTGGGGCGAGAGGGATCTGAGTGTACAAAGTGGGGAGAGAGGGATCTGAGTGTATAAAGTGGGGAGAGAGGGACCTGAGTGTATTAAGTGGGGAGAGAGGGATCTGAGTGTGTAAAGTGTGGAGAGAGGGATCTGAGTGTTTCAAGTGGGTAGAGAGGCATCTGAGTGTATCAAGTGGGGACAGAGGGAACTGAGTGTATAAAGTGGGGAGAGAGGGAACTGAGTGTACAAAGTGGGGAGATAGGGAACTGAGTGTATAAAGTGGAGAGAGAGGGATCTGAGTGTATAAAATGGGGAGAGAGGGATCTGAGTGTATAAAGTGGAGAGAGACGGATCTGAGTGTATAAAGTGGGGAGAGAGGCATCTGAGTGTATAAAGTGGGGAGAGAGGGAACCGAGTGTATAAAGTGGGGAGAGAGGGATCTGTGTGTATAAAATGGGGAGAGAGGGATCTGAGTGTATAACGTGGAGAGAGACGGATCTGAGTGTATAAAGTGGGGAGAGAGGGATCTGAGTGTCTCAAGTGGGCAGAGAGGGATCTGAGTGTATAAAGTGGGGAGAGAGGGACCTGAGTTTATAAAGTGGGGAGAGAGGGATCTGAGTGTATAAAACAGCGAGAGAGGGATCTGAGTTTATCAAGCGGGGAGAGAGGGATCTGAGTGTATAAAGTGGGGAGAGAGGGAACTGAGTGTATAAAGTGGGGAGAGAGGGATCTGAGTGTATAAAGTGGGGAGAGAGGGAACTGAGTGTATAAAGTGGGGAGAGAGGGAACTGAGTGTATAAAGTGGGGAGAGAGGGAACTGAGTGTATGAAGTGGGGAGAGAGGGAACTGAATGTATTTCGTGGGGAGAGAGGCATCTTCGTGTATAAAGTGGGGAGAGAGGGAACGGAGTGTATAAAGTGGGGAGAGAGGGATCTGAGTGTATAAAGTGGGGAGAGAGGGAACTGAGTGTATAAAGTGGGGAGAGAGGGATCTGAGTGTATAAAGTGGGGAGAGAGGGAACTGAGTGTATAAAGTGGGGAGAGAGGGATCTGAGTGTATAAAATGGGGAGAGAGGGATCTGAGTGTATAAAATGGGGAGAGAGGGAACTGAGTGTATAAAGTGGGGAGAGAAGGATCTGAGTGTATAAAGTGGGGAGAGAGGGAACTGAGTGTCTCAAGTGGGGAGAGAGGGAACTGAGTGTATAAATTGGGGAGAGAGGGAACTGAGTGTATAAAGTGGGGAGAGTGGGATCTGAGTGTATAAAGTGTGGAGAGAGGGATCTGAGTGTATAAAGTGGGGAGAGAGGCATCTGAGTGTATAAAGTGTGGAGAGAGGGATCTGAGTGTATAAAGTGGGGAGAGAGGGATCTGAGTGTATAAAGTGGGGAGAGAGGGAACTGAGTGTATAAAGTGGGGAGAGAGGGATCTGAGTGTATAAAATGGGGAGAGAGGCATCTGAGTGTATAAATTGGGGAGAGAGGGATCTGAGTGTCTAAAGTGGGGAGAGAGCGATCTGAGTGTATAAAGTGTGGAGAGAGGGATCTGAGTGTATAAAGTGGGGAGAGAGGGATCTGAGTGTATAATGTGGGGAGAGAGGGAACTGAGTGTATAAAGTGGGGAGAGAGGGATCTGAGTGTATAAAGTGGGGAGAGAGGGAACCGAGTGTATAAAGTGGGGAGAGAGGGATCTGTGAGTATAAAATGGGGAGAGAGGGAACTGAGTGTATAAAGTGGGGAGAGAGGGATCTGAGTGTATAAAGTGGGGAGAGAGGGATCTGAGTGTATAAAGTGGGGAGAGAGGGATCTGAGTGTTTAAAGTGGGGAGAGAGGGAACTGAGTGTATAAAGTGGGGAGAGAGGGAACTGAGTGTATAAAGTGGGGAGAGAGGGAACTGAGTGTATAAAGTGGGGAGAGAGGGAACTGAATGTATAAAGTGGGGAGAGAGGCATCTTAGTGTATTAAGTGGGGAGAGAGGGAACTGAGTGTATAAAGTGGGGAGAGAGGGATCTGAGTGTATAAAATGGGGAGAGAGGGAACTGATTGTATAAAGTGGGGAGAGAGGGATCTGAGTGTCTAAAACAGCGAGAGAGGGATCTGAGTTTATCAAGCGGGGAGAGAGGGATCTGAGTGTATAAAGTGGGGAGAGAGGGAACTGACTGTATAAAGTGGGGAGAGAGGGATCTGAGTGTATACAGTGGGGAGAGAGGGATCTGAGTGTTTAAAGTGGGGAGAGAGGGAACTGAGTGTATAAAGTGGGGAGAGAGGGAACTGAGTGTATAAAGTGGGGAGAGAGGGAACTGAGTGTATAAAGTGGGGAGAGAGGGAACTGGATGTATAAAGTTGGGAGAGAGGCATCTTAGTGTATAAAGTGGGGAGAGAGGGAACTGAGTGTATAAAGTGGGGAGAGAGGGATCTGAGTGTATAAAATGGGGAGAGAGGGAACTGAGTGTATAAAGTGGGGAGAGAGGGATCTGAGTGTATAAAGTGGGGAGACAGGGAACTGAGTGTATAAAGTGGGGAGAGAGGCATCTGAGTGTATAAAGTGGGGAGAGAGGGATCTGAGTGTATAAAGTGGGGAGAGAGGGATCTGAGTGTCTAAAGTGGGGAGAGAGGCATCTGAGTGTATAAAGTGGGGAGAGAGGGAACCGAGTGTATAAAGTGGGGAGAGAGGGATCTGTGTGTATAAAATGGGGAGAGAGGGATCTGAGTGTATAAAGTGGAGAGAGACGGAGCTGAGTGTATGAAGTGGGGAGAGAGGGATCTGAGTGTCTCAAGTGGGCAGAGAGGGATCTGAGTGTATAAAGTGGGGAGAGAGGGACCTGAGTTTATAAAGTGGGGAGAGAGGGATCTGAGTGTATAAAACAGCGAGAGAGGGATCTGAGTGCATAAAGTGGAGAGAGAGGGATCTGAGTATAAAGTGGGGAGAGAGGGATCTGAGTGTATAAAGTGGGGAGAGAGGGAACTGAGTGTATAAAGTGGAGAGAGAGGGATCTGAGTATAAAGTGAGGAGAGAGGGATCTGAGTGTATAAAGTGGGGAGAGAGGGAACTGAGTGTATAAAGTGGGGAGAGAGGGATCTGAATGTATAAAGTGGAGAGAGGGATCTGAGTGGAAAAAGCGTGGAGAGAGGGATCTGAGTGTATAAAACAGCGAGAGAGGGATCTGAGTGCATAAAGTGGAGAGAGAGGGATCTGAGTATAAAGTGGGGAGAGAGGGATCTAAGTGTATAAAATGGGGAGAGAGGGAACTGAGTGTATAAAGTGGGGAGAGAAGGATCTGAGTGTATAAAGTGGGGAGAGAGGGATCTGAGTGTATAAAATGGGGAGGGGGGGAACTGAGTGTACAAAGTGGGGAGAGAGGGATCTGAGTGTATCAAGTGGGGAGAGAGGGATCTGAGTGGAAAAAGCGTGGAGAGAGGGATCTGAGTGTATAAAGTGGGGAGAGAGGGATCTGAGTGTGTAAAGTGGGGAGAGAGGGACCTGAGTGTATAAAGTGGGGAGAGAGGGAACTGAGTGTATAAAGTGGAGAGAGAGAGATCAGAGTGTATAAAGTGGGGAGAGAGGGATCTGAGTGGAAAAAGCGTGGAGAGAGGGATCTGAGTGTATAAAGTGGGGAGAGAGGGATCTGAGTGTATAAAGTGGGGAGAGAGGGACCTGAGTGTATAAAGTGGGGAGAGAGGGAACTGAGTGTATAAAACAGTGAGAGAGGGATCTGAGTGTGTCAAGCGGGGAGAGAGGCATCTGAGTGTATAAAGTGGGGAGAGAGGGTCCTGAGTGTATCAAGTGGGGAGAGAGGGACCTGAGTGTATAAAGTGGGGCGAGAGGGATCTGAGTGTACAAAGTGGGGAGAGAGGGATCTGAGTGTATAAAGTGGGGAGAGAGGGACCTGAGTGTATTAAGTGGGGAGAGAGGGATCTGAGTGTATAAAGTGTGGAGAGAGGGATCTGAGTGTTTCAAGTGGGTAGAGAGGCATCTGAGTGTATCAAGTGGGGACAGAGGGAACTGAGTGTATAAAGTGGGGAGAGAGGGAACTGAGTGTACAAAGTGGGGAGATAGGGAACTGAGTGTATAAAGTGGGGCGAGAGGGATCTGAGTGTACAAAGTGGGGAGAGAGGGATCTGAGTGTATAAAGTGGGGAGAGAGGGAACTGAGTGTATAAAGTGGGGAGAGAGGGAACTGAATGTATAAAGTGGGGAGAGAGGCATCTTAGTGTATTAAGTGGGGAGAGAGGGAACTGAGTGTATAAAGTGGGGAGAGAGGGATCTGAGTGTATAAAATGGGGAGAGAGGGAACTGATTGTATAAAGTGGGGAGAGAGGGATCTGAGTGTCTAAAACAGCGAGAGAGGGATCTGAGTTTATCAAGCGGGGAGAGAGGGATCTGAGTGTATAAAGTGGGGAGAGAGGGAACTGACTGTATAAAGTGGGGAGAGAGGGATCTGAGTGTATACAGTGGGGAGAGAGGGATCTGAGTGTTTAAAGTGGGGAGAGAGGGAACTGAGTGTATAAAGTGGGGAGAGAGGGAACTGAGTGTATAAAGTGGGGAGAGAGGGAACTGAGTGTATAAAGTGGGGAGAGAGGGAACTGGATGTATAAAATGGGGAGAGAGGGATCTGAGTGTCTCAAGTGGGCAGAGAGGGATCTGAGTGTATAAAGTGGGGAGAGAGGGACCTGAGTTTATAAAGTGGGGAGAGAGGGATCTGAGTGTATAAAACAGCGAGAGAGGGATCTGAGTGCATAAAGTGGAGAGAGAGGGATCTGAGTATAAAGTGGGGAGAGAGGGATCTGAGTGTATAAAGTGGGGAGAGAGGGAACTGAGTGTATAAAGTGGAGAGAGAGGGATCTGAGTATAAAGTGAGGAGAGAGGGATCTGAGTGTATAAAGTGGGGAGAGAGGGAACTGAGTGTATAAAGTGGGGAGAGAGGGATCTGAATGTATAAAGTGGAGAGAGGGATCTGAGTGGAAAAAGCGTGGAGAGAGGGATCTGAGTGTATAAAACAGCGAGAGAGGGATCTGAGTGCATAAAGTGGAGAGAGAGGGATCTGAGTATAAAGTGGGGAGAGAGGGATCTAAGTGTATAAAATGGGGAGAGAGGGAACTGAGTGTATAAAGTGGGGAGAGAAGGATCTGAGTGTATAAAGTGGGGAGAGAGGGATCTGAGTGTATAAAATGGGGAGGGGGGGAACTGAGTGTACAAAGTGGGGAGAGAGGGATCTGAGTGTATCAAGTGGGGAGAGAGGGATCTGAGTGGAAAAAGCGTGGAGAGAGGGATCTGAGTGTATAAAGTGGGGAGAGAGGGATCTGAGTGTGTAAAGTGGGGAGAGAGGGACCTGAGTGTATAAAGTGGGGAGAGAGGGAACTGAGTGTATAAAGTGGAGAGAGAGAGATCAGAGTGTATAAAGTGGGGAGAGAGGGATCTGAGTGGAAAAAGCGTGGAGAGAGGGATCTGAGTGTATAAAGTGGGGAGAGAGGGATCTGAGTGTATAAAGTGGGGAGAGAGGGACCTGAGTGTATAAAGTGGGGAGAGAGGGAACTGAGTGTATAAAACAGTGAGAGAGGGATCTGAGTGTGTCAAGCGGGGAGAGAGGCATCTGAGTGTATAAAGTGGGGAGAGAGGGTCCTGAGTGTATCAAGTGGGGAGAGAGGGACCTGAGTGTATAAAGTGGGGCGAGAGGGATCTGAGTGTACAAAGTGGGGAGAGAGGGATCTGAGTGTATAAAGTGGGGAGAGAGGGACCTGAGTGTATTAAGTGGGGAGAGAGGGATCTGAGTGTATAAAGTGTGGAGAGAGGGATCTGAGTGTTTCAAGTGGGTAGAGAGGCATCTGAGTGTATCAAGTGGGGACAGAGGGAACTGAGTGTATAAAGTGGGGAGAGAGGGAACTGAGTGTACAAAGTGGGGAGATAGGGAACTGAGTGTATAAAGTGGAGAGACAGGGATCTGAGTGTATAAAATGGGGAGAGAGGGATCTGAGTGTTTCAAGTGGGTAGAGAGGCATCTGAGTGTATCAAGTGGGGACAGAGGGAACTGAGTGTATAAAGTGGGGAGAGAGGGAACTGAGTGTACAAAGTGGGGAGATAGGGAACTGAGTGTATAAAGTGGAGAGAGACGGATCTGAGTGTATAAAGTGGGGAGAGAGGCATCTGAGTGTATAAAGTGGGGAGAGAGGGAACCGAGTGTATAAAGTGGGGAGAGAGGGATCTGTGTGTATAAAATGGGGAGAGAGGGATCTGAGTGTATAACGTGGAGAGAGACGGATCTGAGTGTATAAAGTGGGGAGAGAGGGATCTGAGTGTCTCAAGTGGGCAGAGAGGGATCTGAGTGTATAAAGTGGGGAGAGAGGGACCTGAGTTTATAAAGTGGGGAGAGAGGGATCTGAGTGTATAAAACAGCGAGAGAGGGATCTGAGTTTATCAAGCGGGGAGAGAGGGATCTGAGTGTATAAAGTGGGGAGAGAGGGAACTGAGTGTATAAAGTGGGGAGAGAGGGATCTGAGTGTATAAAGTGGGGAGAGAGGGAACTGAGTGTATAAAGTGGGGAGAGAGGGAACTGAGTGTATAAAGTGGGGAGAGAGGGAACTGAGTGTATGAAGTGGGGAGAGAGGGAACTGAATGTATTTCGTGGGGAGAGAGGCATCTTCGTGTATAAAGTGGGGAGAGAGGGAACGGAGTGTATAAAGTGGGGAGAGAGGGATCTGAGTGTATAAAGTGGGGAGAGAGGGAACTGAGTGTATAAAGTGGGGAGAGAGGGATCTGAGTGTATAAAGTGGGGAGAGAGGGAACTGAGTGTATAAAGTGGGGAGAGAGGGATCTGAGTGTATAAAATGGGGAGAGAGGGATCTGAGTGTATAAAATGGGGAGAGAGGGAACTGAGTGTATAAAGTGGGGAGAGAAGGATCTGAGTGTATAAAGTGGGGAGAGAGGGAACTGAGTGTCTCAAGTGGGGAGAGAGGGAACTGAGTGTATAAATTGGGGAGAGAGGGAACTGAGTGTATAAAGTGGGGAGAGTGGGATCTGAGTGTATAAAGTGTGGAGAGAGGGATCTGAGTGTATAAAGTGGGGAGAGAGGCATCTGAGTGTATAAAGTGTGGAGAGAGGGATCTGAGTGTATAAAGTGGGGAGAGAGGGATCTGAGTGTATAAAGTGGGGAGAGAGGGAACTGAGTGTATAAAGTGGGGAGAGAGGGATCTGAGTGTATAAAATGGGGAGAGAGGCATCTGAGTGTATAAATTGGGGAGAGAGGGATCTGAGTGTCTAAAGTGGGGAGAGAGCGATCTGAGTGTATAAAGTGTGGAGAGAGGGATCTGAGTGTATAAAGTGGGGAGAGAGGGATCTGAGTGTATAATGTGGGGAGAGAGGGAACTGAGTGTATAAAGTGGGGAGAGAGGGATCTGAGTGTATAAAGTGGGGAGAGAGGGAACCGAGTGTATAAAGTGGGGAGAGAGGGATCTGTGTGTATAAAATGGGGAGAGAGGGAACTGAGTGTATAAAGTGGGGAGAGAGGGATCTGAGTGTATAAAGTGGGGAGAGAGGGAACTGAGTGTATAAAGTGGGGAGAGAGGGATCTGAGTGTATAAAATGGGGAGAGAGGCATCTGAGTGTATAAAGTGGGGAGAGAGGGAACCGAGTGTATAAAGTGGGGAGAGAGGGATCTGTGTGTATAAAATGGGGAGAGAGGGATCTGAGTGTATAAAGTGGAGAGAGACGGATCTGAGTGTATAAAGTGGGGAGAGAGGGATCTGAGTGTCTAAAGTGGGGAGAGAGGGACCTGAGTGTATAAAGTGGGGAGAGAGGGATCTGAGTGTATAAAACAGCGAGAGAGGGATCTGAGTTTCTCAAGCGGGGAGAGAGGGATCTGAGTGTATAAAGTGGGGAGAGAGGGAACTGAGTGTATAAAGTGGGGAGAGAGGGATCTGAGTGTATAAAGTGGGGAGAGAGGGATCTGAGTGTTTAAAGTGGGGAGAGAGGGAACTGAGTGTATAAAGTGGGGAGAGAGGGAACTGAGTGTATAAAGTGGGGAGAGAGGGAACTGAGTGTATAAAATGGGGAGAGAGGGATCTGAGTGTTTCAAGTGGGTAGAGAGGCATCTGAGTGTATCAAGTGGGGACAGAGGGAACTGAGTGTATAAAGTGGGGAGAGAGGGAACTGAGTGTACAAAGTGGGGAGATAGGGAACTGAGTGTATAAAGTGGAGAGAGACGGATCTGAGTGTATAAAGTGGGGAGAGAGGCATCTGAGTGTATAAAGTGGGGAGAGAGGGAACCGAGTGTATAAAGTGGGGAGAGAGGGATCTGTGTGTATAAAATGGGGAGAGAGGGATCTGAGTGTATAACGTGGAGAGAGACGGATCTGAGTGTATAAAGTGGGGAGAGAGGGATCTGAGTGTCTCAAGTGGGCAGAGAGGGATCTGAGTGTATAAAGTGGGGAGAGAGGGACCTGAGTTTATAAAGTGGGGAGAGAGGGATCTGAGTGTATAAAACAGCGAGAGAGGGATCTGAGTTTATCAAGCGGGGAGAGAGGGATCTGAGTGTATAAAGTGGGGAGAGAGGGAACTGAGTGTATAAAGTGGGGAGAGAGGGATCTGAGTGTATAAAGTGGGGAGAGAGGGAACTGAGTGTATAAAGTGGGGAGAGAGGGAACTGAGTGTATAAAGTGGGGAGAGAGGGAACTGAGTGTATGAAGTGGGGAGAGAGGGAACTGAATGTATTTCGTGGGGAGAGAGGCATCTTCGTGTATAAAGTGGGGAGAGAGGGAACGGAGTGTATAAAGTGGGGAGAGAGGGATCTGAGTGTATAAAGTGGGGAGAGAGGGAACTGAGTGTATAAAGTGGGGAGAGAGGGATCTGAGTGTATAAAATGGGGAGAGAGGGATCTGAGTGTATAAAATGGGGAGAGAGGGAACTGAGTGTATAAAGTGGGGAGAGAAGGATCTGAGTGTATAAAGAGGGGAGAGAGGGAACTGAGTGTCTCAAGTGGGGAGAGAGGGAACTGAGTGTATAAATTGGGGAGAGAGGGAACTGAGTGTATAAAGTGGGGAGAGTGGGATCTGAGTGTATAAAGTGTGGAGAGAGGGATCTGAGTGTATAAAGTGGGGAGAGAGGCATCTGAGTGTATAAAGTGTGGAGAGAGGGATCTGAGTGTATAAAGTGGGGAGAGAGGGATCTGAGTGTATAAAGTGGGGAGAGAGGGAACTGAGTGTATAAAGTGGGGAGAGAGGGATCTGAGTGTATAAAATGGGGAGAGAGGCATCTGAGTGTATAAATTGGGGAGAGAGGGATCTGAGTGTCTAAAGTGGGGAGAGAGCGATCTGAGTGTATAAAGTGTGGAGAGAGGGATCTGAGTGTATAAAGTGGGGAGAGAGGGATCTGAGTGTATAATGTGGGGAGAGAGGGAACTGAGTGTATAAAGTGGGGAGAGAGGGATCTGAGTGTATAAAGTGGGGAGAGAGGGAACCGAGTGTATAAAGTGGGGAGAGAGGGATCTGTGTGTATAAAATGGGGAGAGAGGGAACTGAGTGTATAAAGTGGGGAGAGAGGGATCTGAGTGTATAAAGTGGGGAGAGAGGGAACTGAGTGTATAAAGTGGGGAGAGAGGGATCTGAGTGTATAAAATGGGGAGAGAGGCATCTGAGTGTATAAAGTGGGGAGAGAGGGAACCGAGTGTATAAAGTGGGGAGAGAGGGATCTGTGTGTATAAAATGGGGAGAGAGGGATCTGAGTGTATAAAGTGGAGAGAGACGGATCTGAGTGTATAAAGTGGGGAGAGAGGGATCTGAGTGTCTAAAGTGGGGAGAGAGGGACCTGAGTGTATAAAGTGGGGAGAGAGGGAACTGAGTGTATAAAGTGGGGAGGGGGGGAACTGAGTGTACAAAGTGGGGAGAGAGGGATCTGAGTGTATCAAGTGGGGAGAGAGGGATCTGAGTGGAAAAAGCGTGGAGAGAGGGATCTGAGTGTATAAAGTGGGGAGAGAGGGATCTGAGTGTGTAAAGTGGGGAGAGAGGGACCTGAGTGTATAAAGTGGGGAGAGAGGGAACTGAGTGTATAAAGTGGAGAGAGAGAGATCAGAGTGTATAAAGTGGGGAGAGAGGGATCTGAGTGGAAAAAGCGTGGAGAGAGGGATCTGAGTGTATAAAGTGGGGAGAGAGGGATCTGAGTGTATAAAGTGGGGAGAGAGGGACCTGAGTGTATAAAGTGGGGAGAGAGGGAACTGAGTGTATAAAACAGTGAGAGAGGGATCTGAGTGTGTCAAGCGGGGAGAGAGGCATCTGAGTGTATAAAGTGGGGAGAGAGGGTCCTGAGTGTATCAAGTGGGGAGAGAGGGACCTGAGTGTATAAAGTGGGGCGAGAGGGATCTGAGTGTACAAAGTGGGGAGAGAGGGATCTGAGTGTATAAAGTGGGGAGAGAGGGACCTGAGTGTATTAAGTGGGGAGAGAGGGATCTGAGTGTATAAAGTGTGGAGAGAGGGATCTGAGTGTTTCAAGTGGGTAGAGAGGCATCTGAGTGTATCAAGTGGGGACAGAGGGAACTGAGTGTATAAAGTGGGGAGAGAGGGAACTGAGTGTACAAAGTGGGGAGATAGGGAACTGAGTGTATAAAGTGGAGAGACAGGGATCTGAGTGTATAAAATGGGGAGAGAGGGATCTGAGTGTTTCAAGTGGGTAGAGAGGCATCTGAGTGTATCAAGTGGGGACAGAGGGAACTGAGTGTATAAAGTGGGGAGAGAGGGAACTGAGTGTACAAAGTGGGGAGATAGGGAACTGAGTGTATAAAGTGGAGAGAGACGGATCTGAGTGTATAAAGTGGGGAGAGAGGCATCTGAGTGTATAAAGTGGGGAGAGAGGGAACCGAGTGTATAAAGTGGGGAGAGAGGGATCTGTGTGTATAAAATGGGGAGAGAGGGATCTGAGTGTATAACGTGGAGAGAGACGGATCTGAGTGTATAAAGTGGGGAGAGAGGGATCTGAGTGTCTCAAGTGGGCAGAGAGGGATCTGAGTGTATAAAGTGGGGAGAGAGGGACCTGAGTTTATAAAGTGGGGAGAGAGGGATCTGAGTGTATAAAACAGCGAGAGAGGGATCTGAGTTTATCAAGCGGGGAGAGAGGGATCTGAGTGTATAAAGTGGGGAGAGAGGGAACTGAGTGTATAAAGTGGGGAGAGAGGGATCTGAGTGTATAAAGTGGGGAGAGAGGGAACTGAGTGTATAAAGTGGGGAGAGAGGGAACTGAGTGTATAAAGTGGGGAGAGAGGGAACTGAGTGTATGAAGTGGGGAGAGAGGGAACTGAATGTATTTCGTGGGGAGAGAGGCATCTTCGTGTATAAAGTGGGGAGAGAGGGAACGGAGTGTATAAAGTGGGGAGAGAGGGATCTGAGTGTATAAAGTGGGGAGAGAGGGAACTGAGTGTATAAAGTGGGGAGAGAGGGATCTGAGTGTATAAAGTGGGGAGAGAGGGAACTGAGTGTATAAAGTGGGGAGAGAGGGATCTGAGTGTATAAAATGGGGAGAGAGGGATCTGAGTGTATAAAATGGGGAGAGAGGGAACTGAGTGTATAAAGTGGGGAGAGAAGGATCTGAGTGTATAAAGTGGGGAGAGAGGGAACTGAGTGTCTCAAGTGGGGAGAGAGGGAACTGAGTGTATAAATTGGGGAGAGAGGGAACTGAGTGTATAAAGTGGGGAGAGTGGGATCTGAGTGTATAAAGTGTGGAGAGAGGGATCTGAGTGTATAAAGTGGGGAGAGAGGCATCTGAGTGTATAAAGTGTGGAGAGAGGGATCTGAGTGTATAAAGTGGGGAGAGAGGGATCTGAGTGTATAAAGTGGGGAGAGAGGGAACTGAGTGTATAAAGTGGGGAGAGAGGGATCTGAGTGTATAAAATGGGGAGAGAGGCATCTGAGTGTATAAATTGGGGAGAGAGGGATCTGAGTGTCTAAAGTGGGGAGAGAGCGATCTGAGTGTATAAAGTGTGGAGAGAGGGATCTGAGTGTATAAAGTGGGGAGAGAGGGATCTGAGTGTATAATGTGGGGAGAGAGGGAACTGAGTGTATAAAGTGGGGAGAGAGGGATCTGAGTGTATAAAGTGGGGAGAGAGGGAACCGAGTGTATAAAGTGGGGAGAGAGGGATCTGTGTGTATAAAATGGGGAGAGAGGGAACTGAGTGTATAAAGTGGGGAGAGAGGGATCTGAGTGTATAAAGTGGGGAGAGAGGGAACTGAGTGTATAAAGTGGGGAGAGAGGGATCTGAGTGTATAAAATGGGGAGAGAGGCATCTGAGTGTATAAAGTGGGGAGAGAGGGAACCGAGTGTATAAAGTGGGGAGAGAGGGATCTGTGTGTATAAAATGGGGAGAGAGGGATCTGAGTGTATAAAGTGGAGAGAGACGGATCTGAGTGTATAAAGTGGGGAGAGAGGGATCTGAGTGTCTAAAGTGGGGAGAGAGGGACCTGAGTGTATAAAGTGGGGAGAGAGGGATCTGAGTGTATAAAACAGCGAGAGAGGGATCTGAGTTTCTCAAGCGGGGAGAGAGGGATCTGAGTGTATAAAGTGGGGAGAGAGGGAACTGAGTGTATAAAGTGGGGAGAGAGGGATCTGAGTGTATAAAGTGGGGAGAGAGGGATCTGAGTGTTTAAAGTGGGGAGAGAGGGAACTGAGTGTATAAAGTGGGGAGAGAGGGAACTGAGTGTATAAAGTGGGGAGAGAGGGAACTGAGTGTATAAAATGGGGAGAGAGGGATCTGAGTGTTTCAAGTGGGTAGAGAGGCATCTGAGTGTATCAAGTGGGGACAGAGGGAACTGAGTGTATAAAGTGGGGAGAGAGGGAACTGAGTGTACAAAGTGGGGAGATAGGGAACTGAGTGTATAAAGTGGAGAGAGACGGATCTGAGTGTATAAAGTGGGGAGAGAGGCATCTGAGTGTATAAAGTGGGGAGAGAGGGAACCGAGTGTATAAAGTGGGGAGAGAGGGATCTGTGTGTATAAAATGGGGAGAGAGGGATCTGAGTGTATAACGTGGAGAGAGACGGATCTGAGTGTATAAAGTGGGGAGAGAGGGATCTGAGTGTCTCAAGTGGGCAGAGAGGGATCTGAGTGTATAAAGTGGGGAGAGAGGGACCTGAGTTTATAAAGTGGGGAGAGAGGGATCTGAGTGTATAAAACAGCGAGAGAGGGATCTGAGTTTATCAAGCGGGGAGAGAGGGATCTGAGTGTATAAAGTGGGGAGAGAGGGAACTGAGTGTATAAAGTGGGGAGAGAGGGATCTGAGTGTATAAAGTGGGGAGAGAGGGAACTGAGTGTATAAAGTGGGGAGAGAGGGAACTGAGTGTATAAAGTGGGGAGAGAGGGAACTGAGTGTATGAAGTGGGGAGAGAGGGAACTGAATGTATTTCGTGGGGAGAGAGGCATCTTCGTGTATAAAGTGGGGAGAGAGGGAACGGAGTGTATAAAGTGGGGAGAGAGGGATCTGAGTGTATAAAGTGGGGAGAGAGGGAACTGAGTGTATAAAGTGGGGAGAGAGGGATCTGAGTGTATAAAATGGGGAGAGAGGGATCTGAGTGTATAAAATGGGGAGAGAGGGAACTGAGTGTATAAAGTGGGGAGAGAAGGATCTGAGTGTATAAAGTGGGGAGAGAGGGAACTGAGTGTCTCAAGTGGGGAGAGAGGGAACTGAGTGTATAAATTGGGGAGAGAGGGAACTGAGTGTATAAAGTGGGGAGAGTGGGATCTGAGTGTATAAAGTGTGGAGAGAGGGATCTGAGTGTATAAAGTGGGGAGAGAGGCATCTGAGTGTATAAAGTGTGGAGAGAGGGATCTGAGTGTATAAAGTGGGGAGAGAGGGATCTGAGTGTATAAAGTGGGGAGAGAGGGAACTGAGTGTATAAAGTGGGGAGAGAGGGATCTGAGTGTATAAAATGGGGAGAGAGGCATCTGAGTGTATAAATTGGGGAGAGAGGGATCTGAGTGTCTAAAGTGGGGAGAGAGCGATCTGAGTGTATAAAGTGTGGAGAGAGGGATCTGAGTGTATAAAGTGGGGAGAGAGGGATCTGAGTGTATAATGTGGGGAGAGAGGGAACTGAGTGTATAAAGTGGGGAGAGAGGGATCTGAGTGTATAAAGTGGGGAGAGAGGGAACCGAGTGTATAAAGTGGGGAGAGAGGGATCTGTGTGTATAAAATGGGGAGAGAGGGAACTGAGTGTATAAAGTGGGGAGAGAGGGATCTGAGTGTATAAAGTGGGGAGAGAGGGAACTGAGTGTATAAAGTGGGGAGAGAGGGATCTGAGTGTATAAAATGGGGAGAGAGGCATCTGAGTGTATAAAGTGGGGAGAGAGGGAACCGAGTGTATAAAGTGGGGAGAGAGGGATCTGTGTGTATAAAATGGGGAGAGAGGGATCTGAGTGTATAAAGTGGAGAGAGACGGATCTGAGTGTATAAAGTGGGGAGAGAGGGATCTGAGTGTCTAAAGTGGGGAGAGAGGGACCTGAGTGTATAAAGTGGGGAGAGAGGGAACTGAGTGTATAAAGTGGGGAGAGAGGGAACTGAGTGTATAAAGTGGGGAGAGAGGGACCTGAATGTATAAAGTGGGGAGAGAGGCATCTTAGTGTATTAAGTGGGGAGAGAGGGAACTGAGTGTATAAAGTGGGGAGAGAGGGATCTGAGTGTATAAAATGGGGAGAGAGGGAACTGATTGTATAAAGTGGGGAGAGAGGGATCTGAGTGTCTAAAACAGCGAGAGAGGGATCTGAGTTTATCAAGCGGGGAGAGAGGGATCTGAGTGTATAAAGTGGGGAGAGAGGGAACTGACTGTATAAAGTGGGGAGAGAGGGATCTGAGTGTATACAGTGGGGAGAGAGGGATCTGAGTGTTTAAAGTGGGGAGAGAGGGAACTGAGTGTATAAAGTGGGGAGAGAGGGAACTGAGTGTATAAAGTGGGGAGAGAGGGTACTGAGTGTATAAAGTGGGGAGAGAGGGAACTGGATGTATAAAGTTGGGAGAGAGGCATCTTAGTGTATAAAGTGGGGAGAGAGGGAACTGAGTGTATAAAGTGGGGAGAGAGGGATCTGAGTGTATAAAATGGGGAGAGAGGGAACTGAGTGTATAAAGTGGGGAGAGAGTGATCTGAGTGTATAAAGTGGGGAGAGAGGGAACTGAGTGTATAAAGTGGGGAGAGAGGCATCTGAGTGTATAAAGTGGGGAGAGAGGGAACTGAGTGTCTCAAGTGGGGAGAGAGGGAACTGAGTGTATAATTTGGGGAGAGTGCGATCTGAGTGTATAAAGTGGGGAGAGAGGGATCTGAGTGTATAAAATGGGGACAGAGGGATCTGAGTGTATGAAATGGGGAGAGAGGGAACTGAGTGTATAAAATGGGGAGAGAGGGATCTGAGTGTATAAAGTGGGGAGAGAGGGATCTGAGTGTATAAAGTGGGGAGAGTGTATAAAGTGGGGAGACAGGGACCTGAATGTATAAAGTGACAAAGTGTCAAGAACCAGAGGACATAGATTTAAGGTGATTGGCAAAAGAACCAAAGGTGACATGAAGAAAAACTTTTTTGCACAGCGAGTGATTATGATCTGGAATGCACCGCCTGAGTTGGTGGTGGAGGCAGATTCAATCATGGCTTTCAATAGGGAAATCGATAAATACTTGAAAGGAAAAAATTTGCAGGGCTACGGGGACAGGGCGGGAAGTGCGATGAGCTGAATTGCTCTTGCATAGAGCTGGCGCAGACTCGATGGGCCGAATGGCCTCCTTCCGTGCTGTAACCTTTCTGTGATTCTATGATTCTATGATTCTAGCAATCGGAGGCCTTCAAGAGGAGATGGTTCGGGTACAAAGTAGACACATTCCCATGAGGGGGAAAGGAAGGGCATCCAAAGCTAGATCTCCCTGGATGACTAAAGATATAGAGATTAAAATGAAACAGAAAAAGGAGGCTTATGATAAATGTAAGATTCATAATATGGTAGAGAACCAGGCTGAATACAGAAAGTACAGAGTACAAAGGAAATAAGAGGGGCAAAGAAAGAGTATGAGAATAGATTAGCAGCTCACATAAAAGGGAACCCAAGAGGCATTTATAAACATATAAATAGTAAAAGGGTAGTCAAAGGAAGGTTGGGGCCGATTAGGGACAAAAAAGGAGATCTTCTTATGGAGGCAGAGGGTATGGCTGAGGTAATAAATGAATAATTCGCATCGGTCTTCACTAGAGAAGAAGATGCTTTTTTAAAATTCGTTCATGGGATGTGGGCGTCGCTGGCGAGGCTAGCATTTATTGCCCATCCCTAATTGCCCTTGAAAAGGTGGTGGTGAGCCGCCTTCTTGAACCGCTGCAGTCCGTGTGGTGAAGGTTCTCCCACAGTGCTGTTAGGAAGGGGGTTCCAGGATTTTGACCCAACGACGATGAAGGAACGGCGATATATTTCCAAGTCAGGATGGTGTGTGACTTGGAGGGGAACGTGCAGGTGGTGTTGTTCCCGTGTGCTTGCTGCTCTTGTCTTTCTAGGTGGTAGAGATCGCCAGTTTGGGAGGTGCTGTCGAAGAAGCCTTGGCGAGCTGCTGCCAATGTAGCAGTAAAGAGGAGGTAGTAGCGATATTGGAGAGGATAAAAACAGATAAAGACGGGGTACATGATAGTGAGGAAGAAAGCTGTCGACTGCAGGAAGATATCAATGGACTGGTCAGATGGGTAGAAAAGTGGCAAATGGAATTCAGTCCGAGAAGTGTGAGGTAATGTATTTGGGGAGAGCAAACAAGGCAAGGGAGTACACAATAAATGGGAGGACACTGTGAGGTGTAGAGGAACAGAGGGACCTTGGAGTGCATGTCTACAGATCCCTGAAGGTAGCAGGACAGGTAGATAAGATGGTTAAGAAGGCATATGGAATACTTTCCTTTATTAGCTGAGGCATAGAATATAAGAGCAGGGAGGTTATGCTGGAACTGTATAAAACACTGGTCAGGCCCCAGCTTGAGTACTGTGTACAGTTCTGTTCACCACATTACAGGAAGGATGTAATTGCACGAGAGAGGGTACAGAGGCGATTAATGAGGATGTTGCCAGGACTGGAGAATTTTAGCTCTGAGGAAAGGTTGGATCGGCTAGTGTTGTTATCTTTGGAACAGAGGAGGCTGAAGGGTGATTTAATTGAGGTGTACAAAATTATGAGGGGCCTCGATAGAGTGGATAGAAAGGATCTATTTCCCTTAGCAGAGAGGTCAATAACCAGGGGGCATAGATTTAAAGTGATTGGTAGAAAGATTAGAGGGGAGCTGAGGAAAAATGTTTTCACCCAGTGGGTGGTGGGGGTCTGGAACTCACTGCCTGAAAGGGTGGTAGAGGCAGAAACCCTCAACTCATTTAAAAAGTACTTGGATGTGCACCTGAAGTGCCGTGACCTACAGGGCTACGGACCAAGAGCTGGAAAGTGGGATTAGGCTGGGTGGCTCATTTTCGGCCGGCGTGGACACGATGGGCCGAATGGCCTCCTTCTGTGCTGTAAATTTTCTATGATTCTATGATACTTAAAAGGTTGGCAGTACTCAAAGTAAAAAAGTCACTCGGTCCAGATGGGATGCATCGTAGATTATTGAGGGAAGTAAGGGTGAAAATTGCAGAGGCTCTGGCTGCAATCTTCCAATCCTCCTTAGATATGGGGATGGTGCCAGATGACTGGAGGATTGCAAATGTTACACCCCTCTTCAAAAAGGGTACAGGGATAAACCTGGCAATTACAGGCCAGTCAGTCCAACGTCAGTGGTGAGGAAACTTTTAGAGACAATAATCCAGGACAAAATTAATTGGCGCTTGGAAAGGTGTGGGCTAATAAATGAAAGTCAACACGGATTTGTTAAAGGAAAATCATGTTTTACTAACTTGATTGAGTTCTTTCATGAAGTAACTGAAAGGGTTGATGAGGGCAGTGTGGTTGATGTGCAAGTAGACTTTCAAAAGGCATGTAATAGACATAATAGACCTGTTAGCAAAATTGAAGTCCATGGGATAAAAGGGACAGTGGCAGAGTGGATACAAAATTGGCTAAGGGACAGAAAGCAGAGAGTATTGGTGAATGGTTGTTTTTCAGACTGGAGGGAAGATTACAGCAGTGTTCCTCATGGGTCAGTATTAGGACCACTGCTCTTTTTGATACATATTAACGACCTGGACTTTGGGTACACAGGGTATAATTTCAAAGTTTGCAGATGACAAGAAACTCAGAAATGTAGTAAACAATGTGGAGGAAAGTAACAGATTTCAAGAGGACATAGACAGTCCGGTGAAATGGGCAGGCACATGACAGATGAAATTTAACGCAGAGAAGTGTGAAGTGATGCATTTTGGTAGGTAGAAAGAGGAGAGGCAATATAAACTAAATAGATGCGGGTAGCGTGATATGCTATTACCCCACGCCCAATGGCCCCTGCACAGGCAGGATGCAAGTTTGGACCCACCGGAGCACTTACCTGCAATCAGAGTTCCTTTCCAGGCCTTGCATGTGGATTCAATGCAATTTCAACTTTCCACCATCAGAGGGAGCTCAATCGCTTGAAGGGAGGATGTTTCTTCGAAATCTCTTCAAGATAGCTGGTACCTGCAATTCACTGCCTGAAAGGGTGGTGGAAACAGATTCAATTGTAACTTTCAAAAGGAAATTGGATAAATACTTGAAGGGAAAAAAATTGCAGGGCTATGGGGAAAGAACCGAGTTATGAGACTAATTGGATAGCTTTTTCAAAGGGCCAGCACAGGTGTGATGGGCTGAATAGCCTCATTCCGTGCTGTACCATACTATGATACAGCGGTGAGGTGCCCAGATGCAGGGGCACTCCATGAAGCTGTCTTTAGACTTGTGTTGGAAACCACCCTCCCCACCTCAGACTGATGGGTCTGAGGGGGCCCAGCTAGAAGCCAAAGAGGACCCCCAAAGTAAGTTTCAAAATATTTGTGAACTTACCAACCGGATCTTTGAGCCTTGGGGCCTTCATTGCACTGATTATGATCGTACTCTTATTTACTTCTTTGCAAGTTTATATTATACAAGAAGTTACACACTCTCAGGACATGGTTTCATTCAGAGTAGGTTTCATAGTACACACTTCACAATACTCTCAGGTAAAGGCATAGTTATACAGTCCTATACATTAGGGGAATGTGTTGGGGCCTTGTTTAAAATAAGCACTTATAGGTACCGAGACAGGTGAAGGCACGGCCGCCAATGGTGGGGTGATGGAAAACAGGGAAAAGCAAGAGGCCAGAATTGGAGGAGCGCAGACCTCTCACAGGACAGTGGTTGTATGGGGCAGAGGTGCACCAGGGAGAGGTGCCAGAGTTATTTTTGATCATTTGGAGCACCCCTTCCAAACAGACGCAGTGCAGTTCGAACGCTGCTCCAGTGCTCCAGTCATATTAAGGGCCAGCTCCCTAATTTTAATTGATCCCAGGAAAAGTAGGAGCTTTTTTGCACAGTTTGTGCACACAGCTGCCACTGCCCTTCTTGCTGACAGCCCACATTGACCTATGCCAGTGAAGACAATTCAGAGCAGTCATGGCACACGATGGCCTTTGCTTATAAACCGAACTTTCTAGATGACATCAGTCACTGTGCTAGGTGTCCTGGCATTTATTTTTCCTGTTTCAAATCTGATTATATATAGGGAAGAAATGCAATATTTATGCAATTGAAGTAAAAAATTTAAATTAAGGTTCTATGTAGGGCTTCATGCAGCTGCAAGATCCACACAATGATAATGCTGGCATTCAGTTGACCATAATACACTCACTCCTAAGTTATCCAATGAGCCTCACTTTTACAGATAATCATTGTATCTCGATGCCTGTCAGGACATGTCCAGTAGTTCTCATACAGTATTTTCTGCCGATGAGTGAATCACTAAAATGTTACAATGTAGGGAAGTGTTAATAGCCTTTTGCTGAAGGCTAAAATTCCAGCCAATATCTTCCTTATAACCAACCTTATTGAATTCTTTCAAGAAGTAACAGAAAGAGCAGACAAAGGTAATGCAGTAGACGTAATGTACTTCGATTTTCAGAAGGCCTTCGATAAGGTATTGCACAAGGGACAAGTAGCAGAATGGATAGCAAGTTGGCTACAAAACAGAAAACAGTGAGTAGGGGTTAAAAGTAGTTACTCAGACTGGTGGAGGGTGGGAAGTGGTATTCCACAGAGATTGGTGCTGGGACCACTGTTGTTCAGCATTTGCATTAACGATTTGGGCTCTGGAATTGGAAGATCAATTAAAAAATTTGCAGATGACACCAAATTGAGGGGTATAGTTAGTATTGGGGAAGACTGTGACAGTTAATAAACTTGCAGAGTGGGCCTGTAAATGCCAAATTAATTTCAATATAGATAGGTGTAAGGTAGGAGGAACAAGGAGCCATATACTCCTTGAAAAATAAGAAACAAAATGGGATAGAGGAGCAAAGGGATCTAGGGGTACACATTCACAAATCATTAAAAGTATCAACACAAGTTAACAAGGCCATACAAATGCAAACAAAACACTGGGGTCCATTCCTAGAGGAATAGAATTGAAAAGCAGGGACGTTATGTTAAACTTGCATAGAACCTTGGTGAGACCATACTTAAAGAGTATTGTGTACTTCTGGGGCCCGATTTTAGCACCCGCTCTCGGGTGCGTTCTCGGCGGGGGGGCCTCGAAAATCGTGAAATGGAGGACCCCGACCGGATCCCGCCTCGATCCCGCCCACTTCCGGGTTCCACGCTGACGCGCCGGCGTGCGCGCGCAGCCCCCGCTGGTGGGAATCCCGCAGGCAATTAAAGCCAGCGGGGTTCCACTTGAGAGTATTTATTTAGCTATTTCAGGTCATTAACTGACCTGATTGAGCTGTTTTATTAGGAAGTGTGGGATTTTACCTTGAACTGAGACTGTTTCCCATACTGGGGGAAACACTCTCACTCCAAACGGACGTGTTGCAGCCAGCAGCCTGTGGCAGCTGCCAAGGTGCATTCCACAGGTGGGGGGGAGAGCCTTCACCAACGCAGGAGGACACTCCGTAACATAGGGCAACGCCTGCCCTCCACCATCCCCCTCCAAGCAAGAAGATTCACCGACGTGGAACCACAACCCCTGTGCGAGGACACACTTTTCCACCGTGCACAACCCCTCAGACCTACAGCTGCCAGATGGGGGCTGTCTTGACATCCTCGGAGGGCGAACAGCATCACCAGCCTCACCAGCCTCGCCATCCACGCCGTCCGCCTCTGACACGTGGAGCTCCACAACAGAGTGCTGTGACACATCCACCTATACAGCAGGAGGGAGGGCTACCGCAGAGAGAGATGCGTCGCAGAGGGCACTACCCTCGCCACAGGGTCCACAAGCCGAGGCTCAGCCTCCTGGACCTCTCTGAGCAGCAGTGCACACGGAGGCTCAGAGTCACTCGACATGTAGCCGTGGACATCTGCAGCCTCTTTCATGCCGAACTGCTCCCGGTTGGCCGGTGCACCATCTTCCTACCTGTCGCTGTCAAAGTCACCACTGCCCTCCTGAACTTCTCCTCCACAGCCTTCCAGGGTGCAACCGGGGACATCGCCGATGTCTCTCAGTCGTCTGCGCAGAAGAGCCCTGCAAATGCACCTACACCCACTCTGCAGTGACACAATGGGTGGCATCAGTGGTGCGTCCTCATAGTGATACCCAGGAGCGGGCATTATTGCACAAACCGGACAGGATTGGCGAAGACATGGCAGTAGTGGTGCCAATATAATGTGTGATGTGAGTTGTTCTGAAATTCAATATAAGTAACAACCATGACAAACCCTCAAACACCCTTGTGCATCCCCTTCATGCTCACGACACGTTTGCCTTACGCTGCCTACTGCACATATGTGATGCATGCCCTGTGGCTGCAGCACAGGTGGTGGCAGGTTGAGTGAGGCTGGCCGTGAGAGAGGTGCACGAGAGGGTGAGTATGGGATAGAGCCATGAGATTGTATGAGGATTGGGTTGCGTGGTAGTGGCGGGGTGAGTACTGGCGAGTTGAGTAGGTGCAGGTAAGATGAGGATGGGGTTTGAGTGGTTATGAGGGGTGATGTGACAGAGTAGTGTTGGCAGTGCCGAAGGAGATGTGGGGTGGGGGCAGTGATGTATTTTTTTTTTATTCGTTCACGGGATGTGGGCGTCGCTGGCGAGGCCAGCATTTATTGCCCATCCCTAATTGCCCTCGAGAAGGTGGTGGTGAGCCGCCTTCTTGAACCGCTGCAGTCCGTGTGGTGACGGTTCTCCCACAGTGCTGTTAGGAAGGGAGTTCCAGGATTTTGACCCAGCGACAATGAAGGAACGGCGATATATTTCCAAGTCGGGATGGTGTGTGACTTGGAGGGGAACGTGCAGGTGATGTTGTTCCCATGCGCCTGCTGCTCTTGTCCTTCTAGGTGGTAGAGGTCGCGGGTTTGGGAGGTGCTGTCGAAGAAGCCTTGGCGAGTTGCTGCAATGCATCCTGTGGATGGTGCACACTGCAGCCACTGTGCGCCGGTGGTGAAGGGAGTGAATGTTTAGGGTGGTGGATGGGGTGCCAATCAAGCGGGCTGCTTTATCTTGGATGGTGTCGAGCTTCTTGAGTGTTGTTGGAGCTGCACTCATCCAGGCAAGTGGAGAGTATTCCATCACACTCCTGACTTGTGCCTTGTAGATGGTGGAAAGGCTTTGGGGAGTCAGGAGGTGAGTCACTCGCCGCAGAATACCCAGCCTCTGACCTGCTCTCGTAGCCACAGTATTTATATGGCTGGTCCAGTTAAGTTTCTGGTCAATGGTGACCCCCAGGATGTTGATGGTGGGGGATTCGACGATGGTAATGCCGTTGAATGTCAAGGGGAGGTGGTTAGACTCTCTCTTGTTGGAGATGGTCATTGCCTGGCACTTATCTGGTGCGAATGTTACTTGCCACTTATGAGCCCAAGCCTGGATGTTGTCCAGGTCTTGCTGCATGCAGGCTCGGACTGCTTCATTATCTGAGGGGTTGCGAATGGAACTGAACACTGTGCAGTCATCAGCGAACATCCCCATTTCTGACCTTATGATGGAGGGAAGGTCATTGATGAAGCAGCTGAAGATGGTTGGGCCTAGGACACTGCCCTGAGGAACTCCTGCAGCAATGCCCTGGGGCTGAGATGATTGGCCTCCAACAACCACTACCATCTTCCTTTGTGCTAGGTATGACTCCAGCCATTGGAGAGTTTTCCCCCTGATTCCCATTGACTTCAATTTTACTAGGGCTCCTTTGTGCCACACTCGGTCAAATGCTGCCTTGATATCAAGGGCAGTCACTCTCACCTCACCTCTGGAATTCAGCTCTTTTGTCCATGTTTGGACCAAGGCTGTAATGAGGTCTGGAGCCGAGTGGTCCTGGCGGAACCCAAACTGAGCATCGGTGAGCAGGTGCTGCTTGATAGCACTGTCGACGACACCTTCCATCACTTTGCTGATGATTGAGAGTAGACTGATGGGGCGTTAATTGGCCGGATTGGATTTGTCCTGCTTTTTGTGGACAGGACATACCTGGACAATTTTCCACATTGTCGGGTAGATGCCAGTGTTGTAGCTGTAGTGGAACAGCTTGGCTAGTGGCGCAGCTAGTTCTGGAGCACAAGTCTTCAGCACTACAGCTGGGATGTTGTCGGGGCCCATAGCCTTTGCTGTATCCAGTGCACTCAGCCGTTTCATGATATCACGTGGAGTGAATCGAATTGGCCGAAGACTGGCTTCCGTGATGGTGGGGATATCGGGAGGAGGCCGAGATTGATCATCCACTCGGCACTTCTGGCTGAAGATGGTTGCAAACGCTTCAGCCTTGTCTTTTGCACTCACGTGCTGGACTCCGCCATCATTGAGAATGGGGATGTTTGCAGAGCCTCCTCCTCCCGTTAGTTGTTTAATTGTCCACCACCATTCACGACTGGATGTGGCAGGACTGCAGAGCTCTGATCTGATCCGTTGGTTGTGGAATCGCTTAGCTCTGTCCATAGCATGTTGCTTCCGCTGTTTAGCATGCATGTAGTCCTGAGTTGTAGCTTCACCAGGTTGGCACCTCATTTTTAGGTACGCCTGGTACTGCTCCTGTACACTCCTCGTTGAACCAGGGTTGATCCCCTGGCTTGTTGGTAATGGTAGAGTGAGGAATATGCCGGGCCATGAGGTTACAGATTGTGCTGGAATACAATTCTGCTGCTGCTGATGGCCCACAGTGCCTTATGGATGCCCAGTTTTGAGCTGCTAGCTCTGTTCTGAATCTATCCCATTTAGCACGGTGGTAGTGCCACACAACACGTTGGATGGTGTCCTCAGTGCGAAGACGGGACTTCATCTCCACGAGGACTGTGCGGTGGTCACTCCTACCAATACTGTCATGGACAGATGCATTTGCGACAGGTAGATTGGTGAGGACGAGGTCAAGTAAGTTTTTCCCTCACCACCTGCCGCAGGCCCAGTCTAGCAGTTATGTCCTTACGGACTCGGCCAGCTCGGTCAGTAGTGGTGCTACCGAGCCACTCTTGGTGATGGACATTGAAGTCCCCCACCCAGAGTACATTTTGTGCCCTTGCTACCCTCAGTGCTTCCTCCAAGTGGTGCTCAACATGGAGGAGGACGGTAGGTGGTAATCAGCAGGAGGTTTCCTTGCCCATATTTGACCTGATGCCATGAGATCTCATGGGGTCCAGACTCAATGTTGAGGACTCCCAGGGCCACTCACTCCTGACTGTATATCACTGTACCGCCACCTCTGGTGGGTCTGTCCTGCCGGTGGGACAGGACATACCCAGGGATGGTGATGGAAGAGTCTGGGACGTTGGCTGAAAGATATGATTCTGTAAGTATGGCTATGTCAGGCTGTTGCTTGACTAGTCTGTGGGACAGCTCTCCCAATTTTGGCTCAAGTCCCCAGATGTTAGTAAGGAGGACTTTGCAGGGTTGACTGGGCTTGGTGTTTTGCCATTGTCGTGTCCGTTGCCTAGTGGTCCGTCCGGTTTTGTTCTTATTATGACTTTTCGTAGTCGAGATTTTACAACTGAGTGGCTTGCTAGGCCATTTCAGAGGGCAATTAAGAATCAACCACATTGCTGTGGGTCTGGAGTCACATATGGGCCAGACCGGGTAAGGACGGCAGGTTTCCTTCCCTAAAGGACATTAGTGAACCAGATGGGTTTTCTACGACAATCCGGTAGTTTCATGGCCATCATTACTGATACTAGTATTTTAATTACAGACTTTTATTTAATTAATTGAATTTTTAATTAATTAATTGAATTTAAATTCGCCAGCTGCCGTGGTGGGATTTGAACTCATAACTCTGGATTTTAGTCCAGGCCTCTGGATTACTAGCCCAGTAACATAACCACTATGCTACCGTACTGTGGCAGACAGAGTGTAGGGGAAAGACTACGTGTACTCACTTTGGCTGACCTACTGAGGTCATTGGACCGCCTCCTGCACTGTGTGCAGGTGGGCGATATGTTGGTGGCGCAGGTGACCCCCTCTGCCACCTCGAGCCAGGCCTTCCTGGTGGCGGAGGCGGGCTGCTTCCTCCCGCACGCCGGGTGGAAGATCTCTGTCCTCCCCCTCCTCCTCACCCCATGTATTGATACCTGGGGTGAGGCATCATTAAACTGGGAGCAGCCTTCCCCCTGGGCTGCTCCATGCTGTAATTTTTGCTATTTGTTGCAGCATCTGTCAGTGGAGGACTGCCCCTTTAAATAGAGCGCCTCCAGCTGACAGATCTTACTGCGCATGCGCAGCCCGCCCGACGCGCAGATCAGCAGCGGGGAACCCGGAGGAGCAGGTAAGTGAATCCAATTAGTGGTTTGCCTGCTGCGATCGCGCGGGAAACCCACTAATTTCACCGGGCGCGTTACCAACGCGCCCGCTTGCCGATCCGCCGGGAACCCGCACCCCTGGTAAAATCGGGCCCCTGGTCTCCATATTATAAAAAGGATAAAGAGGCACTGAAGAAGGTGCAAAAAAGATTTACTAGGATGATACCAGAACTGAGAGGTTATAATGACCAGGAATGACTGAACAGGCTGGGGCTCTTTTCTTTAGAAAGGAGAAGGCTGAGGGGTGACCTGATCGAGGTCTTTAAAATTATGACGGAGTTTGATAGGGTAGATGTAGAGATGATGTTTCCACTTGTGGGGGAGTCCAAAACTAGGGGACTATAAGATAGTCACTAATAAATCCAATAAAAAATTAAAGAGGAACTTCTTTACCCAGCTAGGGGTTAGAATGTGGAACTTGCTACCATATAGAGTAATTGAGGCTAATATCATAGATGCCTTTAAGCAGAAGCTAGATAAGTACATGAGGGAGAAAGGAATAAAAGAATATGCAGATATGGTTAGATGGAAGGAAGCTGGTGTGGAGCATAAACCAGTTGGGCCGAATGGCGTGTTTCTGTGCTGTAAAGTCTATGAAATTCCTCAAGTGGCACTCTTGTGAACGCTATTATTCATGCTGTTGAAGCAATAAGATCTACCCTTCATAATAGACAAAATCAAGACATCCATCAGGCAGGGACTCAGAGACCTTTGGAGTCCACATTCACTGCATGCACCAATACATAAATAAAAACAGCATTTCACATATACTCGAATTCATTCCTTTTCAGGAAGTCATCAGAGAAGTAGACAACGGCAGTGGGAATGCTAAAACGACATACAGAAGTAGCAGAGCTAAAGGGGAAAAATACAACAAGAAAGAGCAGTTAATCTGTTCCGTTGCCTATTTAGCGCATCTTGAACATTGCATCCAGTTTCGGTAAGTACAGTACATTTCTTGGAAAACGAAACTGAAAATATAATCGAAAACTGCGTTGCAAGCTTCGGTCAGTAAATCCTGCCTGTAACATATCCAGACAGACAGTCGGTTACCCCAGCTCGATCCGATATATGAATTAGTTACAATCGACACTTTACACTTGCAACAGTGCCGGACTTGCCGCATTTCAGGCAGAAAATATCAAGATGGGCAAGAGTACAAAGAAAAAACAAAAGGCAAAACGTGTGTATATTAAATGTTAGTGTTGAACGATTAATAATAAATGAGCAAAGCCATCCAGTAAATCGTTTCCCGTCTTTGTTTTTTTAGAGAAAACGGAGGAGAAAACTGAAGCTAAATCCAATAAAACAAAGAACCAGAAGGCGCACAGACAGGATTTCAACGTGAAGAGAAGGAAACTGGACATTGGGAATGGAAACAATGCTGGAATAGGTATTCAATTTGTAGACTTATATAGCCCCAGCATTAAAGATTTTGTTTTCAATTTCTGAAAACATTGACTCTTGTTTGGGGTGCAGTTCCACAAATGGCCATTGCCAACTTCTGGTACCTCATTGAAATACCCATACTTTATGTATGACCCTGGTCAATTAATTTCAGCCGGCTATTTGATTTTGGGGAGCATCACAGCCGAAACCGGCGCCACTCTCACTTCACACCCACTTCCACATCCGCACATTTTCCAGCATGAATCAATGGATAGTGATGAGAACCTTGGTTGTTTTTCTTTCATCACAATCCCAGCAGCACTGTATTTTTGTTGTGGCTCCTTAAATGTTGCTGTAACTGGGATCAGGTGCCCATCTCCAACAAGAGAGAGTCTCACCACCTCCCCTTGACATTCAACGGCATTACCATCGCCGAGTCCCCCACTATCAACATCCTGGGGGTCACCATTGACCAGAAACTTAACTGGACCAGCCATATAAATACTGTGGCTACGAGAGCAGGTCAGAGGCTGGGTATTCTGTGGTGAGTAACTCACCTCCTGACTCCCCAAAGCCTTTCCACCATCTACAAGGCACAAGTCAGGAGTGTGATGGAATACTCTCCACTTGCTTGGATGAGTGCAGCTCCAACAACACTCAAAAAGCTCGACACCATCCAAGATAAAGCAGCCCGCTTGATTAGCACCCCATCCACCACCCTAAACATTCACTCCCTTCACCACCGGCGCACTGTGGCTGCAGTGTGTAGCATCCACAGGATGCCCTGCAGCAACTCGCCAAGGCTTCTTCGACAGCACCTCCCAAACCCGCGACCTCTACCACCTAGAAGGACAAGAGCAGCAGGTACATGGGAACAATACCACCTGCACGTTCCCCTCCAAGTCACACACCATCCCAACTTGGAAATATATCGCCGTTCTGCCCTCATCGCTGGGTCAAAAGCCTGGAACTCCCTTCCTAACAGCACTGTGGGAGAACCATCACCACACGGACTGCAGCGGTTCAAGAAGGCGGCTCACCACCACCTTCTCAAGGGCAAATAGGGATGCGCAATAAATGCCGGCCTCACCAGCGACGCCCACATCCCATGAACGAATTTTAAAAAAGGTAACTGAGCACAGACCTGTAATGAAACCTGGGACCTTGTAGGACCTTGTATGACTCTGGAACCTACTTATGTCTGAATACCACACTAGATGGTAATTTTACCCACAGGCCATTGGAGGAGCTCCAGGTAAATTTCATTTATTATTTGACAGAAAACAAGGTGCACTTAAGCAGTTCTGCAGTCAGTAATGTATTTGGGCAGAAATTTGTATGTTGAGTAGTGATGGGGATATTTTCTAGTCATTGTGCTGCCTTTTGTAATTGTGTTGTGATTTCAATTTGCTTTTTTTTTAGTCCTTTCTGGAAACCAAAAATATGAGGCTTCCAAACAGGCGCAAGCTTTGGAAGGCCCAAAAACTGCTGCATTACTCTCAAAAGAAAGGTGCAGTAAGTATGCCATATTTATTTTGTGTGGGAATCAATCATGGGCAATATTTAAATAGAATTTGATAACCATCTTAAACTGGGAGTTTCACCATTAGGCTGCCTTTTAAAAGTCAAACAGTTGCTAAGAACTATGATTCTCACTAAAATCCCTTTTTATTTTCTGTTTGTTTATTTTTTGAATACTTCTGTTGATTACTCAATTGGAGAAAGCTAACTTTCAGGAGGAAGATGAATTAACATATACACAGTAGACATAACCAAATTTCTGAAGATTCATGAATTAAGAATTGGATCACTGCTGAAATTAATTCAGCCCTTCACAATGGTGCAGGGAGGTATGGGTGTTTGTCTTGCTTGTGCTTGTATGTATGTATATGAGATGTTCCTTAAATTCTCTTCAGATATTGTGTATATCTGTTCACTGTGATCATACCTCATTTATTTTCTGTAAGAAACACATAAAAGATGCCTTGCAGTAGTCACACTCTCATAATACCCAAGACAAAAACACAGACAGAAAATCATGTGTATAATTTTTTTGTACATTAAAGATTTCAGAATTTGTTGGAGACTTTCAGCCTTTGGTGATGTGAAAGTCTAATTCCTTGAAGATATTTAGGTTCATTCCCATGGGCCCTTATTAGCTGTAGCAAAACTCAAATGACAACACAGGGAAGAACTCATATACTTCCTTTAAGATAATTACTTTCCTGAGAACCCTTATTTCTTTGCTGTTTACTTTTGTTAATCTTTCAAACTGTGCCCTTATTATTATACAGCCTGTTTGCTAGTAACTTTTTTCATGCTGTTTCAGATTTTTTTTTCCTGTTTCTCCCCATTTTTTGCTCTCTGCTCTTCAAGTCAATGACTCTTGTTGGGATTTGGTTCCACAGGCAGCCCTCTGGAACCTAACCTAAATTGGCTATTCATTATCTGTGAACCTAGAATGTGAGTGTTTTCAGACTAAAGAGAACAGTGATTAATATAATGAATGGACTGACTTGTTCAATTCAACCCCAATTTAAATGAAATGTTGCTGTTATTTTATTATCCATTAATGACTGCAAGAGAAGTATAATATTATCTGTGTTGGATTTGTTGCACCTACATTGCGTTCTTTCTTTGACTGCAGTGATTTTACTCTACTGCAGATTATGTCGGACTGGTTAACCAAGGAGCCACTTGTTATCTTAACACGTTGCTTCAGACTTTCTTCATGACCCCAGAATTCAAGAAAATTTTATGCAGGTTGGTGCAATTGTTATAAATAAAGTACATCTGAGTTCATAAAAGTCTCTCTGATACTAATAATTAGGGTTTTTTGTACAATGGAAGTCTGTACAATTTTAAAGTTTAATTGTGTTGTTGGAGTAACTTTATGTGAATGCTTTTGCATTGAATGTTTATTGGGTTGAGCACAATTCAAAATGTCATTTTTAAGGAGATCCCTTTGAGTGTTTCTCATTGTGTAATTACATCTTGAGGCTGAGAAACAACCTAGTTGTTCTAGACATGTACCCTAGACTTTGTGGAACAGATGAATTGTAAAACACAAGATGAAAGATGCAGGGCTGCAACTGCTGCTTCTATTCTCAGTGCCTATTTTCACTTTCTTTCAAATCATCTACAAAGTTGATGAATTTTCATACACTAATGGGGCCATTAAAAGAAACCATTTTACAGACTCATCTCTCATAATTGGAATTGGTTCCCACTTTCCCCCCAACACTTGTTTGAAAACTTGTTTATGGATATTGGGTATAAACTCATGCCCTACTACTGCATGACACAATGTAATGGTACATCAACTCACAGAAACCTGAGATTACCTTGTTAGGATGTACTTATACTGTTACTTTTGCACTGTTCCAAAGCAGTTTCAGGTACAAAAATAGCAGTGTAACTAGGGTATCAGGTTCCAATTGGACATCTAGACACACTAAAGCCAAGAGGGTGTCTCACACCACATCAAGTGCACATTGACAGCAGTATAACTGCAGCTCTGCGCAAAGGCACACTTCAAATGTGGCTGACTGTCCATTGCGTCTTCTGAGAAGTTTTAAAAGATCCATTGGAGTGTTTTTAATGTTAGGAGAAAGGGTTGCTGCCGTTGTCTCTTAACATTTAAATTCACCCAGGAGAGCGGAGCTCTGTGTACACATTGAAGCACACAGCTGGGTGCCTGTTGGTCTCAGGTCAGTGGTCACTATAACACGTACCGACTCACTGAGCATCACAGCTGGTCTCAGATGCCAACTGCAGCACAAGTCTCAGAAATGTTTTATTCTGTTGAAACTGAAATATTTTAATTGATATAATGGATAAGGTGGGAATTGTGGAAGAAGCTTTTACTTCTTAATGCACTGTGGAATTTAAAATTTGTATTTTGATATTTCATAAATATGTTATTGCCACTAATGAGATTTGGTAAATATCTGACTATAACTCACTAACTCAAGTTACCCTGTGAGGTTGACTGGTAGAGATGTTTGTCAAATCACACTGCTAGCCATGGCAGGAGCTCCAGTAGAATATTTGAAGTGTTTCTGAAATTCTTGAACTAACTCCTGCTCATCAAACACAACAGACTCCCTGCAGAGAAGAATACAAGCACAAGCATCTGTTACCAACTGCAGAAGCTGTTTAAAGAGTTAGACGAACATCATAGATATGCTGTGACTACAGATGGAATTATTATGAGCTTGGGGATGAACAGACAAGATGGTAAATAAATGTTAAGATGCATTTTTTAATAAAATGTTATTAAGAAAATTACATTGGATTGAGGATAACATCTGGCAACTTATATAACACTAAAAGGATTCTTTTAAAGGAATAGCGTTGTAAGTGTTGCTATGGGGGAAAGGTTGATTGGAGGCCAATGGAGAGAAAGGCAGAGGGAGAGTCATTGCCTGACCACTTTTGTGTACTTTTTGTCGTCGCAGAGCAAGTTTGGTAAAAGTCTGGGAACAAGTCCTCTGCACACCCTGCAAGCTGCAGCTGGTGCCTGGCCCAAAGATATAGCAACAACTTACAATTTTGTAGTGTTCGTTAAGTGGAAAGAGACTTCTCAGAACACTTTACAGGCTGACAGACCACAGTACTCATACTTGGGTATGTTTGCAGAGCAGTGACTGAGCTATGTCATCTGCTGTGTCATGACTCAGACAACCTAAATGAATGACTCTTCCCATAGCTGTCACAGTTACAATGGCATTAAGCTTCTATACCAGGAGCTTCTCAGTCAACATCCGCCTGTCCTCAGATCATGTCAGTATAAAGCAAGTGACTAATGGCATGTATGCCAGGGGAAGCACCTATATCACTTTCCCTGTGGAAAGAAGACATAGTTGAAAATGGCACATGACATTTTCTGCTTCCGATGAGCCCAGGATATTATAAATGGAACACATCAATCTGTGTTATACCAATAAATGTGAGAAAAAAACAGGACTAAGCCCAACCGTGGTAATTATGCCAAAAAATCTATTATTAATTTTTTGTTTTTCAGTTTTAGAACAGCAAGACTTAGAAGAGTATTTCCGACTCATACTGAACAAAACCGCCACTGAGCTCAATGGATCAGACATATTACAGGTATATTTATATCTTCATCACTTTGGTTCACACCGGATTCGGGATGAATGATTGTTAATTTCAGCTCTACAGAAAGAAAGAAATGTTTTTGTAACACCTTATGACATCTCTCAGGAATGCTTCTAAGCATTTCACATGAATTAGTTTGAAATTAAGTAACTGTTGCTATGTAGGAAAACATGCAGCCATTTTGCGCACAGCAAAACCCTACAAACAGCAATTAGATGAATGACTGGTTAACATGTGTTTTGATGGTGATGGTTGAGGGAGGAATATTGGTCAGGATGACAGGGCAACTTCCTCATATTGCACTGAAGTGTCAGCCGATGTAATGTGTTCAAGTTCTGCTCAACTACAGGACTGCTTTGAATATAAAGAAAGAACTTGCATTTCTGTAACACCTTTCACAGCCTCTGGATGCCCCAAAGTCATTCAAAGCCATTGAATTACTTTTTGAAGTATGATGTGGAGATGCCGGTGATGGACTGGGGTTGACAATTGTAAACAATTTTACAACACCAAGTTATAGTCCAGCAATTTTATTTTAAATTCACAAGCTTTCGGAGGCTACCTCCTTCCTCAGGTGAACGATGTGGAAATGAAATCCTCGAAATGAAATCGCATTTATAATTCACAGAATTCTGTGAATTATAAATGCGATTTCATTTCGAGGATTTCATTTCCACATCGTTCACCTGAGGAAGGAGGTAGCCTCCGAAAGCTTGTGAATTTAAAATAAAATTGCTGGACTATAACTTGGTGTTGTAAAATTGTTTACAATTTTTGAAGTATAGTCACTGTTGTAATATAGGGAAACACAGCAGCCAATTTGCACACAGCAAGGTTGCACTGTTATGTTTCCATCTCATCAGAGTTTTACAGAACCAGTTGATTGAAACCTGTCTCGACTTTTGTGCTTAAATTGCCCAGGTTGCAGATTTATCTGTCAGCCGGTCTCTGCATTTGCTAGGGTTATGATATGAGTCAGGAACCTTTATTTGATTTAAATCCTTTTCTTGGTCTATTTATTGTTTCTAATAAACCAAGAAAAGGATTTAAATCATAATACAGTATTATTCGTAGATGACCTTTAACCTTATCTGACGACATCAATTTCACCTATCTCCTTTGAACTTTTATCATCCACCTGCTCACGACCAGTTTTCTTCCTTATTGTGTTTTAACCGTCCTCAAGGTTCTTTTGCTTATTATTTTTCAGCAGATTATTTTTACCTCATTTGGAGCCATTACAGCTGCAACCCATATCCATCCTTTGCAAGCACATATAATTTTTTAATTGGCTTAGGTATTTAACCCTTTATCAAGTAGTTCAAATTTCACAGAAACTCTTTGTACCAGCGCTTAGAGTTCCAGGCACTAGTACAGAGAGTGGAAAGATTTATTTGCCAATTCTTAATCCAGATTACAAAGAATGTCTTTCCAAATATTTATTTGCAGCTCTACCAGAGTACATTGGCTCATTCTCTAATGTGCCTGAAATGCCACACAGAATGCTCAGAAGAAAGTTTTCTTTTGGACATTCCTTTACCCATTCAGCCCTTCGGTTGTTCTGCTAGTTTCCGAAGTGTGGTGAGTAATAATGGTATTGACCTCTTTGACCAGCAAAGATTTACTGCATTTTCAATAACTTGTTAAGATTCTAACATGCCTTATCAATGTGAAGTTACCTCTTCCTCTCATTCTCTTCCCACTCTCTCTTTTCCCATTCTCACTCTCACCTCTTTACCCCTTCTGCGATGAATGCAGTGCATATCAGATACATTGGGCTCGATGTTACCAGGCCTGCGGGTTTCCGGCGGGTTGGGTTTCGGGAGCGTGGTCAACACGCTCGGTGAAATTAGTGGGTTGCCCGCGCGATCATAGCAGGCAACACACTAATAGGAATCAATTACCTGCTCCTCCGGGGTCCACGCTGCTGGTCTGCGCGTCGGGCGGGCTGCACATGCGCAGTACGATCTGTCAGCTGGAGGCTCTCTAGTTAAAGGGGCAGTCCTCCACTGACAGATGCTGCAACCAATGGAACAAATTTCAGCATGGAGCAGCACAGGGGGAAGGCTGCTCCCAGTTTAATGATGCCTCACCCCAGGTATCATCAGATGGGGTGAGGAGGAGAGCGAAGACAGAGATCTTCCACCCGGCGGGCGGGAGGAAGCAGCCAGCCTCTGCCACCAAGAAGGCCTGGCTCGAGGTGGCAGAGGGGGTCACCTGCGCAACCAACATATCGCCCACCTACATACAGTGCAGGAGGCGCTGCAATGACCTCAGTAGGTCAGCCACAGTGAGAACACGAAGTCTTTCCCCTACACTCCATCTGCCACAACACTGCCCCAACCCCACATCTCCTTCGGCACCGCCAACACTACTCTGTCACATCACCCCTCATACCCACTCAAACCCCATCCTCATCTTACCTCCACCGAAACTAATTTCACCTCGTCAGTACTCATCCTGCCACTAACACGCGACCCAATCCTCATACAATCTCATGGCTCTATCCCATACTCACCCTCTCGTGCATCTCCCTCACGGCCAGCCTCACTCAACCTGCCACCACCGGTGCTGCAGCCACAGGGCATGCATCACATATGTGCAGTAGGCAGCGTAAGGCAAATGTTTCGTGAGCATGAAGGGGGTGCACAAGGGTGTCGGAGGGTTTGCCATGGGTGTTACCTATATTGAATTTCAGAGCAACAAACAGCACACATTATATTGGCACCACCACGGCCATGTCTCCGCGAATCCTGTCTGTTGTGTCCAATAATGCCCGCTCCTGGGTATCACTATGAGGACCCACCACTGATTCCACCCATCGTGTTACTGCAGAGTAGGTGCAGGTGTATTTGCAGGGCTCTTCCGCGCAGACCACTGAGAGACATCGGCGGTGTAGCCGGCTGCACCCTGGAAGGATGCGGAGGAGAAGTTGTGGAGGGCAGTGGTGGCTTTGGCAGCGACAGGTAAGCAGTTGGTGCTGGGGCCAGCCAGGAGCAGCTCGGCATGAAAGAGCCTGCAGATCTCCACGACTACGTGTCGAGCGAATCTGCGCCTCCGTGTGCACTGCTGCTCGGAGAGGTCCGGGGAGCTTCGCCTCGGTCTGTGGACCATGTGGCGAGGGTAGTGCCCTCTGCGATGCGTCTCTCTCTGCGGTAGCCCTCCCTCCTGCTGTGCAGGTGGGCGTGCAACAACACCGTGTTGGGGGGCTCCACGTCTCTGCGGCGGACCGCGTGGACTGCGAGGCTGCTGGGGCTGGTCATGCTGTTCGTCCTCCGAGGGTGTCCACGCACCACCCATCTGGCAGGTGTTGGTCTGAGGGGTTGTGCAGGGTAGGTGGGTGGTTCCTCAGACTGGGGCTGCGGTTTCGTGTCGGTCTGTCCTCTGGCTTGGCGGGGGGTGGTGGGGGGCAGGGGTTGCCCTATGTGACGCGGTGGCCTCCTGCGTGGGTGAGGGCTCTCCCCCGTGGAGTGCACCTTGGCAGCTGCCACAGGCTGCTGGCTGCAACACGCCTGGTTGGAGAGAGACTGTTTCCCCCAGTGTGTGAAACAGTCTGCGGTGCAGGTGAAATCCCACACTTCCTCTTTTGACAGCTGATTCAGCTCATTAACTGACCTCAACAAGCAAGGTAAGTACTCTCAAGTGGAACCCCGCTGGCTTTAATTGCCTGCGGGATTCCCACCAGCGGGGGCCACGCACGCAGCCCCGCACGTCATCGGGGAACCCGGAAGTGGTCGGGATCGCGGCGCGATCCGGTCACATGACCTCATATTGGGATTTTTGGGGCCCCCCCGCTGGAAACCCGCAGGAAACCCGACCCTAAAATCGAGCCCATTATAGATGCTATGTGTTCAACATAATTGCTTTTCTAGTTTTTCCAAGCAAATTCTATGGGGGCCATTTTAACCTAACTCAATGGAGAGTAAAATCAGGTGGGGTGTAAAAGTAGCGTTACACCAGTTTCCTGACGGGAGAGTTAGGTTAAAATTGCCCTCCAAGTGCCTTAAAGCAGATCACATAAACCCTCGTTAGTGCACAGTGAAGAGGCAGCTGCATTAACATGTTGCTGAAGGGACAACTTTATTCTAGCTGTCTGGGTCAATGATTGTGGTGTAAACATTCTGGCCACTTTTGGGTGTGACATTAGCAGAGTCTGGGCAGGGGGAAAGAATTTGGGACAGAACCCATTTCAGCTGTGATTACACCCCTACCTGGCCTTTTTGAGAAATTCCAACAGAGTTAAGCGTCTGCATATGGTGACAAATATTTATTTCAGCTTTGTCAAGCTTCAAAATCAATTTCAGATATTTGTGAACCTTGGCCAAGGCTCGGAGGTGTGGGGTATGAGGGGGAGGAAAGGAGAGAAGTGCTGGGTGTAAATCAAGTGAAAGGAAAGCTAATGTGGAGGCATAAAATTGATATTACGAGAAAGTGCTACTGCAGCTGCCGCCCTGGATCAGAGATGGCTAAATGGACATGCAGCTGCCTGAGGTGGGTGTGAGGAGGGTTGCCAAATTTGGCATTGCAGGGCATCCTACCCATAGGCCACCAGATCACTAGAGGTCATAGGTGATAAGCAGGCTCAAGGGCGTGTACTCTACATGTGGAATCTGGGACCAGAGGGAGAAGAAGACAGTGTACAAATGAATCTGGCAAGTAAAAAACACCCAATAATACCATGCATCTTGTGCACGGCTCAATGGTTGCTTGCTGCAGAGTGTTGCCTGTGCTACATGTACTCCTCACTCATGCTAAGCCCTCACATGATATAGCAGTTCATTCTTTGCATCAATACATATCTATATCTCAGGAGGGCACACCTTCAGGATGCAATGTTGAATTGTAAACCAGGTACTAGTGAGGGGAACACGCAGAGTTCCTGTCCCTGATCACCTCAAATAATTTCAAAAACTATCTGGCTTCATGTGCAAATTCTTACTGAGACTCAGGTTGGATGCAGGTTATGCTCAGGTTTGTCACTCTGCATGTTCTCCTTCTACTTCCAACCTCTCAAGAACACTTTTATGCCAGGACAACCAGATTCCACCTTGAGGGCTCAATCTCAACCTGGGGAGCAGCCTCTTCGTCAAATCCCCTGTGATGTGCCCAAGAAGGTCAGGCAGCATCTGTGGAGCAGCCTGTCTCAGTGATGGTGGGTCTGTGCTCCCAGCCTCAAGTACAAGCAGACATTCCTCTGATGAATCATATGGAAATCCTCCTTCTCCTCCAGCTCCTCAGAGGTCAAGAGGAATTCCAAAGGAATACCCTCCTACCAGCAGGAGCTGTTGGACAAACAGTCAAACACCCATGACTGGTCGGTGGTAACAGGGGTCAAGTAAAAATAAAAAGTAACTGGAACTGAAAAAGACCAAAAAGCAATGTTTCAAAATTAGTCTGACAGAAGAAAGCTACAAAGCTATATATATATTACCAACTGGAGGGCAATACAGCTTTAAGAGGTACAGGAAGACACTTGTGGTGGCTACTCCTATGCTTTCCCTTATTTCCCTGATATATATTCTATTCCCTAGTGATAGTAGCTTTTACAAAAGGCATTGAACACACAACACAAAAACACAATTACTAACCATATCCTCAGACTAAAGTCTATTTTCCAATTATTACTCATGAGGTCAATTCTATTTTTACATAAAGGAAAAATCATTTGAAGAATTTTTGAAAGCTGAAATCCTGAATGGAGCCAACATGTGCTACTGTGACATATGCAAAGTGAAAACTGAAACCAAATCAGTAAGTTTCATTTCTTTAGCTGAAGTTTTGTCTTCCTAGAAATAAGTTCGCAAGAGTTTGTATCTCATCAAGAGTTAAAATGAAACAAGTTGAGCAAGATATTTTCCATATAAAAAACGAATCATTTACTGAATGAGAACTGCAGCATCCTTTCACCTGCTAGAAAAGGAATCACTAAGCTTAGGATAGTACATTGTGACAGTTGCCTATTTGGAAGTACAGTTTATTGTTCATTATTCACTTTCGTAAACTCAGTGGAGTAGAACAGAAATAGATGAGATCACATCTGGGGAATGTTTACACAAAGTTGTCGGTTTCTATCATTGCTTCTAAATAGTAGTTAACTTAAAGCATAAGTCATGTCAACAATGGGGAGGGGGGAATGATTGATTGAAAGCCATTGATAAAGTCAGATGTTTCTCCCTTTGAAGTATTTTGGATTGTGTGACCCTTACTTCTCCTTAATTGATATAATTCAGACATGCTAGCCTCAACAGCTTAATGTACTTGTAGGACATTACTCAGTCCATTATTTGTAGGACATTGTTAATCTATTTAAAATAAATAGGTTAATGCACATTTTAAAATAGAGGAATGTCACAGGAACAGGATAAACATTCGTCCACTATAATCACCAATAGTAATTTCTAGGCTATATCACTGAAACCTGCAGTATGCAATACTTATTTAGATACTAAGGAAATTGATTGCTACACATTTTGTATTCTGGCAAATGTCTTGCAACATATTTCCAAACCAAGGTGCAGAACCGGCCTTAGGATATTGGAAGCCAACAGTATGCAACTGTGATTATCTTTGGATACCCTTCTCAACTTTGGATTGGTTTCAAAAATTCCACAGTTTTCTAATGAAGGACGTTTGTATCACATTGAGAGTTCAGTGTCATAAATCACAGCTTCGCATCTATTATATTTCCTATAATTATAAGAATGATTTATACACTGGTGTGATTTATAATCTGGATTGTATGGTATAACTGAATCCTACTTTCATAACTCCAGAGCGGTTTGTTTTATTCTTGCACAGCAGCCAACTCCTTTATTGTGAATTTAATTTTCAGAGATACTATTTCAAACAATTGCCAAAGATACTGACTCTGCATCTGAAAAGGTTCAAGTTTGATGTCCACAGAATGAATTACATAAAGCTGAATACTTCCATAGATATTCCAATGACACTAAATTTTTTGAAGAAAAGCAAGGTATTCTATTTTCTATAATTCCTGATTATGTCTGCCTTGCTGTCTCATATCCTCCAATGGCTACTTGCCTAATTTGAGTGGGAGAGTAGACAAGTCACAAGGCACTAATATGGTTTCTACCTGCTTTATAATTGTCGTGAGGAATGTAATGAGATAGCAGGTGATACGTGTGTAGATTAATGAAGTTAGAGTTTATGGCTGGGACGTGTTTGTTTCCATGGGGTTTTTGGGCACAAAGGTGAGCCACTCAGTGAACCAAAACGTTACCTCGCTTGGTTTTCAGCTATATTTATTTCAGCAAAATTGCCAATTGTTCTTCACGGTCAACCAACATGTCCAATGTTGCAATTGACCAATTGGGACAAATAGCCTACTCTAGTTGTGTAAAAAGCAATTAGAAAATAACGTCAAAATTCTTTCTATCTGCCAGCTAGTCCATTATTCAATGCAAACCAGTTTCTTAAAAACAAGAACACAAGATAGAATATATCTGTAACCAACTTCCAACCTTATTCCTTTGTTAGGCACAGAATCAGAATGCTGATAAACCAGAATGGTACCTGAGTCCTGTGGGAGCCCGGGTAAGATTGCTGGATTTTTACCATCAACTTTTCTAATCAAGTTCCTATCAGACTGCAGTACATTGCTGACATTTTTTGTGTTAAATCAAACGATAATGTTGTCTGGTTGCAAAGTCACTGTGTAATTGAGGCCAGGTGGCTTGCGTGAAGGGTGAGACCACAAGTAAAGTATTTTAGTCAAAATTCTGATCGTAATTGCAACTTTGTGCGTGACTTGAATTTTTAAATTGCACTCTAATTGGACTGGCTATAAAAATGTGAACATATTTAAAATAATGGGTTTGTACTTTAAAAATAAAATTAGTAGCCCAGGTCTGAGGCAGCAATATAAATTGGTAGCTTTATTAATTCTGCCAGTAACACATTCAATTTTAATATAACAGATGATTATAGTAAATAAAACACCTCCTGCAATTTCCCATTTCACACTGCTGCCTCTCAGTCCATTGAACTGTTTCAATATTGTTGTGCAGCAAATAGTCTCACATGAGTGGGCGACACAGATAAGACCACATATATTTTCCATCTCTAATTGCCCTGAGGAGGTGATGTGGGCTTTCGTTGTAATTGTTTTTATGTCTGAGTAACTTGGTGGACCATTTCAGAAGGCATTAAGAGTCAACCACAGTGTGGTAATGGAGGCACATGTGGGCAAGACTGGGTGAGGGTGGCAGATTCCCTTCCCTGAAGGACATTAGTGAACCATTTAGGTTTCTACAACAATCCAGCAGCTTTTATGGTCCTTTATTTTTCTGGTGCTAGCCCACAAATTACCAGATTTATTGAAATCACTTTCATAACTTGCCAGAGTGGAATTTAAACTCACAACCATTGGGTTTCTAATCCAGTAGCATAATGAAGACACTCCATACCCCTTTAAACTCAATGAGATTCAGTTATTCCAACACCAGCAGAAGCCATCCTTACAGTACCACGCTCTTTTTCATTGCTGGTTTCTGAGTATTTTCTTAGAAAAGAAATGGGAGACCATAGAAAATAAACCCATTTTGTGTTTGTGTATACGTATATATGTTTGGGAGATGTTGGCAGAACTGTCTATTTTTCCTCCAGAATTGATATTGTGAGACTATTGGACACCTACAGGATCCTACATTAACAATTGCATCAGTTAGCCTTCAATGCAATTTTTAAAAGATTCATTGTCAGGATGTGGGCATCACTGGCCATCCCTAGTTGCCCTGAGATGTGGTGATGGGCCGCATTCTTGAACTGCTGGTGGTGATTTGATACAACTGAGTGGCTTGTTATGTCACTTCAGAGATCAGTTTAGAGTCAACCACATTGGTGTGGAACTGGAATCACATAGAGGACATTCTGGGTAAGGATGGCAGGACATTAATAAACCAATTTGGTTTTTACAACAGTTTATAATTTCCAGATTTGTTAAACTGAATTCAACTTCTCAAACTGCCATGGTGGGATTTGAACATTCTTCTCTGGATTACTAGTCCAGTAACAAAACCACTACACTACCATACCCACGTTTAATTGAATGAGAATGCTTTGCATAAAATTCCCCCAAGTACTTTATTTCCTATTTAGGCCCCTCTTATACCAAGCACTACTCCCTAACAAAGAGAGCAGGCTGAAAATAAGTTAACTGCAAATGCAACTCTATAACCTGTTGCAGGAAAACCTGAGAATATGTACTCTCATAAACCAGAGAATTCCTGGTACACAGTTTCATAGTAACAACAGAAACATCACCAAGCAAGTAATAAAAATGCTGTATCCCACTCAAAACAAGCTTAGATTTTTAAAATATTGATGACCTGATTGGTTTGAGAGATACTTTTGTTTATGTATCCAGAATGGAGGTCCTCAAACAAAGCCTTTATCAAAAGTTCATCATGTGGTTTCTTATTTTTAATTATGTTCTTTCTGTTTTCTTATCCCTTTTCAGAGTACTGTGGTATATGAGCTGTTTGCAATATGTGACCATTTTGGTGGATATGGCGCTGGCCACTATGTTTCGCGCATTAAATCTAGCACAAACAAGTGGTATTGTTTTAATGATTCAAAGGTCACTGAGGTATATGCATTTAAATTAATTTATTTCTATGAATTATATATGAATATGTATGAATTCATCTTAGCTCTTACAATATGTCTACATTAACAAATATATGAAAATGTAAACCTAACCATGAATCTGCACATAGTTCCTTTAACGGTCCTACCCAGGAGGTCTCCAGTCACACTCATTTTATTGCAGAACAATCTGATTTTGTTCCACATTCACCCTTGACCCCATTAATGAACCAATTTTAAATGGACTAATTAAGGTTAATAGTAACATCTTTGTTCAAAGGAGAGAAGGATAAAATGATTAACTATAGAACAGTTAGTCTAACATCAGTTGTATTCATTACGTACAATTACATGGAATGTACAGCACACAACGCTTAAAATCCATAATTCAAGATAAAATTAGTGGGCATTTAGCAATGCATGAGTTAAACAAGGACAGCTAACACCGATTTGTTAATGGCAAGTTTTGTTTGACAAATTTAATGGCATTCTTTGAAGAAATGACCAGTTGAATAAATAACGACAATGTAGTAGATGCATTGTGTATGGATTTTTAGAAGATATTTGATAAAGTGTCTCACAAGAGACTTGTTAGAAAAATTCAGGCATTTGGTGTCAGAGGAAATATAATAGCATGAGTAGAAAGTTGGCTGATGTCAGGAAACAAAGAGTTCGGATAAATGGGTGTTGCTTGTATTGAAAAAATGTTGGAAGTGTTGTGCCATGGAGGCCAGTACTGGGTTAACTTTTGTTCTCAGTATATATAGATGGTTTGGACGTGGGCATAAGGAACACAATCTTGACATTTTCTGATGACACAAAAGTAGGGAGTTTAGCAAATAGGTAGGAGGACTGTAAAAGACATAGACATGTTAGCAGAATGGGCAGACATGTGGCAGATGCAATTTAGAGTCATAGAGTCATAGAGTTATACAGCACGGATAGAGGCCCTTCGGCCCATCGTGTCCGCGCCGGCCATCAGCCCTGTCTACTCTAATCCCATATTCCAGCATTTGGTCCGTAGCCTTGTATGCTATGGCATTTCAAGTGCTCATCCAAATGCTTCTTGAATGTTGTGAGGGTTCCTGCCTCCACAACCCTTTCAGACAGTGAGTTCCAGACTCCAACCACCCTCTGGGTGAAAAAGTTCTTTCTAAAATCCCCTCTAAACCTCCCGCCTTTCACCTTGAATCTATGTCCCCTTGTTATAGAACCCTCAACGAAGGGAAAAAGCTCCTTAGTATCCATCCTATCTGTGCCCCTCATAATTTTGTACACAATTTAATGTGGAAAGTATGAGTTAATACTTTTTGGTCAGAAAAATAAGGAATCTGAACGTACACTCAATTGAAAGACCCTGAAATGTGTGGGTAAATAGGGAGACGTAGAGGTTCAAATATATGATATCTTGAAAGTGCGTATGCAGGTAAATGAAGCCATAAAAAAGGCAAACAGCATTTTGTGTTTTAGAAATAGGGACATATAGCACAATAGTTATGAAAAATTTGTACCTAACAATGGTTGTGCCACAGATAGAGTACTGAATGCAGTTTTGGGCTAGCCATAGTAGAGAAGACATTAAAGCCACAGATTCAGTGTCGATTCACAAGAATGGTGCTAGGGCTGAGGAACTATAGTTGAGGGGAGACTTGAGATCCTGGAGCAGAGAAGGCTGAGGTGATTTAATACAGGCTTTTAAAATTATGATGGGTTTTAATAGAGTGAATAGGCGAAGACTATTTCCTCTGGTTGGGGAGTAAGTAACGAAAGGTCAGTACATCATAATTATTACAAAGAGAATGAAGAGAGAGGTTAGGAGAAATTTCTTTATGCAGAGGGTTATTGAAGTATGGATTGTGCACTGCCATGGGGAGTGGTTGAGATAGGGACCATTGCATCTTTGAAGGAAAAATTAGATAAATATTTGATGCAGAGGTCAATACAGGAGTATGGGAAGAGCGTGGGGCAATGGAATTAGTTTTGGATTGTTGTAGCAGAGAGGGAGCACAAACAGAATGGGCCGAATCCTGTGCTGTAAACATCTAAATTATATGGTAGATTTTCAGTTTTCATGTTTTGGGTCAATTCAGTTACACTTTCCTTCAGGATTTATTTGTTTTCTTTTCAAATTCCAGAAATCTGTCTGTTTGTCTTTTGTTTTGGCTTATTTTTCAATTGACAAATCCAGCATAAATCATAATTGGATATTTACAGATTAGTTCAGACTTTACAAAAGAAAAGGAAACTGACAACGCATCAAATGGATTCCATGTCAGGTATGTTATTTATTACGTTTCCTTACGCAGTGAAAGTCTGATGAGATCATATCGGAGGATAAGTCTGAGGTTTTAATCTAATATTTGCATAGGTCTTATTCTCCTTCCCCATTACACTAAGATGTGTGGGAATAAAACAACAAACAATGGGACTTCCTTCATCCATGACACCACGGGTCAATAATGGAAATTAATGGATGATTGAGACTCCCCAAATGTTGGCCTTGCACACAACACCATGGCCACGAGAATGAAGAAAAGGACACCAGAAATAACAAAAGAAACAATGGCCATGAATTTGCAGGAATGTCACATTTGGCCCTGAGTGCCATAAGTTAGGCTGTTGTCTGTGATGGCCTATCATTGGCGAATTTGCACCAAAGTGTGCTGTAGAGGTCATTAGAATAAGCCACCACAAGGATAATGTTGCAGCTAAAGGCCCTTGACAAATAAGAACATAAGAAATACGAGCAGGAGTAGGCCATACGGCCCCTCGAGCCAGCTCCACCATTCAATCAGATCATGGTTAATCTTCAACCTCAACTCCACTTTCCTGCCCGATCTCCACATCCCTTGATTCCCCTAGAGTCCAAAAATATATCTATCTGAGCCTTGAATATACTCAATGATTCAGCACCCACAGCCCTCTGGGGTAGAGAATTCCAAAGATTCACAACCCTCTGAGTGAAGAAATTCCTCCTCATCTGAGTCTTAAATGGCCGACCCCTTATCCTGCGACTATGCCCCCTAGTTCTAAGCTCTCCAGCCAGGGGAAACAACCTCTCAGCATCTACCCTGTCAAGCCACCTCAGAACCTTATGTGTTTCAATGAGATCACCTCTCATTCTTCTAAACTCCAGAGAGTATAGGCCCATCCTACTCTACCTCTCCCCGTAGGACAGCCCTCTCATCCCAGGAATTAATCTAGTGAACCGTCGTTGCACCGCCGCTAAGGCAAGTATATCCTTCCTTCGATAAGTAGAGCTGAACTGTACACTGTGCTCAAGATGAGGTCTCACCAAAGTCCTGTACAATTGCGGTAAGACTTCCTTACTGTTGTACTCCAACCCCCTTGCAATAAAGGCCAACATGCCATTTAATTTCCTAATTGCCTGCTGTACCTGCATGCTAGCATTTTGTGTTTCTTGTACCAGGACACCCAAGTGTCTCTGGACACCAACATTTAATAGTTTCTCACCATTTAAAAAATATTCTGTTTTTCTATTCTTCCTCCCAAAGTGAATAACATCACCTTTTCCCACATTATACTCCATCTGCCACCTTCTTGCCCACTCATTTAACTTGTCTATATCCCGTTGCAGACTCTTTGTGTCCTCCTCACAACTTACTTTCCCACCTAGCTTTGTACGTCAGCATACTTGGATACATTACACTCGGTCCCTTCATCCAAGTCATTAATATAGATTGTAAATAGCTGAGGCCCAAGCACCGATCCTTGCGGTACCCCATTAGTTACAGCCTACCAACCTGAAAATGACCCGTTTATCCCTACTCTTTGTTTTCTGTCCAATAACCAATCCTGAATCCACACTAATATGTTACCCCCAACCCCATGAGCCTTTACCTTGTGTGACAACCTTTTATGTGGCACCTTATCGAATGTCTTTTGAAAATCCAAATATACTACATCCACTGGTTCCCCTTTATCTACCCTGCTAATTACATCCTCAAAAAACTCTAATAAATTTGTCAAACACGATTTCCCTTTCATGAAACCATGTTGACTCTGCCTAATCATATTATGGTCTAAGTGGCCTGTTACCACTTCCTTAATAGTGGATTCCAGCATTTTCCTGACAACTGATGTCAGGCTAACTGGCCTGTAGTTCCTTGTTTTCTCTCTCCCTCCTTTCTTGAATAGCGGGGTTTTATTTGCGACCTTCCAATCCGTTGGGACCGTTCTAGAATCTAGAGAATTTTGGAAGATCATAACCAATGCATCCACTATCTCTGCAGCCACCTCTTTTAGAACTCTCGGATGTGGGCCATCAGGTCCAGGGGATTTATCAGCTTTTAGTCCCATTAGTTTCTCAATACTTTTTCTCTACTGATAATAATTACTTTAAGTTCCTCACTCTCATTAGCCCCTTGGTTCCCCATTATTTCTGGTATGCTTTTTGTGTCTTCTACTGTGACGAAAGATACAAAATATTTTTTTAACGCATCTGCCATTTCTTGATTCCCCATTATAATTTCTCCTTTCAGCCTCTAGGGGACAAACGTTTACTTTTGCTACTCTCTTCCTTTTTACATACTTGTAGAAGCTCTTACAATCCATTTTTATATTTCTTGCTAGTTCACTTTCAAATTCTATTTCCTCCCATTTTATCAATTTTTTGGTTGTCCTTTGCTGGTTTCTAAAACTCTCCCAATCCTCAGGCTTACCACTCTTCTTGGCAACATTACAGGCCTCTTTTAATCTAATACTATCCTTACCTTCTTTCGTTAGCCACGGGTGGATCACTTTTCCTGTGGAGTTTTTATTTCTCAATGGAATGTATATTTGTTGAGAATATTGAAAAATTTCTTTAAATATTTGCCATTGCTTTTCAACTGTCATGCCCTTTAATTTAATTTCCCAATCTACCTTAACCAATTTGCCCCTCGTACCTATATAATTGGCTTTATTTACGTTTGAGACTCTAGTTTCGGACTTAAGTACATCACTCTCAAACTCAAAGTGAAATTCTATCATATTATGATCACTCTTCCCCAGAGGATCCTTTACTATGAGATGATTAATTAACTCTGTCTCATTACACAAATGTTGGCTATCAATTCTGATTTCAATCACTTGAATGGTATTGCATTATTCATCCACTAATTATTCTGGTTTATAAAAGCACGCATCCAACTTAAGAGTTCTGTTTTGAGAATTTACCACAAATCTGTAGGTCGGGCTATTTATTTTGTTTTCTAAAGTTATTCCTGAGTGTAAAATGAGCAGCCCATGTGGCTGCAGATACCTGAGGTAATTGAAGGATTCTAAATTGCAATTGTTTTCAGATGTTGGTGGGCAAATTCATTTAAAAGCACACATCTTGTGTTTTGCAGGGGAAATAGATTAAAAACTCTGCAAGATCAGTTGGAAGTAATTATTTAATAATTAATTGCTCAGATAGCCCTGCCTTTAAATTCAGAGCAGCTGCAGCAGTATGGTCTTAAATAGAAGTCGTAATCATTAAATGGACCCATTTTACATTTATTCCCTCCACAAAATATATCATGATGCACTATCACATTGATGTGGAATTGAATGTATTTATCAATATGAATTCCACAAGAAACACACATTTTATCAATACTCCATGATTGACACTGTTAAGAGATCAGTGAATCAATACAAACATTAAATAGCTTTCAAAAATTCAATTCCATTGACCAGGAAACTTTCCAGCCATCTAGTATGTCCAAAAAATAATTATCTTTGCATTAGCTAAATAAATCTGCAAAGCTTTGTTTCAGGGAAATGGGTCTTGGAGCAATAAATCATGCCACTGCCAGATCACCAGCATCATTCTGGTTCAGTCTAAGCGTCAGTGGCGATAAAATCAATGTTAATGTTAGGAGCACATGAATTGGGAGCTCTGACCTCTGTACCGATCCTCTGATCCACTCTCCTGGTGAACAAGACTCCACACCAATCGCGGAATCTCTGAGAATTTATCTCTGTATGTGGTTCCCTCTCTCATAAAGAGCGTATATTAAAGCAATGCCTTTTTGTATGGCTCCAACAGGAGGGGGAGGGGAAGGAACTCCGATATTTAGCTGTTTAATTGTGAAAATGCGGTGCCTTGCGCTGAGTCCGCAAACACTGGTGGGGTCAGCGCTGTAGGGCACCAACGGGCATGATCCTGACAGGCTGCAGATTTTAGGGGGACATATTTTTAAATTCTTTTAGCATTAAAAGAAATGCAAAATGGCCATTGCAACAGCAGTAAAGAGTTGCTTCAGAGATTTGCTCTTGACTAAATGGTATTGGAGCATATAATGACATACCTTATCATCACATTTGATCTGAAGGATCATTCTGATCATTTAGTTGATACGCATTGTAAGCACATTATTTTTTGCAGTGTACAGCAATGTAATTGAGTAATATATATTAGATTATGAAACTGCACATTAGGGTGCACAGGTAAGTTGGTATGGGCAATGTTCAGAGCTTTGCGATTTGCTTTCTTTCATGAAAAGTTTTGTGAACTAACTGAACATTAAAAGGTTTTCAGAAGCCAAAGTGTGATGTTAAACCTAATCTTTAACCACTGTTTAATCTTTACCACAGTTCCTCTACTGCTTACATGCTGATGTATAGGAGAAAAGTTCAGAACACCAACCCAGGTAGGTAAGACCTTCTGTATGGGCAAAAAATGAACATGAAATTGTACCTATTCAGTAATCATAACGTTCCTGGATAGTAGGTCTCTGGTGCAAGGTTGTGTTTGCAACAAATTACAGTCTGCCACACTGTGCCATAACAATGGGTTAGAGTTGTATCAATTTCCACACAACCTGGTAGTGGAATATTGTAGCCCTGTTGGGCAGGCTGCATAGAATGTCTTTGTTCTTTGAGTCTATTTTACCCTCTTGAAGATTACACTCATTATTACAGTACTGAAAATGTATACTGACAGCATACCTGATAAAGCTATTGCTAATGTCAGCTCAACATAGGAACAGGAGTAGGCCATTCAGCCCCTCGTGCCTGTTCCACCATTTGCTAAGATCATGGCTGATCTGTGATCTAACTCCATATACCTGCCTTTGGCCCATATCCCTTAATACCTTTGATTGCCAAAAAGCTATCTATCTCAGATTTAAATTTAGCAATTGAGCTAGTATCAATTGCCGTTTGTGGACGAGAGTTCCAAACTTCTACCACCCTTTGTGTGTAGAAATGTTTTCTAATCTCGCTCCTGAAATGTCTGGCTCTAATTTTTAGACTGTGCCTCCTACTGCTAGAATCCCCAACCAGTGGAAATAGTTTCTCTGTATCCACCCTATCCGTTCCCCTTAATATCTTATAAACTTCGATCAGATCACCCCTTAATCTTTGAAACTCCAGAGAATACAACCCCAATTTGTGTAATCTCTCCTCGTAACTTAACCCTTGAAGTCCGGGTATCATTCTAGTAAACCTACGCTGCACTCCCTCCAAAGCCAATATGTCCTTCCGAAGGTGCGGTGCCCAGAACTGCTCACAGTACTCCAGGTGCGGTCTAACCAGGGTTTTGTATAGCTGCAGCATAACTTCTGCCCCCTTGTACTCTAGTTCTCTAGATATAAAGGCCAGCATTCCATTAGCCTTATTGATTATTTTCTGCACCTGTTTATGACACTTCAATGATCTATGTACCTGAACCCCTTTGGACATCCACTGTTTTTAACTTTTTACCATTTATAAAGTACCCTGTTCTATCCTTTTTTGATCCAAAGTGGATGACCTCACATTTGTCTACATTGAATTCCATTTGCACAGTTTTGCCCATTCACCTAATCTGTCAATATCGCTTTGTAATTTTATGTTCTCATCTACACTGCTTACAATGCCACCAATCTTTGTGTCATCGGCAAACTTAGATATGAGACTTTCTATGCCTTCGTCTAAGTCGTTACTAAATATTGTGAATAATTGAGGCCCCAAGACAGATCCCTGCGGGACTCCACTAGTCACATCCTGCCAATGTGAGTACCTACCCATTATCCCTACTCTCTGTCGCCTTTCACTCTGCCAATTTCCTAACCAAGTCCGTACTTTTCCCTCGATTCCATGGGCTTCTATCTTAGCTAACATCTTTGAGGACCACCATCTAACCTAAAATGTGAAGTCTTTGTAGTGGCACATTGTTAGTGAATTATATTTTCCCTGACATCTAAGAATTTCTCGCTAAAAATATTAAAGTGTACAAAGTGAAAGTACTTTGCATTGTAAATACTTCCTCTTAAAATATCCTTGCCTTTAACTAGAAGGCAAGATTTTGTTTTTTCCAGTTTTTCCACCCTTCCAACTTTTCCTGTCCTCTCTTGAAACTACAACTCAGTTGGGATATGATGCTAGAGAGCCAACCGCCTGCCCAATGCTACCTTGCCTGAGTGGCCATTCATCATTCATGACCAGTACACGAACTGTGGTAAAGATAAATATTGTCCTGGTCAACATTTATCCCTCACCCAACACCAGCAAAAACAGATTATCGGGTTATTTATTTGTGGGAGCTTGCTGTGAGCAAATTGGCTGTCACGTTTCCTACATTACAACAGTGACTACACTTTAAAAGTACTTTCTTGGCTGTAAAATGCTTTGGGATGTCCTGAGACCATGAAAGGCAATATATAAATACAAGACTTTATTTTTTAGACTGTTTGTCGATAACCTATTCCACTGTGGGAGCATCACGGTGCAGCCCAATCCTCACCCAATATCCACACATGAATTTTCCAACAGGAGTCACTGAAAAGTAATCAGGAGAGGAAATCCTCTATCGAGTCCAGAGAATGCTGAGCTCAATTGTAGTACCCCTATCACCAATCATAAAAGACATTTATACCCCTCACAAATCACTTGAGGGTCCTCTAATTTGCTGATCATTTCACACACCTCTAATCAAAAAACAATTCAGTCTTTCTGATCACCAGTTTGGTTCTTTTAAGCTCTCTCCTTCTCTAATACAGTAGAAAATCTCCTGTACAGATAAGGATTTTGTTTAACTCTTAGCTCTTTGAATACTCAGGTTACTCTTAACAGAATTCTCATCACAGGCATGATGAGAGATAAAATTCCTCAGGGGTTCCGCCTGGTTTCTGCTGTTTCCAGGAAGTTACGACTTGCCTTGTAATGGACAGAACCTCCAAGGATCGAGCCAGGGATGGTGTTAGTACCAGTATTTTTCCATGAAGGTCTTCGTTAGAGACTTGTTCTGAACATATTCGAGATTGTTTCAAACTTGTTGACTCAAAATGTCCTTGGTTGATGCCGTTATGAGACGCCAAGTCTCCAAGTACTTTCGATGTTTATAAACATGGAGGCTTGGGATGCATTACTATCTTGTTAGGGAATGTGAAGCATCAGCAGATGGTGTTTGGCCTACAGAGTAATTGATTGACCTGTGAACACCAAGGTTGTTTGGGATACGGCTGATTTTACTGGATAGAGGTAAGAGGGTAATAAGCAGTTGTTAGAATATTCTCGGAGTAACTGGACCACTCGATATCTCAGGGTAATTCGGGTCTGATCACCCCGGGAGCCTTGTGGTGTAAATCTTTTGTCAGGTGGTGTTGTTTAACGTCTTGCTTAGTATATGATAATTGCACTATTGTATCTTGTATTGTAAGTCTTAATACTCTTAATACCTTTACACTTTGAGCAAACCACCTGCAAGTCTTTTTGATTAAACACCGGACCGTAAAGTAAGAACTTAGAGGTGCGGATTCCCTACACAGGGAAATCCTGCTTCAATGGCTCAGTTGGGACTCAGCGTATCTCTGGAGGTTGGTACACTGAGTGAGTGAGTCTCTAGAGGGGGGAAAGTGGGCCCTACCAGTGAAATCTAGGCCAACACAGCAGCCTGGACCTCCCCAAAAAAAAATGTTTACTGGTCAGCCCCTTTACTCAGGAGGACATGGTGGTGGTGGGGGGACAGGGAGGCTCTTGGCAACCCTTGCCCCCCTTCTCACACCTCCAATGGCCGGCAGGCACCAGAGTTTCCTGCTGCATATTGCAGGTGGGCACTGGAGATGCAACCATAGTGGTGCCTACAACCATCTGTGTCGTGCAAAGGACGTGCCATCCTAATGACCCCGCAAATTCCAGCATGTTCTGCAGTGGGAACCACTGGTTGGCAGGATGCCAGCATAACCACACAGATCATGTCATGAGGAATTTTGGGGCCATCATCTTTATTTACTTAAAAGTCATACTGTAATGCAGCACAATAAGGCATTGACATGAGGCACCATTATTGGCAGGAAAAGGTTTTCACTGACCAAATAGTGAGTTCCTTATCTCAAGCCATCTGCAGAGGTGCCAAACAGAGATGAGCGAATGCCCTTAAAAATGGCAATTCAATCCAAACCACTCTCACACACCTTCTACCACCTGCATTAACAAAGGGTTGCCTCCTAATCAAGGAATAGTGGGGGCTGATAGAGTCGCCCATATGTCCCACTGCCAGTGCTCTGCAGGCATTGCACGCTCCTGTGCACAAATGAGCTGAGGTCATGAATGGCTGTTATGCGCCAGGCACATTCCTGGCGTGAGGGGAATGGGGCACCGGGCACCAGGCAAGGGGGCATTGTTGCTTGGGGGATGCCAGGCAGTAGCGGGCAGGAATTTATTTTGCTTAAAAACATTGTGACTTCCCCTTCAGCAACCATTCCAAACAGGAAGCTGTGTAGCTAGAATGTTATTCAGGTACTAGAGCCACATTGTGAGGTGGCCATCCAATTTATATTTAAATCAGGGACTTGTAGTGCCTAGAGCACAGCTTTTGTACAGGCCTCCAACTGCCTTCACACTCATTGCCCACATTGGAATGCACTACATGGCTCGGGTGTGTTGTAGGTCTCAACACTCCAACCCAATTTTCTGGGCCAAGGGTGCCTGATGTGCCCCAATATGTGATGTGTTGTGGCCACAAGCTGAAGGACAAAATAACATAAAGTAACAGAAAAATGTATTTATTTTAATCAATAATACTTTACAGCCTTTTGTGGTAATACTTAATTCAAAAAGTTAAATATTGTTGGTTGCTTTCAGATTGCGGTGAAAATCAACAACCTGCAGAGAAGGTGAAGCACATTTCAGAAGACAGGAAGATAGAAGATGGAGAAGGGACGACAAATGGGAAAGAAGGAGAAGAGGATGAATCGGGAGAACTAACTAGAAGGACAGCATTAAAGAGCACGGGGAGTAACATGAAAATAAAGCTGAACGCGAAGGTAGATAAAGAACATTGTAACTTGGACACATCGACAACAATCATTGAAAGAGAGACGCAGTTTCAGGCAGGTGAACAGGAAATTCTTGTGAGGAGTGTGTTAGCGGGAAAAGGAAAACTAGAACAGAGCAATCCAAAGGAGATGGAAAAGGCAAGAAAATACGTCACAGAAAATAGAATTAAAATAGGTGAAAACACAGTGAAGGCAGAAGGAAATGCAGAAGAACTGATTATGTGTGAAGATACTGCAGTAGAAACAAGTGAAGAGCCAAGAGAGAGAGATAAAAGAGATGTTATTTCAGGGGGAAATGAAAAAATGGTTGAAGAAGACTTAAGAGTGAAAAACCAAGAGAAAATGACGGTAGGTTCCAAAACATTAAACTATAAAGCATTTTCCAAAAGAGGGATACTGTGTTGCAGCTTTATAGTTTTCTTTTGTGTTAGTTTGCTTTCATGTCCTTTTCATCCCTATTTGCTCTCACTTCAAATATCTCTCGTCACTAGCAATCTTTCTTCAGCCAGGAATTCCTTTGAAATGGAACCCTGTCCATCACGGCTGCCGATCCCAATCCATGTTCAGCCAGTAGAAGGACAAAACAATAAAGTGGATATTAAATCCACCCAGGTTGAAACTCATCATTGGAATGAATCACTTTCATGTGGTGATCAACTCTGCTGCCCAGCCAGGAGCCGACAAAATTCACTCAACAGGCAACCTTAAGACTCAGTTTAATGTATTTTATGGCTGCAATTATTGCCTTGTTTTAAGAAGGTTGCAATCCATTTAGTTTCCTCTTTCATTTGCCTTTTGCCAATATTCAGTAGAGAGAAATAAAGTTATTTATAAAAGCTAAAAATGAAAGATCAACAAATTTCATGATTAATATTAAGTGATGATTTCTGTAGAAGATGTAAATGTATGTTAACTGTCTTCCATTAATGAAATGTAGCCTTTTAGATCAGCCCAATCTGATGCATGTTCATTGCTGGTTGAGTTAACAATGTAAGCAAACTAGGGTGTCTGCGGTCTTAAAATATGATGATAGCATTAGCAACCAAACTTCATAATAGCGATAATTACCTCTTTGGTAGATGCCAAATGTCTGCCAATACCAAAGTCATTTCATTGGGTGAGAATAATTGATTACTATACAGTTTTAGGATTGTGCACACATCAATCTGCACAATCAGTATTCCTAGACACAACTTGCTTGTTTTTTTCATGGGTTATGATACTTTTTGCATGTAATGAATCTGTTTATAATGTAAGAGAATAAACATGAATTTGTTTCTAAGTTGATGGGCTTTTATTGGTAATTCTCTTCTTTCGATCAATGCTTATTAAAGATTATCCTTCCAAATGCAGAGACATTTATCCCGCTTCCAAACTGTGTCAGTGGATGAATGGATGGGTAGGAGAATGTGCAGTGCAGAAGATGGAAATCAGGAGAGAATGGAATGTAAAGGAGAAGGCAGATTCATATGGGTCTGGAGGTCTCTGCATTACTGCACTGAGAACCTTGCAATGGGCCAATTGGAAATAATCCATCACTTCTCTGACCAGATAGATTTGTGCAAAGTATTATGATGATGTTCGTGGAAAAGCCATGTGTAGAGTGCGCAGCAACTGAAGTTAAAAGACTGGATTAAAAAAAAACATTATTTTGATTATGACATATTTTGGAAGAATGTGAAGGCCTTAGAGAGGGTGCAGAAGAGATTTACTAGAATGGTTCCAGGGATGAAGGACTTCAGTTATGTGGATAGACTGGAGAAGCTGGGTTTGTTCTCCTTAGAGCAGAGAAGGTTGAGAGGAGATTTGATCGAGGCATTCAAAATCATGAAGGGTCTAGTCAGAGTAGATGGAGATAAACTGTTCTCATTAGCGGAAGGATCAAGAACTGTGGCTTTCAAAAGGGAATTGGATATTACTTGAAGGGAAAAAATTTGCAGGGCTACAGGGAAAGGGTGGGGAGTGGGACTAGCTGAATTGCTCTTGCAGAGAGCAGGCACAGACTCGACGGGCCGAATGGCCTCCTTCCGTGCTGTAACCATTCTATGATTCTATGATTTGAAAGTCAATTGTGAATGGCTGGACTACAATGTTCTGAATTAAAGCTCTTCTGACAGTACAGGTCCCTCTCACAAATTGTAATTTTAGGGTATTTAGAGTGTGGACGAGGTTAAGAAGGAATATGGAATGCTTTCCTTTATTAGCCGAGGCATAGAATATAAAAGCAGGGATGTTATGCTGGAACTGTATAAAACACTAGTTAGGCCAAAGCTTCGTACTGCGCACAGTTCTGGTCACCACATTATAGGAAGGATGTAATTGCACTAGAGAGGGTGCAGAGGAGATTTACGAGGATGTTGCCAGGACTGGAGAATTTTAGTTATGATGATTGGATAAGCTGGGGTTCTTTTCCTTGGAACAAAGGAGGCTAAGGGGTGATCTGATTGAGGTGTACCAAATAATGAGGAGCCTGGATAGAGTGGATAGGAAGGACCTATTTCCCTTAGCGGAGGGGTCAATAACCAGGGGGCATGGATGTAAAGTGATTGATAGATTAGAGCGGAAATGAGGAAAAAAATGTTTCACCCATAGAGTGGTGGGGGTCTGGAACTCACTGCCTGAGAGGATGGTAGAGGCAGAAACCCTCTACTCATTTAAAAAATACCTGGGTGTGCACCTGAAGAGCCGTGACCTGCAGGCCGACGGACCAAATGCAGGAAAGTGGGATTAGGCAGGGTGGCTCGTTTTTCAGCCAGCGCGGACACGATGGGCCGAATGGCCTCCTTCTGTGCCGTAAATTTTATATGATTCTATGATTCTATGTATGCACTGCCTGAAAGTGTGGTGGGAGCAGATTCAATATTAACTTTCAAAGGAGAATTGGATATATACTCAAAAAGGAAAAAACTGCAGGGCAATGGGGAAAGAGGGACTGATTCGATAGCTCTTTCAAAGAGCTGGCACAGGCACGATGGGCTCATTGACCTCCATCTGTGCTGTATGATTCTATGATTATGATTTTAATGAGCCATTCCCTCTTCCAACAGTCTTTCCAGACTTCTCTTAAGCAACAACAACTTGCATTAATATAGCGCCTTTATCGTAGGAAAGCATCCTAAGGGACGTCAAAGGAGTGTTATCAAACAAAATTTGACACCGAGCCACATAAGCCATATTAGGACAGGCTTGGTCGAAAAGGTAGGTTTTAAGGAGGTCTTAAAGGAGGAGATAGAGGTAGCGAGGCGGAGAGGGTTAGGGAGGGAATTCTAGTGTTAGGGCCTAGGCAGCTGAAGGCACGGCTGCCAATGGTGGGGCGAAGGAAAACGGGGATGTGCAAGAGGTCTCATTTTTTGATTTGTTCATGGAATGTAGGCGTCGCTGGCAAGGCCGGCATTTATTGCCCATCCCTAATTGACCTTGAGAAGGTGGTGGTGAGCCGCCTTCTTGAATCGCTGCAGTCCGTGTGGTGAAGGTTCTCCCACAGTGCTGTTAGGTAGGGAGCTCCAGGATTTTGACCCAGCGACGATGAAGGAACGGCGATATATTTCCAAGTCGGTATGGTGTGTGACATGGAGGGGAAAGTGCAGGTGGTGTTGTTCCCTTGTACCTGCTGCCTTTGTCCTTCTAGGTGGTGGAGGTCGTGGGTTTGGGAGGTGCTGCCGAAGAAGCCTTGGTGAGTTGCTGCAGTGCATCCTGTGGATGGTACACACTGCAACCACGATACGCCTGTGGTGAAGGGAGTGAATGTTTAGGGTGGTGGATGGGGTGCCAATCAAGCGGGCTGCTTTGTCCTGGATGGTGTCAAGCTTCTTGAGTGTTGTTGGAGCTGCACTCATCCAGGCAAGTGGAGAATATTCCATCACACTCCTGACTTATGCCTTGTAGATGGTGGAAAGGCTTTGGGGAGTCAGGCGGTGAGTCACTCGCCGCAGAATACCCAGCCTCTGACCTGCTCTTGTAGCCACAGTATTTATATGGCTGGTCCAGTTAAGTTTCTGGTCAATGGTGACCCCCAGGATGTTGATGGTGGGGGATCCGGCGATGGTAATGCCGTTGAATGTCAATGGGAGGTCGTTAGACTCTCTCTTGTTGGAGATGGTCATTGCCTGGCACTTATCTGGCGCGAATGTTACTTGTCACTTATGAGCCCAATCCTGGATGTTGTCCAGGTCTTGCTGCATGCGGGCTCGGACCACTTCATTATTTAAGAGGTTGCGAATGGAACTGAACACTGTGCAATCATCAGCGAACATCCCCATTTCTGACCTTATGATGGAGGGATGGTCATCGAAAAAGCAGCTGAAGATGGTTGGGCCTAGGACACTGCCCTGAGGAACTCCTGCAGCAATGTCCTGGGGCTGAGATGATTGGCCTCCAACAACCATTACCATCTTCTTTTGTGCTAGGTATGACTCCAGCCACTGGAGAGCTTTCCCCCTGATTCCCATTGATTTCAATTTTACCAGGGCTCCTTGGTGCCACACTCAGTCAAATGCTGCCTTGACGTCAAGGGCAGTCACTCTCACCTCACCTCTGGAATTCAGCTCTTTTGTCCATGTTTGGACCAAGGCTGTAATGAGGTCTGGAGCCGAGTGGTCCTGGCGGAACCCAAACTGAGCATCGGTGAGCAGGTTATTGGTGAGTAAATGCCGCTTGATAGCACTGTCAACGACACCTTCCATCACTTTGCTGATGATTGAGAGTAGACTGATGGGGCAGTAATTGGCCGGATTGGATTTGTCCTGCTTTTTGTGGACAGGATATACCTGGGCAATTTTCCACATTGCTGGGTAGATGCCAGTGTTGTAGCTGTACTGGAACAGTTTGGCTAGAGGTGTGGCTAGTTCTGGAGTTCATGTCCATTGCAAACTAGAAGCTCCAGCTCTGTAGTTTTCTACCCCTGCAAAGACCTTTAGGTCTCACACGATGTTAGAATGCAAGTGCCCACTGCACTTCATTTCTCTTCAACCTTCAGGCCTGACAAGCAAAATCCATGGTTTAAAGGTTGTATATATATTAATGATTTGCCTGATGTGTGTATGAATTGTTAAGTCATTACATAATAACACTGTGAATTATTAAGTCTATAGTGGGATTTTATAAAGGAAAGTCATTTATATGGTTTGCTTTTGCTTCATGAATGCTTGTATGAATGATAACATCATTAAATAATTACTTTTGATTAATGAAACTACTGTGAGTGAGGGTGACTTTCTTTGCTTTTCTATTCGTCCAGTGTCCAAGAATCACACAAAATAAGGAATTCCCTACAGCAGCTGAAGGCATGGCCGCCAATGGTGGAGTGACTAAAATTGTGAATGAGCAAGAGGCCAGAATTCAAGGAGCGCAGAGATCTCGGAGGGTTGTAGAGCTGGAGGGTATTACAGAGATAGCGAGGGCAAAGCCATGGAGGGATTTGAAAACAAGGATGAGAATTTTAAAATCAAGGCATTGCCGGACTGAAAGCCAATGTTGCTCAGGGGATGATGGGTGAATGGGACTTGGTGCGGGTTAGGATAGGGGCAGCAGAGTTTTGGATGAGTTCAAGATTACAGAGGGTGCAAAGTGGGACCTTCAGGCTAAAACTAGTGGAAAAACTTATTTACAAGAAGTATAATTATACAAAAGCAGAAGAAAAAAAGCAATTAAACAGCAATACAATACTTGACTTACATAATATTTAAGCTGAGCTGATAATATAAAAGGTCTAAAATCTTGGCATCTATTTCATAATCTTTTAACTGAGTCTATTATAAATGTAATATGGGTGCTTCAGCTTCATGGAGCTCTCCCATTGCTGTTATGTAGCAACTGGTATGTGAACAGGGAAATGAACATCTTAAATCAGCTGCCCAGATGTACACCTGAATTTCATTGGAAGTGAACAACAGTTTCTTTGAAGGACATCAAAGATCAAAGCGATCTTTTCCCACTTGATATGAAATCAACTAATTTTACCAACAAATTAAATGAAAGTGTGAACAGTACATAGATAAGTGGGATGAGACCCTAATGGGAAAAGGGTGTTCACTCCATATTGGACAGACAGAAACTCTGCTGCATGGACTTTTCAGTAATTTAATTTGGAGACTCAAATGTAGTGATGTGTTTCTGTGTATGTCAGACACCCAGCTTACCAAAACAAAAATTGAATATGCATTTGTAGCAAAACAAATACTACAGATCAGATAACATAAAAGGTAATAAATATGAACCATGTAAAAACTAGATGAGTAATTGTTAGTTTAAAATATTGTCTTAATTACACTATTTTTCAGTAAGGATACTAATTTTATTTTGCAGCACACACACACTTCTCAGTTATTCTCCATCTTGTGTGTAATTTAAAACCTTTCGACAATAATTTTCTGATCAACTTCTCAGTAACAAAATCACAACATATTGTTTGCAAAGTTCATACTTTATTGAACCAAACCTTTTACATTTTTGAATTTTCCTTACAAGATAATTACAATTAACTATAGTATTACAACTCAAACAAATTCTTCAGTGTACTCATTTTTTTCCAGATTAGTTTTACATGCCTGAAAGAATTCCTAGTTAATTAGCTTGTAACTCCTGTCCACTGTTTCTATATCACTGGAGGCATTTTTGTCAACTGTGTGCTGCTCCCATATAAACATTTAACATACTTGTGCCAAATTCCTCCATATACATTACTTCCCTTTATATATTTTATTTCAAGAAACTGAACATTACAAAGAAATAGAATACAAGTTGAAACAATAAATTGACAAACATTTAATAGCTCAGGTATAACTCCAAAAAAAGATTCAAAATTGTACACTGCTTAACACACAGATTCGAGTGATGCATATTCTCAACACCTCTTTTATAGGACAGTGTATATTTGTGCAGTAATAGCACTTCACTTATTTTAAATGTAAACCTTAACACTTAAAATTAAATGTTTATTTTAAATGGTTTAACATTATGAATGTATGGAGGGGGATTTAGTATAAATACATTAATCATTTGTAAGAGAATAGCACAAGAGTTGGAAAAATATACTCCACTTGCACTTGTAATGGTATCAAATTTCACCCACATCCACATATAGAATGAAGTACAGAAGAAGAAAGAGCCATGTTTTGATATTTGTCACTTGCACTGATATTATATAGAGTAAATGCTACAGTCCTCATTAATTCACAGATGAAAGTATCATGAAATAATTTTCTTAACAATTTGAAATGCCAATTATAATATATTTTTTGCTTGGTAACATTTCTTACCATAGTATTATCAAAATGCAGCTCCTCATAACATTTAGCAAAATAGGGTAACATTGATCAACAAAAATAAATGACTTGCATTGTGACATTGTTTGGTTATCATGTGGTCAGCCTCTTCATATTTTCGTGCAATATTAGACGCTGATTATTTGCTTACATAATTGTACACAACGATTGCTTGGAAGATGCAGCAGGATTTGCAGCAAGATTTGAAGTGCGATTCCACACAGGAATACTTGTTTGCCTTGGGGCCACAGGTTTTGCACAGGAGGCAGAATGTTTAGAATTTTTGCTGCAAATTTCTTTAGTCTGAAGGCAAGCAAAGCAAAATTCTACATGGCATCTGGCGCATATGACATATTTGCACATAGCTTTATGCTCTAAGAGTAACCCGCATGTAGGACAAGCACGGATTTTGGGACAGTTCGGAATCTTGCTGTAGGATAAAACTTTTGTGTCACAGTTTTTCAAAGTTTGCAGCTGGATGTTGGTGCACCCCTCATTGTCACATCGATCAGAGCGTGGTGCTCGGCCCTTCCACTCCTTCAGACATTGCCAGCAGAATTCATAAAACTTCCCTTTCCCGGCTGTACAGATTCTACATCTCACCGAGAGATTTGTCAGATCTTTTCGCTCTACACAGCTTTTACATTCAGGGCACTTTTTTTAAAAAAAGACAGAATAATGAAATGAACACTTAAAAAATATGCTGGTGCTAACTTTTTTAGTATTGAAAGCATTTTTGCATTCATATTGACTTCTTTAATAATATTTCCAAAATTAATTTTTGCAATATTTTCCCCCGATGTTCCCAATATTTTTAAAGCTCCGCAAAAGTTAAAGCATTGTAGCAATTTGGACATGAAATCATTACCACAGCATAAAAAGAAACTATATATATTTTCTTTTTTAAAATGCCACCTTTTCTAAGCAATTAGCAATACAGCAGATCAGTCAAAGCGTTCAGGAATGATTTTCCTACACTGCTTAATCCTTTGGTCAGAGGTTTCTACTGTCACCATCTTGGTGGATGTTCCCTTTATATTGAACTGCAGTGCAACCACACTCTGGTTCATCAGCTGATGATACCCAGGACTTGAAGGATGGCAGCAATAATTTAAATTGTTGTTTTTTGCCATCTATTGCTGCACACCTCTGTGAAAAGAGTGGAATAATCCTTTGGCCATTTCTAATTTGCAGTGGATATGTTCAAGATGTCCCCTGTGGTTGATTGGAAAATAATTCAGAGCAAGTGATCCTCACAGCCACGGTCAATTCTGTTCCAAGTCAATCAGGAAAATTGAGCCTCAGTGCTTGGTTGCTACTTTTAAGGTCTCATCAACTTGCATCACTACATTTAGTGATTTGTGTATCTGTGTCCCAAGATCTTTCTGCTCCTCTATCCCGTTTAGACTCTTATTATCCAAGCCGTGTGTGGTCTCCATATTCTTCCTACCAAAATGCACAACCTCACACGTATCTATATTGAAATTAATTTGCCAATTACACACCGATTCTACAAGTTTATTAACTTCTTCTTTTATTTTGTCACATTCTTCCTCAATATTAACTATATCCCCAATTTGGTGTCATCCGCAAACCCAGCTACCATACGGAGAGGGTGAAAAGAAAATCCCCCTCATCACTCCGGAGAAATCCTTTTAAGAAATCAGTGGCCGGTTAATAATTGTGCATTACATAGCATTACACTCCTGTCATTATAAAATGTAGAATTACATAGAATTTACAGCACAGAAAAGGCCATTCTGCCCATTAGATCTATGTGGAGATGCCGGTGATGGACTGGGGTTGACAATTGTAAACAATTTTACAACACCAAGTTATAGTCCAGCAATTTTATTTTAAATTCACAAGCTTTCGGAGGCTTCCTCCTTCCTCAGGTGAACGATGTCGAAATGAAATCCTCGAAATGAAATGCGATTTCATTTCGAGGATTTCATTTCGACATCGTTCACCTGAGGAAGGAGGAAGCCTCCGAAAGCTTGTGAATTTAAAATAAAATTGCTGGACTATAACTTGGTGTTGTAAAATTGTTTACATTAGATCTATGCCAGTGTTTATGCTCCATACGATCCTCCTCCCACCTTACTTCAGCTCAGCCTATCACCATAACCTTCTATACCTTTCTCCCACATATACCTATCTGGCTTCCCCTTAAATGCTATTTGCCTCAACCACTCCAAGTGGTAGCAAATTCTACATTCTCACCACTCTCTGAGTAAATAAGTTTCTCACCGTGAAAAATGCCATGAGGGACCCACTGTTTTTGTTTTAATTTCCCCTTTTAACAAGTGATTCTTAAAGGCAAACAGGATTGCAATCAGAATTTGTTGGACAAAACTGTAATTGAACGAAGGGAGGCCTTCAAGAAGGAGGTGGTTGGGGTACAGAGTGGACACATTCCCACAAGGGGGAAAGGAAGGGCATCCAAAGCTAGAGCTCCCTGGATGACTAGAGATATAGAGATTAAAATGAAACAGGAAAAGGAGGCGAATGATAAATTTAAGATTCATAATATAGTAGACAACAAAGCTGAATACAGAAAGTACAGAGGAGATCATCAAGGAAATAAGAGGGGCAAAGAAAGAATATGAGAATAGATTAGCAGCTAACATAAAAGGGAACCCAAAAGTCATTTATAAACATATGAATAGTAAAATGGTGGTCAAAGGAAGGGTGGGGCTGATTAGGGTCAAAAAAGATCTTCTTATGGAGGGTATGGCTGAGGTAATAAATGAATACTTTGCATTGGTCTTCACTAGAGAAGAGGATGCTGCCAATGCAGCAGTAAAGAGGAGGTAGTAGCGATATTGGAGAGGATAAAAATAGATAAAAAGGGGGTACTTGACAGTGAGGACGAAAGCTGTAGACTGCAGGACTGGTCAGATGGGCAGAAAAGTGGCAAATGGAATTCAGTCCGGAGAAGTGTGAGAAAATGCATTTGGGGACAGCAAACAAGACAAGGGAGCACACAATAAATTGGAGGATGCTGAAAGGTGTAGAGGAAGTGAGGGACCTTGAAGTACATGTGCATAGATCCCTGAAGTTCACAGGACAGGTAGATAAGGTGGTTAAGAAGGCATATGGAACACTTTCCTTTATTAGCTGAAGCATAGAATATAAGAGCAGGGAGGTTATGCAGGAACTGTATAAAACACTGGTTAGGCCACAGCTTGAGTACTGTGTACAGTTCTGGTCACCACATTACAGGAAGGATGTAATTGCACGAGAGAGGGTACAGAGGCGATTAATGAGGATGTTGCCAGGACTGGAGAATTTTAGCTCTGAGGAAAGGTTGGATAGTCTGGGCTTGTTCTCTTTGGAACAGAGGAGGCTGAGGGGTGATTTAATTGAGGTGTACAAAATTATGAGGGGCCTAGATAGGAAGGATCTGTTTCCCTTAGTGGAGAGGTCAATAACTAGGGGGCATAGATTTAAAGTGATTGGTAGAAGGATTAGAGGTGAGCTGAGGAAATATTTTTTCACCCAGAGGGTGGTGGGGGTCTGGAACTCACTGCCTGAAAGGGTGGTAGAGGCAGAAACCCTCAACTCATTTAAAAAGTACCTGGATGTGCACCTGAAGTGCCGTGACCTACAGGGCTACGGACCAAGAGCTGGAAAGTGGGATTAGGCTGGGTGGCTCATTTTCGGCCGGCGTGGACACGATGGGCCAAATGGCCTCCTTCTGTGCTGTAAATTTTCTATGATTCTATGATACTTAAAAGGTTGGCAGTACTCAAAGTAGAAAAGTCACTTGGTCCAGTTGGGATGCATCGTAGATTATTGAGGGGAGTAAGGGTGGAAATTGCGGAGGCTCTGGCTACAATCTTCCAATCCTCCTTAGATATGGGGATGGTGCCAGATGACTGGAGGATTACAAATGTTACACCCCTCTTCAAAAAAGGGGAGAGGGATAAACCTGGCAATTACAGGCCAATCAGTCCAACGTTAGTGGTGGGGAAACTTTTAGAGACAAAAATCCAGGACAAAATTAATTGGCGCTTGGAAAAGTATGGGCTAATAAATGAAAGTCTGCAAGGATTTGTTTTACTAACTTGATTGAGTTCTTTGATGAACTAACTGAAAGGATTGATGAGGGTAGTATGGTTGATGTTGTGCATATAGACTTTCAAAAGGCATGTGATAAAGTACCACATAATAGACTTGACTTGTTAGCAAAATTGAAGTCCATGGGGTAAAAGGGACAGTGGCAGCATGGATACAAAATGGACTAAAGGACAGAAAACAGAGAGTATTGGTGAACGGTTGTTTTTCAGACTGGAGGGAAGAATACAGCGGTGTTCCTCATGGGTCAGTATTAGGACCACTGCTTTTTTTGATACATATTAATGACCTGGACTTGGGTATACAGGTTATAATTTCAAAGTTTGCAGATGACACAAAACTCAGAAATGTAGTAAACAATGTGGAGGATAGTAACAGACTTCAGGAGGTTATAGACAGACTGCTGAAATGGGCAGGCACATGACAGATGAAATTTAACGCAGAGAAGTGTGAAGTGATGCATTTTGGTAGAAAGAATGAGGCGAGGTAATATAAACTAAATGGTTCAATTTTTTTAAAGTGAGTGCAGGAACAGAGATACCTGGGGGTGTATGTACACAAATCTTTGAAGGTGGCAGGACAAGTTGGGAAGGCTGTTAAAAAATTACATGGGATCCTTGCCTTTAGAGTCTTGGGGGAAAAATTTGATAGGGGTCGTTTTTGGATGCGGGTAGCGTAATATGCTATTACCGCACGCCCAATGGCCCCTGCACAGGCAGGATGCACGTTTGGACCCACTCGGAGCACATACCTGCAAGCAGAGTTTCTTTCCAGGCCTTGAATGTGGATTCAATGCAATTTGCACTTTCCACCACCAGAGGGAGCTCAATCTCTTGAAGGGAGGTTGTTTCTTAGAAATCTCTTAAAGGTAGCTGGTACCTGTTATTTGCTGAAAGTAACAGTCTACTGTCTGCACGGAGTCTGAACAGAGATCAGACATTGCACACGTAAAACACACATGCAGGTCCCATCCCCATGTTTACACACTGATGAGTTATGTTAAAATATTGAATAAAGGTTGCACACTACTAAATCCCACATCCTCCAATCTGCATGCCAGACCTCACCAATCTGCCGATCTGAGTTGGTACCAGGCCTGCGAGAGTGCATGCACCAAGGTTCTCTGCTGATGCACTAGAGACCTTGATGCAAGAGGTGGACAGATGGAGGCACATCCTATACCCGCAGGGGAGGGTGAGTGGGGGGGGGGGGCAAGAGGTCCTCCAGACAAATACTCAAAAGGTAGTGGGAGGCAGAAGGGGATGAAGTCAATGCCAGGCGCGCAGCATCATGAACATGGATGCAGTGCAGGAAGAAGTTCAATGCTTTGACATGAGGGGTCATGGTGAGTGAGGTCAACTGTCAAGTGGCGTCTCCTACCAACTGCACCACGCACTATACCTCCCGTCCCCCACGTATGAATAAACTCTTTCCATCAGTACTCAACTCTGCCAATCAGATGCTTCCTCTCACCCTTACACATTACCACTGTTTCAAGCCGCCCACCCACAACCCATAGGCCACACACACTGGCAGCTATTCAACTGTGACAGGCACATCACCCAGACACAAGTCCCACTTTCTTGCAGGAAAAGGTGGCGCATATCAAGAGGCAGCAAGTGGCAGTGGCATTTAGCCTGTCGAGCCTGTTCCACCATTCAATGAGATCATGGTGGACCTGTGACCTAACTCCATATACCTGCCTTAGCCCCATATCCCTTAATACCCTTGGTTCACAGAAATCTATCAATCTCAGATTTAACATTCACAAGTGAGCTAGCATCAACTGCTGTTTGCAGAGGAGCGTTCCAAACTTCTCCCACCCTTTGCATGTAAAAGCATTACCTAACTTCAATCCTGTACGTCCTGGCTCTAAATGTTAGACTATGTCCCCGGATCCTACTATTGAAGTCCAGGAGACCTCCAAAAACAGTTACAAATGTCTCGGCAGCCAGAAGCAATAATCCAGCCACTAACCTGTAAATCCTGGATGGTCCCTTTAAATAGCGCTGGTGGGGGTTCCTCAAGGCACTCTAAGACACGTTCAGATGGTCTGGGTTAAGACTGTGCATTGATTTGAGCGTTAAGGCCCAAAATGATGTCTATCACTTTAAATCAACGTTGCACACTGATTGAAGCCATTTTCTCCCTACTTTACATGATTCCAGCATTCGTTACCTGCGCCTGCGCTAACTCCTATACCAAGATGGCGTCTGGCGCACGTCACGCAGGAAATGTGCGCGCGTATCCAAGACGCCATCTTGGATGTCGGAGAAGACGTGTAGCGCCGAAACAACGGGCGCGGCACGGCCCAATTTCGCGCCCATAGAGTACGAAAACAAGGAACTTATGCTAAACATTTATAAAATATTGGTTAGGCCTCAGCTGGAGTTTTGTGTTTAATTCTGGGTACCACACTTTAGGAAGGATGTCAAAGCCTTAGAGAGGCTGCAGAAGAGATTTACTAGAATGGTACCAGGGATGAGGGACTTCAGCTATGTGGAGAGATTGCAGAAGCTGAGGTTGTTCTCCTTAGAACAGAGAAGGTGAAGAGGAGATTTGATAGAGGTGTTCAAAATCATGAACGGTTTTGATAGAGTAAATAAGGAGAAACTGTTTCCAGTCACAGAAGGGTCGGTACCCAGAGGACACAAACTTAAGGTGATTGGCAAAAGAACCAGAGGCGACACGAGGAAGCATTTTTTTTCGCAGCGAGTTGTTATGATCTGGAATGCACTGCCTGAAAGTGTGGTGGAAACAGATTCAACAGTAACTTTCAAAAGGGAATTGGATAAATACTTGAGGGGAAAAAAATTGCAGGGCTTTGGGGAAGGAGCCGAGTAGTGGGACTAATTGGATAGCTCTTTCAAAGGGCCAGCACAGGCACAATGTGCCGAATAGCCTCATTCTGTGCTGTACCATACTATGATACAGTGGTGAGGTGCCCAGATACAGGGGCACTCCATGAAGCTGTCTTTAGACTTGTGTTGGAAACCACCCTCCCCACCTCAGACTGATGGGTCTGAGGGGGCCCAGCTAGAAGCCAAAGAGGACCCCCAAAGTAAGTTTCAAAATATTTGTGAACTTACCAACCGGATCTTTGAGCCTTGGGGCCTTCATTGCACTGATTATGATCATATTCTGATCTAATTTTTTGCAAGTTTATATTATACAAGAAGTTACACACTCTCAGGACATGGTTTCATTCAGAGTAGGTTTCATAGTACACACTTCACAATACTTCCAGGTAAATGTAGTAAGGGTTAGGCATAGTTATACAGTCCTATACATTAGGGGAATGTGTTAGGGACCTTGTTTAAAATAAGCACTTATAGATACTTCAGGCTGCTTTTCAAATAATATTTTTATTGCAATATTCATCAGCAAAAATGTATATTGTCTCTTTAAAAAATGTATGTTGTCTCTTAAGCTCCTATTAACACTGGGGAATTTCGATATATCAGTCAAAATGAAACTGAAAATTGTATAAGAGCGCTGTGAGCATACTGCCATCTTCACAGTAAGAGAGTTTCATCAGGAAGCAGAACACCTCTCAGATATTAAGATGGATTCAAAGAAAATCTACCAAGTGTTTGTGATGGGACTCACAGGGCAAATAGTAACAGTGGACATTGCAAGCTCAGCAGAAGAATTCAATAATACCACCATCCTGCAGCTTAAGAAGGAGTTAATTCAAAAAATCACTGGAATTGGTATGTAACATTAATTACTTAAATGACAGGATATTACTGCTTCACATTGCCTGCAATTTATTCAGTGGTGTATTTTTAAAAAATGGTTCATCATTATTGAGGTACCTTATAAAATATGTTTTTTATTATATAAATCTAATTCATAAAATGTTCCCTGTGTCCTTAGTGTACTCAGACAGCTTATTCTTGTGATAACATATGTATTGTGTATGACTATATAATATATATACACATTTATCACCTGCAGGTAACCCAGATGAACTACGCTTGCTATATGCTAAATCAGAGCTGAAAGATGCAGATACCTTCTCGCAACACAAGATTTCCAATAAAAGCACAATTGCCATGGTATTCCGCCTCAGAGGAGGGCACATTGGGCGATCAGAGAATTTCTTTTGGAACAGTTTATCTGAAGATCTTCTAAAACTATGAAGAAAAATACAATGACCTCCTACAAGAAACCATTTAGAAAAAAAATGTGATTAGAAGTTTTTTCTTGTGAAATGTGCTGCCTAATGTAACTCAAGTAGATGTGTTGGTGAACATTCAAGTTAAACTGTAGTGCTGCTTTAATCACAATAGCAGAAGGCTATTTTAAGTTTTCAATCAATAGTGTTATTCGATTAAAGGTGAAAGTTCTTAATCCCTGTAATTGGGTATTTAACATTTAACACTGTCAAAGAATTGCAATACATTGCCATTATCCTCAAATATGTATTTTATAAAATTCTTATGTACTGTCAAGTTAAAACCTCACAATTACTGCCATTCTATTAAAATAATATTATTAAGTTAAAAAGTTCCCTGTGTCCTTAGTGTACTCAGACAGCTTATTCTTGTGATGACACATGAATTGTGTATGATTACTTATATTGGTCCAACTTAACAGGAAAATATCACATGGTGTGGGAGTCACAAAGGCTCTTTCAAGTGATGTAATATACAATTTATACTTCCACTAAACAGTCACACTTGTAGTTCTTTATCCCAATTTTCTCCCCTTGCTACTTCTGTACTGGAGGTGGCACCTCTTGCTGGTATACATTTACAAGAGCAGTGGTGGCCCTCCAGTACCTTGTGCAAGTTCCCATTGTTATATGGGCCTGGACAGTGAGGGCCGTTAATCAAATCCTTGTGGGATGCTGCCGGTGTCACCTCTGTTCTGGTATGCCTGTGAAGGAATGATATGACCTCAATGATAACGTGAGGTCAGCTCATTTGAATCATCTTTTGGCATTCTGGACACATCGTTCATGACGTGCTGGGAGTAGCAGGGCCAGAATTTTAGGCCCTAGTGGCCAGTGAAGGACTTCTGACTGCCTGTTCAGTGGCAGGAGATTTTCCAGTGTGGGGAGTGGCCAAGGAGATGTGGACAGAGATGGCACAACAATAAAAACAACTTGCAGTTATATGGTGCCTTTAAGGTAGTAAAACGTCCAAAGGTGCCTCACAGGAGTGTTACCAAACAAAATTTGACATCGATCCACATAAGGAGATATTAGGACAGGTGACCAAATGCTTGGTCAAAGAGGAAGATTTTAAGGAATGTCTTAAAGCAGGAGGGAGAGGTAGAGAGGCTGAGATGTTTAATGAGGGAATTTCAGAACGTAGGGCTGAGACAGATGAAGGCACGGCCACCAATGTTGGGGTGATGGAAAAGAGGGATGCGCAAGAGGCCAGAATTGGAGGAGCGCAGCGATCTCACAGGACAGTGGTTGTATGGGGCAGAGGTGCATCAGGGAAAGGTGCCAGAGTTATTTTTGTTCATTTGGAGTTCCACTTCCAAACAGACGCAGTGCAGTTCAAACACTGCTCGGGTGCTCCAGTCATATTATGGACCAGCTCCCTAATTTTAATTGATCCCTGGGAAAGTAGGAGCTTTTTTACACAGTTTGCGCACACAGCTGCCCACTGCCCTTCTTGCTGACTGCCCACATTGGCCTATGCCAGTGAAGACAGTTCAGGGCAGTCATGGCCAGAGCTAGGACCAGAATTCTAGCAAATTGAATAACTAGGGAGGTAGATAGGGCTTTAAACTAAATAAGGGGGGGAAGGTCCCGGTGGAAAGAAATCTAGAATGCTAAAGAGAAAAGACAAAGAAGCAGTGCAGGAAAGTGATTGGGGTGAGGATAACCAGATTGTGTCAGGAAGGGACAGAGTGTACAAACAAAAGAGTGCACCAACAAATAGGGTCCGGGTAAGAAAAAAAGGTAATAAGACAATTAGGGCCATAGTCCAAAAAAATGCTAAGATGTCTAAAAATGTTAAAAAGACAAATCTAAAGGCACTGTATCTGAATGCACAAAGCATTCGTAATAAGGTAGACGAAATAACAGCACAAATAGATGTAAACGGATATGATAATTGCAATTACAAAGACATGGCTGCAGGTTGACCAAGACTGGGAGCTGAATATCCAAGGGTGTTCGATATTTAGGAAGGACAGGCAAGAAGGAAAAGGAGGTGGGATGGCGTTGTTAGTAAAGGATGAAATCAGAGCAATAGTGAGAAAGGATATTGGCTCAGAAAAACAAGATGTAGAATCAGTCTGGGTGGAGTGAAGAAGCACCAAAGGGCAGAAAACACTGGTGGGAGTTGTCTATAGGCCTTCAAACAGTAGTGGTAATGTAGGGGACGGCATCAAACAGGAAATTAGAGATGCATGTAACAAGGGTAATACAGTAATCATGGGTGACTTTAATCTACATATGGACTGGCCAAAAGAAATTAGCAATAATACTGTGGAGGATAAATTCCTGGAGTGTGTACAAGATGGTTTTTTAAACCAGTATGTTGAGGAGCCAACAAGGGCAATCCTAGATTGGGTATTGTGCAATGAGAAGGGGTTAATTAATAATCTTGTTGCGCGGGGTCCTTTAGGGAAGAGTGGCCATAACATGATAGAATTCTTCATTAAGATGGAAAGTGAAGTAGTCCAATCCGAAACTAGAATCCTAAATCTAAACAAAGGAAACTATGAAGGTATGAGGAGTGAGTTGGCTATGATAGATTGGGAAGCTTCATTAAAAGGCATGACGGTGGATAGGCAATGGCTAACATTTAAGGAACGAATGCATGAATTGTAACAGTTATACATTCCTTTCTGGCGCAAAAACACAAAAGGAAAAGCAGCCCAACCATGGCTAACAAAAGAAATTAAGGGTAGTGTTAGATCCAAAGAGGAGTCATATAAAGTTGCCAGAAAAAGTAGCAAGCCTGATGATTGGGAGCAGTTTAGAATTCAGCAAAAAAGGACCAAGAGGGGAAAAATAGAGTATGAGACTAAACTTGCAAGGAACATAAAAGTGGAGTGTAAAAGCTTCTACAAGTATGTAAAAAGAAAAAAGATTAGTGAAGACAAATGTAGGTCCCTTAAAGTCAGAAATGGGAGAATTTATAATGGGGAACAAGGAAATGGCAGTGCAGTTAAACAAATACTTTGGTTCTATCTTCACGGAAGAGGATACAAATAACTTCCCAGAAATGCTAGGGAATCAAGGGACTAGTGAGAAGGAGGAATTAAAGGAAATTAGTATTCGTAAAAAACTAGTGCCGGAGAAATTAATGAGACTGAAAGCCGATAAATCCCCAGGGCCTGTTAATCTGCATCCCAGAATACTAAAAGAGGTAGCCATGGAAATAGTGGATGCATTAGTTGTCATCTTCCAAAATGTTATAGATTATGGAGCAGTTCCTGCAGATTGGAGGGTGGCAAATGTAACCCCACTATTTCAAAAAGGAGGGAGAGAGAAAACAAGGAACTACTGACGGTTAGCCTAACATCAGTAGTAGGGAAAATGCTAGAGTCTATTATAAAGGATGTGATAACAGGACACTTAGAAAATATCAACGGGATTAGACAAAGTCAACATGGATTTATGAAAGGGAAATCATGTTTGACAAACCTACTGGAGTTTTTTGAGGATGTAACTGGTAGAATAGATAAGGGAGAAGCAGTGGATGTGGTTTATTTGGATTTTCAGAAGGCCTTTGATAAAGTCCCACATAAGAGGTTAGTGTGCAAAATTAAAGCACATGGGATTGGTGGTAATTTGTCTGGGATGGATTGAAAATTGGTTAACAGACAGGAAACAGAGAGTAGGAATAAATGGGTCTTTTTCAGGGTGGCAGGCAGTGACTAGTGGGGTACCGCAGGGATCAGTGCTTGGGCCCCAGCTATTCACAATATATATCAATGATTTGGATGAGGGAACCAAATGTAATATTTCCAAGTTTGCTGATGACACAAAACTAGGTGGGATTGGAGTTGTGAGGAGGATGCAAAGAGGCTTCAAGGCAATTTACACAAGTTCAGTGAGTGGGCAAATACATGGCAGATGCAGTATAATGTGGATAAATGTGAAGTTATCCACTTCGGAAGGAAAAACAGAAAGGCAGAGTGTTATTTAAATGGTGATAGATTGGGAAATGTTGATGTACAAAGGGACCTGGGTATCCTAGTAAACTAGTCACTGAAAGCAAACATGCAGGTGCAGCAAGCAATTAGGAAGGCAAATGGTATGTTGGCCTTCATTGCAAGAAGATTTAAGTAAAGGAGAAAGGATGTCTTACTGCAGTTATAAACAATTTTACAACACCAAGTTATAGTCCAACGATTTTATTTTTAATCCCACAAGCTTTCGGGGGCTTTCCCCTTCTTCAGGCGGTGTGGAAGTGACAATTTCGAATCCTTCGCATTTTAAGATCACATAACAAAGACTGGTGATTACTGCCCGTTGCCAAGGCAATCACAGTGAGCAGACAGAAAGGTGTCATCTAAAAGGCCACTGAATATACAATCCCCCCAAAAAAAAGGGGAAAAAAAGGAAAAAAAAGGGAAAAAAAAGAAAAAAAAAAGAGAGAGACAGAACGAAGACAGTCAATGACCCGTTATATTAAAAACAGATAACATTTGTTCGCTGGTGGGGTTACGTGTAGTGTGACATGAACCCAAGATCCCGGTTGAGGCCGTCCTCATGGGTGCGGAACTTGGCTATTAATTTCTGCTCGACGATTTTGCGTTGTCGTGTGTCTCGAAGGCCGCCTTGGAGTATGTTTACCCGAAGGTCGGTGGCTGAATGTCCATGACTGCTGAAGTGTTCCCCGACAGGGAGAGAACCCTCCTGTTTGGCGATTGTTGCGCGGTGTCCGTTCATCCGTTGTCGCAGCGTCTGCATGGTCTCGCCAATGTACCATGCTCTGGGGCATCCTTTCCTGCAACGTATGAGGTAGACAACGTTGGCCGAGTCACAGGAGTATGAACCGTGCACCTGGTGGGTGGTGTCCTCTCGTGTGATGGTGGTATCTGTGTCGATGATCTGGCATGTCTTGCAGAGGTTACCGTGGCAGGGTTGTGTGGTGTCGTGGACGCTGTTCTCCTGAAGGCTGGGTAATTTGCTGCGAACGATGGTTTGTTTGAGGTTGGGTGGCTGTTTAAAGGCGAGTAGTGGAGGTGTGGGGATGGCCATAGCGAGGTGTTCGTCATCATTGATGACATGTTGAAGGCTGTGGAGAACATGACGTAGTTTCTCCGCTCCGGGGAAGTACTGGATGACAAAGGGTACTCTGTTGGTTGCGTCCCGTGTTAGTCTTCTGAGGAGGTCTACGCGATTTTTCGCTGTGGCCCGTCGGAACTGTCGATCGATGAGTCGAGCATCATATCCCGTTCTTACTAGGGCGTCTTTCAGCGTCTGTAGGTGTCCATCGCATTCCTCCTCGTCTGAGCAGACCCTGTGTATTCATAGGGCCTGTCCATAGGGGATGGCCTCTTTGACGTGGTTAGGGTGGAAGCTGGAAAAGTGGAGCATTGTGAGATTGTCCGTGGGCTTGCGGTAGAGTGAGCTGCTGAGGTGCCCGTCTTTGATGGAGATTCGTGTGTCCAAGAAAGAAACTGATTCTGAGGAGCAGTCCATGGTGAGCTTGATGGTGGGATGGAACTTGTTGATGTTATCGTGTAGTCTCTTTAGTGATTCCTCACCGTGGGTCCATAGAAAGAAAATGTCGTCGATGTATCTGGTGTATAGTGTTGGTTGGAGGTCCTGTGCAGTGAAGAAGTCCTGCTCGAACTTGTGCATGAAAATGTTGGCGTATTGGGGTGAGAATTTGGTCCCCATGGCTGTTCCGTGTGTTTGGGTAAAGAACTGGTTATTGAAGGTGAAGACATTGTGATCCAGGATGAAGCGGATGAGTTGTAGGATGGCGTCTGGAGATTGGCTGTTGTTGGTGTTGAGTATTGATGCTGTCGCATCGATGCCGTCATCGTGGGGGATACTGGTGTATAGTGCCGAGACGTCCATCGTGGTGAGAAGTGTTCCTGGTTCAACAGGTCCGTGGGTACTGAGTTTTTGTAGAAAGTCTGTAGTGTCGCGACAGAAGCTGGGGGTTCCCTGCACGATGGGTTTCAGGATGCCCTCGATGTATCCAGAGAGGTTCTCACACAGGGTTCCATTGCCTGATACGATAGGACGTCCGGGTGTGTTGGCTTTGTGTATCTTTGGGAGGCAGTAGAAGTCTCCCACGCGGGGAGTACGTGGGATGAGAGTGCGTAGGATGTTTTGAAGGTCTGGATCGAAGGTCTTGATCAGTTTGTTGAGCTGGTGGGTGTGTTCTTTGGTCGGGTCTGCGGGTAACCGTCTGTAGTGTTCCTGGTTGTCCAGTTGTCGGTATGCTTCTTTGCAATAGTCCGTTCTGTTCTGTATGACGATGGCTCCTCCTTTGTCCGCTGGTTTGATGACGATGTTGCGGTTGGTCTTGAGAGCTTTGATGGCGTTGCGTTGTGCTCGGGTGACATTCTGGACTGTCTTCCGAGTGCGGCTGATGAATCTGGCATAGACGCATTTCCTGACAGCTTGAGCATACATGTCAAGCTGAGGGCAGCGACCCTCTGGAGGAGTCCAGTGAGACTCTTTCCTCTTCGGTTGCTGTATCGCGGATCCCTCTGTCTGCTGTTCCGGATCGTTGATTGTCTCATTGGGTTTACGTCAAAGAGGCCATCCCCTATGGACAGGCCCTGCGAATACACAGGGTCTGCTCAGACGAGGAGGAACGCGATGGACACCTACAGACGCTGAAAGACGCCCTAGTAAGAACGGGATATGATGCTCGACTCATCGATCGACAGTTCCGACGGGCCACAGCGAAAAATCGCGTAGACCTCCTCAGAAGACTAACACGGGACGCAACCAACAGAGTACCCTTCGTCATCCAGTACTTCCCCGGAGCGGAGAAACTGCGTCATGTTCTCCGCAGCCTTCAACATGTCATCAATGATGACGAACACCTCGCTATGGCCATCCCCACACCTCCACTACTCGCCTTTAAACAGCCACCCAACCTCAAACAGACCATCGTTCGCAGCAAATTCCCCAGCCTTCAGGAGAACAGCGTCCACGACACCACACAACCCTGCCACGGTAACCTCTGCAAGACATGCCAGATCATCGACACAGATACCACCATCACACGAGAGGACACCACCCACCAGGTGCACGGTTCATACTCCTGTGACTCGGCCAACGTTGTCTACCTCATACGTTGCAGGAAAGGATGCCCCAGAGCATGGTACATTGGCGAGACCATGCAGACGCTGCGACAACGGATGAACGGACACCGCGCAACAATCGCCAAACAGGAGGGTTCTCTCCCTGTCGGGGAACACTTCAGCAGTCATGGACATTCAGCCACCGACCTTCGGGTAAACATACTCCGAGGCGGCCTTCGAGACACACGACAACGCAAAATTGTCGAGCAGAAATTAATAGCCAAGTTCCGCACCCATGAGGACGGCCTCAACCGGGATCTTGGGTTCATGTCACACTACACGTAACCCCACCAGCGAACAAATGTTATCTGTTTTTAATATAACGGGTCATTGACTGTCTTCGTTCTGTCTCTCTCTCTTTTTTTTTTCTTTTTTTTTCCTTTTTTTTTTCTTTTTTTTTCCTTTTTTTTGGGGGGATTGTATATTCGGTGGCCTTTTGGATGACACCTTTCTGTCTGCTCACTGTGATTGCCTTGGCAACGGGCAGTAATCACCAGTCTTTGTTATGTGATCTTAAAATGCGAAGGATTCGAAATTGTCATTTCCACACCGCCTGAGGAAGGTGAAAGCCCCCGAAAGCTTGTGGGATTAAAAATAAAATCGTTGGACTATAACCTGGTGTTGTAAAATTGTTTACAATTGTTAACCCCAGTCCATCACCGGCATCTCCACATCATTACTGCAGTTATACAGGGCCTTGGTAAGACCACACCTGGAATATTGTGTGCAGTTTTGGTCTCCTTACCCAAGAAAGGATACACTTGCTATATAGGGAATGCAGCGAAGGTTCACCAGACTGATTCCTGGGATGGCAGGACTGTCGTATGAGGAGAGATTGGGTCGACTCGGCCTGTATTCACCAGAGTTTAGAAGAATGAGAGGGGATCTCATTGAAACATATAAAATTCTGACAGGGCTAGACAGACTGGATGCAGGGAGGATGTTTCCTCTGGCTGGGGGTCCAGAACGAGGGGCCACAGTCTCAGGATATGGGGTAGGACATTTAGAACTGAGGGTGGTGAACCTGTGGAATTCTCTACCACAGAAAGCTATGGAGGCCAAGTCACTGAATATATTTAAGAAGGAGCTAGATAGATTTCAAGACACAAATGGCATCAAGGGGTATGGGGAGAAAGCGGTAATATTAAGCGAGGATCAACCATTATCATATTGAATGGCAGAGAAGGCTCGAAGGGCTGAATGGCCTACTCCTGCTCCTATTTTCCATGTTCTATGTCACATGACAGCATTTGTTTAGAAACCAAACTTTCTAGATGACATCAGATACTGTGCTAGGTGTCCTGGTATTTATTTTTCCTGTTTCAAATCAGATCAGGAAAACATGGCAGCCATTTTGCACACAGCAAGGCCTTACAAACAGCAATTAAATGAATGACTGGTTAACATGTGTTTTGATGGTGATGGTTGAGGGAGGAATATTGGTCAGGACGACAGGGCAACTTCCTCATATTGCACTGAAGTTTCAGCCTATATAATGGGCTCGATTTTAGCAGGCCTGCGGGTTCCCAGCGGGTGGTCCTCCGGGAGCGTGTAAAACGTGGACGGCTAATTGCGTGCGTCCCCCGCGCGATCGCGGGATAATTGAACTGCTTAAGCCCTGCTTCCGGGTTCTCTGCTCCCCAGCTGCGTGCCGGCGGGCTGCGCATGCGCAGTACCGTCGACTCGATGTAGGAGCTCCACTTAAAGGGGCAGTCTCCCAAAGCCCCTCCTGCTGCAATCAGTAGGCTAGAGATGATGGCTCACCCGAGGGGAAAGGCTGCGCCACGTTTTTCAGACCTTGCGCTGCAGCTGATGCTGGAGGGCGTGAGGAGGAGGAGGGACACGCTCTTCCCTGCGGATGGATGCAAGTTCCCTGCCGCCGCCACCAGGAAGGCATCGGCAGAGGTGGCGGCGGAGTTCAGCAGCAGGGCCAACACCCCAAGGACATGGGAGCAGTGCCGCAAGCGCTTCAATGACCTCACTAGGTCCGGCAAGGTGAGTACACCAACGCACCCTCCCACAACCCGTCCCCACCATCACGCCAAACAGATCACAACCCCTCCTGCACAGCCACCACAGCGCTCCCGCAGCAATCCTCACAGCCACTCACTCACCATCCTCGCCGTGCCCGCAAGTACCCACCGTCCCTGTCCCCACCCGAACACTACCACACACCCCAATCCCTATGCAATGGGATGGGCATGTGGCACACGCATCCTCCCATCCATCTGCCCCACGCTCAACCCACCCACACCGATGCTCGATGCGTCTCACTATGCAATACGCACCCACTCACGCATCTGTGTGTTGCCTTGACAGGAGAAGAGAAGCAAGAACAACAGGGAAAGGGCACGCACCGGAGGTGGCCCGCCGCACGTGGTAAACCTCACCGACGCAGAGGTGGAGGCGCTCGACCTCACCCGCACGCCACATTGCCTGTCGGTCGCTGATGGCGAGTCTGTCGCTGCAGAAACGGCCGGTAAGGGAAAGCTGACACTCAACACTCATGATCGCGAGTGACCGTATCATCACCTGCCATCAGGCGCACCGTAACGTTGGTGCACATGCCTCATAGTGCCCTCTGTTCTCTTGCAGGGCCGTCTGCGAGCGCTGGGATTGAGGAGGGCGATTCCTCAGAGGACATGGCGGTCTCTGAGGGTGCATCGTCACATCTGAGCCAACCATCCACCAGCGCAGAGACACGCACCTCGGTGGGTCCCCCTCGCCAACTAGTTGGGGTAGCACTTGGTGATTCACCGCGCACGAGTGAGCATGAGCAGACCCTGGTGGCAGGGGCAGCCGCGGAGGGTCCGCGACGGTGGGAGCATTCATCTCCAGGCTCTGCTCAGCCGGACCCAGATGCTGAATCCAGGGGGCCACCAGTGAAACGGAGAGTCGTCGAGGGGCACCAGCTAATTGCTGAGGTACTGGGAGAGGTGCCGCGCGCATTGTCCACAATTGCGCAGGCGATGGAGGAGTCCAACTCCTGCATGAGGGCATTGGTGGCGCAGGTACAGGAGGGTACCGGCGACACAGTGTCACGGGTAGGTGCGGGAGCGTCTGCGGTGGAGGACAGGCTGGCCTCCCTCGAGCGTCAAGCACAGCTCCACATCGAGTCCGTGCAGGCCTTGACAACGGCTGTACGGATTCAGGGTGAGCAACATTCCGCCGCCATCAACAGGCTGACGGATACACTAGGGGTGGCCTTGCAAGGCCTCACACATGCCATCCAAACTGCCGTCCAGCAGGGTGGAAGGGGTGATGTGGGCCGAGGCCACGAGAGGGATGATGGTGACCGGGGACATGGAAGCGGGGACGCTTCTCAAGGCGCCCCCACGTCCCACCCGTTGCCCCCCTCTCAACCAGTACCCGCAATGGTGCCTCCTCTCCAGGTGGCCGAGTCTGCCCCTGCCCCGGTGCAGGAGGAGCAGTCTGTGGAGGTGCCCTCACGGGCACCGAAACCCAGGGGCCGTCCGCCCAAAGCATCTACCCGGTCAGGGCGAGAACAGGAGCAACCTGCCACTACCTCTGCTGGAGCCACAGGGGTAGCACCACGTAGGGGTACCCGCAAAAGAAATCCAAAGGCGTTATAAGCATAAAGGGAATGCACCAGGGTGTCTGTTAATTTGTACATTTTTTGTTTATATTATCTCACATTGTACATATAAAATACTATATTCTCACCACTCCTGCCACCTCTCGTCCATTCTTCCGCGGCCTGTGCAATAGGTGCGTTCCGTGCAGCCCATCATGACGGCGAACACCTGCTGCCGCCCATTGGGCACACTGCTGTGGGTGCAGGAGTACTGGCAACAGTCTTCAGTGGAGGGGACTGGTATGGCCGCTCGCATGTGCAGGTGAGGAGATGCGAGCGCCTCGCACTGTCTGACTCTAGGAGAACCGTTGACGTATGAGTGCCTCCCTGGCCCGGCGACCATCCCGGTGAGTCGTGGTTTGGCGCATGGGTCGTCCACCATCCTCTGACGCGTCCGCGTCCTCCTCCTCCTCCTCCTCCTCCTCCTGCTCCTCCTCCTCCTCCTCCTCCTCCTCATCGCTGTCCTCAATGTGGGTGGTGGGTGTGGATTGGGCCTCCTCCAGCGGCACCCCTCTCTGTAGTGCCATGTTATGCAGGGCACAGCAGACAACTATGATTCGTCCCACTCTGAATGGTGTGTATTGGAGCGCTCCCCCAGAACGATCAAGGCACCTGAAGCGCATCTTGAGAAGCCCTATGGTCTGCTCAATTGTAGACCTGGTAGCAGTGTGGCTGTCATTGTACCGACGCTCCGGCTCGGTGATGGGGTTCCTCAGAGGCGTCATGAGCCACGTGTGTAGGGGATACCCCTTGTCGCCGAGGAGCCAGCCGTTGCCGGCGTTGGGTGCCTGGAGGTGGACTCCCTGAGGACGAAGGCATCGTGGCAGCTGCCGGGGTATCTGGCACACACGTGTAGGAATCTCTGGCGGTGGTCACAGATGAGCTGGGCGTTCATGGAGTGATACCCCTTCCTGTTGATGAACAGCCCTGGCTCATGCGGAGGTGCCCGTGTTGCGATGTGGGTGCAGTCAATTACACCCTGTACCCGTGGGAAGCCAGCCATGGCATGGAATCCAACCGCCCTCTCCATCTGGCTCGCTCGTCCATGGCGAAGTTGATGTAGTGCGAGGCCCTGCGGAACAACCCATCGGTGACCTGCCTTATGCACTTGTGTGCAGAGGACTGACAGACCCCGGTGATGTCCCCGGTGGCACCCTGGAAGGATCCGGATGCAAAGAAGTTGAGGGCAGTGGTGACTTTGATGGCGACAGGTAAGAAGATGCTGCTTGGTCCATCAGGGAGCAGCTCGTCGTTAAGGAGGCTGCAGATGTCGGCGACTACCTGGCGATTGACTCTGAGCCGACGTATGCACTGCTCCTCGGAGAGGTCCATGAAGCTGAGCCTCGGTCTGTACACCCTGTGCGGAGGGTAGTGCCCTCTGCGACGCATCTCTCTCTGCGGTTGCCCTCCCTCCTGCTGTGCAGGTGGGTGTGCCACAGCACCGTGTTGGGGGGCTCCACGTCTCCGAGGCGGACGGCGTGGACTGCGAGTCTGCTGGGGCTGGTCATGCTGTTCGTCCTCCGAGGATGTCAATGCACCACCCATCTGGCAGGTGTTGGTCTGAGGGGTTGTGCAGGGTAGGTAGGTGGTTCCTCGCACTGGGGCTGCGGTTTCACGTCGGTCTGTCCTCTGGCTTGGCGGGGGCTGGTGGAGGGCAGGGGTTGCCCTACGTGACGCGGTGGCCTCCTGCGTGGGTGAGGGCTCTCCCACCCGCTGTGGAGTGCACCTTGGCAGCTGACACAGGCTGCTGGCTGGAACACGACCGGTTGAAGGGAGACTGTTTCCCCCAGTGTGTGAAACATTCTGCGTTGAAGCTAAAATCCCACACTTCCTGTTTTGACAGCTGATTCAGCTCATTTAATGACCTCAACAAGCAAGGTAAGTACACTCAAGTGGAACCCCGCTGGCTTTAATTGCCTGCGGGATTCCCACCAGCGGGGCCTGCGCACGCAGCCCCGCACGTCAGCGCGGCACCCGGAAGTGGCCTGGATCTCGGCGCGATCCGCTCCCGCACGTGGAAATTGACATTTTGGAGCCCGCCCCGCCGATAACGCACAGGAAACCCGACGCTAAAATCGAGCCCAATCTGTTCAAGTTCTGCTCAACTACAGGACTGCTTTGAATATAAAGAAAGAACTTGCATTTCTGTAACACCTTTCACAGCCTCTGGATGCCCCAAAGTCATTCAAAGCCAATGAATTACTTTTTGAAGTGTAGTCACTGTTGTAATATAGGGAAACACAGCAGCCAATTTGCACACAGCAAGTTTGCACTGTTATGTTTCCATCTCATCAGAGTTTTACAGAACCAGTTGAATGAAACCTGTCTCGACTTTTGTGTTTAAATTGCCCAGGTTGCAGATCTATCTGTCAGCCCATCTCTGCATTTGCTTGGGTTATGATATGACTCAGGAACAGAGGGAGTCAGGAACCTTTATTTGATTTAAATCCTTTTCTTAGTTTATTTATTGTTTCTACAATTCATAATCCAGTATTATTCTGCCTTTCTAAATACAATCTGGGTCTGCATGCCCGAAAAATGACTTGGTCCTTTTGTTCTAGTGATCCCGGCCTCGTGATCTGACGACATCAATTTCACCTATCTCCTTTGAACTTTTATCATCCACCTGCTCACTACCAGTTTTCTTCCTTATTGTGTTTTAACCGTCCTTGAGAATCCCTACGTGGTCAGTTTTCGGTAAAATATTAAAATGCCTACGTGGCAAAGAAGCAGAATGCAAAATGGTTAGAAAGGGTTAATTAGTTAGTAACTGAGATTGGTACAGGTGGCCTGGCCTCCTGCTGGGCCATATGTTTGCGTAGTCAGCAGGTTTGCATTGTCTCATCAATGTAGAGTCTTTGATGTGATTCAAGGACTGGTCTGAATGTCTCCATGTTTATGGCAGATCAATATAGGTAACGAGCTTAGCCAAAGTTGAAAGACATTCCAAGTTGGGAGATAAGGAACAGAAGGAACAGGGAAGAACATTCCAGGTTGGAAGGTGAGGAAGTATCCCCTTTGATGTCTAACAGCAACATCTCCGGAAGCCATCCTACAACTCATCCGCTTCATCCTGGATCACAATGTCTTCACCTTCGATAACCAGTTCTTTACCCAAACACACGGAACAGCCATGGGGACCAAATTCGCACCCCAATACGCCAACATTTTCATGCACAAGTTCGAGCAGGACTTCTTCACTGCACAAGACCTCCAACCAACACTATACACCAGATACATCGACGACATTTTCTTTCTATGGACCCACGGCAAGGAATCACTAAAGAGACTACACGATAACATCAACAAGTTCCATCCCACCATCAAGCTCACCATGGACTACTCCTCAGAATCAGTTTCTTTCTTGGACACACGAATCTCCATCAAAGACGGGCACCTCAGCACCTCACTCTACCGCAAGCCCACGGACAACCTCACGATGCTCCACTTTTCCAGCTTCCACCCTAACCACGTCAAAGAGGCCATCCCCTATGGACAGGCCCTGCGAATACACAGGGTCTGCTCAGACGAGGAGGAACGCGATGGACACCTACAGACGCTGAAAGACGCCCTAGTAAGAACGGGATATGACGCTCGACTCATCGATCGACAGTTCCGACGGGCCACAGCAAAAAATCGCATAGACCTCCTCAGGAGACTAACACGGGACGCAACCAACAGAGTACCCTTTGTCGTCCAGTACTTCCCCGGAGCGGAGAAACTACGCCATGTTCTCCGCAGCCTTCAACATGTCATCAATGAGGACAAACACCTCGCTATGGCCATCCCCACACCTCCACTACTCGCCTTTAAACAGCCACCCAACCTCAAACAGACCATCGTTCGCAGCAAACTACCCAGCTTTCAAGAGAACAGCGTCCACGACGCCACACAACCCTGCCACGGTAACCTCTGCAAGACATGCCAGATCATCGACACAGATACCACCATCACACGAGATGACACCACCCACCAGGTGCATGGTTCATACTCCTGTGACTCGGCCAACGTTGTCTACCTCATACGTTGCAGGAAAGGATGCCCCAGAGCATGGTACATTGGCGAGACCATGCAGACGCTGCGACAACGGATGAACGGACACCGCGCAACAATCGCCAAACAGGAGGGTTCCCTCCCAGTCGGGGAACACTTCAGCAGTCATGGACATTCATCCACCGACCTTCGGGTAAGCGTACTCCAAGGCGGCCTTCGAGACACACGACAACGCAAAATCGTCGAGCAGAAATTGATAGCCAAGTTCCGCACCCATGAGGACGGCCTCAACCGGGATCTTGGGTTCATGTCACGCTACACGTTACCCCACCAGCGAACAAATGTTATCTGTTTTTAATATAATGGGTCATTTGCTGGCTCTCTCTGCCTTCCGGATGTTTCTGCCTCTCTCTGTGTTTTTTTTTTCTCTGTTTTTTTTCCCTGTTTGTTTTTTTGTTGAATGTGTATTCGGGGGTTCTGCAGATGACACCTCTCTGTCTGAACACGGTGATTGCCTTGGCAACGGGCAGTTGCAGGGGCAGTCTGTAAACACCATGTATTATTCAATATGTATAAATGCGTAGGCTTCAAGGAGATCTTGAAACATTTACCTGAGGAAGGAGAAAATCTCCGAAAGCTTGTGAATTTAAAATAAAATTGCTGGACTATAACTTGGTGTTGTAAAATTGTTTACAATTGTCAACCCCAGTCCATCACCGGCATCTCCACATCATAACAGCAACATGGTCAGCACATGGACGATCTATGATTGGCCGGCAATAATGTAACCTCGCATGGCAACCTGTGCCCGGCTTATGATTGGTGTTGACTCTTGTGTTAATGATGTTCCAACCCCTATCGATCTGTATAAAGGTATGAGTTTTTGTCTTTGTCTTTGTCTCCTTATTCTGTTAGAATCGTTCGGATTCTCTCAGGAATCTGAATTGAAGCTACAGACTAAGACCTGCTATTAAAGTTGTGATGAACTTTAAAATGTATTCGACTTCAGTTTTTACTGAACCAGACTGAGGGGAAAGAATCCGGATCGTCATCCTCAAGGGACTTTTGCTTATTATTTTTCAGCAGATTATTTTTACCCCATTTGGAGCCATTACAGCTGCAACCCATATCCATCCTTTGCAAGCACATATAATTTTTTAATTGGCTTAGGTATTTAACCCTTTCTCAAGTACTTCAAATTTCACAGAAACTCTTTGTACCAGCGCCTAGAGTTCCAGGCACTAGTACATAGAGTGAAAAGATTTATTTGCCAATACTTAATCCAGATTATAAAGAATGTCTTTCCAAATATTTATTTGCAGCTCTACCAGAGTACATTGGCTCATTCTCTGATGTGCCTGAAATGCCACACAGAATGCTCAGAAGAAAGTTTTTTTTTGGACATTCCTTTACCCATTCAGCCCTTTGGTTGTTCTGCTAGTTTCCGAAGTGTGGTGAGTAATAATGGTATTGACCTCTTTGACCAGCAAAGATTTACTGCATTTTCAATAACTTATTACAATTCTAACATGCCTTATCAATGTGAAGTTACCTCTTCCTCTCATTCTATTCCCACTCTCTCTTTTCCCATTCTCACTCTCAACTCTCTACCCCTTCTGCGATGAATGCAGTGCATATCAGATACACTGTAGATACTATTTGTTCAACATAATTGCTTTTCTAGTTTTTCTAAGCAAATTCTATGGGGGCTAATATAACCTAACTCACCGGGCGTTAAACCCACAGGATAGTGTAGTACTCTGGTTTAACATCCCGCCTAATATTAGTCTCCATTGACATCAATGGAGAGTAAAATCGGGTGGAGTGTAAGAGCAGCATTCCACCAATTTCCTGACGGGAGAGTTAGGTTAAAATTGCCCTCCAAGTGTCTTAAAGCAGATCACATAAACCCTTGTTAGTGTACAGTGAAGAGGCAGCTGCATTAACATGTTGCTGAAAGGACGACTTTATTCTAGCTGTCTGGGTCAATGATTGTGGTGTAAAAATTCTGGCCACTTTTGGGTGTGACATTAGCACAGTCTGGGCAGGGAGAAAGAATTTGGGAAGATTGCTTGCTGCAGAATGTTGCTGTTCCACATGTATTCCTCACTCATGCTAACACCTGACATGATAGCAATTCATTCTTTGCATCAATACATATCTATATCTCAGGAGGGCACACCTTCATGATGCAATGTTGAATTGTAAACCAGGTACTAGTGAGGGGAACACGCAGAGTCCCTTTCCCTGATCACCTCAACTAATTTCAAAAACTATCTGGTTTCATGTGCAAATTCTTACTGAGACTCAGGTTGGATGCAGGTAATGCTCAGGTTTGTCACTCTGCATGTTCTCCTTCTACTTCCAACCTCTCAAAAACAACTTTTATGCCAGGACAACCAGATTCCACCTTGAGGGCTCAATCTCAGCCTGGGGAGCAGCCTCCTCGTCAAATCCCCTGTGATGTGCCCAAGAAGGTCAGGCAGTATCTGTGGAGCAGCCTGTCTCAGTGATGGTGGGTCTGTGCTCCCAGCCTCAAGTACAAGCAGACATTCCTCTGATGAATCATATGGAAATCCTCCTTCTCCTTCAACTCCCTAGACGACAAGAGGAATTCCAAAGGAATACCCTCCTACCAGCAGGAGCTGTTGGACAAACAGTCAAACACCCATGACTGGTCGGTGGTAACAGGGGTCAAGTAAAAATAAAAAGTAACTGGAACTGAAAAAGACCAAAAAGCAATGTTTCAAAATTAGTCTAGCAGAAGAAAGCTACAAAGCTATATATATATTACCAACTGGAGGGCAATACAGCTTTAAGAGGTACAGGAAGACACTTGTGGTGGCTACTCCTATGCTTTCCCTGATTTCCCTGATATATATTCTATTCCCTAGTGATAGTAGCTTTTACAAAAAGCATTGAACATACAACACAAAAACACAATTACTAACCATATCCTCAGACTAAAGTCTATTTTCCAATTATTACGCATGAGATCAATTCTATTTCTATATAAAGGAAAAATCATTTGAAGAATTTTTGAAAGCTGAAATCCTGAATGGAGCCAACATGTGCTACTGTGACATATGCAAAGTGAAAACTGAAACCAAATCAGTAAGTTTCATTTCTTTAGGAGAAGTTTTGTCTTCCGAGAAATAAGTTGGCAAGAGCTTGTATCTCACCAAGAGTTAAAATGAAACAAGTTGTGTAAGACACTTTCCATATAAAAAACGAATCAGTTACTGAGTGAGAACTGCAGCTTCCTTTCACCTGCTAGAAAAGGAATCACTAAGCTCAGGATAGTACATTGTGACAGTTGCCTATTTGGAAGTACAGTTTATTGTTCATTATTCACTTTCGTAAACTCGGTGGAGTAGAACAGAAATAGATGAGATCACATCTGGGGAATGTTTACACAAAGTTGTCGGTTTCTATCATTGCTTCTAAATAGTAGTTAACTTAAAGCATAAGTCATGTCAACAATGGGGAGGGGGGAATGATTGATTGAAAGCCATTGATAAAGTCAGATGTTTCTCCCTTTGAAGGATTTTGGATTGTGTGACCCTTACTTCTCCTTAATTGATATAATTCAGACATGCTAGCCTCAACAGCTTAATGTACTTGTAGGACATTACTCAGTCCATTATTTTTAGGACATTGTTAATCTATTTAAAACAAATAGGTTAATGCACATTTTAAAATAGAGGAATGTCACAGGAACAGGATAAACATTCGTCCACTATAATCACCAATAGTAATTTCTAGGCTATATCACTGAAACCTGCAGTATGCAATACTTATTTAGATACTAAGGAAATTGATTGCTACACATTTTGTAGTCTGGCAAATGACTTGCAACATATTTCCAAACCAAGGTGCAGAACCGGCCTTAGGATATTGGAAGCCAACAGTATGCAACTGTGATTATCTTTGGATACCCTTCTCAACTTTGGATTGATTGTAAAAATTCCACAGTTTTCTAATGAAGGACGTTTGTATCACATTGAGAGTTCAGTGTCATAAATCACAGCTTCACATCTATTATATTTCCTATAATTATAAGAATGATTTATACACTGGTGTGATTTATAATCTGGATTGTATGGTATAACTGAATCCTACTTTCATAACTCCAGAGCGGTTTGTTTTATTCTTGCACAGCAGCCAACTCCTTTATTGTGAATTTAATTTTCAGAGATACTATTTCGAACAATTGCCAAAGATACTGACTCTGCATCTGAAAAGGTTCAAGTTTGATGCTTACAGAATGAATTACATAAAGCTGAATACTTCCATAGATATTCCAATGACACTAAATTTTTTGAAGAAAAGCAAGGTATTCTATTTTCTATAATTCCTGATTATGTCTGCCTTGCTGTCTCATATCCTCCAATGGCTACTTGCCTAATTTGAGTGGGAGAGTAGACAAGTTTCTACCTGCTTTATAATTGTCGTGAGGAATGTAATGAGATAGCAGGTGATGCGTGTGTAGATTAATGAAGTTAGAGTTTATGGCTGGGACGTGTTAGTTTCCATGGGGTTTTTGGGCACAAAGGAGAGCCACTCAGTGAACCAAAACGTTACCTTGCTTGGTTTTCAGCTATATTTATTACAGTAAAATTGCCAATTGTTCTTCACGGTCAACCAACATGTTCAATATTGCAATTGACCAATTGGGACAAACAGCCTACTCTAGTTGTGTAAAAAGCAATTAGAAAATAACGTCAAAATTCTTTCTATCTGCCAGCTAGTCCATTATTTAATGCAAACCAGTTTCTTAAAAACAAGAACACAAGATAGAATATATCTGTAACCAACTTCCAACCTTATTCCTTTGTTAGGCACAGAATCAGAATGCTGATAAACCAGAATGGAACCTGAGTCCTGTGGCAGCCCCCGGGTAAGATTGGTAGATTTTTACCATCACCTTTTCTCATCAAGTTCCTATCAGACTGCTGTACATTGCTGACATTTTTTGTGTTAAATCAAACGATAATATTGTCTGGTTGCACAGTCACTGTGTAATTGAGGCCAGGTGGCTTGCGTGAAGGGTGAGACCACAAGTAAAGTATTTTAGTCAAAATTCTGAGCGTAACTGCAACTTTGTGTGTGATTTGAATTTTAAATTGCACTCTAATTGGACTGGCGATAAAAAAGTGAATGTATTTAAAATAATGGCTTTGTACTTTAAAAATAAAATTAGCAGCCCAGGTCTGAGGCAGCAATATAAATTGGTAGCTTTATTAATTCTGCCAGTAACACATTCAATTTTAATATAACAGATGATTATAGTAAATAAAACACCTGCAATTTCGCATTTCACACTTCTGCCTCTGAGTCCATTGAACTGTTTCAATATTGTTGTGCAGCAAATAGTCTCACATGAGTGGGCGACACAGATAAGACCACATTTATTTTCCATCTCTAATTGCCCTGAGGACGTGGTGTGGACCTTCTGTAGTAATTGTTTTTATGTCTGAGTAACTTGGTGGACCATTTCAGAAGGCATTAAGAGTCAACCACAGTGTGGTAATGGAGGCACATGTGGGCAAGACTGGGTGAGGGTGGCAGATTCCCTTCCCTGAAGGACATTAGTGAACCATTTAGGTTTCTACAACAATCCAGCAGCTTTTATGGTCCTTTATTTTTCTGGTGCTAGCCCACAAATTACCAGATTTATTGAAATCACTTTCATAACTTGCCAGGGTGGAATTTAAACTCACAACCATTGGGTTTCTAATCCAGTACCATAACGAAGACACTCCATACCCCTTTAAACTCAATGAGATTCAGTTATTCCAACACCAGCAGAAGCCATCCTTACAGTACCACGCTCTTTTTCATTGCTGGTTTCTGAGTATTTTCTTAGAAAAGAAATGGGAGACCATAGAAAATAAACCCATTTTGTGTTTGTGTATACGTATATATGTGTGGGAGATGATGGCAGAACTGTCTATTTTTCCTCCAGAATTGATATTGTGGGACTATTGGACACCTACAGGATCCTACATTAACAAACTTAACAATTGCATCAGGTAGCCTTCAATGCAATTTTTAAAAGATTCATTCTCAGGATGTGGGCATCACTGGCCATCCCTAGTTGCCCTGAGACGTGGTGATAGGCCGCATTCTTGAACTGCTGGTGGTAATTTGATACAACTGAGTGGCTTGTTATGTCACTTCAGAGATCAGTGTAGAGTCAACCACATTGGTGTCGAACTGGAATCACATAGAGGACATTCTGGGTAAGGATGGCAGGACATTAATAAACCAATTTGGTTTTTACAACAGTTTATAATTTCCATATTTTTAAACTGAATTCAACTTCTCAAACTGCCATGGTGGGATTTGAACATTCTTCTCTGGATTACTAGTCCAGTAACATAACCACTACACTACCATACCCACGTTTAATTGAATGAAAACACTTTGCATAAAATTCCCCCAAGTATTTTATTTCCTATTTAGGTCCCTCTTATACCAAGCACTACTCCCCATGGCTGTTCCGTGTCCTGAAACCCATCGTACAGGGAACCCCAGCTTCTGTCGTGACACTACAGACTTCCTACAAAAACTCAGCATCCAGCTGAACCAGGAACACATCTCACCACGATGGACGTCTCGGCACTCTACACCAGTGTCCCCCACGATGACGGCATCGCTGCAACAGCCTCAGTACTCAACACCAACAACAGCCAATCTCCAGACGCCATCCTACAACTCATCCGCTTCATCCTGGATCACAATGTCTTCACCTTCGATAACCAGTTCTTTACCCAAACACACGGAACAGCCATGGGGACCAAATTCGCACCCCAATACGCCAACATTTTCATGCACAAGTTCGAGCACGACTTCTTCACTGCACAGGGCCTCCAACCAACGCTATACACCCGATACATCGATGACATTTTCTTCCTATGGACCCACGGCGAAGAATCACTGAAGAGACGACACGATAACAACAACAAGTTCCATCCCACCATCAAACTCACCATGGACTACTCCTCAGAATCGGTTTCTTTCTTGGACACACAAATCTCCATCAAAGACGGGCACCTCAGCACCTCACTCTACCGCAAGCCCACGGACAACCTCACGATGCTCCACTTTTCCAGCTTCCACCCCAACCACGTCAAAGAGGCCATCCCCTATGGACAGGCCCTACGAATACACAGGATCTGCTCAGACGAGGAGGAATGCGATGGACACCTACAGATGCTGAAAGACGCCCTCATAAGAACGGGATATGACGCTCGACTTGTCGATCGACAGTTCCGACGGGCCACAGCGAAGAATCGCATAGACCTCCTCAGAAGACAAACACGGGACGCAACCAACAGAGTACCCTTCATCATCCAGTACTTCCTCGGAGCGGAGAAACTACGCCATGTTCTCCGCAGCCTTCAACATGTCATCGATGACGATGAACACCTCGCTAAGGCCATCCCCACGCCTCCACTACTCGCCGTTAAACAGCCACCCAACCTCAAACAGACCATCGTTCGCAGCAAGTTACCCAGTTTTCAGGAGAACAGTGTCCACGACACCACACAACCCTGCCACGGCAACCTCTGCAAGACATGCCAGATCATCGACACGGATAGCACCATCACACGAGAGGACACCACCCACCAAGTACATGGTTCATACTCCTGTGACTCGGCCAATGTTGTCTACCTCATACATTGCAGGAAAGGATGCCCCGGAGCATGGTACATTGGCGAGACCATGCAGACACTGCGACAACGGATGAACGGACAACAATCGCCAGACAGGAGGGTTCCCTCCCAGTCGGGGAACACTTTAGCAGTCAAGGACATTCAGCCACCGATCTTCGGGTAAGCGTTCTCCAAGGCGGCCTTCGAGACACACGACAACGCAAAATCGTCGAGCAGAAGTTGATAGCCAAGTTCCGCACCCATGAGGACGGCCTCAACCGGGATCTTGGGTTCAGGTCACGCTACACGTAACCCCACCAGCAAAAAGGGGAAAAAAAAGTTATGTTTTTAATATTCTCTCTCTCTCTCTCTGCCATTTGGGTTTCTTTCTGTCTGTCTGTGTAATTGACACAATGTATATCCAGTGTACTGGGACGTGCTGTTCTCCGTGACTGGCCTGTTTGAATAACAACGACACCTTTTGATTGGTGTGATGCTGTCCCAGCCTAGTATAAGATATGTGATTTGAGAACCTTTTCACTCATTCACCTGACGAAGGGGATAATCTCCGAAAGCTTGTGATTTTAAAATAAATTTGTTGGACTATAACCTGGTGTTGTAAGATTCCTTACATTTGTCCACCCCAGTCCATCACCGGCATCTCCACATCATAGTGGAGAAGACATTAAAGCCATAGATTCAGTGTCGATTCACAAGAATGGTGCTAGGGCTGGGAAACTATAGTTGAGGGGAGACTTGAGATCCTGGAGCAGAGAAGGCTGAGGTGATTTAATACAGGCTTTTAAAATTATGATGGGTTTTAATAGAGTGAATAGGCGAAGACTATTTCCTCTTGTTGGGGAGTAAGTGACGAAAGGTCAGTACATCATAATTATTACAAAGAGAATGAAGAGAGAGGTTAGGAGAAATTTCTGATGCAGAGTGTTATTGAAGTATGGATTGTGCACTGCCACGGGGAGTGGTTGAGATCGGGACCATTGCATCTTTTAAGGAAAAATTAGATAAATATTTGATGCAGAAGTCGATACAGGAGTATGGGAAGAGCGTGGGGCAATGGAATTAGTTTTGGATTGTTGTAGCAGAGAGGGAGCACAAACAGAATGGGCCGAATCCTGTGCTGTAAACATCTAAATTATATGGTAGATTTTCAGTTTTCATGTTTTGGGTCAATTCAGTTACACTTTCCTTCAGGATTTATTTGTTTTCTTTTCAAATTCCAGAAATCTGTCTGTTCATCTTTTGTTTTGGCTTATTTTTCAATTGACAAATCCAGCATAAATCATAATTGGATATTTACAGATTAGTTCAGACTTTACAAAAGAAAAGGAAACTGACAACGCATCAAATGGATTCCATGTCAGGTATGTTATTTATTACGTTTCCTTACGCAGTGAAAGTCTGATGAGATCATATCGGAGGATAAGTGTGAGGTTTTAATCTAATATTTGCATAGGTCTTATTCTCCTTCCCCATTACACTAAGATGTGTGGGAATAAAACAACAAACAATGGGACTTCCTTCATCCATGACACCACGGGTCAATAATGGAAATTAATGGATGATTGAGACTCCCCAAATGTTGGCCTTGCACACAACACCATGGCCACGAGAATGAAGAAAAGGACACCAGAAATAACAAAAGAAACAATGGCCATGAATTTGCAGGAATGTCACATTTGGCCCTGAGTGCCAAAAATTAGGCTGTTGTGTGTGATGGTCTATCATTGGCGAATTTGCACCAAAGTGTGCTGTAGAGGTCATTAGAATAAGCCACCACAAGGATAACGATGCAGCCAATGGCCCTTGACAAATAAGAACATAAGAAATACGAGCAAGAGTAGGCCATACGGCCCCTCGAGCCAGCTCCACCATTCAATCAGATCATGGTTGATCTTCAACCTCAACTCCACTTTCCTGCCCGATCTCCACATCCCTTGATTCCCCTACAGTACAAAAATCTATCTACCTGAGCCTTGAATATACTCAATCACTCAGCACCCACAGCCCTCTGGGGTAGAGAATTTCAAAGATTCACAACACTCTGAGTGAAGAAATTCCTCCTCATCTGAGTCTTAAATGGCCAACCCCTTATCCTGCGATTATGCCCCCTAGTTCTAGGCTCTCCAGCCATGGGAAACAACCTCTCAGCATCTACCCTGTCAAGCCACCTCAGAACCTTATGTGTTTCAATGAGATCACCTCTCATTCTTCTAAACTCCAGAGAGTACAGGCCCATTCTATTCAACCTCTCCTCATAGGACAGCTTTCTCATCCCAGGAATTAATCTAGTGAACCGTCGTTGCACCGCCAATAAGGCAAGTATATCCTTCCTTAGATAAGTAGACCTGAACTATACCCTGTACTCAAGATGAGGTCTCACCAAAGTCCTGTACAAGGGATGATATATTAGCAGGTTCCTCTAATGAGGCCATATGAGTGGAGCTTAAAAACAAAAAGGGGGCAAGCACTTTGATGGGAGTGTACTATAGGCCCCCAAACAGTCAGGGGGAGATAGAGGAACAGATATGTAGGCAAATCTCAGAAAATTGTGCAAATAATAGGGTAATAATAGTGGGGGATTTCAACTTCCCCAATATTAACTGGGATACTCAGAGTGTAAAAGGCTTAGAGGGTACAAAATTCTTAACGTGCATCCAGGAGAGCTTTTTGAGCCGGCATGTAGAAAGTCCTACAAGAGAGGGGGCGGTACTGGACCTAATTCTAGGGAATGTGGCCGGCCAAGTGGAAGAAGTGCTAGTAGGTGAGCACTTTGGTGACAGTGACCATAATTCGGTGAGATTTAAGGTGGTCATGGAAAAGGACAGGGAGGGGCCGGAAATAAAGGTTCTAAATTGGGGGAAGGCAGATTTTAATAGGATAAGGCAGGATCTGGCCAAAATGGACTGGGATCAGCTGCTTGTAGGAAAATCCGCATCGGAGCAATGGGAGTCTTTCAGAAGGGAGATTGAGACCATACAATGGCAACATGTTCCCGTAAAGGTCAAGGGTGGTTCCAAGAACTCCAGGGAACCTTGGATGTCAGGGGATATACGAGAATGGATTAGGAAAAAAAGGAGGGCTTTTGGCAGATACAAAAGGCTAAAGATGGAGGAAGCCCAAGAGGAGTACAAAAAGTGCAGGGGGATACTTAAAAAAGAAATTAGGAGATCAAGGAGGGGCCATGAAATAACACTGGCGAGCAAAATAAAGGAAAATCCTAAGATGTTTTATAAGTATATTAAGGGTAAGAGGATGACTAGGGAAAAAATAGGGCCCATTAGGGACAAAAATGGCAATCTGTGTGTGGAGCCGGCAGATGTAGGAGGGGTTCTAAATGAATTTTTTGCATCTGTTTTCACTATGGAGAAGGACGATGTAGACATAGAAATACGGCAGGGGGACTGTGATATACTCGAACATATTAACATCGAACGGGAGGAGGTATTGGCGGTTTTAGCAGGCCTAAAAATGGATAAATCCCCAGGCCCGGACGAAATGTATCCCAGGCTACTGCGTGAGTCAAAGGAGGAGATTGCGGGGGCTCTGACACATATATTCAGAACCTCTCTGGCCACAGGGGATGTGCCAGAGGACTGGAGAACCGCTAATGTAGTACCATTATTCAAGAAGGGGAGTAGGGAAAAACCGGGGAACTACAGGCCAGTGAGCCTAACATCAGTGGTAGGAAAATTATTGGAAAAAATTCTGAAGGACAAAATTAGTCTCCACTTGGAGAAGCAAGGATTAATCAGGGATAGTCAACATGGCTTTGTCAAGGGAAGATCATGTCTGACTAATTTGATTGAATTTTTTGAGGGGGTGACTAGGCGTGTGGATGAGGGTAACGCAGTGGATGTGGTATACATGGATTTCAGTAAGGCCTTCGATAAAGTCCCCCACAGGAGACTGGTCAAGAAGGTACGAGCCCATGGAATCCAGGGCGCCTTGGCACTTTGGATACAAAACTGGCTTAGTGGCAGAAGGCAGATGGTGATGGTCAAAGGTTGTTTTTGTGACTGGAAGCCTGTGGCCAGTGGGGTACCACAGGGATCGGTGCTGGGTCCCTTGCTGTTTGTGGTCTACATTAATGACTTGGATATGAATGTAAAAGGTATGATCAGTAAGTTCGCTGATGATACAAAGATTGGTAGGGTGGTAAATAGCGAGGAGGATAGCCTCAGTCTGCAGGACGATATAGATGGGTTGGTCAGATGGGCGGAACAGTGGCAAATGGAATTTAACCCGGAAAAGTGCGAGGTGATGCACTTTGGAGGGACTAACAAGGCAAGGGAATACACAATGAATGGGAGGACCCTAGGCAAGACAGAGGGTCAGAGGGATCTTGGTGTGCAAGTTCACAGATCCCTGAAGGCGGCGGAACAGGTAGATAAGGTGGTAAAGAAGGCATATGGGATACTTGCCTTTATTAGCCGAGGCATAGAATATAAGAGCAAGTAGGTTATGATGGAGCTGTATAAAACACTGGTTAGGCCACAGCTGGAGTACTGTGTGCAGTTCTGGTCGCCACACTACAGGAAGGATGTGATCGCTTTGGAGAGGGTGCAGAGGAGATTCACCTGGATGTTACCAGGGCTGGAGCGCTTCAGCTATGAAGAGAGACTGGGAAGATTGGGTTTGTTTTCCTTGGAGCAGAGGAGGCTGAGGGGGGACATGATTGAGGTGTACAAAATTATGAGGGGCACAGATAGGATGGATACTAAGGAGCTTTTTCCCTTCGTTGAGGGTTCTATAACAAGGGGATATAGATTCAAGGTAAAAGGCGGGAGGTTTAGAGGGGATTTTAGAAAGAACTTTTTCACCCAGAGGGTGTTTGGAGTCTGGAACTCACTGTCTGAAAGGGCTGTGGAGGCAGGAACCCTCACAACATTCAAGAAGCATTTGGATGAGCACTTGAAATGCCATAGCATACAAGGCTACGGACCAAATGCTGGAATATGGGATTAGAGTAGACAGGGCTGATGGCCGGCGCGGACATGATGGGCCGAAGGGCCTCTATCCGTGCTGTATAACTCTATGACTCTATGACTCTAATTGCAATAAGACTTTCTTACTCTTGTACTCCAACCCCCTTGCAATAAAGGCCAACATGCCATTTGGTTTCCTAATTGCCTGCTGTACCTGCATGTTAACATCTTGTGTTTCTTGTACCAGGACACCCAAGTGTCTCTGGACACCAACATTTAATAGTTTCTCACCATTTAAAAAATATTCTGTTTTTCTATTCTTCCTCCCAAAGTGAATAACATCACCTTTTCCCACATTATGCTCCATCTGCCACCTTCTTGCCCACTCATTTAACCTGTCTATATCCCGTTGCAGACTCTTTGTGTCCTCCTCACAACTTACTTTCCCACCTAGTTTTGTACGTCAGCATACTTGGATACATTACACTCGGTCCCTTCATCCAATTCATTCATATAGATTGTAAATAGCTGAGGCCCAAGCACCGATCCTTGCAGTACCCCACTAGTTACAGCCTGCCAACCTGAAAATAACCCGTTTATCCCTACTCTTTTCTGTCCATTAACCAATCCTGAATGCATGCTAATATGTTACCCCCAACCCCATGAGCCTTTACCTTATGTGACAACCTTTTATGTGGCACCTTATCGAATGTCTTTTGAAAATCCAAATATACTACATCCACTGGTTCCCCTTTATCTACCCTGCTAGTTACATCCTCAAAAAACTCTAATAAATTTGTCAAACACGATTTCCCTTTCATGAAACCATGTTGACTCTGCCTAATCATATTATGATGTTCTAAGTGGCCTGTTACCACTTCCTTAATAGTGGATTCCAGCATTTTCCTGACAACTGATGTCAGGCTAACTGGCCTGTAGTTCCTTGTTTTCTCTCTCCCTCCTTTCTTGAATAGCGGGGTTTTATTTGCTACCTTCCAATCCATTGGGACCATTCTAGAATCTAGAGAATTTTGGAAGATCATAACCAATGCATCCACTATCTCTGCAGCCACCTCTTTTAGAACTCTCAGATATGGGCCATCAGGTCCAGGGGATTTATCAGCTTTTAGTCCCATTAGTTTCTCAATACTTTTTCTCTACTGATAATAATTACTTTAAGTTCCTCACTCTCATTAGCCCCTTGGTTCCCCATTATTTCTGGCATGCTTTTTGTGTCTTCTGCTGTGACGACAGATACAAAATATTTGCTTAACGTAGCTGCCATTTCTTGATTGCCCTTTATAATTTCTCCTGTCAGCCTCTAGGGGACCAACGTTTACTTTTGCTACTCTCTTCCTTTTTACATACTTGTAGAAGCTCTTACAATCCATTTTTATATTTCTTGCTAGTTCACTTTCATATTCTATTTCCTCCCATTTTATCAATTTTTTGGTCGTCCTTTGCTGGTTTCTCAAACTTTCCCAATCCTCAGGCTTACCACTCTCCTTGGCAACATTACAGGCCTCTTTTAATCTAATACTATCCTTACCTTCTTTCGTTAGCCACGGGTGGATCACTTTTCCTGTGGAGTTTTTATTTCTCAATGGAATGTATATTTGTTGAGAATATTGAAAAATTTCTTTAAGTATTTGCCATTGCTTTTCAACTGTCATGCCCTTTAATTTAATTTCCCAATCTACCTTAGCCAACTTGCCCCTCATACCTATAAAAATTGGATTTATTTACGTTTGAGACTCTAGTTTCGGACTTAAGTACATCACTCTCAAACTCAAAGTGAAATTCTATCATATTATGATCACTCTTCCCCAGAGGATCCTTTACTGTGAGATGATTAATTAACCCTGTCTCATTACACAAATGTTGGCTATCAATTCTGATTTCGATCACTTGAATGGTATTGCATTATTCATCCACTTATTATCCTGGTGTATAAAAGCACACATCCAACTTAAGCGTTCTGTTTTGAGAATTTACCACAAATCTGTTGGTCGGGCTATTTATTTTGTTTTCTAAAGTTATTCCTGAGTGTAAAATGAGCAGCCCATGTGGCTGCAGATACCTGAGATAATTGAAGGATTCTAAATTGTAATCGTTTTCAGATGTTGGTGGGCAAATTCATTTAAAAGCACACATCTTGTGTTTTGCAGGGGAAATATATTAAAAACTCTGCAAGATCAGTTGGAAGTAATTATTTAATAATTAATTGCTCAGATAGCCCTGCCTTTAAATTCAGAGCAGCTGCAGCAATATGGTCTCAAATAGAAGTCGTAACTCATTAAATGGACCCATTTTATTTTTATTCCCTCCACAAATTATATAATGATGTGGAATTGAATGTATTTATCAATATGAATTCTGCAAGAAACACACACTTTTATCAATACTCCATGTTAAATTTAGCGATTGACACTGTTAAGAGATCAGTGAATCAATACAAACATTAAATAGCTTTCAAAAATTCAATTCCATTGACCAGGAAACTTTCCAGCCATCTAGTATGTCCAAAAAATAATTATCTTTGCATTAGCTAAATAAATCTGCAAAGCTTTGTTTCAGGGAAATGGGTCCTGGAGCAATAAATCATGCCACTGCCAGATCACCAGCATCGTTCTGGTTCAGTCTAAGTGGCAGCGGCGATCAAAGCAGTGTTAATCCAGCAAATTGGACATTGCCATTGATTTTATAGGGGGCGGAGCTATGGTTATGGAGTTTGGCAAGATCTGAGGGTCCCAGGAAACTTTGGCATGGCGTAACTCATGGCCTGAGTCACCCACACCATAATTTCCTGGAAATAGTAATGGCGTGTGCCGTAGATGCACCATTACTATGGAGCAACTTTCCAGCATAATTCCGGCCCATTATACGGCTTTATCCATCAAGAAATGAAGATGATGTACAAACAATGAAGGGAATATTGTGTTGATTCATTGTCTTGCTCAATGTTTTGTCCCTGGAAAATTCAAATGTATATTTGGAGTGAGCACAATGAAGGTTCCTCTATATTTTAACTTGGTGAAATAAAATGATTAGTGATCTTATTCGGGTTTGACAAAAATCACTCCAGAGACTTAAGCACATCATCTCGGCTGACACTCCAGTGCAGTTATGAGGGAGTGCTGTACTGTTGGACATATCGTCTATCGGTTGAGATGTTAAACTGTGGTCCCGTCTACCCTTTCATGTGGACGTGAAAGATCCCTCGCACTATGTTGAAGAGCCGGGCAGTTATCCCTGGTGTCCTGATCAATATTTATCCCTCAACCAACGGCTCTAAAAAAATAGATTATCTGATCGTCATCACATTGCTGCTTCTGGGATCCTGCTGTGTGCAAAATTGGCAGCCATGTTAACTCAATTACAACGGTGACTACACTTCAAAAGTACTTAATTGGCTGTAAAGTGTTTTGGGACGTGCTGAGGTCATGAAAGGTGCTGTATAAGTGCTAGTTCATTCCTTGACTATATATAAAGTACTGTGGTTGTATTTTTCTCTGGAGCTATACAAAAATCCAAACTAAGGAAAAAGTGAAGGCTAACTATGTGAACTTGAACATTCATTGAACACATTGACTTTTCTTCATAACACTCTAGAAAATTTCAGAACTTCAACTGTAACACACATGGGGTATATTTTTTCTCCTTGTGTAAAGTTAAAGAAAAACTCTTTTACAAAACTGTTATTTGTCTTTACAGATTTAAAAAAAAAATTTGGAGACTCCCAGTGCAGATTTTAACTCGATGGGAATGCTGATTGGAGAATCGGTCAGAGACGTCAGAGTGCACAATCCACAGGGACAAATTTCAGGGCATTCACTTTTTATTTTAATAACCAGAAAATTAGGAGCACATGAATTGGGAGTTCTGACCTCTGTACCGATCCTCTGATCCACTCTCCTGGTGAACAAGACTCCACACCAATAGCGGAATCTCTGAGAATTTATCTCTGTATGTGGTTCCCTCTCTAATAAAGAGCGTATATTCAAGCAATGCCTTTTTGTATGGCTCCAACAGGAGGGGGAGGGGAAGGAACTCCGATATTTAGCTGTTTAATTGTGAAAATGCGGTGCCTTGCGCTGAGTCCGCAAACACTGGTGGGGTCAACGCTGGAGGGCACCAACGGGCATGATCCTGACAGGCTGCAGATTTTAGGGGGACATATTTTTAAATTCTTTCAGCATTAAAAGAAATGCAAAATGGCCGTTGCAACAGCAGTAAAGAGTTGCTTCAGAGATTTGCTCTTGACTAAATGGTATTGGAGCATATAATGACATACCTTATCATCACATTTGATCTGAAGGATCATTCTGATCATTTAGTTGATACGCATTGTAAGCACATTATTTTTTGCAGTGTACAGCAATGTAATTTTTTTTTTCGTTCATGGGATGTCGGCGTCGCTGGTGAGGCCAGCATTTATTGCCCATCCCTAATTGCCCTTGAGTAATATATATTAGATTATGAAACTGCACATCAGGATGCACAGGTAAGTTGGTATGGGCAATGTTTAGAGCTTTGCGATTTGCTTTCTTTCATGAAAGTTTTGTGAACTAACTGAATCTTAAAAGGTTTTCAGAAGCCAAAGTGAGATGTTAAACATAATCTTTAACCAATGTTAATTGTATGTATTCAGTAATCATAACGTTCCTGGATAGTAGGTCTCTGGTGCAAGGTTGTGTTTGCAACAAACTACAGTCTGCCACACTGTACCATAACAATGGGTTAGAGTTGTATCAATTTCCACACAACCTGGTAGTGGAATATTGTAGCCCTGTTGGGCAGGCTGCATAGAATGTCTTTGTTCTTTGAGTCTATTTATTTCTTGAAGATTGCACTCATTATTACAGTACTGAAAATGTACACTGACAGCATACCTGATAAAGCTATTGCTAATGTCAGCTCAACATCTTTGAGGACCACCATCTAACCTAAAATGTGAAGTCTTTGTAGTGGTACATTGTTAGTGAATTATATTTTCCCTGACATCTAAGAATTTCTCGCTAAAAAAATTGAAATGTACAAAGTGAAAGTACTTTGCATTGTAAATACTTCCTCATAAAACACCCTTGCCTTTAATAAGAAGGCTAGATTTTGTTTTTTCCAGTTTTTCCGCCCTTCCAACTTTTCCTGTCCTCTCCTGAAACTACGGCCTCGATATTAGGAGGGAGGCGGGTTGGCAGCGGCGGGTCGACTGGGTCCATGGGTAACGCGCCCAGTGAATTCGTGGTGCTCTGCACGCGATCGCAGCCTAATTGAAGGCACTTACCTTGGCTTCTGGGTTTCTCGTTCTAGACCTGCGCAGCGGGCGCACTCTGCGCAGCCGCGTCACAGGCTGTCAGCAGGAGGAGCCCTATTTAAAGGGGCAGTCCTCCAAAGCTCCTCCTGCAGCAAACAACCAATTTCGGAGCATGGAGCAGGCAAGGATGCTCCAAGGTTTTCTGACTCCTCACTCCAGGTGCTGCTCGAAAGGGTGAGGAGTAGGAGGGAAATTTTTTTCCCATCGGATGGGAGGAAGTGTCCTCCCTCCATCACCAAGAAGGCCTGGCTTGAGGTGGCCGAGGAGGTCACCAGCAGTGGCAATGTGTCCAGAACCTGGGTGCAGTGCAGGAAGAGAGTTAATGACCTAACCAGGTCAGCCAAAGTGAGTATACTTACGCATTCTCCCACACTCCGTCTTCCACATCACCTCCACCACCACACAACTCCTTCTGCACTGCCACCATAATGCTCTCGCATCACTCCTCACATCCACTCAACCATCATCCTCACTGCCCCAGTTCCTATTCGAACACTACCACGCAACCTAATCCTCATACAATCTCATGGCTATGTCTCACACGCACCCTACCATGCATCTCCCTCATGCTCAACCCCACCCACACCAATGCGTGCAGCGGATCACCATGCAACCATCACTCAATCTGTGTTTTGCCTTGATAGGAGAAGAGATGCCAGAATGCCCGGGAGAGGTCAAGGACCGGAGGGGGCCCGCCACACCAGGTGGCATTAACAGATGCAGAGCAGCAGGCACTCGAGATAAGCCGGACGCTGGAGTGCCAGTCCGTGATGGACGCCGAGACTGGGATTGCACAAGCGGCTGGTGACAGAAATCTAACACTCAGCACTCAAGATAGCGAACGATCTTAGCATCACTTGAATTCTGCAGCACCTCAACATCTGTCCACATGCTTAATATTGCTTTCTGTTCTCTTGCAGGGCCATCTGCGACCGCCGTGACTGTGGAGGGTGTTGACCGGAGGTCACCGGTTACGGTTATTGGCTTAATACAAAGAGGAGAGAGTCAATTCTCTCTTAATTCTCAATTCGCTTTATTAACGTTATTAGATCATGTACATATAGCTTATACGTCTGGTTACATATAGGCATGCAATTTACAACAGGTTATACAGTTTTATACCCAAACTAGGATTTAAACGCACACCCACTAGGTTTCTCTGACCCTCCCTTAGTTGTCACAGAATAGAAAGGATATTATATTACCCAGAAAGGAGAGCTGACGCTGGCCAGGCGTTCCGTTCTCTCTCTCTTGACGTCGTCTCTACGCCCTGACGTAGTCTCTACGTCCCTGACGTAGGGTCTCCCACTTTTGCGATGGTTAGTCTCCGGAGTTTCGCACACAATGCCACCAAGCCTGCAATTCTCCAGTTTTAACTCCAAGCCTGTCTTTTCGAATGCTGCTGTCTTTCTCCTGTTGGCTTGAAGCTCCTCGAGTGGTTGGTGTCATCCCCTGATTGGCTCTGTTTCAAGGGGTTAGGTAGCATCACCTCATTACTCCTTTTCTAAATAAGGACTGGTGTCTCATCACATATCCTTTGTCCCTTAGAAGCGTAACTAATTCAAACCGGTTCCGGCCAGCTCAGACCAGTGACTGAACTCCAGGTCACTTCAGTTCAAAAGTTAGTCTCTTTGCCTGAATGTTAGCAATTCGAAATAAACTCAGTAGTTTTCTGCAGCCCCTGGCCAACAAGGGCAATTCCTCAGAGGACCTGTCGGCCTCTGAGGGTCCATTGTCACACCTGAGCCATCCAGCCACCAGCGCAGATACACAGACCTCGGTGGGTCCCCGTCCTCACTTAGTTGGGCTTGCACATGGTGAGTCACTACGCACATGTGAGCACGAGCAGACCCTGGTGGCAGGGGCAGCCGTGGAGAGTCCGCGTTTGTGGGAGCACTCTTCTCCAGGCTCTGCTCGGCTGGACCCAGACGCTGAACCCTGGGGGTCAGCCATGAAAAGGAGAGTCATCGAGGGGCAGCAGCACATTGCCGAGGTGCTGGAACAGGTGCCACGCGCACTCTCCACAATCGCGCAGAGGATGGAGGAATCCAACTCCTGCATGCGTGGAATACTGTCACAGGGACGTGAAGGCATCTCTGAGGTAGGTGCGGGAATGTCTGCAATGGAGGAAAGGCTAGCCTCCATCGAGCGTCAAGCACGGCTCAACAAGAGTCCATTCAGGCCCTGACAACGGCCGTTCGGATTCAGGGTGAGCAACATTCTGCTGCCTTAAACAGGCTGACAGATACCTTACAACTGGCCTTCCATGGCTTCACACAAGTCCTCCAAACTGTCGCCCAGCAGGGTGGAAGGAGTGATGTGGGCCTGGGCCAGGAGAGGGATGATGGTGAAAGGGGACATGGAAGTGAGGACGCCACTCAAAGCGCTCCCACGTCTCACCCGTTGCCCCCCTCTCAACCAGTACCCACAATGCTGCCTCCTCTCCAGGTGGCTGAGTCTACCCCTGCACAGGTGCAGGTGGAGCAGTCTTTGGAGCGGCCGTCACGGGCACCGAAACCTAGAGGGCGTCCGCACAAAGCATCTCATTGGTCAGGGCATGGACAAGAGCAACCTGCCACTACCTCTGCTGAAGCCACAGGGATAGCACCACGTAGGGGTTCCTGTAAACGTAAGGCGAAGGATTTGTGAGCACAAAGGGGATGCACAGGGGTGAAAGACGAAATGTCATGTTTTTCATTTATTTTCCTTTGTTTTGAAAAAAATCATAAAAATTGTTATCACCACTACTGCCACGTCATTGAAAATCTTGTCTGGTTTGAGCAATAATGCCCTTTCCTGAGGATCACCGTGAAGACTCACTCCTGATGCCACCCATTGTGTCACTGCAGAGTGGGTGTAGGTGTATTTGCAGGGCTCTTTTGTACAGACGACTGAGAGACACCGGCCATGTCCCCGGTGGCACCCTGGAAGGATGTGGAGGAGAAGTTGTTGAGGGCAGTGGTGACTTTGACAGCGACAGGTAAGAAGATGGTGCTCGGGCCAGCCGGGAGAAACTCGGCATGAAGGAGGCTGCAGATGTCCATGGCTACATGTCGAGTGACTCTGAGTCTCCGTGTGCACTGCTGCTCAGAGAGGTCCAAGAAGCTGAGCCTCGGTCTGTAGACCCTGTGGCAAGGGTAGTGCCTTCTGTGACGCATCTCTCTCTGCGGTAGCCCTCCCTCCTGCTGTGCAGGTGGATGTGTCACAGCAGTGTGTTGTGGAGCTCCACGTGTCAGAGGTGGCCGGCGAGGCTGGTGATGCTGTTCGTCCTCCGATGAGATCATGACTCCAGCTACGGCGGCCCCCATCCAGAAGATGTATGTTTGAGGGGGTCCGCAAGGTAGGTAAATGTGTCTGTACACCGGGGTTGAGGTTGCAAGGTTGTGAATTTTATTGTTAGGAGGAGGGTGGTGGAGGCCAAACTTTGTCCAAAGGGACAGATTGGCCTCCTGCAATATGTGAGGGTCTCCCCCCGACCCCCATCTGTCAAATGGACCTTTGCAGCTGCCACAGGCTGGTGGCTGCAACACGTCCATTTCAACTGGGAGTGTTTCCCCCAGTACGGGAAACAATCTCAGTTTAGTTGAAAATCCCACCCCTCCTAAAATATTTAGGTCAATCAGGTCTGCAAACGACCTGAAGTATCTACTTAAATTGGTTTACGTGGGATCCCACCAGTCCCACATGTGGGGGCTGCACGCGCATCTAAGCATGTCACTGGGGAACCCGGAAGTGGGCAGGTTGGAGCCAGGCTCCGGACCCGCCCCGGGAATCCCCGATTTTCGGAGCCCCCCCGCGCCCGCCACGAACCCGCTGGCTCGGACGTCCGAAAATCGAGCCCTACAATTCAGCTGGGATATGAAGCTACAGAGCCAACTGCCTGCCCAATGCTACCTTGCCTGAGTGGCCATTCATCATTCATGACCAGTACACGAACTGTGGTAAAGATAAATATTGTCCTGGTCAACATTTATCCCTCACCCAACACCAGCAAAAACAGATTATCGAGTTATTTATTTGTGGGAGCTTGCTGTGAGCAAATTGGCTGTCACGTTTCCTACATTACAACAGTGACTACACTTCAAAAGTACTTTCTTGGCTGTAAAGTGCTTTGGGATGTCCTGAGGCCAAGACTTTCTTGTAAATACAAGACTTTATTTTTTAGACTGTTTGTCGATAACCTATTCCACTGTGGGAGCATCACGGTGCAGCCCAATCCTCACCCAATATCCACACATGAATTTTCCAACAGGAGTCACTGAAAAGTAATCAGGAGAGGAAATCCTCTTTCGAGTCCAGAGAATGCTGAGCTCAATTGTAGTACCCCTATCACCAATCATAAAGACATTTATACCCCTCACAAATAACTCGAGTGTCCTCTAATTTGCAGATCATTTCACTCGCCTCTAAACAAAAAATAATTCAGTCTTTCTGATCACCAGTTTGGTTCTTTTAAGCTCTCTCCTTCTCTAATACAGTAGAAAACCTCCTATTCAGATAAGGATTTTGTTTAACTCTTAGCTCTTTGAATACTCAGGTTACTCTTAACAGAATTCTCATCACAGGCATGATGAGAGATAAAATTCCTCAAGGGTTCCGCCAGGTTTCTGCTGTTTCCAGGAGGTTACGACTTGCCTTGTAATGGACAGAACCTCCAAGGATCGAGCCAGGGATGGTGTAGTACCAGTATTTTTGCACAAAGGTCTTCATTAGAGACTTGTTCTGAATATATTCGAGATTGTTTCAAACTTGTTGACTCAAAATGTCCTTGGTTGATGCCGTTATGAGACGTCAAGTCTCCAAGTACTTTCGATGTTTATAAACATGGAGGGTTGGGATGCATTACTATCTTGTTAGGGAATGTGAAGCATCAGCAGATGGTGTTTGGCCTACAGAGTAATTGATTGACCTGTGAACACCAAGGTTGTTTGGGATACGGCTGATTTTACTGGATAGAGGTAAGAGGGTAATATGCAGCTGTTAGAATATTCTCGGAGTAACTGGACCACTCGATATCTCAGGGTAATTCGGGTCTGATCACCCCGGGAGCCTTGTCGTGTAAATCTTTTGTCAGGTGTTATTGTTTAACGTCTTGCTTAGTGTATGATAATTGCATTATTGTATCTTGTGTTGTAAGTCTTAATACTCTTAATACCTCTACACTTTGAGCAAACCACCTGCAAGTCTTTTTGATTAAACACCAGACCGTAAAGTAAGAACTTAGAGGTGCGGATTCCCTACACAGGGAAATCCTGCTTCAATGGCTCAGTTGGGACTCAGCGTATCTCTGGAGGTCGGTACACTGAGTGAGTGAGTCTCTAGAGGGGGGAAAGTGGGCCCTATCAGTGGAATCTAGGCCAACACAGCAGCCTGGACCTCCCCAAAAAAAATGTTTACTGGTCAGCCCCCTTACTCAGCAGGACATGGCAGTGGTGGGAGGGGCAGGGAGGCCCTTGGCAACCCTTCCCCACTTCTCACACCTCCAATGGCAGGCAGACACCAGAGTTTCCTGCTGCATATTGCAGGTGGGCACTGGAGATGCAACCACAGTAGTGCCTACATCCATCTGTGCCATCCCACTGACCCCACAAATTCCAGCAGGGTCAGTACTGGGAACCACTGTTGGCAGGATGCCAGCATAACCAGCCAGATCATGTTGTGAGGAATTTTGGGGCCATCATCTTTATTTACTTAAAAGTCATACTGTAACATAGCACAAGAAGGCATTGACGTGAGGCACCATGAGTGGCATGAAAAGGTTTTCACTGACCAAATAGTGAGTTCCTTATCTCAAGCCATCTGAAGAGGTGCCAAACAGAGGTGAGCGAATGCCCTTAAAATTGGCAATTCAATCCAAACCATTCTCACACACCTTCTATCACCTGCATTAACAAAGGGTTGCCTCCTAATCAAGGAACAGTGGGGGCTGATAGAGTCGCCCATGTGTCCCACTGCCAGTGCTCTGCAGGCATTGCACGCTCCTGTGCACAAATGAGCTGAGGTCGTGAATGGCTGTTCACTGGCTGATATGCGCAAGGCACATTCCTGGCATGAGGGGAATGGGGCAACGGGCATGGGCAAGGGAGGGCCAGGGCACCAGGCAAGGGGGGCATTGGTGCTGGGGGGATGCCAGGCAGCAGCAGGCAGGAATTATTTTTTGCTTAAAAGCATTGTGATTTCCCCCTTACCACCCATTCCAAACAGGAAGCTATGTAGCTAGAATGTTATTCAGGTACTAGAGCCACATTATGAGGTGGCCATCTAATTTATATTTAAATCAGGGACTTGTAGTGCCTAGAGCACAGCTTTTGTACAGGCCTCCAACTGCCTTCACACTCATTGCCCACATTGGAATGCACTACATGGCTCGGGTGTGTTGTAGGTCTCAACACTCCCACCCAATTTTCTGGGCCAAGGATGCCTGATGTGCCCCAATATGTGATGTGTTGTGGCCACAAGCTGAAGGACAAAATAACATAAAGTAACAGAAAAATATATTTATTTTAATCAATAATACTTGACAGCCTTTTGTGGTAATAGTTAATTCAAAAAGTTAAATATTGTTGGTTGCTTTCAGATTGCGGTGAAAATCAACAACCTGCAGAGAAGGTGAAGCACATTTCAGAAGACAGGAAGATAGAAGATGGAGAAGGGACAACAAATTGGAAAGAAGGAGAAGAGGATAAATCGGGAGAACTAACTAGAAGGACAGCATTAAAGGGCACGGGGAGTAACATGAAAATAAAGCTGAACGCGAAGGTAGATAAAGAACATTGTAACTTGGACACATCGACAACAATCATTGAAAGAGAGACGCAGTTTCAGGCAGGTGAACAGGAAATTCTTGTGAGGAGTGTGTTAGCGGGAAAAGGAAAACTAGAACAGAGCAATCCAAAGGAGATGGAAAAGGCAAGAAAATACGTCACAGAAAATAGAATTAAAATAGGTGAAAACACAGTGAAGGCAGAAGGAAATGCAGAAGAACTGATTATGTGTGAAGATACTGCAGTAGAAACAAGTGAAGAGCCAAGAGAGAGAGATAAAAGAGATGTTATTTCAGGGGGAAATGAAAAAATGGTTGAAGAAGACTTAAGAGTGAAAAACCAAGAGAAAATGACGGTAGGTTCCAAAACATTAAACTATAAAGCATTTTCCAAAAGAGGGATACTGTGTTGCAGCTTTATAGTTTTCTTTTGTGTTAGTTTGCTTTCATGTCCTTTTCATCCCTATTTGCTCTCACTTCAAATATCTCTCGTCTCTAGCAATCTTTCTTCAGCCAGGAATTCCTTTGAAATGGAACCCTGTCCATCACGGCTGCCGATCCCAATCCATGTTCAGCCAGTAGAAGGACAAAACAATAAAATGGATATTAAATCCACTCAGGTTGAAACTCATCATTGGAATGAATCACTTTCATGTGGTGATCAACTCTGCTGCCCAGCCAGGAGCTGACAAAATTCACTCAACAGGCAACCTTAAGACTCAGTTTAATGTATTTTATGGCTGCAATTATTGCCTTGTTTTAAGAAGGTTGCAATCCATTTAGTTTCCTCTTTCATTTGCCTTTTACCAATATTCAGTAGAGAGAAATAAAGTTATTTATAAAAGCTAAAAATGAAAGATCAACAAATTTCATGATTAATATTAAGTGATGATTTCTGTAGAAGATGTAAATGTATGTTAACTGTCTTCCATTAATGAAATGTAGCCTTTTAGATCAGCCCAATCTGATGCATGTTCATTGCTGGTTGAGTTAACAATGTAAGCAAACTAGGGTGTCTGCGGTCTTAAAATATGATGATAGCATTAGCAACCAAACTTCATAATAGCGATAATTACCTCTTTGGTAGATGCCAAATGTCTGCCAATACCAAAGTCATTTCATTGGGTGAGAATAATTGATTACTATACAGTTTTAGGATTGTGCACACATCAATCTGCACAATCAGTATTCCTAGACACAACTTGCTTGTTTTTTTCATGGGTTATGATACTTTTTGCATGTAATGAATCTGTTTATAATGTAAGAGAATAAACATGAATTTGTTTCTAAGTTGATGGGCTTTTATTGGTAATTCTCTTCTTTCGATCAATGCTTATTAAAGATTATCCTTCCAAATGCAGAGACATTTATCCCGCTTCCAAACTGTGTCAGTGGATGAATGGATGGGTAGGAGAATGTGCAGTGTAGAAGATCGAAATCAGGAGAGAATGGAATGTAAAGGAGAAGGCAGATTCATATGGGTCTGGAGGTCTCTGCATTACTGCACTGAGAACCTTGCAATGGGCCAATTGGAAATAAGCCATCACTTCTCTGACCAGATAGATTTGTGCAAAGTATTATGATGATGTTCGTGGAAAAGCCATGTGTAGAGTGTGCAGCAACTGAAGTTAAAAGACTGGATTAAAAAAAAACATTATTTTGACTATGACATATTTTGGAAGGATGTGAAGGCCTTAGAGAGGGTGCAGAAGAGATTTACTAGAATGGTTCCAGGAATGAAGGACTTCAGTTATGTGAATAGAATGGCGAAGCTGGTATAGTTCTCCTTAGAGCAGAGAAGGTTGAGAGCAGATTTGATAGAGGTATTCAAAATCATGAAGGGTCTAGACATAGTAGATAGAGAGAAACTGTTCCCATTAGCAGAAGGGTCAAAAACCACAGGATTTAGATTTAAGGTGATTGGCAAAAGAACCAAAGGCAACATGAGGAAAAACTTTTTTCCACAGTGAGCAGTTAAGATCTGGAATGCACTGCCTGAGGGGATGGTGGAGGCAGATTCAATCGTGGCTTTCAAAAGGGAATTGGATAAGTACTTGAAGGGAAAAAATTTGCAGGGCTACAGGGAAAAGGTGGGGGAGTGGGATTAGCTGGATTGCTCTTGCAGAGAGCTGGCACGAACTCGACGGGCTGAATGGCCTCCTTCCGTGCTGTAACCATTCTATGCTTCTATGATTTGAATGTTAATTGCGAATGGCTAGACAACAATGCTATGAATCAAAGCTCTTCTGACAGTGCAGGTCTGTCTCACAAATTGCAATTTTAGGGTATTTAGGGTATGTACTGCTTGAAAGTGTGGTGGAAGCAGATTCAATATTAACTTTCAAAGGGGAATTGGATATATACTGAAGGGTTCTCAAAATTCCCACATTTTTTCATATCATCAACGAGGATATGACTTTTGGAATTTTATTTGAAGACGTATCAACTGCTAGTTTTAAAACATGGATCCCTGCAAGACATGCCTGGACTTGTTGCGACAGAGTGGATTGTTCCTGAAAACCAGACAATGAGAGTAGACAGAATACGCATTCTTCCCTTTAAAACAATCAACCCAGAGAAAGACTTCAGCTTACACGAAACTAAAGCCCATCAAAACCTTGCATAAATTATCGCTACTAACTACTAAAAGCAGGAAGCCAACAATCACCTGAAGAACACAAAGAACTAACCTTGTTTTGGGAATCAGATAAGAAATTCGAAAGTCAGTATAACTGGGGACCAGTTATGAAGCAGGGGGGTTTTTGGTTTTGGAGCAGGTTCTAAGCAGTTCAGCTTTAAAACAGCAGTTTTGAAGCAGCAAGAAGGCAGCCACAGCCCTGCACGAAGATTGTCCACCCACAACTGCGCCTTACCGTACCAACAGACTCTATCCAACTGAAGAACCTTCGCAGATTCCACAGACCAGGGCCACGTGGGGACGGCAGGGCCCAGAGGACACAAAGAGCGTACCCCAAAACTGCAACCGGCTTACCTGGCTGGATTTCGAACTGTCAAGGAACCCTGGTTTGGTGAGCATGATTCCTGACCTCTCCTAGTTCAATTTAGTTAGGTTTTGGGGGTGGGACAAGGGTAAGGGGATTAGTAGGGTGATTTTCCCTCGTTATGCCGTGTGTTCCCCATTCTTAACTAAGTATACTTTGTATCTCAGTATTATCCTAATGTTATAAGTTCATTTGTGATTTCAATAAACCCAGTTTCTTTTCTTGTACCAAAACCAGTTGTCTGCTGCATTTTTTGTCACAACCCCCAAATAAGTCCAAGGTCTAGAACCCAGGGAGTGGGAGCGATTCGGACCGCTCAGTAGTCAGAGGTGAAGCTGACACAGACCACCACCCCCTACAATACTCACAAAGGAAAAAACTGCAGGGCAATGGGGAAAGAGCAGGCGAGTGGAACTGATTCGATAGCTCTTTCAAAGAGCCAGCAACCGGCACAATGGGCTGAATGGCTTCCTTCTGTGCTGTATGATTCTATGATTTTCTGAAATTAATGAGCCATTCCCTCTTCCAACAGTCTTTCCAGACTTCTCTTAAGCAACAACAACTTGCATTTATATATCGCCTTTAATGTAGTAAAACATCCAAAGGCACTTCACAGGAGCATTATCGAACAAAATTTGACACCGAGCCACATAAGGAGATATTAGGACAGGCTTGATCAAAGAGGTAGGTTTTAAGGCGGTCTTAAAGGTGGAGAGAGAGGTAAAGAGGTGGAGAGGTTTAGGGAGGGAATTCCAGTTTTAGGGCTTAGGCAGTTGAAGGCATGGCCTCCAATGATGGGGTGATGAAAAACGAGGATGTGCAAGAGGCCTCATATCCACTGCAAACTAGAAGTTAAAGCTCTGCAGTTTTCTACCCCTGCAAAGACCTTTAGGTCTCATACAATCTTAGAATGTAAGTGCCCACTGCACTTAATTTCTCTTCAAGCTACTCAGGAAAATAGTATTATCAATACACCCTACATGAACTGGGCTCAGATTCTGAATTAACGAATTAGATTTATTTATTAAATTAAACAAGTCTACAAAACAGTGTAAACTCTGACATAATAGCAGCAGTAAAAGGCCTACACCAGTAATTTACACAGGGGTTCTTCTGATCGTCAGTCAAAGCTTCAGTGGAAACCCAGGAAAAATGGTGTGAACAGCCGTTTACTTTGTTTCTCTGGGATTTCTGCTGAAGTTTCAATGGGAGAGCGAGGAGCCTCCCGGGAAATTCTGCCTACTGATCTTTAATGATACTTTGACAGAAGTGAGTGTAAAGTTTTTTTTACTAATACACTCCAGCATTCACTTGCGGTTCCATTTTGTCCAGCACCATCCTATTTCCCACACCTTCAAGGTTCAATCTTTCTCACCCTACTATCTCAGGGCCTTTGAACTGCCTGGAATGCACACTGAAGGTTTAATATTTCTTCCAACTGTCCCATTTCCAGGTTGGATAATTCACAGACGGGTGCTGTTCAGATTCATCCAAACATGCTCTTCCTGATGCCTCTAACACATTGGGCTCGATGTTACCAGGGCTGCGGGTTCTCGGCGGGGGGGCGCCTGGCGAAATCAGTCTGCCCCCCGCGCGATCGTAGCCTAATTGGATCCACTTACCTGGTCTTCCGGGTACCCCACTGCTGATCTGTGCGTCGGGCGGGCTGCGCATGCGCAGTAAGATCTGTCAGCTGGAGGAGCTCTATTTAAAGGGGCAGTCCTCCACTGACAGATGCTGCAACAAACAGAAAAAATTACAGCATGGAGCAGCCCAGGGGGAAGGCTGCTCCCAGTTTAATGATGCCTCACTCCAGGTATCAATACATGGTGTGAGGAGGAGGGGGAGGACAGAGATCTTCCCCCCGGCGAGCGGGAGGAAGCGGCCTGCCTCTGCCACCAGGAAGGCCTGGCTCGAGGTGGCAGAGGAGGTCACCAGCACCACCAACATATCGCCCACCTGCATAAGTGCAGGAGGAGCTCCAATGACCTAAGTAGGTCAGCCAAAGTGAGTACACTTACTCTTTCCCCTACACTCCTTCTGCCACATCACCGCCCCCACCCCACATCTCCTTCTGCACTGCCAACACTACTCTGTCACATCACCCCTCATACCCACTCAAACCTCATCCTCATCTTACCTGCACCTACTCACCTCGCCAGTACTCATCCCGCCACTACCACTCAACCCAATCCTCAATCTCATGGCTCTATCTCATACTCACCCTCTCGTGCATCTCTTTCACGGGCAGCCTCACTCAACCTGCCACTACCTGTGCTGCAGTCGTGAGCATGAAGGGGATGCACAAGGGTGTTTGAGGGTTTGTCATGGTTGTTACTTATATTGAATTTCTGATCAACTCACATCACATATTATATTGGCACCACTACTGCCATGTCTTCACGAATCTTGTCTGGTTTGTGCAATAATGCCCTCTCCTGAGGATCACAGTGAAGACCCACAACTGATGCCACCCATTGTGTCACTGCAGAGTGGGTGTAGGTGTATTTGCAGGGCTCTTTTGCGCAGACGACTGAGAGACGTCGGTGATGTCCCCGGTTGCACCCTGGAAGGATGCGGAGGAGAAGTTGTTGAGGGCAGTGGTGACTTTGACAGCGACAGGTAAGAAGATGGTGCTCGGGCCAGCTGGAAGCAGCTCAGCATGAAGGAGGCTGCAGATGTCCACGACTACATGTCGAGTGCACATGTGCTCAGAGAGGTCCAGGAAGCCGAGCCTCGGTCTGTGGACCATGGCGAGGGTAGTGCCCTCTGCGACGCATCTCTCTCTGCGGTAGCCCTCCCTCCTGCTGTACAGGTGGATGTGTCACAGCATTCTGTTGTGAAGCTCCACGTGTCAGAGGTGGACGGCGTGGATGGTGAGGCTGGTGATGCTGTTCGCCCTCCGAGGAGGTCATGACTGCAGCTATGGCGGCCCCCATCTGGAAGATGTACATCTGAGGGGGTCCGCAAGGTAGGCACATGTCTCTGGACCCCGGGGTAAGTGTGCAAGTTGTTGACTTTGATTGTCAGGAGGAGGGTGGTGGAGGCCAAACTTTGTCCCAAGTGACAGAGTGGCCTCCTGCAATGGGTGAGGGTCTCCCCCCACACCTGTCAAATGGACCTTTGCAGCTGCCACAGGTCCATTTGAACTGGGAGTGTTTCCCCCGGTGTGGGAAACAGGCCCAGTTTGCTCTAAAATCCTACCCCTCCGCACATAATCCCTTAATCAGGTCAATTAATGACCTGAACAAGCAAAATAAATAGCGTCAAGAGGAAGCCCGCTGGCTTTAATTTCCTGCGGGATTCCCACCAGCGGGGGCTGCGCGCGCACGCCGGCGCGTCAGCGGGGAACCCGGAAGTGTGTGGGTTCGGGGCGGGCTCCGGTCCCGCTCCGGGATTTCCCGATTTTCGGGGCCCCACCGCCAGGAACGCACCCGCTGGCGGGTGCTAAAATGCTGCCCATTAATGCTGTCTGGATGCTGAAGCCAAAGCCACCTTCTGGAAGCCAGACACACTATGAGAGGAACGGCCAGCTTTGACCTTTCCGAGCCTTAGTTTTATATTTATACAGGGGACAAGGTATCAATTATATTTAGACACAAAGTTAATTCTGCGTCTAGCTACCCATATACAGTGCCAATACCATGGGATTTGTCACAGTTCCCCTGAAACTTTGAACTTGATTTTACAGTTTTGTTGAGAATAAGTTGAAAGTCCTGGCTCGTAACACATGCCAAAGAAAAGTGAAGACAAGACACGGTATTTACTAGCGGTATATAAAACCTGTATTTTTAAATGCTTTGTTTCTTGAATACACAATTTGGCAAATTTGACAACACATTGGTTGCAGGCGCAATTATTGTTTCAAAATGATTCATGACATTAAGATTGAAATCATTATAATCTAAGGCAAACATTATTTGAAAACTCATGTTAGCTCGCTCACTAAATTTAAATCTAAAACAATTATTGGAAAATCTTGGCTCTGCTTGATTTCGATCAACATAGTATTAGTATAAATGTAATAACTTTACATCCATGCTTCAAATAATTTGCATGGTTTTTGTTGCTTTAAAATTTACATTTTAAACTAGTTGAGTCCACAAAGGTATTGAACTTTGCCTTGGTGCAACATCTTTGGCACAAATTTTATAATATGATCCCGATTTGGTCATCATGCATTTCTGTCCAATTTCAAGACAAGCAAAGCAAAACTCAACTTTACATCTTAAGCACACCACATACTTGCACCCTTCCAATGTGTGCTCAATGAGTAGTCCACAAGTTGGACAGGCTCTGACTAAGGGACAACTTTTAATCTCACTATTCGGTAAACTAACCATTGGGCAGCTTTTTAATCGTTCTAGCTCAACATTGACGCAGTCAGAATTCCCACAGGCATCCAGGCCATTCCCACTGCATTTCCATGGTCCAAGACACTGCCAGCAGAATCTGTAATTACTCCCTGTCTTAGTTGTGCAGATTGCGCAGTTAACTCTGTTCTTTGTCACGTTTTCTCGTTCAGTAAAGGAGCCACAACCTGGACACTTAAAAAGATAGAAACAAAATTAAATGATAAAATGTTTTTTCTGTTGTTAACTCACAGATATAAGTGAGCAGTGGCAAACGGATATCTGAAAATATCAGGCTGCCACTTAGCACCGTGATACAGCTGCCTGGTCTAAATCCAGCCCAATTGCAATTGGAAGACAGACAGAGCAAGATTAAATAAAGGGACAAGTAATTTCTGGCAGTACAAAATCAGTAGAAACACAATTATAGTCATACATAGGTATAATCAAAAATCACTTCACAAACTGATTATACATATGACGTTTTAGAGACATTAATCTGGGATAAAATTAATTGGCACTTGGTAAAATATGGGTTAATAAATGAAAGTCAGCATGGATTTCTTAAAGGAAAATAGTGTTTGAATAATGTGAGTGAGTTCTTTAATGAAGTAAGTGAAAGGGTTGATGAGGGTAATGCGGTTGATGTGCATATGGATTTTCAAAAGGCTTTTGATAATAGAATTCTTAGCAAAATTGAAGCTCATGGGATTAAAGGGGCAGTGGCTGTGCGGATACAAAATTGGCTAAGGGACAGAAAGCAGAGAGTCGTGGTGAATGGTTGTTTTTCAGACTGGAGGGAAGTGGGCAGTAGTGTCCCCCAGGAGTCGGTGTTAGGACCGCTGCTCTTTTTGATATATATTAATGACCTGAACTTAGGTATACAGGACATGGGGCTTCATTTTAGCACCCGCTATCGGGTGCGTTCCTGGCAGGGGGGCTCCGAAAATCGGCGAATCCCGGATCGGGTCCGGAGCCCGGCTCGAACCCGCCCACTTCCGGGTTCCCCACAGATGCGCCGAGGTGCGCGCGCAGCCCCCCGCATGTGGGACTCCTGCAGGCAATTAAAGCCGGCGGGATGCCACTTGAAAGTATTTATTTTGCTATTTCAGGTCATTAACTGACCTGATTAAGGGAATATGTGAGGAGGGGTGGGATTTTAATAGACAACTGGGACTGTTTCCCATACTGGGGGAAACACTCCCAGTTCAAATGGACGTGTTGGAGCCATCAGCCTGTGGCAGCTGCAAAGGTCCATTTGACAGGTGTGGGGGGGAGACCCTCACTCATTGCAAGAGGCCAATCTGTCACTTGGGACAAAGTTTGGCCTCCACCACCCTCCTCCTGACAATCAAAGTCACCAACTTGCACACTTACCCTGGGGTCCAGAGACATGTACCTACCTTGCGGACCCCCTCAGATGTACATCTTCCAGATGGGGGCCGCCGTAGCTGCAGTCATGACCTCCTCAGAGGGCAAACAGCATCACCAGCCTCGCCGGCCACGCCGTCCACCTCTGACACGTGGAGCTCCACAACACAGTGCTGTGACACATCCACCTGCACAGCAGGAGGGAGGGCAACCGCAGAGAGAGATGCGTCGCAGAGGGCACTACCCTCACCACAGTGTCTACAGACCGAGGCTCAGTTTCCTGGACCTCTCTGAGCAGCAGTGCACACAGAGGCTCAGAGTCACTCGACATGTAGTCGTGGACATCTGCAGCCTTCTTCATGCCGAGCTGCTCCCGGTTGGCCCGAGCACCATCTTCTTACCTGTCGCTGTCAAAGTCACCACTGCCCTCAACAACTTCTCCTCCGCATCCTTCCAGGGTGCCACCAGGGACATCGCCGACGTCTCTCAGTCGTCTGCACAAAAGAGCCCTGCAAATACACCTACACCCACTCTGCAGTGACACAATGGGTGGCATCAGTTGTGGGTCTTCACTGTGATCCTCAGGAAAGGGCATTATTGCACAAACCAGACAGGATTCGCAAAGACGTGGCAGTAGTGGTGCCAATATATGTAATGTGAGTTGGTCAGAAATTCAATATAAGTAAAAACCGTGACAAACCCTCAAACACCCTTGTGTTCCCCTTCATGCTCACGACACGTTTGCCTTACGCTGCCTACTGCACATATGTGATGCATGCCCTGTGGCTGCAGCACAGGTAGTGGCAGGTTGAGTAAGGCTGACTGTGAAAGAGATGCACGAGAGGGTGAGTATGAGATGGAGCCATGAGATTGTATGAGGATTGGGTTGAGTGGTAGTGGCGGGATGAGTACTGGCGAGGTGAGTAAGTGCAGGTAAGATGAGGATGAGCTTTGAGTGGGTGTGAGGGGTGATGTGACAGAGTAGTGTTGGCAGTGCAGAAGGAGATGTGGGGTGGGGGCGGTGATGTGGCAGATGGAGTGTAGGGGAATGAGTAAGTGTACTCACTTTGGCTGACCTACTTAGGTCATTGGAGCTCCTTCTGCACTGTATGCAGGTGCGCGATATGTTGGTGGTGCAGGTGACCTCCTCTGCTACCTCGAGCCAGGCCTTCCTAGTGGCAGAGGCAGGCCGCTTCCTCCCGCCCGCCGGGGGGGAAGATCTCTGTCCTCCCCCTCCTCCTCACTCCATCTAATGATACCTGGAGTGAGGCATCATTAAACTGGGAGCAGCCTTCCCCCTGGGCTGCTCCATGCTGTAATTTTTCCTATGCACCACCAACATATTGACAGGACAAGTTGAGAAGGCGGTTAAAAAGGCATACGGGATCCTTGGCTTTATAAATAGAAGAATAGAGTATAAAAGCAAGGAAGTTATGCTAAACCTTTATAAAACGCTGGTTAGGCCCCAGCTGGAGTATTGTGTCCAATTCTGGGAACCACACTTTAGGAAGGACATCAAGGTCTTAGAGAGGGTGCAGAGGAGATTTACTAGAATGGTACCAGGGATGAAAGACTTCAGTTACGTGGAGAGACTGGAGAAACTGGAGTTGTTCTCCTTAGAGCAGAGAAGGTTAAGGGGAGATTTGATAGAGGTGTTTGAAATCATGAAGGGTTTTGTTGGAGTAAATAAAGAGAAACTGTTTCCAGTGGCAGAAGGGTCGGTAACCAGAAGACACAAATTTAAGGTAATTGGCAAAAGAACCAGAGACCACATGAGGAGAAAAAGTTTTCGCAGCGAGTTGTTATGATCTGGAATGCACTGTCTGAAAGGGTGATTGAAGCAGATTCAATAATAACTTTCAAAAGGGAAGTGGATAAATACTTGAAGTGGAAAAATTTGCAGGGCTATGGGGAAAGAACAGGGGAGTGGGACTAATTGGATAACTCTTTCAAAGAGTCAGCACAGGCACGATTGGCCGAATGGCCTTCTTCTATGCTGTATCATTCTATGATTCTATGAAATAAGTCCGATGAACAGTTTGTGAAATATGTGAAGCAACCTGATAGTCTCTATGTAATCAATCCTTTTATCACTTTCTCATTTTGCATCACATTTTATACTAACATGATCTAGCACTAACATGATCTGGCACTTTTGCTACATCATTGAAATATTCAGCACTGAGTATTTATAGAGATTTTGAACTCTTAAATTATTTATTGGCTGTAAACCCTCATTATTTTTAAGGAACGTATTTAATTGTTATATTTTTATTCCCATTTTTTATTGTCCCACTCTTCGGGTTCACAGATCGACCACCTGGTTTTCAGATTGTATGAAAGAGAAATTCTTTTGCCAGGAACTCCCAGCATCTTCAAGTCATTCTGGTCTGCTTCCTCTGAACCTATGCACTGGCAGGAGTCCTGGCAGGTGCTAATCATAGAATCATAGAATCTTACAGCACAAAAGAAGGCCATTCCACCCATCATGCCAGTGCCAGCTCTTCGAAAGAGCTGTCCAATTTAGTCCCACAACCTAGCCTTTTCCCCATAACCCTGCAAATTAGTCCTCCTCAAGTACATGTCCAATTGCCTTTTGAAAGTTCCTATGGAATCTGATTCCACCACCCTTTCAGGTAGTGCTCTCCAGATCTTAACAACCCTCTGTGTGAAAAAAATTGTCCTCATTTCCCCTCTAGTTCTTTTGCCAATTATATTAAATCAATGACCTCTGATTACTGACTCACTTGCCAGAAGAAACAGTTTCTCCCTACTTGCTCTATCAAAATCTCTCATAATTTTGAATACCTCTATTATGTCTCTCCTTAACCTTCTCTGCTCTTAAGGAGAACAATCCCAGCTGGAGATCAAAATGGCCATGTCCATGGGCAGGGGCGAGGGAAGAAGGGACAAATGCGGCTTTGCACATAACCCAACAGCAAGTTATGGCATTTGCAGACAACTACAACAGGAGAAGAATGAAGTCCTCAGCTCATTTTCATGTGATTACCGGTTTTAAAATACAATATTCTGCAGAAGCAAGAACAGCTGCCGTTTCCTCAAAATATTCCCGTTCTTTATCAGTCAGCAAAGCCATTCTACGGACTTCTGGGTAGGACCACTCCTTTCCACACTTTCCAACAGTGCCCGCCTTTGTTGCCGGACAAGTGAATCTATAGTTCCCCTGAAATTACAAAATGCACAAGGATAAACAGGTCATTAATAACCATGATCAGGTCCCATTGCCCTGATGAACAGCCTAGCTTCCTAGGAAGCAATGATAATGAAGATGCTGAACAATCATCAACTCTGTTAATGTAGGGAAAATCTACCATGGGCAAGAGTGACAGATTGCAAACCCACTTAGATGTATGGTGAAGTATGGAAGGGATATAACTAACCTGTGATAGCAAGTGACGACACCATCCAGTCAGCGAATTTGGATCCACTGCATGCCCGCAGGACATCTCGGCTCTTAAAACATCAGGATCGTCATCTTCTGAAATAAAAATTTAGACTAACTCCATATGCTGTTTGTACCATTGTCTATTTTAGGCCCTAATTACCCCCTCTAGGAGCAGACACAAATATTCATAGTTAACTTGTGCCCATGTGCAAAACTGGAATTTTCTAGCTAGGCATGGGGGGGATCGGCAGGGGGCAAAGGGTTGCTGGAAAAGAGAAAAATCATTGTGTGAATAATATTTAAAATCTTAACAGTGCACATTATGAAACCAATTTCAAAAGATAATTATGGAATGAACAGATGCAGACTGCCCATCTAATGATAAGGGTACCATTTATCCTCTTTCTGACCATTTCCTAAATGTTCAATTCCTTTTGAAAAGAAAAAACAACTTTTTTGCATTTCTCTCCTGAATGATATGAGTCCAATTAAGCCTTAAAAAATAATATTGCATATGGATAAGAGCTTCTGTTAAAGTACAGGTACAATACTGTGCAGTCACCTTTTCTCCTCCACTGACTGGCTGGCACATTAGTACTGACATTAATTGGTGGAGGGGATAATTCAAAGCTGTTTGCCAGCATTAGTTGGGACCTAGTGTTTTGTTATTAACAAAAACTCATAGATATAGGGGGGGATATATTACACATTTGATATATGTGGAAAAAGTTGGTACACTCCTCAAACTGAAATGATGGAAATGTACTCAAACACAAGATTTGAATCAGGATCTGTGCTGTGTCATGAAATATGTGAAATTCAGAATAAGGTTCTTGAACAACTCTGGATTTGGTTTGGTTCCACCCAACGGACAAACCTCAACTGAACATTAATTTGGAGTTCAGTAAATCTCCCTACTTATAAACAAGTTACTTTTTATATAATTATACATGTCAGGAAAATGAGGTCAGTGCAGTGGATTAATAATTGCCCCCAGGGCATTAATTCAGCTCAGTGTGCCACTGTGATCAGCTTGGCTTCTCAGCTAAAGGTTGCACACAGATACAAGTCTATAGTGAGACGTGTGCCTGTGCAGGATAATTTCACATAAAGCCAGGCGTTTAACTCTGTTATTTGACTTGAGCCAAATCATGGGTACTTTGCTCCATTTCACAGCTGAAAATGTATTGCTGCCGATTTCAGAAGAACATGCCACTGCTTTCCCCCATTACATTCCCACCCAGCGCTGTTCTCAGACGCAGGGCAACTCACAAATCTGGTGGCAATTTGCAAGACCCACAACAAAGTGAGTGCCAACTGCCACTGGAAAAAAGTCAGTGCTTTCATATTTCTTATTGAGAGAATGGTGTGTTCACCATCGGCTGCACTTTTATAACTAATGTTGAATATATCTGTATGAAATTTCTTTGTGTGCTATTTTGATGCAAGCACTAACTCATTTATTTTAAATGCCTCATGAAAAAAATGACTGAGAAACCTTTTTCTTATTTCGGAAGGTAGAAGGGTTGTAGGCCATCTCTGCCAGATGAAATTATATACATGTAATTCAATGATACATTTAAGGATTTGTATCATTACACTGTATGCTGGGATGTGGTTGCACTGGCACTACCAGCCCTCCTCAACCTAAACAATGAGCATCCAACCTGTGGCCTTAGGGCAACCCGTGGCCTCTAAGCTCTGGAATTCTAGCCCTTGCAGCCTAGACAACTCAGTCCTCTTTGTGCTTATATTTTTTTTTGCTGGTTTGCCTTGTTTGAATGTTATGGCCTCAAAGGAGCTGTTTTATGTGGTATTGCCTCTTTGGTGGATGAATTCTAAATCAGAACATAAAGATCTGTTAGCTTCAGTAACATGAGTTACATGAAAATTGATAGCAACATGTACTTAAACTTTATATGTGGCCCCTGAATCTCTATGGTACGAGGTCCACAGAAACAAGTTTGGACACCCTGGTCTAGACAATGACTATTCAACCATGAGCACTTGATAGTTCAGTCTGATTCTATGCTCATCCAATCTTCACATATGTACACTTTCCACTGGACCCTGGCTGCTTTTTCCCCTCCCCAGCTCAGGAGATACTGAGGCCAACTGCAATGACCATACTGTCACCTCAGTTGAGATCAGTTAACTTCACACAGATGAATGACTTGAAAATGACGAAAGAGTTAACACAAAAAAAAATTAAGGAAAATAAAGTTGGCACAGTACATTGAGACTGTGCTGTCATGTCATGGCAGGGAGCAAGTTTAATCCATGCTTCCAAACGTAGGAAACAGGAGAACCTGTGAGTGAGTTTTCTGGGTCTCTTTCCTCCACTGCCTAGCTGCCAGCATATAGCTATGTGGTCACTGTCCTTTTTCTCAGCAAGGGAATGTTGGCCCTTGGAATTCACTAAAAATTAGAACATGAAGAAGGAAGAAGTAAAAATTCAACAGCAATGCAACTCTCTTTGATAGATCAGCTGGTCAATTTGAAGGTCCCATGTTCAATCCCCAGTCAAATATAGTCAGCTGAGACAGCAGTTGAAGCACTAAAATTGGGTTCAGCATCGGGGTAGGGAGGAGAAAATATATCAGGATTATCTCTCTATCCACTGATTATTGCTGGAAATGTATCTCTGTGGGTGTCACATGAGAACAGGATCAGCTCAGCTGTGATGCCTACCACGGTCAATTAGTTTGCCAACACTCTGTCTACACCTATGACAAATGGTCACCATATCTCATTGAAACAGATAAGATTCTGAGAGGGCTTGACAGGGTAGATGCTGAGAGGTTGTTTCCCCTGGCTGGAGAGTCTAGAACTAGAGGGCATTGTCTCAAGGTAAGGGGTCGGCCATTTAAGACTGCGATGAAGAGGAATTTCTTCACTCAGAGGGTTGAGAATCTTTGAATTCTCTACCCCAGAGGGCTGTGGATGCTCAGTCAATGAGTATATTCAAGGCTGAGATCAATAGATTTTTGGACTCTAGGGGAATGAAGGGATATGAGGATCGGGTGGGAAAGTGGAGTTGAGGTCGAAGATCAGCCATGATCTTATTGAATGGTGGAGCAGGCTCGAGGGGCCGTATGGCCTACTCCTGCTCCTATTTCGTATGTTCTTATATTCTTATATTGAATATACTCTGTCAAGTCCCCTTATATGTTTCAATGAGATCACCTCTCATTCTTCTAAACTCCAGAGAATATCGACCCATTCTACTCAATCCCTCCTCATAGGACAACGCTTTCATCCCGGGAATCAAGACTGAGATCGACAGATTTTTGGACTCTAAGGGAATCAAGGGATATGGGGATCGGGTGGGTAAGTGGAGTTGAGCTCGAGATCAGCCATGATCTTACTGAATGGCACTGCAGGCTCAAGGGCCCATATGGCCTACTCCTGCTCCTGCTCCTATTGCTTATGTTCTTATGGCAATGTACCAATGGGCACCCAAATGCTCATGGAAGTGTATACCAACAAGGGGTCTGAACCTTCAAGAGAAAACGAGAGAAAATTTACAAAAAATAAGCAGCAAAGAGTCATAGAATCACAGAAAGGTTACAGCACGGAAGGAGGCCATTTGGCCCATCTATGGGCTCTATGCAAGAGCAATCCAGCTAGTCCCACTCCCCCGTCCTATCCCCGTAATCCTGCAAATTTTTTCCTTTTAAGTACTTATCCCGTTCTCTTTTGAAAACCATGATTGAATCTGCCTCCACTACCCCTCGGGCAGTGCATTCCAGATCCTAACCACTCGCTGTGTAAAAAAGTTTTTCCTTATGTCACTGTTGGTTCTTTTGCCAATCACGTTAAATCTATGTCCTCTGGTTCTTGACCCTTCCGCCAATGGGAACAGTTTCTCTCTAGCTACTCTGTCTAGACTCTTCATGATTTTGAATACCTATCAAATCTCTCGCAATCTTCTCTGCTCCAAGGAGAACAATCCCAGCTTCGCCAGTCTATCCACGTAACTAAAGTCCATCATCCCTGGAATCATTCGAGTAAATCTCTTCTGCATCCTCTCTAAGGCCCTCACATCTTTTCTAAAGTGTGGCGCCCAGAACTGGACACAATACTCCAATTGTGGCCAAGCCAGTGTTTTATAAAGGTTCATCATGACTTCCATACTTTCGTACTCTACGCCTCTATTTATAAAGCCCAGGATCCCAAATGCTTTTTAAACCGCTTTCTCAAGAAACTGAACAAATTTAGTATCTCTCAATGGAAATATGCGAAACAAAAATGTTTAACAGTCAAATGATTAGACGTTACTCATCTACAAAGGCTACTGTAGATCACCCTACAGAACAGGCTTCCCTCAATAACAATGGACTTCTCAGCTACTAAATCACACTGTAACTGAGCTCCCTTTCCCCTTCACTAATATGTTTTGAGTTCTATATACAGTACCTGGGAACAGAAACTGATGATATCCACTTAAACCACACATAGTCAAAAACAGTCCTAATCTGCACTTTCACTGCAATTACTAAAGATGTCTGCGTATTTACCTGTGATATCATCCTTCCGTTTTACAAATTTCAGTGTGAAATCTTTTGGGTCGTACTGCTTTTCGGTTGTCATCCTGGCTTCTGTGCATTAAGCGCTGTTCCAGCAACTCGACTGTGAGTCACTCTGTGTGTTCAAAGGAAACTGTTACATGCAAATCTTATTGGGCGACCTCCACGGTTCTCTACCAATCAAGGAAATATAATTTGCATAATCATTTCGCATCGAATCTGTCCCGGTCATCATCCAAACATTTAAAGCAAAAATGCCCAGTGAATATTATTTAATTGGTGACCGGCTTGAATGTAGGTAGATATCTGACTTGTCTCTGAAATACCTACAAGCTCTACTGCAGTATAACGTAAAATTTGTCATTTTGCACAGAGATATGGGCAACGCAGTGGTTGTTCCTCTTAAAGGGAGATTATCACCATTGTAAAGTTATTGACTTCGGTGCCCAACAATGTGAATTTGCGAGGGGATAACCTAATTCAAGTAGTAATGATGGATCCTCATCGCAGAATATCGCCGCTTCACGAAAATTGTGTATTTTATCAGTATATGACAGCATGGTTACTGGGCTCTTTCCCTTCCAAAACATCAACAGTAGCCCTTTAATAGACCCCCCACCCCTTCTCGGACCCATTGTACTTTCACTGCATCAAGGGAATCCAGGTGTATTTATTATATTTCAGTGTGCAAGAGAGAAAAATCAGAACTGGGTCAATCCAGCACGTTTTCCGAGACAGTTTTAAGCACTTAGGGAAACTAAGATAGATATGATCACTGGGGAAACCTGAATCAACGATCTCTGGGATAAGAGATAGTTAAATTAATGGGTTGCACTGGACATGGAACAGTGAAGGTGCCACAGTTCTCTCAGTTTAGAATGAATTGCAATTTCATTAGACTAAAAATCCAGAGGTACTTCCTGTGTGAATTCTATAAGAAAGCAGCAACATATAGGATTTTATCCTAGTACTTTAAATGCAAATAATAATTGTGCACGGAGCAGTTAAATGCACTTCTTGTCAGCATTATTAGTATTCACCCAAGAGGAAATTCTGGAATTTGCTTCCTTTACTGACTGAACAAAATACACCTTGATGGATGCTTCTAAATTACCTTCATGGCAATTAATGGGCTCCACTATATAACGTAATAATAGTTTAAACCAGCAATAATTATCAGATAACTTTTAACAGAAAAATCGGAGGAAAAACAAGACAGTTCCAATTACAGAGCAGAAGCCGTGCTTTGATGTTGCTGAGAAACAATATGTAAATTATGGATAGGAGGGGACCAAGGGTACAACAGAAGTAACCATGTCGGCATGGGAAAAGAAACCATTTGTAAAGGAAACTGGATTGGAGGAATGTTAACATGGGGGGTAGAAATTAGTTTGGGTGCGTTTTCGCACCCAAACTCAACTCAGCACAACGCGGGCAGTGTGCCCCAACCGAGAGGCCCGGGGCCAGCCCAAAATTGGGCCTTGGGCCTCGTTAACATCTTATAAGTGAGCAGCTGGCACCTATCGTGCCTCCAGAGTCAGCTCATACATTTGTACAATATGAATGTCGGGCCGTTTACCTCGCCGGCAGCGACCCGAAGGTAAGTCCCCAGAGGGGATGGGCAATGAGGGGAGGACAATCACGATGACCGTAGAGTTGGGGGAGCACTCCTGATCCTCCTGGTTCCACAGGAAGTATAAGTTGGCAGCCGCAGCAGCCACTGAAAAATCCTCGGTGGGCAGGCCCGACCCCTGTGGCATTCATCGCGGCCCAATTTCACAAAGGGAAACAGGCAATAGGCCCCTCATTTAATATATAAAGGACCTAACGCCTGTATTAGGCAGCCTCCAGGGATACCTAAAAAAATGGCCCTACCCAATTCCGAGTCGAAGGTTTTTCAGGTGCTCTTAGGGCGTAGGCATTGGTCCCTAAAATTGGGATCGTTGCTCCCATTTTACGCCCAAAGAACCAGTGCAACGAGGTCTGATTTCTACTCCGGAATGTTGAGATAGGTAAGTGTGCAAGTCAGATGGCAATAATGAGCTCAATGATCTCAAAGGGTAGATTAGAGCTCAGGCAGCACTTATAGGAATATAGGGGTCAAGAGGGCATGTAACAATTTGTCCTTGAAATTTGTTGTTTCAGTTCAACGAGCAGTGAAAACAGTGGAATTCAAGAGTGGAAATATTTGCTCATTACATAAGAAGGAAACCTGAATTGGCTTTCACTTCCAATTTCTTTGAAAAGGCATTGCAAAACAGAATTGCAGTCTAGGTTTTGTAATGAGTCAGCAATGATACATAACCACAAAATAATGTTGCCAATGATCTGTTCTGTCACCAACAGTGAAGCTCTCTTTGAGACACCCATTATGCTCAGCCTTTCCTGATAACTTTGACTTTTCCTTGTCAACTCGCTGGCACAAAAAGTGGAAAGCAGACGCTCCTTTAAATCACCAAATCATCTCCGACCCTACAGGCTGTCAACCAGGATACATCTGGCCTCGTTGTAGTTGAGCACTTCTCACATTCAAACTGGATGTGGTCACTGCGCCTCAAATATTCACCTATGGGGCCTTTATAACTCAACAAATGACATTGCAGATCAAACAAACCATGCCCCATGTCGTTGAATCATGCCCACTAACTAAACTATCTAATGGCCTCCGTGCTTTGCATGCTGGTTATGACTGTGCTCTAAAATGGCTGAAATTATGTGATGAGTCTGCTAAATAATTTAACCATTTAAGAGTTTCCAACAGAAATTGTATTATTCATTTAGACTATTTTGTTCTGAAACAATGGGGTAGAAACTAAACCTTGTTGCACCGAATTCCTGGGTCGAAAACGGGGACAAAAATGGCGAATTTCCCAGGGCTATGTCATATTGACCTCGGATGATTTTCAGGCATCCCGGGCGGCCACCTTAAACAGGCATTAGGCCCCCTACATATGATAATGAGAGGCCTAACCGCCTGTTTAAGGACCCCTCAGCAAAATTGCTGTCCTTAACCCTAACCCCTCTCTTATTTATATTCCATTAAATGCTTGTGAGGACCAAGTGGCTCACTAAAGCTGATATTATTACTTACCTGGCAGGTGTGAGTAAGTCATATTGAATAAAACTGCTCACCCCACGCCAAGCAAGTTACACTCACTGCATACATTGGACACTCTAAGTACATAGACAATAAAGGAGAGGATGACAAATGGGAACGTGAAGAGGTTAGGAAAGAAGTAAAAAAAACAATAAGGAAAGCAAAGAGGAACTACGAGATTAAATTATCAAGGAATATAAAAAGAAATAGTAAAGTTTTCTACAGACACATAAATAACAAAAGAAAAATCAGAATAGGGATCGGGCCACTAAGGGATGCACAAGATAAACTCACAGGTAACGAGAGTGAAATGGCAGAAATATTGAACAGTTACTTTGCCTCCTTATTTACCAGGGAGACTAACAAGCTGGACATTGCATTAGAAGAAGAGATTGAAAAATATATTAAAACATTTGAGATAGAAAGGATGGGAGGATAATTGATAAACTAATCAAACTTAGGCAGGATAAGACCCTTGGTCCGGATGGATTGCATCCGTGAATATTAAAAGAAGTTAAGGAGGAGAGATCAGAGGCACTATCACATATATTACAAAAATTCCCGAGGACTGGCGGACAGCTAATGTGATTCCTATATTTAAAAAGGGAGATAGAACAAGTCCAGGGAACTATACACCAATTAGCTTAATGTCGGTGGTAGGAATGATAATGGAATCTTTACTCAAAGCTGTAATAGAAAGACATCTAGAGAATGAAAATATAATAAAGAATAGTCAGCATGGATTTCAGAAGGGAAAGTCATGCTTTATCAACCTTATTGCATTCTTTGAAGAAGGAACAGAAAGAGTAGACAAGGGTAATGCAGTAGATGTAATATATTTGGATTTTCAAAAGGCCTTCAATAAGGTACCGCATTGTAGACTCATGGCTAAGGTCAGAGCATGTGAAGTCAGGAGACAGGTAGCAGAATGAATAGCAAGTTGGCTATGAGCAGAAAACAGAGGGTATTGATTAAGGTAGCTACTCAGACTGACAAAAGGTGGGGAGTGGTGTTCCACAGGGATCCACTGTTGGATCCGGGAATCAGAAGTACAACATCAAAATTTGCGGATGACACCAAATTGGGGAGTGTAGTTAATACAAAGGAAGAATGTGTCAAAATGCAAGAGGACATTAATAAACTTGCAGAATGGACATGCAATTGGTAATTGAATTTCAATATAGATAAGTGTGAGGTGGTGGATTTTGGTAGGAAGAATAAGGAGGCCACATACTACTTGGATAATAAGAGTCTAAACAGGATAGAGGAGTAAAGGAATCTAGGGGTACAGATACACAAATCACTAAAAGTAGCGGTGCAGGTTAATAAGTCCAATGTGCCTGCCCCTTCTTAAAGCCAGCCTGCAGCTCTTAAAGGAGAGGTGGAGTTTTCTGCAGTGCTCAGTGGACAACACATTACTGAGGGCGCCCCAAATTTCAGATACGGCCATGGAGGTCCTAGTGGAACAAATGAGGACCATGAAGGAGGTTCTCTTTCCTTCAGATGCGTGACGGGTGCCCCGGAAAATTACCCAGCAGCAATGGCTGGACAGGTCAACACCAGCCACATGGTTCCTAGGACCTGGCTGCTGTGCAGAAGAAATGTAATAACCTTACCAGGATTGTCAAGTTAAGAGTCCTCTACATATCTTTCTTAATCTCTATACAGCACTGCAATGTCTTCACCCTCTAATTGCAACACTTCCACTACTCTTGTGCTCTCTGGTTAAGGGGAGGGGTTCCAACTTAGCACCTTGCACTATGGCAATTCACCTCTCCTCACAGCAATATTTATGCATACAACCCTAAAACCTCTTTCTCTACTTTAACAGCCTCATAATCTTACAACTCTTACTTCACCTCTCCAGTATCACTTGGAACACACTCCTCAACTGTTAGCCTTACCTTCATCCACTCTATCTTCCTGCAGGACAAATTGGCACACAGTACCCACCACAGGCAAGCCACTGGAGGGGCAATCCTACATTTAAACCCCTCGCCACAGGTTACTGACTGAGCACCTATACTGTCGCCGTGGCATCCCTGTGAAGCAGCACATAGCCACAACCTTCCATCCCCTTCTCTGCCTCCTTAATCCCAAGGGAGTAATGCTCACCCGTTCTTAGCTTCTGCCTTCCTTTCCTGCAAATCACATCAACAATGGGTGGCACAGGAGAAGGAAGATGATTATGGTGGTGAAGATTATGATGAGGACCATTCTTGTCCCATGTGCCAACACTTTAGGTTCAGGAGGTAGGGAGATATTTGTTCCTTTTGTTGGGGGAAACTAATGGTGTGAACGGGGCAGTGTGGGGAAAGTAAAATTGGAAGGAGGGAAGTAGCAAAGGAAGAAATAGAAAGGGAAGGAAAATATGGACAGAAAATAACTAAAGCTGTCAAATCTCTCTCATTTGTCGTGTGACTACTTCATTTTGATTTAAGGATGTAAAATATATTCATATCACTCGCGTTGAAAAATAATGACTTTCTTGTTAATCATAACCTCTCACTTCTAACATTTCCCCAGTGCTAGCAGTTGTGTGAACAAGTTGTGAAGACAAGCAGTGAGAATGGGAGATACACAGAGAGGGAGAAGAGGGGAAGGAGGGATGTAGAAAGATGGAAGAGAACAGAAAAATAGGAAGGAGCCAGTGGGAGGAAAGACAGAATAGAGAGACAAGAAACTTTGGGGGAATACACAGGCTAAAGGGAAGGTGCAGGGAGGTCAGACTGAGCTGTGGACACAAGCACTTGTTCAGCAGTTGTATCCTGTTAAAGAAAAAACAGGAAGAGATGGTCACAATATACACTTGTATCCTCTTCCAAAAATTGTATTGTCTTATAGATGTCAACTTGGCTCAGTTGGTGAATCTCTAGCCTCTGAGTCTGAAGGCTGTGGGTTCCGGCACTGCAGCACATAATCTAGGCTTACACTTCAGTGAAGTACTCAAGGAGTGCTGTATTATCGGAGGTGTTTTGGATGCAATGTTAAACCAAGACTCTATGGGGGAAATTTTAACACCCCAGAACAGGCAGAAAAGGGATGGGTGGGGGGTTAAATTCTTAAAAATGTGAAACCCGACCCGAACCTGCTGCAAACACGCCTACTTCTGGTTTAACCGGGGCCAGCTGGGGCAGGTGGCTAGTAACCTGCTCTCTAGAGGCAAATCAGTAATTGAATATGTTAATGAGCTGTGTGCCTCATATTTTAGCATCCTTTTAGATTTAACAGCTGCGGGCCAGGTTTCCCAGGGCTCGGGAAATCCGGCAGTTAAAGGGAGTCAAGAACTGCTGGATCCAGCAGGAAAGTGCGTTTCCAGCACTGCTTGTGGGCCAGGAGGAGCAGGAGTGCTTCCCCCCAAACTCCCAAGCAAACCTGCCATGGTTGGCCTTCTTCCCCGCGATATGACGACCACCCTCCAGTGATCTTCAGACCCCCCCCCTCCCCACGATCTCCTGGCCGACATCTCCCCCGCGATCTCCAGGCCGATCTCCCCCCGCTCTCCGATCTCTTTCCCCCCCCTCCCCTGCAATCACTCCCTCCACTCTGATCCCTGCCTGTGGCCTTCTACCACAGGCCTTCCTGCCTGACAGCCAGCCAGCCTTTCAATCTAGCAAGCTGCAGGGTGGGAAATGGAGCTTAAAAAATTCAAATGAGGTCCCGCCGTTAAATTCGGCAGGACCTCCGCATTCCCTGGCCGCTAAAAGTCATCCCCGCTCCCTCCCTGCCTCCCTGTAAATATCGGGGCCTATCTGCCTGGTCAGGTAGATGTAAAAGAAAGGACTTGCATTTATATAGTGCCTTTTGCAACCTCATGACATCCCAAAGTGCTTTACAGCCAATGAAGTACCTCTGAAGTGTAGTCACTGTTGTAATGTAGAGAAATTCAGCAACCGATTTGCACACAGCAAGGTCCCACAAACAGCAATGAGATAATGACCAAATAATCAATTTTTTAGTGGTGTTGGCTGAGGAATAAATATTGATCCTAGCTATCAATGTAACAAAAGCAGCTCAGCACAAATTACTTCTGTTATTTTGTTTGCTCTGAAATGTTTCAGTGAAATTAAGAAGAGCTGGGAAAGCAGATATACTTGTACCATTACAGCAGATGGGAGTTATTTTTATCAATGGGAATTACAGTAAATGCAGCCTGCATGTACTTTCACTCTGCATAGATTGCACAGTTCGTCTGAGTGCTGGTAAGTATTGGAATGACCTGTGAATGAATTTACAGCAGTTAGATAGTTCCATATACTAAATTTAAACCATCATATCTGACTCCATGTTAACTGTGCCCATAGTGTGTTACATCCCAGCTCTGTTAACAAAAGTGCCCTTTGCATTCAACCTTTTGGGCTAACCAACTTCACATAAATTGACTAAAAAATGTTTTCATTAAAACTCATTAAATTGTGAAGTCAAAAATATGTTCAATACAAATATAGGAGATAGATATATTTCTTAATGCTAAAGGGATCAAGGGATATGGGGAAAAAGCAGAAACATGGTACTGAGTTAGACAATCAGCCATGATCATTTTGAATGGCGGAGCAGGCCCGAAGGGCCGAATGGCCTACTCTTGCTCCTATTTTCTATGTTTCTATGTTCGATAATTAAAGGGAAAGCAGATGTGGCAGCATTTGAAAGGAATCCTGCACAGTTTTAATATTGCTGCCTACACTTCTATCCCTGATATTCAACCTCAATAAGTGACAGCCCCAGGTCTAAAGCTCAGTAAGCATACAACCAGTCGACATATTTTTAAATGAAACTGAAACTAGTTCCTGTCTGATTTTCGCTATTAATTGGGTTGCCAAAGGAATGAGTGGGGTAGTGCGGAGTGAGGACTGAATAAGGAGCGCCTTAAACCTCAGTGTAACTCCCTACATAGCCAACCGAGTGCTGGGGTCACCCTTGTGCTCTGAAGCACGGTGGCACTCCGTTTATCGTTTCTAAAGAGAAAGCAGAAACCTGGTCAGACATACCCGGACCTAAAGATAACTCCTTGTAAGGATGATATAAGTGAATTTAACAGTAAACACGGAGGGGAATGGTTAAAACACGATTTGTTGACTGACGCCTTTCGTTTAATTTCAGATCAACAACAGAAGAGGAAGAGTTGAATTAAAGAGAAAAGAATCAGCAAACGTGAAAAGAAATGGGGAGAAAGTCAGGAAGACCAGCCGGGGGCAATCATAAAGGTAAGGGATAGAATTGTTATTCAATCAATTCATTATGAAATTGCGTTACTGACCGGCTCTGTGCTTAGAAAATATTCATCTGTGGCCAAGATAGTCTTTCATTTTGATGTTTTTCCAGCTGCACATGCTGTGATAAAATAGTTAATGTTTAAAGAGGGAATTTAATCAACACCCTCTTCCAAAAAACAACAACTTGCATTTATATAACGCCTTTAACACAGTAAAACGTCCCCAGGCGCTTCACAGGAGTGTAATCAGGAAAAGATTGACACGGAACCAAAGGAGGTGACATTAGGACAGATGAGGTCAAGAGTTAGGTTTTAAGCAGAGTCTTGAAGGAGGAGAGAAGGAGACTTTTGGGGAGGAAATTCCAGAGCTCATGGTCTAGAAGGCTGAGGGCATGGCCGCCAATGGTGAAGCAAAGGAAGTGGGGAACGCACAAGAGGCCAGAGTTGGAGGAACTCCGAGTTCCCATGGAGTTGTAGGGCTGGTGGAGGTTACAGAGATAGGGAGGGGCGAGGCCAGGGAGGGATTTGACCAAGAGGATGAGAATTTTAAAATCGAGGCACTTTTCGGACTGAGAACCAATGCAGGTCAGCGAGCACAGGGGTGATAGGTGAATGGGACTTGGTGTAAGTTAGCATATGGGCAGCAGAGTTTTAGATGAGCTCAAGTTTGTTGAGGGTTACAAATGCTATTACTGTCGCAAGCGCCAGGCCTGGTGTGTACCAGACAAATCATACCCTGGCATGGCTATATGGACCTGCAGCAAGAATACCTTGGTTTCCTCCCAACAGGCTGTGAATTTTCTCAGGGCTTTGGGTGTAATTTTTGGTTAAAGTAGGCGGGACATGACAGGGGGAGGGGTGTAGAAATAGGATCTCTACCCCAAAGACATGCATGAGGGAGTTCCTGCAGGGGGGCGGGGGACAGCAATAGTTTGATATCGGTAAGGGGGCTGGGTTGGTGGGATGGCACCACCCACTAGATTTTCCATACCTCTTACCCAGATCGTACTCTTACTCCGAGTGCACGGTGACTGGACGCCAGCATAGACACCAGTATGTAGGTAACTGGAGGGGGCAAGTGGAGCCCATGGGAATGTTCAGGCCTGGGTCTGGGCCTGGAACACCGATGGAATGCTGCAGGGTCAGGAACAGGATATCAGGACATATCAGGATTCCCTCTCAACCACAATTGTAGCAGCAGAACAGAATTGAGGAATTTTGGCCAAGTCATCTTGTTCTGGCAGCAATGGAGACCCACTTTGTCCTGAGTCTATGAACAGCTGCTAGTTTCACCATGTCTGATTTTGAATGGCACTGAGTGGAAATGTAAATGAGGAAGAGTGGGGCTGAGAAACCAGCAAAACAAAATAACATCATTACCGAGCTTTTGGAGGAATGCTCAGCAGGTGAACCTGGATCACCCAGTCGCACATATCTACCAGCGGGTGTGCTAAAAGAGGGATTGCCACTGGTAAGTGGTTAGACTGGTTTTAATACATATCACAATGTTATAATGTATCTCCATTAGTTTCTGAAGCACTCTCATCAGCTAATACTGTTAAGGTGGAGTCAGCACAGCGCCATTACAGCATCAAACCATCTTTGTGGCTTTCACTAGACTCAATTTTGAATTGGAAAATTAGACATTTCAAGGCTGAAAATCCTGGGGTGAGGAAGAGTAAAATTGGGTTACACCACCCGCAAGTGGCCAGCTATTTTGGTCCTAGAACCTGGTTCCACCAGGTCTCTACCCTATTGAATATGCGCTGCAAAATCCCAAAGGGATAAACGAGTTTTCTACCTTGCTCCCCTCGTGTCTATCACAGAACAAGATGACTTGGCCAAAATTAGAGGCCTGTCTGCGGGCATTTCCTGGCTATCCTGTAAATTCTGCCCATTATGCCTAAGGCCCCCAGAACGTCATGCCTACTAAAAGCAGAGGTGGGTTCCATACTGAGCCTTCCCAAGGCTCCAAAAATGCTTCCCAGCAAAGGTAATCAATCCCAGAGGGGATCAATTATCTTACAATGATGGTTGTGGGTTTCTTTGGGGAAAGCTTCAAAAAAATTTCCCTACCTTTTTGGTCTGGTAAGGACATCTGGCTCTCCCAATCAGACCATCAGAAAGGAATTCTGATTTTATGCTGGGCAATCGAGACAGGTGCCTCTCTTGCACCTGTTCAGGACCAGGGCACCCAGCCCGATTATTAAAATGACCACACCCTTGGGATTTGGGACGTTCCATGTCCTTTCCAGCATGCAGCCAGGAGTCCTACTTCCAGAGCAGGGATCCTAGAATTTTATGCCCTACAAGTTTGGAGCTAAATTTCTACAGGTCCAAATTCAACAAGTTTGGTAAGAGCAGAAAACAACAGGATAAAGCATGCAAGGTAGAACAATTGATCTAAGCTAACTCTTTCATGATTAAAGGAAACAAGCAATGAGCAGAAATAGACAGTAAAAAAAAGGATGTTGTAATTATTCATAATTCTTTGTAAATAAGGTGGAACCTTCATTATTTGTACTCAATTGTCCACCTACCCTATCATAGCGTTAGTTCCCTTGTTCACTGCCCAGTCACACCAAATGAATTGTTCTATGATAAAACCTTGTACAAGATGTAGAAACAAAGTTTCTTTTGTTATTTACATTGTGTTGTGTACTAAACAGGTAAGACCAAGATTTGGAGACTGTTCCTCATCCACCAATTTCCATTCTCCTCCAGGGGGACAGGTACCTCCAATATATCTCATTATGGTGGTTAATGGAGGTTCCACAGTATATCGAGGGTCAAGTCTCACTCTTTAAATACTTCTTGAATTAACCAATCAGAGGTTAGCGTAAGCATAAATTTACCTGAGTAGTCCTTTTTTTCTTGATCAGTGATAGTGTCAGTTTTATCCTACAGAAGGTAATAGGAAATGATTCAGTCTATGGATGGCTCTAAGGAGCCATTTTATATCCTGCTAAGCATTACAGGAATTATTTTTCTTATTATACTAGTAGTGGAAATTCAAACCATTGACAAAAAAAATTCTGCTTGCAGCGATTTGGCATCATATACTCTGTAAGTAGCTATTGTACAGAACTTGAATAACTTTTGAACAGCATAGGAATTGCATTTTGTTTGTGTTGAATTAACAGCGCAAATAGATGTAAATTGATGCAATATAATTGCAATTACAGAGACATGGCTGCAGGGTGACCAAGGCTGGGCGCGGAATATCCAAGGGTATTCGATATTTAGGAAGGACAGGCAAAAAGGAAAAGGAGGTGGGGTGGTGTTGTTAGTAAAGGATGAAATCAGAGCAATAGTGAGAAATGATATTGGTTCAGAAAATCAAGATGTAGAATCAGTCTGGGTGGAGTTAAGAAGCACCAAGGGGCAGAAAACACTAGTGGGGGTTGTTTATAGGCCTTCAAACGGTAGTGGTAATGTAGGGGAGGGGATCAAACAGGAATTTAGAGATGCATGTAACAAGGGTACTACAGTAATCATGGGTAGAGCAATTAAACAAATACTTTGGTTCTGTTTTCACGGAAGAGGACAAAAATAATTTCCCAGAAATGCTAGGGAACCATGGGTCTAGTGAGAAGGAGGAATTAAAGGAAATTAGTATTAGTAAAAAAATAGTGCTGGGGAAATTAATGGGACTGAAAGCCAATAAATTCCCAGGGCCTGATAATGTGCATCCCAGAGTATTAAAAGAGGTAGCCATGGAAATAATGGATGCATTAATTGTCATCTTCCAAAATTCTATAGATTATGGAACAGTTCCTGCAGATTGGAGGGTGGCAAATGTAACCTCACTATTTAAAAAAGGAGGGAGAGAGAAAACAGGGAACTACAGACTGGTTAGCCTAACATGTAGTGGGGAAAATGCTAGTTTATTATAAAGGATGTGATAACAGGACACTCAGAAAATATCAACGGGATTAGACAAAATCAGCATGGATTTATGAAAGGGAAATTGTGTTTGACAAACCTACTGGAGTTTTTTGGGGATGTAACTGGTTGAATAGATAAGGGAGAACCAGTGGATGTGGTGTATTTAGATTTTCAGAAAGCCTTTGATAAAGTCCCACATAAGAGGTTAGTGTGCAAAATTAAAGCACATGGGATTGGCGGTAATATACTGGCATGGATTGAAAATTGAATTAACAGGCAGGAAACAGAGAGTAGGAATAAATGGGTCTTTTTCGGGGTGGCAGGCAGTGACCGCTGGTTTCAGTGCTTGGGCCCCAGCTATCCACAATATATATCACTGATTTGGATGAGGGAACCAAATGTAATATTTCCAAGTTTGCTGATGACACAAAACTAGGTGGGATTGTGAGTTGTGAGGAGGATGCAAAGAGGCTTCAAGGCAATTTAGACAAGTGAGTGGTCAGATACATGGCAGATTCAGTACAACGTGGATAAATGTGATGTTATCCACTTCGGAAGGAAAAACAGAAAGGCAGAGTATTATTTAAATGGTGATAGATTGGGAAATGTTGATGTACAAAGGGACACGGGTGTCCTTGTACACCAGTCACCGAAAGCAAACATGCAGCAAGCAGTTAGGAAGGCAAATGGTATGTTGGCCTTCATTGCAAGAGGATTTGAGTACAGGAGCAGGGATGTCTTACTGCAGTTATACAGGGCCTTGGTGAGACCACACCTGGAGTATTGTGTGCAGTTTTGGTCTCCTTACCTAAGAAAGGATATACTTGCCATAGAGGGAGTGCAGCGAACATTCACCAGACTGATTCCTGTGATGGCAGGACTGTCGTTTGAGGAGAGATTGGGTCGACTAGGCCTGTATTCACTAGAGTTTAGAAGAATGAGAGAGGAAGTCATTGAAACGTATAAAATTCTGACAGGACTAGACAGACTGGATGCAGGGAGGATGTTTCCGCTGTCTGGGGGTTCCAGAACGAGGGGTCACAGTCTCAGGATACGGGGTAGGACATTTAGGACTGAGATGAGGAGAAATTTCTTCACTCAGAGGGTGGTGAGCCTGTGGAATTCTCTACCACAGAAGGCTGAGGAGGCCAATTCACTGAATATATTTAAGAAGGAGATAGATAGATTTCTAGACATAGAAGGCCTCAAGGGCTTTGTGGAGAGATGGGGAATATGGTATTGAGATAGAGGATCAGCTATGATCATATTAAATAGCAGAGCAGGCTCAAAGGGCCGAATGGCCTACTCCTGCTTCTGTTTTCTGTGTTTCTATCTTTCTATGTATTTAGCCTTAATAAAATGGAAGCTACTTAAGTGGAACCTGTAATATCAAATTTATTCCAGAAGAGAGAAAGACCTGGTAGCTCATAAGAAAAGAATGGCTAGATAGTGAAACTCCTGATAAAGCAAAATATTTGCATCCATTGCTTTCTGATTATGCTTCTGTGAAGCACCTTGGGACATTGTTGTTGTTTGTGGCAACACTATTCCTTTATCTCTTGGAATTTCTGATTTAAATCTATATCAGACCGATTGCATGAAAGTATACTCTGTACTTAATGGCTGTAAGGCATTCAGCAATTTTTTACCCAGTTCTAATGGGTACAAGCCCACAGCACACAATTTTCTCATAATTTGGCAGCAAATTGTTCATCTCATTCAGATGGGCACAAGATTATCTGTGGTTGAAAATTGACATGTTATACTGGTGAAATCGGGATTGCTCATCTGAGATTGGATAAAGTCATATTGTTGGAGTGATGTCAGAGTTTCACCCTGCTCACCACCACCTTCTCAAGGGCAATTAGGGATGGGCAGTAAATGCCGGCCTCGCCAGCGACGCCCACATCCCATGAACGAATTTTTAAAAAATTAGCAACTTGTGCTATTCCTGATTGGAAGTACTTGATCCTGACACTGATTGCAAAAAGTAGGAAAATATTACATTCCTTTGTTAATGGCATATTCACCTCGATCCCAATATATTCACCTTTGTGCCATCAATAAACATACAGTTGCTTATTTATATTTATTTAAAATTGTCACAGTAAAACATTTGGCCTGTGGAGTATGTACTCAACATTTTTGAAAATTAGTGTGAAAGTTGTGGCAGAATTTCATGACCACAACAATTTAGGAATCTTGTAGGTTACATGCATGCACATGGAAACCAGCACTCCCTTCTTTATTGTCTGTTAAATAGATCTGCTGCATTTTTTGTACATGATCAGTATTAACAAAGCTCTTATTCATAATTAGAGTTTGGTGGGCTAATTAACCAAGGAGCCACTTGCTACCTGAACACATTGCTTCAGACTCTCTACATGACTCCTGAAGTGAAGAAAGTTATCAACAGGTTTGTACAATTAATACATATTATAATAAGCTTCTAAATATATTCCAGCCATGCATTATCTAATAGGTTTGAAGTGTAATCAGTTTTCGATTTGAATATTTATATATGTAAAGCAAATACTGCATTATGTAAAAGTCGTACTCTGTATTGCAAATGTCTGAAATTGTTAAGCAAATGTCCCTCCCCTTAGATTCATTGAAACGATGGATGAAAAGATCAATAAGGATGGCAGTATTTGCTACCAGCTTAAAGTACTGTTTGCAGAGTTAGATGCAAAAAAAACAGCAAACACATATGGGATTACAAGGAACCTAGACATGAGACAACAAGATGGTAAGTAACAACATGCAGGAAAAATCACAGGGCCTGAATTTGCTGAAATAATGGGCCTGATTTTAGCAGGCCTGCGGGTTTCTGGCGGGTTGGGTTTCGGGTGCGTGGCCTCCGCGCCCGGTGAAATTAGTGGGTTGCCCGCGCGATCGTAGCAGGCAATCCACTAATTGGAGCCACTTACCTGCTCCTCCGTGGTCCGCGCTGCTGGTCTGCACGTCGGGCGGGCTGCGCATGCGCAGTACGATCTGTCAGCTGGAGGCTCTCTAGTTAAAGGGGCAGTCCTCCACTGACAGATGCTGCAACCAATGGAACAAATTACAGCATGGAGCAGCCCAGGGGGAAGGCTGCTCCCAGTTTAATGATGCCTCACCCCAGGTATCATCAGATGGGGTGAGGAGGAGGGGGAGGACAGAGATCTTCCACCCGGCGGGCGGGAGGAAGCGGCCTGCCACTGCCACCAAGAAGGCCTGGCTCGAGGTGGCAGAGGGGGTCACCTGCACCACCAACATATCGCCCACCTGCATACAGTGCAGGAGGCGCTCCAATGACCGCAGTAGGTCAGCCACAGTGAGAACACTTACTCTTTCCCCTACACTCCGTCTGCCACAACACTGCCCCCACCCCACATCTCCTTCGGCACCGCCAACACTACTCTGTCACATCACCCCTCATACCCACTCAAACCCCATCCTCATCTTACCTGCACCTACTCACCTCACCAGTACTCACCCCGCCACTAACACGCAACCCAATCCTCATACAATCTCATGGCTCTATCCCATACTCACCCTCTCGTGCATCTCCCTCACGGCCAGCCTCACTCAACCTGCCACCACCTGTGCTGCAGCCACAGGGCATGCATCGCATATGTGCAGTAGGCAGCGAACGGCAAACGTGTCGTGAGCATGAAGGGGATGCACAAGGGTGTCTGAGGGTTTGCCATGGGTGTTACCTATATTGAATTTCAGAGCAACAAACTTCACACATTATATTGGCACCACCACTGCCATGTCTCCGCGAATCCTGTCTGTTGTGTGCAATAATGCCCGCTCCTGGGTATCACTATGAGGACCCACCACTGATGCCACCCATTGTGTTACTGCAGAGTAGGTGCAGGTGTATTTGCAGGGCTCTTCCGCGCAGACGACTGAGAGACATCGGCGGTGTACCCGGCTGCACCCTGGAAGGATGCGGTGGAGAAGTTGTGGAGGGCAGTGGTGACTTTGGCAGCGACAGGTAAGCAGATGGTGCTCGGGCCAGCCAGGAGCAGCTCGGCATGAAAGAGCCTGCAGATCTCCATGACTACATGTCGAGTGAATCTGTGCACTGCTGCTCGGAGAGGTCCAGGAGGCTGCACCTCAGCCTGTGGACCCTGTGGCGAGGGTAGTGCCCTCTGCGACGCGTCTCTCTCTGCGGTAGCCCTCCCTCCTGCTGTACAGGTGGATGTGTCACAGCACTCTGTTGTGGAGCTCCACGTGTCAGAGGTGGACGGCGTGGATGGCGAGGCTGGTGATGTTGTTCACCCTCCGAGGGGGTCATGACTGCAGCTACGGCGGCCCCCATCCGCAATATGTACATCTGAGGGGGTCCGCAAGGTAGGCACATGTCTCCGGACCCCGGGGTGAGTGTGCAGGTTGGTCACTTTGACCGTCAGGAGGGGGGTGGTGGAGGCCACACTTTGTCCCAAGTGACAGAGCGGCCTCCTGCAATGGGTGAGGGTCTCCCCCCACCACCTGTCAAATGGACCTTTGCAGCTGCCACAGGCTGACGGCTGCATCACGTCCAGTTCAACTAGGACTGTTTCCCCCAGTGTATGAAACAATCCCATGTTTGCCCAAAATCACACACAGTCCCTTAATCAGGTCAGTTAATGACCTGAACAAGCAAAATAAATAACCTCAAGTGGCATCCCGCTGGCTTTAATTGCCTGCGGGATTCCCACCAGCGGGGGCCACGCACGCACCCCCGCACGTCATCGGGGAACCCGGAAGTGGGCGGGATCGTGGCGCGATCCGGTCACATGACTGGATATCGGGATTTTCGGGGCCCCCCCGCAGGAAACCCACAGGAAACCCGACGGTAAAATCGAGCCCAATAACACTGTTTGAACAACGCATGCCATTATTAATGTGTAAATCAGCCAGCAACTTGTGGCGAGGAAGTGAAACCCCGTAAATTGTGAATCGCCACAAGTTGCTGGCTGATTTGCGCCACTCTGCTGGTACAAGTCCACAGCACAAAATGTTCTTATAATTTGGCAGCAAATTGCTAATCTCATTCAGATGGGCACCAGATTGTCCATGGTTGAAAATTGACATGTTATACTGGTTATACTACAAGTTGCTTGTCTGAGAAGATAAAGTCATATTATTGGAGTGATGTCAGAGGTTAGCAGTTAGCTTCAGAAAAATGGCATTTCGCACTCAACCTCCCCATGAGTTTCATGAAGTCGCCACAGAAAGTAATTAATAGCAATGTAAAGCCTGTAAATACTATTTTTGGTTTATTTTTTAGTATTCAAACAACAGGATATAGAAGAATATTTCCGACGGTTACTGAACAAAGTTGCCACAGAAACTGATGGGTCTAGCAATATATTGCAGGTAAGTTTATAAACGGAGGAGGGATCTTAAAAATCAATTCTTACATGTCAATAGAGTTGGTCTAAGCAGGATTTGATCCTGCTGTCCTTCCTTGGGTTTGTTTATCTTGTATGCAGGTGATGTATATTGACTGGGTTAATTGTGAAAAACTCACATATCGCATGAAAGTGATCAATGTGTTACCTTTCACATTGTTACCTTTTACACTGCTACAACAAACTATAGCATGGAGATTGCTATTGTCATTAAGTGTAATATCTGAGGTATTGAAGTGGCACTGGTCAGTAATTTAATGAGTGCCATTTAGCCTTCATTTACCATCTAATTCCTAAATGCTGTAAAGTTGCCATGGACTGAAAGTTGGTTCTGAGCCCTACAGCAATGAAGTACATTAGGGCCATCAACTGTCATTGCTGGCATAATAGCTTATTAAGAGCACAGTGTACCATTGGACAAATTCAGCAAACCCACATTCCCGGCGGAGAGCTGCATTTGAAGGGAGGATGGGTTGGAGAGTTAGTGCAACAGTCTTGAAGCCCCATCTCCAACCCACATTCCCTTTGAGCACACTCCCACCTGACACTGTGACAGAGCTATTCCACTTCTTTTGTGAGGACCTCCAGGCAGCAGCTAACATGCATACAGCACTGCCAGTGGCTGTTAAGGTCACCTTGGCCCTCATTTTTTATATGCCTGGCTCCTTCCAGGCCAGCACCAGGGAATGTCTGCAGAGTTAGCTAGTTTACTGTGCACAGATGTAAAAAGGAAGTCACAAGTCCATTATTTAGCAATGCTTATCACTTTGCTATGTTGCCACTGATCAACAGCAGTAACATGATAGGATAACACAATTCTGCAAGTCTCCAGAGGCCAGGGGAGTCATCGATTGCCCCCACATTACCATTCAGACCCTGTGTTCAACAGTATCCTATATGAACCAAAATCAATATTATATCGGTATCAAGCTGGTATGTAAACACCAACATAAATTGAGGACCATGTCTGATCCATTCCTACTCCAGCTATGTGTCTGTGACCCACAAGTTATAGATTTATTGAATTCTTTCTCATAACTGGTAGCGGATGAGATTTGAACTCATGACCTCTGGGTTGCGTAGTCTGGTACCTTATCTGTTGGGCTCCCATACCACCTAACTGATGTCAATAGCTGATTGTCAGTGCTATTGTTTCTCTGCTTCCCAGGCTGGCCTGATGTGCAGATGTTAAAGCACATGCTATGGCAGACCCACTAAAACCATTAAAATCAGGTGTTAAACAGCTTTCTTTGTAACTCTTAAAAACCCAAAGTAACAATGATGTAACCCCTCAATAGCAACCAAAAGCAATTTCTAGACATGTTTTTACAAGGTGCTCTTTACTTCATTATGTGGAAATAATGTTCTGGTAAAAATGGTGAGCTGAGCTCACCTGATGGCTCAGAGGGTGAATACATTACACAGTGTGATACTGCACCATATGGCCCAGGAAAGTCCCAGGTTTGAACCATGGTCTGTGTTGAGTTAACCAATCTCAGCTGGGGCAGTGGTGGGCAATTAAATTGGCCTCAGTGTCGCTAGGCTTAGCATTGGAAAATAAAATCAACCAAGGTTCCCAGTTTTGATTACTGGAAAGAGCATGTGGGTGGATTTTGGATGAAGACAGAACCAAACTGGATTCTGATGCCTCCTTGATGGTCAAATAGCTGTCTAGGCTCACACATTAACAATGATGATTTGTCATGGTACCTCAGGGATGTTGGTTGCTATGGAAACAGAACTGAGCATGAATCATCATCTTTAGGATAGGAGAGGAAAAAAGGAAAAAATTAGAAAAAGAAAAAAATGGTTTCTTTGCTCCTTTAATCACTGAGTAGATGTGGAGCGCAACAAAAGAGGGAGAGGGGAGAAAAATAGAGAAAAAGAGGAGCTTCTTTCATATATCTTTTTCCAGATCTACCACAGCAAAGTGATTAATTCTTTGACATGTTTGGAATGCAATATTGAAGCCCCAGAAGAATGCATTCTTTTGGATATTCCTTTGCCCATTCGCCCATTTAATCATCTTATCAGGTTTCAAAGTGTGGTAAGTAGCACATCAGTATTCTTATTTACAGTCTTGGCAAAGTCTGATTAATAGGGCCACAGTGAGGGTCTAAGCATGAACCTGCAAATAATGAATACTGTGCCTTAACAGGATAGAAGTTCCAGTGTTGATCTCTTGGTGGTAAATCTAATTTTGTCTGGCCCTTACCTCTGCTCATGACCCTAGCCATATCTTGGCATTTAAACATGTAGGGCAAGTGCCCATGTCAATTGCAGCACCTATGGGGTACCTGCCTCAGATTGGGGGGAGGGAATATGCTGCGCACCTTGCCACAGTACAGGTGGGCCCTGCGGTCCCAGCCTAACAAGTGTAAAAATGTTTTTAAAGGCGCCTGTGGCTCCATGTGCCAATTTCCTGAAAAATGTTATCTCCCTGTGATCGATTGCTTTCGGGAAACTGGCATTTTAAACTTTAAATCCCCACTACCCCCAAAGCCCTTAGCAATGATGGATTCTAGGAACACATCCATTGTGTTCTGCGTTGCATGGGCACAAATGATGGGAAATACATCTTACGATGAATCTTTCTCAGTGACATGTTATCATAATATGCTTGCCCATTTTTGGGCTGCAATTATACAGACTTCCACTTCCACTTCCAGTGGAATTTTGATGGATAGAAAAAGGCCCCCCCCTAAATCTGACCCACTCACCTAGATTGCAGCATTTTCACCCTGATTTCAGTAAGCAATTTCAGGCCAAGTGTGCAGTTTAACTTTGAGTTAAAATCTTTAACACCATATAAATTTAACAATGACCCATAAAGTTGCTTGTGCTGGTCTAATTTACGAGTGATTTAAGAATCGAATATCACAGCTGGCTACCGTGTTTTCTGTTTAAACTACTTCTTTCCCCAGTGGGTTGAAAGATATTCCCATAGTATGTGATTTGTATATCACAGTTTTGTACATTTGAGCTGTGTTAGAAAATCATTTATCTAACAAGTGAAAGATGTAAATTGCGATCTTAGTTAATCTATCATCGGTGTTCTTCCTGTACAGTTTTGATACATAATATTTAATGGTTACTGTTAGCCAAACATGAGTTCAAAAACTAAGAGAAAAATAATGTTCCTGTTGTCTGCATCAGCCTTGGTTGAGTTGCACTCTGCCTCAGCTCTTTTAAATCTCTCAGTGTTTAGAAGGGTACATTTTCTGAATGTGTGGCCCAGATAGCAGTCGCTTCCAGAGAGATCACATATCTGCAAATGTGCATCCCGTAATTTTCCAACATAAATTTCCTCTTTGATATTATCTGCAGTCCTAAATTAGATCAGAGTCCTGTAGCTCACTCCTAAATATCGATTTACTTTTGAACTCTGCCATTGATATTTCAACAGGTTATTTTTTGGTTTCTGAAATGAAAGTGTCACAAATTGACATTTGAAAAGTGATTAAATAGATGAAAATGTGACCGACAAAAAAAAATCGATGAACTCTCAGGGTTATTATCTATTTTTCATGAAAATCTGCAGAAAATAGAAATCATCACTCTTAAAATATAATTTCTAATTGTCCTATTATTTTTTAGAACGAATCCCTTGAAGAATTTTTGAAAGTTGAAACTTTGAGTGGAGACAACTTGTGCTACTGTGAAAACTGTGAGAAGAAAACAGTGACTGAGGCAGTGAGTTCACTTTCAATTCCTCAAACTCAAACAGCTAGTGTAGCTTTGTTGTATGCAATATTTAGAACAGACAAAATGTTCCATTCAAGAGGACTGATATAGTGTTACTGGGTATATGTAAAAAGCACAACTTTGACTTTGGTGACAGTTTGTATTACCAACAACAGGTGTTAGGGTAAGTTCTTGTTCAAGAGTGTTTGAAACTTGATAAACAGTGGCACATATCACCACCTGTAGAACTCATTGCTTTAATGATTTTCTGTCATTGAGTAGCTTTTCAAGGTATTTTTCATCGAATTCTGGGTCCTGTTGAATGGAATTCCCTCAGAAAACAGTTAGCAGTGATACAGTAGACACAGCAAATTAGTACTAACAGATCACTCAGGCACATATCAGAGATCGAGGTGTGAGTAAATAATCAGAGGCCGTATGATCCTACATATCATGGACCTAGCCTAGAGCAGGGATACACCCATCAGCAGGTATTTCGAACAGCTTCATGAGGTTTCATGTTTGTTTTTGACCGTTTGGAAATGGAGTCAAGTTACAACTGGTTGGGATGTGCAATATTATATGGTCTGATCCAGGTGGAATATGGGGCTGATTTCCGTATACTGGTATAAATAAATTATAACTGGTCATGTATGAGTACTAATCCTGACAGAATGGTAAAGTGCTAATAGCACTTGAATTTTGTGCATCAGTATATTTGCATAATTATTCACAAATCCAAGTGCAAATTTGGGTGTAGGGAGAACCGTAGTGCTCAGGATGGAAATTTGCATGGAAGTAAAATGTAAAGGGAAGGGAATAATTAAAGAGAAGTATTATAATAGGGTGACAAAAATTCTGAAAGCTTTTAGAAAGGCTCAAAAGGCATCTCAATCTATTAGCAGTCTTTGCAAAGGTGGAGAGAATTAAAAAGTGGGAGGCAAAAATGAATGGAAAGGAAACCCAAAATGAATATGCACACAAGGGACAGAGTAGCTCTGGCACCTGAACCTGCTTTGAAGGAGAGGTGGCTGTGAAGAGGGCCACCCAGCTGCCATTCCTTGGTGCCATCCCCATAAGTCTGTCTGGCAGCATGCCTGAAAGGAGGTGGAGGCGACAGCTGACAGGTACTGTCGCTGGCTGTGCCAGCCCTAAGCTGCAAGTCAACAGTTCTGCATCTGACTCTCTTGTGACCCAGACACTGTGAAGACAGTTCCTCATAATTAATACCAGCAACAATGCTTGCCAACATGTGGCACCTTGATGGGTGAGGCCAGTCAGGCTTTGTTGGCTGATGATCACTCTGGCATACATTCTTTTATGCAGCACCAACAAAGCATGACATGCTGTCACTGGGATGCTTGTGAAGAAACGTCCAGCATAATGGCTAGTCAGACCTTCACACGTACCTATGCCATTGGGCCTGTTGTTGTAACGTACCTTAAGAGCTGGAGCTTCTACAGGCACTAATCGCTTGCCAAAATGACGTGTTCACCTCTGTCTGCAAATGCAAGTGTGTTTTTACAGACAGGTGGGCACAGAACAGCTGTCATGCAGCCTGATTTGCTTGGCATCCCTCCATTGGTGTTCCTCTTTTTCCAATCGTCAGATAGAGAGTTCCATCAGAAAACCCATTGGCGCAGGCTAAAGAAAACTTACTAAACTTGGCACCAAGGCTGATGAGAATTGCCAACAGAAAGAAAAGAAAAACGGTCAAGTAAGGTCCTGAAAACTGTTGAATCAATCTTCTTATTAGGTCCTTTAAACTTACTTCCTTATAGATCTCAGCGCTGTGGAACCGTGGATGTTTGTTTATATGGACATGATTTGAACCCGGCTTAAAGGACTCGGACACATTTTTATGTCATTTCTGAGTCCTTTGAATATTATAATGAAGCTCCCACCTTTCCTCAAATGGGCGCTTCCTTTGCCTGCTGCAAATGCGCGTCATACACAAAAGGGGCAGAGACCGTGCGTAAGAGATCCCTTTTTCTGTTCCTCAATATCCTGTCTGCACCAGTTCACGGGACATTATGGACTCCAAAATCAGTCCTGCATGGTACCGTCCCAATATGAATTAACATCCACATAACTGATTGCTTGTTCCCTTTTATTTTCAGAGATACTATTTCGAAAGCCTGCCACAGGTATTGGCTCTGCAGCTGAAAAGATTTGAGTTTGATTGTTTCAAGATGTGTTTCACAAAGCTGCAGGACTGCATAGAGATTCCACTGACTTTAAAATTTCAGAAGAAGGTATATATTTATATTGCTTTTCTAGTTTTCTTTCATGTTCTGTTTCTTTTTATGGATAACTTGCTTCTTTGACTTGGAGCAATGACAGAACGGACTGGATTTTCCTCTGCTATACTCCCAGAAATCAATTTCTCTTCCTTACCCGCTGCAGGGGAGTAGTCCACCTGACCTCAGGCATGTAAGTGCAGTTGGGAGGTGGGGCTCGAGAACCCACCCTATTTCTTTCCCTTATACTGCTGTTACTGCCAATCCCAGGGAGAGGAGTATTGCTAGGACTCTATCCACACCATGGAGCCTCACTGGCAGGGTGAGCTTGTCAGAAGATTAGGCGCGTGACCTTGTGCAAGTGATTCACGGCCTGCCAGATTTTGCAATAGGTAACTTGGTGCCAAAAAATGATGCAGTGTTACCAGCATGCAGAGGCTTCATTTCAATGTTAAAAATAGGCCCCAAATAGAGCGCACCTTCTGCAGAAAGACCACAGCATCCAAAGTAGCAGTGCTGCCCACCTGTCTCTGCTGCACCTATGTGAACGATTTGGTTTACAGGTGTAACTAAAGAGTTAATTCAGAACTTCTGTCTTCGCTAATTTTGGCAACAACATCATGGGCCCAATATTACCATGGCAGCGGGTTTGCGGCGGGGGGTAGATTGCAGTCTGCCCCGCATGCAATCTCAGGCTGATTGGATCTCTCTTACCTGATCTTCCGGGTTCCCCGTTGCTAAGCTGCGCGTCGGGCGGACTGCGCATGCGCAGTAAGGTCTGTCAGCTGGAGGAGCTCTATTTAAAGGGGCAGTCCTCCACTGACTGATGCTGCAAGAAATAGGAAAAATTACAGCATGAAGCAGCCCAGGGGGAAGGCTGCTCCCAGGTTTAATGATGCCTCAGTCCAGGTATCATTGGATGGGGTGAAGAGGAGGGGGAGGACAGAGATCTCCCCCACCCCGGCGGGCGGGAGGAAGCGGCCTGCCTCTGCCACCAGGAAGGCCTGGCTCGAAGTGGCAGAGGAGGTCACCTGCACCACCAACATATCACCCACCTGCATACAGTGCAGGAGGTGCTGCAATGACCTAAGTAGGTCAGCCAAAGTGAGTACACTTACTCATTCCCCGACACTCCGTCTGCCACGTCACCGCCCCCGCCCCCACCCCACATCTCCTTCTGCAAAGCCAACACTACTCTGTCACATCACCCCTCACACCCACTCAAACCTCATCCTCATCTTACCTGCACTTACTCACCTCGCCAGTACTCATCCCGCCACTACCACTCAACCCAATCCTCATACAATCTCATGGCTCCATCTCATACTCACCCTCTCATGCATCTCTTTCACAGTCAGCCTCACTCAACCTGCCACTACCTGTGCTGCAGCCACAGGGCATGCATCACATATGCGCAGTAGGAGCGTAAGGCAAACGTGTCGTGAGCATGAAGGGGATGCACAAGGGTGTTTGAGGGTCTGTCATGGTTTTTACTTATATTTAATTTCTGATCAACTCACATTACATATTATATTGGCACCACCACGGCCACATCTTTGCAAATCTTGTCTGGTTTGTGCAATAATGCCCTTTCCTGAGGATCACTATGAAGACCCACAACTGATGCCACCCATTGTGTCACTGCAGAGTGGGTGTAGGTGTACCCTGGAAGGATGCGGAGGAGAAGTTGTTGAGGGCAGGTAAGAAGATGGTGCTCGGGCCAGCTGGGAGCAGCTCGGCATGAAGGAGGCTGCAGATGTCCACGACTGCATGTCGAGTGACTCTGAGCCTCCGTGTGCACTGCTGCTCAGAGAGGTCCAGGAAACTGAGCCTCGGTCTGTGGACCCTGTGGCGAGGGTAGTGCCCTCTGCGACGCATCTCTCTCTGCGGTTGCCCTCCCTCCTGCTGTGCAGGTGGATGTGTCACAGCACCCTGTTGTGGAGCTCCATGTGTCAGAGGTGGATGGCGAGGCTGGTGATGCTGTTCGCCCTTCGAGGAGGTCATGACTGCAGCTATGGCGGCCCCCATCCGGAAGATGTACATCTGAGGGAGTCCGCAAGGTAGGTACATGTGTCTGGACCCTGGGGTGAGTGTGCAAGTTGGTGAATTTTATTGTTAGGAGGAGGGTGGTGGAGGCCAAACTTTGTCCAAAGTGACAGAGTGGCCTCCTGCAATGAGTGAGGGTCTCCCCCACCCCCACCTGTCAAATGGACCTTTGCAGCTGCCACAGGCTGATGGCTGCAACACGTCCATTTGAACTGGGAGTGTTTCCCCCATTACGGGAAACAGTCCCAGTTGTTTGCAAAATCCCACCCCTCCTAAAATATCATGTTAATAAGGTCTCTAAACGACCTGAAATACCAAAATAAATACCTTAAGTGGCTTTAATTGCCGGCGGGAGTCCCACATGCGGGGGCAGCGTACGCATGTGAGCGCGTCAGTGGGAAACCTGGAAGTGGGTAGGTTGGAGCTGGGCTCCCGATCTGCCCCGGGAATCCCCGATTTTTGCAGGCCCCCCTCCACCAACGCACCCGATCACAGGTGCGAAAATCGAGCCCCATGTGACTATAAAGCATTGTCTTGTCTTTACACTCCTGCTGATATTTTTGCCAAAATTATCGAAGGCAAACATTTCACCCCAGTTCAGACTTCAGTGTAGTATAAAGCCAATATGCCATTGTGTCTCAAATGAGGCATGTGGAGTGATCTAATGAGTAAAAAGAAATACATTTTAAAATATAGCTTTCTTTTGTCACTTTTGTGCTATTAAAAAACTTGCAGGGCAAAGTAGAATTATAAGAAAGTTTCTAACTTTGCATTTCTTTTTCACAGAATAGGGACATTGACAAAACAGAATGGTGTCTGATTTCCATGGTAAGACATTGTCACCTTTTCTAGTTATATTTGTATTCAGATATTCCAAAGTTTCTATATTTTTGACATTTGGGGGTTGCTTTTTCATTTACAGAGAGATCGCACAATTCTAGGTCGATTGCACCAACATTAAGGAGAGATTTTAAGCAGCTGTGTGATGTTACAGCACACCAGAGCAGGAGTTTATGGTGCTATGCAATGGAGGAATGCAGATTTGATTCTGTTGGTGCTGCTGAATTCTTGATCTCACAGCCAGACTGACAATTTATCTAATCGGGAGTGAGTTATGGACAGTGTCATAAGTGGAATAGAAGCAGTATCTCACAGTTGTTCATCATGCATCTGTGAATTGGAGTTAATCAATAATGAATGTAGACAGTGCAGTAAATTGCAACTAAGTTTAAACCAAATTGGTCCCCTCTGTTACAATCCACTGGATTCTCACTGGTTCATTAGTGTTCAGTTCTACTTTTTTTTAAATGGGAAGAGGGAGAATGTAGCAGTGGTGTAAAATAATAATGTTGTTACTTTGTTTTTAATAAAACAAGTCATAAAAATTATGTAACGAGAGAATTGCCAGCAGCATTAATAAAATTATCTTTTCACACAATTGCCCCTGACCTCTCTGAGCTCTTTGAGACATTCTCCCCTAATGTATGAATTGAACTGTGCAGGGATGTCTTCACTTTGTATTGGGTATCCCTCAATCCAGAACTACACCAACAGAACACAACAATCAGAATAAAGGAAACTTGCTTAAGTACTATACAATCACATGTATTTTAGAGAACATGCTGTATAAAGCATTTTCTAATGTTGCATTGCAATTTTAAATATTTCGGTAGAATTTTTATCTCACAAGAATAGAATGTTAAAATGGTATTACTATCCACTGAACAGATTTGGGTTCAATTTTTCCTTAGGAACCCAAAGAAGCAGCAAAGACACATTTAAAAAAGCAACAGTCTTTTTCTCTGGGACCACAGCCATCGAAAAGGTCCAGAAACGATGAATATGAAGAAAGCCAGAAACTACTGAAAGATGAGAGCCAACAAGTAAGGGGTGCTGAGCACGGCACATAAAATGAGGCACTCAACTCTCCCTGAGGCACATTAGTATATAGTATATATTTGTATATAGTATATATTTGTATATAGTGTATATTAGCAGTATATGAGGCATGCAGTAATATTCCTGCATCTCCTGCATCATTGGATGCTCTTTCCTGGGTGGTGTGGGGATTGCATAGCACTAACATGAGCCGTATCTCAAATAGGCAAAGAAATCAGCCAGGCTCTTTTATGGGCATATACTTCTTCCCTCCTGATTTTCCTCTATTCGCCGTGCCCTCGTGATCCAATAAACCTAGCGCAGGAACAGGAAAATCTGTTCCGTTATTTCTTTTGTTTCCAACTTGATGTAGCTTGCGTATGTCTCAGTGTTAACATTTTTACAAATTGGTAAGTAATACCCAACGCAATGGAGGAGATGAAGTTTTGAAGCACAAAGCTGTGATGAGGATGGAGGAGCGCAAATTCAGTTGTTGGATATCTCAGATTGACGCAACAACCATTTAAATTGCAAACATGTCTGGCACACACAGTATAACATGTGTTATCTTTATAATGCTATATGTGTGGTGCACACGTCAGAATCAGCTTTTCCCAGCTGTGTACGTCAACTGCTATTTTCAACCTCAAAACCTGCTGGGATTTTTTTAATGAAATACCTTGGGATTTGTAAGTTACGGAACCTGATTCAGTATCTAACCTGGCAGATTTGTGTCCAATTTTTCCTATAGGAAGTCCAAGAACAGGAAGGGCCACTGCAATCAAACAACCATATAAATAATGACTGTGATGACAGCCCCGAACCAAGAAAAGATGAAAGCCAACAGGTAAGGAGTGGTTCGATTGGAATATAAAGGTAGATTTTGTGAATTTCTGCTCCCAGCATATCAGGAATCTGGGCACAGATTTGAACAGGCTCCACAGGAATAGATGGATAATCCCATGAGGTGTGCTAATCTTCAAGCTCAAATTCAACATATGAGCTTCCAGTGTGTAAAGCTCCATGCCAGGTGTGCAAATTTGTAATATCTATTCAATAATGTGCAACATACATATTAGCATTACTAGCACTCACAATTTTATAATGTGAATTATAAATTAATGCTGTACCATTCGTAACATTTATTTATTCCAATTTAATGACTTTTCACAATTGTTTTAATGCCCATGATACACAGGAATAGAGAAAGAGAGAGAGGAACTTTAAATATGATTGGTCGAGTTTGTGTGGGGAAAGGGAATACCACTTGAGTGATCCAGGACTTGCATTGCACATTCCATACTGGTGCCATGAAAGTGGCAAACTCTGCCACAGAATGTACAAGAAAATTTAAATCCTTAAAAAAAATTGGTGCGAGTGCCAGCATGAACTCTGGGGGCAGTGAAAGAAGTTTGGCTGCGTTGGAGGACAAAAGATGCCAGGTTGGATTGATGGAGGAGAGGGAGAAGTGAATCAATATGAACTGGGATGGTTGGAGAAGAGAATTGGGCAGATTTTCCTCTGCTTTGCACCTGGGGAACACTCAGGCAGAAAGCAGAGGAAAAAGGAGTAGAGGCCCATTAAGCCTCTTTACGTTGCCCAGGGATTTCCTGGGGATTCCCCAAAGGGGGCAATGGAGTGTCTGCATCTGGAGAAGACATGGCGCAGCTATCTAAATGAAGCAGGAGAACTTATGTTTTATTTTCCTCCAAGGAATGTTGTATATACCTAGCACTTAAGGTGCAAAGCCTATTCACTACTTGTTTTCACATATCAGACCTCTTCTTGAGTAGTTAGCTTCTTGAAACCGTTAGATAGCTTTTTCTAGTATGGGAGTGGTCGTTTTTAGAGCTTAGTGTTCGTACTTGCAGTTAGCTCCTGCAATAAGGCTTTCCATTTCGATCTGAATAGCTTCTCTGTAGATATTTTTCCACAAGATTGGGCTGATAAACTGTTGCAGAACTCAGCAGTTGTGTATTGAGGGAAAGTCAGAATTGCCTGCAGAGCTCCATACCAAGAACAAATAAAAAATACTATTCCCTCTCCCGTTAAGTGGAAGTAGCTGGCTCCTCTGTGACTGTTAGTCTATTGTCCCAGCAGAAATTGCTCAGTGCATTATAGTAGAGGAAATGATAATTTTCCTTTTCCCAATTTCCGGGATGATGTTCTCAAGATTGCACAGAATGTAGAGCTGTCTTCAACTGGGTAACAATAATATTTTTATTCATTTTACAAAGATCCACTGAAAACAAAGATTTTAATATTGGCAACATTAATATCAAGTTTAATATGGGATAGAGCTATTATAGAGCCTTATGCTGGAGCATTACTTTAATTACATTGGTGCCAAAGTCCTTAAAGTTCAAAGTGTGATATCATCGAGTTACATCAAGTCTACAGCACAGTTACAAGCCATTTGTCCCAACTGGTCTATGCCGGCATTTATGCTCTACACGAGCCCCCTCCCACGCTGCTTTATCTAAACCTATCAGCATACCCTTCTATTCCTTTCTCCCTCGTGTGCTTATCTATCTTCCCCTTAAATGCATCGACGCTATTTGCTTCAACTTGTGGTAGCGCGTTCTACATTCTTACCACTCTTTCGGTAAAGACGTTTCTCCTGAATTCCCTATTGGATTTATTAGTGATATAGTTCTCGTTCTTAAATTGTGTTTCAATCTCCCTTTAGAGTTACACTACGTACGAGCTGTTTGCAATCTGTGATCATTCCGGAGGATATGGCAGCGGCCATTATGTTGCTCATATTAAACCAGTTTCTTCCAGTAAATGGTACTGTTTTAATGATACATATGTCACCGAGGTAAATATTATTCCCTTTACTAAGAAAAATGTTCTGACTTTCAGAACATATATTTTTAAATTTTCCAAGATCATTTTTCAATCTAAAAATATTTTGGAAATTTATAGCTCGATATATTATATAGATTTTTGGATATTTTACTGTGGATGAAATCATTTTATAAAAGATAAAATTCATTTTGATTTTACTTAGACAATATTTCGAGAAAGCATCACTGCAGATTTTAAAGTAAAAATTCTCCAGCGCTTTCGCGCTGCTGTAAGTGTAGCAGGGTGGAAAGTCCATTAATTTCACTTGGCACTGGCCCTGTTCTAAACCCCAGAACAAGCATCCACACCTGTAGGAGCATAGCAGGCACTCCCACCCTGTGAAAGCAGCATAATCTTGGAGTGGCACCCTGCCACTATCAGAGAGGGAGTCAGAGGTCAATTGGGCTGGAAATAAAAAGGAGTGCAATTTCCTGAAAAGTTCTCCCTGCGGCATTAGGCCCCTGTTCCAGCAACAATTGATCACACTGGGATCAATTACCATGTGCCTTTTTAAACTTGCGGCCCACATTCAGCCCAGCACAGAATCTACGCCTGCTCTTAGCGGCCGCAGGTACTGCCGGGCCAATCAGATGTGTATCTGACAGGTTTTCCGGGAATGCCCCCTCAAGCACATTCCCAGACTACTGCCAGTATGTAAGGGATTGGGCAGAAGAAACGGCCACGACCCTAAATTAGAATTTCTTTTGTAGTCAAAAAGGGGCCGAAACCCTGAGATTCTAGATACCGCCCCAATTTCCGTGCATCCCTCTTTACCCATCCTCGCCACCCAACTCCCCCAAAAGAATCCTGCCATTTTTGTGGTAGAACCTTTGCACAATTTCTGGGCTTTTATTTCTTAGTTAAAAAGAGTTTTGCATTGTTTAAATAAAATCCTTTATACTACATTAAACCAGAAATTAATAGAATTATACTTTTACAGATGGAAGACTTTATTTCTGGAGCATGCTATGGCAGTACAGTCAGCACATCAGGCATACCCTGTAAAAGGTAGAGGTGTTGTGCAACTGACTTTCTGATTAAATTTTCTTGATTATCCCTTAGTTTGTCTGCTACATTAACTCCAGAAGATTTTCAGAACATAAAATGTAAGATAAGAACTAACTTTTAACAATTTATGCATTTTTTCTACAGATCATCTACGGCATACATGCTAATGTACAGGAAGGAGGAATTAAGCAGCAATCAAGGTAAATAGAGCCCTCCATTCTGATATGGTATTGATCAATTTGTATTCAGCAACTTAGTATATGCATTAAGTCCTTGTACATGATTTTTCAAATATAAGAGAGCGCTTCATTCAAATTCATATACCAGTATGGCTTTTAGCTTGAGTTACTAAAATAATGAATTAAAATGAGGGAATGACTTATGCACAAGTGTAATTTCTACTCTGAATTTTATGTCGACATTAAATGGTGCTCAGGCACATTTCATTAGTAATACACTCACCAGCTTCTGCAGCAGTTTATTAATATTTTATTGCAGCAAGATACAAATTGTACAGAAACTAAATTCCAAATTAGGCTGCAGTGTAAGTTAGTGTCATTTAAATATTTTGCACTTAAACTTATTTTTCTTTCAGGTGTTGATTTTAAAGATTTTGATAATGCAGGTTCCATAGAACAGGGTATATTCCTTAAATCAAATATATCTTTAGTAACTTGTTAAATTATTGGATTCTGGGTAGTAAATAATAGATAGACTCCAAAAGGAGATTCCTCTGAACTCCTCCCTACTCTGAGAAAGATTATGCTTGAAGAAATGCATCATTACATCTGACAGCCAATGTTGTATGACGGAAGTTACTTGAATAATTTTGGCTTTATTCTTCACAATGGGTTACTTTAGTTTTGAGGAGAATGTGTAAGCACTGAGGTATCTCTAATTGAATGTATCAGTTGCTAAGAATCCCACTTTGAATTATCAGGAGCAGAACGGGTCCAATTACCTTTCAGTGAGGTAAATATTTGCACACACCTGCATCATGGTTGTTAATGAGTCAATGAATTATGACAATAAGTACTTGTAAGATGAGGAATAGTGGCTCAGAAATTCTGCTTATCATTTCATGATCCAGTCCTAGGGGTTAATTTTAACAGCGGATTTTGGGTGGGTGGATAGGGGACAAGTGCAAAATGCACTCTTTGGCCTAAGTTTGAGGCTCGGGATATTTTAGTTCCCGGGCCTTATCTACATGCGACCGGTCAGCTTCCCGCCCTAAACTGGTAAGAGGAAGTATGGATGGCCAGAAGCAACTAGTCGGCAGCAAAGGAAGGCTCACCAGCAAGCAGGTATGTCACGGAGAGGGCAATTTGGGAGGATCACACGGGTGGTCTCCAGCTCCTCCTGGCCCCACAAAAGAAAAACCTCTTCACCCTTTCACCTGGTGGGAAATCCGCGGCAGCATTCTCGCTCAGGCTAAAATTGACCACCTCTATTTTGCAAGCCGAGATAGTTCATGATAAACAGTGTTTCCTATTTTGATGACCATCTTAAAATAACATCCTTCTTTGCATTGTAATTGTACCTGTTACAAATAGTATTATTTACATTGTTCATCATTGTCATTTTTCCAAAAGATGTCATAGGAGATAATGCAGATGAAGAAAAAGGAGGAAATGAACCAATGACATTGAGAGATGAAAATGGAAGTCATGAATTGAGAGGAATTGGAGATGGAGAAGACAATCATTATCTTGAACAAAGCAAGCAACCCGTCTCCCAAAATTTAGAAGATCCTCCAGAAAAGAATGCAACAGAAGAAAACGAGGGAATTGAAACAACGGGAAGAATAGAAAACAGAAAGTGTGGAACAAAGGAAAAGGAATGGCAGACACAAGAAACAGATGTTGTGAAAGAAGATAGGGAGGTTATGAAGGAAAAGAGCCATGAAATAGATGACATGGTTACAACTGAGAAAGCACAAGGAGGGCAGAATCAGATAGGTAGCAAAGAAAATGTTATCAGAGAAAAGGGGAACATGGGAGACTTAAAAGACAGCGAGGGGAAAACAGCAGAGAAAGTAACAGGTACAGAAAAGGGAAATAAGAATGCCACTCAACTAAATAGTGTAACAGAGAAAAATACGTCAAACTTGGATGAATCTGTGATAGGAAATAATGAAAAATTAAAGGAAGAGCTCATGGAAGACAATGCAAATGAAAAGAATATTAAAGAAGGAAAAGAAACTGAAGAGAAAAACTTGCCTGTCAAAACAAAAGAGATGGAAAACAACAGGACCATACAGGAAAGAGAGCACACAACAGGACAAAAAGAAATGGAGTTGGAACAAGAGGAACTGAAAAGAATGGAACAAACCAGCCAAAATGAGGGATCTAGTTTCATAAGGGTGGGAAAACTAGAAATCGAACAATTGCAGGGATGTAAGGAGGAAATGAGTATGGAACAAAATGAATGTAAGTTAGAAAGGAAGGAGAAGCAGATTGCAGGTGAAAAAGAAAGCCAAGAGAAAGAGATAAAAACTTTGTTAGAAACGACAAAGGAAGAGAAAGAGAAAGGAAGGAGAGAAAAAAAGTCTGAGAAAAAAGTAAAGAAAACAAAGAGGAAGAATAAATCAGAAGATTTACAAGAAAATAAAATTGAAGAGTGTCCAGAGACAGAAAATGGAATGGCAGAAAACAGAAAAAATATGAAAGGCTTTAAGAAGTTACGGGTTTCTTTGCAAAAACCCTTCAAAAAAAAGCAAAAATCTGGGGAAAAAAAGTCACATTTAAGCTGTATAATTTGTTTTATGAAGTGAAAGAAAATTAAAGGGGCAATCGGACTGAAAAAATCAAAGCATTAAAAAATGTAAAAGCTGTATTTTCAGTCTGTTTCTTAAAATGAATTATTTGGCAAGTATCAAATCAATTACATTTATTTTATGTGGATTTATACAGGCATTCAGAAGCACATTATTTGCAACTGATCTGAGTGAATTATTTTATCTTTTAAATTTCTAAGTCAGACCAGCACCAATAATTTTCTGAGTCATTCACAATTCATTCCTTTTGCTCCTTAACTTGCATGTAAAATTGGCTGGTCTGGCAGAATATATCATTTCAAAAGCAAAATACTGCGTATTTTGTTTAGTGCAATCCAATAAGACTTGCCAATGTGATTTTTTTTAATCTTTAGAAAGTGTTTGCTTTTATTTTGAATGGTAACTCCTGCTGGATGGAAAATATGCTACTGGAGAGAGTATTTAACATCATAGTATAGATCTTACGGAAAAATGTGATCATTGCTTTAATGTAAATTATCAATGCCATCTGTAACTAGAATCCTACAACGATATGACAGCACCTTTACTCAACAGGAATGGATTAGAAATGATTGTTTTTTGAGCTAAGTTATCCTCCAAGCTCTTTTAATAAAAGTAGTTTGCACTTGCATGCAAGACAACCCATGTGGAAGACAAGCTCCTACGTTCCATTCATCTTTGTGTGTGATAAAGATCCATCATGGTTGTAGTTTTCACCCTTCTGATGTGGAATTACAGTCCCTAGAGAGTACCATGATAACCCATGTGACATGACAACTAGGCAATGGGGAGGGGAGATAAAAGGATTCCTTTTTCAACATTTTATACAGTTTCGGCCATTGCATAAAAAAAGTTGAATTAATGATGTTGTTTGGGATGAATTGGTGGAAAAATAAAAAGTTATAAGGTAAATAACTGAGTAAAAGGTTTTGGGGAGGGAAGAACAATGTTATTTGCATGTTAAGTAACTTTTCTAAAATGGTATTATTATTACAAAAATTATACCTTACGAGTCCTTGTTTCCCTCATTGTCAGTAAAATGTGTTTACTTTCTGTCAGTCATGTGATATATTACTTTAGTAAATCTGTTACATTATAACAGTGGACAAACTACTGCCACATTAGGCTGCAGTGAGACTATGGTAAACTCAGGAACGGCACTCCAGGCCCTAGACTGCCCTGAACAGCAGCACAGGAGATGTGCTGGCCTTTTATATGTTTTTGTACACAACTGTACCTAGGAGAAAATATTACAAAGGGAACATCACTGATTACAGGCAAACGTTTCATAAATACTTTACATGTGACAAGGTCCCGCAAGGACTCAAGATTTCTTTTTCCTTTGTTAAAATAAAATTTCAAAATTTATGCTCAAAGTTAATTCTGAAATCAGCCATCTTAAAAAATAAACCTTTTCAGATTCACATAAATAAAACATAAAGGATTCAGTGACCAAAACACAATTCCTGAACACTGTGCCATTTGTGAGTTGAACAGTGAGACAAGGTTGGGGTGGGGGGGTGTGGTGGTGGTGATATTAGAATAACTGCTGTCATATCAGTGCGCTTGGGATAGATATGTGGTGATGAAAAATCAGTAGATCAGTGCCTTTTTTTATAATGTTACTCTAAACTGTACCGGTTGTGACTGTATGTGTGATACTGCTGAGCTACATGTACAAGCTTTATTTTGTTGCCTAAAAGTTTGTTTACAAATAAATGAATACATCAGTACTTTAGTGTGTTTTATACTTTTATATATATTATGTAATATCAGAATATGCATTACAGCAGCTGATTGTTAAAAGAAAAGAATGGACATTAGTTAATGAAATAATATGTTGGATGAAACCAGATTAAGGCAGATTGAAGTTAATGCATATAGCATTATTGTTCAATTGCTGGATTCAGATCTTGAAACTTTATGGTCTATGTGAAGGGATGTGTTGTCCACTGATCTAAATTCAGTCGAGAGACAATTCAATGCATTTCTGGAGAGAGAATGGATTGAGAGACATGGTGAGAAGGTGCATAGGTGGAGATGATTTCTGCACAAGAGCTGGCCTTGTTGGGGCTAATGGTGCTTGTGTGGTCTAAAAATTCTTACATTTTTGTGTTGTAACATTAACCCTTCACAATATAATATGGGTGAAATAACACTCTGCAATTGGAGCACACAAATATGTTAACATTGATATGAAATGCCATAGCATACAAGGCTACGGACCAAATGCTGGAATATGGGATTAGATTAGACAGGGCTTGATGGCCGGCGCAGACACGATGGGCCGAAGCGCCTCTATCCGTGCTGTATAACTCTATGAAATCTCATTGTACCATGAAACCTATCAAGTTGAGAAGAGATAGATTCAGATAAATTCAGATGGAACAGCTTACCAAAGAAGGTTCCAGAGGCAAGTGGTTTGGTTATCTTCATGGCAACATTGAACAAATATCTTGAAGCAAAACATTATTTGATACAACTCTTAGGACATCAGGAGGATGGAGTAGATGGATCTAATGAAGCCTGTATTCATCTCTGTCACACGTGGGGAATGCTCATTACATTGGGTAATGCAGGACCTCTATCTGCAATAGATACAGGCCCAGCATAGCAATGATAATGCCAGAGGGGCAATCCCATCCTGGGAACACTGAATAAGAAGTGCTCACTTCCAGTGATGCCACAGTAAGCTGATGCTGGGCCTTAAACCCGAGGGTCTGAGGATTCCTGTGAGCAAGGCACAGAGGATTTGAAAGGTAAGTTTTGACATTCCATCACTGTTGCCCAGTGGATCTTTGGGTCTTGGGGCCTCTGGCTGCTGATTTCCAACAGCAGCTAGAAGGCTCTGAGACCAGCAACCAGGCCCACAGCCTCAGGGGCTGGGCCTGCATCATAGCTACAGACAAGCCATGTTCATGCCCAGGACAAAAGATTCAGGGGCTTGGCAGGCTGGACAGGCAAGAGCATTCTTCTGATGCACTCCATCTGTCTTATGCCTGGGCAAGGATGAGAGAGGAATATTGGGGCTGTGGTCTTTTTCAGGCTTGAGTTTTGTATGTTTCTATGGGAAGGGTCGGAAGGCTTCACAAAAAACATGATTAATGCAGCATTGCAGAAAGAGCTGTACGTTTTTCACCATGGTCATGGGATCAGCCCTATCAAGTTGAACCTAGCTACTACTGTGCCGTGGTGACTAAAACCAAATTATTGTAACAAAGGTGGGGATTACTCTGATAACTATCTTATCTTTGCATCCCTTCATCCCTACTTTAATAATTATCTCTTATTGGCCTCACTCCTCCCTATCTGTGTACCTTCCTCCAACCCTACAACCCCCACCTCCCAACCCCATCTCTATATTCCTCCAACTCTGGCATCTTGTGTATCTCCCCTCTCTTTGCCCCACCATTGGTGGCATTTCTTCAGCTGTCCAGGTCCGATGCTCTGGAATTCCCTTTCTAAAAGCTTATGACTTTCCACTTCCCTCTCTCCTTTAAGACCCTTCTTAAAACCCTGTTCTTTGACCAAGCTTTTGGTCACCCATCCTAACATCTTTTTTGTCTGATTACTCCTCTGTGAAGCACCTTGGGCCATTTTTCTACATTAAATACTATGTAAATACAAGTTGTTGTCGTTATCTGTGGAATTAGGATAATCAAGTTGTGTTAGAGATAAAACTCTGTACTTCCATTCATTTCTTGATCTCTGGTAAGCCAAAAGTAAAATGGTTTTTCAAACAATGCAGAATTTTGTTCAGGTTAATATAATGTGTTATGGATAGCTCCATCTAAGCTAAATACAGCAATATAAACTAAATCCTAGCTGGGCAAAGATAAATTCCAGTGTATTTCCTATATTAACTGTGGGCTTTGTCGGTGTAACATTGGGATTTTGTGTCGAATCGCTCCTTTGAGCCCGGACATTGGTTTTCCATCCTTAAGCGCCCGGGTCTGACACAAATATTGATCATTCCTACACCGCTTCCAGTATTCTAACAAAAGTGTTACCTTTTATTTTACATTAGCTACCAGAGTGTTAGCTAGGCTCTGTTGGCAGCAATCTCACCTCTAAATCAGAAGGTTGTGTGTTCCAGTGTTGCTCCACTATTTTAGCACATAAACTAGGCTGACAAAACAATTCATTCTAAGTAAAGCATTTAGAGATGTTTCCATGAGAAGTGATAAGTTGCTATATAAATGCACATTTCTTTTTTCCCCCCCCAGTGGCTCTTTAATACCTTTACCACATACAGTACAAAATCATGTCGGTGCCTCCCCTAACTGTACAACTACCATAAATGCTTAATCGTTCTAGTGAACCCAATACAAAGAGCTAAGAGGAAGGCGATGTTCTGATTTAGTTAATTAATTAAAGCAGATATAGCTAATATGCAAGAGAGAAAGAGACAGGTTGATGCATATTCTATTTTAACCTGAATTTAACATAGAAAATGAAGAGAATATATCGACAGCCTTGATGGTGTACTGACCTGCTATGCTATGGGATGGTAGTACACAGGTGTTACCATTTGGAGTTTGTTCTCCCACCCTATTATTATTCGCAGCAAGGAGAGTTTCAAAATGCAGCTCCAAGTCCACTGTGATCTGAAACTTACAATTTTATGCATGCTGTGAAGAGAAGGCCGCATAAGTAATAATTACCCTTTTATTGCAGCTATCTTTGCATCAAATTGAGCAAACTGAGCAGCAAACTCTTCTGCCAACTCCAAAAGACAGAGAACACCACACCTCAAACCACATCCTTCAACAAAAACTTGTATTTATATTTTTTTGTTATTAGTTCACGGGATGTGGGCGTCGCTGGCAAGGCCAGCATTTATTGCCCATCCCGAATTGCCCTTGAGAAGGTGGTGGTGAGCTGCCTTCTTGAACCGCTGCAGTCCGTGGGGTGAAGGTTCTCCCACATATAACGCCTTTAATGTAGTAAAATGTCCCAAGGTGCTTTATAGGAGCGTTATTGAAACAGAATTTGACACCGAGCCACATAAGGAGATATTAGGACAGGTGGCCAAAAGCTTGATCAAAGAGGAAGGTTTTAAGGAGCAACTTGAAGGAGAAGAGAGAGGTAGAGAGGTGGAAAGGTTTAGCGAGGGAATTCCAGAGCTTAGTGCCAAGCCAGTGTGGGTTTCAAAACCCCTTTAACAAAAGATATTTGAAGGAAAGGGTTAACTGTAACCTTTTTAAACAAAGACATTTGAAAACCTGCAAACACAGCATGGATGGGCACGTGGGGGGTGTGGGGGGGGGCACGTGTGGGCATGGGCATGGGTGGGCATAGGTTGGGCACAGGTGGGCATAGGTTGGCACGGTGGTTGTAACTCATGGGGGATGGGATCGGGGGACAGTCACGGGGGGTGTCGGGATTCGGAGCCATAGCGGGGGTGCGCGATCGTTGAGGGAGGGGATCGGGGATCGGTGGTTGGAGGATCGGTGTGGGGAGGGAGGATCGAGGGTTGGGGTGGGAGGATCGGGGTCGGTGTTGGGAGGATCGTGGTTGGGGAGGATCGGGGTCGGCGGATGGATGTCGGGGGTCGGAGGGGGAGGATCAGGGTTGGGGGAGTGGGTAGGGGGTTCGCGATCGGGGGTCGGGGGTCCGTGATCAGGTGGGGGGGGGGGGGGGTTGGTGCAGGTAGGCTTAGTGGGCCTGGGGGAAGCACTCCTGCTCCTCCGGGCCCACAAGCTGTGCCTTTCTAGGCACCTACCTGTTAGTCTCGGGCCTTCGCGCCTCCTTTCACGAGGTATAAAACAGAAGGCCTGTGAATCCCAGCCCCCCAGGGTTGATGTCGGGAATTCGAGAAAATGAAGGCCTGAAGCCTCCTTGAAAGGTTTTAAGGCCTAACCCATCTCCTGGGAGCGGGTTGGTCGCCAACCCCTCTTCCCGCCCCAGTGAAAACCTGAAATAGGTGGGTTGGAGGCAGGTTGGGGGCGGGTCTGAAATGGAGTCAATTTTCAATGCTCCCCCGCCCCCAACCCAACCCGTTTTTTTACTTTGAAAATTGAGCCCATGGTCTTTTCTGCCAGTCTCCAGTCACATGATCAAAGCCTAACTGTCAATCATTGAAGTATGTTAATAATTGAGGCATAGCAACAGGGAGCGATTGAACAAAAAGAATGACCCTCCCCAATCCTCCATCCTATTGGTAAAACACAATATAAAAAGACTTTGAGAGAAGAACAGGAGCTCTCTTCTCTTCACCAACTGGCAGTCACAAGGAATGCACACTGCAGTTGATCATCATGCACGAACAAGAGGACCTTCAGGCCTGATGAGCAAAATCCTTGCTTTAAAGGTTGTACATGTATTAATGATTTGCCTGATGTGTGTATGAATTGTTAAGTTATTACATAATAACACTGTGAATTATTAAGTCTATAGTGGGATTTTATAAAGGAAAGTCATTTGTATGGTTTGCTTTTGTTTCATGAATGATTGTATGAATGATAACAACATTAAATAATTACTTTCGATTAACAAAACTATCATGAGTGAGGGTGATTTTCTTTGCTTTTCTATTCGTCCAGTGTCCAAGAATCGCACAAATTAAGGAATTCCCTACAGCAGCTGAAGGCATGGCCGCCAATGGTAGAGCAACCTAAATTGTGAATGAGCAAGAGGCCAGAATTCAAGGAGCGCAGAGATCTCGGAGGGTTGTAGAGCTGGAGGGTATAACAGAGATAGGGAGGGGCGAAGCCATGGAGGGATTTGAAAACAAGGATGAGAATTTTAAAATCGAGGCATTGCCGGACTGAAAGCCAATGTTGTTCAGGGGGTGATGGGTGTATGGGACTTGATGTGGGTTAGGATAGGGGCAGCAGAGTTTTGGATGAGCTCAAGTTTAGAGAGTGCAAAGTGGGACCTTCAGGCTAAAATTAGTGGAAGAACTTATTTACAAGAAGAAGAATTATACAAAAGTAGAAGAAAAAAAGCAATTAAACAGCAATACAATACTTGACTTACATAATATTTAAGCTGAGCTGATAATATAAAAGGTCTAAAATCTTGGCATCTATTTCATAATCTTTTAACTGAGTCTGTTATAAATGTAATATGGGTGCTTCAGCTCCATGGAGCTCTCCCACTGCTGTTATGTAGCAACTGGTATGTGAACAGGGAAATGAACATCTTAAATCAGCTGCCCAGATGTACACCTGGATTTCATTGGAAGTGAACACCAGTTTCTTTGAAGGACATCAAAGATCAAAGCGATCTTTTCCCACTTGATCTGAAATCAACCAATTTTACCAGCAAATTAGAGAAAAGTGTGAACAGTACATTTCCAGCCATTCCGATGGGCCTATTGATATCTGACTTGCATATCAAATAGATCGGCTCTCAGAATGACCCTTCAGAATCTGACAAGTTCTGCCAGTTTCACAAAAAAATTACATTTCAAAGATGAGGGAATTTCTGATGTAATTAACTTTTAAGTGTATGTAATAACTTCCCTCCAGGAAGCAGGCTGGTCCGTATCGCTTCCCATAGAAATGCAGATATCTCTAGACAGTATTCATGTACTGTTGTTTCCCCACAAAGGCAAAGGAACTCCTTTAAGAATGGAGCTAATTGACATTTGCAGTATTTTGGTCTGTCAAATTTAATATGAAAAGATATAGGGGAAAATATTAACCTAACCTACCCCCTGGGAAACTGACAGGATTGGATTTTGTTTCTGTTTTAATTCCTGCCTGATTTTTACTTTCCACTGACTTCAATACTGTTGATGGACTCCCAGCATTATTTGTGCCCTCTTGTTAATTTGCCCTTGGAGTTGTGGGAAATTGGTGTTGCTGCAGCATTAACCTGGCTGCAATAGCTTAAAGGGGCATGGCAGCCATTTTATATTTTAAGCAATTTGGATCAATGCAATGTCGGAGGTTAGTCGCTCTTCAGGGAAGCGAGCTCCCTCTTTTACAAACTATTCAGTTAAAGAATGCCTGCAAGTAGGAGTAGGAGAATGTTTTCCAAATGGGAACCTTGGTAGTTGTGGAGAAGAGCTACATGCCAATTAACTAATGAGTTGATGTAGTTACCAAAACAGAACAGGTAATACAGATACAGACCTCTTGCTCTATGGACTTAGATAAGTGGGATGAGACCCTAATGGGAAGTGGGTGTTCACTCTATATTGGACAGACAGAAACTCTACTGCATGGTCTTCTCAGTAGTTTAATTTGGAGACTCAAATGTAGTGATGTGTTTCTGTGCATGTCAGACATCCAGCTTACCAAAACAAAAATTGAATATGCATTTGTAGCAAAACAAATACTACAGATCAGATAACATAAAAGGTAATAAATATGAATCATGTAAAAACTAGATGAGTAATTATTAGTACAATTAAGACAATGTTTTAAACTATTTTTCAGTAAGGATACTAATTTTATTTTGCAGCACACGCACACTTCTCAGTTATTCTCCATCTTGTGTGTAATTTAAAACCTTTCGACAATAATTTTCTGATCAACTTCTCAGCAACAAAATCACAACATATTGTTTGCAAAGTTCATACTTTATTGAACCAAACCTTTTACATATTTGAATTTTCCTTACAAGATAATTACAATTAACTATAGTATTACAACTCAAACAAATTCTTCAGTGTACTCATTTTTTTCCAGATTAGTTTTACATGCCTGAAAGAATTCCTAGTTAATTAGCTTGTGACTCCTGTCCATCTGTTTCTATATCACTGGAGGCATTTTTGTCAACTGTGTGCTGCTCCCATATAAACATTTAACAGACTTGTGCCAAATTCCTCCATATACGTTACTTCCCTTTATATATTTTATTTCAAGAAACTGAACATTACAAAGAAATAGAATACAAGTTGAAACAATAAATTGACAAACATTTAATAGCTCAGGTATAACTCCAAAAAAAGATTAAAATTGCACACTGCTTAACACACAGATTCGAGTGATGCATATTCTCAACACCTCTTTTATAGGACAGTGTATATTTGTGCAGTAATAGCACTTCACTTATTTTAAATGTAGACCTTAATACTTTTAAAATTAAATGTTTATTTTAAATGGTTTAACATTAAGAAAGCACTAAGAGGGATTTAGCATAAATACATAAGTGCAAGAGTTGAAAAATATACTCCACTTACATCAATCAACAGCTATAAAATTTCATCCACATATAGAATGAAGTACAGAAGAAGAAAGAGCCATGTTTTGATATGTCACTGGCACTGATATTATATAGAGTAAATGCTACAGTCCTCAGTAATTCAGAGATGAAAGTATCATGAAATAATTTTCTTAACAATTTGAAATGCCAATTATAATTTTTTTTTGCTTGGTAACATTTCTTACCATAGTATTATCAAAATGCAGCTCCTCATAACATTTAGCAAAATAGGGTAACATTGATCAACAAAAATGACTTGCATTGTGACATTGGTTATCATGTGGTCAGCCTCTTCATATTTTCGTGCAATATTAGACTCTGATTATTTGCTTACATAATTGTACACAATTGCTGGGAAGATGCAGCAAGATTTGCAGCAAGATTTGCAGCAGGATTTGCAGTGTGATTTGCAGTGCGATTCCACACAGGAATACTTGTTTGCCTTGGGGCCACAGGTTTAGCACAAAGAGCAGCATAGTTAGAATTTTTGCTGCAAATTTCTTTAGTCTGAAGGCAAGCAAAGCAAAATTCTACATGGCATCTGGCGCATATGACATATTTACACATAGCTTTATGCTCTAAGAGTAACCCGCATGTAGGACAAGCACGGATTTTGGGACAGTTCAGAATCTTGCTGTAGGATAAAACTTTTGTGTCACAGTTTTTCAAAGTTTGCAGCTGGATGTTGGTGCACCCCTCATTGTCACATCGATCAGAGCGTGGTGCTCGGCCCTTCCACTCCTTCAGACATTGCCAGCAGAATTCATAAAACTTCCCTTTCCCGACTGTACAGATTCTACATCTCACCGAGAGATTTGTCAGATCTTTTCGCTCTACACAGCTTTTACATTCAGGGCACTTTTAAAAAAAAAAGACAGAATAATGAAATGAACACTTAAAAGAATATGCTGGTGCTAAAGTAGGGAGAAAATGGCTGCAATCAGTGTGCAACGCTGCTATAAAGTGATACAGACAATTTTGGACCTTAACGCTGAACTCAACGCACAGTCTTATCCCTGACCATCTGAACGTTTCTTACAGTGCCTGAAGGACCCCCCCACCAGCGCTATTTAAAGGGCCATGCAGGTGTTGCAGGTTAGTTGCTGGATTATTGCTTCTGGCTGCTGGTGGAATAGGAAGTGTTTTTTAAAGCTCCCTATTCTTATTGAGTTCCTACACTACTTTTGAGAGCGCTTTGGCAGGTATTGCCTTACGGGTCGGAAAGTTACAATCCTGATGGAACAACATTCCTGCCAACCATGGGCGGTCTGCTAGGGCTCCCGTTGGGCATTGAGCATGACTGGGAGCATGCAGAGAGGCCACAGCCAGCAGGTCAAGCTACGAGGAGGCGCAGGGCATGGAGCAGGAGGCCCTATCCAATGAGGGCGTTCAGGGATCAATTCTCTTAACTCAACATGACTGAGGAGGATTGCATCCGATGCCTGAGGTTCACCAAGGAAGCCATCACCGAGATCTGTCAACTGGTGCGGCCACAACTGCAGCCTCAGAGCAGGGCAAGGACACCATTGCCTGTGGCTGTGAACATCACCGTGGCACTGAATTTCTACCGCTCAGGAGCATTTCAGGCCTCTGCTGGCGACATGCAACATCTCGCAGTATGCAGTGCACTGCTGCAAAAGGGAGGTAACAGATGCACTGTACCGCATGAGGAACAGGTTCATCACCTTCCCTCTTGACAGTCAATCAGAACGAGTGAGCACGGGGGTTCACCTGCTTTGCTGGCTTCCCCATGGTGCAGAGTGCCATGGACTGCACACATATTGCCCTGCGTGGCCCGCACATCAACTCGGCTGTCTTCGTCAACCGAAAGGGCTTCCACTCCCTCAACGTGCTGCTGGTGTGACCACACACATCGCATCTTGGAGTCCGATGCCCACTACCCTGGGAGCATCACAATGCCTTTGTCATGCGGCAGTCCAATGTGCCAGCTATCTTTCATCCGACTCCGAAAGTCAAAGGCTGGCTATTGGGCGACAAGGGCTATCCCCTCACGACGTGGCTCATGACACCAGTCAGGAATCCACGTACATGTGCACAGCAGGCCTATAATGAGAGCCATGCTGCCACATGCAACATCGTGGAGCACACCATAGGCCTCCTCAAACAACGCTTCCGCTGCCTGGACCGGTCTGGAGGAGCCCTGCAGTACTCCCCTGAGCGGGTGGCCAGATTTGTGGTGGTCTGCTGCATGCTGCACAACCTCGCCATCATGAGGGACCAGCCTTTGCCACCAGTGTCTGCAGAAGATCCTGAGGAGGAGGAGGAAGAGGAGGCTGAGGAGGAAGAGGCGGAGGAGCAGGAGGAGGGGTTGGAGCCGGAAGAGGAGGTGGAGGAAGATGCAAGGGTGCAGCAGGAACCACACGTCTTGTCTGCAAGGGCTCTCTGTGCTCGCCTGATCCGTGCCCGCTATCAATAATTGGAACTACATCCCCCAACTCACCAACAGTCCTACATTCCCCAACTTTCCCCTCCCACAAGACAATCAAATCTCCCTCCATCAGATTACACATTGGTGTCCTTCTCAGCTCATTGCATAAATAAAAACCACCACCAAATGCAAAATCAAACTCTCATTTATGGATTAATAAATGAAAATATGCAAACATAACAGAACTATTCACCCTTGTGCATTCCCTTAGTGCCTGTTGTTCGTGTGCCTTTACCTATCCTAGTGCTCCTACAAGGTGCTTCCCCAGTGGCTGGAGCATGGGTGGTGGAAAGCTGCTGGCTTTCAATGAAGGAACGTCCAGATGGCCTTGGGGGACGATCTCGAGCAGCTCTGGGCCTGGAGGGCCCGGCTTCAGACTGCACCATCTCAGCATGGGCTGCAGCAGTCTGGCCTGGCTGGCCGACAGGCAACGACAGGGGCAGTGGTGAAGTGGCAAGGGTGGGAGCAGGAATGCTGTCGTCCTGAGAGAGGACAGCAGGTCTGAATGCCATGGTGCCACTGCCACTCTCCCGGGGCAGCGCCTCAGCACTCCTGGTGATTGGCTTGAGAACGGATTTCTGGAGTGCTGTGATGCCCTGGAAGCCCCGTTCCACAGTGGTCCCCGGGGCCACGATAGCAGCAGTCTGAACTTCCAATGCAGCAGTCTGAGCTGCAAATGCAGCAATCAGACCTTGGATGGCAGATGTTTGTGCTGCAATGGATGCTGCGATATCAGTCATCAGACGCTGCATCATGGCGGATTCCACAGATGCGCTGATGGAGGTGACCACCCGTTCCATGTGGGAAAGGATGGGCTCCAAGCTCTGCGCAAAGCCCTGCGCAAAGTTGGAGCTGGACTCCTCCATGCCCCTTCTCAGGCTTTCTGGCAGGCTTTCCAGTGCCCCAAGCATTTGTTGGTGTACGCCCATCATGGACCTGGCAATTACGCCCGTCTTCTGTAGCCTGGCCCATCAAAGTCCTCATCTGACTCCTCTGCAGCAGAACTAGTGAGTGACCTCGCCCTCCGGCGAGTTGGCTCCTGTGGTATCCATTCCCTCCGCCCTGGCTCCTGCGGACTTGTGCTCGGTGTCTCACCACATGCAGAACCCTCCTCTAACCTAACCTCTAAAGGACGTGCAGTGTCAGTCTCTGAGCTGGTGGGTGCGAGTGTCAGATCGAGTGACGGTGTGGCTTCAATGTCCCCCTCCTCCTCCTCCTCCTTCTCCGGTGCCGCCACGTGTTCTTGGGTATCTGCAATGACAAAGGGAAACAGTTTGAGTTGTGGAGTGGGGAAAGGAGCAAGTAAGAGGTGTGTGCTGACAGCATATGCAGCAAGTGAGTCAGAAAAGGTTATGGAGGAGGGAGATGTGGAAAAGGAGAAGGAGCATTAGATATGCAGAGATCCCTTGACTGGGACATCCAGCGGGGCACATTGTAACGGCTGCAGCGACGGCCTGCCCAATGATCCGCAGCACCGTCTCATCAAGGGGGGTGAGGAGATGTAGACATGCCCGTCCAGCCTCAGGTCCCTCCTGCTGGCGGGTGTTATACACCACCTTCTCCTGCAAGACAGAGGACACCGTGGCAGTGAGTGTCCTGCAAGGTTTGTGGGTGATGTGCCTGACATGGTCGAATAGCTGCCAGTTTGTGTGACTTGAGTGGTGGTTGTGTGGCCTGCAAGTCTGGTATTATGTGCGGGTGAGATGCAGCATTGCGTATGGATGGCAGTGTTTGTTGGTGGGTGGTTGGGTGACGGGAGGTGTCGTGCATGGAGTATTGGTGCAGTTGGTTGGATGTGCCACTTGACACTTGCATTCACTCACCTTTACCACTCGCGTCAAATCATTAAATTTCTTGCGACACTGCACCCACGTGTGTGGTGCAATGCTCCTGGCATTCACCTCCTGTGCCATGGTCTGCCGATGCCTACGCAGCTGTAGTCTAGACAGTCTCCGGCCACCCTGCGGGTACCTGGCTGCCCTCCTTTGGTCCACACCTTCCACCAGGGCCATCAAAGCATCATCAGAGAATCTTGGTGCCCGCTCTCTTGCTGGTGCAGCTACTCGTGATGCCATTCTCCCTTTTCCTACTTGGCTGTGTATTTGCCATTGGAAATGCGCCTGCACCTTTAAGAGGTGCAGGCAGCTGATGACATGAACTGTCCACGCCCCATTTCCAACTTCCTCATTCTCCATGCTGTCTCTCAGCAGCGAGGGCTGTGCTTGCTGCATGGAGATTTCATGGTAAGTATCAGGCAGCACGAAGTTCATGTGCTGCCTGCGTTGGGTCCGGTGGGCGCAGGGTCGTAGCGCATTGCGCTACTATCGCCCAGAATGGACCCTTATCCAATTTTTCCCCCTTTTTATCCAAGCAGTGTGTGGTCTCCTTATTCTTCCTACTAAAATGCACCACCTCACAAGTATCTACTTGAAATTAATTTGCCAATTACGCACCGATTCTACAAGTTTATTAATTTCTTCTTGTATTTCATCACATTCTTCCTCAGTATTAACTATATCCCCAATTTGGTGTCATCCGCAAACCCAGCTTCCATACGGAGATGGTGAAAAGAAGATCCCCCTCATCACCCCGGAGAAATCCTTTTTGAGAAATTAGTGTGGAAACATCGTATCGACCACATGATGGCTGCATGTATATGGCCAGGATGTCCAAGTACATTAAAGCTAAATCCTCTAATTGAGACTTGGTACCCCAATCCAGGCGTACCAACAACCCCTCCCCCATCCCCCCCAACACTCCCCCCACCCCCCACAGCACTTAGTAGAAATATAGTGATTTCCTCCGCCACAGTGAGCAGTACTTAGCAGTTTGGAGCCAATCCCCACCCTCCCCCACCCTTTCCCCTCCAATGAACATTACTCAAGTGATTGGAACCCATCCCCCTCAGCCAAGTAACACCCACTTCGCACACTGACTATTGTTTTGGTGATTGTAAAGGCCACTCACTTATGGTTTTCACAGAATAATGGACAGAGAGGCGGAATTCAATCCTCAAAGTAAAACTCCCAGTCTACCATATCTCTCAAATCACAAATCAGTGGCCCTGGTAATAATTGTGCATTAAAATGCATAAAACTCCTGTCATTATAAAATGTAGAATTACATAGAATTTACAGCACAGAAACAGGCCATTCTGCCCAATAGATCTATGCCAGTGTTTATGTTCCATACGATCCTCCTCCCACCTTACTTCAGCTCAGCCTATCACCATAACCTTCTATACCTTTCTCCCTCATATACCTATCTGGCTTCTCCTTAAATGCTATTTGCCTCAGCCACTCCATGTGGTAGCGAGTTCTACATTCTCACCACTCTCTAAGGAAATAAGTTTCTCCTGTATTCCTTATTAGATTTCTTAGTGACTATCTTATATTTATGGCCCCTAGTTTTGGACTCCCCCACAAGTGGAAACATCTTCTTTATGTCTACCCTATCAAATCCCTTGATAATTTTAAAGATCTCTATTCGGTCACCCCTCAGTCCTCTCTTTTCTAGAGAAAAGAGCCCATGCCCGTTCAGTCTTTCTCACCGTGAAAAATGCCATGAGGGACCCCCTGTTTTTGTTTTAATTTCCCCTTTTAACAAGTGATTCTTAAAGGCAAACAGGATTGCAATCAGAATTTGTTGGACAAAATTGTAATTGAACGATGGAAGGCCTTCAGGAGGGAAATGGTTCAGATACAGAGTGGACACATTCCCACATGGGGGAAAGGAAGGGCATCCAAAGCTAGAGCTCCCTGGATGACTAAAGATGTAGAGATTAAAATGAAACAGGAAAGGAGGCTTATGATAAATGTAAGATTCATAATATAATAGAGAACAAAGCTGAATACAGAAAGTACACATTAGATCTAAAAAGGGAATCAGAGGGACAAAGAGAGAGTATGAGAATAGATTAGCAGCTAACATAAAAGGGAACCCAAAAAGTCTTTTATAAACATATAAATAGTAATAGGGAAGTCAAAGGAAGGGTGGGGCCGATTAGGGTCAAAAAAGGAGATCTTCTTGTGGAGGCAGAGGGTATGGCTGAGGTACTAAATGAGTACTTCACAACGGTCTTCATTAGAGAAGAGGATGCTGCCAATGGAGGAGATAGTAGCGATATTGGAGAGGATAAAAATAGCGAGGTACTTAAAAGGTTGGCAGTACTCAAAGTAGAAAAGTCACCCAGTCTAGATGGGATGCATCCTAGGCTACTGAGGGAAGTAAGGGTGGAAATTGAGGAGGCTCTGGCCACAGTCTTCCAATCCTCCTCAGATATGGGGATGGTGCCGGAGGACTGGAGGATTGCAAATGTTACACCCCTGTTCAAAAAAAGGTAAAGGGATAAACCTGGCAATTACAGGCCAGTCAGCCTAGTGTCGGTGGTGGGGAAACTTTTAGACACAATAATCCAGGACAAAATTAATTGGCACTTGGAAAAGTACGGGCTAATAAATGAAAGTCAGCACGGATTTGTTAAAGGAAAATCATGTTTCACTAACTTGATTGAGTTCTTTGATGAAGTAACGGAGAGGGTTGATGAGGGTAGTGCGGTTGATGTGTATATGGACCTTCCAAAGGCATTTGATAAAATACCACATAATAGAATTCTTAGCAAAATTAAAGCCAATGGGATTAAAGGTACAGTGGCAGCGTCGATACAAAATTGGCTAAGGGACAGAAAGCAGAGAGTGGTGGTGAATGGCTGTTTTTCAGACTGGAGGAAAGTAGACAGTGGTGTTCCCCAGGGATCGGTGTTGGGACCACTGCTCTTACTGATATATATTGATGGCGTGGACTTGGGTATAGAGGATATAATTTCAAAGTTTGCAGATCTCATGAAACTCGGAAATGTAGTAAACAATGTAGAGAATAGTAGCAGACTTCAGGAGGACATAGACAGACTGGTGAAATGGACAGACACATGGCAGATGAAATTTAATGCAGGGAAGTGTGAAGTGATACATTTTGGTAGGAAGAATGAGGAAAGGCAATATAAAATAAATGATACAATTTTAAAGGGAGTGCAGGAACTGAGAGACCTGGGGGTATATTTACACAAATCTTTAAAGGTGGCAGAACAAGTTGAGAAGACTGTTGAAAAAGCACGTGGGATACTTGGTTTTATTAATACAGGCAGAGAGTACAAAAGCAAGGAAATTATGATAAACCTTTATAAAACACTGGTTAGGCCTCATTTGGAGTATTGTGTCCAATTCTGGGCACCACACTTTTGGAAGGATGTCAAGGCCTTGAAGGTGCAGAAGAGGTTTACAAGAATGATTCCAGGGATGAGGGACTTCAGTTATGTTGAGAGACTGGAGAATCTGGGGTTGTTCTCCTTAGAACAGAGAATTTTAAGGGCAGATTTGATAGAGGTGTTCAAAATCATGAACGGTTTTGCTAGAGTAAATAAGGAGTAACTGTTTCCAGTGGCAGAAGGATCGGTAGCCGGAGGACACAGATTTAAGGTGATCAGCAAAAGAAACAGAGGTGACACGAGGAAACATTTTTTTACGCAGTGAGTTGTAAGGATCTGGAATGCACTACCTGAAAGGGTGGTCGAAGCAGATTCAACTTTAACTTTCAAAAGGGAATTGGATAAATACTTGAAGAGAAAAAATTACAGGGCTATGGGGAAAAGAGCAGGGGAATGGGACTAATTGGATAGCTCTTTCAAAGAGCCAGCACAGGCACGATGGACTGTACCATGCTATGATACTATCTTGCCTGAATCAACAGTGCTGATAGCCTTATTCTTCTATACCCGCACTCCATTCAGACCTTCAGAACTTTTTTTAATTCCTGTAATGACCCGTATTTATTGCTAACTAAAAAAATAAATTGCTGGGGCTGGATTACCCATTTGTATTCACAGTACTTTGCAGCAGCGAGTGTGGCAACCTTCTCTTCAAAATATTGCTGCTCATCATCAGTCAGCAGTGCATGTCTGCGAACCTCCACGTAGGACCATTCCTTGTTACACTTATTCTTTATAGCAGGACAGTGGAATGTGAAATGACCCTACAACAGGAATTGAAAATTATATTGCAAAAATATCACTTTTAACAAATCACTAAAAAAAACACACCAAGCAAGAAATAAAACAGGAACGTGTACAAATGAACTTCCGGACACACTGACCTGGTCTATTAGGCTCCGACACCAGCTAGTGAGTGAATTGGGGTCAACAGCGTGTCCACAGGACATTTCCACTCTCAGAACATCTGGCTCATCATCTCCTGAAATGGACATCTCTCATTTGAATTATGACAAAGAAAGTCTACGGTTCAAAAAATATAATGCAAACGCTATCCACAAATTCTTTAACAGTCTTTTTCTTCAAACGAGTTGAAAACATGCTTGACAACCCATTTTCTTTCTTTGCTTACAAACACATAATGTAATTACTAACTACATCGAGTGTATCCTGGTGTGACTTGCACCATTATGAAAGTGCTCCATGTCTCTTTATCTCTCCAAAAATAAAGTATCCGAACACAATTTTAAATGAAGGCAATACCCCTCTAAAAAGAGATCAATATCACCTAAAATGAGTATCATTATAATCCTTCATCTTTTTGTCAGTAAGTTGAAAATACGTCACTTTGTCATTGGAAAAGTAACAAACGCATCAAAGCGATATTTTGTATTATGTTGGAATTCGCCATCCAAAACCTGACTGGAGAAATAACAGTTATCAAACGCTAGAATTAGACTTTAGTGGTGTTAAAACGTCTCTTTATTTTCAAGCTGCCTTGTTACTGATGTGAACGGTTTGGTATTTTACCTGTGATCTCGTCCTTTCCCTTTACAAATTTCAAAGTACTGTCATTGGGATCGTAGCGCTTTTCTTCGACAGGATCCGTCATTCTGCTCCTCTGCCTCAGTCCCAGCAGACCTCGGCGGACAGTTCGGAACAACACGGGATTTCTGAATAAAAACCCATCGGATTTAGATTGAGCAAAACCAATCGAATGAAAGGGCTCCCCACGGGCCAATCGCATCAAACCAATGGAAGGTGGGTGGGTGTTTGCTTCGTGGGGCGTGGCTATGTTAAAATCTCGTAAAGTTTCATTTTCCTTTTCTTCTGAGCACAATATGATTCCCGGAACGGTTGGCTGTACCGGGAAATCTTTCATCCTCTATTCGTGTTTCTAATGAAGTCGCGAATGTGTTATTTATAATCATTTTTATTATTGTTACAAATATCCAACGGAGGAAATCTTTTGCCAGTGAAGGTAATGTGGCTTTCCAACTCTGTGCCCATTCTTTCCAGTGGCTTCCCAACTCTGCCCCCATCCCTCCCAGTGGCTTCCCAACTCTGCACCCATCCCTCCCAGTGGCTTCCCAACTCTGCGCCCATCCCTCCCAGTGGCTTCCCAACTTTGCGCCCATCCCTCCCAGTGGCTTCCCAACTCTGCACCCATCCCTCCCAGTGGCTTCCCAACTCTGCGCCCATCCCTCCCAGTGGCTTCCCAACTCTATGCCCACCTCTACCAAAATTCCCAGAGTGATCGGTTAGCCTATCATCAGTAGTAGAGAAAATGCTAGATTCTATTATAAAGGATGTGATATCAGGACACTTAGAAAATATCAATGGGGTTAGACAAAGCCAATATGGATTTATGAAAGGGAAATCATGTTTGACAAACTTACTGGAGTTTTTTGAGGATGTAACTGGTAGAATAGATAAGGGAGAACCAGTGGATGTGGTTTATTTGGATTTTCAGAAGGCCTTTGATAAAGTCCCACATAAGAAGTTAGTGTGCAAAATTAAAGCACAAGGGATTGGGGGTAATATACTGGCATGGATTGAAAATTAGTTAACAGATAGGAAACAGAGGGTAGGAATAAATGGGTCTTTTTCGGAGTGGCAAGCAGTGACTAGTGGGGTACCGCAGGGATCAGCGCTTGGGCCCCAGCTATTCACAATATATATCAATGATTTGGATGAGGGAACCAAATGTAATATTTCCAAGTTTGCTGATGACACAAATCTAGGTGGGATTGGGAGTTGTGAGGAGGATGCAAAGAGACTTCAAGGAGATTTAGACAAGTTGAGTGAGTGGGCAAATACATGGCAGATGCAGTATAACATGGATAAATGTGAAGTTGTCCACTTTGGAAGGAAAAACAGAAAGGCAGAGTATTATTTAAATGGTGATAGATTGGGAAATGTTGATGTACAAAGGGACCTGGGTGTCCTTGAACACCAGTCACTGAAAGCAAACATGCAGGTGCAGCAAGCAGTTAGGAAGACAAATGGTATGTTGGCCTTCATTGCAAGAGGATTTGAGTACAGGAGCAACGATGTCTTACTGCAGTTACACAGAGCCTTGATGATACCACACCTGGAGTATTGTGTACAGTTTTGGTCGCCTTGCCTAAAAAAGGATGTACTTGGCATAGAGGGAGTGCAGCAAAGGTTCACCAGATTGATTCCTGGGATGGCAGGACTGTTGTATGAGGAGAGATTGGGTCGACTAGGCCTGCATTCACTTGAGTTTAGAAGAATGAGAGGGGATCTCATTGAAACGTATAACATTCTGACAGGGCTAGACAGACTGAATGCAGGGAGGATGTTTCCCCTGGCTGGGGTGTCTGGAACGAGGGGTCACAGTCTCAGGTTACGGGGTAGGACATTTAGGACTGAGATGAGAAGAAATTTCTTCACTCAGACGGTGGTGAACCTGTGGAATTCTCTACCACAGAAGGCTGAGGAGGCCAAGTCACAGAATATATTTAAGAAGGAGCTAGATAGATTTCTAGACACAGAAGGCATCAAGGGGAATGGGGACAGAGCGGGAATTTGGTATTGAGATAGGGGATCAGCCATGATCATATTGAATGGCGGAGCAGGCTCGAAAGGCCGAATGGTCTACTCCTGCTCCTATTTTCTATGTTTCTATGAACTAAATCTTGCTCACAGCATTGAAACCACCCTAGTCAAAGTCACAAATTGACACAGTCTGTGACTGCAACCATAGTGTGTTATACATCCTTGTTCTCCTTGACCTCTCTGTGGCATTCCATACAATCAGCCATGCCCATCCTCCTCCATTGTCTCTCTGTTGTGCAGCTCCGAGGGATTATATTTGCATGGTTCTGCTCCTACCTGTTGCAACACAGCCAGAGCTTTTCTGCCAATGTTTTCACTTCCTGATCCCACGCAATGGGGGTAATTTTCACCCTCACCATTTGCGCAGTAAACCAGCAGAGTGGACCTCCTGCCTGCTATAGAACTCACCCGATTTCCATTGCATAACTTCGACAGGAATATGGCCGGTTACTATATTTCTTGTAATCTATTTGTATATTACCCATACAATTCAGTCTCTAGCAATAACCTGGAAAGTCCCTGATTTAATTCCTGGCCTATGCTGAGTTAGTGGATCTCAGTGAAGACAGTCATAAATATGATATAATTGGCCCTCAGGCAGGGAATGGTAAAATGGGATAAGGTTCTCCCTTCTGTTCGGTTTCCAGTAAACCCCGCTGTAAGCTAAAACCGTATGGATATTTGGTGATGGTAGAATTGGACTCAGCTGTGATGTTCCACCTGCTGGCATTCTTTGTCCAGACCCCATGCATGAATCAACACCATCAGAGGATGACGGGAGAAACTTGATCACTCCTTATTGTCCCTGCTGTATTACTGAACCAACTGGAAGTGTTTCAGTAATTGTTTCCCTTGGCACTGAATCGTCCTTCCTATGTTGTGAGCTGCTTTCAACTAGATACCTCCATATGTGCAGTTGCTCCAAGTTGTGAACAGAAATGAAGGTCCAAGTGGAAGAGGCTTTCCATGGAGTGGAATGCATGAGTAGAGGACTAAAATGCAACAGAGGAACTGAGTGTAGCCAAGGCAGTGGGACAGACAGGGGACTGAAATGAGCCGATGATCAATAAGATTTTAATCCCTTATTTGCCAGCTGAAATTTTTTTTTAAGAAATTAATTAAAATTTCTTCCAGTAATAGTCAGAAGCTTAAACTCATTTATGTTTCAGGATTTTCACTCTATTTTTCTCAGGTTCAACATCTCAGAGTAATCCCACAGATGATCCCTCACTCCCTATGATCCAGAGTGTACTTTCACATGCCCAGTATCTGGGTAATTTGTAGCATGCCCAGGGAACGAACAGAAACCCCTTATTATTTGTTACTGTGGTTTAGGCCACAACTGCCAGATTAATTAAACAATAAATGGATAAGTAAATAGAGCCATGTTGCACTGTACATTTATAGTAGGGTACAGGCTTAGCTGTACCTTCTTGGGAGATAGAGATAAACAGTTATGTCTACTAAATTGCGATGTAAACTGGACCGGACACAAGGGGCAGAATTTTAACAGTGAAAAACGGGTGGGTTGGGGGCAGGGAGGCATTGAAAATCGCAACAATTTCAGACCGGCCCCCAACCCACCCCCAACCTGCCTCCAACCCACCCATTTCCGGTTTCACCAGGGCGGGACGAGGGGCGGACAACCAACCCGCTCCCAGGAGGTGGGTTGGTCACTAAAACCTTTCAAGGAGGCTGCGGGCTTCTATTTTGAAAGGTTTTGAGATTTCAACCCCTGGGTGCCAGGATTCCCGGGCCTTCTCCTCCACGCCACACGAAAGGAGGCGAGAAGGCCTGAAGCTGCAGGTAAGTGCCTTTCTGGCACAGCCTGTAGGATGTGGAGTGCTTCCCCTAGGCGCAACAAGCTTCCTGCAGTGTTCCCCCAGTGATTGCGGACCCCCTCCCCAATCTCCGCTCCTCCCCTCAATGATCGCAGCCCCCGCGATGACCTCCAATCCCGACCCCCAATGACCGCAGACCCCCATGATGACCCCTGATCTCGGCCCTCCCTTCAGTGACTGACTCCTGATCCCTTCCCCTATGACTGTCTCCCCCCTGTGACCCCCATGCGCACCAGTGCCACCTGCCCACCGGTGCCCCCACGCCCACCAGTGCCCCATGCCCATCAGTGCCCCCTGCCTATCAATGCCCCCAGGTGCCCACCCATGCCCCCTTATCTATCCATGCCCCCATTGCCTCCCCCATCCATACAATCAAAGAATTACCTGAAGACTTACCTTTTCACATACTCTTCCTATCTCTGCTCCCGTCTGATTGAGGTCAGCCTATCAATCAGGTCAGCCAGTAAACCGACAAAGAAAAAGATGTCCTTATGTCAAAATCATAAGGACGTCCGGGAAACCTGTAATTTTATGAGACCTGCACCACCATGGAGACCTCTCATAGAGGTTTATGAGAAAATCATGGGGTCACTGTCTGTGATTTTCCTTCCATTGACATTAAAGGCTGGAAAATCATGGGCAATGCAGTCACAAATTTCCAATAAGCTACATACTGTGTGTGAGACACTGTTGGTGATGCCCCCTATCTCTCAGTGCTTTTTGAAATTATATGCTTGTGAATTGTAGGTTTCCACCTCTAATTCAAAGATATTTTTCGCACTAAAAACATTTCAATTATCCAATAATTTGAATTAAACAATGTAAATAAGATAGGAAAGTAGGAATTTAACGCTAAAAAACTGAATTGTCTGATAAGTTGAATTGTGTGACTTTGAATTAAGAGTAGACTGTAATTTTGCCCCACCATCCTTGAGCTTATGATATTAAACGCTCATTGTTGCTCATCATTCTAGCTATAGCTACACATTTCCCACGTTACACTTCTGCTCATTCCCTGATGCTGAGAGGAAAGTGCTGCAGGCCATTAATATGTGTATATCATTGTTTGGACAAGTCAAGACATCAGCCTACCCACAACCAACATTATTGGACTCAATAGTAGGCACCACTAGTGGCAACAGTTTACCTTTACCACCGGCTGCACTTTCCCTTCTGAAAGAACGAAACCATCTTGCGATGTACAATTTATGCTGCTTCATTTATATTGCAATGCTACCACTGAAGTCATGGCTGCCCCTAGAGGTAGCTCCATAATATAAATGGGGTATAATAAAGCATACAAGCCGTCAGATACATACAAGTCTCGTTGTTACAATGTAAAAAAAAGGGAAATTGTAAATACTGTAAGTATGAAATAAAAACAGAAAATGTTCAAAAAACATAGCAAGCCAGTCAGCATCTGTAGAAAGACTTGCATTTATATCGCACCTTTCACGACCTCAGGACGTCTCAAAGTGCTTTACAGACAATGAAGAACTTTTGAAGCGTAGTCACTGTTGTAATGTAGGAAACGTAGCTGCCAAATTGCTCACAGCAAGGTCCCACAAACAGCAATGTGATAATGACCAGGTAATCTGCATTTTAGAAATGTTGGTTGAGGGATGAATATTGGCCAAGGCACCGGGTAGAACTCCCCTGCTCTTCTTTGAAACAGTGCCATGGGAACTTTTACGACCATCTGAGAGGGCAGAAGGGGCCTCGGTTTAGCATCTCATCTGAAAGTCAGTACTTCCAACAGTGCAACACTCCCTCAGTGCTGCACTGGATTGTCAGCCTAGCTATTACATGTGTGTATCCTTCGTCAGAATAGTTCCATGAAGAGTTACACACTTGAAAAAACATTAACCTGTCTTTTTTCTTTGCAGATGCTGACTGACCTGCTGTTCATTTCCAGCGTTTTCCTGTTTTTTTATTTCTTGTTACATACTGCTTGAGACCAGTAAGTAAATTCTCATCAGTGGTTCATCTGAAAGAGGTTTGTGATCCTATACTGTATCGGAACTTCAACTGGGAACACCTTTCCCGTCCTCACTGATATCCCAAAGCAATTTACAGTCAATTAATTATTTTAAAGTGTAGTTACAATTGTTATATATGCAAATTCAGCAGCCAAATTGCATACAGCATGATCCCACAAACAGCAGTGAGCTAAAATAACCTGTTAATCTGCTTTGGTGGTGTTGGTTGAGGGATAAATGCTGGCCAGGATACCAAAAGGACTCCTTTGCTCTTCTTTGATTAGTGCCATTGGATCTTTTACGTCCACCAGAACAGGCAGATGGGGGGCTTCAGATTAACATCTCATACAAAAAAAGAGCCTCCAATAAATGCAGCACTGGCTCAGCAGGGCAGATTAAGCCTATATTATGTGCTGAAGTCCCTTTATTGAAGCTTGAATCCTTCTGAGTCAAAGGGTTATCACTGAGCCAAGACTGTGGTAAGGAAAAAGTGAACAAACTACAGAATCAACAAGTGTTGAATGTGGAACCCCGCATTTTGCACTCAATGTGTACTGCCATCAGCAGAGTAATGGAGAGAATCAACTGTGGAGGGGGGAGGAAACAGATTTTAAGACGAAAGATACCCATCAGTTTGAAATGTATCCTCGAAAATCTATTCAAAAATATACACAAATTGCAAAAAGACGAGCACATCAACAACAGTGCCAGCTGAATGTTTTAATTTCTATTCACTGTAACACTTAGACAGATAGTACCAGAGCTTTCCAGACATCAATGCCAGTAATGTTTCGGAAACCGTTCGTTCTAAGAAAATAACAAAATAAACAGCGAACATTCATTCGCTCTGTAACTTGTATCTGATCTGGAGCCGCCGCTATTTCCTCTGCCTGTCAGCTGCTCCCTCCTTGTAGCACGATCAGGATGGTCGATTTGTTTGTAATCCCGTTATCAAACAGTTTATCCGTATCCCTCAGTTGCCGATTAGCAAACAGCGCTCGCATCTTTTCTTCTCTGGCTGTTGAAAGAGTTGTAACATCATTTAATAAACTGAATAAAAGTATTGAAACAACTTGCTCCCGATCTGAATGCGCGGATACATTACCCGCGTTCGCTGGTAACTTGGCTATCAGTTTCCTCTTAATTTGTAGCGCAGTCGTTGCGTTAAACTCGTATTCCGAGTTGGCGACTTCGACCGGGATTGTTTTTCCTTCGATCCCACGTACGAACACTTGATACATCGTCATCTTCACTACTCTGTCCTGGTCACTATTGTTGCTGTTGCTCAGCCCAGCTCCAAGTCTAGTGAATTTCTCTAGAGACAAGATTTAGTTTCACTTTGACTCCAGGTCAAAGGAAGGGAAACAGTTTCACTCTGGATGGTATTTTTCACTTCATGATAAAGAATAGTTTAAATTTCCTATAATCATTTTAGTTATTATTGCTATCATTGCACTAAAGTCAGTTGTGCTTTTGTAAGACTGGGTGTGAAGGGAGTCGAAAACAAGGAGGCATAACCTTAAAATGAGAGCTAGGCCATTCAGGGGTGATGTCAGGAAACACTTCCTCACACAAAGGGTAGTGGAAATCTGGAACTCTCTCCCCTGAAAAGCTGTTGAGACTAGGCCAATTGAAAATTTCAAATCTGAGATTGATAGATTTTTGTTAGACAAGTGTATTAAGGGATACGGAACCAAGACGGGTTGAGATACAGATCAGCCATGATCTAATTGAATGGTGCAAGAGGCTGGAGGGGCTGAATGGCCTACTCATCTTCCTATGTTTCTAGGTTATGGGATAAAAGAAGGCAACAAAACTTAAGGTCTACAAGGCAAAATTATAACATCCTCACTATATGTGTGTGTGATAGCTGGACCACTTACAGTCGTCACATCAGAAAACTCATATCATTTTCACCTAGGTTGCCTCAGAAAGATCATGAAAATTTGATGGTGGTACAAGATTCCAGACACTGAAGAGGTCCTCAGAAAAGAAAATATGCCAGGAATAGAGGCAATAATAGTAATGGTGCAACAAAATTGGGCTGGTCACTTAGTCAGAATGCCTGATACTAGACTACCCAAGAAGCTATTCTACGGTGAGCTGAAGTTTGGTAAATGCTCTCATGGTGGTCAGTTCATAAGATACAAAGATTGCCAAAAGACCAATCTAAAAAAAGGTGGCATCTCAACTGACACATGGAAGCATAATGCTTGTGACAGGAAAAAGTATCAAGTCGTATCCAGCTAGCCGAAGAGCCAAAGGAAATCAAGGAAATATCAGCCCTCAATCTGATATCTGATGTGTGTGTGGGAAAATATACCTCCCTAAAATCGGACTTTACAATCATATGTAAATCCAGAACCTGTATAAATTGGAGATGGATCATAGGCTGTCATCATCATCCATCACTTGTGAGCATAGAGTTAGGACTTGATGCAGTACATCTTCATTCTCAAATATCTCCAGGGCCTTGCAGCACCTCACCTTTGTGATCTTTCCCAACCCCATATTCCAACATATTTTGTGTGTTTCCATCCACCATCCCTCCCATTTACCTTCAGTGGCAAAGCCATCAGTCACCACATCCATGCACTCTTGATTCTCTCCTTATACCTATTTGCCCTGCTACGTCTATGTCTTTCAAAGGTCTACCTCTTAAACTACACTTGCTCAGGTTCTCCCCTACTTCCTGCTTGGTGTCCATCACTTCTATTGTAAAATGTCTTGGGAACTTTTATTAAGTGAAAGATACTATATAAGTGTAAGTTATTAGTATCAGGGCAAGGTCATGCAAGAAGGACACAAACTTGAAATCAATTTGAACCTATGGATAATTTTCAACAGTGTCTTTTAGCTTGTAACTTAATTTATCAGGCCCGTGAATAGCTTCCCAGTGCCTCATTTCCTGCCCCCTTCCGACAGACACCAGAGATATGCTTTTGAGTTGGGAAACTCCCCCCTGACTCATACCCCCATGCTCAGCTGGAGTCAGTTTCCTGGCAGGTGCATCCCAGCACTTATGTCAACCCAGTGAATTTTTGGCCCGAAAGTCATGACCTGTAAACAACTATGCACATATATCTGCTTGTTGTCACCAGTGCTGTGCATTCCACCACACAGTATAAGTTGGGTAGATTTCAGAGCACAGTCAAAGCTGCTACAGGACTGCATCTACTGGGAGCTCATTAGATGTGTGCATAAATGCACAAAACATTTTTTAAATGTTTGGGGAAAGCAGCGTCCAGTTTCTCTTGATATTAAAAAGAATCAATTTTAAAACATAAAGTTAGAATGTGGCCATCTTAGGAATGCCTAAGCATTTTTTACAACTCTGCTTGAGACCATTGAGTGCCAAACCAAAATAATGGCCCAGAATTTGCTGTCAAAATAACAGTGAGGCTAACGGCACTCGCCGTTATTTCTGCGCAGATGCACAGTTAAACATGGAAATTCTAAAGTTGCTGTCCGAGATGCGCCGCTCCGCAGTTAGCTTCATGAAAACAACATCTCGCTGTCTGCCTCACCATTGAAATGCTTTGAACGGTGTGAAGTTCCTGTATTTGCGCAATAGATATGAACGAAACTCACCAAAGAAAGTTAAGTCTTGTCATTAATAGTCCAAGTACTCTCTTAACAACATCATAAATGTTAATTTTTTACTACCAGTCAACCTCTCTGGCACTGAAAATTTATTATTACAAGTGTGGAGTTTTAATTGTTGGAGATTTTTAAAAAATTAAATAACTTTTTTTTAACTTTTCCTTTCCGTCTCTTTTTCTCTCTATTAATCCAATCTTTCTTTCCCTCTTTATTTTTCTTTCTGTACCTGATTTGACATTGAATTCTAACTTACACTTCCTTCTCAGTCCTTGCGCTGTTAATTTCACAATCCTTCAATCTGATTGGTTAAGGAGTTGTTTGCCCTGTTCACTCAGGTCCCAGATTCCCGGATTCCCTCACGGCGACGTTTCCATCTCGCATTTCCAGCAACTTGCGGAGCCAAGGTATCGAGATTAAACGGGCAAGGGCAAGTCTAACAGCAGACGTTCATTGCCCTGCTGCAGCAAATTCTGGGCCAATGTAAGACAGCCTCCTAGAGGGGACATCACACTACCTGGCTTTCGGGATTCAGATCAGAATCTGACTCCTGAGTTAAACTGCCATTTCCTTGTCGATGCGCACTAGAGATGGCTTTGCATTGATGTGAAGGTGGGAAGGGTAACAGCAGCTTAAATGTAATGGTGTCTAATCTGTTGGTGACTGCAGTGCTGTATCGCATTTGTGTCAGCGGTTAATTCTAAATATAATATTCATCTGGTCATTAGTGTAAAAATATGGGTTCACATCAGATGAGTGGTTCAATCCAATTTATTAACAATAAACAGAATAAATGCAAGTCCTTCAAAAGCAGATTCCAAAGCTTTCTGTATATTGTTCAAATTTCCAATAGGGAGAAAACAAATACAAGGGCCCAATTTAAGAATGTTGTCTCCAGTTGTTCACATTCTGTGACATTCTCCGCTTCCTGGTTCATATGGAGTCATTCATCTCAGCATCTCCCTGTCCTAACTTGGCTAAAACACAGCCATGAACCTACCAAACTTTTCTAATCTTATTTACAGAAATTACAAGCAAGAGATTCATCCATTTCATTCTATCTTAACAGAAATAAAGGAGAAATAAAGTAAAAGCTTAACTTTAAGAAAAAAATATAATGTGCAAGTTAATTTCTTGCATGCAGAAATGATTCTATAATAGCACTGGAATTCTTTACCATTAGTTGGTCTTCACTTTTGATTCTTTTTCTGTATTCAAATTCCAGCTTTAATAAAAAGGCATAGTAGACAAACTACGCACAAATCTGAACAGCTTGTGTATTAATCAACCTCACATAATTGGCATTACTATAAATTTATTTCATGGTTGGTTCTTGTCACTGGTTGTGTTACAAAGGACATTCTAAGATTTTGTCTTAAAGTACATTTAAGAAAAAGTATCTAGAAAGCAGCATGAACCATTGTGTGGAAGGTATATAAGTGCTATGAGAATATTGAACCAAAACTTCACCAGTTGCTTGTTTCTTATAAAACAAGGACATTTGAAATGATTAATACGTTCCTTTTGAAAGTAGTCCTTGATGAACTACAATGCCTTGATATCACTGTCCCAAAGAAATCACTTTGTAACACATTAAGAGTTGCACTTCTGCAGAACATTTGAACGGATATTATTAAAGGACTTAAAGTGGGTTGGTATCAGTAGATATGTTACATCAACACTTTAACAAGTGGGTACAACCATACCTGATCTTAAACTGAAATTTAACCGTCACCATGCACAGCACAACCTCAACATTTTATTCCCACTCCAAGCCTAGGGGTTCTATCACACGGGGGTTCCAGAAAATGGACATTTAAATGTCTAGTTCTGATTCTTCGGATCTTGGCTGCTTCCAACACCTTGGGTATGAATATCAGTTCTGTGCTTCAAAGAGTACATGTTCTCATTTGCACTCATTGCAGGAGTTTTAGGGTTCAATTTTGAAATGGTGGCAAGTTGGCAAGGGGGTGAAGGTGCATGTGACAAACCCGAATAAATAAAACTCACCGTTTCCGACGCAATCGCGACGTAATTGATGGTGATTAAAGTTCTTTCTGGGTTTCGCGCCCGGCAGCCAGCCTGATTGACAGGCCGGCTGCCGACAGGAGCTGCAACACAAGGGGTGGGGGGGAGAGAAAGAGAGAGATGGAGACGTCATCCGGTGCTGGAACTGAAGATCAAGGGGGGTGGGGGGGGCACAGAGTGGAAGATCGGTGGGGGAGAGTGGAAGATCGGGGGTGAGAGTGGAAGATCAGGGGTGAGAGGGGGAGATTGGGGGGACATGGGGGGGGGAGGAAGAGGAGATTGGGGGGACATCGGGGGGCTGAAGAGGAGGAGATCGGAGAGGGAGACATCGGATATCAGAGCAGGGTGGAAAGGTAGGTTGATTTTGTGTTTTAACTTTGTGCAATGGTTTTTTATTTAATTTATTTTGTTTCTTTTTGCCTGATCCGGCCCCTCACGCCTGGTTTCACTAAACAAAAACTAGACATTTAAATGTCCATTTTCTGGAACCCCCGTGTGATAGAACCCCTAGGCTTGGAGTGGGAATAAAATGTTGAGGTTGTGCTGTGCATGGTGACGGTTATATTTCAGTTTAAGATAAGGTATGGTTGTACCCACTTGTTAAATGTTGATGTAACATATCTACTGATACCAACCCACTTTAAGTCCTTTAATAATATGTCACAAGTAAAGTGCCTTAAGTATCTCAATGAGGTACATTTGGTTCTTTAACTATCATCCCACCGACTTTCATTGCCGGCGGGACTTCCCGATTCAGGACGCCCGCGTGCACACAGCTGCGTCTGTGGGGAATTCAGAAGTCGGCGGGTTGGACCCAGCTTCTGAACTCGCTCTGCATTTCTGCAATTTTCGTAGCCCCCCACCTGCCCACAATTTATGTTTAAAATCGAGTCCTTAGTGTCTGCTCCTGAAACACTTGGATGGTTCTCAAAATCATTGCAACAATCTGTACCAGAGAGCACCTAAAGGGATAAAGGCAACAAAGAACATTCATAAGTGTTTCTTTCATTTAAGTTCAATTTACAGGTAAAACATTTCAATACCGACAAAGAATCAAGTGAGCTGGCTCACACTCTGTGGCATGCTCAGCTTCTGCTTCATAGCGAAACTGCAAACCAAAATCTAGAATTACTCTTGTTGATATTATAGAATGGGCAGTCATTGTGGGGTAATTTTCAGTTCCGGAGTGGGGGGTAAAATGGGCGGTAGTGGATCGGCCGGCTGTTATATGTTCTCCCAATTTTCCTTTCTATTGAAGTTAATGGAAAGCAAAATTGGACAGAGTGTGTAACGAGCGGCATATCCATTACCATCCATATTGTGCCCATGCTGAAAACAAAAATTCTCCCCGTTGGGGTAGATTTAACTGTTGGGCATCTAACTGGCAGAGTGTACTGGCTGCCCAACACAAACGAGCGTCCTGAAGCAGCTCACATCGGATTAAGGCGGCACAATTTCGGCTGTTCCAGAGGCCAACCAGCAAGGTAAATCCTGGGGTGGGGGTTGCGATCACAGAGAGCCCGGGGCAGCAGCAGCACAGATTATTTTTGTGGGGTCTGGAGGAACACTCCGGCTACACCTGGCTCCACAGAAATAATTTTAAATGTACCTTTTTGGGGCCTCTTCAGACGTATCACCAGCAAAACTGGTCGGAGAGAGCACGGTGCATGCTCCAACCGGTTCTGTCCTGAAATGGCAACTGGGGTCCTATGTACCTCACAGGACTCTGATTTGCATATTAAAAGGGACCTAACTCCCTGAAACAGACGGTCACTTTGTCCGGCCAGTGGTAGCCCCTGTAAAAATGGTAGCAGCCAGAGTATTGGCGTTAATGGGGTGGTAAGTCTACATACCCCAGTTTGAGGCTATCACGACCCCATTAACGCCGATTTTGCTGAGTTAAAATTGACCCTACTGTGTTCTATCCTCTATTTTAACACAGGGCTTAACACCTTCACTACAGAGGAACATCATACATGTATGTTAAGGTTTGTCCACTGATATCACCAATAGTAATTTATAGGTTTAAGAACCAATTGGCATGGTTTAAAGCAATTGTTCTCCTAATAAGTAGGTACAGTAACATATAAGAGCTTATTAACTATAATGTAGAACTATTTTAAGTAGGGGACCCAGAGTTAAATCCCTGTCTTGAGTGTAATTCAAGTATATTTATCATTGGTTGTGGGGGGGAGGGGGGGGGGAATGTTGCTTGCTCTCAGCTAATTCATGTGATGAAACATAACATGGCTGCAGGGTATTCTATTTCATGGTTGAGGTGATGAGAAAAGTGCCCTGCTCCTGCCTGGGCCTAGCACTGGTGGGCTCAGGCCTGCAGCTGTGTGTCTGGCTTCAGTGTTCAGCAGCCAGAAGGTCCTGATTCTATCTGACAATCCTGAGGGTAAGCTGCCAATCTGAAACATGGCCCTACCTGAAAGTCTTTGGCCTGTCTCAGGACCCGTGTGGAGCCTCTCTAGTCAGCAGGAGTCAGGGGCTCGCCGCAGCAATATGTTCTTTGGGTGCCACTACCCTGGGGCACCAAGCCTGTGCTTGGCGTTAAGTGAGGAATGGTCCCTGCACCTACTGCAGATGCAGGCCAAACTCCCTCACCAGGAAAACCCCAGGTCAATGTAAAATGGGCAGAGACTCAGCAAACTGGATCTCTACACCTTTTTTCTGACCTTTGTGTCCTTCTATCTCTTCCTCTCAGCTTAATGTGCATTCTGAAGTTCATAGAACGTAAAACAATAGCTACAACAGGTGTTCCAGAGTGGGAAGCCTAGGCTTGGCCATCAATGGTGGGGCAAAGGGATGCATAAGAGGCCAGAATTAGGAGGAATGAAAAGTTCTGGGCAGGTTGTAGGGCTTAAGGAAGTTACAGAGATGGAGAGAATTCAGGGTCAGAAGCTCAGCTCAGGGTCAAATAGGACATCAAGGTTGGTAACAGTCTGGTTCAACCTGAGATTGTGGCCGGGAAGGGGAATGGAATCAATAGACAAGGTATGGAGTTTGTTGCAGGGGCCGAAGACAGTAATATGATTAAATTTTTATCTATTTCATTTTCTTTTCTGTTTTTCGATGCCTTCATTTACATTTATGCTTAAATGCCTCAGCCTCTCTCAAAAGAATGGGCTTCAACTGGATATTTTTATTTCACAACAAATAAGGGAGAACTTTCAAACACACTTGTGCATTCTGAGCATTTGCAGGTTGCAGATGTTTACTGGATTGCAATCTGTGCATCAACAGGAGTTGGAAGGGTGTCCCTATCCTGTGAGAATTTGACAGTTCCTTTGTTTTTCTGCAGGGAATCTGAGACTGAATTCTCAAAGCTTTTATTTCAGGAAAGGAATGAATTTATATAAACATATTGGCCCAGATTTTGTTATCAAAATAACAGTGAGGGTAATGACGTTCGCCAATATTTATGCGCAAATGGTACAGCGACTTCAGGCAGGGACAGATGCGTGGTTATACTCAAATATCCAAAAATTGCTGTCCAAGTTGCGCCAATCCGCTGTTAGCTTTGCGAAAACGGCATCTCGCTGTCTGCCTCACCATTGAAATGCATTGAATGGCGTGACGTTACCGTATTTGTGCAGTAGATTCGAACCAAACTCACCACAGAAAGTTAAGTCAGATCATTTCAAGTCTAAGTACCCTTTTAATGACATGATAAGTGTTAATTACTGCCAATCAAGCTCTCTGGCATTGAAAATTAACTGTTACAAGTGTGGGGTCTCAGTCCTTCAGATTTTATTTGTTGGAGATTTAAAAAATGTAAAATTTTAAATTTAAATTTTTTTTTACTTTTCCTTTCTGTCTCTTTTCTTTCCCTCTCTCTCTTAATCCAATCTTTCTTTCCCTCTCTTTATTTCTCTTTCTGTACCTGATTTGACATTGAATTCACCCACTCTAATTTACACTTCCTTCTCAGTCCTTGTGCTGTTAATTTCACAATTCTTCGATCTGATTAAGGAGATACACAGTTGCTTGCCCTGTTCACTCAGGTCCCAGATGACCCGTTTCCCTCGCTGTGAAGTTATCAGTTTGCACTGTTAGCAATATACCACGCAAAAAAATTGAAAAACCTAAATGTGCAAGGGCAAGTCTAACTAACAGCAGAAGCCATTAGATGCCCTGCTACAGCAAATTATGGCCCAATGATTTCCTGTTATGAACTCCCACCAGGAAAACCATGATAGCACTTGGCAACACTGTGATCATTTGAGAAGCAGCAGTGGAAACAGTAACAGCTGTTACTGTAGCTTCTTTTTGCTGGTTCGAGAAGAAAATAGATAGTTTACAGAGAATGGATTCTTTGTTAGTCAATTATCAATTTTTTAATTGTTATATATTTAATTTAAAAAATCTTGAACAATTTTTGTGTCTTAAAGATTTTTTTATCTATGAAAAACTTGAAAACTGCATAAGCAATTAACTTTGAGCATTTTATGAGGCTAATACTCTATTTTTCTCTGTAAGTTGGTTTGTGTTCTGTGATACCTTGCTATGAGAGTTTTCTTCTCCTTCCACAGCTGTTTTTAGTTGAGGACATCCTAGAAAATAAAATGTTCCAACAATTACCACTTTCTGGCCAACAAGCATGTCCTGTTTCCCAAACGTAGATCAGTACAACACTTTAAAAAATAAAGACAGCACCTCCCAAACCCACGACCTCTACCACCTAGAAGGACAAGGGCAGCAGGCACATGGCAACAACACCACCTGCACGTTCCCCTCCAAGTCACACACCATCCTGACTTGGAAATATATCGCCGTTCCTTCATCGTCATTGGGTCAAAATCCTGGAACTCCCTACCTAACAGCACTGTGGGAGAACCTTCACCACACGGACTGCAGCGGTTCAAGAAGGCGGCTCACCACCACCTTCTCAAGGGCAATTAGGGATGGGCAATAAATGCTGGCCTTGCCAGCGACGCCCACATCCCATGAACCAATAAAAAAAATTTTTGTTTTGTTTCTCTCAATTATTCATAATCTACTGTATGCCCTTCCAACAATCTTTTTCTATACAGTGGAATTATGGCTGGCAAACATATAGTGATTAAAAATACAAGTCAAGGCGGCTTAGATTTATTTAACAAGCCCTATCATGCATCACAGTTTAGAGTCACTTCTTGAACTGTTAGTATGTCAAACATTATTTCCATTTGCCGCATGTTTTGATTAGAGGTTACTAAGTTCAATTGTGTTATAAGCACTGCAATATTGAGGCAGCAATACAATGGAAAGGGACATAATTACACAAAATGGAACTGGTGTCAAATTATTATACATCCACAGCAGTAATTGCAGAGAGTTGGGAATAAGTCATCTGAATGACATGTTGATTGTGAAAGGCGTGCAGTGTAGGGTCCATTCTGTGGTAGAGAACTCATATGGTGCTTCAAAATGGAGATGGGAAAGCAAGGAAAGTTTTGATGCTACAAAATACATGCTAATATAAACTTTAGCTCATAAGTACAATGCATGGAAGCATTTTGTAAAATAATCATTTGCTGAAATAAAACAATTACTAGTTGAATTCTACAAATCGCCATACCTGGTGTGTTGTTTGTATCTTTCCTTCTGTACATAATCAGGTAGGCTGTTTTGGAACTGCAAATATTAAACAATTTACTTTTTTAAAAAAAGATACAACAGAAAGAAACGTGTCTTGTGTCTTGTACCAATATGTATGACTTTACATTGCCCACATTAAATTCTCCAATTTCCCATTCCTTGGCCCATCTACCTAATTTGTCTAAGTCGATTTAAATATTTTAAAATCTCTCCTACACTAAACACCTGACCACATCATGACAATAACTGCCCAATATATCTAATGCGCAAAACTATAAGTTATTTTAGTAATTTATTTCAAATATCTCTCAAAAGTCACTTGTAACAATACTTTTGTCAATTCAAAAATATGCTAGCAGTACAGATCAAGTATGAAATGAATTTGATCTTTTACCTCACAGAGACTTGCTTTATCTTCTTCAAGGACAACCATGATAAGTAGACATTCACAGAAGTCATGCAAAGAGGGAACAAAAACAAAAAATTAACTAACTCTCATGATGAAGTCGTATGACAGGAGTTCAAGAATTGGATTCATCAACACAATTACTGAAGTACTTATAATTGAAAAATAATCAATAGTAGATTTCGGGGGCTAAAGGGGATCTCCTTCATTGACCTAACTCTGCTGAGAGCCCCAACCCACCGTCTCTCCCTCTGGCAGCTCACATGCTCAACCTAAACTACTTAAAGCAGACACATTAGTCATTCTGGATATGGAGGTGATGAACATATCAAACCATTGAAGTTAAAATGTTATTCTTATTTTTAAAAAACTGACATGGGAGTGTGGACACTATAATGGGTTAGATACTAGCCTTTCACCTCTGAAACCAAAGTTCAAATCTAGCCCACATTGATCAGATGAAAAATCTCCTCTGTCTGCTGGTTGTAAGGGTCCTATGTGAAATGAGTTTGGGTAGTCTTAATCCAGTTAATAGCAATAGGCCTACAGTACAAAACTGTCCCTAATTTGGAACTAATTGGCAATCTCACTCACAGAGGCCACAGAATGGCTGGCATCATACTGCTGATGCAATACAGGTTGCTTTTCTGAGGTTCGGGCTGAGACATGTTGAGGCAGAGAAAACGTTGCTTTACTCTGCATCTGGTTGTGCTTTACCTGGCCTGGCAGTGCTTGATTCTGACACTGGGTGCATAAACTCCTTTATCTTTATGAGCAAAATTTTTTGTTAAAAACTGACATAAATAAAATATTAATGCATTGAAATGAATGAACTTATAGCTAACAAGTCAGCCAAAGTTCATTCATTTCAGTGCATATTTTGCTTTTTTCATTAATATTTCAAAAAACGAATACTTCCATTGCCCATGTATGTCCATCCTCCTCATACCAAGAATGGCTGAATTGACAAATGTAAGTTTGTTCATTTGGGTGTGTGAGATGTCAGAAGGAGTTGCGCTAAGCTGGGGCTGCTAGCAGAGTTGGGTAAGGCTAGAGCTGCCAATAAGAGTTGGATTAGGTTAGGGCTGGTAGGTGGAGCTGGAGATGGGTTGGGGCACAATATACTTTAGTCAAGTGATCTAACAGGAGCTTTATACCCTGGCCTGTAAAACAGACTTCATAAAAATTTTGGTGGCCATTTCTCTTAAACATTGTGCACTCCATAGCTGAATAAGCAAAATATTTGCTATTTATGCCAGTTAAATGCCATCTAGTCATGGTCCTTAAAGGAACTGCTGCAGGTCAATCAGGAAATGTCCCAGGAAAGTTAAAAAAAAGTGTTGGTAGGCCCACAAGGAGCAAAAACTCTGGGCCACTATTTGGCCATCCGTGGGCCTAGGATTGCCTCCCCCTCCTCAGGCACCGATTATTGGATGGCTGTGTGTGGCAGCCAACCGATTTCTCATCCTCCAAATCAGCGAGCTGAAGCAGAGCATCCATTTGCCACTCGCAGTTCACCAGTGCAATGTGAAAGTGGCCCAGGGCTCAAAATGGCTCGGGCCTCAAACCAGCAAGAACTGGCCAGCGGTAGTTAAAATTAGCCCTACTATTCTACTATAATTAATCACCTTATGTCATCAAATCATTTACTTTTATTCAGCTGATCGTCCTCCTCCATTTTTGAAGTAACTTTCTTCCTTATGTTCCAGCACACATTATCCCTAACTGAGAAGACAGACATTCTCCTAATAGATGCTGTACAATAGCATTAGGTGATGTGCTGCCTGATTCCCCTCCTCTCTTTCCTGGAGGTGATAAACTTCCTATCCATAATGCCTTGGAAACATTTTTATTCTACAGATCGCATAGTTACCTTAACAGTTGTGTCGTTGAAATAGTACCAATTACCATCAGCGACTGATTTGATTTCAGCATAATAGTGGCCACTCCCATACACTCCACTGTGATGCCATATTGCAAACAGCTCGTATTTTTTCTCCTAAACATAAGAGAGAAATGAAAAAGCAAGATGTGATTTCTTTCCTCTTGTGACGTGAATTTTCCTATATACAAATTCAACTTTTCTTTGCATTGACTGATCATGTACATGTATTTGCACCTTTTAATAGTACCATGACATAACTGAGGTATTTTTAATGTTGTTGAGAGGACAATTCATTTGGCAGTGCATTCCTGCCATGCAAATGACCCCATCCCCACAATACGGGAGTTGCCAACATCTGTAAGGTGGAGTGTCCCAGAGCTGTGAGAGATGGGTGAGTCATTTAAGAAGGATACTCCAGTGTTCTGATGAAGGGTACACAACCAAAACATATCTTTTCTCTCTACAGATGCTGATTGACCTGCTGTGTATTTCCAGCATTTTCTGTTTTGACTTCAGCATTTGCAATTTTTCCTTTTTATTTTATCCAAGTACAAGGCTATGTAATTGTCTTATCCTTACAGTTATTTTCCTAAATTAAAAGAATAAACTCTTTATGCTTTTAAAATCAGCAAAATTCTCAACTGTGTCCAGACTCTCAGTCAGAGATGCCATGTTTCAGAAAGAAAGAAAGAAAGAACTTGCATTTATATAGCACTCTTTAACTACCTCGGGGTGTATCCAAGAGCTTTACTAGTACTTTTGAAGTGTTAGCACTGTTGTAATGTGGGGAAACTTGGCAGCTAATTTTTGCCCAGCACGTTCCCACAAACAGCAGTAAAATAAATGACCATATCATCTGTTTTAGGGGTTGGCCAGGACACCAAAAGAATTGCCCTGCTCTTCTTTGAATAGTGCCATGGGATCCTTTAAATTTATCTGAGAGAGCAGACAGGGCCTCGGTTTAATGTCTCATCTGAAAGATATCACCTCCAACAGTGCAGCACTCCTTCAGTGGATTATCTGCTCAAGTCTCTGGCGTGGGACTTGAATCCACAATGTTCCGACTCAGAGGCGAATGTGCTACTAAGTGAACCAAGGCTGATACGTAACTGAGCCAAGGCTGACACCAAATCTAATGTTCAGATTTCAAAGAGCCTGGGTGCCTAGCATTGGGGTTGTAATGAATAGCCAAATGATCTCAGTCCATTCTGCTGCTTAGTAATTTAGATGGAGCAAAAACATAAAAAATGTACTTTCCAGGTTCAATCCACAGTTTGTTAGGTGATCTCAGTCAAGACAGCAATATGGGTGCTGGCTAAGGAAAGTAAAAAAAAATCAATCAGAGATCCTGTTCCTGTCAGCTTTCAATGACTCCTACTGGAAACCGTGTTGTATGGACATTGAATGACAATATCGGGTGAGGACAAGATCAGACTTGGCCAATGTGATGCCCACCATGGTGCAACAGACTACCAGGCTTCAGTGTCTAAGAATAACTACTTGGCTGAATTACTGGAGAGTTACCAGTACCTCTGGAATAGTTCCCAATATGAGTCTCTGCCTTTAGGAGAAAAGGGAAAAAACTCAAGAAAAAAACAGCTCAAACTAAGAATTTGAAGTTATCCCAAAATACGAATTTCTTTAAGTCATATCAGCTTTTAAAAAAACAGAACAAAATAGTGTCTCCATATTAAAAGCTAATTTTCTGCAGCTCTTCATAACATGTATTAGGAGAGTGCCAATTACAGCAAGATTATATATATTTGTGATACGGTCATTTAAGGTGACAGTTTCCACTTCGGTGCTTTGGTCACACACTGGGAGTACTTAGCAGGGAACTGCACACCCACAGCCCATCATTTTCCAACTGTTCACTTTAATGGACAGAAAATCACAGATTGGGGTAAAGCAATTTCCAGATATGGGGGGTAAGATTAACTTTTGGCTGTAGTGTAAAACGTACAATATCGGCCCGGCCACCCGTTAAACGTTGCTTCTGATTTTCGTTTCCAGAAAATTAGCAGAGGTGTTTAATGGTGGCGGGGGGGCGGTTATCGCATGTTTTACACTATTGCTCAAAGTCAAAATTACCCCCATGTGCTCTTAGTGTGCACTGGAAGGGCTGAAATGGAAAAACTCCCCTTTAGTTCCAGCTTTTACTGTACATTACACCGTGCCCATTCTTTTTCTCAATGCATCCCCAGAGAGGATCGCTTACCTTTAAAAAGATGCTCATTCACTCCATTGGGAGCGTTTTTAAAAATAACTGACCTTATATCTTCAGTCCAAGGCCTTGTTCTCTCCCAACTAACACTGGCACAACAGGCCAGGCAACTCTGCTGCGCTTCAACAAGTTTGGATCATCCGCTCCGACTGTAGAACTGACCCTGTCCCCATAATTTGGAATAGGGTCAACATCATCAGCCGTCATTGGCAGGGAGTTCCGCTCTACCGCACATCTGCTGATTGAGCAGGGATCCCAGAATTTTGGGGACTAAGAGTTTATTTATTTGATATCTGTTGGACTTGGTGATATCACTTCTATAGTGAAATTCTATAAGCTTTTTGGAACAAAAAATGGTGAATATCTGGCAGAGTGGAATAAGGATTGAGGGCAGGACTCAGGTTCTGCATCTTCCAAAACACACTATAATTTCCAGTGAAAGTGGATGTAGCAGGAAGATGTGCTCCACCCAAAGTGGTGGATGTATGCAAATAAAAGGATAATGTGGGCTTAATCTGATCCATCAGAAATTCCGTCATTTAAGCCAGTATTGCAGCTGACTTAACTCAAGCCCGTATAAAAGAGGAGTGAGTTACCTGCAAGATTTGCCAAACCAGAAAATGGTTGATTTCACAGGCTCTGATTGTCCACAAACTACGTCTAAGCTTTGTAGCCTTTTAGAACTGAGATGGAACCTCATATCAAGGCTTATGAGTTCCAGGATTCTTCCACAGTCTGCATCAGTACTTCAAGGACATGGGCAGCCTGGTCCTATCTCCTGCCAGTTACATGAGCAGGTATCTGAAGGGAGGGCTGACTGAAAGGTTCACATGAGCTCTCTTCAAGAATGAGGACAGCATCATGAGGGCAAACTCCTGCCTCACTTCTAGTGCTGGGTCCTGGATCTGCCTACTCACTGATCAGCACGATGGTAGACATAAGAAATAGGAGCAGCAGTAGGTCATATGGCCCCCAAGACCCAGAAAGATCAGGAAAGATTGCTGCCGAAGTTCTTGGAAGCAGGTTGGCATCATTCCCTTGAGGCCTGAAGGACAGTGGTCAATGCCTCCATGTGACTGTCACTAAACAGTCTGGAGGCCTCTCAGTTGGGACACATGGATGCAGAAGTTCATGGAAGGTTAGGGAGGTTAGGGAGGAAATTGCGGGTCCCCTAGCAGAGATATTTGAATCATCGACAGCTACAGGTGAGGTGCCTGAAGATTGGAGGGTAGCAAATGTTGTGCCTTTGTTTAAGAAGGGCGGCAGGGAAAAGCCTGGGAACTACAGACCGGTGAGCCTGACATCTGTAGTGGGTAAGTTGTTAGAGGGTATTCTGAGGGACAGGATCTACAGGCATTTGGAGAGGCAGGGACTGATTAGGAACAGTCAGCATGGTTTTGTGAGAGGAAAATCATGTCTCACGAATTTGATTGAGTTTTTTGAAGGGGTAACCAAGAAGATAGATGAGGGCTGTGCAGTAGACGTGGTCTACATGGACTTCAGCAAAGCCTTTGACAAGGTACCGCATGGTAGGTTGTTACATAAGGTTAAATCTCACGGGATCCAAGGTGAGGTAGCCAATTGGATACAAAATTGGCTTGACGACAGAAGACAGAGGGTGGTTGTAGAGGGTTGTTTTTCAAACTGGAGGCCTGTGTCCAGCGGTGTGCCTCAGGGATTGGTGCTGGGTCCGCTGTTATTTGTTATTTATATTAATGATTTGGATGAGAATTTAGGAGGCATGGTTAGTAAGTTTGCAGATGACACCAAGATTGGTGGCATTGTGGACAGTGAAGAAGGTTATCTAGGATTGCAGCGGGACCTTGATAAATTGGGCCAGTGGGCCGATGAATGGCAGATGGAGTTTAATTTAGATAAATGTGAGGTGATGCATTTTGGTAGATCGAATCGGGCCAGGACCTACTCCGTTAATGGTAGGGCGTTGGGGAGAGTTATAGAACAAAGAGATCTAGGAGTACAGGTTCATAGCTCCTTGAAAGTGGAGTCACAGGTGGATAGGGTGGTGAAGAAGGCATTCGGCATGCTTGGTTTCATTGGTCAGAACATTGAATACAGGAGTTGGGATGTCTTGTTGAAGTTGTACAAGACATTAGTAAGGCCACACTTGGAATACTGTGTACGGTTCTGGTCACCCTATTATAGAAAGGATATTATTAAACTAGAAAGAGTGCAGAAAAGATTTACTAGGATGCTCCCAGGATTTGGTGGTTTGACTTATAGGGAGAGGTTGGATAGACTGGGACTTTTTTCCCTGGAGAGTAGGAGGTTTCGGGGGGATCTTATAGAAGTCTATAAAATAATGAGGGGCATAGATAAGGTAGATAGTCAAAATCTTTTCCCAAAGGTAGGGGAGTCTATAACGAGGGGACATAGATTTAAGGTGAGAGGGGAGAGATACAAAAGGGTCCAGAGGGGCAATTTTTTCACTCAAAGGGTGGTGAGTGTCTGGAACGAGCTGCCAGAGGCAGTAGTAGAGGTGGGTACAATTTTGTCTTTTAAAAAGCATTTGGACAGTTACATGGGTAAGATGGGTATAGAGGGATATGGGCCAAGTGCAGGCAATTGGGACTAGCTTAGTGGTATAAACTGGGCGACATGGACATGTTGGGCCGAAGGGCCTGTTTCCATGTTGTAACTTCTATGATTCTATAACTGCCACTCATTACAAGTAGTGCTGCAGCATTTCAAATCCATCTCAGATACTCGCAGAATGGATGGTACCGGCCTCTACCACTAGACCTCCAACCTGTTTAAGGTCCTCTGAGATGATCCTCAGAACCCCCCCCAGAGATAAGATGTTCACCCAGTAACCGTCATTTTAGAGTAGGACACCTGAGATCTGAGTTTCGAGGCCCTCAAGTAGGGGTTGACTTCTGTGGCACCTCTGCTGCCCACTGTCAGACTCCACTGGTACCTGGGCCTTCCCCTTGCACCCCATTGTTCTGTGGCTCACACAGTGACAAACCATCATTACAGATATATGGATTCTCCACTCCCCCCCACCCCCGCCCCCGCCACCCCAGCCCGGGTGGATTTCTCTGAACTGGTGAGTGAGGGTGAAAGGGTGAATGATATCATAAATGATTAGAGGTACTTAGGGCAGAGATGGAAGGGGACTGGCCACTTTCAATTTCTTCTTCTTCCTTTACCTTTTCCTCTGTAGCATCTTGCTGTGACTGATCTAAAGGGGAAAACAAAGGAAACTATATTAGAAGTGTAAGCTCTTTACTAGAAGTCTCATAGCTGCATTTGTCAGGTTTCTTGCATTAGTGCTCTGGTCCATAAGCCATGCTAATGGCAAGCTCCTGATGGGTCCAACATACCTTCAGCTGCCACAGTCCTTCTCAATTCACCATCTCCAACAGTGCTGTCTGTACACCCAGGATCTTCCTTCTGTAATGCCATGGGTCGAAAGCCAATTGGTCCTCTGCCTGTATCCTGAGACTGGTCATTATTATGGGTATCATTCTCCTGTGATGGAGGATGAAAAAGAGCAGAATGTTAGTTGTTTGACAATAGAGCAGAGTTCGTGTGGCAGTGATCTCCTGCCCCAACCCCAAACAGCCGGTCCCTTATATCTTATAATCTCATTCAGCATATTATCTGCCCATTTGTAACTACATTTCCCATTTGAGGTCCAACAACCAGTATAAGCAGCCTAACGCCAGTTTCAGCTGGGCATCCTGAGCCAATATGGCGTCCGGCATAATTCTGGTCCAGATCAGACTGGACAGATTGCGACACGAAAATTTGGGGCCCTAACGCCCATTTTACAGGCGCAGATTGGGCGGCCATAAGTTGAATTTCACCCTCAATTTTTCCATCTGTGGCCATTGGTGGCTCCTTTTCCCGTCACACCAACCACCACCTCCCACTTAAGAGGAAAGAAGAAAAATAAAGAGAAGCAGAAGAAGACAGAGAGAAAAGCAAAAGGAAGAGTTAAGGCGAGAGAAGCAGAAGAGAAGAGAAAGAGATCTTTCACTAACATAGACATCCTTTCTTACGTTGGGACATCAACTTTTGTGTCATTACTTTAAAATTAAATACTTGTAACAAATTCTGCAAATGAGATGAACACTAGACGGTTTACACTTGTAGGCCATTTTTGAGTACAAAAGATAAACCCCACCCCATCTGCCACCCAGCGAGCACGAATCCACGTTTATCGACTTCTGGTTCTATACCCTCTCCGTTGTGTATATATGTGAATCCTTAGAGCTTCACATTGAGATTTTGGGGCATTCTGGGGTGACTTGAAGAAAAGTTTCCCGGGCAACAAAACTCCAGATTTGCGAGACCTGCGGCTGACATATTGAAAGTTCACTAGATTGATTCCTGGGATGAGAGGGTTGTCCTATGTGGAGAGATTGAGTAGAACGGGCCTATATTCTCTGGAGTTTCGAAGAATAAGAGTTGATCTCATTGAAACATACAAACTTCTAAGAGGGCTTGACAGGGTAGATGTTGATTCGAGGTACTTAAGGCAGAGATGGAAAGGGACTAGCCACTTTCAATTTCTTCTTCTTCCTTTACCTTTTCCTCTGTAGCATCTTGCTGTGACTGATCTAAAGGGGAAAACAAAGGAAACTATATTAGAAGTGTAAGCTCTTTACTAGAAGTCTCATAGCTGCATTTGTCAGGTTTCTTGCATTAGTGCTCTGGTCCATAAGCCATGCTAATGGCAAGCTCCTGATGGGTCCAACATACCTTCAGCTACCACAGTCCTTCTCAATTCACCATCTCCAACAGTGCTGTCTGTACACCCAGGATCTTCCTTCTGTAATGCCATGGGTCGAAAGCCAATTGGTCCTCTGCCTGTATCCTGCGACTGGTCATTATTATGGGTATCATTCTCCTGTGATGGAGGATGAAAAAGAGCAGAATGTTAGTTGTTTGACAATAGAGCAGAGTTCGTGTGGCAGTGATCTCCTGCCCCAACCCCAAACAGCCGGTCCCTTATATCTTATAATCTCATTCAGCATATTATCTGCCCATTTGTAACTACATTTCCCATTTGAGGTCCAACAACCAGTATAAGCAGCCTAACGCCAGTTTCAGTTGGGCATCCTGAGCCAATATGGCGTCCGGCATAATTCTGGCCCAGATCAGACTGGACAGATTGCGACATGAAAATTTGGGGCCCTAACGCCCATTTTACAGGCGCAGATTGGGCGGCCATAAGTTGAATTTCACCCTCAATTTTTCCATCTGTGGCCATTGGTGGCTCCTTTTCCCGTCACACCACCCACCACCTCCCACTTAAGAGGAAAGAAGAAAAATAAAGAGAAGCAGAAGAAGACAGAGAGAAAAGCAAAAGGAAGAGTTGAGAGAGAAGCAGAAGAGAAGAGAAAGAGATCTTTTACTAACATAGACATCCTTTCTTACATTGGGACATCAACTTTTGTGTCATTACTTTAAAATTAAATACTTGTAACACATTCTGCAAATGAGATGAACACTAGACGGTTTACACTTGTAGGCCATTTTTGAGTACAAAAGATAAACCCCACCCCATCTGCCACCCAGCGAGCACGAATCCACGTTTATCGACTTCTGGTTCTATACCCTCTCCGTTGTGTATATATGTGAATCCTTAGAACTTCACATTGAGATTTTGGGGCATTCTGGGGTGACTTGAAGAAAAGTTTCCCGAGCAACAAAACTCCAGATTTGCGAGACCTGCGGCTGACATATTGAAAGTTCACTAGATTGATTCCTGGGATGAGAGGGTTGTCCTGTGTGGAGAGATTGAGTAGAACGGGCCTATATTCTCTGGAGTTTAGAAGAATAAGAGTTGATCTCGTTGAAACATACAAGCTTCTAAGAGGGCTTGACAGGGTAGATGTTGAGAGGATGCTTCCCCTGGCTGCAGAGTCCAGAACTAGGGGACATTGGGCTAGAAATTGGGCCGTCTAGCGCCCGTTGTTTTGGCGGGATGCGGCCTCTCGAAGTGCCACGATGGCGTCTTGGCTGCGCACACACGTTTCTAGCATGACGTGCACCGGATGCCATCTTGCGCAGAGAGGGAATGCCGGCAGTATGTAAAGTAAGGAGAAAATGGATACAATCTGTGTGCAACACTGATTTAAAGTGATAGACACCATTTTGGGACTTAACACTCCATTCAACCATGACCATCTCAACCACGACCATCTGAACATGTCATACAGTGCCTGGAGGACCCCCCACCAGCGCTACTTAAAGGAACCATGCAGGATTTACAGGTTAGTTGCTGGATTATTGCTACTGGCTGCTAATGCAGTTCCAACTGTTTTTGGAGGTCTCCTGGAGTTGAATACTAGGACAAGGGGATGTGGCCTAACTTTAGAGCCAGGAAGTGCAAGAGTGAAGTTAGGAAATGCTTCTACACGCAAAGAGTGGAAGAAGTTTGGAACGCTCTTCTGCAACTAGTAGTTGATGCTAGCTCAATTGTTAATTTTAAATCTGAGATTGATACATTTCTGTGAACCAAGGGTATTAAAGGATACAGAGCTAAGGCGGGTATAAGGAGTTAGGTCACAGGTCAACTATGATCTCACTGAATGGCGGAACAGGCTCCAGGGGCTAAATGCCACTGCCACTTTCTGCGTCCTGGTATGCGCCACTTTCTCCTGCAAAAAAGCAGGACGTGCGTCTTGGTGATGTGCCTGTCACGGTTGAATAGCTGCCAGTGTGTCTGGCCTGTGAGTTGTGGCTGGGCGGCTTGCAACAGTGGTCATGTGTAAGGGTGAGAGGAAGCATTTGATTGGAAGAGTTGAATACTGATGGAAAGTGTTTGTTGGTATGTGGGGGATGGAGGGTGTAGTGCGTGGAGGAGTGGATGCAGCTAGAAGTGCAGTCCGTAGGAGATACCACATGACAGTTGACCTCACTCAACTTGACCACTTGTGTCAAAGCATTCAACTTCTTCCTGCACTGCATCCATGTTTGTGGTGCTATGCCTGGCATTGACTTCATCCCCCGCTGCCTCCCACTGCCTTTTGGGCATATCTCTGGAGGGCCTCTTGCCCCCACTGTGGATATAGGATGTCCCTCCTTCTGTCCACCTCTTGCACCAAGGCCTCTAGTGTATCAGCAGAGAATTCTGGTGCACACACTCTCGCAGGCCTGGTATAAACTCAGACTGGCAGATTGGTGAGGTCTGGCATGCAGATTGGAGGATGTGGGATTTAGTAGTGTGCAACCTTTATTCAATGTTTTAACATAACTCATCAGTTTGTAAACATAGGGACGGGACCTGCATCTGTGTTTTATGTGTGCAATGTCTGATCTCCGTTCAGACTACGTGCAGAAAGCAGACGGTTATTTTCAGCAAACAGGTACCGGCTACCTTTAAGAGATTTTAATAGTCATCCTCCCCATAGTCTCAGGATAAGGGGTCAGCCATTTAGGACTGAGATGAAGAGAAATTTCTTCACTCAGAGGGTTGTGAATATTTGAAATTCTGTACCCCAGAGGGCTGTGGATGCTCAGTTGTTGAGTATATTCCAGACCAAGAGCGATAGATTTTTGGACTCTTAAGGGAATCAAGGTATATGGGGATCGGGTGGGAAAGTGAAGTTGAGGTCAAAGATCAGCCATGATCTTACTGAATGGCGGACCAGGCTCGAGGGGCTGTATGGCCTACTCCTGCTCCTATTTTTTATGTTCTTATGTCTTCCAAAAGTTGACTGTCAGCATGTATGAAACCGCCCTTTCTCAGCTGGCACTTCATGCTTTCTTTATGGGCGGTGAGGTTTACCTGTACTCAATGCTCCAAGATTCTTTGATACATTCTACATTTCACAGCCACTGCTGCAAACTCCCCACACTCATGCTTCAGATTCTAACCAATAGATGATCCTAGAAACTGCACTCAATAGATGACCAACCATCCTCTCTGCACTCTTTAGCGACTGTTGTTTTGCCATAATATGAAAAGTAAGGAAGTCTCACATACGTTTGCAATTTCTTTACAAAGTCTCAAAGACAAGTTGTACTCTTTGAGGTAAGTGCATCTGATCAGAACAGCTGCTTTGTACGTTCAATTGCTGTATGCACTATAATTGTTGCATTGATGCAAAGCGGTTTTATTTCACACTGACACTGCAGTGATAATATAAATGAAACCCATGGGATTAAAGGAACATTGGCAGCCTAAGTACAAAGTTGGCAAAGGAAGATTAAAGGTGATTGGCAAAGGAACCAGAGGCGACACGAGGAAACATTTTTTTACGCAGAGAGTTGTTATGATCTGGAACGCACTGCCTGAAAGGGTGGTGGATGCAGATTCAATAAGTATCAAAAGGGAATTGGATAAATACTTGAAGGGAAAAAATTTACAGGGCTATGGGGAAAGTGCTAGGGATTGGGACTAATTGGATAGATCTTTCAAAGAGCCGGCACCAGAACGATCTGCCGAATGGTCTCCTTCTCTGCTGTAACATACTATGATACTATAATACTAACCTGAATCCAGAATTAGGTTGGAACCTGACACCTGAACAAAGTGAACTGAGACTCCCTGAAGCATGAAGTCTCTCTTCTCTTCACTTTGGATTCAGTTTGGACCTTTACACCAACACAAAACTTGTGGAGTTCGAACGCACCCCTAATTAAATATCTAATAAGTTAACTAATCAATAATAGACAACTAAAGTATTCACATTTGATGAAATAATTCAAAAATGATGCCCAAATAAATAGAAAACCTAGTATATTATGGGGCCAAATTCACATGGCATTCCACCAAATTCCTGCTGTAACTCCAGCAGGAGTCAGGTAGAATGGTTTGGAGCCTCAGCCCGCCCCTTAGATGGGGGGGCAGTGCCAATGGTGGAGACTCCCTACACTAGGGGTTCCTGCTTCCCCGGCCCCTCAGAGACATAAGGTAACACTGGAGGTTGGTATACCCAGTCAGATGAGGCATAGCAGCCCCCAGAAGGGCACAAGTGAGTCCCACCAGGGAGTCCAGGCCAGGGAAGTGGACTGGACCCCCGAATATTAGGTAAAAGTTTTTATTTATAAAAAATCAACACATCAATGCCATCTTCCCTGCTGAAGCATAGTAGGCAAAGGCAGATCTTTTCTTCCATTGCTCTTACTCATTCTGTAATTTTTGAACTGCTTCTTAGTTTGGTGTCATCTGCAGATTTGACTACACTGCCTTGAGCTTCTGAATTGACATAAATTAGAAATATTAGAGATCCCTGCACTGAGCCTGAGGTACTCACCTCTGATATAACTCCTCTGATGAGTATTTGTTGTTTCCCACCCTTCAGCCAATTTCTTATCCATTCCAACTGAGGCAGTGGAGAAAGGCAGGTTTGAAATGGAAACAGGAAAAGTGAAACAGAATCTTATTAGATTGCCTGAGGAAAAGAAAAAAGCAGGCCAACACCAAGAGTGCAGATGGCCCGAACCTCTTAAACAAATGAGGAAAATCTGCCAAGAGAAGTAGAAAATAAAAACACTTTTATTATGTGATTAACTGCAAATGGGAGGTTTTGGAAAGGGAAGAATATGTTGATGGGGTTAGATGAAGAAGGGAGGGAGGAGGCTCGTGTGGAGCATAAACACCGGCATGGACCTGTTGGGCCGAATGGCCAGTTTCTGTGCTGTACATTCTATGTAATTCTATCAACCCTCTTAAAAAGAGATTTTAGGTATCATCCAAGATGTGCCTGCCAGTCCCATGTTAATGAGATACCTTCCCAATGACCCACAAACTCTAGTAAGGTCAAGCGTTTGAGGGAAAACCAAAGTAACTGACAGGAATGCAGCCCAAGGATTTTTGGGCCCATATCATCAATGTGATTGCAGTTCTGATAAAGTTTCATCGACCTGAAACATTAACGCTGTTTCTTTCTCCACAGATGCTGCCTGACTTGCTGAATATTTCCAGCATTTTCTGTTTTTATTTCATCAATGTGATGATTAATTACCATTATATTCACCACATAATTAACATCAGCAGTGAAAGCAAATGTGTGCAAGAAAAATATAATTTCATCAACCACGTTTTTGATATTAATTTACTAAAAACAAGGAAAGTCCAGCATGGAACGGTCAATATGTTCTGTAAAAGTTAACAGTACAGCATTGAAATCAGAGTAAATTAATTATTCAACACCAGACACTCCACTAAATCTCTTAACTTTTGGTGCTATTGTAAAATGGGCAATTATCAGAGTGGATCGGCCGCATATTATACACCTCGCCTGATTTTCCTTTTCATTGACTTCTTACCTTGTCCATTGTGGGTTTTAGACACCATTCATTGCAGTTGTCCTGTACAAAAATTAAATTAAAAATTGCAATGAAGTATAAAATTTGTGAGATCAGATGTATGGTATGTAATTTTGAATAAATACATTTCTGTGCATTTCGGAATAAGAAATAATCATGACGTAACAATACATTGCAGATTTAGTAGGAGATGCCGTCACCATGCTCAATGTACTAGAGCATGAACTCGGACGCACTTCACAATCAAGCTGCCAAATGCTAAGAAATACATGCAGTTATTCAAATTACTTAGTGTGGTAGTCTCATATACTTGCTAGCACCATAGACCACAAGCGCAGAACAAAACATGCAACAGGGCACAAAACCTGACTTCTGGAAGCTACATAAACCATTGCTGACATAGGTCTGCTCACAAGGGCCATATATACCACTGTCATGGTCCAGTCATGGTGAAGGTACCATGTACCAACAAGTAAGCTAAATAGCCAGTGAAAACTAATTAGCCTGTAAGTTTTATCTTCTTGAGGTGATACTGAATCTTGTGTGTGGGTAATATATTTCATCCAAGAATAAGCTAAAATCCCAAATGTTGCATAAAGTAGCAAGATAGGATAAGAGCTGCAACTGGATAAGAGCTAATGGTTTAAGTGAAGACATGTGGAAAAATTAAAAGAATGCATTGAAAATTTACTATAAGGCAGCCATTGTTAGGAGCCATTACATGCTTTCAAGTTCCATCTGCTCCTGACTTAATCACAAGTGTACATAATGACAATGACAATTTTCTGGAACACACAGCGAATTCATCTCCAGCAAAATGAATACTCTACACTATTCTCCATTAAAATATTAGCATTAATAATAATGGCAAGTATCTTACCTGGGATTTGTGAAACTCCAACGCAAGTGGAATAGTAATGCACTCATTAAATTTCTGATAATACATCCAGAAGTCAACAGCTTCAAATCGTTTTAGTTGGAATGTGAGAATTTGAGGCAACTGTTTAAAATAGTATCTCTGCAAAATGTAAGGTCAAGTTAGTGCAACAAATCTTAAAAGGAATCTTGTTAATGAAAGATAGAGATAAATGTTATGTTTGTATTTCATTCATAATTAGGATGAAGATATGCAGAAATAAATATCTATAATACATTTAAAATATTACAACTACATGCACCTCCTGTTAAATTTTTACATTATAAATTCCTATGTCCACATTTATAATGAAAACTGCCCATGTAAACTTGTCACGCTGTAATTACAGCCTTTCACCAGTGAAGGTGCTGACATCCAGTATTTCTAAGGGCCTCAAGGAGGTGATTTCACCTTGAAAAAATCAGACTTTGCATCCATTCAGCTGCCTCTGCTGCTTCTCCCCTTCCTTTAACAGCCAACGACTTATGGAATTATATAAACTATCTTGGTGACAGAGTGGCAAACTTACTGTTTCTGTTTTAGTCTTTGTGCTACAATGGTCACAATAAGGCTCGTTGTCGCCTTCCATAGTATCCTCCTTCAAGAACTCTTGAAGAGCTGTTTCCTTTAAAAAGAAAGTAACAGGTTAAAATCAGAATATTGCAGCACGTCGAAGGCCTTGCACTAGTAGATAGTTATTTACAATGAGTTCAATACATGTCATACAGTTATTAAATCACACAGCGACTCCGATTTAGCCACATGCACTAATTTTAGTAGAAAACACCTTATACACAATACAGGTAAATGTACTTCACATGGGTGTATTTACTTAACAAACATCTACCACCATTCAGTGACCAAGGAAGTAAACCAACCACAATGATCAAAAAAACACTCACACACTCTGCTTTTGATTTTACCAACAAATGCACAAAAAGGTTAAAGTTCACATACATACGTGAATGAGTATTGAAATCACATGACCAACAATTGTGTCTGTTATTCATTGTTTATTTACTAATCAGGCATGCAATTAGCCACATCTGGATTGCCAACATCTCACACAGTTGTTAAATCACGGCACACAATGCATTATGGGACGTTGTGCTAGTTCCTCGTGTTCCATTGTCAAATCACCATGATGTAAATCTTAGAGGAGTTATGTAGTCAGAGCTGCTTAAGATTTGCTGGCTCTACACTGAAGGTTGGTGATGCATTTATGCCACTGTGAGCAGTACAGCAGTGTGAAAATCCTGGTCTGACAAGGATAAGTGGAAATTCTATCTGGCTCTATTTCATTTGCTTTATCAAAGACATCACGCTGTTTAGTTAGGAAGAAACTAAATGGCAGATTCAAACCAGTTAGATACATTTTTCCTAAGTACTATTAAACACCTTTCTATAGATATCTGATTGCATACAAGTGAGGAAGATTAGAATTTAGACAAAAGAATATATACTCTGATTAATTTTCAGGTTAAAGTCATCTAGGGCAGAATGCAAAAATATCAAAGGGTAAAAATAGCAGCTTACAGACAGAAGCAGTAACTTTGGACCAGAATTGAAAGTGAGTGGTGCATCAAAGGTCCAGGGGTTAAAAATATATGCGGGTATAAGCAAGAAGAGCACGTAAGATGGCATATTTGGAACTTAAAAAGAACAAGAAAGTTCAGAGCAGCACTGACCATAGTAGTATCGATAAAATTCAGAGAGACAAGAAAGGTTGTGACTGAGAAAAAGAGGTTAGTGCTTAGGAGACAGAGATGGATCACCTATCAAACAACAAACTTTTTCTTCTTTACTGTCTAGAGCGGCAAGGGATGCGTTAGAAGAGCTTTCCATATATGGAAGCAGTATTCAAGAAGTCAAGAGTGGAAAAGTGTTTGGAACAAGAGCAAACTGAGCTTCTTGGAGACAACTTTAGCAATGGAGATGTGTATGTTCCATTTGAGATCAGAAGAAATGAGGAAGCCAGGAATATCAATAGAATGAAGGGCTAACTGCATTCAATTTAGTTTAAACATTTTGCTCTCCAAGTTAGCAAAAATGCAGTTGCTCAGTTCTCAATTAAAACATAATGTAAGTGCCTGCAAGTCTTGGATAATAAAAGATAAATATTGCAATGTCCGAGACTGTTTCAAATGTGAATTACTTTGGATTAATTTTGTGATGTAGTGGATATCTAAAGTGTCACTGGTACTGGACTCCACAAACAGAATCAATGTAAAAAAGGGATGTTTGCCACATTGCTGTAAAGTAATTTAATAATCTGAATACAAAATATGGGTTTAACTCGTTTGCTTTATAATGTTTTAATCTTACCAGATGTCTAATCTTTGCTGAAGAGTAAGCTAAACGAATGGGTAGAGGTACATCCAGAAAGAAACAGTCATCCTCAAAAAGATTTGCGCACACTGAGCACTTCATGGATAGAACCATTATGATCTGATAAAACTAAAAGACATAGCACAATGAGCACTGAGCCCATGATCTGTCATTCAGAATTTAACAGAATACTGAAAAAAAAAACTGATATTTTGAATCCCATCTCAAAAAATACTGATGCTTCATTGTTGCCATTGACAAATCTTCAAGCCTTTTTTTTAGGTGTACAATATACTTTGGAGGGTGGGTGGGGGGGGAAGAGGATAAATACCGTGGGGGAAAAAATCCTCGACCATTCCAGTTCACTCTCTCCCGTAACTTTGGAAGGAGTGCGACAGAAGGGCTGGAAATCCCCAGCCATTGCTGGCACTTCTTGCACACCCTTGCAAGGCCAGTGACGTGAAGGGGCAGGGACAGGAGCACTGACTCCCTATGTCGAGAAGCCCTGTGACATCAGCATCGCAGAAGGTCAGTACATCTTGGGAAGCTGGTACGTCCAGTGAGAAGAGGCATACCAGTCTCTTCCCTGGTGGAAGTGTGGCCTACCTGGATTTCCAGGCCTAGATCATTGCCTGGTCCCATGAAGGGGTCAGAAATGCTATAAGATTCTTCTGGCGTCCTTATAAAAGGAGCTGATGGGATAAATGCGTGTATCTTTCAAGGGGCAGTGGGGGGAGTCCCTTCACCCCCGCCGGGCCTGGAACTGGCATATTCCACTGACTTTTCAGCCTATTGGGGCAGGCAGGTGCCCAAGATCTGCCCCTAGAGGCGTGGGTATTTGTCATGGCCATTCAAGTCAGGAGCCCTCCCTTTGATCCACATACTCTGTTAGGGCCAGAGGTCACTAGCAGGCACACTACTGGCATAACAGCTGGGATTGTACCCTGCGGATTTTAAGGGTGCTGGATTTTTTTTTTAATTTTAAGATTGACAGTTTTGACAATTCACAGAACGTGACACAGCTTCCTGTTTGTAAGCTACAACTTCCTGTTTGTAAACCACAACCCTGTCTACTGATGGAAAAAGTCTGAGAGCACTGTAGACAGTGTTTAGAATCCAGGGAAACATCTATTAGAACAGCTCAATATTTTAAAAATAGCTATAAAAATGTTTATAGAAAAACAGCAACAAAGTAAAGCACCACTATCTGAGGTCATTTTGATAGCAAAATCAATGTAACTTAATATAAGGGTCTGTGAACTTCAATTGAAAATAATTTGACAGATCTCAGTTAATGTGTCATTAACTGCTGCATTTGTATTTCAATTTATTATGCAAGAGAAAAGGAGTGCTAATCACAGTGCTGGGAAATGAACTAATGCCTTAAGGAAGGGGCTTACCTTTCATCAGGCACACAATAAAAATGATCACGGCTGTAGTGACGACACAATATCACTGAAATTCTTAAAGATAAGTTGTCAGTGTTTGCTTTACCCTCCCAATCCCCCACGGACTGTGTCTCAGTGCCAGGATACTCAGTGGTGTATGGGTGGAGGGTGCATCCTGAGGAAGATAGAAGCCCTAGGCCCGTGGTGTGACCATGACTTTTAGAATCGAGTTGATTCAAGGAGAGGAGAGAAGCCACTCCCTGGAAACACAATGCGTGAAGAGTTCCGGTCAATGAAAGCCAAGTTGGCTGCAGAGGCAGTGACACCGTACGGTCAAACTAATACGTGAACTGTGACACTGTACAACAGGTAAAAAGTCAATCAAATATCACTGTGTATAATATGAACACAGTACAATAAATTATAATACAAATATAGCACATTAAATAACTATTCAAAGTAAATGATGCTAACTATATATAATTTATTATTTCATCTATATGCCCCCATTCCTTCTGAATCCCTTTCCCTTCCATTACCAGATTTGGCTCCTGCTCCATCTCAATCTCAGCCCCTTGCTCCCTCCCAATCTCCAGTTTCTTTCACTCATATATGTTACAACATGTCCTGGGTGGTTTCTCTAAATCTGGCCCAGTACCCACTTTTGATCCAATGCACACTGGTTGTCATCTTGCCCTGGGCTTTTAAAAAGATATAAAATGATAATTGAATAAAGCAGTAATGAGGTACGTGTTAGAGATATAAAGAGAGAGAGAGTGGGTGATATACTGAACAAAGCAAACAGATGAAAGGACTTACAGAATGAGGGAGAGAGAAAGGATGTGGAAAAGGAGTTGGAGACACATGGGAAGGTGTAGAAAAAAGGGGAAAAAGGAAAACAGAAAAACTAAGAGTCAGACAAGCAGAGATCCAGTTACAAGAAGAGAGATGCAATTTTTAAAAAATTGTCGGTGGGCACTACCTCAGATTAACCTTACCTCGACAATGTTATGCTCCTGATCCACTTCAGTCTTCAGTTTGCTTATCAGATTGCGGAAACATTCTTCTATATCACACTGTTTTGAAACTTGAAAAGAAAAATTGTAAAAAATAATGTTTAAATGAACATATACCTCTATACAGTACATTAAAAACCTTAGCCTGGATTTCCCGATACGTGCTGGCATCAGTGGAAGGGCAGCAGACATGCACTTCTGCCCGACCGTTAACTCTGCTGTTAATCCTGGCAGGCTTCCTAGGGTACTGCACAGTTAAGCTAGTTTATGTACTCGTCCTTGAATGGGCTGGAACCAACAAACTTTGATCCAGAGGTGATTGCACTAGCACTGAACTAAGCCGATTGCTTATTCATCTACTATGTGAAGACTAAGGCTTGTGTCATATCCAGTAAGCTAAATACAAAACAAAGGTTTCTGTTCAGCCCCAAGACAATGCTACAATACCAAATATTGTGTGTTTGAGGTGTGTACTTTTGTTCATAGAGGGAGAGCATGATAGAAATATCTGATGAAAGCCAAAAAGGTATTGCCATCATCACCATGGCACACAAGCTCAACCATACAGCTCTCTCCATACAGCAGCTCCCTCTCTTTTCATCTGTTTCAATTGCACTCAATATATTCTATTTTCCGCTTTCCTTTTTTCAGAGAGAGAGAGAGATTCAAAAGCCTATGAACAGATTCTCTGGCATTCCCTCACATTTGCTTGCCTTTTTGTTCCTCTGTGTCCTTATAAGGACGATGTACTGGAAGCTGTTGCAAAACCATTACTTTTCCTTGTGCTGGTGTGCACCAGGATTTTAGGAAATGGTAGCAATCCAGGTCTTCCCTCTTGAAAATTAAAAGAAAAAAAGGATTCCAAAACCTCGAAACGTTGCGATAACATCAGGGATGCAGCCACGACACACCGAGATAAAATATTATTGGACTAAATGCCCTTAGCGCTGCAGAAATAAAGTAGGACTTTGCCACTCTCTCCCTTCTGGCATACACCATGGATTCACAGCTTGGTCATTGCAATTTTTTGAATACATTCTCAGGCTTTCACTACAAGAAATGTCTTAGGAAACTTAGTGTTGGCTTCCCCTACCGAGTCTTCAATGTTGGCTTCACTTAATGGACCAACTTAATCGCAGAAAAGTGACAAATGGACCAGGCAGCAGAATACTAAGAATTGGAGAAACATTTTTTTTGATCAATGGTTAGGTAGATAGATACATAGACACTAAATGGATAGATTTGTCCAATGCTTACCATTCAGTCCCAAGCTTGTGGTCAACTCATTTGTCTCCAAAGATTTTACCTCTCTGCTTTCTAATTTGTTGAACAGACTTTTCAATTTGTGTATAAAATCCACATCTGTTTCTAAGCTAGAAAAAATATGGAATTTTAACATTTAAGAAAACCAATTCTGTTTGCAATTTAGGAACAGAATAATCTTGAAATTTCCAATGGAGTAATCCTAAATCCTTTAGGGTCTCTGAATGGTTGACAAATATCTTTTAAATGCAAATAAGCATTTGGGCACATACACAAAGGGGGTGAAATTCCTTCTGTCGATAATTTCAGCGAAAAAGTCATGAGAGTAGAAAATGGGAAATCCTACTTTGTATTCAAACTGACTTTTTTTTGGAGGAATTTCACCTCCAAACATGCTTGTTCAAAAAAATCACACTAACACTCTATGCCATGGGACGGTAACATACAAAGGTTCCGTCCATGCAACTTACAATACAGTGAGCTTCCAGTCCTAGCTAACTGGGGATAACTCATATGCTGTTATATAAGCAGGAACTTCACATTTTTTAGCAGAACAAATACACTGGCTAATGCTTTGGCTGGTATTCCACTTTACATAATGGATTATTTCTGCATTTTATGGATATTTCTATCTCTTTGCTGAAGTTTGAAAATTTCATTCCATTTTCCAGCCCCTTGCATCCATAATACGAAAAACAGAATTTGTTTTGGATATTATTTGCACTTTTCAAAGTGAACAATGTAATTGCTGGAGAACACTAATTTTGCCTGCCCCAATATTACTGCTCATTAACTGCAACTAATTAGATGCACAGTATAGTTTCTAGACCCAACCCAATAATGTACTTTAATTTCAGAAACACCCATCCAACATTTTTATTTTCCTTATTTCCTACATCAGCCATTCTGAGTTTGATTAGCCAACCAGTACTGAATTACAGACTGTTCTGTGTTTTAGACTTGTCGCCCTCCCCACATTGACTGAGCACTGGATGGGTGCAGTGTGCCCAAAATGCACTACATCTCTCCAATCTTCAGTTACCCTTGAATCATCACAAGTAGTAGTTTCTAGCCTCTTGTGTTCTGACTGCATTATACACTTTGTTCTCAATTTCCAAGCAATAGTTCACCAAACTTTCCAGTTCAAGATTTTTCTAAATCTGGATCTTTACATTTACAGAACCCATAAACGGTCTTACCAATGACCAATAGTGCTCTTTTAGCAGTCCGAAGTAATTCTAATGCCTACCTGGCAATGTAATGTTTAACTTCTGGGGTCATGAACCATGTTTGAAGCAACGTGTTCAGATAACAAGTGGCTCCTTGATTGATCAATCCAACAAAAGCTATGCATATAATAAAAAATGGACATTAAAGGAAAAGTTGATTAGAATCAAAACAGTAGCTGTTCTGCTGAGAGTCTTTCTTTACAACAACCTACATTTATATAATGCTCCTCACATGTAGGGAGGCATATCAGAGTGCTTCACAATAAGGAGGAAAAAGATACAGTAGACAAGAGAGAGAGGGAACTGTGCAGAGCGTAGTGGCTGAATGAATGCTTAGCTGAATGAATGAATGAATGAATGCCGGTCGCTTGTCGTTTTAATTCCCCCTCCCACTCCTACTCTGACCTCTCTGTCCTCGGCCTCTTACACTGTTCCAATGAAGCTCAACGTAAGCTCGAGGAACAGCACCTCATCTTTCGCTTAGGTACTTTACAACCTTCCGGACTCAACATTGATTTCAATAACTTCAGATCATAACCACTCTTTTGTTTCTTAACCTGTCCCATTACCAGCCTCTTTGCCTTGCACCATCATCCCTTTTGTCATTTAATCACTTGTGACCTCTACCCTATCCCATTTTGTTCTTTCCTTCCCTCCCCTCCCTCCCCCCTTTCCCTGGCTCTGTACTTGTTTAAAAACTGTTAACTCTTTAACATCTTCCAGTTCTGATGAAAGGTCATCGACCTGAAACATCAACTCTGTTTCTTTCTCCACAGATGCCGCCTGACTTGCTGAGCTTCTCCAGCACTTTTTGTTTTTGTTTCAGATTTCCAGCATCGGCAGTATTTTGCTTTTGAGGTTACATAGCCCCTTGGCTGAAAAGCCTGGGGAATCTAGATGCATGTGGAGTATCCAGATTTAGTGCGGACATTGTGGACGGTGCCAGTTAGTATGCTGAAGATGTCAACTTGGGTGGAGGTCCACTTTCTGCCTGCATAGTACGCTGGAGGATGAATTTACAATTCTACAGTTCCACTGTTTCCCTTTTGGTGTGAAAGATCATCGATCTGAAATGGATAACTGTTTCTCTCTCTCTCCACAGATGCTGCCTGACCTGCTGAGTGTTTCCAACATTTTCTGTTTTTATTTCAGCATTTGAACCTACTGCTTTTGTTGCCTTACCTGGTCTTTTTGAAATGAATCCACCAAACCCACTGAAAATGCTTTTCGTTGTACCTGTAAAAAATCACCGAAAGAGTTGTAATAGCGGGGGCAGACTCTCGTACTGTTGTTTACAAAGCGATCATCAATCCCTGAATCGGCAGCTCAGTATTAAAGTATTGTCTTCATATTAATACACCTATGATTAAGTGAGAGTCGGGCTGCTTACCTGTACTTCTCCTGTTGATATGTGGCCACATCTTGTGGAACACGCGGAACAGGGAAGACAAACTGCACCTGCAAGTACAGAAAATAATGACCAGGAGTTTCGCGGCTCGTTTAACTCCAGTCACCGACCACATCGCCCAAGTACAGTCTAGTCCCAAAACGTGTGGATTGCTCGCCGTCTTGCACCATAGAAACTGCGATTATTATTTTTTTCTCTCTACTAAGGACGATCCCCTTTATTATTTGCAAGGATCGGTATTTCTCAGTTACAGTAAAACAAAACCTTCAACTTTCCGTTTCAATTTCCCTATTTGCATTGTGACTTTGTTTGCAACGGTGCAGACGAGAAATAAGGGAGTTTAGTTTCAGTTTACTGTAACGTGTCGTCCGTGAGGCCCACGTGTGCCAGGGTTATAAACCACGTGAATGAGCAGAAACTGTCTTGACGGGAAAATGACAATATACCTTTTGGGCAGATTTTAATGTCCCTTTTATTTCTTTTAGTGCAGACTCCAGGAGATTGGCATCCAGGAATTAGGACGCAGGAGTCAGCTGTCAACATTTCTGCCGATCCCGTGGCAGACTTTGGCAACTCAATACTGTTGTGTGGGGCGGGATTTTAACCTAACCCGCCTGTCGTTAAACTGACGAGATTGGGCACAATGCTGGTTTTACACACTGCCCGATTTAACTCTCCACTGTAGTCATTGGACGGGCTGTAAAACCGACATTCCACCCGATCCCATGGGCTCGATTTTAGCGTCGGGTTTCCTGCGGGTTTCCAGCGGGGGGGGGACCCCGAAAATCCCAATATCCAATCACGTGACCGGATCGCGCCGAGATCCCGGCCACTTCCGAGTGCCGCGCTGACGTGCGGGGCTGCGTGCGCAGGCCCCGCTGGTGGGAATCCCGCAGGCAATTAAAGCCAGCGGGGTTCCACTTGAGTGTACTTACCTTGCTTGTTGAGGTCATTAAATGAGCTGAAGCAGCTGTCAAAACAGGAAGTGTGGGATTTTAGGTTCAAGGCAGTGTGTTTCACAATCTGGGGGAAACAGTCTCCCTTCAACCGGTCGTGTTCCAGCCAGCAGCCTGTGGCAGCTGCCAAGGTGCACTCCACAGCGGGTGGGAGAGCCCTCACCCACGCAGGAGGCCACCGCGTCACGTAGGGCAACCCCTGCCCTCCACCACCCCCCGCCAAGCCAGAGGACAGACCGACGTGAAACCGCAGCCCCAGTGCGAGGAACCACCTACCTACCCTGCACAACCCCTCAGACCAACACCTGCCAGATGGGTGGTGCGTTGACATCCTCGGAGGACAAACAGCATGACCAGCCCCAGCAGCCTCGCAGTCCACGCCGTCCACCTCTGACACGTGGAGCTCCACAACAGAGTGCTGTGACGCATCCACCTGTACAGCAGGAGGGAGGGCTACCGCAGAGAGAGACGCGTCGCAGAGGGCACTACCCTCCGCACAGGGTCCACAGACCGAGGCGCAGCTCCCCGGACCTCTCTGAGCAGCAGTGCACACGGAGGCGCAGATTCACTCGACATGTAGTCGTGGAGATCTGCAGGATCTTTCATGCCGAGCTGCTCCTGGCTGGCCCCAGCACCATCTGCTTACCTGTCGCTGCCAAAGTCACCACTGCCCTCCACAACCTCTCCTCCGCATCCTTCCAGGGTGCAGCCGGGTACACCGCCGATGTCTCTCAGTCGTCTGCGCGGAAGAGCCCTGCAAATACACCTGCACCTATTCTGCAGTAACACAATGGGTGGCATCAGTGGTGGGTCCTCATAGTGATACCCAGGAGCGGGCATTATTGGACACAACAGACAGGATTCGCGGAGACATGGCAGTGGTGGTGCCAATATAATGTGTGAAGTTTGTTGCTCTGAAATTCAATATAGGTAACACCCATGGCAAACCCTCAGACACCCTTGTGCATCCCCTTCATGCTCACGACACGTTTGCCGTACGCTGCCTACTGCACATATGCGATGCATGCCCTGTGGCTGCAGCACAGGTGGTGGCAGGTTGAGTGAGGCTGGCCGTGAGAGAGATGCACGAGAGGGTGAGTATGGGATAGAGCCATGAGATTGTATGAGGATTGGGTTGCGTGTTAGTGGCGGGTGAGTACTGGTGAGGTGAGTAGGTGCAGGTAAGATGAGGATGGGGTTTGAGTGGGTATGAGGGGTGATGTGACAGAGTAGTGTTGGCGCTGCCGAAGGAGATGTGGGGTGGGGGCAGTGTTGTGGCAGACGGAGTGTAGGGGAAAGACTACGTGTTCTCATTGTGGCTGACCTACTGAGGTCATTGGAGCGCCTCCTGCACTGTATGCAGGTGGGCGATATGTTGGTGGTGCAGGTGACCCCCTCTGCCACCTCGAGCCAGGCCTTCTTGGTGGCAGAGGCAGGCCGCTTCCTCCCGCCCGCCGGGTGGAAGATCTCTGTCCTCCCCCGCCTCCTCACCCCATCTGATGATACCTGGGGTGAGGCATCATTAAACTGGGAGCAGCCTTTCCCCTGGGCTGCTCCATGCTGTAATTTGTTCTATTGGTTGCAGCATCTGTCAGTGGAGGACTGCCCCTTTAAGTAGAGAGCCTCCAGCTGACAGATCGTACTGCGCATGCGCAGCCCGCCCGATGCGCAGACCAGCAGCGCGGACCCCGGAGGAGCAGGTAAGTGATTCCAATTAGTGCATTGCCTGCTATGATCGTGCGGGCAACCCACTAATTTCACCGGGCGCGGAGGCCACGCACCCGAAACCCAACCCGCCGGAAACCCGCAGGCCTGCTAAAATCAGGCCCCATGAGTTTCCTGCCCAACGAATTTGGTTCAAATTACTCTCCATCTACGATTTTGCCACCAGACTACGGGAAACGGATTTAGCAGCGAAAAGCAAAATACTGCAGATGCCGGAAATCTGAAACAAAAACAAAAAAACGCTGGAAACACTCAGCAGGTTCGGCAGCACCTGTGAAAGGAACAAAGCTCTTTTTTTTCTTTATTCGTTCACGGGATGTGGGCGTCGCTGGCAAGGCCAGCATTTATTGCCCATCCCTAATTGCCCTTGAGAAGTTGGTGGTGAGCCGCCTTCTTGAGCCGCTGCAGTCCGTGTGCTGAAGGTTCTCCCACAGTGCTGTTAGGAAGGGAGTTCCACGATTTTGACCCAGCGATGATGAAGGAACGGCTCCCAGTGGAATCTCCACCAGTAAGATAAACTCACAGCTGCAAGGGTGGAAAACCTGGCAGTGATACATTGAGACCTGAGGGGAATTAAAAGGGGTGGAAAAGAGGTCAAGAGGAATACTTTTCTCAAGCCATGATTAGTTAGTAGCTGGGGCCTATATGAAGGCAGAAGAGCCCAATATTCGGCCTTCTCCCTCCATCCAGTGACTTAGGGGGCTTACTGCCAGTACCGCAGGGACCATCACCACCATTCTCCAGGCTGTCTTCGGGGTGGTAGTCAGTAAGCAGGGAAATATGATGGTTTGGCGACCCTCACCTCTCCAAGAGATGAGCAGGGAAGGAGGAGGAGGAAAATTGAAATTGGCAAGGAATGCAACAGTAGGCTTCCTAACTGATTTTCCCACTTTTTCCACCACTACCCCACCTGACCTTGGGTGAGATAATGGTTGAAAATCCAACCTGATATCTCTGAACTCTGGAGATTAAAGATTTCTTTTTTAAAGTAAGGAGTATATGAATCTACTGCTTGAAATTATAATCTCATAATTTATGAGAGAATTGCTCGTGCTCTGTGATCTATCATTTTGATGAGCATAAAAACACTGAAATATGGCAGTAGAAGGAATGAAAGAGCAGCCTTTGATTTTAAGGTTTGGCTGTAAACAAGAAAAGTGAGTAAAAATGAAACTGAAAGTCTTATATAAATACTCTGACCGTGCTCTCAGCTCATAAGTGAGCTCCAAATTTCACAGCAAGTCATACAACAGTCAGTCTGAGGAAATTTGGAATGGGCAGCCAATTCCAGGTCTTTGTAATAGGCATTAAAAATGAACGGATTTTAGTGGATGTCGGAAAAACAGAGGAAGAAATGAACCGATTGGTTGTTTCAGAGTTTAGGAAGTTGCTGTTACTAAAATACCCTGGCAACATTGGTAAGTAGCAGTTAATTGTTTTTTTTTTGAAAGACATAAGTTAACCTAGAGTTGGGTACATAAAAGAAAGTGGCCCATTACCAGTGTGATGTGATGAACTGGATGTCCCTCTTCCTGGTGGGGAAGCAGTGGGGCTCTCTAACCTATGACTTGATCTGCATCATGATTAATCAGAACTGCACATCTAAAGCCTCGCCTCCCTACTAGCATTTGGATACAACAGGCGGGGGAGGGGTGGCTAATGGCAGCTCCTGCAGGGACAGGGGGAGAAAAATCCTGATCAGGGCAGGTAGGCAGCAGACGGTATAATGGCGTCATTTTCCAACATTTCCAACCAATCCCACCTGAGGTGGGACAGGATAATGTAGGGAAATCCAGCTTGAAGTCTTCTACAATGAAATATAACAGGTTCTGATCTTCCAATTTACAAATACGCTTTCTTGTATCGGTTTAGTTTTAAAAGTTGATTTTACATGAATAAATGTAGGTGATGGGTGAAGATTTGCACAAGATATCTGTGGGCCATATCTGCCATTTTCCACATTTAAAATGATCACCATTGTGGATTATCTGTGTTTATCATTATCATTGAAGCCAATCATAAAAGGCCATATTTTATATTGACTGTGCAATTTAAAAAATGTTTATTATTTACTTAATTTGCAGTAAATGATGCACGCCTGCTTTTTGCTGACATTGAACTGGAAGACAAAGAAACATTCGGGAAATACCAGATTAAGAACAGATCTACCATCCTGGTGGTGCTACAGCTGGACGGTGGGGCTGCACAGTTGCACTTTTTCAACTAACTAGCCCTGTTGGAGATTTTCCTTGGAACAATTTCTCCGATGCAACTCTAAAATTAAATGTCAACAAAAAATCCAAGGGCTAGGAATTATTGAAGGAATGGCATCAAATGTATTTATTCTTTGTTTAAATCCAGAGAAATTGTTACATGTTATTAAACTCTCATGCTTAGCATACTACAGCTTACTGGTTAGTTCGAATTGCTGGAAAATTCTTTTACTTTTCTTTACGCTGCCATTTTATTTACATTACAATTCAAAATACTGGATAATTTCATTTTTTTCATGGAAAATGACTTTGAATTAACAGGAGTCGGTTGTATTCTAAAGATGTTGGCTTGTAGCCACATCGATGTACATGACACTTAAGACAGCTTTTTAGGAAGAGGGGATGGAGTATCTCCTTGTCCTTTACTCTCATTCCTTGTACAATTCTATGTGCTGCCTCAAGTATTCACCTTTCCTAGAACCTTAAGGGTCTCTTTGCCCCATCCCTTGATCTGCCTGATTAATTATAACTGCCCATCTAGGGTCTGTTTTGTAGAAGTTTTGTGTAACTGTCCTGTCTTGTTATGCATATGTTGTGTTACCTCTGCATTATTTTTCTTGAAACCGTAAAATGAAAAAACAAATAAAATAAATGTGCATTGATGTCAATTGATTGAAGTGATTTTTCTGTTATAAACAAACAAATTCATCTAAGGACGAATTGAAAAACTTTTCCCGAGAGAGTGCAGAAGAGATTTACCAGAATGGTACCAGGGATGTGGGACTTAAGTTATGTGGAGAGACTGGAGAAGCTGAGGTTGTTCTTCTTAGAGCATAGAAGTTGAGACGCAATTTGATAGAGGTATTCAAAATCATGAATGGTTTTGATAAAAGAAAGACTTGCATTTATATAGCGCGTTTCATGACCTCAGGATGTCCCAAAGCGTTTTACAGCCAATGAAGTATTTTTGAAGTGTAGTCACTGTTGTAATGTAGGAAACGCGGTAGCGAATTTGCACACAGCAAGCTCCCACAAAAAGCAACTTGATAATGACCAGATAATCTGCTTTAATGATGTTGGTTGAGGGATAAATGTTGGCCAGGACACTGGGGTTAACTCCGCTGCTCTTCTTAAAAATAATGCCGTGGGATCTTTCACGTCCACCTGAGATGGCAGATAGGGCCTTGGTTTAATGTCTTATCCAAAAGACAGCACCTCTAACTATGCAGCACTCCCTCAGCACGACACTGGAGTATCAGCCTAGATTTTGTGCTCAAGTCTCTGGAGTGGGACTTGAACCCACAACCTTCTTTGACTCAGAGACAAACGTGCTACCAACTGAACCACAGCATAGTGTAACTAAGGAGAAATTGTTTCCAGTGGCAGAGAGATCGGTAAGCAGAGGACACAGATTTAAGGTGATTGGCAAAAGATCCAGAGGCGACATGAGGAAAAAAAAATTGCAGCAAGTTGTTATGGTCTGGAATGCACTGCCTGAAAGGGCGGTGGAAGCAAATTCAATAGTAACTTTCTAAAGGGAATTGGATAAATACTTGAAGGGAAAAAAATTAGAGAGCTATGGGGAAAGAGCAGGGGAGTGGGACTAATTGGATAGCTCTACCAAAGAACTGGCTTGGGCACAATGAGCAAAACATGATTCTATGATGTAAAATATCAACAAGTGTTATCAGGCACTTTTACATTAAACTCTAAATACTGATGCAAGACAACGCAATTTAAATCTTTTATTGAAAATGTTATTGTGTTTTGGAAAAGACTGCTGCTTTATCATCTGGCTACAGCTTTATTTTAATTTGAATTAAAAATTTAATTTGAATTAAATTAATTTTTTATTTTTATGTTGGCTAAACACCAACGGGCCAAACGACCTGTATTCATGTTGTAATTTATTGGAATTCTGTGTAAGCCACAGCACAAAACAAAGGGCGAGGAACATACAGCGACAATTAAGAAAGAACTTCCCTTTATGTAGCGCCTTTCACAACCTCAGGACGTGTCAAAGTGCTTTACGGCCAATGAAGTACTTTGGGAAATATAGTGGTGCAGTGACATTGGGCAGCATGCCATGTTACTATTCAGTGATGATGTGGAGATGCCGGTGATGGACTGGGGTGTACAAATGTAAGGAATCTTACAACACCAGGTTATAGTCCAACAGTTTTATTTGAAAATCACAAGCTTTCGGAGGCTTTCTCCTTCGTCAGGTGTGTGTGGGATTCCTTGAAATTTATCGCATATATAGACAGAGAACAATGCCTGGTGATTACAGATCATCTTTCCAACGGTCCGTTATCAAGGCAATCAAAGGAATTGAATGGTGTTCAGACAGAGAGACATTAGATACTAGACGACTGAATATACAAACGGCCAGAACCAAAGAAAGAGAGGGAGAGAGAGAGAGAGAAACATCCAAAAGGAAGAGAAAGAGAGAGAATGACCAGTTGTATTAAAAACAGATAACTTTTTTGTCGCTGGTGGGATTACGTGTAGCGCGACATGAACCCAAGATCCCGGTTGAGGCCGTCCTCATGGGTGCGGAACTTGGCTATTAATTTCTGTTCGACAATTTTGCGTTGTCGTGTGTCTCAAAGGCCGCCTTGGAGAACGCTTACCCGAAGATCGGTGGCTGAATGTCCTTGACTGCTGAAGTGTTCCCCAACTGGGAGGGAACCCTCCTGTCTGGCGATTGTTGCGCGGTATCCGTTCATCCGTTGTCGCAGTGTCTGCATGGTCTCGCCAATGTACCAGGCTCCGGGTCATCCTTTCCTGCAACGTATGAGGTAGACAACGTTGGCCGAGTCACAGGAGTATGAACTATGTACCTGGTGGGTGGTGTCCCCTCGTGTGATGGTGGTATCTGTGTCGATGATCTGGCATGTCTTGCAGAGGTTACCGTGGCAGGGTTGTGTGGTGTTGTGGACGCTGTTCTCCTGTAAGCTGGGTAACTTGCTGCGAATGATGCTTTGTTTGAGGTTGGGTGGCTGTTTGAAGGCATGTAGTGGAGGCGTGGGGATGGCCTTAGCGAGGTGTTCATCGTCATCGATGACATGTTGAAGGCTGCGGAGAACAAGGCGTAGTTTCTCCGCTCTGGGGAAGTACTGGACGATGAAGGATACTCTGTTGGTTGCGTCCCGTGTTTGTCTTCCGAGGAGGTCTATGCGATAGAGGAGGCCACAGCGAAAAATCGCATAGACCTCCTCGCAAGACAAACACGGGATGCAACCAACTGAGTATCCTTCGTCGTCCAGTACTTCCCCGGAGCGGAGAAACTACGCCATGTTCTCCGCAGCCTTCAACATGTCATCGATGACGACGAACACCTCGCTAAGGCCATCCCCACACCTCCACTACTCGCCTTCAAACAGCCACTCAACCTCAAACAAACTATCGTTCGCAGCAAATTACCCAGCTTTCAGGAGAACAGCGTCCACGACACCACATAACCCTGCCACGGCAACCTCTGCAAGACATGCCAGATCATCGACACAGATACCACCATCACACGAGAGGACACCACCCACCAGGTACATGGTTCATACTCCTGTGACTCGGCCAACGTTGTCTACCTCATACGTTGCAGGAAAGGATGCCCCGGAGCATGGTACATTGGCGAGACCATGCAGACACTGCGACAACGGATGAACGGACACCGCGCAACAATCGCCAGACAGGAGGGTTCTCTCCCCGTCGGGGAACACTTCAGCAGTCAAGGACATTCAGCCACCGATCTTCGGGTAAGCGTTCTCCAAGGCGGCCTTTGAGACACACGACAACGCAAAATCATCGAGCAGAAATTGATAGCCAAGTTCCGCACCCATGAGGACAGCTTCAACCGGGATCTTGGGTTCATGTCACGCTACACGTAACCCCACCAGCGAATAAAAGTTATCTGTTTTTAATACAACTGGTCATTCTCTCTCTTTCTCTTCCTTTTGGATGTTTCTCTCTATCTCTCTCTCTCTTTGGTTCTGGCCGTTTGTATATTCAGTAGTCTAGTATCTAATGTCTCTCTGTCTGAACACCATTCAATTCCTTTGATTGCCTTGATAACGGGCAGTTGGAAAGATTATATGTAATCACCAGGCATTGTTCTCTGTCTATATATGCGATAAATTTCAAGGAATCCCACATACACCTGACGAAGGAGAAAGCCTCCGAAAGTTTGTGATTTTCAAATAAAAATGTTGGACTATAACCTGGTGTTTTAAGATTCCCAACTATTCAGTGAAACAGATGATGAAAGAGATGACCCCTGTTGACCTATGCATCAGTCTGATGCTTATTTGAGCAGAAACGTTGCCTCCTTCTGTCTCATCTGTGGTATTGGCCAGAGGCAAAAAGGTTGAAGGAGGAGGTGGCCTTGACTCCCACTAGCAGGGCTGTCCCGATGATATAAGTTGGCTGCAGTCATGGGGTCATTTGCACCCTGTGTGACAATGAGTGTCCATGTATTGACAAATGTAAGGAATCTTACAACACCAGGTTATAGTCCAACTGTTTTATTTGAAAATCACAAGCTTTTGGAGGCTTTCTCCTTCGTCAAGTGAGCGAGTGTGGGATTCCATGGAAGGTTACCACATTTATAGTCAGAGAACAATACCTGGTGATTACAGATAATCTTTCCAACTGCCCGTTGTCAAGGCAATCAAAGTGTTCAGACAGAGTGATGTTACCTACAGGACCACCGAATACACAAACGGCCAGAACAAACGACAGACAGAGAGAGGGAGAGAAACATCCGAAAGGAAGAGAAAGACAGAGAATGACCCGTTGTGTTAAAAACAGATAACTTTTTTTCGCTGGTGGGGTTACGTGTAGCGTGACATGACCCCAAGATCCCGGTTGAGGCTGTTCTCATGGGTGCGGAACTTGGCTATCAATTTCTGTTCGACGATTTTGCGTTTTCGTGTGTCTCGAAGGCCGCCTTGGAGAAAGCTTACCCGAAGATCGGTGGCTGAATGTCCTTGACTGCTGAAGTGTTCCGCAACTGGGAGGGAACCCTCCTGTCTGGCGATTGTTGCGCGGTGTCCGTTCATCCGTTGTCGCAGTGTCTGCATGGTCTCGCCAATGTACCATGCTCCGGGGCAGCCTTTCCTGCAACGTATGAGGTAGACAACGTTGGCCGAGTCACAGGAGTATGAACCATGTACCTGGTGGGTGGTGTCCTCTCGTGTGATGGTGGTGTCTGTGTCGATGATCTGGCATGTCTTGCAGAGGTTGCCATGGCAGGGTTGTGTGGTGTCGTGGACGCTGTTCTCCTGAAAGCTGGGTAATTTGCTGCGAACGATGGTCTGTTTGAGGTTGGGTGGCTGTTTGAAGGCGAGTAGTGGAGGTGTGGGGATGGCCTTAGCGAGGTGTTCGTCGTCATCGATGACATGTTGAAGGCTGCGGAGAACATGGCGTAGTTTCTCCGCTCCGGGGAAGTACTGGACGACGAAGGGTACTCTGTTGGTTGCATCCCGTGTTAGTCTTCTGAGGAGGTCTATGCGATTTTTCGCTGTGGCCCGTCGGAACTGTCGATCGACGAGTCGAGCGTCATATCCCGTTCTTACGAGGGCGTCTTTCAGCGTCTGTAGTTGTCCATCGTGTTCCTCCTCGTCTGAGCAGATCCTGTGTATTCGCAGGGCCTGTCCATAGGGGATGGGCTCTTTGACGTGGTTAGGGTGGGAGCTGGAAAAGTGGAGCATCGTGAGGTTGTCCGTGGGCTTGCGGTAGAGTGAGGTGCTGAGGTGCCCATCTTTGATGGAGATTCGTGTGTCCAAGAAAGAAACCGATTCTGAGGCGTAGTCCATGGTGAGCTTGATGGTGGGATGGAACTTGTTGATTTTATCGTGTAGTCTCTTCAGTGATTCACTGCAACAGCATCAGTACTCAACACCAACAACAGCCAATCCCTAGACGCCATCCTACAACTCATCCGCTTCATCCTGGATCACAATGTCTTCACCTTCGACAACCAGTTCTTTACCCAAACACACGGAACAGCCATGGGGACCAAATTCGCACCCCAATACGCCAACATTTTCATGCACAAGTTCGAGCACGACTTCTTCACTGCACAGGACCTCCAACCAACGCTATACACCAGATACATCAACGACATTTTCTTTCTATCACCCATGGTGAAGAATCACTGAAGAGACTACACGATAACATGAACAAGTTCCATCCCACCATCAAGCTCACCATGGACTACTCCTCAGAATCGGTTTCTTTCTTGGACACACGAATCTCCATCAAAGACGGGCACCTCAGCACCTCACTCTACCGCAAGCCCACGGACAACCTCACGATGCTCCACTTTTCCAGCTCCCACCCGAACCACGTCAAAGAGGCCATCCCCTATGGACAGGCCCTGCGAATACACAGGATCTGCTCAGACGAGGAGGAACGCGATGGACACCTACAGACGCTGAAAGACGCCCTCGTAAGAACGGGATATGACGCTCGACTCGTCGATCGACAGTTCCGACGGGCCACAGCGAAAAATCGCATAGACCTCCTCAGAAGACTAACACGGGACGCAACCAACAGAGTACCCTTCGTCGTCCAGTACTTCCCCGGAGCGGAGAAACTACGCCATGTTCTCCGCAGCCTTCAACATGTCATCGATGACGACGAACAGCTCGCTAAGGCCATCCCCACACCTCCACTACTCACCTTCAAACAGCCACCCAACCTCAAACAGACCGTCGTTCGCAGCAAATTACCCAGCTTTCAGGAGCAAAGCGTCCACGACACCACACAACCCTGCCACGGCAACCTCTGCAAGACATGCCAGATCATCGACACAGACACCACCATCACACGAGAGGACACCACCCACCAGGTATATGGTTCATACTCCTGTGACTCGGCCAACGTTGTCTACCTTATACGTTGCAGGAAAGGCTGCCCCGGAGCATGGTACATTGGCGAGACCATGCAGACACTGCGACAACGGATGAACGGACACCGCGCAACAATCGCCAGACAGGAGGGTTCCCTCCCAGTCGGGGAACACTTTAGCAGTCAAGGACATTCAGCCACCGATCTTCGGGTAAGCGTTCTCCAAGGCGGCCTTCGAGACACACGACAACGCAAAATCGTCGAACAGAAATTGATAGCCAAGTTCCACACCCATGAGAATGGCCTCAACCAGGATCTTGGGGTCATGTCACGCTACACGTAACCCCATCAGCGAACAAATGTTATCTGTTTTTAACACAACGGGTCATTCTCTGTCTTTCTCTTCCTTTCGGATGTTTCTCTCCCTCTCTCTGTCTGTCTTTTGTTCTGGCCGTTTGTATATTCGGTGGTCCTGTAGGTAACATCACTCTGTCTGAACACTTTGATTGCCTTGACAACGGGCAGTTGGAAAGATTATCTGCAATCACCAGATATTGTTCTCTGAATATAAATGCGGTAACCTTCCATGGAATCTCACACTCGCTCACCTGACAAAGAAGAAAGCCTCCGAAAGCTTGTGATTTTCAAATAAAACAGTTGGACTATAACCTGGTGTTGTAAGATTCCTTACATTTGTCAACCCCAGTCCATCACCGGCATCTCCACATCATGATAAATACAAGGCAGCACATTATATTTCAGCTCAGTTTGAATTGTACAGAAAAGTGGTGTGTCAACATTAAACAGTGGTTCTAGAAATTTCACCAGTACTGGTTTTTTCACCCAAACCAAGTAATTCCTTATTAGGAGTGTGGATAATCGAAAGGCAACATAAACATGAGGAAGAGAAGGGAGCCAAGGATGTAGATGGGAGAATTTAAGTGAAGAGTGAGATTGCATGAGGATATATGAGGGCAGAGAAATCAGAGTAGGAGCCAGGGGAGTTTAGGTTGAAATCAAAAGAAAAAAGTTGCTCAATGCGGAGGCTAAAAGAAGGGACCTTGGTGTTGAAGTTGCCACGGGACCAGAGAGATTGGTACATGATTATTTTAAAATGAGGTGAGAGGGATGAAAAACAGGTGAAGTGCCAGAGGAGGAAGTAGTTTATCAGGACATAGATTTATACAGAGATTTTAGGTAGCATTCACAAAATGAGCAAACATTCAGGTGCCAATGTGGAGTAGCACAATGGTTAACAATCTGGCAGACTCAGCAGGGCAGAGTCAAATGGAAATGAGGGTTGGGGAGAGGTTTAGAGAAGTTAATGCCTTGAGGAGCAAGCTGGATTGTTCAAAGCAAAGGATGAGATCACCAGGGCTGCTGTGCTGGATGGGCCAGTGACAGGCGCTATGATGCACGTGGTGGAATACTAAGAGCAGAACAGAAAGAGGTGCCATGGTTTGGATTCAAGAGGGACTAGAGTCTAGGACTGTAGCAGGAGAAAGAGCAAGGCTGGGGTCAGTGATTGAAAGGGACAATGCTAAAGAAGGGGAGGGTGGAAGGGCGAGAGCAAAGCAAGGTCAGGTATTGGGTAATAAAGAAAAATGTGGGGTGTAGGACAACTTGATTCTTGGATACAGATTGCATAAATCACCATTTGCCTAGAGATTTCCATCATCTACAGCTTGTAGGGATGTTAAAGCATTAGTGGGCATACAAACAGAAGACACTGCTCCCCATTCTTTTAGCTCACTGTCCAAAAAATTTAATGTTGCAAGATGAAAGTTAAAAAGTCATGGCAGGTGAATAGTTTCTAATTGGTATGACGACTGCAATGTCCATCATGCCAATGAAAATATTCTCACATCCTTAATAACTTTCAAAATGTTATGCCAGAATGGAGAAGGCCTTTTAAAATCAGTCAAAATTAGCATCCAAGTAACATGTGATGTACTTTAAGTAATCTTTCGGTCTCACATAATGCCCTTTAAAATCAACATTATCACTTTTGATTCTGCTAATTACACATTACAAGTATGTGATCCACATCACCAAGGAAACAGAGTAATAGCTCATTAGAACTAATGGCAAGTTATGGAAATTGTGTTTCAGGGGGAAAACAGTTAGAATTGCTTCTATGGAACTTATAAAAGGCTGTGCATTTCTCACTGTCTGGATGCAATTCATTAGGAACTGATTTGAGATTGTCTCAAAAGACAAAAACAAAAAAAAATCAAGTTACATTTACACAGTATCTCATCATATCGCAAAAAAACAAACAATTTGCTACGTGACAAGCTTTGGAAGGTTTGAGTGGTCACATGTTAAGTGGGCAAATGCAGCAATGAGATGAACAGAAAGTTCATTTGTTTTTGATATCATTAGTTGAGGAAAGAATGTTGGCTCGGACAATGTTGGGGGGGTGGGGGGGAAAGTCTCCTTGGAGAGATGGCACCTGCCAATGCAGCACTCATACATCGCACTGAAGCATCAAGTTAGATTATGTATATGGCAAATTGAATGATCAAAATAATGTTATACAAGCTGAAAAAATCATACTGATGAAGGTGCCATGGACCACTTAAGGTAAGCCAAAAAACAGTTTCTACACTCTAGAATTAGACCATTTAACTTCTGCACAAGCATATGTAACCTATTTTTTGGCCCTTTAAAGCAAAGGTAGTAATTTATATGCTGGTTAGGTCTGTTGGGAACAGTCCTCGCCAGTCAGGTCTTCTGGTTCAATCCATAACAATTGGAGTTTAACAGCGTAGTTTGTAAAATGTGGAATTTGCTAATTCACTTGCAGTAATCCCCACAATATCTTTTAGGTACATCCATAATGATGGTTAACTATTCACAAACATGCATGGGAACTCCAAACAGGTGCAACTGCCAAAATATTCCATGCTTCATCCAGCACAGCGCAAGCAATGATGTAATTCATTTCACCCCTCCCTTAACATCAAACACTTCAGAAGTCATTTTGAATTCTAACCAAAACTTCTGATCTTAAACATGGACAGATTTATACCTTCATGGAGCACCTCTGCACCATCCCAATTAAACAGCTGATAAAAGTTTCTCTTATAGTTGCCAGCCAAGCACAGAGAAAAGTTCACCAGAGATTACAGATAGACAGAAAACAGTCTTATTTTAGCCTGAATATAGCAAGAGTCAGGATATTTAGCCAACCAAAAAAGAGTCATCCCTCTTGTATCCTAACTCCCCAGCCTGGAACCCAACTATAATAGGGTGACCAAAACTGTACACAGTATTCCAAGTGTGGCCTTACTAATGTCTTGTACAACTTCAACAAGACATCCCAACTCCTGTATTCAATGTTCTGACCAATGAAACCAAGCATGCTGAATGCCTTCTTCACCACCCTATCCACCTGTGACTCCACTTTCAAGGAGCTATGAACCTGTACTCCTAGATCTCTTTGTTCTATAACTCTCCCCAACGCCCTACCATTAACGGAGTAGGTCCTGGCCCGATTCGATCTACTAAAATGCATCACCTCACATTTATCTAAATTAAACTCCATCTGCCATTCATCGGCCCACTGGCCCAATTTATCAAGATCCCGTTGCAATCCTAGATAACCTTCTTCACTGTCCACAATGCCACCAATCTTGGTGTCATCTGCAAACTTACTAACCATGCCTCCTAAATTCTCATCCAAATCATTAATATAAATAACAAATAACAGCAGACCCAGCACCGATCCCTGAGGCACACCGCTGGTCACAGGCCTCCAGTTTGAAAAACAACCCTCTACAACCACCCTCTGTCTTCTGTCGTCAATCCAATTTTGTATCCAATTGGCTACCTCACCTTGGATCCCGTGAGATTTAACCTTATGTAACAACCTACCATGCGGTACCTTGTCAAAGGCTTTGCTAAAGTCCATGTAGACCACGTCTACTGCACAGCCCTCATCTATCTTCTTGGTTACCCCTTCAAAAAATTCAATCAAATTCGTGAGACATGATTTTCCTCTCACAAAACCATGCTAACTGTTCCTAATCAGTCCCTGCCTCTCCAAATGCCTGTAGATCCTGTCCCTCAGAATACCCTCTAACAACTTACCCACTACAGATGTCAGGCTCACCGGTCTGTAGTTCCCAGGCTTTTCCCTGCCGCCCTTCTTAAACAAAGGCACAACATTTGCTACCCTCCAATCTTCAGGCACCTCACCTGTAGCTGTCGATGATTCAAATATCTCTGCTAGGGGACCCGCAATTTCCTCCCTAACCTCTCATAACGTCCTGGGATACATTTCATCAGGTCCCGGAGATTTATCTACCTTGATGCGCGTTAAGACTTCCAGCACCTCCCTCTCTGTAATATGTACACTCCTCAAGACATCACTATTTATTTCCCCAAGTTCCCTAACATCCATGCCTTTCTCAACCGTAAATACCGATGTGAAATATTCATTTAGGATCTCACATTGTGGTTCTGCACATAGATGACCTTGTTGATCCTTAAGAGGCCCTACTCTCTCCCTAGTTACTCTTTTGCCCTTTATGTATTTGTAGAAGCTCTTTGGATTCTCCTTTGCCTTATCTGCCAAAGCAATCTCATGTCCCCTTTTTGCCCTCCTGATTTCTCTCTTAACTCTACTCCGGCAATCTCTATACTCTTCAAGGGATCCACTTGATCCCAGCTGCCTATGCATGTCATATGCCTCCTTCTTCTTTTTGACTAGGGCCTCAATCTCCCGAGTCATCCAAGGTTCCCTACTTCTACCAGCCTTGCCCTTCACTTTATAAGGAATGTGCTTACCCTGAACCCTGGTTAACACACTTTTGAAAGCCTCCCACTTACCAGACGTCCCTTTGCCTGCCAACAGACTCTCCCAGTCAACTTCTGAAAGTTCCTGTCTAATACCATCAAAATTGGCCTTTCCCCAATTTAGAATTTTAACTTTTGGGCCAGACCTATCATTCTCCATAGCTATCTTAAAACTAATGGAATTATGATCACTGGTCCCAAAGTGATCCCTCACTAACACTTCTGTCACCTGCCCTTCCTTATTTCCCAAGAGGAGGTCAAGTTTTGCCCCCTCTCTAGTCGGGCCATCCACATACTGAATGAGAAATTCCTCCTGAATACACTCAACAAATTTCTCTCCATCCAAGCCCCTAATGCTATGGCTGTCCCAGTCAATGTTGGGAAAGTTAAAGTCCCCTACTATTACCACCCTATTTTTCTTGCAGCTGTCTGTAATCTCCTTACATATTTGCTCCTCAATGTCCCGTTGACTATTTGGGGGTCTGTAGTACAATCCTATCAAAGTGATCTCTCCCTTCTTATTTTTCAGTTCTACCCATATAGACTCAGTGGGCGAACCCTCGGATATATCCCCTCTCACTACTGCCGTGATGTTCTCCCTAATCAAGAACGCAACTCCCCCTCCTCTCTTACCTCCTGCTCTATCTTTCCTATAGCATCTGTACCCTGGAACATTGAGCTGCCAGTCCTGCCCCTCCCTTAGCCATGTTTCAGTAATAGCTATAACATCCCAGTCCCATGTACCCATCCATGCCCTGAGTTCATCTGCCTTGCCCATCAGACTTCTTGCATTGAAATAAATGCAGTTTAATCTCGACTTCCCTTGGTCTTTGCCCTGCTTTCTCAGACCATCTGTCTGGTCATGTTTTGTACATTCTCCCTTACTGCCTTACTCAAGGGTGCATTATCTAAACAAGGTTACCAAAAGCCTGTTGACACTATTACAGAGAACAGAAGACCTTGTTCAGAAGAAAAGCCTATATAATGTTTTTCCTAACAAGGTTAGCAATATTCAGAGAAAGCTTGTACAATGCTTTTCTTACAAGATAGCTACAGGTGAAGCGAGAGAATTAATATAACAAAAATAACAACAACTTGCATTTATTTAGCGCCTTTAATGTAGGCAAATGATCCAAGGTACTTCACAGGAATGTTTTCAAACAAAATTTGACACTAAGCCACATAAAGAGATATTAGTACAGATGAGGTAGGGTTTAAGAAGTGTCTTAAAGGAGGAGCAAGAGGTAGAGAGGCAGAGAGGTTTAGGGAGGGAATTCCAGAGTTTAGGGTCTAGGCAGCTGAAGGCACGGCCGCCAATGGTGGAGCGATTAAAATCAGGGTGCACAATAGGCAAGAATTGAAGAAGCGCAGAGATCTCAGAGGATTGTAGGGCTGGAGGAGGTTACAAAGATAGGGAAGAGCGGGGCCATGGAGGGATTTGATAACAAGGATAAGAACTTTAAAATCGAAGCCCGACCGGGAGCCAATGTAGGTCAGCGAGCACAGGGGTGATGAATGAAAGCGATTTGGTGCGAGTTAGGATATGGGCAGCAGGGTTTTGGATGAGCTCAAGTTTATGGAGGGTGGAAGATGGAAGGCTGGCCAGGGGAGCATTGGAACAGTCAAATCTAGAGGTAACAATGGCATATATGAGCGTTTCAGTAGCAGATGAGCTGAGGCAGGAGCGGGGACGGGTTATTTTATGGAGATGGAAGTAGGCGGTCTTGGTGATGGAGCGGATATGTGGTCGGAGGCTCATCTCAGGGTCAAATAGGACGCCAAGGTTGCGAACAGTCTGGTTCAGCCTCAGACAATAGCCAGGGAGAGGGATGGAGTCAGTAGCTAGTGAACGGATTTTGTGGTGGGGACCAGAGACAATGGTCTTCCCAACCTTTAGTTGTTGGAAATTTTTGCTCATCGGATAAACAGTGTGACAAATCAGAGACAATGGAAGGGTTTAGAGAGGTGGTGGTCAGCTAGAGCTGGGTGTTGTCAGCGTACATGTGGAACCTGAGGTTGTGTTTCCGGATGATGTCGCCGAGGGGCAGCATGTAGATGAGAAATAGGAGGAGGCCAAGAATAGATTGTTAGAGAATTCTAGAGGTAATGGTGTGGGAGCGGGAAAAGAAGCCATTACAGGTGATTCTTTGGCTACAACTGGATAGATAAGAATGGATGGCCTGCGGGCCCTCCACTTCTTCCTTGAACGGAGGCCCAACCAGTCCCCATCCACCATCACCTTCCTCCGACTGGCTGAACTTGTTCTTACGTTGAACAATTTCTCCTTTGATTCCACTCACTTCCTCCAAATAAAAGGTGTCATTATAGGAACCCATATGGATCCCAGCTATGCCTGCCTTTTTGTGGGATACGTAGAACATTCCTTGTTCCAGTCCTACTCAGGCCCCCTCCCTCACCTCTTTTTCAGGTACATTGATGACTGTATCGGTGCCACCACTTGCTCTCGCCCCGAACTTGAAAATTTCATCAACTTTGCTTCCAATTTCTACCCTTCCTTCGCCTTCACGTGGTCCATCTCGGACTCTTCTCTTCCCTTCCTCAACTTCTCTATCTCCATTTCTGAGGATAGGCTGTCCACCAATATCTAATATAAATCCACTGACTCCCATAGCTACCTTGATTACACTTCCTCCCACTCCACTTCCTGTAAGGACTCTATTCCCTTTTCCCAGTTCCTCCATCTCCATTGCATCTGTTCTGACAATGCCACCTTCCATACCAGTGCATCTGACATGTCTTCCTTTGTCCTCAACCGAGGATTCCCCTCCACTGTAGTATGACAGGGCCCTCGACCATGTCCATCCTATTTCCCGCACTTCTACCCTCACCCCTTCCCCTCCCTCCTAGAACCAGGATAGGGTCCCCCTTGTCCTCACCTTCCACCCCACCAGCCTCCACATTCAACGGATCATCCTCTGCCATTTCCAGTGTGATCTCACTACCAAACACATCTTCCCCTCCCCTCCCTTTTCAGCTCCCTCCGTGACACCCTGGTCCACTCTTCCATCACCGCCAACACCCGCTCTCCTTCCCACGGCACCTTCCCATATGAGCGCAGGATATGCAACACCTGCCCTTTCGCCTCCTCCCTCCCACCATCCAAGGCCCCAAACACTCCTCCCAGGTGAATCAGCGATTTACTTGTACCTCTTTCAATGCTGCTCACAGTGTGGTATCTTCTACATTGAGGAGGAAATTGGGTGATTGCTTTGCTGAACACCTCTGCTCAATCTGTAAGTGTGACCCTGACCTGCCGGTCGCTTGCTATTTTAATTCCCCGTCCTACTCCCACTCTGACCTCTCCGTCCTTGGCCTCTTACACTGTTCCATTGAAGCTCAACAGAAACTTGGGGAACAGCACCTTATCTTTCGACGAGGCACTTTACAACCCTCCGGACTCAACATTGATTTCAATAACTTCAGATCATAACCACTGCTCCCATTTTTTTGGACAGCAAGTGCTGGTAATGGTTCTGCTGTTGCCATTTACAGCTACTCCAGACCCATCTTTTGTTTCTTAACCTGTCCCATTACCACCCTCCTTGTCTTGCACCATCATCCCTTTTGTCATCTAATCACTCTTGTGCTCTACCCTATCACAGACCTTCCCTTTTGTTCTTTCCTCCCCTCCTCTCCCCTCCCTCCCTCCCTCCCCCCTCCCTTTCCCTGGCTCTGTACTTGCTTATAAACTTTAACTCTTTAACATCTTCCAGTTCTGACAAAAGATCTTCAACCTGAAACATTAATTCTGTTTCTTTCTCCACAGATGCTGTCTGACCAGCTGAGCTTCTCCAGCATGTTCTATTTTAATTTTAGGTAAGAATGGAACCGGGCGTCTGCAGTCCCACCCAGCTGGACGATGGAGGAGAGGCATTGGAGGAGGATGGTGTATTCAACCATGTCAGAGGCTGCAAACAAGCTGGGAAGGATGAGGAGGGATAGTTTACCACAGTCACATAGAATGTCATTTGTGACTTTGATAAGGGCCGTTTCAGCACTGTGGCAGGGGCGGAAACCTGATTGGAGGGATTCAAACATGGAGTTGCGGGAAAGCTGGGCATGGATTTGTGAGGCAAGAACACGTTCAATGACTTTGGATAGGAAATGGAGGTTGGAGATCGGGCAGTAGCTTGCAAGGACAGAGCGGTCAAGGGTGTTTTATTTGAGGAGGGGGGTGATGACAGCAGATTTGATGGGGAGGGGGACAGTACCTGAGGAGAGGGAACTATTAATAAAGTCAGAGGTCCTGTGGTGGGATATCATTAACATAGATAGTGTGGAGTCAGCTTGATGCATCAACGAACTGATGTCCAGGTTTGGAGACAGGTGTAGAGGGTGAGTGAGTCCAGAAGCTATTTGAAGGGTAGAGTGTCGTAGGATGCACTGCTGGAGGTATTTTCGTGGGAATGAAGAGCCAGGAGATGCGCAGAATCGGTCGTGGGGCAGAAAAACAGTGGCGAAGTTGGAGGTCACTGTCAGATCCAGAAGCAGCGTAGAAATGGACTTCGGCCCAGGAGAGTGAATCCTGGCCAGGACCCACACTGTAGCAAAATAAACCTGAAAAACCAGTAGGACCAATAGGACAGGCACAAGCTCAGCAGGAAACAGCAGCAGAGGGGAATGGGCTGTAAACTAGGCAAAGTTACCGTAAAACTTAAGCAACTGAATAGCAGATCAGAGACACAGCAGATGAGTCTTGCAGTGGAGTCCAGCGGAGTAGCTTACTCTTGACGGTAGAGAAGCCCAGGAATTGGGAAAGCCAAATTTGAGCAAAGATCCAGTGCTCACTGATGAAAACAAACAGCAGGCATGGTCGGGGGATGGGCAGTGGGCCCAGGTAACTTTAAACTTGCAGCTTGAACTTGTAGTTAAGGCTAAAATGCACCAATTATTAGGGCCAAGGGGACTTTAACAGTGGAAGAGAGGAGATTTGGGGAGAAAGGGAAAAGGGTGGCAATGGATGGCCAGGGATAGAGTTGCACAGCAAAGGAGCTCTGTAGGAATCTGCCAGCCCCGGAGCCATCTTGACTCACTTTTAATACTTTTAGGGGGTTAAATTGGATAAGGCCAATAATCGGGCACGGGTAGCCCGATCCTCTACTAACCCGTGCCCGGTGGCCCCTGCGCAGGCAGCACATGAACGTCTCACTGCCTGCTAATTAGCATGATAGCTCCGTGCAGCCTCTCAGCAGCCCAGGTAGTGCTGGATCCACAGAGCTAATTGGGAAGCCCTAAATGGGGCGTGGCCGGTGCGGGTCATCGGCAGCCTGCACCTCTTAAAGGTACAGGGGCACATTTCAAATGGCACATGCACCGTCCACTGGGGGGAGGCAAAGATGGCCGGAAGAATGGCGGCACCGGTGCAAGAGCGGACCCCATACATCCGATGATGCATTGGAGGCCCTGGTGTTGGGGGTGGACGAATGGAGGGCCAACATGTACCCACAGGGTGGCAGGAGAACCCCCCAGACTCCAGCTCCGCAGGCACTGGCAGTTTGTGGCCCAGGAAGTTAATGCCAGGAGCATGGCACCATGCACCCGTGGGTGCAGTGCTGAAAGAAGTTCAACGATTTGACATGAGTGGTCAAGGTGAGTGAATGCAAGTGACAAGTGGCACATCCTACCAACTGCACCACTGCTCCATGCATCGCAACCCCCGTCACCCACCCACTAACAAACACTGCCCATCCATACGCAATGCTGCACTTGGCATCTCACCCACACATAGTACCACACTTGCAGGCCACACAATCACCACTCACAGGTCACAGACACTGGCAGCTATTCAACCATGACAGGCACAGCACCCAGACACCTTGCAGGATACTCACTGACATACTGACCTCTGTTGGTAGGTGGTGCATAACAGCTGGCAGCAGGAGGGACCTGAGGGTGGACAGGCACGCTTACAGTCCTCACCCCCCCTAGAGGGGACAGTGCTTCAGATCAATGGGCGGGCCGTTGCTGCACCCGTGACAACATGCCGCGCTGGAGGTCCCGATGAAGGGGGTCTCTGCATATCTAATACTCCTTCTCCTTTCCCACATATGCCTCCTCCCATAATCTTTTCTGACTCACATGCTGCAGATGCTGTCAGCACACATGTCTTACTTGCTCCTCTCCTCAATCCACAACTCAACCTGTTTCCCTTTGTCATTGCAGATACCCAAGAATACGTGGCGGCACCGTCCAAGGAGGAGGAGGGGGACACTGAAGCCACACCGTCACTCGATCTGACACTCGCATCCACCAGTTCAGAGACTGAAACTGCGCGTCCTTTTGAGGCTAGGGTAGAGAAGGGATCTGCACGTGGTGAGACACCGAGCACAAGTGCACCGGAGCTGGGTAGGGGGACGGATACCTCAAGTGCCAGCTCGCAGGAGGGCGAGGTCGCTCACTAGTTCTGCTGCAGAGGAGTCAAATAAGGACGTCCATGGGCCAGGCTACAGAAGACGACTGATGGACTTGAATGTGGGGGGCTTGATCAAGAAGTTTGCAGATAATACAAAAATTGGCCGTGTGGTTGATAGTGAGGAGGAAAATTGTAGTTTGCAGGAAGATATCAATGGACTGGTCAGGTGGGCAGAAAAGTGGCAAATGGAATTCAATCCAGAGAAGTGTGAGGTAATGCATTTGGGGAGGGCAAACAAGGCAAGGGAGAACACAATAAATAGGAGGACACTGTGAGGTGTAGAGGAACAAAGGGACCTTGGAGTGCATATCCACAGATCCCTGAAGGTAGCAGGACAGGTAGATAAGGTGGCTAAAAAGGCATACGGGATACTTTTCTTTATCAGCCATGGCATAGAATATAAGAGCAGGGAGGTTAGGTTAGAACTGTATAAAACATTGGTTAGGCCACAGCTTGCGTACAGCGTACTGGTCGCCACAATACAGGAAAGATGTGATTGCACTAGAGGAGATGTTGCCAGGGCTGGAGAATTTTAGCTATGAGATAAGATTGCATAGTCTGGGGTTGTTTTCTTTGGAACAAAGGAGGCTGAGGGGAGATTTAATTGAGGTATATAAAATTATGACGGGACTAGATAGAGTGGATAGGGAGGACCTATTTCCCTTAGCAGAGGGGTCAGTGACCAGGGGGCATAGATTTAAAGTAATTGGTAGAAGGATTAGAGGGGAGCTGAGGAGAATTTTTTTCACCCAGAGGGTGGTGGGGGTCTGGAACTCACTGCATGAAAGGGTGGTAGAGGCAGAAACCCTCAACTCAATTAAAAAGTATTTGGATGAGCACTTGAAGTGCCGCAACCTAATGGGCTACGGACCAAATGCTGGAAAGTGGGAATAAGCTGGATAGCTCTTTTTCGGCCGGCATGGACACGATGGGCCGAATGGCCTCTTTCTATGCTGTAACTTTCTATGATTCTATGATGGGCATACACCACCAAATGCTTAGTGCACCGGAAAGCCTGCCAGAAAGCCTGCGCACAATGACAAGGGGCATGGAGGAATCCACTCAAACTTGGCACAGGGCTTTGCGCAGAGCTTGGAGCCCATCCTTTGGAATGGGTGGTCACCTCCATCAGCACACCTGTGGAACCCACCATGACGCAGCATCTGATGGCCGATGTCGCGGCTTCCATTGCAGCATAAACCGATGTAATCAAAGGTCTGCAAGCTACAGTTGAAGCTCAGACTGCTGCAATGGCAGCTCAGACTGCTGCTTTCGAGGCTCTGGGTACCACTGTGGAATGGGGCTCTCAGGGCGTCACAGCACTCCAGCACTCCGTTCTCCAGCTGATCGCCAGGATTGCTGAGGTGCCGACCCGGGAGAGTGGCAGTGGCACCATGGGAGTCGGACCTGCTGTCCTCTCTCAGGACGACAGCATTCCTGCTGCCATTCCACCAGTGCCCTCGGTGTGGCCTATCAGCCAGCCAGGCCAGACTGCTGCAGCCTATGCTGAGATGGTGCAGTCTGAAGCCAGGCCCTCCCGGCCCAGAGCTGCTCAAGGTTGTCCTCCAAGGCCATCTGCATGCTCCACCACCCGTGCTCCAGCCACTGGGGATGCACCTGGTAAGAACACTAGGATAGGTAAGGGCACACCAACCACAGGCACCAAGAGAATGCACAAGGGTGAATAGGCCTGTCCTGTTTGCATAATTTAATTTGCTTATTGATAAATGTGACTTTGTATTTGCCTTTTTGGTGGTTTTTATTTGTGCGATGAGCTGAGGGGGAAAGCAATGTGTAATCAAATGGAGGGCTATTTGATGGTCATGTAGGAGCGGACAGGTGGGGAGTGTAGGACTTTTGGTGAGTTGGAGGACATAGTTCACATTATTGATAACCGGCATGGATCAGACGAGCACGCAGAGCCCTTGCAGACAAGGCACGTGTTCCCTGTTACACCTTTGCATCTTCCTCCACGTCCTCCTCCAGCTTCTCCCCCTCCTCCTCCTCAGCTCGTCCTACTCCTCCTCAGCCTCTTCCTCATGATGGTGAGGTTGCGCAGCCTGCAGCATACCACCAGGAATCTTCCCATCCACTCAGCGGAGTACTGCAGGGCTCCTCCAGAACGGTCCAGGCAGTGGAAGCGATGTTTCAGGAGGCCTTTGATGTGCTCCACGATGTTGAGTGTGGCAGCATGGCTCGCATTGTAGGCCTACTCTACACGTGTGCGTGGGTTCCAGACTGGAGTCATGAGCTACTGCCTGAGGGGATAGCCCTTGTTGCCCAGTAGCCAGCCTTTGACCTGCTGAGCTGGGTGAAAGATAACTGGCAAGTTGGACTGCTGCATAACGAAGGCATCGTGACTGCTACCACAGTAGCAGGCATCGACCTTCATGATTCGATGTGTGTGGTCGCACACCAACTGCATGTTCAGGGAGCGGAAGCCCTTTTGGTTGACAAAGACAGCGAAGTTGATGTGTGGGGCATGCTGGGCAATGTGTGTGCAGTCAATGGTGCCCTGCACCATGGGAAGCCAGCAATGCGAGCGAACCCCCCATGCTTGCTCGTTCTGCTTGTTTTTGTCAAGAGGGAAGGTGATTAACCTGTTCCTCGTCTCGTACAGTGCGTCTGTGACCTCCCTTATGCAGCAGTGCACTGCATACTGCGAGATGTTGCACATGTCGCCAGCAGAGGCTTAAAATGATCCCGAGCCGTAAAAGTTCAACACCACAGTTACCTTCACAGCCACAGGCAATGCTGTCCTTGCCCTGCTCTAAGGCTGTAGTTGTGGCTGCAGCAGTTGACAAATCTCTGTCATGGCCACCTTGGTGAACCTCAGCCGTCGGATGCAATGCTTCTCGGTCATGTTGTGGTAGGAGAATTGGTCCCGGAAGACCCTCATTGGATATGGCCTCCTGCTCAGTGCCCTGCACCTCTTCCTCCTCGCTCTCCTTGCAGCTTGACCTGCTATGCGTGGCCTCGCAGCATGCTCCCAGTCATGTTCAATGCCCAGCAGGAGCCCTAGGAGACCACCCATTGTTGCCAGGAACCTTTTGAACCACTGTAAGGTAGTACCTGCCAAACCACTCTCAAATGTACTCTAGCAACTCTCAGTAAGTATAGGGAGCTTCAAAAAACACTTCCTATACCACCAGCAGCCAAAAGCAATAATCCAGCAACTAACCTGCAACACCTGCATGGTCCCTTTAAATAGCGCTGGTGGGGGGACCTCCAGGCCGTCTAAGACATGTTCAGGTGTGTGTGGTTAAGACTATGCTTTGTGTTGAGCATTAAGTTCCAAAATGGTGTCTATCACTTTAAATCAGCGTTGCTCACTGATGGTACGCGTTTTCTCCCCACTTTACACGCTGCCAGCGTTCAATCTCCTTGCATGTGCTAATACCTATACCAAGATGGCGTCCGGCACACGTCATGCTAGAAACATGCGTGCACAACCAAGACGCCATCTTGGCACTTCGAGAGGCCGTTTAGCACTGAAACAATGGGCGCCACACGGCCCAATTCTAGCCCAGTGTACTTTAATTGGACCTTTCCAAGAGTAGAAACGATGGAGATAATTTTAACCTAACTGTCCAGGCTGGAACTTCAATGGCGTGTAAAATAGACTTCGATGGAGAGTAAAATCGGGTGGGGTATAAAACCAGCATTGCACCCGATCTTGTTGGTTTCCCGACAGGCGGGTTAGGATAAAATTTCCCCCAATGCCTCGGTGGTTTGCTGCACCTTATACAATGTGACTGCAGTATGAATATCATTCCTAAATTCAGGCGACACATAACACAAATTACACTTGGGACAGCTTTCATTAAATGCTCCTGTTTCCTACACGCATGATTTCATCCGCTTCCCATTTCGTCTCTTTCTAGCCTCTTTTACCCCAAACATGTTTCTTTTAAAAATATAAATTGGAGGTGAAGACAGCCATTGCTTGTATGTGTTATCTGCGTTTCGTGTTCTTTCTCCTGTTTACACTGTCAGGAAATGTCACTTTGCCAAGAGTCACTTCACCAACTTGTATCCACCTTGCTCTTATCCAGCTCCGGATTCCCATCTAGCAGATCACTTTTTCTCAAACTTCAAGACCCAGCAACCTGATAAGAAGAGTGACAGAGCCCAGGCTGCGGAGTGCCATCAGGTTGGGGGCATTTCCATCAACAGATCTAACCACCCACCGCTCCTCAGGGAAAAACGCCCAAGACAATTTAGGGGAGCCCAGCAACAAAATTACAGAGGGGACGATGTGACTTGAGGTTCTACAATTTCAATTTAATCGAAGCTTTTGCGCAAAAATCGAGGGTAAATAAATCCCACAACTTTTTAATTCCAGGTACAATTTGACTGCAAATTATTTGTGGTCAGTAGCAGATAGGAAAAAGAGCTCGCGTTTATCAGGATTTTTTAAAAATCAACTTCATTTAAATTTTTATTAATTTCTTAGAGTTATTTAGTGAGTTTTAGTCACGCAACCTTGTAAGGTTTTTCACCAGTCTGTGCGTTTTGATGTAAAGTTTCACTGACTTCTTAGATCACAAATGCACACTGTCATTACAAGAAGATACTGTGCGTGCGTGGGGAGAATAGAGTATCATCGAAACTGGCCCTCCCTCCCCAGTGGTGTTGTCAAAATACTTCTCATTCTTCATTTTGAGAGGCTGTTATCTTTTCTAAACAAGAGTGTAAGTATAGTCTTATTTGGAAAATACTGTCAGCTGGAATGATAAACAGGTTTTTTTTAAAAAAAAGAAATATTGAGAAACCGAAGCCACTGAAATTAAACCTTGGGGTGTGGTGGATCACCAACTCTTTAAAGGTCAAAACAAATTACCCAACGAAGAGCCACAAGGGTTCCTCCCCTTTTATGATAAAGTCTTAGGAAAGTATAGACAAAAGTGGATCCTAACTGCTCGCCTCACAATTTGCAACATCTACATCTACGAAAACACACTCACACTTATGCCATGATGCTTTCAAAGCTCTCAATCTGCAACTTTTAAGGCTCTGCCTCTGACCCTCGTCTCAGCTGTGCCGTCTTGGTGAGGCATCAAGGGTAGGATGTTTTGAGTTGGGCAGAAAGTTGTGCCAGGCTGTATTGACACATGTCCTCCTGGCCAATAATACAGCTGCGTTTCTCAAAGACCTGACAGGTCATCTCAGTTGCCCACCAGGGAAGGAGGTGGTACAGTCTAAAAAAGGGGAAGTGAAAATGGTTTAAATACTTTCACATTCAAAACTATATTTTCTAAGAAATTAAATACGTATTTTAAATTTCAGTTAACAAGGTTTTGTTTTTAAAAAGACAACTATTTAATGATTCTTTTATGTCAAAAAATAACACAGACTCCAGTGAAGTGTTACAACAACTACAACAACAACTTGCATTTATTTATTACACATCCACAAAAGGAAAATTATCAGTGGTTCCTTCAGGGATGGCTGTAACTTTGCTTTAATCCAATCATTATATTCCAACTTGGGAAAGCTAATCAAGTGGGAAAAGATATCTGAGGACAGAAAAAAATTATTTGGCTGTAGCATTGTGTAATAATTTTGTGCCATGATCCAACACTGTATTAAATATTCAAATCAGAGGGATGATCCCAGGAAGAGTAGTAATAATGCAGCATTGATAAAAGTTACTGTTTAATTGAGAGACCTCAAAGACTCAAAGCAAAATTTTGGGCTCGATTTCTAAATGGCGGTGGGACGGCGGCGGGAGTCTGGGGGTGGGGGGTCAATGGGCATGCGGGTAACCCGACTAATAAAATCCGACCGTTTCCCACGCGATCGTGAGTTAATTGGTGACCCTTAACGTGGCTTTGCCGTCTGAAAGCCATGCAATGGGCCGACTGCGCATTCACAGGACAGGCTGCCAGCTGGAACTGCTCTATTTAAAGGGCCATTGCTCCAAAGGCTTTTGCTGCAGCAAAGACCAGAAAACACACAATATGGAGCAGCACAGGGGCAAGGCTGCTCCAAGGTTCAGCGACGCCTCACTTCAGCAGCTACTGGAAGGGGTGAGGAGGAGGAGGGAAGTCTTTTACCCCGCGGACGGGAGCAAGTGCCCTGCCTCTGCCACCAAGAAGGCCTGGCTCGAGGTGGCAGAGGAGGTCACCAGCAGCAGCAACACATCCCAAACATGGGACCGGTGCAGGAAGCGCTTCAATGATCTAATTGGTCAGCAAAAGTGAGTACACTTACTGATTCTCCTACATTCCGTGGGGCACATCACCGCCCTGCCCCCCCCTCCAACTCATTCTGCACTTCCAACACTACTCTATCACATCACTCCTCACACCACTTAAGGCTCATCCTCAACTTACCTGCACTTCCTCAGCATTTCCTCACCTCCCCATTAGTCACTCCACCACTACCACTCACCCCAATCCTCATCCAATGTGATGGCTCTGTCTCATACTCACCCTCTGATGGATCTCTTTCTTTGTCAGCCTCACCCAAAGCAATGCATTCATCGGTTGGCCATTTCACCATTACTCCACTGACACATCTGTTCTTTCTCCTCTTCTAGGAGAAGAGAGCACAAAATGCACGTGAGAGGGCGAGGACTGGAGAGGGACCACAACAAGTAATGGTCCTCACACACGCAGAGCAGGAGGCATTGAAGATCAGCCGCACCCTCGAGTACCTGTCCAATGGGGACGCCGAGACTGGCACCCCACATATGTCTGGTGACACAACTTTAACATTCATCACACACAATATGAATTGATGTTAACAATACTTGCCATGTTCAACACCTCAGTATGCTCATCGCAACATGGCACATCTGTGATGATGCTTAATATTGCCTTCTATTCTCTTACAGGCCTTTCAACGACTGCAGTGACGGCAGAGGGCGATTCCTCAGAAGACCGGCCGGCATCTGAAGGTGAACCGTTACATCATAGTGAGCCATCCACCAGATACTCACACCTCGGTGGGTCCTAGTAGTCAGTTAGTTGGGTTAGCACCTGATGAGTCACCACACACAAGTGAGCACGAGCAGACACTGGTGGCAGGGGCAGCTGTGGAGAGTCCGCGTCAGTGGGCACACTCCTCTCCTGGCTCTGATCAGCTAGACGCAGATGCTGAACGCCAGGGGCTATCCTTTAAAAGGGGAATGATCGAGGGACAGCAGCACATTTGCAAGGTACTGGGACAGGTGCCATGTGCACTCTTCACAATAGCGCAGAGGATGGAGGAGTCCAACTCCTGCATGAGTGGAATAGTGGCACAGGTACGGGAGGGAATCTCTGAGATACTGTCACAGGGACGTGAGCAACTGTCTAAGATAGTGTCGCAGGTAAGTGTGGGAATGTCTGCGATGGAGAGAAGGTTAGCTTCCGTTCACAAATGAGGCCCTACAACGGTTGTTCGGACTCAGGGTGAACAGCATTCTGCCGCCTTAGACAGGCAGACAGATACTTTACAACTGGGCTTCCAAGGCATCGTACATGTCCTCCAAACTGTTGTCCAGCAGAGTGGTAGGAGTGATGAGGGCCTGGTCCTGGAGAGGGATGATGACGAAAGGGGACATGGAAGTGGGGACGCCACTCAAAGTGCTCACCCATCTCACCCATTGCCCACTTCTCAACCAGTACCCACAATGCTGCCTCCTCTCCAGGTGGCCGAGTCTGCTCCTGCACAGGTGTAGGTGGAGCAGTCTTGGAGGGACCCTCAGGGGCTCCAAAACCCAGAGGGTTAAGGCCCAAAGCATCTTAGCAGTCAGGACATGAACATGAGCAACCTGCCACTAACTCTGCTGCAGCCACAGGGGATGCACCACGTAGAAGCGGTAGGAAGAGGAAGGCTAAGGATTTGTGATCACGAAGGGTGTCTGACAGATGGTCATGTTTTTATTTGTATTTGGTTTTTGTTAAAGTCACATTAAATGTTATCATTTGGAGTGATACCCCTTTCTGTTGATAAACAGTCCTGGCTTGTGTGGAGGTGCTCGTATTGCTATATGGGTGCAATCGATTGTACCCTGCACCCGTGGCAAGCCAGAGTGGAATCCCACTGCCCTCTCCGTCAGGCTGAGGTCGTCCATGGGAAGTTGACATATTGCGAGGCTCTGCGAAACAAGCCGTTGCTGACCCGCCTTATGCACTTGTCCGCAGACAACTTAGAGACCCCGGCGATGTCCCCAGTGGCACCCTGGAATGATCCGGAGGCGAAGAAGTTGAGGGCAGTGATGACTTTAACTGCGACGGATAACGAGACGCCGCTCGGCCCGGGAGCAGCTCAGCATGAAGGAGGCTGCAGATGTCTGTGACCACCTGGCGACTCACTCTGAGCCTCCGTATGTACTGGTCCTCAGAGAGGTCGCTCCCTCTGTTGTTGCCCTCTGTGCTCTTGTGCAGGTGCCTGTGGTGCAACACTGTGTTGTGGAGCTCCAAGTGGCGGAAGTGCACGCCGTGCCTGGCGAGGATGGTATGTTGCTCGTCCTCGGATGTAGTGGTGAATGCAGCCATGGCTCCCCCCCATCCTGATGGTATCAGTTTTAGGGAGTCCGAAAAGTTGGTAAATATGTGTAAACAGAACAATTCTGAGTGGAAACTAAGAATTTTCAGTGAAAACACAAGGATCTCCCAGCCAAAAGTTTGTCTGAAAGAACTGAGTGCCCTGCTGCAATAACTCACCCTTTATCCCCATCTGTCAAACAGGGATTTGAATGTCCAACTGGCTGCTGGCTGAACCACGTCTGGTAGAACAGGGAGTGTTTCACACAGCACGGGAAACATGCTAAGGCTGAATGAAAATCAGTCCCATGCCTCAATGACCATGAAGTTAACTAGTTCAAATACTGCAACTATCTAACTAACTGTCTTAACTGTCATCCCGCAGGCTTTAATTGCCGGTGGGACTTCCGCATTCAGGAGGCACGCACGTACACAGACGCATCGGTGGAGAGCCCAGATATCGGCAGGTTGGAGCCGGCTTCCGAACCCGCTCAGCATTTCCCCGATATTCGGAGCGCCCCCCCCCCCGTGCCCCCAAAGCACCCACAATTGGATTCTAAAATCATGGCCTTTGTATGTTATTGCACAAAGTTTATTTAACTGATTATGAACGTAAGGTTAACAGTAATATTGTATATACGATCAATAACTGCATAAAATAATAGAATCCATTTCTTTAATATACAAAAAAAACCTCTTTATGTCAACATAAATGATTGAGGGAGAAGTTCACATCCCTTGGTGACAACTGATAACTGATTAATCTGCTCATTTAATACAGTGGTATCAGTGTCTCCCAGTAATAGTTAAAACCAAGTTCTTATGGTGTTAATGCATTAGTCCCTATAGAGGTGCTTTACATTTACCTGTGCAATTGTTCCCTTCTAGATAGAGCAACCTTCATGTGCCACTCTCCCTATTTCAGTTGGGTGCTGCTCTCTGGGCCTTGCTATGTAACACAGAGACCCAATTGCTTTCTAGTAAAGTTTATCCTGTTAAAATAGGGCTTAAAATAAATATTTTGTTACACTGGTTTAATCTGCTTAATTGTTATTTAAATAATTGATTAAATTTTTCAGCAGGTTTGAAGCCCCTTGGATTTACCAAGTCAGATTGTTGATCTCTACCCACACAGCTGGATATAAAAAAAAATCACTTTTCACAACTGTGAAAAAATGTGAACATAATAGTTAGAATAGAACAATAGACCATCACTGTCCTTATGTTTTCTTCCTGTCAGCCTGTACCCATGTATTTCTGAGAAGTTTGGTATTTTTTTTACACTGGAGTTGATGTTTGCACAATTTTGCAAATATAAGAGCCTGGCTCCCTATATTTACTTCACTCATAACCCCACCTTAACCCAATGGCACATCTGTAGATCCATTGGGTTCAATTTTGAAATGGTGGCAGGATGGCAGCGGCGGGGGTGGGGGTGGTGAAAGTGCGCGGGCAAACCCAAATAAAAAAAACTTGCCTTTTCCGACACGATCGCAATGTAATTGATGGTGATTAAAGTTGTTTCCAGGTTTCGTGCCCGGCAGCCAGCCTGATTGACAGGCTGGCTGCCGACAGGAGCTGCAACACCGAGGAGGGGCAGGGAGAGAAAGAGAGAGATGGAGACGTCATCCGGCGCTGGAACAGAGAGTGGAGGGCGCTGAAGATCGGGGGGTTGAGGGGGGGGGCGGAGAGGGGAGATCAGTGGCTGAGAGGGACATCGGAGAGGGAGACATCGGTGGGAGAGGGGACATCGGACATCGGAGAAGAGGGGTGCAGGTGACATCGGTGGAAAGGTAGGTTTATTTTGTTTTTTTAACTTTGTGCAATGGTTTTTTATTTAATTTATTTACTTTATTTTTGTCTGATCAGGCCTTTCCCTGGTTTCATCAGGTGTGAATCGGAAGCCGTGGGAAAGCCCAGGTAAGTTTAAAATCAGATTAACTATCTACCATGTCAGAAATAAAGTACCTTAAGTACCTCAAAGGTACATTTGGTTCTTTAACTATCATCCCGCCGACAGGACTTCCGCATTCGGGAAGCGCGTGTGCACACAGGCGCGTCTGCGGGAAACCCGGAAGTCGGTGGGTGGCTGGCTTCCTCACCCGCTCGGGATTTTCCCGACTTTCGCAGCCCCACCGCCTCCAACGCACCCGTAATTTCATTTGAAAATCGGGGCCATAGTCCACAATTCTATTGGTTAGAGTAGTTACACTCTGGAGGGAGAGCAGTGTTGCCTCTGCTGTCGGCTAATCTCTGTACTATAAAAGTGCCTTAACAAAGTCACGTGAAGAAATTTCATCATGTTTCTCTTAATATACTTATTCAATCTGATTTTATTGTTCAGAAATATGTGCACTAGAAGTTACAAAGGATTTGCAAGCAATGGATTGATGGATTCAGGAAAAACAGCAATGGAAGACAGCTGAGATTACAGACTACACAGGAGAGAGGAGAAAGTTGAGTGGTTCCAGGCTATCATGTGGCCTCAACAGCAGAAGTCGTAGGCCAAAGCTGGACATGAGATGATGATGGCCTGTAACCACTTTAAGACCTAAGCCTTGCATGTATAACTTAAAAGCCAATCACACAAGTTCCGAAGTGCTTTGAATTTAGAAGTACGAAACTCAACATAAACACTTTAAGCTACTACAATTCAAATAATTATCTCAGGCAATCACAATCAAACATACCTCCACACAAGCACAGAATATTTCATCAAAACAATAAATGAATTTCAGTGCCAAGAAATGAATATGTATATCACAGAAGTATTTATCTTGGTGTCTGAAAACATTACAGGGTTATGTACAAATAAGGATAATGCAGTGATAAATGAGGCTCAAGGATTCAAATGTTATCTGGTTGTTGGGACAAAAGAGGGAAACTGACCTTAAAGACTAAATTCAATAATTCCCAACTAAAGCTTGGTCTTGCAGTAACTAAAATGAATATGACGCATAAGATGTCAGATGTCTAAGAATGTGCTGTGATACATCAAAGCATTCCGATAACACAAAAAAATTGTGAGAGCAAACTTTTGACACGTCCACATTCTACCACTCTGTGTTGCAGGATGTTTTTGTACCAATGTACCACTTTATTGCGAGCATCATACGTTGCGATTCCAGGTTGGGATTGAAGTTTGCCTTGGTGCAATCTCTTTGGCGCAAAGATCAAACCATGACCCTTGTCTGTTTGCCTGGCATGTAACTGTCAGCTCAAGACAGGCAAAGCAAAATTCAATATTACACCTGCAACATATAATATTTTTACACCCTTTTTGGTTATGTTCAAGCAGCTTGCCACAGGTAGGGCAGGCTCGAATAGAAGGGCAGTTTTTCACTACGGTTTCTGGGAGGTTAATTAATGGACAGAAGCGAAGTGTTTCTAATTCTAAGTTGGTGCATCCTTCATTGTCACATCGGTCAGAACGTGGGCCAGGTCCCTTCCATGGATTCATGCACTGCCAGCAGAACTCAGAAACACTCCCTTTTTCGGCGGTGCAGATGGTGCAGTGGACACTCAGGTTAGTCAGGTCGCTGCGTTCAACAAATGTTCCACATCCTGGACACTTTTGACAAGAAATAAAGAAAAGAACTTGGTGAAATAAATAACTGCAATCAGGCAGAGTCAACACAGCTTTGTGAAAGGGAAATCATGTTTGACTAATTTATTAGAGTTCTTTGAGGAAGTAACAAGCAACGTGGATAAAGGGGATCCTGTGGATGTGGTGTACTTGGATTTCCAGAAAGCATTTGACAAGGTGCCACATCAAAGGCTACTACACAAAATAAGAGCTCATGGTGTGTGTGTGTGTGGGGGGGGGGGGGGCGGGGGGTAACATATTAGCATGGATAAAGGATTGGTTAGCCTACCAGAAAACAGAGAGTAGGCATAAATGGGTCCTTTTCAGGTTGGCAAGATGTAATGAGTGGAGTGCCACAGGGATCAGTGCTGGGGCCTCAACTATTTACAATCTGTATCAATGACTTGGATGAAGGGACCGAATGTATGGTTGCTAAATTTGCTGATGACACAAAGGTAGGTAGGAAAGTAAGTTGTGAAGAGGACATAAGGAGTCTGCAAAGGGATATAGATAGGTTAAGTGAGTGGGCAAAAATTTGGCAGATGGAGTATAATGTGGGAAAATGTGAACTTGTCCACTTTGGCAGCAGGAATAGTAAAGCAGTATATTATTTAAATGGAGAGAGATTGCAGAACTCTGAGGTACATGAATCACAAAAAATTAGTATGCAGGTACAGTAAGTGATTAGGAAGGCAAATGGAATGTTGTCATTTGTTGCAAGGGGAATGGAATATAAAGGTAGAGATGTTTTGCTACAATTGTACAGGGCATTGGTGAGACCACATCTAGAATACTGTGTGCAGTTTTGGTCTCCTTATTTAAGAAAGGACATAATTGCTTTAGAGGCGGTTCAGAGAAGGTTCACTCGACTGATTCCTGGGATGAGGAGGAAAGATTGGTCAAGTTGGGCCTGTATAAATTGGAGTTTAGAAGAATGAGAGGTGATCTTATTGAAACATTTAAATCCTGAGGGGACTTGAAGGGGTAGATGCTGAGAGGATGTTTCCCCTTGTGGGAGAGACTAGAACTAAGGAACACAATTTAAAAGTAAGGGGGTCTCCCATTTAAGACGGAGATGAGGAGAAATTTTTTCTCTGAGGGTCGTGAGTCTGTGGAATTCCCTTCCCCAGAGACTGGAGGAGGCAGGGTCATTGAATATTTTTAAGGCTGAGTTAGATAGATTCTTGATTAACAAGGGATTCAAAGGTTATAGTAGGTAGACGGGAGGGTAGGATTGAGGTCACAATCAGATCAGCCATGATCTTATCAAATGGCAGAGCAGACTCGAGGAGCCGAATGGCCTACTCCTGCTCTTAATTCGTATGTAACTACTCAGTGATAACCCTTTTTAAGCCCAGGCCACAACATTGAAATATTGGTGTGCTAACCTGTTGCATCCCTCAGTCAATACTTGTTTAGTTCTAGATAAAGATTGACTCTGTCTTCCATTTCTGAGTATTTGCTGCTGTATGAGCATCAGTCTAGACCATAAGCTCTATCCCACCACAACCAACTCAAGTGTGGTACCTAGGGTTAGTTATACAGTTAAAAATGTCTAAATTCTTTTGTAATTTATGCCATTCTTTGTTTTGCACTTGCACACAACATTATTGGAACTTCTAATTGGTGGCCAACACTTCTATACTTTAGTCAGTGCTGTGTGTTATCATTTTTCAAATGTCAGAAATGATTGACTTTGCGTTAACTGCTTTTGAAAAATCTTTCTTTCTGCAACTGCAGTAATGTGTGAAATCACTTTGGTAATCAGAAAATAATCCAAAACCTTTACTTATTGCCTATATTTAATGTGCATCCTCATTTTCAATAGCACAGTTCTCTTGCATTGTTATTCCTATTGTGAAACTTACTGATTTGTATTCACAGTACTCAGCCGCAGCCAGCACAGCAACAGTTTCCTCAAAATATCGCTGCTCGTCATTGTTCAGTACTGCCAGTTTGCGGACTTCGTGATAGGGCCATTCCTGTCCACATTTCTCTGTAGTTCCCTCCTTCAGCGCCGGGCAATAGAACTTATACTGACCCTGCAGTTCCAAAGTTAAATTAAAATTATGTCATAAAACTTCAATTGAGTGAGTGGCAGAAAAGACTCCCTCACTCAGTGCCCAACTTCCTCACTCAGTTCCCATGTAGTCTAATGGTCAGGATTCCCAGCCTGGGTTTGACTCCTGGTATGGGAATGTGAAGCTTTATTTTTCCCCAAGGGGGCATGAATATGAGATAACCACAAAAAGATCAAATAAAGAATCTAGGAGGAATTTCTTCACACAGACAGTGTTGAGAATATGGAACTCGCTGCCACGTGGAGCGGCTGAAGCAGATAGTATTGATGCATTTAAGGGGAGACTTGATGCTTACATGAGGGAGAAATGAATAGAGAGATACAGGGCCAGGTGGGAAGAGGTAATTAGAGTGGGAGGAAGCTCATGTGGAGTATGAACACCAATAAACATTGGCATAGACCAGTTGGGCTGAATGATCTCTTTCTGTTTTGTAGATTCTATGTATCTCTTAACATGTTTTGACCACATCAACATCAGACATTTATAAAGTTATCAAATCGAATGTGAGATCCATGTCTTGGTATATGAGATATTGAAAGTGCTTTTGTTCAATTGAGTGTTGCACAGGATAAGTTGGGTTTCTACCTCTTATCTTCAGTATTAAATGGAAATCCTTCCAGGATATTTAGTTTATTGCCTTAGGTCTCCCTTTGCTGTCTTACATCTGGAGGAAATTCTAAGGGCATCTAAAGAAGGTACAGTATGATTCATATCTAATGTGTGTTCCCATATGTAGCCCTGATAGTTGACCTCATCTCAACATTAGACAGATATTCCACAGGCTCTCTAGTACCAGAATATTATATCAGTAAAGTTGAGTGTGAGATAGTGCATTGAAAAATCCTGAAGGTAGAAAAGACTCTACAATGAGGTGGATATTAAATGCGAGGTGTAGTAGTTAAGAGCAATGATTCAGACTTGTCTCTGCCAGATTGTTAGAAAACACCTACAACAGGTAAAGCAATGCACATAACACCATTCTAAATAAATCACAGGCTCAAAGTACACTGTTACATTGGGGCCAACATACCTGTGTCTATGTAAGGAAGGGGGAATGATCCAAATGAATCTGTAAACATTAGTAGAAAAAAAGCACAAAAATCCAGAAAAGTCCAAAAGTGAATGGAAATACATGTGTTGCACACAGTGTGCATCAAATGGGTACAATCTGCTTCGATATTGGTTAGATATTGGGAAAGAAGCTGCATGTTTTCATTTGACATTGTTGATGGTAGAATTAAATATTGTAGCAATAAAACAATCAGCCAAATTTGAAATAAATATACTTTTTAATGAGAAGTGGAGTAGCAACCAGGCTGAGGAGGCTGCAATTAGGGATGGGCAGTAAATGATAGCGATGCCCATATCCGAGAATGAATTTTTATAAAGGTTATGCATTCCTGACCGCCTGCAACATGGCCCTGTTTTCCGGAGGCAGCATGTGGTCTGGTACCCCCTTGATAGGGTCACTTGCATATTTAATTCCACCTGACATGGAAGGAGAAGGATGAGTCGGTTAGGGAAGAGATTCACTTGCCAAAATCTAAATTTTAAAAAACAATATTAAAAAAGTAATACTGCAGGAGGAATAATGATATATTATATTTATATTTTTACTCAGATATAGAGCTCCTTTAAATTCACACGGGTTCAATTATAAAGCCAAAAATGCTTACCTGATCTAGAAGGCTTCGACACCAACCAGTCAGCGAGTTTGGATCTACTGCATGTTTGCAGGACATTTCTGCTCTCAAAATATTAGGATCATCATCTCCTGAAATAACAAGTAGCACAGTCACTTTTCCAAGATTGCTTAGGAAATGGCCAACTGCCAGTAACTAAAGTGCAGGTTAGAAAACATAAGACTCCTAGGGGGGTGATTTTAAACCCAAAGAACGGGTGGGTTGGGGGCTGGTGGCAGTTGAAAATAATTGTTTTTTGGGTTGCAACTGCAACCCGTCTTTATTTCCGGGTTTAACATCGGCATGTAAAAGTACAGGCTTCCCGCTGGGAATGCAAAGTCCAAAAACGTTGTGGTTGCGACCCAAAAAAACAACTATTTTCGACTCCCACACGCTCCCAACCCACCCATTCTTGGCGTTTAAATTAACCCCCTAGATCTACAGGGACTCTTGTATTTGATGGAAATTTTGACTTGAAGATAGGCATGAGAAGCAAAACATCAAATGGTATTTATCAGTTAAATTTTGTTTGTGTTCTTGCTCCTACTCGATTTCAAAATGGCTTCCAAACTTCTAAAATAGCTGCTAATATTCTCAAAGAAAATGCACAATTGAATGCATTTTTCTCCCAATATTCTTGATTGCCATTTTTGCAGCATGCTGCACAGGCTGCCTGGCTGGTATATCTTCAGTTAGAAGTGGGGTGGAATACAATGATTGAATTAGGGTTACCAACCGGAGTCTCCAGGAATTAAAGATTAATCTCCTGGACATTGCTGTGAGTACCCGGGAGAAAAAACATAGCGGCATTAAAAAAAAGTGGGTTTTATTCCATTTTCTTTGAACACTTTTGTTGAATAGTTATAAACATATTAAAGATGGGAAAATGGCTGTTTGACTGGGTGGTTGGAGGTCATGTGATAAACCTCTGGGCTTATGTCCAACCAGAGTTGGCAACCCTAGACTGAATGAGCATTGGCATTGACAAAAAAAATATTAATGATGTAGGTTAGACTAAAGGTACATTCTTCAAAATCAGTACTGATGACGTTTTTTTAATCAGCAACAAAAACATTGATATAAACCTTGTAAAGGAAATTATTAAACAATATTTAATATATGGTGTGAGAAGTTATTTTCTACCTGGTAACCTGAGCTGTGAAACTAAAAGTGTGAATATACAATTGCCATCACCATTGTGCAAGGTACACTTTCATATTTGTTACTTTATTTTCCAAGTAGAGTGGGTCATTTTTTTCATGCAGCAGAATCTCTCATAGAATTGACAATTATGGCTTCCAGAATTCAGAATTCCTTCATTAGAATTTTATTATAACTCTTTCAAAATGTTAATTTATTTGTAACCACAGGCATTTTAATCAGTACACTTCTAATTTCCACAGACTGAAATGAGAGAGAAGCAAAGAAAGAAAAGCAATCAATTGTTTTAGTGCAACCTTGAATGAGGATCTACCTGTATCCCACCTGCTAAAAATCAACATTAGCAAAGTCTCTGCACAATTCTATCCAACTCTGCACAGCTATTTTATACTTCTCGATACACATCTGGGAGTGGGACTTTGTATGTACCATGATTATGCTGGCATGTCAAATTTGTGGATGACACTAAAAAATGTTTAAATCTTGCATGAGGGTACGGTAGCATAGTGGTTATGTTACTGGGCCAATAATCCATGAGGCCTGGACTAAAATCCATGAGTCATGAGTTCAAATCCTGCCATGGTAGCTGGTGAATTTAAATTCAATTAATTAATTAAATTCAATTAATTAAATAAAAATCTGGAATTAAAATACTAGTATCAGTAATGATGGCCATGAAACTACCGCATTGTCGTAAAAACCCATCTGGTTCACTAATGTCCTTCAGGGAAGGAAACCTATCGTCCTTACCCGGTCTGGCCTATATCTGACTCCAGACACACTGCAATGTGGTTGATTCTTAATTGCCCTCTGAAATGGCCTAGCAAACCACTCAGTTGTAAAATCTCGCTACGAAAAGTCATAATAAAAATAAAACTGGACGGACTACCCGGCATCGGACCAGTAGGCACCGGACACGACAATGGCAAAACACCAAGCCCAGTCGACCCTGCAAGGTCCTCCTTACTAACATCTGGGGACTTGTGCCAAAATTGGGAGAACTGTCCCACAGACTAGTCAAGCAACAGCCTGACATAGCCATACTGACAGAATCATATCTTTCAGCCAACGTCCCAGACTGTTCCATCACCATCCCTGGGTATGTCCTGTCCTACCGGCAGAACAGAGGTGGCGGTACAGTGATATACAGTCAGGAGGGAGTGGCCCTGGGAGTCCTCAAAATTGACTCTGGACCCCATGAAATCTCATGGCATCAGGTCAAACATGGGCAAGGAAACCTCCCTCAGCTGATGAATCAGTCCTCCTCCATGTTGAGCACCACTTGGAGGAAGCACTGAGGTTAGCAAGGGCACAAAATGTACTCTGGGTGGGGGACTTCAATGTCCATCACCAAGAGTGGCTCGGTAGCACCACTACTGACCGAGCTGGCCGAGTCCTGAAGGACATAGCTGCCAGACTGGGCCTGCGGCAGGTGGTGAGCGAACCAACACGAGGGAAAAACTTACTTGACCTCGTCCTCACCAATCCACCTGTCGCTAAATGCATCTGTCCATGACAGTATTGGTAGAATGTGACCACCGCACAGTCCTCGTGGAGATGAAGTCCCGTCTTCACACTGAGGACACCATCCAACGTGTTGTGTGGCACTACTACCGTGCTAAATGGGATAGATTCAGAATGGATCTAGCAGCTCAAAACTGGGCATCCATGAGGCGCTGTGGGCCATCAGCAGAATTGTATTCCAGCACAATCTGTAACCTCATGGCCCGGCATATTCCTCACTCTACCATTACCAACAAGCCAGGGGATCAACCCTGGTTCAATGAGGAGTGTAGAAGAGCATGCCAGGAGCAGCACCAGGTGTACCTAAAAATGAGGTGCCAACCTGGTGAAGCTACAACTCAGGACTACATGCATGATAAACAGCGGAAGCAACATGCTATAGACAGAGCTAAGCGATTCCACAACCAACGGATCAGATCAAAGCTCTGCAGTCCTGCCACATCCAGTCGTGAATGGTGGTGGACAATTAAACAACTAACGGGAGGAGGAGGCTCTGCAAACATCCCCATTCTCAATGATGGCGGAGTCCAGCACGTGAGTGCAAAAGACAAGGCTGAAGCGTTTGCAACCATCTTCAGCCAGAAGTGCCAAGTGGATGATCCATCTCAGCCTCCTCCCGATATCCCCACCATCACGGAAGCCAGTCTTCGGCCAACTCGATTCACTCCACGTGATATCAAGAAACGGCTGAGTGCATTGGATACAGCAAAGGCTATGGGCCCCGACAATATCCCAGCTGTAGTGCTGAAGACTTGTGCTCCAGAACTAGCTGCGCCTCTAGCCAAGCTGTTCCAGTACAGCTACAACACTGGCATCTACCCGACAATGTGGAAAATTGCCCAGGTATGTCCTGTCCACAAAAAGCAGGACAAATCCAATCCGGCCAATTACCGCCCCATCAGTCTACTCTCAATCATCAGCAAAGTGATGAAAGGTGTCGTCGACAGTGCTATTAAGCGGCACTTACTCACCAATAACCTGCTCACCGATGCTCAGTTTGGGTTCCGCCAGGACCACTCGGCTCCAGACCTCATTACAGCCTTGGTCCAAACATGGACAAAAGAGCTGAATTCCAGAGGTGAGGTGAGAGTGACTGCCCTTGACATCAAGGCAGCATTTGACCGAGTGTGGCACCAAGGAGCCCTAGTAAAATTGAAGTCAATGGGAATCAGGTGGAAAACTCTCCAGTGGCTGGAGTCATACCTAGCACAAAGGAAGATGGTAGTGGTTGTTGGAGGCCAATCATCTCAGCCCCAGGGCATTGCTGCAGGAGTTCCTCGGGGCAGTGTCCTAGGCCCAACCATCTTCAGTTGCTTCATCAATGACCTTCCCTCCATCATAAGTTCAGAAATGGGGATGTTCGCTGATGACTGCACAGTGTTCAGTTCCATTCGCAACCCCTCAGATAATGAAGCAGTCCGAGCCCGCATGCAGCAAGACCTGGACAACATCCAGGCTTGGGCTCATAAGTGGCAAGTAACATTCGCGCCAGACAAGTGCCAGGCAATGACCATCTCCAACAAGAGAGAGTCCAATCACCTCCCCTTCACATTCAACGGCATTACCATCGCCGAATCCCCCACCATCAACATCCTGGGGGTCACCATTGACCAGAAACTTAACTGGACCAGCCATATAAATATTGTGGCTACGAGAGCAGGTCAGAGGCTGGGTATTCTGCGGCGAGTGACTCACCTCCTGACTCCCCAAAGCCTTTCCACCATCTACAAGGCACAAGTCAGGAGTGTGATGGAATACTCTCCACTTGCCTGGATGAGTGCAGCTCCAACAACACTCAAGAAGCTTGACACCATCCAAGATAAAGCAGCCTGCTTGATTGGCACCCCATCCACCACCATAAACATTCACTCCCTTCACCACCGGCGCACTGTGGCTGCAGTGTGCACCATCCACAGGATGCACTGCAGCAACTCGCCAAGGCTTCTTCGACAGCACCTCCCAAACCCGCGACCTCTACCACCTAGAAGGACAAGAGCAGCAGGCGCATGGGAACAACACCACCTGCACGTTCCCCTCCAAGTCACACACCATCCCGACTTGGAAATATATCGCCGTTCCTTCATTGTCGCTGGGTCAAAATCCTGGAACTCCCTTCCTAACAGCACTGAGGGAGAACCTTCACCACACGGACTGCAGCGGTTCAAGAAGGCGGCTCACCACCACCTTCTCGAGGGCAATTAGGGATGGGCAATAAATGCTGGCCTTGCCAGCGACGCCCACATCCCGTGAACGAATAAAAAAAAAATGTACGAGACAAAGTATTGAATAATTTAATTGCTTCACTAGTTTTCCCTTAGTATATCTGTGAATATCAGAATATTCATCTGTACACGGGAAGTCGGCTAACAATCAGATAAAGTCAGGCCACATTCTGAAAGCACAACAATATTTACCCAAATCAAAATACTCATAATAACAATAAAAACATTCATATATCACGTTTATCCATGATTATGTTTTTACAGGTAAAAGCTAAGTATTTGATTTGACTCAAGCAGTAAATTCTGCTGGTGGTTTATATCACAATAATACTGCACATAATATAACATATATATTTGCATTTACCTGTGATTTCATCCTTCCTTTTCACAAATTTCAGAGTATGATCGTTTGGATCGTAACGTTTCTCTGTTTGCTGTGGTTCTGTTGACATCTTACAAGCTGCAAAGTCCAATCTTTGTGCTGAAACACTGAGTATCAATTTGACTGGAAAGTCCCTTCAATAACACAGTCCCGGAAAACAACAGCTTTCTCTGCCAATCAAATTGTATTGCACAACGCAGCTGCAAGCCTATTTGGCAGATGGTAAGCCGATCTTGGATATAAGTCACATCCTGTCTCTTTAGATATTGTGTTTCCTTGTGTTAAATAAATTACTGTGGACTAGAAGTAACAAATTGTTTTCAGCATGGTAACTGTTACACTCAATTCTGAACACAGAGGCTCAGGGACAACTTTTGATCTTTTTATATTAGTTCTTGGAATGTGGGTGACACTGCCAAGTATTTATTGCCCATCACTAGTTACACTGAGAAGGTGGTGATGATGGGCCTTCTCCTTGAATTACTGCAGTTCTTGTGGTGATGGTGCTCCCACAATGGTGTTAGGTAGGGAATTCCAGGATACTGACCCAGTGACGTTAAAGGAATATCCAAGTCAAGATGGTGCGTCACTTGGAGGGGAATTTGGAGGTGTTGGTGTTTCCACAACATTGCTGCTTATGTTCTTCTCAGCGGTAGAGGTCACAGGGGAGGGAGCTGCTTTCAGAGTAATCTAGGTGAATTGCTGTAGTGCATCCTGTAGACCATACAAACTGCAACCATGGTGCGCTGGTGATGGAGGGGGTGGATATTGAGCCTGATGATAGAGGCGCCAATTAAGCAAATTGCTCTGATCATAGTGGTGTCGAGCTTCTTGAGTGTTGCTGCAGCTGCACCCGTCCAGGTGAGGAGTGAGTATTCCATCACACTCCTGACTTGAGCCTTGCAGATGGTAGAGAGGCTTTGAGAAGTAAGGAGGTGAGCCACTCATCATAGAGTACACAGTCTCTGCCCTGCTCTTGTAGCCAGTTTTCATATGGCTGGTCCAGTTAAGCTTTTGGTCAATGGTGGCCCCCAAAATGTTGATGGTAGGGGATTCAGCAATGGTGGTGCTATTGAAGGCCAAGGGGAGATGGCTTGTCTTTCTTTTGTTCTAGGTGGTCGTTACCTTGGACTTATGTGGCAGATGAATGTTACCTGCCACTTATCAGCCCAAGCTGAATGTTATTCACGTCCAGCTGTAGGCTGCATGGCTACTTCATTATCAGAGGAGTTGTGAATGGAGATGATCACTGTGGAATTGTTAGGGAATTGCCTTACACCTGACCTTATAATGGAGGGAAGGTCATTGATGAAGCAGCTGAAGATGGTTGGGCCAAGGATACTTTCCTGAGGAACCCTGCAGTGTTGTCCTGGGGCTGTGACGACTGGTCCCGGACAACCCCAGCATCTTCCTTTGTGTTAGGTATGACTCCAGCTACTGTAGGGTTTTCCATTTGACCCCCATTGATTTCAGTTTTTCTAGGGCTCCTTGGTGTCATACTCAGTCAGAGGAGCGTGGCAGGATGGTCATGAGGAGAACAAGAGAAGCGTAGCACAGTGGCAGTGAGCAGCAAAGAAGAATGAGCGGTGGGGCAAGGTAGCAGTCAGAGCTGAGCAGGGTTTAAAGCAGAAGAACAAGGAGCAAAACATAAGTGGCTTGGAAGCATGTTTCATTTTAGAGCTGAGGTGGAAAAAAAAATGGCAGAATGGTCTCAAGGGTACAGGAGAAGCACAGTGGCAAAAAGATCAGCAGCTAGGGCACAGCAGCACCTTAACAACCCAGAATTATTTTTACATTTTGCAATATGGCAAAGAAAGGTTGTAGAGTAAGCAGTGAAGTCTAAAGAGGTCCAACAAAGAGCCAGAAGTAGGGAAATGTTGAGAGACAGTGGAAAGGGAAAAAGGTAGTTTGTGGTACAGCCGAGGTGGAGGATGTGGACGATGGGAGTGGGGAGGGGTAACAGCATCACCTAGTGGTTTGAGGCCTGTTATTACAACGTGACATGCACATGTTGACATAGATCTTTTTCATTATAAATGTTGGCTAGAATTTTTATGTTATAAATGTTGACATAAAAACATTTCTCAATAAATCACAACACAGGAAGTAAGGGTAATGTAGACAAGATATTTTTGCCATATGCAAGACTTTTAATCGATAATATACACATATTAATATTCAACCAAAACTAATCAGTTCTTTGCTGAAGTAACGGAAAGGGATGATGAGGGTAGTACTGTTGATGTGGTGTATATTGGCTTTCAAAAGGCATTTGATAAAGTACCACCTAATAGACTTGTTAGTAAAAGTAAAGCCCACGGGATTAAAGGGACAGTGGCAGCGTGGATGCAAAATTACAAACAGTTTATTCATAAAGGTGTTGCCTCTTGAAATCTTGTTTTGCCTTTTTTAATTTTGATGTAATACAATAATACAAAAAACTGCACTGGTTAGTTTTAGTTTCGTTTCTCAGGAAGTGCTGGCGATTTACAGGATCTGGGGTTTGTTTATGAAGATTGTGCCTCTGGCTTTTTCACTTTTCCATACAGTCTATTTTCAAAATGACATTGTTACCATTTCCGATTAACACCTTCACTTCACTGAAGGGGACAAATGGACAAATGAAATCACAATGACATTTATTTCTTCCTCCTCATTTTCTCCTATTATACTCCTCTCCTAAAGGCAGTGGCCTAGAAATCCGGGGGTACTTGGGGGGCATAGGGTAAATACCCTGCACCAGAATGGTGAGGTCTGAGGTGGCCCTGAGATTGGGCCTCGGACCTCTGCCACAGAGCCTGCGTAACACTGCAGCCTTCTGGCGAAGAGTGGATAGGACTGGGAAGAAATCGGGCTGCTGCGAGTGCTACACTGGCCTTCAGGTAAGTGGGTCCAGGGATCTGGCTGGGGATGGAGGGATGAGAGAACGCAGGGCCGCGGGGGTGGGAGATCATGGCTCATGGATCGAGAGTCAGAGATCTCGGGTTCGGGGGTGGGCAGCAGCAGCAGCGATCGGGAGGGTTCTCTAATGTGGTGTCGGGAGGAGCCGCCCGACATCACATTCAGGTAAGTTACCTACCTTCTTTATTGTAGGCATTCGGTAGGGCTGATTTGCCTAGTGCAGCTGGCGCTGCCTGTCTCAGGGCAAACCAATGTTCGAGTGGGGACCTTAAGCAGGCGTTAGGCCCCTCAGTTGCCTATGCAAAGGCTTAACGCCTGCTTCATGGGTGGGTAAAGGACGCTTCTTGTGTGTCCTTACCCAATATAGTGGGCGGCACACTTACATAGAATGTACAGCATAGAAATAGGCCATTCGGCGCAACTGGTCTTGCCGGAAGTTTGCGTGCGCTTCCAGCCCATCATTTTGGGGCATTAGTAGGCCACCTAGAGCCTGAAAAAATGAACGCTACGCAGCCCGATTTCTGGGCCAATGACTCATGATGGGCAATGGCTTCTTTCTGGCACTTTCCTCAAGTGGCCCTTATTTTATGTGAGCCTAGACAGTAGGTGTTAGCGGAATATTCAACAGAAAAGCCTATCACAGTCGAGACTGATCCTATTCTCATCTGATGTCCAGATGTCCATACGCACACAAACTTTCAATTGTAGTATTTATAACTCTTTTCTCTTTAAGCTGAGATCAGCTAGTTCGGCACAGAACAGGGATCAGGCCAGGGACTATACAGAATTCAATATTTAAATCCACATTCATTATATTTATGGGCCAGCATAGCCACGTGGCTCACAAGTGCCAGAGTACTGGAAATCTATGGACAATTCCCATAATCTGTTCTTGGTAAGTGTCATCTAGAAATATTAAAATAGTAGTACAGCCTTTTCTGGACACCTTCCCATTATTTACACTAAAACTCTCGCAAATGACCAAACAGCAGCAACCCATTCCCAACTATCTGCCTGCACAGTTCTTGAGATGACCACAACAAGGCATGTGTGAATGGTATAGATTAGCTTACTTCCCAATTTTCCACTTGCGCATCCACTCAATGCCTTCCTCTGAGATCAGGAACTTTTCAAATATAATCACAAGAGAGAAATTACTTCCCATCACTCCATGGTGCAGTGCATTAGTGCATTAATGTACCAGGCCACCAGCTCTTACACAATGAGTAGCAATGTCTGGTTTTCAGTATTGTCCAGGTGTAAGTTACCAAGAGGGGGATTGAGTACCATAAAGTTCTGTGCACTGGTCCTACCTGTACAAAAATGCACTGTGAATTGTGTATCATCAGAAGAGGATTATTTAAGGACCGTGATTCCTAAATACCTCGGGTCATGATCCTGGTGGTTACCCAATGGTATCCACCAGCAGTGACCTCATGGCGTTTGTGGGGTCAGGATAGGACACCTGATTTGCATCGGGCAGGTGGGCACATGTGCCACTTCGGACACATCTTTGGTTCTTACCTGCCGCAAACTCCAGTACCCGCCAGCCCATAGGGAAGGCCACCCACCTGATCTTGGCCATTATCTCTTTGGCCTCCTGAGCAAGGGGGCTGATCTGCAAAGAATTTTTGAAAAAATATATAATGGCCTTCTGAAATAATGTTTTGAAACAAAAACAGAAAACGCTGGGAACACTCAGCGGATCTGACAGCATCCGTTGAGAAAACACGTGAGTCAGTTGATGTTGACACTGTTCTGAGGAAGGATTTGTACCTGAAATGTCAATTAACGTGTTTTCTCAACAGACGCAGCCTGATCTGCTGACTGTCTCCAGTGTTTGATGTTTTTGCTTCAGATTTCCAGCAATTGCAGTATTTTGAGTTTTGATCAACTTCCTAGGCCTCTCTTCTGTAGAATGGATTGGGGGAGAGAGCAACAATTTCCCTTGCTCAAGATTGCTCCCTTCAATGTAGATTCGTTAATGCCAAAGGTACATCCACTTTAAAGAAAGAAAGAATTTGCATTTATATAGGACCTTTCACAACCTCAGGACATCCCAAAGTGTTTACAGCCAATTAAAGTACTTTTGAAGTATAGTCACTGTTGTAATGTAGGAAACGTGGGAGCCAATTTGTGCAGAGCAAGGTTCCGCAAACAGCAATATGATAATGACCAGATAATCTGTTTTAGTGATATTGGTTGAGGGATAAATATTGGCCAGGACAGCGGGGAGAACTTCCCTGCTGTTCTTCAAATAGTGGCATGGGATCTCTTACAGGAAATTTTTAAAGTTATATAGTAGTTTATTTTTCAAAATGGTGAACCTACCTGGTGTCTGTTAGGGTTCATGAAACACATTTCCTGCTCAATAAGGTGATATGCTCTAATTATTTAGGCTACGCATTGATTGTGTGTCTTAACTTGCTGCTGTCAGTAAGTTAAGTTGCTGCTCATCAACTAATGTTGTGCCTGGGTGGAAACTGATGGAACTTACTGACAAATATCTGATGTGCTTTATTGATTATAGTCATAATTATCAACCTCTAAATCCATTAATTTCACGTGCTACTGCACAACCAAATTATTGAGAATATTAATAATAATTCCATGTGGTCCTATTGGGAAGGAACCCTGTAAGTGCCCACATCATCATATGATCTTTTAAATATAATACTTAATAGTAATGATATCAGAAAATAAGGTTATTGCCTAGGAACATATGTAAAATGTACTTTAATATTTGCTTTTATCAGTGAAAGTTAGAAAAATTGCACATTTGTTTTCATCTACTAAATAATCACTGGAAAAACACGGAGAATTTTCAAATCATAAAATAAATCCACATTTTGAAACAATTTGGTATAGATTTAACCAAAAAGGACAGCAGACCAAAAGAACAAGCTTTTCTACATGTTCAGCACTCAGTTAAATATAATCAGTTGACAGATTTATCAGTACAAGTACTTAACCTCCACATATAAATGTTAACAGAACAATTTTTAAAGCCATAACATGTATGGTTGTTAAGACCATGGTTGTGACTGCATTCCTCTGTAATAACATAGCGAGATGAGGGTCACCAAAGTTCGATTATACAGAATCTTCAGGATCTTGGGATTTCTTCAGAGGTGAGTTTAGCTCTCTAAACTTTCTCACTATAACATTCCTCCAGGCAGACGTAGCACCATCATGATTGTGGATTTGTCCTTGATCTCATAATCAGAGAATTTGCTTTGATCTTCCAATTGCTTGTTGGCAAAAAGGAGACGCAGATCCTCTGCGCTGACTATTCCAGAAAAAAACAAAGAGAGAAACTGAGAAAAATCCAAACTTAAACACAACCGCAAACACATCCTAAATATCATCATTACTAAATCTTCTGATTTTAGGATTAAATACATTTAGATCCAGCATCACCTCCAGAAAGGTGAAATCCAAAGTTAGGGTTAAACCCTATAACACCCAAAGATTTCAATATCAGCATAATGCAGTTCTGCTGTGACACACACAGCCACTCTCCCATTTAGTGTTTACAACTTCTGGGAGGCAATTTTCAACTTTCATCACCTGGAGGAGCGGATTGCCCACCCATTGTAGAACCCACCCAATTTTCATCCCTTTGATTTCACACGGCCACTCATTAGACATATAGCACTTCTTTACCCACGTACCTGATTGTCCTGGCAATCTCTCCTGCAGTTTCTCCTTGAACTTCAGGACCTTCATCTCATTAAATTCTGTCTCTGACTGTGAAATATCTAAAGTGATTTTTTCCCCTTTGAACCCCATCACAAACACTTGATAGATTTTCCCCATTGTACCGTAACAAGGGTTTTGCAAGCTGATTTTTCTCCTCCGTAGTTCTCGAAATCTATTGTAAACAAGTTAGATTCAGTTTCACTTTTAGTTTCAGGCAGTTTGATGGAACTGCAGCACTAAGCAATTTCCTTAAAATGCTCCACCCGAATTGTATTATTAAACTACAAGCGTTTTACCACATTAGGACTATTCCACAACACAATAAAGGAACAATTGCACACTCTGGAAAGATCATCTTATTTAAGTTCCTGCAAATTACGTGGCCATCCTCCAGACTTTCTTGGCTTGATTTTCCTCAATTTTACTACCCGATTTTGGACTGTTTCAGAGCAGTTGGAAATGGAAAACACTGTTTAACACTGCTTCTCGGGGTGTAGATGTTTCCCTTGGTGCCGACAATTGTGCCATTTCTGTCCTAATCTACTTTGCTCCCTCATTGGCGGGGGGCTGGGGGGGGCAGTGTGGTAATGTGGCTGCTTGTGCTTTCCTCCCAAGTCTTTTAAGTATTGAGGTGTCTTGTCTGAGGGCAGCAGAGGCTCCGATAGTGTTTGCTGCAGGCTATGTTTCATCGACTACAATGGCAGCCTAGCCCTGATTTATTTCTGTCACATGTGCAGGCATCTGAGGGGCCAGGACCCGTGAAATCTAAGCCCTAAGGCTCAACCAAGGCTGATGTCTCCTGATTCTCTGGTCAACAGTTGGTGCCTCTTCATCTTCCACCACCAACTCCTCCTGGCCTATCATGCACTGTGCATTATTAACCTGTGCACTTCTCTCAGGCTCACAAGCTACTTTCCCATATTACACCCCCCCCCCCCCACCCCAATGAGTGTCTCTGGGTTAGTGTTTGGGAGGGAGAGAGTGAATGATGGTGTGTGTGAAGAGGGGGCAGGTAGCTCTGATGCAGATGGGCTAGGTTTTTCTTGCTGCACTTCCTCTGCTTATTATTGTGGCACACCTAGAAGGGCAGGGAAGAAGAGAGGTTAGCATGGGTATGTGAGCAGCCATAGCACTTTCAATACAAGTTATGACTATAAACATTCACAGTCTATTGTGATGACAGATTATTTGTGTGCTGAGCTGTTGAAGAGACCTGAAAATATGAATTTAGATCTAACTTGCAGCTGGCACCTCCCCATCTATTGTCACCCACTGCTTCTCCTTATATGCCCGTCCGAAAGCTTCAGGACTTCCTCCTGAAATGGGGTGAGAGGCTGGAGGCTGGGGGATCCATCACCTGTTGTTGTTCTCTGGCATTGGTTATGGTCACTTTCTCCTTTCAGAAGAAAGTAGATGGCTTGCTATCATATGAAATCCAACCCAGATGCCAATAATCATTCCTTAATGGGGATGGAAAAGATTCCGAGTCAGAGCAAGGTGACGCCAGTGGGTAGAATTCCTGCCCCAATGCACTTCCAGTTGGAACATTACCACAGAGGAAAATCTAAGACTTTATGTTGTTGGCTGTGTTATGACTTGAGCTGGTTTTCCAACAGACCCTATTTTTCTCTACTACTCCTCTCAAATGTTCATTATTCCCCACTTTGGACAAGACATTGGCACCTCCTACTGGACAACAGCTATCAAAGACTTTGCATTCCAAAAACTGTGGAGCTTTTTTTCCCTTATCCTAAAATTGCTACATAACACATTGAACCATGGGCTAGGGTTAACATCCATTCCCATTCAATAGGCAGCTAGTCTATATTTTCTTCCACAAACCTTTTTGGAACACCTTCACATTGTCCATCTCCGACTCTTCCCTTCCTCGACTTCTCTATTTCCATTTCTGAGGATAGGCTATCAACCAATATCTATTAGAAGCCCACCGACTCACACAGCTACCTTGATTATACTTTCTCCCATCCCGCTTCCTGTAAGGTTTCTATTCCATTCTCCCAGTTTCTCCGTCTCTGTCGCATCTGTTCCAACGATGCCACCTTCCATACCAGTGCTTCTGGTATGTCTTCCTTTTTCCTCAACTGAGGATTCCCTTCCACAGGGTTAACAGGGCCTTCGACCGTGTCTGTCCCATTTCCTGCACTTCTGCCCTCACCCCTTCCCCTCCCTCCCAGAAGCATGATAGGGTCCCCCTTGTCCTCACTTTCCAGCCCACCAGACTCCACATTCAACGGATCACCCTCCGCCATTTCTGCCACCACCAGCGTGATGCCTCCACCAAACACGTCTTCCCCTCCCCTCCTCTTTCAGCATTCCAAAGGGACCGTTCCCTCTGTGACACTCTTCCATCAACCCTAACACCCGCTCTCCTTCCCACGGCACCTTCCCGTGCAAGCACAGGAGATGCAAAACTTGTCCTTTCACCTCCTCCCTTCCCACTGTCCAGGACCCCAAAGACTCCTTCCAGGTGAAACAGCAATTTACTTCTACTTCTTTCAATTTAGTATACTGTATTCACTGCTCATGATGCGGTCTCCTCTACATTGGGGAGACCAAACGCAGATTAGGAGATCGTTTTGCTGACCACCTCCATTCAGTCCGCAAGCGTAACCCTGAGCTTCCAGTCACTTGCCATTTTAATTCTCCGTCCCACTTCCACGCTGGCCTCTCTGTCCTTGGCCTCCTACACTGTTCCAATGAAGCTCAACACACGCGCAAGGAACAGCACCTCATCTCTTGATTAGGCAGTTCACAACCTTCCAGACTCAACATTGATTTCAATAACTTCAGATCATAACCATTTTTTTCAGACAGCAGGTGCTGGTAATGATTCTGCTGCCATTTACAGCTCCTCTAGACCCAGCTTTTTTTTCTATCCTTGTCCCATTACCACCCTCCTTGCCTTGCACCATCATCCCTTTTGTCATTTAATCATCCCTGCCCTCCACCCTATCACAGACCTTCCCTTTTGTTCTTTCCTTCTGTTTCCCACCACCCCCCCCCACCCCACCTATCCCTGGCTTGCTTAAAATTTGCTAAGTCTTCAAATTCTTCCAGTTCTGACGAAAGGTCATCGACCTGAAATGTTAACTCTGTTTCTCTCTCCATAGATGCTACCTGACCTGCTGAGTATTTCCAGCATTATCTGTTTTTATTTTAATGGGCAATCTTATTTAGATTTAAATGATGTCCAATCCCATACTATAAGACAGGACTCCATAGTCTGCATAACCTGCCCATATATAGTAAAAGGCCAGAATTGTTTTGGCATTCCAGGAAATGACTTCTTAAAAAATTCACGAATTTGGTCAAAATGTTGTCTTTCTTACTGGCGGCTTTTCTTTCTATACAGCAAGTTTTTTTGTGAAACTTCTAGCTTTGACCTTAAAACACTGTCTGAAGTCTTCTCTTTTTTGAAATGTTACTAATTCTTGCGATATTAAACCAGGCATTTTGACAACTTGGTGTAAGCATATGGCTTCTTTAGCCCACAGCCCTCTTTCTTTTTAAATAACTTTCACTAAAATATGAAGCTATTGCTCTCTGAAACATGTCATATGTCTTTCTAGAATGTGGTTCACCAACCTGCTTCAGTAACTATCACCACAAAGTAAGCCAGTTGTTAGCAATGGTCATATGACTCGTTTCCAATTGTTGCTTTACACTTTATCTTGCATTCTACTGGGTGGCTTCACTTACTGAGTGTGGTAAATATATTAGTAAAAGTGATCAATCACATGTTTCAGTGTGCGTTCCCATTCCCCCAAACATCATTCTGTTGTTCTTGGCTAAACTAAAGTGTCAATAAACAGGCTAAAAGCTGTATTTTTATTCTCTGCTGTGTATGACAGCATAGGCTAAGTCTAACAATTAACCCGAAGTGATTAATGACTTATTAGACAATACATAGGATGCCCACCTGCCCCTGCCCCCACCCCCACATTTCCTGTTATCTTAGATGGTTGAAAAATAGTACACTGCTATACTGCATACAGGCTAAAACTACTTTTCCACATTTATTTACAGATAAAAATAACAGAGGAAGACATATCAGCCATAACAGTACAATAGCCAAACTTGTGCTTTACACAAACTGGGTTGACCGTTTCAAAATAAAGGCAGCATTTGTAATTCTTAATTCAACATGTTCTTAGCAATGCACTGCCCCTGATTGTATATTCCATTAGTTTCACATCCTGTTGTCCTCTACATTTATTGAGGCTCGGCAAATACAAGACTGGAGACAACGAGAGAATGCCTGGATTATAAGGATGTCTTTTCCTTTGATGTAGAGCAGTCTCTTTTAAGATGACAGCATCCACCTGCTTTCATTGCATTGGGCTTCAAAGCAACAATAGTGTTTTAACCCGTGTCAATTACACCAATCCTAAATCACCCCTGGAGAAGGAGCACGCGGTGTTTGCTGGTACACTTGAGTCTTTCCGCAGCCAGTGGGCACTGCAGGGGCTGGAGTGCATCCTGGATCAATACAATAAAATTATTATTTGACTGTTATCATTTGTTTATTGATTTGTTTTAAATAAAACACACCCTAACCCCCCTTTCTTATATAAAAAAATAAAAATCCTAAATCACATTTAATAATAATGCTTAATAATCATGGAATCCATCCAGCAGTTAATTTGCAATCTCTAAAACCACACAGAGCTACATCACAACTCCATCTGTTAGCCACTAAGTCTGCTTGTGTTTCTGATAATCTATAATTTGACGCATGGAGATAAATAAAACCTATTTATAAAGAATGGGTTTAAAATTTTATTACACATAACACACAGAGAAAATCTTCTCCTATAGTTGCCATGTGCAGTGATGTTGTAAACAGGGTTTTTGGAATACATTTACTATTTATGTGCATTTAGCAAACAGCAGGTAATTTCACATAATTTCTTCAGATGAGATTATTTATGCAATTAGAATTATAGTAAATTGATACGGTACCTTAAGTTTGTCTCGATACCACAGGACTGCATGATGTAACAAGAGAATGTGGAATTTATTGAAATATTGGAATCAAAGATGTGAAAGACTATAGATATTAATTTAACGTTTCAGGTCAATGATGTAAGGTCATCGACCTGAAACGTTAACTTTGTTTCTCTCTCCACAGATGCTGCCTAACCTGTGGAGTGTTTCTAGCATTTTCTGTTTTTATTTCAGATTTTAAGCATCCACGGTATTTTACTTTTGACATTAATTTAATATTTTGAATAGTTTGAATAATTAAATCACTCCCTTTGCAGACTTGGGTGTGACATGCATTTTGTGTGGGAAGCAATCATTTGTAATCTCTCTGAATGTGTAAATTATAGAATTGTTGATTTCAGCTCAATAATTTTCTCTCTGTGGCGGGGTGGGAGGGGAGGGGAGCATGCAATTATTGGCAGAGTCCCATGGAGCCTCTCCTAATATTAACACTCCCAAAGGGCCCTGTCCTGGTTCCCGAAAGAATGCGATAGTGTGAAATGGGTGAAATCGGATCAGTCAGTCGTTACACATCTCTCCCAATTTGAAATGAAAATCCGGGGAGATGTGTAACAGGAGGCTGATTCGATATCGCCCATTTTACACTATTGCCCAAAGTCAAAATTACCCCCAGTGTGAGTTGTTGTCATTGCAGAAAATATTTTTAACATGCAACAACATAATTAAGCTGCTAGTAAATCAACAAATAGATAAAATAGACAAAACCTGATGACTTTGCAGATAACCTGGGATCACTTTGCGAACCACTTAAGATCTTTTCACAGATCCTATAGGGTGAGGGAACCATTGTAAACCAATGTTTCAGCCAGCAGGACTTTCATTCAACATTGAAAACAAACCAGTCAGCCAGAAGCCCCTAACGTGGACAATCTTAGCTTTAAATCTTGCCCTGATTTGGGAGAATTCTTTTGGTAGAGATTTAAAAAAATAGTGACTGCTGGAAATCTGAAACTTTTTTTAAAAAGCAGAAAATGCTGTAAATATGTTTTCCAGGTGTTGGTGGATCTGCTGTGCATTTGCAGCAGTGCTTGTTGCTTGTCTGGTGAGGTAGCTCGTTGTTACGTGTCGTAGGGAACCAAGAACGCAGAGTTTCACTTTCTGCAGCTCTGACTATAAAATGGCGCGACAATAAAGTGTGAAACAGACAGTTTCTGTGAAATGTAACCAGTGAGGTTTAGAAGCCGCGATAATGTCATTCGGTAATAGGACCCGTCCTCGCGTCGCCCACAGTGAAGTTGCATCTCGAAAGACGATCGGTAAAAGCTCTAAATCTGCGGAGGAAACTGGAGTTGAGGAATCCTCCTCCCCGCGTAACAACCAAAGCAGTCGGGAGAGAACGGGGCGAATCCAGGCCAGATTCAGCTCCACGCCCCAGGTCAGAACCAGCCAAGGGACCAGCACCAGCACCGGCTCCAGGATCCGGAGCAGCTCTGAGACCAGAGTTAGTCCCCGGACCGGGGACGGCACCCTGCAATGGTCAGTCCAGAGGCACCTCGGGGATACAGAAACAACCCAGGTAACAGCAGAACTCATCCCCGCTACTGTAAACTCACTGTCAACAATTGGAGCCCTGGATAAAACTTTCTGTAGCCGCAGAGGAGAGAAAAACACTTTGGGGGTTTGCTTTCTTCGCCCCATCCGAATCAAATATTTCTATTTCTCTTATGCCCTCAACAAGATACATCACTCTGCAGCACTGAACAGAGTATATATTTAATAGGTTAATCCTGTATATACACAGTAAAACTTATTTTTATGCACGTCAGTTTTTAGGGGTATGCCTATTTTAAACAATACATTTAGATAAACAGTAAAAATCTGATTTGGATTAGAAAAATTACTGTGCAAAATAAAGCATCTAACAGACTCTAAATCAAATGCTTTACTGTTAAAATCCTCCGAGATCTCTGCACTCTCTAGTTTTGCGCATCCCTGATTTTCATCGCTTCACCATTGGCGGCCATGCCTTCAGCTGCCTAGGCCCTAAGCTCTGGAGTTCCCTCCCTCAACCACTCTGAGTCTCTACCCCCCTTCCCCTCTTCAAGACGCTCCTTAAAACCTACATCTTTGACCAACCTGACCTAATATCTCCTTATGTGGCTGAATGTCAAATTTTGTTTGGTAATGCTCCCGTGAAGCGCCTTGAGATGTTTTACTATGTTAAAGGCGCTACATAAATGCAAGTTGTTGTATGGTGCACATACTACAGTACACTGAGTCAACACCAGTTCACCCTACAAGACCCTACTTGCATCCTACTTGCATTTATATAGTGCCTTTAATGTAGTAAAAAGTCCTGGGATATATGTGCAGAACTTTGATTCCCCAAGCAGCTAATTGCTTATGTTGAGAGAATCAGCAAGAGTGTCACTTTTCTCCCAGCATTAAAAGGATTCCATACAAAGTTTAGAAAATTCCCAAGGCCCAACCATTAGAGGACATCTTGCACCTCGTGGCTTCAGACGTGTCATAGAGTGCATGCAATGAATTATTTTGAAGTGCAGTTATTGCTGTTAGGCGCTGTATACAAAACTTGTTATTTTGCTTTAAAGCTGGCTACAAAGGCAATTTGACCGAGAAATGTAAAAATAATGGAGCAGTAATAGTAGAGGACTTCAATTACCCTAAAAAATACTAGGGAAAAAAACCAGTGTGAAGGGCATGGAGGGTGAAGAATTCCTAAAATATGTACAGGAGAATTTCTTAATTAATATTTTTCTAGCCCAACGAGGATGGAAGCAATGGTGGATCTAGTTCTGGGAATGAAGTAGGGCAAGTGGTGTGTGTTTCAGTGGGAGAACATCTGGGTAATAGTGATCATAATATGATTAGGTTTAAAGTAGTCATGGAAAGAGACAAAGAAAAATCAAAGGTGACAATATCCAACTGGAAGAGAGCCAATTTCAGTGGATTGAGAAGAGATCTAGCAAAGGTGGACTGGAAACAAAGACTGGCCAGGGAAACAGTAAATGAACAATGGCAGGCCTTCAGGCAGAGATAGTTCGGGTGCAAACCAAGCATATTCTCATAAGGAGGAAAGATGGGGCATCCAAAGCTAGAGCTCCCTGGATGACAAAGGAAATAGAGGTTACAACAACACAGAAAGAGGTTTATGACAAATGTCAGGCACAGAATACAATAGAATACCAGGCAGAATATAAAGAGTGCAGGGGGAAATTGAAAAAGGATATAAGAAGGGCAATGAGAGAATATGAGAAAAGATTAGGGGGTAACATAAAAGGGAACCCAAAAATCTTTTTATAAACAAAAAAAAAGTAAAAGGATAGTCAAAGGAATGGTGGGGCTGACTAGGGACAAAAACAAAATCTTGTGGAGGCAGAGGGCATGACTAAGGTACTGAATGAGTACTTTACATCTGTCTTCACAAAAGAAGAGGATGAAGTTACTATAGCAATAGAGGAGGAGGGAGTAGAGATATTGGATAGGATAAAAATAGATGGAAGTGAGGTGCTAAATAGTTTGGCATCACTCAAAGTTAACAAGTCCCCCGGTGCAGATGCGATGCATTCTAGGTTGCTGAGGAAAGCTAGGGTGGAGATAACCGAAGCTCTGACCACAATCTTTCGATCCTCCTTGGATATGGGAGTGGTGCCAGAGGACTGGAGGATTGCAAATGTTACAACCCTGTTCAAAAAGGGGAGAGGGATAAATCTGGTAACTACAGGCCAATCAGTCTAACATCAGTGGTGGGAGAACTTCTAGAGACCATTGTCAAGGACAAAATTGATTCTCCCTCGGAGACGCATGGGTTAATAAGGAACAGCCAGCACGGATTTGTTAAAGGCAAATCATGTCTAACTAACCTGATTGAGTTCTTAGATGAAGTAACAGAGAGGGTTGATGAAGGCAGTGCAGTAGAAGTTGTTAATATGGACTTTCAAAAAGCATTTGATAAAGTAGGATGGGATTAAAGGGATGGTGGTAACTTGGGTACGTAATTGGCTGAGGGATAGGAGGCAGAGAGTAGTGGTGAATGGATGTTTTTCTGACTGGAGAAAAGTATACAGAGGGGTCCCCGGGGTCAGTATTAAGACCATTGTTTTTTTTGTTATATATAAATGACCTGGACCTGGGTGTAGGCAGTACAATTTTGAAGTTTACAGATGATACAAAACGTGGCAACATAGTAAATAGTGAGGAGGATAGTAGCAGTCTTCAAGAGGACATAGACAGACTGGTGAAGCGGCCACACACATGGCAGATGCAATTTAATGCGGATAAGTTTGAAGTGATGCACTTTGGGAGGAACAACATGGAGAGGCAGTATAATCTAAATGGTACTATTTTGGGAGGGGGGGGGGGGTGCAAGAGCAGAGGGACCCGGGGTGCATATTCACAAATCTTTGAAGGTGGCAGGGCAAGTTGATAAGGTGGTTAAGAAAGCGTATGGGATACTTGACTTTGTAAATAGGAGCATTGAATACAAAAACAAGGAAGCCATGCTAAACCTTTACAAATCACTGGTTAGGCCTCAGTTAGAGTATTGTGTACAATGCTGGGCACCACACTTTAGGAAGGGTGTCAAGGTCTTGGAGAGGGTACAGAGGAGGTTTACCAGGATGATACCAGGAATGAGGGACTTCAGTTATGTGGAGAGTTTGAAGATGCTGGGATTGTTCTCCTTTAGAGCAGGGAAGGTTAAAGGGAGACCTAATAGAGGTATTCAAAATTATGAGGGATTTTGATACAGCAAGTATGGAGAAACTGTTTCCTCTGGCAAGTTTGTTGGTAACCAGAGGTCATAAATTTCAAATAATTGGCACAAGAACTGGAGGGGAAATGAGGGGATTTTTTTTCACACAGAGGGTTCTTAAGGTTTGGAACGCATTACCTGAAAGGGTGGTAGAAGCAGATTCTATAGGAATTTTCAAAAGGCAATTAGGCATGTACATGAAGAGGACTCATTTACAGGGTTATGGGGAAAAAGCTGGGATGTGGGACTAAATTGGACAGCTCCTTCAAAGAGCCAGCACAGGCATGACAGGCCAAATGGCCTCCTTCTGTGCTGTAAGATTCTATGATTCTAACTTATTTCCCTCAGAACTACTGCAATCCCAGTCTTCGATCACAAAAAATTAGCAGTTATTCAACTGCAAAAAGGTACTACTTCACATCCTCTATCACAGAGTCTTTGATTCCAGTTTTCAACTGCAATGGCCATTGCAATAACCTAACCATTAGGGGTCATGTTTCCAGCAACCTACTGGCTAAAAGGCCATCCTTCTTCTGACTTACTCTCAAGAGGCCACACATCCATTAACTTCCCCTTAACAGGCCGGTATCTAAAAGGCCACCAGTTCCCCTCATACACCCTTAAGTCACTGTTCCAGTGACTCACCCATGAAAGGCTATGGTTCTCATGACCTGTGTCTTAAAGGCCACAGGTCAAGTGACTCACTCCTAAGTGGCCACAGTTCAGCAGACCTGCATCGAAGAGGTCACTGATCCAATGACTACTCACAGGAGACCATTGTACCTCTAACTTACCCACGAGATGCAATGATTCCGGCGACCTATCTGCAATAGGCCTTGTTTCCCTTGATCTATCCTGAAGAAGCTTTAATTCCCCTGATCTACCACTAGAAGGCCACAGATTGAGTGACTTACCTGCAAAAGGCCACATCTCTCATGATCCATCTCTAGGAAATCACGGTTCACTGCTAAGAGACAACAATTCCACTTATTTGCCACAAGGTGGAGAAAATTCCAGTTTCTACAGTATTGGTTTGATCGTAAGTACCTCTGAAAATGCATTAACATTTATATATAAAAAAAAGTCATGTGCTGATAAAAATTGACAATATGTGCTGCTTTGGTTTTTGTTTTTAAATCCAACTCAACAATAAGTTAAACTGTATTTGGCTGAACTTCAACGAAGTTCTGGTCTCCCACCAGAGTTATGGAACCCCTGCAGAATTTAGCCCCAATATAATACAGGCACCATCCTACCTGTAATGTAATATACCTGTAGTATATTCAGTTTAAGTACTGTAGACTTCTAACCTTCTGCGTTGTAAATTTCTATGGTTCTATTGGGAAGAGGACAAGATAGTGGGATTTAACAAAGGCACAGGCACGATGGGCTGAACAGTTTCCTCCAGTGCTGTAAACTTCTGTGGTTAAGTGCTTGTAAAGAATTCCTGCTGTTTAACAATTCAGTGGTGGCTTAACATCATGAAGATCAGTTGCTGGGAGTAAAGTTTCCAGGGAGCAGGAGGTGTGTGGGTAAGTGGAGGACGGTCAGAGTATGTGATCACAGACAATTAGGGGTTGTGATGTGGTGGGAGGGGAAGGTGGGGACGAGAGGCCTACGGTGGTATACCAGTGAGGATAGAAACTGGGAGCAGGAATCAGCTGTAACAGCAATCCAGTGACTAGAAATTGGTTTGGCAGGTAGATCAAAGCATTAGGCTTGGGGTTAGCAGGAAGCTAAAGTAATCCAAAGGGTTTGCCTTGCCTGACATCACAACATTTTATAAATTGAATTGTTTACAAAACAAACTGTTAAAAATATGTAATTGCCCAGGACATATTGGGGGCAAGCATTTATATGTTCCCTCCAGAATTATGTTACTGTTATTGGACAAATACATTTATGGCAAGTTTACAAATCTTGTCTGATTTTGTTCAGAGAAGGTGTATAGTAGCAGAATGTGGCACTGTACAATAGCTAAAGTTTTATAACAGGTTTGCTTTATGCCAGGTTATATTATATTGTACATGTATACTATGTATGTATTTTGTTGATAATAGCAAAGATTTCCAGATAAGTCATATGATGGAAAAAACATGAGAGAAATACCTTCTGGAGATTTCACTCAGGATGTGGATAGTCAAGGCACATTTTGCAGATTAAGGCAACATCCCTGTTATTCAAAAAAGGAGTCTATGGTGAGTGTGATTGAACAGTATTTTTAAATGTACTTATTTATTTAAAAAATTAACTTCATCATCAAATGATTTTTTTGGTGTTTATATGAAGTACAGATTCTTGCAGTAAGGTTAGATGCGCTTTAATCTTTACATTGCTCTGCTGATTCTTACAGAGAGATTACACCAGTCAAGTCCAGTGTAGTGGGCTGATTTACGAAGAACTACCATACTCTAGAGATAACATAAGACAAGATTTGTTAAGCATGGACAAAAGGAATCCAAGTTCTATACATTTAGTAAAGTCTAGTGAACCAAATGTCCGAACAATCTCAGATGTGCAAAAGGTAGTGATCTCATCTTTGATATCAAGAATTGGTTGACTGATGCATTTGTAAATTGTTTAACCATGTTGGAGTATGACAAACCTCCCCCCTAAAAAAAATGCCAAATTGCTTATCCTCAGTTGAATGCAACTCCTTTCCCCAAATGGTACTGGCACCACAGGAGAATCACAAAGGTGATTCAGCAAGAGAGAACCATAAAAGTTTGCAGCACAGAAGGCGGCCATGCAGGCCCATTGTGTCTGCGTTGGCTCTTTGCTGAAGCAATCCAAAACTGACCCTGGTGCCCTGTTCTCTCCCAGTGCCCTGATTCTTCCTCTGCTTCAAATATTTATTCAATTCTCCTGTTAAAAAAATTCAATGAAGTCTGCTTCAAATAATCACTGTGGCAAAGCATTCCATGCTCTAACAACAATCTTGAGTAAAGAAATTTCTCTTTACCTCTCATCACTTTCTTAGTGACAGTTTTAAATTATTGACCCCCCCCCCCAACTCTGTCCCTGGCTCCCCAACCAGAGGAAATAGTTTTCCCCTCTTTACCCTTTCAAAACCTTTTTATAATTTAAAAAAAATCTCAATTAAATCCTCTCTTAGCCTTCTCTGCTCCAGTGGAAATAGTCCCACTATCTTATGTTTCTTGTCCCTGTTATCCTGGTAAATCTACTCTGTATGCTGTCTATGGCATTAATGTATTTTCTACAATGGAGTATTGTACTACACCCTGTACTCTAACTGTAACCAAAGCATTGGCTTGAACAACTCATCATTAATTCTTTACTCTTGAACTCTATACTCTATTAATAAAACCCAAAATACTGTTGGCCTTTTTCATGGCCATATCAATACTCACTAAAAACTACGTGTCCCCTGGATTCAGATATAAATAATATTTGACAGTAAAGGATTGCCCATGTTTTCCATTCATTGGTGTTTAAGTGACATGACATTGTGGTCAATAATATACAGAATGAAAAGAGGTATTTGTACATTAAGTGAAATAGGCAGCATTATTCTATGATGGTGATTTGAAATATGGAACTTGACACAGGTTACACTGGCAAGACATATTCCTTCAACTGAAATAACATAATTATGTTGTCACAGACCTCTTGTTAAATAAAAACAGGAAATGCCAGAAATACTCAGCAGGTCTGGCAGCATCTGTGAAGAGAGAAGCAGAGTTAACGTTTCAGGTCGATGATCTTTCGCACAGAATGATTCAGCTCCATATGTTTATCTGTTTCAGGAAATAAAATTAAACAGAGATTTAATGCAGCATTCTCTTAGAAGCACAATCCAGGTTCACACAACAGATTACAGTAACCATGAAAAAAACACTGTTGACCTAGACTGTGAACAAAGGAGACCCACAAGATACTGTAATAATCAAAGTAAGTGCGTGCTGATGTGATAGACTGAATTGGAGTACACACTGGAAGTGAAGCTAACAATGAAAAACAGACTTTTAAAAAACAAATCTGCCTCTTCAGTAGATGCAGTTTTGTCCCATAGGCTCTTTTCCCTGGATGGGGGTTTACATTGCCGATGGTAGCAACTTGGAATAACTTAATCCGTTTCCCGTATTGATTTTATTTTCTATGAATGTCATCTGTATTGCTATATTGTCAGCATATACAGCCATTACAGCACACAACGACCTTTATGTTTAGCAAGAACCCCATTCACATCACATTATTTACCAGGGAGATTAATAAGGTGACATTAGAAGAAGAGATCAAAAAAGAAATAAAGACATTGAAGATAGAAAGGGGGGAAATAATTGATAAACTAATCAAACATAGAGAGGATAAAACCCTTGGTCCAGATGGATTGCATCCATGCATTTTAAAAGAAATTAGGGAAGAATTAGAAGGGGCACTATTACATATATATAAAAATTCATTAGAAAAGGGAATAGTGCCAGAGGACTGACAGAAAGCTAATATGATTCCTATATTTAAAAAGGGAGATAGAACAAGTCCAGGGGACTATAGACCAGTTAGCTTAACATTGGTGGTAGGAAAGATAATGGAATCTTTACTCAAAGAAGTACAATTTTGAAATTTGCAGATGGCACCAAATTGGGGGGTGTAGTTAGTACAAAGGAAGAGTATGTCAAAATGCAAGAAGACATGAATAAACTTGCAGAATGAACTTCAATATAGATAAGTGTGAGGTGATGCATTTTGGTAGGAAGAATAAGGAGGCCACATACTGTTTGGTTAATAAGAGTCTAAATGGGGTAGAGGAGCAAAGGGATCTCGGGGTACAGATTCACAAATCACTACAAGCAGCAACCCTGGTTAATAAGGTCATTAAAAAGGCAGACTAAACACTGGGGTTCATTTCTAGAGGGATAGAATTGAAAAGCAGAGAAGTTAAGTTAAACTTGTATAGAACCTTGGCTAGGCCACACTTGGAGTACTGTGAACAGTTTTGGTCTCCATATTATAAAAAGAATATAGAAGCATTGGAGAAGATGCAGAAAGGATTCACAAGGATGACAACAGAACTGAGAGGATATACTTATCAGGAAAGGCTGAACAGGCTGGGCCTCTTCTCTCTAGAAACAAGACGACTAAGGTGTGACCTGATAGGGGTCTTTAAGATTATGAAAGGGTTTGATAGGGTAGACATAGAGAAAATGTTTCCACTTGTGGGGGAGTCCAAAACTAGAGGTCATAAATATCAGATAGTCACTAATAAATCCAATGGAGAATTCAGGAGAAACTTCTTTGCCGAAAGAGTGATAAAAATGTGGAACACGCTACCACAAGTTGATGCAAATAGCATAGATACATTTAAGGAATAAGCACATGGGGGAGAAAGAAATCGAAGGGTATGCTGATAGGGCTAGATGAAGTAGGGTGGGAGGAAGCTCATGTGGAGCATAAACGCCGGCATAGATCAGTTGGCCTGTTTCTGTGCTGTAGACTCGATGTAACTGTCATCCATTTAGGCATAGATATGCAAACATTTGGTGGACATATGAATGCTGTGTGTGGAATGAAATTCCAGAGCACCAGCTTAGCCCACTAGTAGTACTCTTACCTCTGAAGTCAGATGATTGTGGGTTCAAGTCCCACTGCAGGATCTGATTGCATAATTTAGGCTAATGCTTCAGTGCAACACTGAAGGAGTGCATTGTCAAATGAGATTTTAAATGGAGGCCCTGTCTGCCTGCACAGGTGGATGTAACAGATTCTATGACAATATTCCAAATTTCCAGTCTTTACACTGCACCTCAAGCAGTGCTATTTAAACAGGTTTGTGGAAATTTACTGTGTTCAAATTGACTGCTGTGTTTGCCTCCGTCACGATAGTGACTACAAAAATGTAATTCATTGGATGTGAAATGTGTTATATAATTGCTTTACTTACTTACTTCCTGAATAGATTAAATACCTTGGGGGAGAATGCACAGCATAGTTTGTTGACAGCCTGACTGAACTTTAAATGTCATCGAATTAAAAGATGTTTGCAGCAGCATATCATCAAACATAAAGGAGATCACAACAAAGTGTATAATATAACAATATAAAATTTCTTTTCATAGTATTTGTGGGACTCACCAACACAGGCAACAACTGCTGTGTTAATGCCCTTCTGCAGACCTTGTTTATGACTCCAGAATATAAAAACTTACTTTTGAGGTAATTTCTAGTTTTGCTGACCTGTTTGGTTTTTGTTTTAGAACAATCAAGGCTATTTTTCATACCACATAGTTTAACCTCTACAATATTTTGCAAACTTAACCATATTTGTGATATAGCTTTTTATATTTCTTTACCATATACACACACACAATACTATATTAAACTAATTTTATATTTTTAAAATTGATATGTGTGTTACTCATTTTAAGGAATCCAGACTCTGAATTTCACCCTTCATGATACCAGTAATAATCTAGAGATAAGGCTGTTATGGCATGGCACTAGTACTGACTTTATGCCATGGCGTAAACTTGATTTTTCCCAATTCAGTTTAAAACAGGTTGTGTTGTGGTATTTGCTTCCATCCAAACTAACATGGAAATGTCATGGAAGTGAGAAGCAGATGATGCAGAGAACAAGTGTGAAATCTTTTATGTTCTTCGTGCCAAATGTAAATATCTGTTGGAAAACCAGGTGACATACAGTGTAACCATGTAGACAGCCGTTTAAGGATCCAAAAGCAGACTTATTTATTAAGATCACACATAACAAGTCAGAGTTACTTGAGACATCTTAGGATCTCCCAATTACTAGAGAGGGAAAGCAGAAAGCAATTACAGCAAAGATCAATACAAATCCCAGGTCAGAGGATGAGCAGGAGCATCAGAGCTGAACGTCAAATGTTTCATGAAGCATGAAACTACCCAACAAAATGTGACTCTGCTGATGGAAAAGCAATCCATCTGTTAACTTCTGAAAGTATTATCAGTGTAGAAATAATCACAGTGGGATTATAGAGTGAAGAGTCAGATTGATCGGGTGACAAGAAATGGTTTATTTTATAGACATTCCTCCCTATCTGACCTGATCTTGTTAAAATTTGATAATATTTTAATGTTATTTAAACATAAAATGGTAGAGATTCCGGCAGCGCAAGGGTCATGTTAGGTAGGGAGTTGCAGGATTTTGACCCACCGACGATGTCATTATCATAATGCCAGTAACTGCACAACAGGGGTGCACACCCAGCAAAGAAGTTGAGAATCTTGTACTGCTCCACGAGGGCAATCCACAGGCTGATCACCCAAAGATTTCGGGTACTTCTCCTTTATCTTCTTGGTCACTCCCATGTTGGCAGACCAAGAATGAAATGGCAGATGATCACTGTTGGTCTTACGATAGCATATTTGACGGGATTTCTGGGAACGTTCTCTGATTGGCATTCCCAAGGGATCTGTACTGGGACATCAGCTTTTCACCATATGTATTAATGACTTGGATGAAGGAATAGAGAGTTGTATATCCAAGTTTGCAGATGACACTATGTTAGGAGGCACAGTTAGTTGTGTAGATGGGAGCAGAAAGTTACAAAGGGACATAGACAGACTAAGTGAGTGGGCAAAACTATGGCAGGTGGAGTTCAATATGAGGAAGTGTGAGGTCCTCCACTTTGAATCAGAGAAGGACAAATCAGAATATTTTCTTGATGGTGAGAGATTAGGAGCTGTGGAGAAAGCAAAGGGATTTAAGTGTCCGTGTACACAAATCACGAAAAGCTAGTGCACAGGTACAAAAAGTAATCAAAAAGGCTAATAGAATGTTGACCTTCATCTCATGGGGGTTGGAATTTTTAAGTGAGGAAGTGATGCTTCAGCTGTTCAGAGCCTTGGTGAGACTCCACCTGGAATACTGCGTTCAATTTTGGGCACTGAACCTCAGGAAAGATATATACATCGATTTACCAGAATTATACCAGGGTTTAAAAGGTTACATTATGAGTTCAGGTTGCATAAACTTGGTTTGTGTTCCCTTAAGTTTAGAAGGTGGAGAAGTGATCTAATCGAGGTCTCCAAAATAATAAAGGGATTCGATAGGATAGATACAGGGAAACTATTTCCTCTAGCGGGGGAATCCAGAACAAGGAGACATAATCTTTAGGAGTGAAATCAGTGAGAACTTTTTCACACAGAGACTAGTGGAAATCTGGAACTCTCTCCCAAGAGGCTGTGGATGCTGGGGGTCAATTGGAATTTTTGAGATTGAGATTGATAGATTTTTGTTAGGTAAGTGTATCAAGGGATATGGAACCAAGGCAAGTAAATGGAGTTGAGGTACAGTTCAGCCATCAAATGGGGTGTTTACTGATGCATTCATGTATTGTGTGTTACTTGTAGGTCATCTTCATTGATAACTTAGTCCAAAAAATATATATTGATGATAAAATTGGTTATCAACACACTCCAGTTTTACCAGCTGCTTTTTCTTTATTTCAAAATAAACTTTATTCATAAAATTTGTAAAGGTACATACAATGCAATTCAAGTCACTCTTCAAACAATACAATACAGGTCATACAATTTGCAACGGTACATACAGTACAAATCAACAGTCCCGGTACAATCAATAGTTACGCACCATACACTGTAAATACTGTTCATGGCACCCTAGGGTGCCTCATTGCATTACAGTCATTACTGGTTACAGATACAGTACATTTTGTTATGTTCATTTATCATTTTACATTCTGCCCGAGGGGGTTATTCCCTGATTCCAGGCCCTCGGTATACAATGGCGGGAGGGCTCTAAACGGTGGCCTTTGTGTAGGTCACACCTTGCTTCAGTGCATCCCGCAGCACGTACTCCTGCACCTTGGAGTGTGCCAACTCCTTCAGCTGGAAGACCAGCATGTTTTGGGCGAACCAAAGGGCCTCCTTCACTGAGTTGATGGTCTTCCATCCACAGGTGATATCAGTCCTGGTGAGCGTCCCGGGGAACAGTGTCCTATGATACCGAACTGTCTGGGATGAACCGGGACAGATACCAACACATCTCTCTCCACACCCTCTGCGCAAAGGGGCAGCCCATCAGGAGGTAGAATTCGGTCTCCTCCCCGTCACAGCCTCAAGGGCAGCTCGCGGTGGCGCTGATGTTCCGTGCGTGTTGGAAGGACCGCACTGCGAGGGCCTTTCTCGCCACCATCCAGACTACATCCTGGTGCCTGTTGGTCAGTTCCGGGGATGAGATGATCTGCCAAATGGCCTCGACCGTCTGGTCATGAAAGGAACTGACCGAGTCCACCCTCTCCGTTCCTTGCAGGACTCTGAGAGCGTTTCATATCGACCACTGTCTGACGGCCTTGTTGAAGGGGTTCCTCCTCAGGAACTTCTCCACCTGGGACAGGTTGTGGGGGGGGCGGTCCAGCTGGATGGACGTCCTGCGCCTGCTCGGCCAGCGTGGCCAGACCCAGCCTTCTCAGTGTGTTGAACAGGTGGAAACCCAGCATGTAGTGACACTTGGTGTTTGCGTACTGGGGCTCTACACATATCCTGAGGCAGCCACACACTGCTGGGCAGCAGTGCCACCTACTGGCAGTCCATGAAAGGAAAAAAACACTTGAGTTTTCAGTGACCTGTCATTTTCTGATACACTTCGAAGTTATAGATTTCTATCTCCTAGGTTAAGATGCAAATCTGTGTTGATTACTCCATTAATTATAGGACATATCAAAAATGAATCTAATGTTTAATTTGATGCTCAAATTGTACTCATTATTTATTTGAAACAGCAATATATTTTGTTTATAAATGTAAGGAATCTTACAACACCAGGTTATAGTCCAACAGTTTTATTTTAAAATCACAAGCTTTCGGAGATTATCTCCTTCATCAGGTGAGTGAGTGAAAGGTTCTCAAATCGCATATCTTATATTAGGCTGGAACACGATCACACCAATCAAAGGTGTTGTTGGTGTTCAGACAGGTTAGCTACGGAAAACCGTACATCCCAGTATACTGAATACACAATGGGTCAGATTACAAAGCCAGAGAGAGAAAGAGACCCGAAAGGCAGAGAGAGAGAGAGAATGTCCAGTTGTATTAAAACAGATAACTTTTTTTTCCTGCTGGTGGGGTTACGTGTAGCGTGACATGAACCCAAGATCCCGGTTGAGGCCATCCTCATGGGTGCGGAACTTGGCTATCAATTTCTGCTCGACGATTTTGCGTTGTCATGTGTCTCGAAGGCCGCCTTGGAGAACGCTTACCCGAAGATCGGTGGCTGAATGTCCTTGACTGCTAAAGTGTTCCCCGACTGGGAGGGAACCCTCCTGTCTGGCGATTGTTGTGCGGTGTCCGTTCATCCGTTGTCGCAGCGTCTGCATGGTCTCGCCAATGTACCATGCTCCGGGGCATCCTTTGCTGCAACGTATGAGGTAGACAACGTTGGCCGAGTCACAGGAGTATGAACCATGTACCTGGTGGGTGGTGTCCTCTCGTGTGATGGTGGTACCTGTGTCGATGATCTGGCATGTCTTGCAGAGGTTGCCGTGGTAGCGTTGCAGGAAAGGATGCCCCGGAGCATGGTACATTGGCGAGACCATGCAGACACTGCGACAACGGATGAACAGACACCGCGCAACAATCGCCAGACAGGAGGGTTCCCTCCCAGTCGGGGAACACTTTAGCAGTCAAGGACATTCAGCCACCGATCTTCAGGTAAGCGTTCTCCAAGGCGGCCTTCGAGACACACGACAACGCAAAATCGTCGAGCAGAAATTGATAGCCAAGTTCCGCACCCATGAGGACGGCCTCAACCGGGATCTTGGGTTCATGTCACGCTACACGTAACCCCACCAGCAGGAAAAAAAAGTTATCTGTTTTTAATACAACTGGACATTCTCTCTCTCTCTCTCTCTGCCTTTCGGGTCTCTTTCTCTCTCTGGCTTTGTAATTTGACCCATTGTGTATTCAGTATACTGGGATGTACTGTTCTCCGTGGCTAACCTGTCTGAACATCAACGACACCTTTGATTGGTGTGATCGTGTCCCAGCCTAATATAAGATATGCGATTTGAGAACCTTTCACTCACTCACCTGACGAAGGAGATAATCTCCGAAAGCTTGTGATTTTAAAATAAAACTGTTGGACTATAACCTGGTGTTGTAAGATTCCTTACATTTGTCCACCCTAGTCCATCACCGGCATCTCCACATCTTGTTTATAAATGGTAGGGAATGGCCTAAAGGGCCAAATTTTGCTGTGAGCCATTTGTTAGATTTGCACTAGCCCATAGACTTTCTATAGGGTTTTGCAGGGCAGCGCAGCACCCTCGACAGGGCATCTGGGACCTGTGTGAACAGGGCAAGCAACTGTGTATCTCCGCAACCAATCAGATTGAAGAATTGTTAATGAGCAGCACAGAGTCTGAACCGGGAAGCGTGAGTTAGAATAGTGAAATCAATGTTAAATCAAGTACAGAAAGCAAAATATAGAGAGGGAAAGAAAGATTGGATTAAGAGAGAGATAAAAGAGACAGAAAGAGAAAGTAAAAAAAAGTATTAATTTTTTAAAAATAACCAACAATAATTAAAAGCTGATGGGATGAGATTCCACACTTGTAAAAGTTAATTTTCAGCACCAGAGAGGTTGTTTGGCTGTGGGCTGTAATTATTACCACACTATTAAAAAAGGTACTTAGACTGAATGGCTAAGCACTAACTTTCTGTGGCGATTTTAGTCCATATCTACGATGTCAGTACAGGAACTTCACGCGTTCAATACATTTGAATGGGGAGCCAGATGGTGAGATGCCGTTTTTGTGCAGCTTATAGAGGGGCAGCGCATCTCGGACAACAACTGCCGGATTTTCGTGTTTAACTGCGCATGTCGCTCACCGGCAGTTGCTGTCCGATTTGTGCATAAATAATGGTGAGCGCTGTTAGCCTCACCGTTATTTTCACAGCAAAATCCGGCCCAATGTGGTGATATAAAAATTGGTAACAGTTCCCACAATAGCTCAGTTGGCAAGCATCCCACCTAGCACCGCCTGATACAAGCCAGGAATGTCCAATATTTGATTCCCAGTCTCTGCTGAGGTAGCCAATCTCAAATCGGGTTATAGTGGAGATACCACAGTTGCCCTCAAACCCCATGACCTAGGGAGGAAAAATCAAGCAAGCCTCTTATTCCTGATTGCATTGCTGGAATGGGCTCATATGTGGATATTGGGTGGCCAAAGGACCAGGCTCAGCTGTAATGAACCCTGTGATCAGTATCTGGGCTCATACAAGAAAGGACAGTTGTTCAAGATACCAGAGGGCAGCTGGCTCCTGTGCAACTATACCTCAGCATGATTCATGCCCTTCAGGAGAGGACAGGAAGAAATTGGAGAGAGGGAAATACATTGATTGGTGGGATGGGGTTTACGCTCTCGATCCCCTGTATGGTGTATTCCTTAGCTAAACTGTGCTTCCATTGAGTAGCACAGAACAGAAGCAAAGTACAAACACAAAGGAAAGAAAAAGAATTTGCAAGGCTAATTACCAAGATTGCACTTACATAGCATCTAACAGCTGTAAAGCGACTGGTGCAGTCCTGGAAACAAGTCTTTATCTTGTCCTGGGAAAAGTGCATGATGCAAAGAAACAGAGAGTACAAAGTAAATTAAATTATTAAACAACAAAAACTGCGGATATTTGCTGTGAAATATCTCAAGGATTGCAGAGGCAAACTTCTTTGTGATTGCTTCTAGTTACGCTTTATAACCCAACAGAAAGTCTGTTTATACCGAGACAAAACAGGTCATGGCTGAATGGTACACTTTTCATCAAGTAGTAAAACACCAAAGACATGGCTATTTTCAGTTTTTTTTTGTCCATTCCTATTCATTACATTGAACATGATTCCATTGTGTTAGCTTTATGGGGATTCATTTCTTTTGTTCACTTGTTATAGGTGTCGACAGAAAGGCGTTCTGAAAAAAGACAATAACCACATCCCATATCATCTTTACAAAGTGTTCAAGTATCTGCAAGACACCACCCAGAGAATTGTGGCACCTGATAAATTTATTCAGTGTTTGGTGTTAAACCACATTACCAGTAAGTATACTAACAGCTTCAGTTTGGATATTTAACTTGACTTTGGATATTTAACCTGTTGACCAAAGAGTCTGTAAAAATCTGATGAAGTCAGTTGAATATCTGAAAATAAATGAGATAATGCAGGTTTATTAGTTAATACATTTGTAGTAATGTTTTATTTGGAATAACGTCTTGGAAGGCACTGCTACAAATTGCTGTACTAATGTGTTGTGGCTTAATTTCCCCCATCCCCCCACAATTCCCCATCTGGCGATTTTCTAACCTCAGCCTATCATCTCTATTCATTAATTTTATTTCCTAAAAGATATTTTCATCTCTTGTTATGTCCCTCAGCACATTATTCTCCAGTTTGCAGATCAGACAAACCTGGCTCTGAGAAGGTCTCAGAGAATTCCATATTCACTTGTCATCTGACTTTCCACCCAGCCAAGAAAAGCCCATTATCTTTGTGCATTGCCTTCCCTTGATGCCTCAACGGGGATTGGGAACTCCCTGTGAGAAATCATGGCCTGAAACCATGTGCTACATTTCCATGGCTCATTGCATTGATACACTAATGTGCTGCACCACCAAACTATCACCAACCTCAAAGATTTTTTTTAACGGGAGTGTATTCACTGAATAAAAACACATAAAACGTAAGAGTAATGTAGCACTAAGAGATCATAACAAGTGTACAGATAACCCTTTGTGACTTGTGTAGGAATTTGGATATCTACATACCACCTTTAATGTACAGTATTCATAGGTTTAAATAGTACTGCATGGTATTGTTTATTAAGAGTTGAAAACATTGAGGAGAAAAGTTGGCACAATGCAAATCTGCATCAAGAAGTGGGGTTAAAAAACCTTGGCAAATAACATGTGCACCACTTGGGACAATACTCTCTCCTTCGAGGATTATCTTATGGAACTAGTAAGCAAGATATCAGCATCAAAAGGGTTTAACTGTATCTGTTTAACTGCACCCAATCTGTCTTACAGAGGAAACAGCGATTTCAGTATATAATGCAAATCCTTAGACTTAGTGCTAGTTTAAATTCTTAAAGGTTGCAGTCCTTTTTATAGGATATAGTAATTTTTCATAGGGTGCAGTCATATTTTTGCAATGAATGTACAGTATTCCCAAATGTGTAAGGTGTTTTATTTCTACATTTATTTTAAGTGGGGATTCAGCTGGATGCTGAAGAGATATTTCGTTCCCTCTTTAGTTTATTACGAGATCAGCTGAAGGAGACGGAGTTTGTAAGTACTGAAGGAATGAAATCCTTTTATTATTCTATGAGACCATAGGCCTGTATAAAGTTGCATGTTTGAGCAGGTTATGAATTTGCACTAAATTTTATGGGATGATCAAATAAAACAAATCTAGAGATGTTCACTTTTTTCTTTCCAATGCTTTATCTGCTCTTGTAAAGGGATTGGATTTTACTAGAGTACAGTTCCACAGATACTAGGCAGCCCACCAGTACTTCACCCGAATGAACGTTCTTCATGAGTGAGTGTCAGTAAGTTATTCAATAGTGGAGGGCATCACTGCCAAGCACAATAGGCAGCATTGTAAGCTGGAAGCATAAAATTACAGAGAGATATTAATAGATAAAGTGAATGGGCAAAACTGTGGCAAATGGATTTCAGTGTAGGCAAGTGTGAGGTCATCCACTTTAGACCTAAAAAGGATAGATCAGAATACTTTCTAAATGGTGAAACGCTCAAACAGTGGAGGTCTAAAGAGACTTAGGGGTCCATGTACAAAGATCATTAAAATATCATGCTCAGGACAGAAAATAATCAAAAAGGGTAATGGAATGCCGGCCTTAATATCTCGAGGACTAGAATACAAGGGGGTAGAAGTTATGCTATAGCTATACAAAGCCCTGGTTAAACCACACCTGGAGTACTTTGTCCAGTTCTGGGCACCGCACCTTAGGAAGGGTATATTGGCCTTGGAGGGAGAGCAGCGTAGATTTACTAGAATGATACCTGTACTCCAAGGGTTAAATTACGAGGTGAGATTACACAAACTAGGGCTGTAATCCCTGGATTCAGAAGATTAAGTGGTGATTTGATCGAAGTTTTCAAGATATTAAGGGGAATTGATAGGGATAGATAGAGAGAAATTATTTCCACTGGTTGGGGAGTCTAGGATTAGGGGACATACCTAAAAATTAGAGCCAGGACTTTCAGGAGTGAAGTTAGAAAACACTTCTACACGCAAAGGGTGGTAGAAGTTTGGCACTCTCTTCTGCAAACGGCAGTTTATGCTAGCTGAATTGTTAATTTTAAATCTGAGATTGATAGATTTTTGTTAGCCCCATATCCCTTAATACCTCTGGTTAAGGTGGGTATATGGAGTTAGGTCACAGATCAACGATGATCTCATTGAATGGCGGATCAGGTTTGAAGGGCTAAATGTCCTACTCCTGTTCCTATGTTGCTAATCCTGTCCTCATCTAGGGTCCACACACATGCCTTTTCAAGCAGGTTTCACTGGATAGTGATTAGGAGTGGAAGCCTGGATAACCTTCCCCCTCTGTAGCTTGGTCACTGAACTCAATTATAGCCCCCTCGACTACTTTTCCTTTCTTGGTTCCTTGAGATAATTACTATTCTTCACATCTCTCCACTATCTACACTTCATCAGAAAAAGGTTTCCTTTATCTGTCAAGACCTCTATTCAGAGAGTTAATATCCTTCTAATCAGTGAGTATTGTATTAGATCGTGTTACAAGCAATGATTCATTGCAAAGAGAGGGCAAAATTCTCTAGTCTATGAGGGAAGCATTTACAGTGTTTATATGTGCAAAGACATAAATGGAACCAGAATAAAGTGATGTAACCATGTTGCTTGACTTTTTTTTTACATCTTTTTCTTACATTTACATAGAGCAAACATTGCTGTACTATGTAACGAATTATAAGGCTATAATTCAGTTGAAGGTTTATGGTGGCATCATAAACCATGAAAGTAAAAAGTTATTTTATATAATACAAGATGATCTCCGGTGGTAGGACAGGACTGTTCTACCATGTAGTGCACAACACATTTTACTAATAAGATGGAGCTGTATTTTTTTAAGACCACAGGGTCTATTTTTTTTAAGTAAACATAGTCTCAGGTCAATAAGATTTTAACTATTGTTTGGTGAGGGAACTTTACAGATGGGAGCATGCAGGCTACACTCATAAAATACTCATATTTTAAGCAGAGTTCAGTGATAATCGTGGTTGCAATGATAACCTGTAAATCAGGTCTGTTCTTTTTAAGATCATTGCTCAGCTTCTCCTGTAGAAGTCTAGGGTGATTGTAGTTGATTATAACTGTGGCTGATTGTAGTTGAGGTCAATTAGAGATCAGTAAATTTCAGACTCCATGTGAATGATGCACTGGAGGCCCTGATGGAAGGGGTGGACGAAAGGAGGGCCAACATGTACCCACAGGGTGGCAGGAGACCCTCCAGTCTGCAGCTCCGCAGGCATTGGCAGGCTGTGGCACAGGAAATGAACGCCAGGAGCATGGCGCCATGCACGTGGGTGCAGTGCTGAAACGAGTTCAATGATTTGACACGAGTGGTCAAGGTGAGTGAATGCAAGTGGCACCTCCTACCAACTGCACCACTGCTCCACGCATCACACCCCCCATCACGCACCCACCAAAAAACACTGCCCATCCATACACAATGCTGCACTTGGCATGCTGCATCTCACCCGCACATAGTACCACACTTGCAGGCCACACAACCACCATTCACAGGTCACACACACTGGCAGCTATTCGACCACAACAGGCACATCACCCACATACCTTGCAGGATACTCACTGACGCACTGTCCTCTGTCTTGCAGGAGAAGGTGGCGCATAGCAGCAGGAGAGACCTGAGGGTGGACGGGGACACTTACACATCCTCACCACCCCCCCCACCCCCCCCAGAGGAGACAGTGCTTCAGATCATTGGGCGGGCCATCGCTTCAGCCATGACAATATGCCACGCTCTGCATATCCAATGCTCCTTCTTGTTTCCCACATCTCCCTCCTCCCATAATCTTTTCTGACTCACATGCTGCAGATGCTGTCAGCACACACATCTTACTTGCTCCTCTCCCCGGTCCACAGCTCAACCTGTTTCCCTTTGTCATTGCAGATACCCAAGAACACGTGGCGGCACCGTCCGAGGAGGAGGAGGAGGAGGAGGAGGAGGAAGAGAACACTGAAGCCACACCGTCACTCGATCTGACACTCACTTCCACCAGCTCAGATACTGACACTGCACGTCGTTTAGAGGCTAGGGTAGAGAAGGGATCTGCATGTGATGAGACGCCGGGCACAAGTGCGCAGGACCCGGGCGGAGGGAACGGATACCACAGGTGCCAGCTCGCCAGAGGGTGAGGTCGCTCACTAGTTCTGCTGCAGAGGAGTCAGATGAGGACTTCGATGGGCCAGACTACAGAAGACGGCTGATGGACATACACCACCAAATGCTTGGGGCACTGGAAAACCTGCCAGAAAGCCTGCGCACCATGAGAAAGAGCATGGAGGAGTCCAGCTCCAACTTGGCACAGGGCTTTAGACAGAGCTTGGAGCCCATCCTTTCCAACATGGAATGGATGGTCACCTCCATCAGCACACCTGTGGAACCCACCATGATGCAGCGTCTGATGCCCAATGTCGCAGCTTCCATTGCAACATAAACCGATCTTATCAAAGGTCTGCAAGCTATGGTTGCTGCTCAGATTGCTGCAATGGAAGCTCAGACTGCTGCTATCGTGGCTCTGGGGACCACTGTGGAACAGGACTTCCAGGGCGCCACAGCACTCCAGCAATCCGTTCTCCAGCTGATCACCAGGATTGCTGAGGCGCCGCCCTGGGAGAGTGGCTGTGGCGCCATGGCAGTCGGACCTGCTGTCCTCTCTCAGGATGACAGCATTCTTGCTCCCATACCTGCCACTCCGCCACTGCCCCTGTTGTTGCCTATCAGCCAGCCAAGCCAGACTGCTGCAGCCCATGCTGAAATGGTGCAGTCTGAAGCCGGGCCCTCTCAGCCCAGAGCTGCTTGAGGTTGTCCTCCAAGGCCATCTGCATGCTCCTCGAGCAACCTCCCACACCCATGCTTCAGCCACTGGTGAAGTACCTCGTAGGAGCACTAGGATTGGTAAAGGCACACGAACAACAGGCACTAAGGTAATGCACAAGAGTGAATAGTTCTGTTACCATAATTTCATTTATTCATTGATAAATGTGACTTTGAATTTGCATTTAGTGGTGGTTTTTATTTGTGCGATGAACAGAGGAGGAAACCAATGTGCAATCAGATGGAGGGCGATTGGATTGTCTTGTGGGAGCGGAAGGGTGGAGAGTGTAGGACTGGTGGTGAGTTGGGGGATGTAGTTGACATTATTGATAGCAGGCACGGATCAGGCGAGCACGCAGAACCCTTGCAGACAAGGCATGTGGTCCCTGTTGCACCCTAGCGTCTTCCTCCTCCTCCATCTCTGCCTCAGGGTCTTCTCCGATTATTGGTGGCAAAGGCTGGTCCCTCATGATGGCGAGGTTGTGCAGCATATGATCACGAATCTGCCCACCCACTCAGGGGAGTACTGCAGGGCTCCTCCAGACAGGTCCAGGCAGCAGAAGCATTGTTTGAGAAGGCCTATGATGTGCTCCACGATGTTGCGTGTGGCAGCATAGTTCTCATTACAGGCATGCTGTGCACATGTGCGTGGGTTCCTGACTGGAGTCATGAGCCACGGCGTGAGGGGATAGCCCTTGTTGCCCAGTAGCCAGCCTTTGACTTGCCGAGGTGGGTGAAAGATAGCTGGCACGTTGGACTGCCGCATGACGAAGGCGTGTGACTGCTCCCAGGGTAGCGGGCATCGACCTCCATGATTCGATGCGTGTGGGCTCACACCAGCTGCACGTTGAGGGAGTGGAAGCCCTTTCGGTGGATGAAGACAGCCAAGTTGATATGCGGGGCACGCAGGGCAATATGTGTGCAGTCAATGGCACCCTGCACCATTGGGAAGCCAGCAATGTGGGCGAACCCCCATGCTCGCTCGTTCTGCTTGTCTCTGTCAAGAGGGAAGGTGATGAACCTGTTCCTCATGCGGTACAGTGCATCTGTGACCTCCCTTATGCAGCAGTGCACTGCATACTGCGAGATGTTGCACATGTCGCCAGCAGAGGCCTGAAAGATCCTGAGCCATAGAAATTCAGCACCACGGTGACCTTCACAGCCACAGGCAATGCTGTCCTTGCTCTGCTCTGATGCTGCAGTTCTGGCCGCACCAGTTGACAAATCTCGGTCACGGCTTCCTTGGTGAACCTCAGGCGTTGAATGCAATCCTCCTCGGTCATGTTGAGGTAAGAAAATTGATCCCTGAAGGCCCTCATTGGGTAGGGCCTCCTGCTCAGTGCCCTGCAACTCCTCGTCCTCCCTCTCCTCGCAGTTTGACCTGCTGTGTGTGGCCTCTCTGCATTCTCCCAGTCGTGCTCAGTGCCCAGCGGGTGCCCTAGCAATGAGAAAGGATTAATTAACAATCTTGTTGTGCGGGGTCCCTTAGGGAAGAGCGACCATAACATGATAGAATTCCTCATTAAGATGGAGAGTGAAAGTGGTTGAATCCAAAACTAGGGTCCTGAATCTAAATAAAGGAAATTATGAAAGTATGAGGTGCAAATTGGCTATGATAGATTGGGGAACTTTACTAAAAGGGATGACGGTGGATAGGCAATGGCTAATATTTAAAGAACGTGTGCAGGAATTACAACAATTATTCATTCCTGGCTGGCGCAAAAATAAAACAGGAAAGGTGGCTCAACTGTGGCTTACAAAAGAAATTAGGGATAGTATTAGATCCAAACAGGAGGCATATAAAATTGCCAGAAAAAGCGGCAAGCCTGAGGATTGGGAACAGTTCAGAATTCAGCAAAGGAGGACCAAGAGATTGATTAAGAGGGGAAAAATAGAGTATGAGAGTAAACTAGCAGGGAACATAAAAACTGACTGTAAAAGCTTCTATAAATATGTGAAGAGAGAAAGATTAGTGAAGACAAATGTAGGTCCCTTACAGTCAGAAATGGAGGAAATTATAATGGGGAACAAAGAAATGGCAGAACAATTAAACACATACTTTGGTTCTGTCTTCACAAAGGAGGACACAAATAACCTCCCAGAAATGTTAGGGAACCAAGGGTCTAGTGAGAGGGAGGAACTGAAGGAAACCAGTATTCGTAAAAAAAAAAGTGCTAGGGAAATTAATGGGGCTAAAGGCTGACAAATCCCCAGGGCCTGATAATCTACATCCCAGAGTACTAAAGGAAGTGGCCCCTGGAAATAGTGGATGCATTGGTGATCATCTTCCAAAATTCTATAGACTCTGGAACAGTTCCTACAGATTGGAGGGTGGCAAATGTAACCCCACTATTTAAAAAAGGAGGGAGAGAAAAAACAGGGAATTACAGATCAGTTAGCCTAACATCAGTAGTGGGGAAAATGCGAGAAACTATTATAAAAGATGTGATAACAGAACACTTGGAGGGCATTAACAGGATTGGACAAAGTCAGCATGAAAGGGAAATCATGCTTAATCTACTGGAGTTTTCTGAGGATGTAACTTTTTTTTTTATTCGTTCACGGGATGTGGGCATCGCTGGTGAGGCCAGCATTTATTGTCCATCCCTAATTACCCTTGAGAAGGTGGTGGTGAGCCGCCGCCTTGAACCGCTGCAGTCCGTGAGGTGACGGTTCTTCCACAGTGCTGTTAGGAAGGGAGTTCCAGGATTTTGACCCAGCGACAGTGAAGGAACGGCGATATATTTCCAAGTCGGGATGGTGTGTGACTTGGAGGGGAACGTGCAGGTGGTGTTGTTCCCATGTGCCTGTTGCTCTTGTCCTTCTAGATGGTAGAGGTCGTGGGTTTGGGAGGTGCTGTCGAAGAAGCCTTGGCGAGTTGCTGCAGTGCATCCTGTGGATGGTACATACTGCAGCCACAGTGTGCCGGTGGTGAAGGGAGTGAATGTTTAGGGTGGTGGATGGGGTGCCAATCAAGCGGGCTGATTATCTTGGATGGTGTCGAGCTTCTTGAGTGTTGTCGGAGCTGCACTCATCCAAGCAAGTGGAGAGTATTCCATCACACTCCTGACTTGTGCCTTGTAGATGGTGGAAAGGCTTTGGGGAGTCAGGAGGTGAGTCACTCGCCGCAGAATACCCAGCCTCTGACCTGCTCTTGTAGCCACAGTATTTATGTGGCTGGTCCAGTTAAGTTTCTGGTCAATGGTGACCCCCAGGATGTTGATGGTGGGGGATTCGGCGATGGTAATGCCGTTGAATGTCAAGGGGAGGTGGTCATTGCCTGGCACTTATCTGGCGCGAATGTTACTTGCCACTTATGAGCCCAAGCCTGGATGTTGTCCAGGTCTTGCTGCATGCGGGCTCGGACTGGTGGTGGACAATTAAACAACTAACGGGAGGAGGAGGCTCTGCAAACATCCCCATTCTCAACGATGGCGGAGTCCAGCACATGAGTGCAAAAGACAAGGCTGAAGCGTTTGCAACCATCTTCAGCCAGAAGTGCCGAGTGGATAATCCATCTCAGCCTCCTCCTGATATCCCCACCATCACGGAAGCCAGTCTTCGGCCAATTCGATTCACTCCACGTGATATCAAGAAACGGCTGAGTGCACTGGATACAGCAAAGGCTATGGGCCCTGACAACATCCCAGCTGTAGTGCTGAAGACTTGTGCTCCAGAACTAGCTGCGCCTCTAGCCAAGCTGTTCCAGTACAGCTACAACACTGGCATCCACCCGACAATGTGGAAAATTGCCCAGGTATGTCCTGTCCACAAAAAGCAGGACAAATCCAATCCGGCCAATTACCGCCCCATCAGTCGACTCTCAATCATCAGCAAAGTGATGGAAGGTGTCGTCGACAGTGCTATCAAGCGGCACTTACTCACCAATAACCTGCTCACCGATGCTCAGTTTGGGTTCCGCCAGGACCACTCGGCTCCAGACCTCATTACAGCCTTGGTCCAAACATGGACAAAAGAGCTGAATTCCAGAGGTGAGGTGAGAGTGACTGCCCTTGACATCAAGGCAGCATTTGACCGAGTGTGGCACCAAGGAGCCCTAGTAAAATTGAAGTCAATAGGAATCAGGGGGAAAACTCTCCAGTGGCTGGAGTCATAGCCAGCACAAAGGAAGATGGTAGTGGTTGTTGGAGGCCAAGCATCTCAGCCCCAGGGCATTGCTGCAGGAGTTCCTCAGGGCAGTGTCCTTGGCCCAACCATCTTCAGCTGCTTCATCAATGACCTTCCCTCCATCATAAGGTCAGAAATGGGGATGTTCGCTGATGACTGCACAGTGTTCAGTTCCATTCGCAACCCCTCAGATAATGAAGCAGTCCGAGCCCGCATGCAGCAAGACCTGGACAACATCCAGGCTTGGGCTGATAAGTGGCAAGTAACATTCGCGCCAGATAAGTGCCAGGCAATGACCATCTCCAACAAGAGAGAGTCTAACCACCTCCCCTTGACATTCAACGGCATTACCATCGCCGAATCCCCCACCATCAACATCCTGGGGGTCACCATTGACCAGAAACTTAACTGGACCAGCCATATAAATACTGTGGCTACGAGAGCAGGTCAGAGGCTGGGTATTCTGCGGCGAGTGACTCACCTCCTGACTTCCCAAAGCCTTTCCACCATCTACAAGGCACAAGTCAGGAGTGTGATGGAATACTCTCCACTTGCCTGGATGAGTGCAGCTCCAACAACACTCAAGAAGCTCGACACCATCCAAGATAAAGCAGCCCGCTTCATTGGCACCCCATCTACCACCCTAAACATTCACTCCCTTCACCACCGGCGCACTGTGGCTGCAGTGTGTACCATCCACAGGATGCACTGCAGCAACTTGCCAAGGCTTCTTCGACAGCACCTCCCAAACCCGCGACCTCTACCACCTAGAAGGACAAGGGCAGCAGGCGCATGGGAACAACACCACCTGCACGTTCCCCTCCAAGTCACACACCATCCCGACTTGGAAATATATCGCCGTTCCTTCATTGTCGCTGGGTCAAAATCCTGGAACTCCCTTCCTAACAGCACTGTGGGAGAACCGTCACCACACGGACTGCAGCGGTTCAAGAAGGCGGCTCACCACCACCTTCTCAAGGGCAATTAGGGATGGGCAATAAATGCCGGCCTTGCCAGCGACACCCACATCCCGTGAACGAATAAAAAAAAACTTGTTGCAGAGGTGTAAGTGAAACCTCTTCAGCTGAAAGGCATATCATTTCATCTGACTAACAGTGATCAAGGCCACGGAGATTTACTAGTATTTTTAAAACATTACATATAGTGCACAATTCCTGTCATTTCTTTCCTATCTGCCACTCTCCTCCAGTCACACCAAGTATCACACTAAAATTTCTGCATCACAATTGATAAAAAAACATAAAGAAACAAAAATAATCATTTGACACTGGAACCTAATGTCTGTAGTGACCTTACCAATAACACTTAGAAAATTTTTTAAAAGCGACAGGATTCTGATCTGCTATCTCAAGAACTATTCCGACCTCACTCAGAACTTACTTGATAGCAGTTAGACTTCTTGTCCTTAGGAGGGAGCAGAGGAAGAGGACAGAGGAGACGATTGGTAATGGAGAATAGGAATTTAGAGTTGTTTCTACTCTCCAAGATAATTTTGGAGTCGTAGGCAGATTTAGCCAGGAAGGAGTGACACGGGAGTTAGAATGTAACATCTGCTTGACCTTACCAAGAAAGCCAGCCACCAATCCATCAGGGTTCTGACCTGCAGAGCAGTCAACTCTGATTGATCCCACCCAACGTTTATTTAATAACTTAGACTTTGTGGCTTTAAAGGTGCACCACTTTACCTAAGCAGCAAGAAAATACACTATATATTAGATGATACAACACTGCTGTCCTTATAGAAAAGCATATCATCCAACTTACTGTGAACAACACCATGGCAGATACAGACACGCAGTTAGGATTTTTATTTAAACAAATGATTTCTTTTGGTGCCTTCAGGCAACAGACACACTCTAAATGTTTGTGACATTAAGGTAGTACAATGTGGAACAACAGGTAGTGTTGCTGACTGTAACATTGCTCCTGAAGGTACATTATCACAGGACCAGAACTCCAGTAATAAATGGTTCCTGTACAACAAGCAACCTGTTTGTCACAACAGTTTTCTAAAGAAGGGTCCAACCTGAAACATTAATATATCCTTGTTCTTCTGGATGCTGGATAATTCAAGCATTGAAGTTTGTATTTCAGGTTTCCAGAATTTGCAGTTTCTTGTTTTTTTTTACTGGGTGTATTTATTCATTGATCAAAAGTTCTGTGTAAAATCTTTCCTTTGCACAACGTACTGTTAAATTCTAGTGAAATATTCTCCAAAATGTTGCTGTTTCTAAATTATATTTGCCAGACTGTACAAGTGAGAAGTGGTGCAATTTAGGTATTAGATGAATGTTTGTAATTTGAACAGTTAAAATGTTAAACATATAACCTGGGCCAAAAGGTGTGCACTTAACAGGAGAAAACATTATTCACTTAACCGGAGTGAATACACAAAGTATAGACAGAAATGGCTTTTGTATTTTCAGCTTCCATTTTCTCAGCAGACATTCACTGAAGTGGAATCAACTGTATCAGATGTAGGCAGCCACTAGTCATTACTTGGTGTATTCTAAAATATATTGATCCCTGTGTCATAACCAAAACTCAACAATAAAATACCACTTTAAGACCTAGCAGAAGCCAGGTAAAAAGAGGCACAAAGTTTACAATGGTGCCAGGAGAGAATTGAAAAGTGAAATCTAATAATATTGTTCTACATTTTTATATTTCTTTTTCTACAGGTTGAAGATATTAATAATCTTTATATTATAATCACAGAGGAATATACAAAATGTTTAAAATGCCTACAAGAATTCAGGCAGGTTGGATACCTGCTGACTATTCCTCTTTCTCTTTACAACCCTTCAACAGGGAAATGTTATAAGTGTATAGTAAGTGTTATTTTTTAAATCCCATTTTGATTCATGATGTCATGTTTTAATAGTAGACCTTTAATAGTCTCTGAAGTCTCATTCATAAAAATAAACTTTTCTTCTCAATGGAGTCTGGTGTGGATTTATCCCCATGTGGAACCTGACATTGAAAACCCTTCATTGTTTGATTTGATAACTGGAATTGAAACAAAATTCTAATCCCAGTCTTGATTGGCTTTTTTATTGAGCATGGTTTTCCCTAGCTTTGTTAGTTCCAGAAAGTTGTTCAATAACCAAGTATTATTATGTCACAAATGATGGTATTATCGATGTCTGCAGTTGGCTAATTATTTTAATGAATTCTGAAATCCAGACATTGGGAATGATTATATTGATTTCAAAATTAGCATTTTTGTGGTTAAAAAGTTTAAATGCACTTTTGCACACTTTCAGGCAAAAATAAACCGTATAAGGGCAATCTTAAAAGTGATTCTGACAATCGCATTTCATGCAAGTATCAGGAAACAGCCAGTTATCTCAAAAATGTGAATTCCTTCTCTGTGAATTATTGATTTCCCCAAAAGCAAAGAAATAATTTATTGAGCTTTAATAACCTTGACAGCCCAAATATCTGAGGAACCAAAGGAGTCAGTAATAGGCATTCCTGACCTATTGTTGGTCACTGTGTCTGTACAGAACATTTATTAATTAACATATTGACTTAGAAACTTAAATCACTTTTTGCATATGAAATAAAAATGCTAATGTTGAATTTGGATTTATCTGTCACGTAATCTGAACTAGAAGGGAATATTTCACCTAAAGGTAAGTACAGATGACAAAGGCCACTCAGCCATCAAGCTCATCCTCCCACAGAATCCCCCTCATCACAGCATCAAACTACTAAAATGATTCCAGAGATTTTGCTTTCACTACCCCACTCAGATGATTATTCCAGGCATTAATCATTTTTTTGTGTGAATTAGTGCTTCCTGACATATGACCTGAACTTGCTTTTTACATTTATACTCATGTCCCCTTATCCTGTAGTCATAAATAGTTCTCAGTATTAATCTTTTCTATTCCACTTAGTATCTTTCTTACTTCTATAAAGTCCCCTTGCATTCAAATCCTTTCCATGCTGAAAGTATTGAAGTTTATCTGCCATAGTTTTGCCCACTTGCAAATATTGTCTTGGCTCTTCTGTAATTTCTTAGCTGCTCCATCAGACTCTACTACTATTCCACCCAGCTCCCCTACCACCATTTAGCATTATCTGTAAAACTGACCAACCTACATTGCATTTCTGTATCCATGTCATTTATGGAGACCAGAAACAATAGCAGCCCTAGCACCAATTTCTGGGCCAATCCATTCATCTTATCTCAACAATTGGCCATTAGTCCCCTAACTTCTACTTGCTGCTTCCTTTCTTGCATTATTTCCTATTTCACTTCAAAGTTTTACTTAAGATATCAACTGCTTCAAGCTTGTGTAGGAGTCTTTCATGTGGAACTTTATTGAAAGCTTTATGGAAGTTTAAGTACACAATATCATAGGGCTTTCCAATGTCCACTGGAGAGGTCACTTCCTCCAAAAAGTAAAGGGGGTTGGCTGGGCAGGATCTGTCCCTTGTAAAATAGTGTTAGATGCTACTTACTGGTTATTTTCATATAAATAATCCTTAACTTTCTTCCTAATGGTCAATTCCATTATTTTACCAGTTACCCAGGTTTGTTTTATCACCTTTCTTGAAAATAGGTGCCATGTCGGTTTGTTTGCACTCCAGGCAGACCTCCCCTGTATTCATGGATTCCCTCAATGATTATCTGATGGAATGCAAAACTTTGCTGACTTTGACCAGCTTGTTGTAGTTTTGTACAACAGCTAATTATAAAACTTACATTTCTCAGTATCATTTGCAACCTCCCCAAATAAATGAAAGCAAGCAACATCTTAAAGGCACCTGATATACTATTACTTAAAACAATACAATCTTTAATTGCATTTTTTTCAGTTTAAACTTTTCTCACTGATACAGAAGCAGCAAGCTGAGAAGGTAGGTTAAATACTGTGAATGTAGTACAGGCAGGATAGTTTCATGAAGCAGGAGAAAAATAGATGGGATTTGTCTTGATCGACATATGAATCACTACCCTTTCTGTACACTCTAGGAGGTAATAGGTACAATACAAATGGGAGTTGTGGAGTGAAATCTAACTAGGAATCTGTGTTACTTCAGCGAGTTAAACAATATCTAGGAGAGAAAATTAATCTAGATTGTTTCCTCTTTAGTCATCAATGACAGTTATTATTTGTTTCCACACAGTCATATGCTGAGGTCAAATTTCCTATAGGTCCAAGAATTGGTTTTCAAAGATAAACCCTTTTGAAAATAAGCTAAAGAATACCTTTAAAAAGCAATGACATGATTTTTTTTTAAGAATACCATGTGTGCCAAGAAGCAGATGCAGAGTCAAAACATGTTATGGGGGATTTAGCCACTTTTTGCTAAATCTAGAACTGAACCGGGAGAGAAATAAGGACAAGCTAAGGGGCCTAAGTTCTTCTGCTTGCTTGCTGTCGTTGAAAAGTCGTTCAAAACCTTAATTTAATAACTAGTGCCTCCAAATCATGAGACAAATGTACGTGGGGGGAAAATGAACTTTTCTATTTTTAAAAAAAAAAATAGATCTTTTGATCTCAGGCTATGGCTAGAAGTTTCTGGGCATAACTATCAAAAGCCCAACTGTCTGGTCCAAGATTGGACTAGTTGCAATCCTATCAAGACAAAGTCAAGGCAGATGGGGAGGGAGAAAGGGTGGGGGATGTAGAGAAAAGACTGACTTCAAACGAGCCAGGGAAGGGGTAATAAATGGGAATGTAAGTAAGATCATTCACTTTAAAATGTAGGATGTAGGCCATTGTCTCCTTCATCCATAATATTTTTGAAATTAGATTGCCTTAATGTCCCACCCAAAGTAAGTAAACCACATATTTCTGGGTTTTTTTCTGGTTTAACATTGAATACTTTTATTTTACATTTAACCAGGAGAAATCCCTTGATGTCTTCTTTGAACCCCAGCAGTTGGATGCTTGTAACAAGTGCTACTGTGACCAGTGTGGAGAAAAGACAACATCAGTACAGGCAAGTAATGACCTACCAAATCAAATTTGGACGATTTATCATTCTTGTGTCAAATAGTCAATATTGTATTTGTCACTTCTGTATTACAAGAGTAATAATGTACCATATAACTCTCAACTGAATTTGGTATTTGTATGTTTGCTTTTAATTCTAAGACATTCAGTCCAGCCTGAAAATTCTTAAAAATGTAACTAATTTTTTTATTATCTGATAATTATTTTTTCTTTAACAGGGCTACAGAGTGCTTTCTTCTCCACAAATACTATGCCTACAGCTAAAACGCTTTGACTTTGCTACAAATTTGGGGAAAGCAGTCAAAAACTATGATTTTATGGCATTTCCTGAGAGCTTGCATTTTGGTAATTCCAACGAAGAACATCACAGCCAAATGGTGTGTTTTTATGCACAAGTTTGCATGTGAATTTTACACTGCCTCTCCTCCATTGTCCAGCTCCGAGTGACTGCCCTTCCATTTCTACCTATCCAAACAGAGTCAGTGCTTTCCAGCAATGGCTTTTCTTCTCTCCTTCGCATCATTACTCCCAATGATCTCCTTCTGGTCCCATCCTCTTGCTTATCTCAGTGATATCATCCAGATGAAAGGAATCTTACAACACCAGGTTATAGTCCAACAGTTTTATTTGAAAATCACAAGCTTTCGGAGGCTTTCTCCGAAAGCTTGTGATTTTCAAATAAAACTGTTGGACTATAACCTGGTGTTGTAAGATTCCTTACATTTGTCCACCCCAGTCCATCACCGGCATCTCCATATCATATCATCCAGAGGCATGGGGTAAGCTTTGATATGTACGCTGATAATGCTCAATTCTAGCTCTCCATCACTTCTTGACTCCTTGACTGCCTTCATGCTGTAGATTCCTTGTCCAACATGAAATCCTGGATTAGACAAAATTTCCTCTGGCTCAAAATCAGTCAGATTGAAGACATTGTCTTTGGCTCCCACCACAAATTCCATTCCACTGCCACTGACTCCATTCCTTTCCCAGCCATACTCATGCTGAACCAGACCGTTTGCATTCTTGGCATCCTGGTCAACCCTGAGCTGAGCTTAAAGCCTTACATCCCATCTCTGCAACATTTCCCACTTCTCCCCTCTCCAACAAAACACTTGTATGTGCCATTGTCACATCCAAACATGACTACTCTTAACACTCTCCTTTCTGGCCTCCCTTTCTCACCCTGCATAACTCCAACTAATCCAAAACTCTGCCACACGTATCCGTTCCCACACTAAGTCCCGCTAACCCATCACCCCAGTTCTCACTGATCTAAACTAGCACCCCATCCCCTGACACATTGAATTCAAACTGTTATCCTCATCTATAAATCCCCCATGCCCTTGTCCAACTCTATCTCTGCAATCTCCTCCAGCTCTCCCCACTGCTTGTTCCTCCGATTCTAGTCTTGTATATATCCCCCCTCCATTGGTGGCTGAGCCCTCAATCGCCTCTCTGGAATTCCCTCCCTAAATCTCTCCACCTTGCCACCTCTCTCTATCCAACCTTAAAAACCCATTTCTTCGACTAAGCCTTCGATCGCTCTTCCTAATCTCTCCCGCCCTGGTTCGGCATCCCTTTTCCTTATGCCTGTTTGTGAAATACCTTGGTCCATTTCTTTATGTTAAAGCGGCTATATAACTGTTGTTGCTAATAGTTTGCATTTTCCTTTGCAGAACAAATGGCAATACAAACTCCTATCTGTGATTGTGCATATAGGCAGCACATCCTTCGGTCATTATTATGCTTATATAAGGAGCTTCCCAGAAATGGACTGGTACTGCTTTAGGGATGAATATGTTACGAAGGTAAATTCTGGTATATTTAAGATACAGAGTGTTAAACTAAAACATCAATCCCATTTTTCACACTGTTGCCTCTGTATGGGTTGCTTGAGGCTGGTTATTTGTAGACCATGCCTGACTATTGGTAGTGCTGCATCAGATGAACTCCTTTGTAGACACAATTTACTTAGCCATTTGTTCTCTGTTTAGATGGGTTATGTTGCTGACCAGTATGTAGCTGTCACTATAGGACAGATATAAGTAAACTTTGGATGAGCTCAGGAGTGTGGATTCCAGCATCAGACGGCCTGACATGTTTGTTGTCTTGCTGGGCAGATTCGGAGTGGTATTTAATGTCTGGAAAACAGACCAAGAGGCCAATTTGAATCAGACAAAGAGGAAACGGTGGAGTAGAGGGGACATGGGACTATATAGCACTTAGATTAGGTGGAACAGTGGAGTTTGAGACACATGGAACAGGCAGGATAATAGACTGTGAGGCAGATGATTTATTGGTATCCCATGACAGTTATTTTAGCTAAGAGAATAAAGTATAACATATACTTTAATAAAGTATTCTTGTCTTTCCGATTTGTGCATATTAATACAAAGTTCGCTGGCTAAACTGCACACCTTCTATCCAAAATGTAGTCAGTTAACCAGTATGACTAATTAAAATTTATCTAACTTTTAACTTGAAATCCTCACATGCAATCATTTTAAAAACTGACAAATTCCTAAGGCATAGGTGTGTACTTATCCAGTTTTTCCAACAGTTGCCATAAAAAGGGTATATAATGAGAAGTCATGGAATATGATTTATAGCCCACAAAAATGGAAAAGTGGTGTTACACTTGGTGACACAAGTAGTACATTGTATCATATTCCATGGCTTATTGTCATCATTACTTTAAATTGTCAACTGGTGTATTAATGTTATGCATTGTGGGTTGCTTCTGGTGAGGTCTCTATGAAACCCCGCCCCACCCCCACCAGATGCTCTCTTTTGTAATATTGTTTCCATAAAATCCAAATTTTAAAAATCACAATGTGTGGTTTATTGAATAGTATAGTTTTCTGCAGTAAAAATAGCCATTTTATATTCTGTCATAAATGGCACACAAAAGCCATGACATTTTAATGTAAATTGCATTGCCCAGGGAATAAGGAAGCCAACATGATCAAAGAGATTAGTTCAAGCCACTTGCCTCTCAAAAGAATGTGTTATGTCAATTAGCTAATATTGCTGCTGTACCTAGATATTCAGATCGTGCAAGTTAATTTGTATTATAAATATTGTTTATCTCTGCTCTGACAGGCAACATGGGAAGAAGTTAAAATGACATTTGGATCATCAGACAGCTTTTCTCCTGGTCTAAATGGACTTCAGATGTAATGTTTTTGCAATACATTCAATCAACCTTGTTTAATGTATAGCAGATTAATGCTAAATTTAATTGAAAATCTAAAATTATCACATTATTTCAGATTTTTTTTACCATTTTTTCACAGAAAGGATTTGGAATGAAAGAAAAAGAGTTACATTTAAGGGTTATGTTCTAAAGCAAAATATATTCACACAAGTTGTTTTCAAAAAAGGCACCAAAACAGAAATGCATTAAAAAATCACATGTAAAATAATACATGCTTTGTACAAAGGTTGTAATTAATAGTGAATAAATATTTGAAAATGGTGAAGTAAATTTTTATCTTTTAGCTTGGTAGTGTTTCCTTTAATTGTCACAAATCATAAGGAGTTTTAAAAATACTGGCTAGTAATGTCCCAAACTTTACCTCAATACAAACACTGCAAACTTAAGGGAGGAGATAAGCTACTTTCAAACAAACACAAACTGCATGATTTGTTCAGTTATGTGTATGACAGCCAGCTATTTTCGAATTAGTCCAGGGAATTCTTTGTAACTGTAACTGGTTTGGGGGATATTTAAGGAGCTGTAGCTGTTCAAATCTGGGAGAGTCACTTTGGAACCTCTTAGAGATGTACTTCACACAAGACAGCTCCTGCAGTGATTAGATGTACAAGATGCCTGAAAGTGCAGTAGAAGCAGATTCAATAGTAACTTTCAAAAGGGAATTGGATAAATACTAGAAGGAAAAACATTTACAGAGCTATGGGGAAGAAGATGGGGAATGAGAATAATTGGATAGCTGTTTCAAAGAGCCTACACAGGCACGATGGACTGAATGGCCTCCTTCTGTGCTGTACCTACTATGATACTATGGTAAAAGAAGCACTGCATATTAAAAGATAGATTTAAAGAATAGCTTAGTATTTAGATTGCAACCATTTTATATTTTACCTGTCAAGCTAGATAGGATTTCCATTATTATTTATTTACTTGTTCAACTTTTGTTAAACAAATTTGCTTAATAATTTAAACCTAAAGCAAGATCCGATGATGTAATGATCTACTGCTTAATGAAGATGAGAGAAAGAACCTGTGGAGGCATAGGATAATTCCAGTAGCTGAACTAATTAACAGAAAGGTTGTTCTGTTCATTATCCTGGATATGTTACTGAAAGCTTACCTAGATATCAAAGTTGCTGAAGATGCTCTTGAAGCATAGGGAATTGGGACTCACCTATGAGGATGATTAAAGGCCAAAAAGTCTGAGGTTGATCACGGGGCAAAAAATCTACAGGAAGGGTAGAAAAGAACCAAATATGTAGCAATGTATGTAGTACACCCTTACACAAATAGTTTCATTAAAAGAATGTGCTGTTTGTTCAATTTAACCATTCAATTAGTCATATACCAAATTGACCTTGCTACAGGGGTTGAAAATTACTTTCAAATCATAAAGGTCCAGAACTCCTATTACTAATTATCAGATCAATGTTGCCACATACTTGACTTTCCCAGTGTTAATGTGGGTGTGGTGGACTTCACTTGGCTTAGTGCCATTTTTGGCATTTATAAACTCGCCTCCAACTGGGTACGTGTGGAGCAACTAAGTAGCAAGTTCTCACTTTTCTAATTTTTTTCCCCCCAACCAACTCGCTCCATCAGGTGCCAATGGTAGCTTCTTGTTGCCAGCACTGGACAGAATGGTAAAACTGCTAAGTTGACACAAGTTCTTTTTCATGCTACCATCATCAACAAGTCCTGCCCCTACATTTGGATGAAACTTTGTCATGCTGATGTATCGGTTATGACTGCATGTAAATATATGTGACTTCCTATGTGCTATCTAATTCTAACAGTTTTCATTCTATTTAGGGGCGGAACAGCTTATCTTCTTTTTTATAAGAGGATCAATTGATCATTTCAGGTTAGTCAGTCATAATTTATTGAAATATTTATGATAAATGCACAAAAAATACAGGTTTCAAAACCAATTAAGAAAGATTCTCACTAGAGTAAAGATTTCTTGCAGTGTTATTCATCTCTGTCCCCCACCTTTGGGTGCATTTATGGTGTGATGCGATTGCTTTTGTCACAGTATAAAAACCCAAGAATCATCAGTATTATGGTGTTGCATAATTGAAGGTCTCTCCCACAAAAGTTCAGAGTGATATAACATTCCTTTTAGTCCCAATTTTAACCTACCCCACCTGGAGCATAAAACCAAGCGGGCATCCGACCCAAACCTGCCCCGTTTCCACCGGGTGGGTTAGGATAAAATCGGGGCTATTATTACAAGCCACATTCTGGAGTGCATTGTAAGTCATTGACCATTCAGTACCAACTACAAGTGTTTAGATATAATTTTTACATCTTCACACCAGTTAATTATCAGAACTTGGTACTGAGAATTGAGCAAAGCCCCATTATATACATGCGGTCAAGTCAAATATGAATAAAGTTGCATATAACCAGACTTGTAAGGAGTGCCGTAGTTACATTACACCTATAATTTTTCTACCGACAGAATTTAAGCAGTGATGCAAGCAGGGAGCATGGTTACGTTGGTCATTTTATTACTCTGTAGTGAGGGGGGGAAGGGTAGTGGGAAGACCTCTACCAATGGCTATTCAAACATAAATAAGGAGTTCTGCACGGCAGCTTCTGTCTCAGGTTAATTCCTGTCTTACACGACAGCCTTTGCTTTTCAAATTGATTAAAAACTAAAATACAGCTACCTGTGCCACTGGAGATTTTTTTAAATTAAAAAGAAAGGTTTGCAGAACGGCAGAGCATCTCTTGGACATGCATGATTAGATTTGTACTGCACCTTTAGCACAGTGTACTTAAAATCTCACTGCAGCAATGGTGTGAAAAATTCAGTATAAAGACAACACAGGAGGATTGACCATGCATTGCCCTGGAGGAACGGCAATGTAAAACAGAAAATTACCTGTACAAGTGCTGCAGACAAATGAGATTCACCTATTAAATAGCATATAGAGTTAGTTTACTTTTAATTCTGCATCCTGGATGTCCATTGCAACTTGCAAATATTGACTTATCGGGGTTATTGACTCTCGTTCTCCTTCACTGTAAGGATATACACCTTGCTGTCCTTCCTTCTGGGATCAAAGCCCTCTTTCCTCTTCCTTGAGTTATGGGTTTGTGGTTTTACAATAGATTTTCAGTTTTTTTTCAATAAAATGTCTCACCTGCTGGAAGACATTAATATATTCTCATTAACTCTTATGAATGTGCCATATGGAAATGAGAAAAAAGGTACAAAATTAAATCTGCATGCTAACCGAATTACAAAAGGTATTCTGATTTTGAAGCAAAGGTGCATTAAAAATAGTTTCACATTAACCAAGAAGATAGGAAAATGTCAGTTAAACAATCCAGAGCAAACAGATACTCAAATTAATTTAGTTTTTCACAGTGCAAAATGCACTGATCTTTTTAAAATATAAATTGTGACTTTAATATACTTTGAAAAATGTAAAAACATATTCAGAATTTACAAGACTTTACTTTTTACAATAAAAATTGTTCTGATTTGATTAAAGCTTGAACATGATGGACCTTAAGGATGCTTACTTCTATCAAGATATTGCAACATTTTCAGATCTTCATAAGTTGTTAATTTTCTTTCCTAATTTTTTAAAATCTAAATGAAATGTTAAAATTCTAAATTGGGTTGCAGCAAAACGTCTGTAGTAGAGAATCCTCTAATGGCTCCAGGTCTGCGCTGAGTTCATTGAAAGTGGAGAGGTTATTGGCTTCAGTGTTCTCAGTCTAGGGGATGGGTGAGTTCCACTGCTGACTTGCTTCACATTAAGCCTTGCTCGAAGCACCTGTGTGAGCAGTGAGAAGGGACTTGGTTCTGGTGCCCCACCACAACAGTCAGTATTCACTGCCTAGGCTCACACGTGAAGCCTTTTGGGTGAAGACTGTAATTTTGATAAAGGCTTGAACATGGATTTTCAACACGAGAATGATTAACAGGACACTAGTAAAAGTGAAAATAGATTTTGTATTTTTACATACTTATAACTGTAATGTCATTTTAAATCTGTAAAACACTTAACTTGAAGTACCAATGTTTAAATGTATTAATGTAACTAAATCAGTGTTTGTTACATTTTGTGCTCACATTTTTGTGCCATAGTGTATTGTTTGGTGTACTTATTGTGAATCATTGAATATGACATTTATTTAAGATTAAATTGTTCTGTATTTTCTTGTTTGGAGTCAGGTGATGGATTTGTACTTTGACTGTGGGTTAGTAGCTTATTTTCCCAAAAAAGCAAGCTATAACTTGCTCTATTTCTTACCAATCTTCTCTCGAAACGTATACATATTTGCTAGTGAATGTCAGTCATAGCACATGACCAGTTTGTACTTCGCTGCTGGCACAGCACAAATGTTTTTTTAAGTTTACATAGGAACCTGTCCCAACAAGGACATGCTGCCTTACTTTTGACCTTATTTGAAGCTTCAAGAAATTAAATGTTAATAACGGAGCTAGATACAAGCCTAGGCTGCACCTGAATTAATCTCCATTCCATCTTTTGAACTATACGAGAAACTTTTAAGCTGGATCTACCTGCACCCCATTTATTCCAAGCACCAGCATATGTGGGGGGGGGGGGGGGGGGGGGGGAGGGGGTGATAAAACTATTTCAAATCTTGACATTTTCTAACATTGCACAACTGTTAAACTGAAAATACTGTTACAACTCATGGGATCTCAGACCATATAATAAAACTTCAATAAATTACATATTCTGCTCATTTTCTTCTCTCACCTTTCATATAATTGCATACTCTCTCAATAAAGCAAATGGCTAAAGTTTTTCTATCTGAAATGGCTCAGTTTAGTGCTGATTTAATGTAGTTGCCATTTTGTAAGCAAAAAATGAAAATAGTACAATGCATTCAGACTATTTATGTGACATTGCTCAACTTTGATGTCTACATTGATGCATTTGAAACTTTCCCTCATTTGATGTGGTTCTTGTACAAGCAGTCAGTAGATGTTTGTGGAAAATCCTGGAATTTTCTGAAGATTCTTTGGTGAAATTTGAAGGACATTTTTCACCAGTGTAACATACCATGTCAATACTGAAACAAAGCCAAAATATTAAACATGAACTTAATACACTAGCAGCCTTCACCAAACGCACACCATGGCTGCAGTGTGTACTATCTACAGGATGCACTGCAGCAACTCGCCAAGACTTCTTCGACAGCACCTTCCAAACCCACGACCTTTATCACCTAGGACGAGGGCAGCAGGCACATGGGAACACCACCTGCAGGTTCCCTTCCAAGTCACACATCATCCCAACTTGGAAATATATCACCGTTTCTTCATAATCACTGGGTCAAAGTCCTGGAACTCCCTACCTAACAGCACCGTGGGAGAACCTTCACCGCACAGACTGCAGCGGTTCAAGAAAGCGACTCACCACCACCTTCTCAAGGGCAATTGGGGATGGACAATAAATGCTGGCCTTGCCAGCGACACCCACATCCCATGAATGAATTAAAAAAAACCTTGCAAACCAAATTCAAAATATTCAGTACAAACTCTTATTTCCCAGTCCATTTTCATCCAGTTGACAAAAATGCCTCTGCCTTTATAACCCTAAATATCTAACTCAAGATAGTGACCAACTTCACAGAAATTAAGATTTAAAAATCTATCAACTGAAGTTGAAGTGTTCCAAAATGCACCATTTTAATACAAAGTTCATAATTTCTCAAGGGAGCAAATTCCCTCCCCAGGAATAATTAGCTTGTGGCTTTGTGCACCAGCATTAAATCTGCCATCCCGGTTTCTGATTTTATAGTTACATCACGTGCCAAATATTTGTTACAGACTCCTTTATGTGAAATGATGCATAGCACAGGGGAAAGCGAATGGGTTGGGGGGAAATAGGAGCTAGGATAGCAATTGAAGATAATAGAACCTTTAGCCGTAGAATGGCGTTCTTGTGGCTAATTTTTCCAAAAGGACTCCTGATAGCGAAACCCAATTAAATTTTAAAAAATACCAGCAGAGATTGCAGAAGCAAAACTTCACCTAACAAATTGCAGGATTACATATAAATTTTCCTACACGTTCCTTTGTCACAAAAATTGCATGACAGACAGGCAACTATGTGTACTTAATAGTACAGTCCCCAGTATAACAGCGACCAGCCCATTAACGACGAATCCACATTACTCTTCACACCACCTCCATCTTTATCATTATGAAACCCTCACCCTCGCGCGCCTGAATTTAAGCAGAGCGGAAGTGACGTGTCCCGACCGTCCCATTCATAAACCAACTCCCATCATTAAACACGTAAAAATATTGGAGTGCATTTTTAAATACACATTCTTTTACCGTGGATTTATATTTCCTAGCTGTCATTTATGACTTTCCTGATTGTTAATGATCCGGATTGAATCGATGGTTCCAGATTGGCGTGACGTCATTGATCGGCCCTCGCACGGACTGTAGGGAAGTGAGCGGGCGCTGGTCGGTCTTTTCGGGGACGGCGCTGGTCGAGAGCGGACGTTGGGGTTTCGCTCCTCCGACCCATTCTATCGGTAAACCTCTCCTGATAACAGTAATTCGATCGCATATGGCTATCTAAGGTTGTTGTAAGAGAGTAACTCGCACTCAACCTAATTTTCTATTTTTTTTAAAAGTCTTTGTGAGCGGAGCTCGCTGGCTGAGGAGGGGCCCGGCGGGCGGGGGGAAGGGGGTGATAGTTCCTCGGGAATGGACCGTCTATTTAACCTGAGACGCAGACCGGCCGTCAGTGCTGCTTTCACTTGGTGACTGATCCAAACTCTTCAAGTGTTGGTTCGGCAGCAGTTTCGACTGATCTTTATATCTGGTTTCTTCCAGAAAGGGTGGGTGAATTTGGCTGTGCAGCCGAGTCTGGGCTGCACGTGTTACACCGACAAAATGGCGGCGGTGGGGATCGAGGGGGTTACAAAATGCAGGAGCAGTAGCTCCGACTAAACCATTCTGTTTATAGATCTTCCACCGCCCAGTAACGAGCCCTCACTCGCGGAGAGTCGGGTAAACTGTCCGGGTAACGGGATGAACTGCAGACAAGTGAAGCCACGTGTCGCTGTCAGTAATTTCCGTGCAGCGTGGAGCTAGTAACACCAATGTAGACTTTCTAAAACTCGTTTTAGAAATGACAGTTTAAAATGGCATAGTCTTGATTTGATCATATCTGAAGTTACACGTGCTTAAGGTAAGTAATTTCCAAATAGGTTGTGCTGAAATCAAACTCAAAATAGTTGGAATTACCGTCAGATTTGAAAGTGTTGAGGAATGGTTTTCTGATCATGCCTGTTGGCCGTTTAAATGTAAATACTGAAATCTGATCATTTCTTTGTTCTAATTTTTGTTTCCTCTTTTAAAGCAGGTGGCAGTTTTCACAGCAGTAGAAGGGGCACTGGATAGATTCTAAGCACAGACTGCTCTAACAGGTCAGTGAGCCCTTTTGTTCATACCATACAAGAAACTGCATTAAGGTTTTCCCTATAGGGTCATACTTTGTGTTATGGCACTAAAATCTGAAAATTGAGTCATGTTCTGTAGTGAGTGTTGACTCTTTGCCCTAGACTTGCCTAACACCAAGCCTAGTTTTATACATAGGTGCAGTAGTGGAGAATTGTTAATATTATTGTAAAGCAATTTGCTCTCTAGGCAAAGGAAGCTTTCCCCCTTCTACCTTACAAGAAAACATTGAGTCTTGGCCAGACACTAGAACATAATCTAAGTGGCCACTACTGTATGTGGACTGCTGTGCGGAGGCTTTGTCCTCTGCCAGGTGGCTGTAAATGAGTCCACACCACTATTGGAAAAAGATTGTGTGGCAGTTCTCCAGTTCTGGCAAACATTTAATCCTTGACCATGATTACTTTTTTAAAAAATTATCTGGTGATTTATCTCATTGTCAGGCCTTGCTGTGCACAAATTGGCTGCCATGTTTACTTGCCATAATTTCACTTCATTGGCTGTAAAGTGTGTTGGGGTGCCCTGAAAGGTGCTTTATATATGCAGTGTTCTTGCTACCATAGTGTTCACAGACTGATTTTGCTTTTGAGAATTAAAAGCCTTGTATTACTGTACCCTATTTGAATGATGAAAATCTGAAATAGGAAGTGCCGTCAGATTCGAGAACTGATGATCCTGTTTTAATTCTGATTAATCAAACATTGAAATGTAAACATTTTAAGTGCATGGATTGAGTTGTGAAATTACTAAATATTGATCTATTCTTTTTCAGCAATTGATACAGGGGCCATTTCTTTCGATGGACTATTTGAATTGGTGAGTTTAGTCGAATGCTATCATTCTTGACTAATATAAAATACACTTTAAGCACCTTTTCCTCCCAACAAATTGGCCATGGTTATTTATCCTTTCTACCCAATTGACATTGCCAACTGAACACTTGCCACAATGAGGTGGTGTCTTCAAGCTGAACTCCAAGGCATAAGCAGATCTTGGGTGCTTCAGGTCAGTGATGAGAGGAGTAATACATTGAGATGTTATCATTTGGATAAGATACTAACTATTTGGATACAAAAGAACCAATTGCAATATTTGAAGTAGCCCAGGGAGTTCTTGCAGTGTCAATTTTTTCAAAAACTGTATTCCTGGGTCCTTGTCATTGATAACTCAGCCAAGTACCATAGGCACAAGATGTACAAAGTTGGGGTTTTAGAACTCCTGAAGCTTTTGATTAATTTTAGAAATGACATGGTATGTGCTTATGGTAATCTGTTGCCTGTAATTTTCAAACACAGGGTGCAAAATTGTGCCATAGTGACATGGATGATGAAATCAAACACAATGGCTGGAATTACCGTCAGATTGAAAAGTGTTGAGCAATGGTTTTCTGATCATGTCTGGTGGCTTTTTTTAAATATGGAAAACTAAAGTGTTTTTGTTTTCTTTCAAAGCAGGCAGCTTTTCATTTTGTCCTTTTGATGCTAACCGCCTATTTGGATACAAGAGTCCATTGCCATAATTGAAGATGTCCCGGGTGTTCTCCCAGTGGCACAGCCAACTTTCAAAAACAGTATACCTGGCTCCTTGTGTCATTGCTGAAGGTGGGACTTTGTATGCAAAACAATAGTTCTTCACTATATAAATGACTGCAATTCTTTGAAGTGCTTACCAATTAGTTTGAGATCATCTAATTTATTGGTGATTAGGGTATTGAATAAATAACATTTCAGGTTGTTTTGTCAATACTGAAAGCTTGAGTGCATTGTGACTTCTATTGTACTCCATAATTGAATACAATATATTAACGTGCAATTTAAAAAATTGATCTTGTGGATGATGAAACTAAACTCAAAATGGCTGGAATTACCGTCAGATTGAACAGTGTTGAGTAATGGTTATCCGATAACAATGTTAGACAATTTTGTGTAAATGCTGAAAAATGGACTGTTCTAAGGACTTTTTTTGTCCTTAGACGTTGATGGTTGTTACACTAGATTCTTATCTGTATGCTTGAAAGATTCAGACAGGTGTGCTTTGTGATTGATAAAATCAGTGAAATCTCAGCCCAGACATGCAGTGCATGTTAATCTGTCAAGTTTAGCCAATACTTCAATTGAATTGCATCTAATTTCTTTGTATGCTAAATTGGTGCTCCAAATTTTCACTAGACCCCATCTCTGAATAATGAAAATCCAAATAGAAAGTGTTGCCAGATTTGAACTGATCCTGTTTTAATGCTGATACCATATATTGAAACTTAAAGGTTGAGTTGTGAAATTACTGAATATTGATCTGTTCTTTCAGCAATTGATACAAGAACTACTATACAAGATACTATGATGGAATATTTGAATTGGTGAGTTTAAGTGAATGCTGTCCACCTAGACTAATATCAAACACACTTTAAACACCTTTCCCCTCAACAAATTGGTCATGGAGATTTATCCTTGCCACCCAGTTGGCACTTGCCACAGTGGAGTTGTGGCATCAAGCTGCATTCCAGGACTTGGGAAACACTTCAGTGTGGTATTAGTATGAGACACTCAAAGCAGTAGATGCTAGCTCAATTAATAATTTTAAACCTGAGATTGATTAGATTTTTTTGCTAGCCAATGGATATGGTGCCAAGGTGGAGGATTGGAGGACTGCTAACGTCGTACTGTTGTTTAAGGGAGAAAAAGATAGACCTAGTAATTACAGGTCAGCAAGTCAGTCTAACCTTGGCAGTGGGCAAATTATTGCAATCAATTGAGGGACAGTATAAACTCATTTAGAAAGGCACAGATTAATCAAGGATAGTAAACATGGATTTGTTACAGGAAGGTCATGTCTGACTAACTTGAATTTTTTGAGGAGGTAACAAGGGGGGTTGATGAGGGTAGTGCGTTTGATGTAGTCTGGATTTTAGCATGGCTTTTGACAAGGTCCCATGTGGCACTTGTCAAAAAAGTAAACCCCCATGGGATCCAATGGAAAGTGGCAAATTGGATCCAAAATTGACTGGCAGGAAGCAAAGGGTAATGGTCAGGTGTTTTTGTGACTGGAAGGCTGTTTCCAGTGGGGTCCTGCAGGGCTCAGTATTAGGTCCCTTGCTTTTTGTGGTATAAATCATGTCCCCTACATTTGAGTCTAAATCATTAAGAAGTTTGCAGATGATACAAAAATTGGCTGTGGTTGATGGGAAGGAAGCTGTAGACTGTAGGAAGATAACAATGGACTGGGCAGAAAAGTGGCAAATGGGATTCAGTCTAGAGAAGTGAGGTGATTCATTTGGGGAGGTCAAACAAGGCAAGGGAATACACAATAAATGTGAGGATATTGAGGTGTAGAGGAAGTGAGGGACCTTGGAGTGTATGTCCACAGATCAGATAAGGTGATCAAGAAAGCATATGGGATAGTTTCCTTTATTAGCTGAGGCATAGAATAGAAGAGCAGGGAGGTTATGCTAGAACTGTATGAAACAGTAGTTAGGCCACAGCTAGAGTACTGCATACAGTTCTGGTTACCACATTACAGGAAAGATGAGAGGGTATAGAGCAGATTTACGAGGACATTGCCATGGCTGAATTTTAGCTATGAGGAAAGATTGGATAGGCTGGCGTTTTTTGCTTTGGAACTGAGGATGCTGAGGGGTGATTTAATTGAAGTGTATAAAATTGAGGAGCCTGGATAGTGGACAAGAAAGACTTATTTCCCTTAGAGGTCAATAACCAGGGGGCATAGGTTTAGTGATTGGTGGAAGGATTATAGGGGAGCTGAGGAATAATTTTTTCACCCAGAGGGTGGGGGTCTGGAACTCACTGCCTGAAAGGGTGGTAGAGGCAGAAACCCTCATATTTAAAAGGTACTTGGGCATGCACTTTACATGCTATAACCTAAAAGGCTATGGACCAAGAAAGTGGGATTAGGCTGGGAAGCTCTTTCGACTGGCAGACACAATCGGCTGAATGGCTTCCTGTGCTGTAAATTTTCTGCTAAGGTAGGTGGATAGGGTTGGGATACAGATCAGCCACGATCTCACTGGCAGAACAGGCTCAAGGGTCTGAATGGCCTACTCCTGTTCCTATGCTAAGCAGATCTTGGCTGACATTTCAGGTCAGCATAGAGGAGTAGTACATTTTCTGAGCTGTTGTCCTTTGGCTAAGAGACTAGCTGCCTATTTGGATACACAAGATCCCACTGCAATATTTGAAGTTGTCCAGAGAGCTCTCCCAATGCCACAACCAACCTTCAAAAACTATATCTGGGTTGTCACTGATGACTGAGCCAAGTACCAAAGGCATGAGATGCAACAAAGTTGAGGATTTAGAACTAAAACTTTGGATTAATTTTAGAAATGACATGGTATGGCCTTTATCTGAAATTACATGTCAAAAGCAGGGTGTGAGATTGTGCTGTAGAGTGGCATGGATGAAATCAAACTCAATGGCTGGAATTACTGTCAGATTGGAAAGTGTTAGCAATGGTTTTCTGATCGTGCCTGGTAGCCTTTTTAAATAAAGAAAACTGAAGTGTCTTCTAATTTTTTTTTCAAAGCAGGCAGCTTTTCACCTTGTCTAAGGTGTCCTTTTGGTATTAACTGCCTATTTGGATACAAAAGAGCCCATTGCCATAATTGAAGATGGCCAGGGGATTCTCCCAGTGGCACTTGTGTCCTCGCTGAAGGTGGGACTTCATTGTATTTTGTTGAACTGTTCTTCACTATTTATGACTGCAATTGCATGAAGTGCTTATAGGTGTCCTAAATTACATACAGCCCTCTTCCTAACTTCCATTTTTTTCTTACTGGTAAAAATATTTGGATTTGGTTAATTTTTAAACAGCCTGTTGTGAACTAAATTTATTTGTGGCCTTGGATTAGCAAACAGGACAGTTTGGATAATGAAACTTGCATAATATTTTCTGACTTATTGCACTCCATATTATTGAATGCAATATATTAAAGGATTTGACCTTGTGGATGATGAAACTAAACTCATGGCTGGAATTACCGTCAGATTGAACAGTGTTGAGTAATGATTATCTGATCACAGCATTAGACAATTTTGTGTAAATGCTGGAAAATGGACCATTCTAAGCACTTGTTTCTCTTTTGTGTCCTTAGGTGCTGATGCTTGTTTGTGTCCTTGAAAGATTCATTGACAGGTGAGCTTTGTGATATGGCAAAAAAGTGAAATCTCTGCCTAGACACACTGTTGGTTAATCTGTCAAGTAATGTTGTGGCTTTAAGCTGCATTCCAGGACTTGGGGAAATACCACACAATGTGGTATAAGTGAAACTATCTCAAAGCAGTAGATGCTTGCTCAATTAATTTTAAACCTGAGATTGCTAAGATTTTTGCTAGCCAAGGTGGGTGGGATTGGGATATAGATCAGCCATGATCTCATTGAATGATGAACAGGATCAAGGGTCTGAATGGCCTACTCCTGTTCCATTGTTAATTTTGGCTGACATTTCAGGTCAGCACTGGGGAGTAATACATTGAACTGTTGTCCTTATTTATTTTTGAAGTTACATGTGCTTATGGTAATCTGTTGCGAGTAATTGTCAAATGCAGGGTACAAGGTTGTGCTGTAGTGACATGGATGATGAAATCAAACTCAATGGCTGGAATTACCGTCAGATTGGAAAGTGTTGAGCAATGGTTTTCTGATCATGTCTGGCATCATTTTTAATGTAAATAGAGTCGATTTGCCTTTTTGTTCTAATTTTTTTGTTCTTCCAAAGCAGGCACCTTTTCACCTTGTCTAAGGTGTTGTCCTTTTCAATACTGCCTATTTGGATATGAGTCCATTGCCATAATTGAAGATGGCCAGGGAGTTCTCTGTGGCACAGGCAACTTTCAAAAACAGTATACCTGGCTTCTTGTGATATTGCTGAAGGTGGGATGTTGTGGTATTCACTTTACAAATGACTGCAATTAATTGTGTGTGAAGTGTTTACAGGTGTCCTAAATTACATAAAGCCTTATTCTTACCTATTCAGGTTCTTACTGAAGACTGGTAGAAAAACTTGGATTTGGTTAATTTTTAAACCAGTTATGAACTAAATTTATTTGCAGCCTTGGGTAACAAACAGGACATTGTGAATATTGAAACTTGCAGTGTTTGAGATTATCTAATTTAATGGCTATGGATATTGAATAATATTTCTGGTTGTCTTGTCAATACTGAAAGCTGAGTGCCTTTTTTGACTTGTATTGTGTTCATATTGAATGCAGCATTTTAAAAGTGCAATTTTTAAAAGACTTGCTCTTGTGGATGATGAAACTAAACTCAAAATAGCTGGAATTACCGTCAGATTGAACAGTGTTGAGTAATGGTTATCTGATCACAATGTTAGACAATTTTGTGTAAATGCTGGAAAATGGACCATTCTAAACACTGGTTTCTCTTTTCATGTCCTTAGATGTTGATGGTTGTTACACTGGATTCTTATCTGTATGCTTGAAAGTTATTGACAGGTGAGCTTTGTGATTGATTAAAATCAGTGAAATCTCAGCCCAGACATGCAATGCATGTTAATCTGTCAAGTTTAACCAATATTTAAATTGAATTGCATCTCATTCTTTGTATGCTAAATTGGTGCTCCAAATTTTCACTCAACCCCATCTCTAAATGATGAAAATCCAAATAGGAAGTGCCGTCAGATGCGAAAACTGATGATCTTTTTCAATTCTGACTTTTTCAGGTGGGGATAAAGTGCTACCTTTTTTTAAAAAACAAAGATACTATGACTTCTGAATACTGTTTCTTTACTCTCTTCCAGCAATTTGTACAGAAGCCAAATGGGGTGTTGAATTGGTGAGTAGTCAGTCACCCAAATTATTACTTATACCTACATTGGGTAGAAGTGATGTGCTTTTTGAGTGTGACGTTAGCTTTTTGGTTATTGAGTTGGGACTTTTTAATGTTGCTGGCCATGGGGTTAAGACACTTCTCATTAAGCTGAAGAATTGCTGCTGTCAGAATATCTTTCCATAAAATGTTAGAATTGCAGACCTTTTTGTATTAACTGGTGTGAAACTTATGATTTGCTTCTGCCTTTTTCATTGTATGGGGCTATGTACAATGTCATCAGTATTGGGTTCAGGGGCTGAATAGGCTACTCCTGTTTATCTTCTGTGCTTTGGGATGTTTTACTACATTAAAGGCACTGTAAACAAGTTCCTATTAAGTCTGTTCAGATTTTTTTACATTTGGTTGGTAGATTTAAATGTCTAAGATGGTTAGACACCATCATAGTAGATTTGACATGAGGGCTTGTGCAATTTGGTTTAAAATTAAAGTGGAGAGGTCTTTATTGAAAGAAGCCTAAACTACTTCTGAAATGAGGTATTGGATGATGGCATTAAAGGCTGGGAAGGCTAATATGTTTAATCCTTAATCTGCTGAGTTGGTTAAATGGCAGTGTTAATGGCACTTGTCCCATGATCCCTACTGTAAAGTGTGCTTGGATGGTTGAGGACATGATTGAACTCTTGCTTTGATGTCTTTTGTGGTCTGGTTAGTCTTGTGTGAAGATTGCTTGCTTGAGGTACTGGAGAGCTGCCCCAGCAATGATCATGCTTCCCCACCCCACAAAAAAAAAGGCTGGTGGGGGTTGTTAAATTGGGTTAGGAGATTTTGGATGATTCAAATGCACCTGTAATTAGTGTTGGGCTGAGTAATTATCCAGTAATCCTACATTTGTGTTAAATGCTGCTGTTCTAAACTTTGTTCTTAATTTCTTCACAGCACAATGAAGAGCTATTGAAAATACCTATAAACCACTATTTTCATATGATGTTGGCTGTTGCCTTGTGATCTGTTGGAGTATAGTATGATTGGATGAGAATAATGGATTTACGTTCAATGAGGTTTCTGCCAGTAATGCTGACCATTGGTCCACCTTGTTCATGAGCAACACAAGATTGGGTAGCTGGCATTGAGCTGGATTTGCAATGCTTGTGCCCTAGGTGAAATTTAATCTTAGATTGTTTTGTGCTGTTATTGATTGTAATTCTCCTACATCTGTATGCTAATGGAGTAACAGTTGACTGATGTAGATTTGTGAACAACATAAATAAATACATGAGAAACTTGTGAATTCTTTTGATATGTACAATAACATGAGCTCATTTATAGTGTGATTAGCCAATTGGGTTTCTATAATGTGATAGTAATGCACTTAGAATGTATTTAGATATCCATGGCCAGAATGGAGATGGTGGGTAACTGCCCTGTTAATCACACCCAAAGACCACACAGCAGTAAGTGACTGGGATTGATTTTTACACAAGTTCTGTTGGTTGTAGTTTGTAGACACTCACTGAAACTAGACCTTGCAGCCAATGTATTTTACAGTACACAAGTTCTGGCTGTACCCTGCCTCCACCTTATTGGCTGATGGTGGTGGCAATGGATACACATTTAAAAAGCAGATAAATGCATTATGAAATGTTGAGGTTATAACTAGTTTACCAGGTTTTGAATTGCTAAGCCACTGCTTAAAATTTTATCTAAACTTGCTTTAGAGCATCTTGAATTTTAAATATCTACATTATAGTAGAACTAACAGTGTGGACCACGTGAGTTTAGTGGTGGCTAATTTCCCTAGACGTGTATAAGTGATTCTTCCAGGAAAGATGATTGCTAGGCACTAAGTAAATATAAGGGCCTTGACATAGTCAACATTCCAGGCAGGTGGACATAAAGCTGGACAGGGGCCCATAATAAACTTGAAAAATAAAAATTGTGCAAGGTTGCAACAGCCCCTGAAGTTAGGATCCCTAATAGAGCCTACAGGTTTGCCCTCCCTAATACAACTGACAGCATTGTCCCTGATGGTCATTTTTTTCACTTAAATGATAATCAAAATGCTAGAAATACTTAGTGGCTATGCAGAGATAATTAATGGTTCAGCTCAATGACCTTTCATCAGTCTGGAAGGAAAAAGATTCAACAGTTACTAAGTATAGGGGAAGAAAGGACAAAAGGGAAGATCTGATCAGCAGGAGTGATTTAACAAAAGGCACAATGATGTAAAGGAAAAGGGGGTGGTAATGAGACAAACAAAAGATGGGTCGAGAGGGGCTTTAAATAGTAATAGCAGAACCAGCACCTGCTGCCTGGGGGGAAAAAATGGGAGCAGTGAGTGGAAGGCTGTAAAATGCCTATTGAGGTGCTGTTCCTTGAGCTTCATTAGAACAGTGTAGGAGGCTGCAGACAGAGCTGGGAGTGGGGCAGAATTAAAATGCAACCAGCAGCTTGGTTATGTGGACTGAACTGAAGCAAAGTGATCAATGAAGAGAAGACAGTATACTAAATAGAAAAATACAAGTATATAACTCTTTCATCTGGTAGTGTTTGAGGCCCTGGACAGTGGGAAAGGAGGTGACAGGGCAGCTGTTAAGTCTCCTCTGCTTGTGTGGGAAGGCGGGAGTGTGTTGGGGTTGATAAGAATGGACCAGGGTGTTGCGGAGGGAACGCTCCCTCTAGCCTGCTGAGGGGAGGAGATGATGTGTTTCTAGAAGTAAAGGGAATTAGGGGTTACGGGGAGCAGGCAGGAAATTGGACATGAATTTAGATTTGAGGTTAGGATCAGCTCAGCAATGATCTTATTGAATGGCGGAGCAGGCTCGAGGGGCCAATTGGCCTACTCCTATTTGTTTGGTGGTGGTATCGCACTGGAGATGGTGGAGGATGATCTGTTGAATGGAGACTGATGGGGTGTAAGGTGAGAATAAGGGGGCCCCTATTTTGAGAGGGAGGGGAAGGGGGTGAGGCAGAACTATGGGATGGGCTCAGTTAAGGAAAAAGGACATCAGAAGCATCATTGGAACAGATGAGACAGAAACTGGGAGAAATGGAAGAGTCCTTACAGGAAGCAGGGTAAGAAGTATTATCAAGGTAGGTGTGGGAGTCGGTGGGCTTAGAGTAGATATGCCGGCCGCTTGCCATTTTAATTCCCCATTCTGACCTCTCTGTCCTCGGCCTCTTATACTGATGAAGCTCGAGGAACAGCACCTTACCTTTCGTTTAGGCACTCTACAACCTTCCAGACTCAACATTGATTTTAATAACTTAATACCATAACCACTGCTGTTTTTGTTTCAAAAAAATGTTAATTTTTTTGAATTTAGTGGACTGCAGCTGCTGGTTATGGTTCTGCTGTTGCCATTTACTGCTACTCTAACCTGATCTTTTGTTTCTTGTCCCATTACCACCTTTCTTGCCTTGCACCATCATCCCTTTTGTCATTTAATCACTCTTGCCCTTTACCCTTTTCTTCCCCTCCCCCTTTCCCTAGCTCTGTACTTGCTTAAAAACTAACTCTTTAACATCTTCCAGTTCTGACAAGTCTTCGACCTGAAAGTTACCTTTCTCCACAGATGCTGCCTCACTTGCTGAGCTTTTCCAGCATTTTCTGTTTTTATTTCAGACTGCCAGCATCTGCAGTATTTTGCTTTTGATTTAGAGTAGATGTTGGTTGACAGCCTCGATAGAGCAGTCAAGGAAGGGAAGAGTCAGAGATGGACCATGTGAAGGTGAGGTACGGGTGGAAATTGGAAGCAAAGTTGATGACATTTTCCAGTTTGGGGTGAGCAGGAGGTCGTACTGATGCAGTCATCAAGGTACTAGAAAAAGGTGAGGGAGGGGACCTGAGTAGGACTGCAACAAAGAATATTCCACATATCCCAAGAAAAGGCAGGCATCACCAGGACCCATACAGGTTCCCATAGTGATACCTTTTATTTTAGTGAATGGAGTCAAAGGAGATGTTGTTCAATGCAAGAACAAGTTCTGCCAGGCAGAGGAAAGTGGTGTTTGATGGGGACTGATTGGGCTTCCATTCAAGGAGGAAGTGGAGGGCCTGCAGGCAGTCCTTGTGGGGGATGGAGTTGTGGAGGGACTGGACGTCCATGATAAGGAGATGGTTAGGGCTGGGAAACTTAAAGTCGCAGAGGGTGCCGGAAGAGTCGCGGATGTAAGTCGGAAGGGACTGGACAAGGGGAGAAAAAAGAGTCGAGGTAGGAAGAAATAAGTTCTGTGGGGCAAGAACAGGCTGAAACGATGAGTCTACCAGGGCAGTCCTGTTGATCATGGGAAGGAGGGAGGAGATGAGGTCAGTGACGATCTGCGAAACGATGGCTTAATGTTCAGCTTTGGGGTTATGGTCCCGGGGAGGTAGGAGGAGGTATCAGTGAGTTGGCGTTCAGTCTCTACAAGATAGAGGTCTCTTTGCCAAACGACAACAGTATTGTCCTTGTCAGCAGATTTAGTGTTAATGTCAGGGTTGGACCTGAGAGAACGGACTGCTGCAAGTTCAGAGGGAGGGAGGTTAGAGTAAGTGAGGTGAGTAGAGAAATTGAGACAGCCGATCTCACGGCAGCAGTTCCCAATGAAAAGATCAAGAGAAGGTAAGAGGCTAGAGGAAAGGATCCAGGTGAAACAAGAATTTTGAAGACGGGTGACAGGGTCCCCTGTGGGAGTGGAAGACTCCTGGCCAAAGGAGTGGGCACAGAGGCCAAGGTGACGGAAGACGAGCTCAGCATCATGTCGAGTTCAATTCAGTGTGATGGGGCCATAACGGGATGAAGCCAAGGACTGATCATTCAAGGTCAGAGGGGATAATGAAAACACAATAATGGGTGAGATTGGAAGGAGGGATGGGATCAGAGGAAAGTGGAGGGGAAGAAGAATCAGGAGGGGTGTTGGTAACTAAGAGTTGTTCAGGAACAAGGAAGAAAAATGTTTTTTGATGAGACGAAGGATGAAATGGAACTGCGGACCAAGACAACTAGAGTGAAATAGAGTGAGCCGGTGCTGCTGAAGAGAGGTTGACAGTGTGCATGTGGCAGCACATGGCGTTGAGCGTGGATCTCAAAAAGCGGCGACAGCAGTGGTTTGAGGAACGCTGAATATCATGGAGATATCTGTAATCATGGGTGGATTCGAAACACAAAAAGTGAAATTTAAGTTAGAATAAATCAGAGCCGGCCACAGTTGTTGAGGAAAGAGATGTGGCTGTGAAAGTGAGTTTTAGTAGATACCTGATGAAACATGGGAAGGGAACAGAAAACAATGAAGGTGAACAAGGTAAAAGAGACAAACGGCAATCCCATCAGAGAGAAGAGCAGAACTTCTTTAAGGTGGGCATTCCTGGAAGAGAAGTGGGAGTGAATTAAACACAAAAACAAAAGCAAAATACTGTGGATGCTGGAAACCTGAAATAAAAACAGAAAATGCTGGAATTACTCATCAGGTCAGACAGCAGCTGTGGAGATAGAAACAGAGTTAACGTTTCAGTTTGATGACCGTTCATCAGAACTGGAAGAAGTAGAGATTTAATTTATAGACTTATATCTACAAGACTCGCCTTGCACTGTACCATCTACTCTTGGTGCCACTTTCTACTCAAATCCTCAGAAGACATGCGGATAGCACTAAGGCAAATCCCATTTATCGCAAGTCACTCATTGACTGGCCAACTCAGACCATGCCCCTGTGACACATCGGCTCACTCTACCTGACCTCTCTTCCCACTCCCAATACTAAAGCCGAACCTCTGTCCTCTTGGGATTGAGGTAGCCCTCATCCTGCAGTATACCTTCCGTAGCACTTTGTGCTGCTGCATGGCAAACCTGGTCCAGCATCCTGTTAGCCACATGTGCAGGCATCAGAGTGGGGCTGGCATAAGGTCATGCTTGTGCAGCTATCCTGAGACAGCAGTCATCTGCCTTCCTACAATGCAGATAGTACTCAGCACTGACTCTGCACGACTGCTGATCTGTGGGAAAGAGATAATCGAAGCTCTGTGATACTTGTCTGCAACCATTCACCAAGCCTGCCCAAACCAGAAAAGAGCCCTCTCCATTCTTCCTGAGGCCTCTGGGAGCAGAGTGCCCATGCAGGAAACAAAGGCCACCTTTAAAGCCAGGTCACGGGCTTCTTTTGCAGGTGGTGGACTACAGTGGTCCTCCAATGGGCTACACATACTGCTGGTGGCCTTCATGACCCAAGCTACCATGTCAAGCACACACATGTTGACCAGATACCTGCACAAACATTTGATGCTCTGCAAGCATTGTTCTCTTCAATGCCCCGCAGGTCAACATATTTCAGTCAAGAGGCGATGCCTCTCGGCCCATCGACCAGCAACGTCTTCCTCTTCATGTACCAACACCAATGTGCCCACTATATGCGGTGGGGACTGTATATAGTACCCTCAGAATATCAGTAGATGTTTTACAACAGATTATATTTTGAAGTGCCGTCATTGTTTTGTAAGTAGTCACAACAGCCAATTTGTACACATCAAGGCCCCACAAACAGCAAATAAATATATGATCAGATAATTGCTCTTTTTCAAGTGCCATGAGATCTCTTACAGCCACCTGAACAAATGGTGCCTTGATTACTTCAGCAATGCAATACTCCCTGTGCTCAAGTGTCAGAGTGGATTATGTGTTCAAGTCTGCAGTAGGGCACGTATCCACAACTTCTTGCCTCAGGTGTGAGTGTTATCAACTGAGCCAAGCTAACATTTGGGAGGGATAGAGTGAGTGAGGATGTATGCTGAAAGTGCTGGCCTCACTAGATGCTATGGGGCCTGTGTCTTTGCTGTGGCACATTTAGAGGAGGAAGTGAGGCTAAAATGAATCTCCTAAGGAGTGGAGCTCATATAAGTTTCAGTCAAAGAAGTGATATGGGGGATTCATGATATGGTTCACTGACAATTGATGAAGGATACAATAGGAAGAGAAGCAGAATGTTCAAAGGAATCAACTGGCACATGCCTACCCACTTCACTGTCTCCAACAACCTAAATGGCCTCTCTTTCTAGGATGTGCATGACTTCCACCTAATAGAACGTAATTTGTCTGAGTCTTGGAGGTTCCCCACCTGTTGCCAGTCTCTACTCGCTATTATGGACTGCCTTTTCATTTAAAAAAAGGCACAATGTGAGAATTATCTTTGCAGTAAAATCCAGGTACTTGTACCTGCAAGTGGCCCATTATTGGTGGGGCAGGGGTGAGAGATAATGGATGCATACACTAAGTAATTGGATTCTATGCAATGCTTTTAGCTGATTGCATGTAGAGCTGTGAATGAAGGATCATTTTCAGTCGAAGGCTGGGGGCATGAAGGGCACTGCGTCTTGGGATGTTTTACTACATTAAAGGTGCCATATAAATGCAAGTTGTTGTACTGCCTCCTGGGCATTGATGGTAAGCATCTCAAGCATTTTAACACAGAGTGAGGAGAGATCAGTTTAAGTGGTAGGTATGCTAGACAGTGTGGCTGAATCTTCTTACTTTGCCTGACCTGATAAGGCCTTTAAATTTCTTCTTGCACTGAGGCATTAAGTGGGATTGTGAAGTTGACACTTACGGCCCTGGTCACCTCCCTCCACTGGCGCCTTCCATTGGGGCCCCTCTCTCCATTCAAAAGAGGATCTTTGTCCTGTGCCTAACATCCTGCAGGAGTAGTTCAACATCTGCATCAATAAATCTGGAGGTTCTGCCCTGCACCAAACCTTTTAAACACCAGTGCAGCAGATCTTTACATTGAGCAACTCTTCTGAGAATGGCTAGCCCTTTAAGCTGCTGCAGACATTTAAAGCCTGCAGCTCATGCTAATTCCTGGGCCCAAATGGGTAAGTTTCTAATCAATCATTTACAACACCAGGAGCTTGCCCAAATCATACTGACTCTGGAAATTATGGTGGGATCAGTACCCATACCATCCAGCCTTGCCATATGTCTGGGGGTATTCACCACCCCCCCCCCCCCACCCTCCACCCCGCCACAATATCTAGGCTACACCGTCCTCATGCAGAGGATATTGGTATGCTCAGAAAACATTTTCTTTCAGTATAATTCACAGAGAAATCCTGAGCAAATTATATTTGTTTTTATTATTCTGTTTACCATTTTGATCTCACAGTCAGGTACTGAGATTTTCTCCTTGCCTTGATATGCATGGAATCTTATTAAAATGACTGAGCTTACTGATCTCAGTCTAATTTATGCTGCCTCCATTATTAGTCATGCAAGCTCTTCTTCTGGGTCCAAAATGTTAGATCAACATGTTTGGATAAACACGGTTGCACCTGCCCCATTGTTCTCTTCTGTTTGTCTGGAGCTTCATTATATTTATATTTATATTATATTTCCATTTCTCCAACACATCATTGCTTTGTTCAAAAATAGCCTATTAGAATAATCTTTTGCATTTGCTATCCTTAATGTTGGAAGCAGACTGAATGTTTTCTGTTTTCCTAATCTTCAGCTTCATATGTTTATTTAATCAGTTTCTTTCTTTGCAATTTACACTTCTGTGATGCTGCTATGCATAGCATTGAATTTATGAAGCATAACATGCAGCTTGAAGGTGATTTTATTTTTAACTCTGCCATTACCACTAACTTGCCTGTTAATGAGTTTTCAGTGGGAGACATAGCTGGTGTTCTTAGGTGTGAGTGATGGTGTTTACTGCTTTTAGATTGAAGGAGGAGGAGAAATAAATGGGGTTCTCCAGCTCCAAACTGGAAAATATTTACTAGTACGAGATCCTGGCACCTTAATTCAAGTGCAAACTGTTGCATTTTCCTCCACGTGAGTTTTAACTAATTTTATGAGGAAAACAAAGCGTAGTGTTGTTGTGGAAGGTCATGCTTTAAGGAGCCATTTTGGGTGTGACCTGTTGAAATATCATAGAATCATAGAAAGTTACAGCACAGAAGGAGGCCATTCAGCCCACCATGTCCGTGCCATCCGAAAAAGAGCTATCCAGCTTAATCCCACTTTCCAGCACTTGGTCCGTAGCCCTGTAGGTTACGGCACTCAAGTGCCATAATGAATCTTTGATGTGATCTTCCAAAATCTTTTGTAATATTTCACAAATGAATATGATCTTTTAAAAATCATCTTTTGCAGAAGCTTTAAGCTAAATTGTTATCACAAATTCCCATGTAAAAAGATGGATCGCAGAATTCCTGTGAGAAATATTACATGATTTAAAGTGTTTCTAGTACCTTTGTAGTATTCTGTGAATTTTTAACATAAGCTGGGCATTATTTTATTCGAGTATCAGCATGGACTGAGGTGTTTATGTTATCAGTATTGATTAGTGACAAAATGGAAGTGTTTTATTTGGTAGTGTGACATGAAATCAAGCATAGTGAATCATTGACTGTATGAATCTGATGACTGATTGTGGAGTAGGAACTCTACAATTGGTGCAAAGTCCTGGGATATCGTGACACCTTAGCTAACAGTTAACAACGGGAAAAAACATGGAAGACAGTGGAAAAAATAAAACTGAAAGTAAGGAATTTTATCTGAAGAAAGGCCCCAAAGAAAGTGTTCTTTGTTTTCTAATGCTTTATTCAGTGCCATTTTGGAGCATGTGTGAGTGAGGAAGATTAGAATCAGGCAGGTGATCCACTTTTCCATGACTAAAATGAAGCATAAAAAGACTAACACTTACAGATATCTGGCACAATTACTAGTAGGCAACTTTTGGCATTATGCCTTCCATCACAGTTTCTGATATGAATAGAGTGGGTAATCGAACAGGTTATTATCACAATTTTGATATCCGGACTGGCAAACGGAACAATAGCATACTGCATTATGGGTATCTAAATTCCTTTAAAGGTCAAACTTCCCAGCTGGCATTTACACATTCTGTAGCCATGGAGACAGCTATTTTTGTAGATATTGGCAGCATCACCACCCAAGATGGAACAAGGCTCACTCAACATGCAGATTACATAGGAAGATACCACAGACTGGTTCAAATGTCATCACCTTGCTTTTCCCTTTTTCTTAAGTATTTTAAACAAACATTATTCCTGTAATTCTCAAATATAATTCATTTCGATCTTTGCATTAATTTATTTCTTCCATCTGCTGCTAATGGTGCAAGATAGAACTTATTACCATTCAAATGCTATTGAATTTAAGTACATCAAAGGGTTAATACCGTAACAGTGTAACACAAACAAACCGTGCTGGACTTTAGTATTTAGAGGAGTGACGCAGGTGTACAGAACAATTACTAAACCTATGAATTGCTAGAACAGAGCAAAGGGCTTCCTGGAGATGCTTATCGAAGCCACTACTCAAGTTTAACGAAAATGGCTGCTGGTATGAATATTTTGCATGTGGAAAGCAGACCAGAGTGACTTACTGAGAGTGATCAGAATTTAAAGAATATGTAAGTACTTCCTAAAATATTTAATATTTCAAAAGGCCAAAGTGCATATTTTCTGAATATTACCAGTCAAGTAATGTGTGCTGTTAATTTCTGGGAATAACCTGCTTTCTGCAGTGTTAAGACAGATGAGGTTTTAACTATTATCTGAATTTATATTTTAACTCTCTCGCAGCCGGCCCACAAACTTACTGTGTGGCATCTATGGACTCTGGGGTGGGACTGAAACCATGGCTGAAATATTGTATTTACTTTAGAAGAACTCACAACTAAAAGTGGGTACAGGAAATGGCTGCTAGGCAGAGCTTGAATGTATGGCAGAAGATGAGATTACAAACAGCTACTCTTCCCCTCCCTGTTTTACTACATCAATCATGTTTTCATGAGAAGTTTTTTTTGCTTTAGGTCAAGTATTCTTGATTCTGCTTTTCTCTCACTTTTTCTGCTAGGAAAAAAAATAATTCCTGTTGTCCTAATTGAATCAAGCATTCACACAGCAATTCCTTTCACCCACGATTTGGTAGAAGAAGCCTGCTCCTCAGTATTGGTGGAGGGAGAATTTCCTATGAGACTATAACACAAAACATGCATCTAATGAAAATGACCATAAGTAATTTTTTTAATGTCATTGCTTTCCCTAAATTCATCCAATACGGCGAATTGTAGAGGAGGACCTGATTGACGGTGTATTACCATGAATCAGGTTCTCGCCTACAATTCGCCGTTTTTTTGGATGCTCCAATCTGAAATTTAATTTAGATTTCTTAACTTTCAGTTCTATTATTAGTTTCAGAAGTTGCCTGGCTGTAAATGTATTAACACATGGGCAGAGAAGGCATCAAAGTCCAAATTAGAGTAAATTCAGAATTCAGAAAGAGATCTTAATTGACTCACTTCAGGTTCAGACACAACTTTGAACTGTGTGGTAGACGCTCTGTGCTATAAGGATTCTGGGGTTATATAAATTAGCACTTCATTTTTCTTGATAAAGAAGAATATTAAAAGGCATGGGAATGAGCAGGAGTTTGAAATTAGACGGGGGTGGGGAGGTAATTTTCACTTTCACCGTTTGGGCAATAAACTGGTGGAGCAGGTCGCCTGTCTGTTGTAGAACCCACCTGATTTTCATTTCCTACTGATCATACCCAGAACAACTCTCCTCTTCCCACCCCCGCACCGTCACCTCTGGAATCCCACAAGGATCTATCCTTGGCCCTCTCCTCTTCCTCATCTTAATGCTGCCTCCTGGCGACACCATCCGCATACATAGGGTCAGCTTTCACTGATGACACAAAGGTCTCCCTCTCTACTACCTCTGGGCTGTCAGACTACTTTTTCGACATTCAGTTCTGGAAGGCATAATTTCTTCCAGCTAGGCATTGGGAAGATTGAAGGCATCATGTTCAGCCCTTACCACAATGTTCATATCCTCGCCACCAGTTTCATTCCCCTTCCCAGCCACTGTCTGAGGTTGAACCAGACTGTTCACAACCTTTGTGCCCTATCTGATTTTGAGTTGAGCTTCTGACCCCAGATCCTCTCCATCACAAAGTACTTCTGCTTCCACCTCTGTAATATCGACCACCTCAGCCCATGTGTCGCTGAAACCCTCAGCCATGCCTTTGTCACCTCCAGACTCAATGACCCTGGTTTTAACTCCCCCCGCCCGACAGAAATCAGGCAGGGCGGGGGGGCCGTTAAAATTAGATCAGTCACTTACCCCTTCTGATCCCGCTGCCTTCCCGCCATGTCCCGCTGTTAACCTGCACTTTTGAGCAGGCGAGCAGGACACCCGCAGGAAGGAAGCGGGATCCTACATGCCTCACAAGGAAGCTTTGAGCCTCCCTCGCCCTGGGCTACCACCACCCCTCCCCACCCCAAGTCATGGACAAAGCACCACTGACCCCCAACTTCGGGGCTCACGCTCATCTTACCCACTCCTCTTTAAAATTGGGGCCAATTAGTCCAATGGTCTCCTGGCCAGCCTCCCTCTTCAGCCCTCCACAAATTGCAGCTGATCCAAAACTCTGCTGGCTGTATTATATCCCCCATGACTCTCCCATCACTCCGATCTTCATTGACATATATTGGCTCGTCAAATTTAATATGGCCTCACCCTATCTTTGTAACCTCTTCCAGCCCTTCAACCTCTCCCGCACCCTGAACTTCCCATTCCTCTGAATCTGGTCTCATGTATCCCTCTTCAGCCATGCTTTCACAACATCAAAAACTTGCATTTATGTAGCACCTTTAACGTAGTAAAACGTCCCAAGGCGCTTCACAGGGGTGATTTTCAAACAAAATTTGACACCGAGCACTTGAGGAGATATTAGAACAGGTGACCAAAAGCTTGGTCAAAGAGGTAGGTTTTAAGAAGCGACTTCAAGGAAGAGAGAGAGGTAGAGAAGCAGAGAGGTTTAGGGAGGGAATTCCAGAGCTGCGGGCTAAGCAGCTGAAGGCACCAATGGTGGAGCGATTAAAATCAGGGATGCGCAAGAGGCAAGAATTGGAGGAGTGCAGAGACCTTGGAGGGTTATAGGGCTGGTGGAGGTTGCAGAGAAAGGGAGGGGCGAGGCCATGGAGGAATTTGAAAATAACAATAAGAATTTTAAAATCGAGGTGTTCCCGGACCAGGAGCCAATGTAGGTCAGTGAGCCTCATACCCATACATAAGGTTGCTGCCATTTCGGTGTGCACATATGGAGATGGGAAAATTGGACCCTCAGTTTTATTTTGGCAGTTATATATAATCTTAAGTACAAACCCTGATTTTTGTTTAATATATCCAGATTGGGGGTGGGTGCAGACTTTGGATGTTGCATATTGCTTCCTTCTTTCAACTTTGAATTCTCTGAATTAAAAGAAAGCATTGAAAATGATGGGGAGGGGTGGGGGGCGGGGGGACTGAAGGAAATTGGGGTTGGTGTGCAGGAAGCAGAAATAGAGCTTCATAGACAATGAAGGAAATAGATATCCCATCATGCTGAAATTAGATAAATTGGTTGTACAGCTTCTCTCCATCCCATCTCTGACCACTAGGCAGATCGTACAGATCTCCATGGAAACTGGAAATTGACAGATGATAATACTATTAAAATATGTATTTTTAAACTCCCTTACCTGTAACATCTTTCCAGACCCTTATCAGAAAACCCATAATGAGGCATAGTGGAGGCATATTAATTTGTGGTATGTTAGCTACTCATCTTGAACCATGTATTGTAACAAAAGGAGACAGAATGGCAAGTAAAAATGGCATGGTCAGCAGGAAGTTTTCTTAAAGGGACAGGTTAGCCTATATAAATTATCTACACCAAAGTTCTGTTATTTCAGAATGTTATCTGAATTGGACCAAAACAGATAGAACCAGATTTCTTATTTGGTTTGGAACTCATTCCCACCCACTGTACCCTCCTTTAGTAACTGTGCTATTAGTTGCCATGGTAATGAAGATGAATTCATGCCTGGTTACTGACAATATTTCAATAGCTTATTTCTGAAATCTCTTTTCATTTCATTTGAGGTGAACTAATTACAATACAAATGCCCTTGGAGTAAAAGATTCAGGGATACCCACCGGATTATAAATATAATATTACATTTCTTTCCATTTACTAAGAGTACCCAGTATGGATTCAACAGGAATAACACAGCAAAGAGGAACATCAGCGTGAAGGGATGATAGCAAGCAGTAAAAGCACTGTGAAACAGATTGATGCAGTGAAAATGGATGATGCTCACGGTGATAATAGGGAACTTGATCTCACTCAACATGACACTGACGATTCAGAGCGAGAAGGAAAGAGGCACATACCTATCCGCAGGAATTCTGTGTTTTACCGATCTATGAGGAGGAAACGACATACCAAGGGTCAGTCTGAATCAGCACCAAGACAAACAGACAGTAAGTTACTGAGAAATACAATCACAATCAGTGGCATGTACAGGGTCACAGAATAGTCATGGCACTTCACTATACAAAAACAATATTTAATGGATTCCATACCTTCACAGCTGGTAACCAAACTGTTTTTTATTTTTTCCCCCTCAATTTTCTTACCTTATCTCCTGACTTATGTTGGGAAGAGGATCCATGGGCACCAGCTTGCCTTCCAGCACCTTGTCCAATTGTTCATTCGTCACATGTGAGCCTAGACAGGAGTGTCAGCAGGTTACTTGATCATGGAGGACATTACAAGGCCATGAGGATCTTGAACCTATTCTTATTTGACACCCACACGTGTACAGGTTTCTTTGAATGGCAATCAGGAGGGGGAGCCCACCCTAGCTAAAGGGCACTGCAACCAATTGTAGCACTCAACTACTGCCCCAGCTGACATCATCTAACTCTGTACAGACCAAGGATCGAACCTGGGATCTTCCTGTCTGTGCCACACAGGATGGTGCCTTTAGCAATGGAGCAATCAGTGGATTTCTGACCCAATAGTTAAAACAATAATGACAATTGCATAGTCAGGCCACTGGTTATGAAAAAAATTGTACCGCATTATTACCCATCAGTCTATTTCTTGCTGTTCATATTTTTAAAGAGGCACTCTCTTGGTAATTGGTGAGGGATAATAACAGAGCAACCACTATTATTTTTGTTGTGATGAAGTCGCATGAAAGTGATATGATAACATTCTTGTGATGCAGGAATACACTGTGAAGGGATTTGTGCCATTGCATTGCAACATTTGGTAAACATAGAAAATGGTACGGCAAACATTTTTTTTCATTATCACTGAGCCCCCTTAAGATCTTGCCTCTGGAATAATCAATTATCTAAAGTGCTCTTGCTCACAGTGAAATACGGTAAGTGCATTCAGTCAGTTTGTCCAGGCAACATTTCCATGGCTTTTCATTCAGAATACAGAATTCAGACCCACCTTGCTACTCAGGTAAGAGGATGGGTTTAACAGAGTTTCTGTTTGCTCATGTCAGTAGTGTTACATGTAAAAAATGTTTCCTTGTTTTCATGCTTAGGGCATTTAAAACAATTCATCTCTTTCTTAAGCTTGATGTTTTTTTGTGCAGTGTCATTCACAAATTGAGAGTCCAATATCTGATATGAAAATTTTACAATACAGCAAAAATAATTTTTCAAAAGCTCTGGTGTAAATATAGTTTGAAAGTGCATTTATGATAGATTTGGTGGGTGCCGACTCTCTGCATGCCTTCAAGAGGGAGCTGGACCGGTTCTTGACTGGGGCAGAAAATATATCATAGTGAAGGTAAGGAAGTGTCTTTATAGATAACACTTGGTCCATGTGATCTCCCGGACTGGTTTCGATTGCTTGAGGGGGTCGGAGAGGAATTTTCAGTGTATTTTTTTCCCTTATTATCCCTGTTTTTTTTCTCTGTTTTATTGCCTCTCCCAGGAAATTACATGGCTGCCGGGGGAGAGTGGGGGGAGGGGGAGGGGGGCCGGGGAGTAGGGATGTGGGGAGAGGGAAGAAGTGTATAGTCATGATGCTCTGTCCATCATGGTGTGGGATAGGCTTGATGGACCAGCTGGTCTTTTCCTGCCCATCAATTTTGTATGTTTGTAATATTCAGAATAATGATGAATAGAAGGGAGTTATACAGGTGTGGCCCTGTAAATAACAATCAAATTTCATGGGCATCGGTGGCCCTCCAGCAGTACCTCACTCAAGTGGGTATTCTTCATTTGCGAGTGTGTCGACAGGCAATTCAATGACATAGTGCATCGCAGCCATGTGAACCCTATCCACACACATTCATTTTAAGAGAGGGGCACTGGATAACATCATGAGCGTGAACCATAGCTGATTTTATTCCCTTGCCTAGCTTGGGTCAGCTACAGCTGATGTCAGCTCACAGAGCAGTGATCAGCTAATTCAACAGCGATCAATATCAATCATGGGCTCTCTCTGGTCTGTAACAGAGTCACAACTCGTGGTACATTTACCTACTGAACCAACAGGAGAGCTAACTCATTCATTTAGTAATTACAATAAATGTGATTTGACTCATTTAGAAAATATTTGTAATGGTCAAATCCAGTGTGTTATACAGGTTTGGATTGTCAGCTTCTACAAGGCTTATATAATGTATACCACTCTTGAAACCATGTAAGCCCATTTTGTTTTACAATTTTAAAGATGCGCATAATCACTGGAACCCAAGATTGAGTTATTGCTTGTAACTCCTTGTCAAGGCTCTTTTTTTTTAAACTAGCAAATCTCCCAAGGCGGTGCACACGGTTGATCAAGAGCTGCAGTAGGGTTAATGTTAGTGGGAAAGTGATTGATGAACAGATGTGTTGTATATGTAGATTTGTTTAAATGTAGTAATTATACATAATGATTAAATAATGACATTTATTTAGAGATTTGAATAGGAATAACTCATTAATTTAGTATGGTATTGAATGATAAAAGTGAATGAGTAAGTTAAGTAAGTAAAAAATGCAGTAAAATGTAATGTGAATGTGTTGGAGAAGATTCCGCAATACCGGAAATGGGTAAATTCAAAATGGTGAATTACGAAGGTATCTGTGTGAGTAATGAAGCTGAATAATGGGGAGCGAGGACACAGGAAACAATGGACAACTACAGAATACAGCAACAAAATATTTAATAATAAATTTTGCAATACTTGATCATGAATTCAGGATTCACTCATTCTATTCTTTTATCTATACACTTTTGTTGGAAGCAGGCTATGGGGCTAATCATGGGGCTGAGAGCCTTGAAATTTCTATAGATTGGAATAAATTTTGAGGATAGTTATAATGTTTGATTATGGTTAAGAATGACTAAGAAAGATGAATGAGGAGAGTGACAAAAGTGTGACAGAACGTATGATAATCATTCAGTTACTTCTATTAATTTAATCATTAAAATAGGAAATTAAAAGAGTCCTAGTATCAGTTCTGTGTTACTAGTCTATCAATAACTTCTCTACTATTCACTGCAATATCCTGGTGAGCATTTAGAAGCACAAGCCCGGCTAATTGGTTTTCACCGGTCGAATTGCAGAATTAACTAGTTCAGGAAGAACACCCATTGTTTCTGTGTTCTAGCAAGTGATCTAAGGCATGTTCTTTCAAAAGAAGGAGTAGTCCTATATAAAAAAAAATCATAGAAATTTCGGTGGGTGTTTGAACACCCTGAGCCCCCACCTACACCACTGGAGAAGTTGAACGTATTTATTAGAAGTTATTGCAACTCAAAATGTCTAAAGATTTCATTTGTAGGTTTCACAGCAGCAATAAATTGAAGAAAGAATGTTGAGAACTTTTATCAAAGCAGTTTTCAACACCTCTTATTTTTCAAATAGCACCAATTTTAAAATGAAAGGATTGATGTAAAGGATACTCTCACTAATGCAGCACTTAAGCCTGTTGTGTAGAATTGGAGCAATGAATTTTGGTTTTAGTTGTGTTCAGTGACTGGTGATAAATTGAAAGAGATGTATTTATACAGGGAGCAAAAAAATGCATAGTTCCATGACTCACTAGAAATAAAATTAAATTTGAGGCGGATTGGTTCTAGCTGCAGGAAGCTGTAGGTGGACTTAAGTTGTGAGGAATGTGGTAATAATAGGAATGCAGTCTGAACCCCTGCAAATGAATAATCTTTAGTATGGAGATATGAAAATGGGTAAGGTATTTCTACAGGACACATTTGGCAAAGAGGAGATATATTTCAAAAGAGATATTCTCCCACAGTAATAAAAGATGAGTTTAGTGAGATTCAATCTGAAGAATATTTTTTTCTTTCCTCTTCCCAATTTTGTTCCTTCCCACCTCACCTTAATGCATTGGTTCCTTGCTGGGATACAGTTCCATGTATGCCAGTCACTATCCAGTATTTTGCTCGTGCCCATTATTAATATGTAAGCCTTAGCAGTGAGTGTCAGGAGGCTATTTGACCATGGGGATGCAATACAGTCAGGCCCAGTCCTGTCCTTAGCCGACACTCACACATGGGCACTTCCAGCAAGGGCGCTGAGCAATGGGATGTTTGTAGCTTTCTGTAAATTAGAGAAGGCTTATAAAAAGGAATCTTTTTCTGATTGGAAGTTAATTATTCCAGGTTATAAGGTCTTTAGAAAGGATAGGGAAACTGGAAGAGGAGGAGGGATAGCCTTATTGATTAAAGATACCATTACAACATTAGTAAGAGAGGATATAGGTAAGGGAATGCAATCAGCGGAGACTCTATGGTTAGAATTGAGGAATAAGAGAGGACATAAAACTGTAATGGGAGTTGTCTACAGGCCTCCTGATAACAGCAATGAAGTGGCAGAATATATTAATTCAGAGATTAGAGACCCTTGTAGCAAAAGACTTTAATTTTCATATAGAATGGGAAGAGCAGAGTAGCTCAAGTCAGAAAGGTAGTGAATTTCTTGTGCATTGAAGATAGTTTTCTGGAGCAATATGTTCTAGAACCAACAAGAGGATAGGCAATACTAGATTTAGTAATGAGTAATGAGCCAGACTTAACTAATAATCTAACAGTATAAGGGAACATTTATCCTAACAATGGTCATAATATGATCGAATTCAATGTTAGGTTTGAAAAGGAGAAACGTAACAGTTACTAAAATTCTAGATTTTGGTAAGGCTAACTTTAATGGGATGAAACAGAGACTGATGACAGCAAACTGGTCAAAACTGTTATCGGGTAAAACTACAGATGAACTGTGGGAGGTGTTCAAAAAAGAATTTAGCTTAATACAGGACTAGTAAATACCACTAAGGGACAAGAGCTCTACTTACCAAATAAAACAGCCATGGTCGACAAAAGAGGTGAGAGATAACATAAAACTAAAGGAAAGAGCGTACAAAAGTGCAAAGAATAGTGTAGGGGACTGGGGGAGATATAAAGGACAGCAAAGGAAGAAAAAAAAGATAGTAAGAGCTGCAAAAGGGATTACAGAAAGAAAATTGTGAGGGATATCAAGATTAACACAAAAAGTTTTTACAATTATGTTAGAAGAAAAAGGGTAGTCAAGGGTAATGCGGGCCCTTTAAAAGCAGATGCGGGTAATATTGCAAATGAAAATAAAGAAAATGGCAGACTTGTTGAATAATTACTTTGTGTCAGTCTTCACAGTAGAGGAAGAGAATAATATACCTGACATTCCAAGGAAATAATAAGGAATCAAGGAATGGAACTTACTAAAGTTAATGTAAGTAAGAAAACAGTATTAGAAAAAGTAATGGCACTAAAGATTGACAAATCCCCAGGACCTGATGGTTTCCACCCCAGGGTTTTAAAGGAAGTAGGTGAGGAAATTGTAGATGCTTTAGCCAAACTCTCTCAATTCAGGAATTATCCCTTTAAATTGAAAAATTGCAAATGTAACTCCATTATTTAAGAAATGTGAGAGAGAAAAACCAGTAAATTATTAACCCGTTAGTCTAACATCTGTTGTGTGGAAGTTATTGGAATCTATAATTAAGGACAGAGTGACTGAGCATGTAGAGAAATTTGAGCTGATTAGAGAGAGCCAACATTGATTTGTAAAGGGTAGGTCATGTGTAACTAAGCTAATTGAATTTTTTGAGGAAGTAACTAAAGTAGTAGTCAGGGGAATGTCTATGGATGTAGTTTATATGGACTTCCAGAAGACATTCAGTAAGGTTCCATGTAGGAGACTGTTAGCTAAAATACAGTTCATGGAATTGAAGACAAATTATTGACCTGGTTAGGAGATTGGTTAGGCGGTGGAAAACAGAGAGTAGGGATAACGGATATGTACTCAAATTGGAAGGAAGTGACTATTGGTGTTCCACAAGGATCTGTGCTGGGGCCTCAACTACTCACTATATTTATTAAAGACTTAGTGAACACAACAGAGAGCCATATATCCAAGTTTGCCCATGACACAGATTGGTGACATAGTAAGTAGTGCAGATGGGAGCATAAAATTACAAAGAGACATTGATAGATTAAATGTGTGGGCAAAACTGGCAGATGGATTTCAACGCAGGTAAGTGCGAGATCATCCATTTTGGACCAAAAAAGATAGATCTGAGTATTTTTTAAATGGTGAAAAGCTAGGAACAGTGGAGGTTTCGGGGTCCATGTACACAGATCACTAAAATGTAGTGGTCAGGTACAAAAAATAATTTAAAAGGCTAATGGAATGTTAGCCTTTATAACTAGAGGGCTAGAATATAAAAGGGAGGAAGTTTCGCTATAGCTATACAAAGCCCTGGTTAGACCACATCTGGAGTACTGTGCACAGTTCTGGTCACCACACCTTAGAAAGGATATATTGGCCTTGGAAGGAGTGCAGCGCAGATTCACCAGAATGTTACTACTTTTACCGCTGCTAGGGGAGTCTAGGACAAGGGGGCATAACCTTAAAATCGGAGCCAGGCCATTCAAGAAAGGAGTTAGGAAACACTTCTTTACGCTAAGGGTGGTAGAAGTGTGGAACTCTCTCCTACAAAAAGCAGTAGATGCTAGCTCAATTAATAATTTTAAATCTGAAATCGATAGATTTTTCCTAGCCAAGAGTATTAAGGGATATGGAGCCAAGGGAGGTGGATGGAGTTAGGATACAGATTAGCCACTGAATGGTGGGGCTGAATGGCCTACTCCTGTTCCTATGTTTCTATACCATCATAGGTATATGGTGAACAGGCATTTGTTCATGGGTGTATGGCAATCGTACAGTTAAAAACATAGATTAATGACAGATTTACACAATATCAGAACCTTTATTAATTATCTATGGCTACAAATTGGATTACGAGAGACAGAAAATTACTTGCAAAAGTTAAGTCTCGAAATGCTGAGGTCAGGTCTGCCGTATGCAAAAAAAAATCAACAAGTTATCTTTAGCCCCAGTTAGTGAAAGATGTCAAACAACAATTAAATGAAAGACTAAACTTATGTAGATTAAAAGACTCAGAGCTACAGCTATATGCAGAATATGGAAAGACGAGGTAAATTAATCTTTTCAAGTATCTCATGGAATATGAGAAAATATAAAAAAAAGATGGATATGAGAATCAAACAAGCTGGAAAAATATTTGACTGCTATAAGAGACCAGAAATGAAAAAAACAAGAGCATTTTTTGTACTGACACTGACATACAATATTGAGAACAAAAAGCAAGATACGACCAGCTGAGTGTTTCCAGCATTTTCTGGATTTGATACAGTATTGAGACTAGAGCTTTGGAAGTGCATAGAAAAAAAATACAGGAAGCAACAGAAATGAATGTGATTAAAAACTACACTTGGAAGATGAAATCAATATGCTAAGAGCACGAGGACGAACTGTTATGGAATTGTGAGTAGGGATGGGAGGTCAGAGCAAGCTTCAGTAGAATGGACGTGCATGCATGACATTGAATAGCGGAATGAAATAAAGAGGGCTGGAACGGGAGGCAGAATTAGGCCTGAGGAAATGACAGAACCGGTATAAGAATAGAACGGTTTGGATATAGTTAATTAGGAAGGTTCTGCAGAATTTGTTGAGCTTCTGAAATAGGATTACAATGTGTGTCACAAGAAGCCTTAGGGATAATGATTTGAACATTCATTTTAGAATGTAAAAATTAAAGCATTTGTTGTGATACAAATCAAAGTTTGATTCTTTGTTTATCAAATTAGCATTTTATCACACGATGGTGGCTTTCAGGTCTTATATTTACAATCTGAAATACCTTAAAGGTGACCTTCATAGAGAATTTAACAATTCCTACATCATTATCAGAAGGATATTCTTGATAATATATCACAGGACTATTTATATAGTGTACAGCGTGTGAAAGCTGGCACTGGTAAGTGTATTGCACAGGATCATATTGGAGCAGTCGCACAATTGTTGAGAAGGCTGAACATGATTTGTATGGTAGACATTGCTGCTGGCTTGTCCTGTTCTCAAATATCATTTTCTCTTCTATCGTAAGTATAAAAACTTACCCAGTTTTCAGCATGTGTATAGGAGTTGAGATTAATATATCTATGAGCTAGTCAGTATCTGCTGTTAAAGAATGAACACCTTTTAACATGCAGAAGGGTTAGAGTTAATTCAGATTTTTGGGTTCTAGTGCAGCTTTCGTGAGTCTGAATCTTGAGGTCACTAAACTGAAGTTTAAAGTTTCATTAGCTGGCATGAAACCTGGATTCATTTCTTTGTGTGACAGTACATATTCAACAAAAGAATCAAATTTAGCCATAGGTGTATCAGTTAAAGTCATAATTGTCCTGGTCGAAAAGCTACCTTTTAAACTATTTTGACAGACTCAACATTTTAATTTAACAAAACCCTTATATTTTGATATCCATATATATCCATTGTTTATTTTCTGGTGGAGTCTAACCAATGTAAATATATTACAAAGTTCTTGAAACAGTCTAAATCTATCTCATTGCAAATATAAAATCATACTTTTTTTGCCACAGTACAAAGTATGTGGACTCCTGGTGTGGATGCCCTGATTGAAATTGTATTTATAACATTACAGAAAATGAGTTATATGTTTAATAGCTTAGCCCTGTGTGGTTGTATGGTAACCTGTGTAATAAATTTAACTTTTTCTGGGTTTTATTCGGTTAGATAGCTACAAGACCATGAGGAGTGATGGGCTGCAGGAAACACCAATCAATATAGGTTGTGCTCCCAAGCCTTCTGATTCATTGCCTTGCTGGAAAATCCCCACTGCCACCCCACAGCGCACTCAGAGATCTCCACTACTCAGCAACAACCTTAGGTAAGAACAGGGAAACAACTCTGTTTGCATTGTGCATGGTGAAAGTCCAGGCCGTGTAGCACAAAATGCAAACCATTGGATGATATAAAGCAGTACCTGAAACGTGTGTGATGTACTTTTGGCATGTTTTATCAAAATGTTTTGACTGATTCTGATTTTCCAACAAGTCTTCCAACATAAGAGCTCCGATTTTACCTCAGGGTGGGTATCGGACAGACGGCAGCAAACCATCCTGACCTCGGCGTGAGGCCTGGGCCTCATCTGCATGCCTCTGGTCAGTTGCCCACCTGAAACTGGCAGGAAGCAGCATCTGGCTAGCAGGTGGAAGCGAAATATCAAGCGGCAGGAGGCCACTGGCAAGGAACTGAAGGAACAGTCCCCACGCACTCGGGTAAATCAGGAGAAGGGGGCTTTGGGAGGACCTTGCGATTGTGGGGGAAGCCTGCGGCAAGGAAGCTCTAAACTTTCCTTGTGGGGCCCAGAGGAACACTGTTGCTCCTCCTGGCCCCACAAGGAAAGTAAAAAAAGTTTTAAAACTTTTCAACTGTCTGGACCTCTTCTGGCCTCAACTCTTCGTCCCACTATGTTCACCTGGTGGAAAGCCACAATGACTTGCCTGCTCAGGCCGCTGGTTAAAATAGCTGTTGGGCCCCGATGACATCATCGGAGCCTAATCTGCATATTGAAAGAAGGGCCCCACCAGTTCCTGGCGGGTGTCCTTCTTGCCTACTCAGAAGAGGAACGTCAGTGATTAGGTGCCCCGGGCATCAGGGCCCGACTGCTATTTTAACCATTGATACTGTCCTTTGCAATGGCCTTCCCTGGTAACTTGTTCTATAAGTATGTTACCCCTTTGTGTAAAAAAATTTCATCTAATTACTCCTTACATCTCACTTTCTAATTTCCCCTGCCCCAGGCTTCCCCCAGAACCCATGGAACTATACCTCAGTGGGAGTCAATGTCATGGCGGGGGGTAGAAAAAATTGAATGGGGGAATTTCTAAAAAGAACCCAAACGACACTTTTAAAAGATTTCTTAGACTCATTTCTCCACTTTTTTTTAGCCTCATTTGCACTAACATAGGTGCTACACCATGTGAAGAACATAAAACATTGAGATGCCACCAGCAATTCCCACTCCATATGGAAGTTCAGTTTTTCCATCAGCTCCAAACCAGGGGCAAATAATTTAATGGGAATTCTTTTTGACAGTTTGAAGCTTGCTGATGCCAGTTAAATCCTGTTTGTTGGATTACTGAGTCCACCGGTTCTGTCCTCCATTGAATTCCACTTAAATACTCCAGTTATTATTTGTCCTACTTTGAACAGAAATAAAAATAACAGAATGCAGCAAAAACTGACTTTCTGCATTTTAGCTACCAGCTCCAGATCCCAGGCCTACATGTCGCAGTCTTTTGTTTCATGATTTGTAGAAAGGGTCGAGTTGTTCACAGCATCCGTATCCATAGAGAGTGCGGCCATGCTGTTTCAGAGCATACACCACACCCATGGCCGTGACCATCTTGTACTTAGTGAGCTCAGTGTAGGTGACCACATCCCTGATCACGTTCTCCAGGAAAACCTTCATCACCCTGCGGGTCTCCTCATAGATCAGACCCAAGATCCGCTTGACACTGCCATGGCGAGCCAGGCGGCGGATGACTGGTTTGGTGATGTCCTGGAAGTTATCATGAAGCACTTTGTGGTGCCGCTTGGCTCTCCTTTTGCCCGGTTCTATGCCACCTTTACGTCTGCCAGACATGATGATCCTTCACTCAAATCGCAACTTGACTGACTACTCAAGTGTTTCTTTTTCCCAATACTCTTCTGAGGAAATGGAAAGGTGGGGCCCCTGACTCCTTCCCTTAAAGGAATTCAACAGTAGGCATGTCAACCAAATTGACTACTACTTCTCCAAACAGTATATTCTCAGCAGATACCTCATGCTGGGCTCACATGACAGGTACGGTAACACAGTGGTTATGTTACTGGACTAGTAATCCAGAGGCCTGGATTAATAATCCGGAAACATGAGTTCAAATCCCACCTTGGCAGCTGGGGAATTTATATTCAGTTAATTAAATAAAATCTGGAATAAAAAGCTAGTATCAGTAATGGTGACCATAAAACTACCAGATTGTCATAAAAACCCATCTGGCTCACTAATGTCCTTTAGGGAAGGAAACATGCCGTCCTTACCCAGTCTGGCCAATATGTGACTCCAGACCCACAGCAATGTGGTTGATTCTTAACTGCCCTCTGAAATAGCTTAGCAAGCCACTCAGTTGTACAATCCTGCTACAAAAAGTCACAATAAGAATAAAACCGGACAGACCACTAGGCACCGGACAGGACAAAGGCAAACCAAGCCCAGTCAACCCTGCAAAGAACTCCTCACCAACATCTGGGGACTTGTGCCAAAATTGGGAGAGCTGTCCCACAGACTAGTTAAGCAGCAGCCTGACATAACCGTAATCACAGAATCATACCTTTCAGCCAACGTCCCAGATTCCTCTATCACCATCCCCTGGTACGTCCTGTCCAACCGGCAGGACAGACCCACCAGAGATAGCGGCATAGTGGTATACAGTCAGGAGGGAGTGGCCCTGGGAGTCTTCAACATTGACTCTGGACCCCATGAATTCTGAAGGCATCAGGTCAAACATGGTGCAAGGAAACCTCCTGCTGATTACCACCTATCGTCCTCCCTCAGCTGATGAATCAGTCCTCCTCCATGTTGAGCACCACTTGGAGGAAGCACTGAGGGTAGCAAGGGCACAGAATGTACTCTGGGTGGGGGACATCAATGTCCATCACAAAGAGTGGCTCGGTATCACGACTACTGACTGAGCTGGCCGAGTCCTGAAGGACATAGCTGTCGGACTGGGCCTGTGGCAGTTGGTGAGAGAACCAACACGAGGAAAAAACCTACTTGACCTCATTCTCACCAATTTACCTGTCGCAGATGCATCTGTCCATGACAGTATTGATAGGAGTGACCACCGCACAGTCCTTGTGGAGACAAAGTCCCGCCTTCACTCCGAGGACACCATCCAACGTGTTGTGTGGCACTACCACCGTGCTAAATGGGATTGATTCAGAACAGATCTAGCAGCTCAAAACTGGGCATCCATGAGACCCTGTGGACCATCAGAAGCAGCAGAATTGTATTCCAGCACAATCTGTAACCTCATGGCCCGGCATATCCCTCTCTCTACCATTACCATCAAGCCAGGGGATCAACCCTAGTTCAATGAGGAGTATAGAAGAGCATGCCAGGAGCAGCACCAGGCTTACCTAAAAATGAGGTGCCAACCTGGTGATGCTACAACACAGGACTATATGCATGCTAAACAGCAGAAGCAGCATGCTAAAGCCAGTGTTAAGCGATTCCACAACCAACGGATCAGATCAAAATTCTGTAGTCCTGCCACATCCAGTCGTGAATGGTGGTGGACAGTTAAACAATTAACGGGAAGAGGAGGCTCCGTGAACATCCCCAACCTCAATGATGGCAGACCCCAGCACATGAGTGCAAAAGACAAGGCTGAAGCGTTTGTCACCATCTTCAGCCAGAAGTGGCAAGTGGATGATCCATCTCGGACTCCTCCGGAGATCCCCACCATCATAGAAGCCAGTCTTCAGCCATTTTGATTCACTCCACATGATATCAAGAAATGGCTGAGAGCACTGGATACAGCAAAGGCTATAGCCCCGACAACATCCCGGCTGTAGTGCTGAAGACTTGTGCTCAAGAACTAGCCGCGCCTCGAGCTAAGTTGTTCCAGTGTAACTACAACACTGGCATCTACCCAACAAAGTGGAAAATTGTCCAGGTATGTCCAGTCCAACAAAAAGCAGGACAAATAAAATCCGGCCAATTACCGGCCCATCAGTCTACTCTCAATCATCAGCAAAGTGATGGAAGGTGTCGTCGACAGTGCTATCAAGCGGCACTTACTCGCCAATAACCTGCTCACCGATGCTCAGTTTGGGTTCCGCTAGGACCACTCGGCTCCAGACCTCATTACAGCGTTGGTCCAAACATGGACAAAAGAGCTGAATTCCAGAGGTGAGGTGAGAGTGACTGCCCTTGACATCAAGGCAGCATTTGACCGAGTATGGCATCAAGGAGCCCTAGTAAAATTGAAATCAATGGGAATCAGGGGGAAAACTCTCCATTGGCTAGAGTCAATCCTAGCACAAAGGAAGATGGTAGTAGTTATTGGAGGCCAATCATCTCAGCCCCAGGACATCGCTGCAGGAGTTCCTCAGGCCCAACCATCTACAGCTGCTTCATCAATGACCTTCCCTCCATCATAAGTTCAGAAGTGGGGATTTTTGCTGATGATTGCAGTGTTCAGCTCCATTCGCAACCCCTCAGATAATGAAGCAGTGCATGCCTGCATGCAGCAAGACCTGGACAGCATCCAGGTTTGGGCTGATAAGTGGAAGTAACATTCGCGCCATTTACTGTGAGTCTTTGGGGACCTGAAAGGAGAAAATTTAGAGGCAGCTTGCATTGCAATTGGTGAGGCTACCCAGTAGGCTGGGCTACTCTAAAGACTCAAAGGGATATCTGCAGTGTCTTTCACATTGACCCGAGCATTTCACTTACATCGCTGCTATGCGGCAATCCTCTTGTCGCTGCCATAATAGCAGTGCTAGGTTTTCTGGTGTACAAGGTAAGTGCTTAAAGCACTTTGCTCATCTATTTTATAAAGCGGAGCTCCAATCCTATGAGAGTATTCAGAATCAAGTGCCAGACAATGACCATCTCCAACAAGAGAGAGTCTAACCACCTCCTTTTGACATTCAACGGCATTATTAACGCCGAATCCTCCACCATCAACATCCTGGTTGTCACAATTGACCAGAAATTTAACTGGACCAGCCACATAAATACTGTGGCTAGAAGAGCAGGTCAGAGGCTGGGTATTCTGTGGCTCCTGACTCCCTAAAGCTCTTCAATCATCTACAAGGCACAAGTCAGGAGTGCGATGGAATATTCTCCACTTGCCTGGATGAGTGCTGCTCCAACAACACTCAAGAAGCTTAACACCATCCAGGACAAAGCAGCCCGCTTGATTGGCACCCCATCCACCACCTTGAACATTCACTCCCTCCACCGCTGGCGCACCATGGCTGCAGTGTGTACCATCTACCAGATGCACTGCAGCAATTCACCAAGGCTTCTTTGACAGCACCTCCCAAACTTACGACCTCCACCACCTAGAAGGAGAAGCCTTGGTGAGCCGCTCTCTTGCGGTTCAAGAGGGCGGCTCACCATCAGCTTCTCAAGGGCAATTATGGATAAGCAATAAATGCTGGCTTTGCCAGAGACGCCCACATCCCATGAATGAATTAAAAAAAACATGAATAGAATTATTATCACAATAGTAGGTGTGGTTGTTTTATTAAGTCACTGGGAGATGAAGTAATGAATTGCTTAATGTCCCCAGTAGTTGTAGACAATGGTAAGGATCGTTGGCTCATTAACACATCAAAAACTCCCTTCTCAATGCTGCAGCTTGTGGTTTTCTTTTAAAACCTGTGGAAATTATCTTTGTTTTAAAACTCAACACTTAAAAATAACTCATTCCAAAATCCTCTCCATGAAGGAAAGAAAATCAAAACTCCCAAAACGTGACACATCCATTAACTACAGTGCGGTTTACTTTCCTTTAACTAACTTCCTACCCACGCTGTGACATTCCTTTTACTATAACATGCCTTTTTTTTTGTCGTTCATGGGATGTGGGCGTCGCTGGTGAGGCCGGCATTTTATTGCCCATCCCTAATTGCCCTTGAGAAGGTGGTGGTGAGCCGCCTTCTTGAACCGCTGCAGTCCATGTGGTGAAGGTTCTCCCACAGTGCTGTTAGGAAGGGAGTTCCAGGATATTGACCCAGCGACAATGAAGGAACGACAATATAGTTCCAAGTCGGGATGGTGTGTGACTTGGAGGGGAACGTGCAGGTGGTGTTGTTCCCATGTACCTGCTGCTCTTGTCCTTCTAGGTGGTAGAGGTCGCGGGTTTGGGAGGTGCTGTCGAAGAAGCCTTGGCGAGTTGCTGCAGTGCATCCTGTGGATGGTACACACTGCAGCCACTGTGCGCCAGTGGTGAAGGGAGTGAATGTTTAGGGTGGTGGATGGGGTGCCAATCAAGCGGGCTGCTTTGTCCTGGATGGTGTCGAGGTTCTTGAGTGTTGTTGGAGCTGCACTCATCCAGGCAAGTGGAGAGTATTCCATCACACTCCTGACTTGTGCCTTGTAGATGGTGGAAAGGCTTTGGGGAGTCAGGAGGTGAGTCACTCACCGCAGAATACCCAGCCTCTGACCTGCTCTTGTAGCCATAGTATTTATATGGCTGGTCCAGTTAAGTTTCTGGTCAATGGTGACCCCACAGGATGTTGATGGTGGGGGATTCGGCGATGGTAATGCCATTGAATGTCAAGGGGAGGTGGTTAGACACTCTCTTGTTGGTGATGGTCATTGCCTGGCACTTGTCTGGCGTGAATGTTACTTGCCACATACCAGCCCAGCCTGGATGTTGTCCAGGTCTTGCTGCATGCGGGCTCGGACTGCTTCATTATTTGAGGGGTTGCGAATGGAGCTGAACACTGTGCAATCATCAGCGAACATCCCCATTTCTGATCTTATGATGGAGGGAAGGTCATTGATGAAGCAGCTGAAGATGGTTGGGCCTCGGACACTGTCCTGAGGAACTCCTGCAGCAATGTCCTGGAGCTGAGATGATTGGCCTCCAACAACCACTACCATCTTCCTTTGTGCTAGGTATGACTCCAGCCACTGGAGAGTTTTCCCCCTGATTCCCATTGACTTCACTTTTACTAGGGCTCCTTGGTGCCACACTCGGTCAAATGCTGCCTTGATGTCAAGGGCAGTCACTCTCACCTCACTTCTGGAATTCAGCTCTTTTGTCCATGTTTGGACCAAGGCTGTAATGAGGTCTGGAGCCGAGTGGTCCTAGCGGAACCCAAACTGAGCATCGGTGAGCAGGTTATTGGCGAGTAAGTGCTGCTTGATAGCACTGTCGACGACACCTTCCATCACTTTGCTGATGATTGAGAGTAGACTGATGGGCCGGTAATTGGCCAGATTGTATTTGTCCTGCTTTTTGTGGACAGGACATACCTGGGCAATTTTCCACATTGTCGGGTAGATGCCAGTGTTGTAGCTGTACTGGAACAGCTTGGCTAGAGGCACAGTTGGTTCTGGAGCACAAGTCTTCAGCACTACAGCCAGGATGTTGTCGGGGCCCATAGCCTTTGCTGTATCCAGTGCACTCAGCCGTTTCTTGATATCACGTGGAGTGAATCGAATTGGCTGAAGACTGGCTTCTGTGATGGTGGGGATATCGAGAGGCGGCCGAGATGGATCATCCACTCGGCACTTCTGGCTGAAGATGGTGACAAACGCTTCAGCCTTGTCTTTTGCACTCACGTGCTGGACTCCGCCATCTTTGAGGATGGGGATGTTTACAGAGCCTCCTCCTCCCGTTAGTTGTTTAATTGTCCACCACCATTCATGACTGGATGTGGCAGGACTGCAGAGCTTTGATCTGATCTGTTGGTTGTGGAATTGCTTAGCTCTGTCTATAGCATGTTGCTTCCATTGTTTAGCATGCATGCCTTCATTTTAGCAACAAGCACCTGATCTGCAGGAGCACGAGCACAGAACACCCTATGGCTCTTGAAGTGACCACAGCCCTGAACTGTCAAACTGCAAGATCCTTTCACACTTCCATAGGGGTTGGGCTGAATGGCCTGTTTCTGTGCTGTAAATTCTATGTAACAGGAGAGTTCTGATATATTTAGGCTCGGCTAAGACATGCATCCCTTTGTTTGCACTTTAGCATGAAACGGCAAGAACAAAAGTCCAAGTCGCAAGGCTCTCTTGATAGAGATAGTTTTCTTGGGGTGTGAAGCACCATTGATTGTACATCCAAGCCTTGGTGTACAAAAGTAGAAAAATATATTACTCAGCCAATGTAGAGAGTGCGTTTGATGTCAGTCTAATGCCAGGTATCCTGTGATAGTCCAACATTCAAGATCTGTACCAATGAGATGACAGGCCAGAGGATGTATCTGCAGACACTGCAGCCTGATGGCTCTGGATGAAAAAGGCCTGCTGCTACTGTGCGCAAACAATCCAGAACGCCATGCATAAGTCACAGCAATGGCCTGGGATGTTTTTGCTCCCCCTTCCAAGGATTCAGAGCTATACAATCCAGACAGTCACTTAGAAGTCTGTGGCTCAGGAGTACTAATGATGACATCCTGTGTGTGGGCATAGCTCTGTAAACCAGATGACAGGGGCTCAGATAGTGCTTGGACTTGAATCATCAGGGACCTATCTCTATGGCTGCTCGAACTCCTGTGTTTCCTACTTGAGACGCTCCACTCTTTCTCTAAAGAGGCAAAAATGACCTTAACAGCTTCTTGCATTCTGATACCCAGTGCACCCAGAGCAGCTATGTGTGTGCAGGTGCTAAGTTTGCACTAACTGTAGTTATCTTTCTAGAGATTCCAGATGCAATGTGAACCATCAGTATATATCTCAGAGAACCCTTTGTTATTATCTTCAAGCTTCTCTGAACGCTTCTATCTTGCTCTGTGCCAAAGATCACTGCTTTAAGCAAGATCTGGCTAACTATGAACTGGAGTGTGACTTTATACACATAGACCCCGATATTAGCCGGGGAGTGGGGGGCAGGTACGGTGCGCACGAGTGCCGAAGTGGGCGACGCACCCGAGGAGTCTGAGGAAGTGAAGGCCTGGCTGATCTTAGCGGCTGGGCCTTATTCAAATGAATTTTCCCGGAGACTCGCCCAAACCCCGCCAGATCCACTAACTGGCCAGCGGGCAGGTGCAGGAATGAAGGCGGAAGCCGGCCGCCGCTGGGGACCTAAGGGAACAGGGTGGGGGGATGATTCCCAAACAGATGCCGGTATGGTAAGGGAAAGGGAGGGCTGGGACAAGAGAGTCCTGAGGATTTCTTCCTGTTCCTCTGAAACAATCAAAAATTGTACTCATCTTGACGTCTTCTGGCCATTCTGCTGCTACCTGTTAGGTTTCTCTGGCGTGTTTGACACCGACCGGCCTGCACCTGAGTCTTCATAAAAATCACATCGCTGCACCGATGTCGTTATCGGGCCGTGACTTTTACATGTAAATTAGGCCCTCATTTGCCTGAGACTGGACCTTTGAGTGACTTCAAAGTCGGTGAAGGTAAGATGTCGCCGGATGGGAATGGTGCAATAAGTGGACTCGGCCTGATCTTAACCCCTCCCACGCACCATTCTTGCTGGGCGAGGAGGGGCTAAAATCGATCCTATATGTCTGATAATTTTGCATTGTCCAGTGGTTGATCAGAATCTGCAATTAGCTCACTCAATTAACACAAAGGGGATAACTTTAACCCCCCAAAAACAGGTACGTTGGGGGCGGGTGGGATGTTAAAACAACAGATTTTTGGTGTGGGACCGCATCCCAGCTTCAATGTGGCAACTTCTGGGTTTGACCCAGGCGTATTTGGATGCGCACGCACAACAGACACCACTTAAAGCCGGCGGGCCGATACTTAAAGGGACAATGTACCTCATTGAAATAGTTGATACACTTAATATTTTGTGTATTGCATAATTGAACCTTACCTGTTCGGGTTTCCCATCGCTTCCGATTCATGTCAGGTGAAAGCAGGCGAGTAGGGCCGGATCCATGAAACGAGTGCCTTTATTGCACTGCTTGTGGGCCCGGAGGAGCAGGAGTACTTCATCCAGGCCCAACAAGCTCACCTGGCATGACATGACCCCGTGATCGCCCCCGACCCCCAATGCTGGACCCGCCCCCCCCCGATACTGCTCACCCCATGCTGGATCCCCCAATCTTTCAATAGTGGACCCCCTGATCTTCAAGGCCCACCCGATGTCATCCACATCCCCCCACCTCCCCTCCCCCACTCCGATTTGTTCCAGGGTCCATGATCTCTTTCTCCCTCCCCGCCCCCCTCCAATTCGCCACTCCTTTCCCTCCTAACAGGCAGCCGGTCTGTCAATCTCCATGTGAATATCTAGGGACGAGCTGGGTTCCCGGCTCCAAATTAAAATCATGCCCAAGGTTTCTCATATTCTCCCAATTTTCGGATAGTGGGAGAATAAATACTCTATCAAATCATGTGACTTAGGCTAGTGATGTTTGTTTTTTTGCCACTAACCAGAGCATTATGAGCCATATCCAGATTGTACCAGTGGCTGTTAATTATTATACAGGCAACAACTTCAGAGGTGGAGAAATGAGCCCCTCTCGACTTTGTTTTATAGTTAAATACAGCGATCAATTTTTTTTTGACTTGTGGTTCTGAATTTTAAATAGGAAACTGTTTGTTGTAACTATTGAAAATAGTGTGTAAATTTAAAGTGACCTATTACGCTTTCTTGCTTAATAAGTGCAGTAGTGTTTTGAATGTTGATGGTGTAAAGAACCCAGCGACTTTTTGGCACAGGTCATCGGTACCACAGAACCCTGGACCTAAGCATTGGAGCAGTGGTGATGCGACGATGCTGGCCAATCACCATGGGTCTTTGCCAGTTTTGGAACTACAGGAGGTGCAAAAGGAAAATCACTTGCAAAGACATTATGACGGCCAAAGTGATCAGTTGGCATCAAACCCTGCAAATCTTCTAAAGAAAGCAACCAGTTCCATTCCAGCTCAGAGTAAAGTTACTGGTACAGAAACTCTGGTCAATGATCTTGGATCCTGTACTCTCGGAGAAGAAGCTCAACAGATAAGTCAGCCCACTGGAAACACGGATTTCAAGATAACTTCATTGGTGAATGTTCAAGAGAAGGACAGCTCAAACAGGTAAGATATACCTGAGAAACAAAGTAAATAACATAATGCTTTGAAAGTATTGCTCAGACTGAGACTAGCTTAACAAAATACTGTCATTTCACTTTCAGGACCTGGATTCAAATCCAGTCAGACACTGCAAGCTTTATGAGTCCTAAATGAAAATTTATTTAGGCAGGTTCAACTCAATTCCTATTGGACATGAAACCTTAGCATAGAACTGCCAATAATTCTCAAAGCTTCCCCATTCAAACCAATTTGTCTTGAAAATGGCAATCTCACTTGGAAAGGCCATAAGGGTGACTGGTGAAGTAAACAGAAATCCCACATTGAAGTGCAGAAGGAACTTAACTCTACATCTGTCCCATGATGTACCTAAACCAGTAGCACTTGATGCTCTCAATGGGTGATTTTTAGAAACACATTTTACTGATGAACTTTTAAATAGAAATAGATGAAACAATGCATTAGAACATTATCCTTTCATCTTTGGGACCCGAGAGTTGACTTTAAACCTAAAGGCTGATTTACTGATTGGGCACTTCCAGTGAGAATTGGCGCTCGCAGGGAGTGCTGGTCCGGAATTCAATAATTTAAATGGATAGAAAATCAGGGACTGCAGGCCCATGATCTCCTGACCAGCACCCTGTGAACATGACGCCTTGCTGCCAGTGCCCAATCAGAGATCAAACTTCTAGACTTCTCTGTCTGATGGCAATGACATACATAAGTGAATTGAGTTTGGATGGTCTCCCTCCAGTTTCCAGTAAGCATAGGTTAGTGACATAATACTGGACATAACTCAACAAAATAATGATACCAAATTGGAAATCTCACTAAGATTGGCTGTAAGGAAAATGAGTTTAGGAAACTGAAAAATCCACATTGGTGCATTAGGGGTACCCTTATGAGGTCAGGGTTAAAGAATATTGAAAGGAAGATTAGAGGGAGGTTTACTCTGCATCTGGCCCATACTAAATCTGACTTGAGGGGGGCTTCATGTTGATATGGGATACAAAAGTGTTCAATTTACCAGAATTGGCATTTCTCAACTTAATAAGTAAAATTGACTTTGTTAAAACAGACAACAGGTCTCTGTAGCTGGGACATTTCACTTCTGTTCCAATGGTTCATTATTCACTAGGTTGCTAACAGAAAACAATTGATCCAAACCACACAAATAAACCCCAGATATGTACAGAATATCAGGTGGACAAGAGTAAATTACACACACATATGCAGGTCCTAATTCATTTTTTCACATACACTTCCAGAACCAATGAGAAATACCACACAAATCTAATACATCCCGAAGCATCTGTTATCTTGTATAATGTTTGCACGGTGTTTACTTCTTTGCTTCTGTTTGTGGGGAACAACCAACCGGGGAAGGTCAATGTACAATTGAAGAAGCCATTGATGACAAGCATTAGGATGGTATAGTGGTGTCACAAAACAGGTGAAAGAGAATGAAGAATGCCAAGCATTAGAGGGGCAAAATTACAGAAAAATTATCTGCACATACTTTCAGTTGATGGGTAAATAATAACATTTGTTAAATGTAGTGAGGTAAAGGACTTCATAAATGTGTTATTTCAATGAAAACTAACCTCATATTTCTATGTAACTCAACTATAATTTCTTTCTGTACCATTTTAGATTTCAAACAGCAAGTTCACAGCAAAATGGAAATCCTCCAGCAAGTGCTTCCATTGGCAGATTTAAGAATGTGTGGCATTTCATTGAAAACATAGGTACAATACTGAGAATGATCAATGTTTTTGAATGTATCAAACTATTATTTCTAATACGATTTAAAGAGAGAATCTTGTCATTAGTATCCTCTCTAAAATGAAAGTTCAGAATTAAGATGAACCTGAACATACTGTTTGTTTTTTTTCCCTATTTCTGTTGACTTTATAATGTCTATTTTTGCGAACAGTTGGTGTTGGCTTGGGGGGATTACTGAGCCTGACAGCATGTGGGAGGCGAATTAACATTAGTACATAGTTATTAATCCAAGGCGCATCAGAAAGCTTAATTTCAGTTGTGCATGTCACTTCGGCTTTCTTGCATTAGTGGGCTCAATAACTGCACCAAGCCAAAGTCATCAGCAAAATATTATTTCTATAAATACATCTAGAGACAGGCTGGGAAAATAGCACAAAAAAGATGTTAAAATCAATGGCAACTTTTTTTAACCTTTTTGATTTTTCCAAGATTAACCTTTTTGATAAGATTTTCTCAGTCTTGCCTCAGTGGTAGCACTGTCGCTTCTGAGTCAGAAGGTCGTGGGTTCAAGTCCCACTCCAGAGACTTGAGTGCAAAATCTAGGCTGACACTCCAGTGCAGTACTGAAGGAGTGCTACACTGTCAGAGCTGCTGTCTTTTGAATGAGATGTTAAACCAAGGCCCCACCTGCTCACTCAGGTGGACGTAAAAGATCCCATGGCACTATTTCGAAGAAAAGCATGGGAGTTCTCCCCAGTATCCTGGCTAATGTTTATCCCTCAAACTACATCACTAAAAAGCAGCTTATCTGGTCGTTATCTCATTGCTGTTTGTGGGACCTTGCTGCAAGCAAATTGGTTGCTGCATTTCCTACATTATAACAGTGACTACATTTCAAAAGTATTGCATTGGCTGTAAAGTGCTTTGGGATGTCCTGAGATAGTGAAAGGCGCTATATAAGTGCAAGTCTTCCTTTCTTTATTTTTAGTGTGCCATTTCTCCCAGCTCAAATGTTAAACCTGCAGTTTAAGCATTGTTGCCTTGGTGCAGACTATATAATTATTTGATTTGCACGTGGCTTTTGTGCTACTCTGTGCATAAGAAAAAATGTTTCCATTATTTTTATATATATTAGGTGGTGCAGTGTGACAAACAACAGGGTGCAGCCAGAGACAATTGTAACAAGGGCAGTTGTCTCTTGGAATTGACCCTGGTGTTTGCTGGAATGCAGAGACTCTTGGAGATATCAACCGATTTCTCATATTAGAGTCATAGAGTCATAGAGTTATACGGCACGGATAGAGGCCCCATCGGCCCATCGTGTCCGCGCCGGCCATCAAGCCCTGTCTACTCTAATCCCATATTCCAGCATTTGGACCGTAGCCTTGTATGCTATGGCATTTCAAGTGCTCATCCAAATGCTTCTTGAATGTTGTGAGGGTTCCTGCCTCCACAACCCTTTCAGGCAGTGAGTTCCAGACTCCAACCACCCTCTGGGTGAAAAAGTTCTTTCTCAAATCCCCTCTAAACCTCCCGCCTTTTACCTTGAATCTATGTCCCCTTGTTATAGAACCCTCAACGAAGGGAAAAAGCTCCTTAGTATCCATCCTATCTGTGCCCCTCATAATTTTGTACACCTCAATCATGTCCCCCCTCAGCCTCCTCTGCTCCAAGGAAAACAAACCCAATCTTCCCAGTCTCTCTTCATAGCTGAAGCGCTCCAGCCCTGGTAACATCCTGGTGAATCTCCTCTGCACCCTCTCCAAAGCGATCACATCCTTCCTGTAGTGTGGCGACCAGAACTGCACACAGTACTCCAGCTGTGGCCTAACCAGTGTTTTATACAGCTCCATCATAACCTCCTTGCTCTTATATTCTATGCCTCGGCTAATAAAGGCAAGTATCCCATATGCCTTCTTTACCACCTTATCGACCTGTTCCGCCGCCTTCAGGGATCTGTGAACTTGCACACCAAGATCCCTCTGACCCTCTGTCTTGCCTAGGGTCCTCCCATTCATTGTGTATTCCCTTGCCTTGTTAGTCCCTCCAAAGTGCATCACCTCACACTTTTCCGGGTTAAATTCCATTTGCCACTGTTCCGCCCATCTGACCAACCCATTTATATCGTCCTGCAGACTGAGGCTATCCTCCTCGCTATTTACCACCCTACCAATTTTTGTATCATCAGCGAACTTACTGATCATACCTTTTACATTCATATCCAAGTCATTAATGTAGACCACAAACAGCAAGGGACCCAGCACCGATCCCTGTGGTACCCCACTGGCCACAGGCTTCCAGTCACAAAAACAACCTTCGACCATCACCCTCTGCCTTCTGCCACTAAGCCAGTTTTGTATCCAAAGTGCCAAGGCACCCTGGATTCCATGGGCTCATACCTTCTTGACCAGTCTCCCGTGGGGGACTTTATCGAAGGCCTTACTGAAATCCATGTATACCACATCCACTGCGTTACCCTCATCCACACGCCTAGTCACCCCCTCAAAAAATTCAATCAAATTAGTCAGACATGATCTTCCCTTGACAAAGCCATGTTGACTATCCCTGATTAATCCTTGCTTCTCCAAGTGGAGATTAATTTTGTCCTTCAGAATTTTTTCCAATAATTTTCCTACCACTGATGTTAGGCTCACTGGCCTGTAGTTCCCCGGTTTTTCCCTACTCCCCTTCTTGAATAATGGTACTACATTAGCGGTTCTCCAGTCCTCTGGCACATCCCCTGTGGCCAGAGAGGTTCTGAATATATGTGTCAGAGCCCCCGCAATCTCCTCCTTTGCCTCACACAGTAGCCTGGGATACATTTCGTCCGGGCCTGGGGATTTATCCATTTTTAGGCCTGCTAAAACAGCCAATACCTCCTCCCGCTCGATGTTAATATGTTCGAGTATATCACAGTCCCCCTGCCGTATTTCTATGTCTACATCGTCCTTCTCCATAGTGAAAACAGATGCAAAAAATTCATTTAGAACCCCTCCTACATCTGCCGGCTCCACACACAGATTGCCATTTTTGTCCCTAATGGGCCCTATTTTTTCCCTAGTCATCCTCTTACCCTTAATATACTTATAAAACATCTTAGGATTTTCCTTTATTTTGCTCGCCAGTGTTATTTCATGGCCCCTCCTTGATCTCCTAATTTCTTTTTTAAGTATCCCCCTGCACTTTTTGTACTCCTCTAGGGCTTCCTCCGTCTTTAGCCTTTTGTATCTGCCAAAAGCCCTCCTTTTTTTCCTAATCCATTCTCGTATATCCCCTAACATCCAAGGTTCCCTGGAGTTCTTGGAACCACCCTTGACCTTTACGGGAACATGTTGCCATTGTATGGTCTCAATCTCCCTTCTGAAAGACTCCCATTGCTCCGATGCGGATTTTCCTACAAGCAGCTGATCCCAGTCCATTTTGGCCAGATCCTGCCTTATCCTATTAAAATCGGCCTTCCCCCAATTTAGAACCTTTATTTCCGGCCCCTCCCTATCCTTTTCCATGACCACCTTAAATCTCACCGAATTATGGTCACTGTCACCAAAGTGCTCACCTACTAGCACTTCTTCCACTTGGCCGGCCACATTCCCTAGAATTAGGTCCAGTACCGCCCCCTCTCTTGTAGGACTTTCTACATGCTGGCTCAAAAAGCTCTCCTGGATGCACGTTAAGAATTTTGTACCCTCTAAGCCTTTTACACTCTGAGTATCCCAGTTAATATTGGGGAAGTTGAAATCCCCCACTATTATTACCCTATTATTTGCACAATTTTCTGAGATTTGCCTACATATCTGTTCCTCTATCTCCCCCTGACTGTTTGGGGGCCTATAGTACACTCCCATCAAAGTGCTTGCCCCCTTTTTGTTTTTAAGCTCCACCCATATGGCCTCATTAGAGGAACCTGCTAATATATCATCCCTCCTTATGGCAGTAATTGATTCTTTAATTAATATTGCGACCCCCCCTCCTCTTATACCTCCCCCTCTGTCTCGCCTGAAGATTCTGTACCCCGGAATATTGAGCTGCCAGTCTTGCCCCTCCCTCAACCATGTCTCTGTGACAGCAACAATATCATACTCCCATGTGTTTATCAACACCTTCAGTTCATCCACCTTATTCGCAAGACTCCTTGCATTAAAATAGATGCCATCCAGCCTTGCCCTCACATATTTGTCCTGCCTTACAAGCTGACTTGTTTTTTTCTCTATATTTGGCTGCACATCACCCCCTATTGTAGCTCCACTCTGTATCCCATCCCCCTGCCAAGTTAGTTTAAACCCCCCCCAACAGTGCTAGCAAACCTCCCCGCAAGGATATTTGTCCCGCTCTGGTTCAGGTGCAACCCGTCCGACTTGTACAAGTCCCACCTTCCCCAGAAGCAGGCCCAGTGATCCAGGAAACTGAAACCCTCCCTCCTGCACCAACTCTTTAGCCACGCATTCATCTGTTCTATCCTCCTATTTCTATACTCACTAGCCCGTGGCACTGGGAGTAATCCAGAGATTACAACCTTTGAGGTCCTGCTCTTTAATCTGCTACCTAGCTCTCTAAATTCTTGATGCAGGACCTCATCTCCCTTCCTACCTATGTCGTTGGTCCCAATGTGGACCACGACCTCTGCCTGCTCACCCTCCCCCTTGAGAATGCCCTGTAGCCGCTCAGTGACATCCATGACCCTGGCACCAGGGAGGCAACAAACCATCCTGGAGTCACGTTTACGGCCACAGAAACGCCTGTCTGTTCCCCTTACGATAGAATCCCCTACCACTATAGCTCTTCCACTCTTTTTCCTCCCAGCCTGATACATCCTCCCGTAGTCCTGGTTTAACATACAAGTACATGAAGGTGACAGACTGGAAAAGACTAGTTGGTCCATCAAGCCTGTCCCCATATAGTCATGTTGCAACTGAGCCTCATGATCCCCAATGCCCCTCGCCCCCCCCCCATCATCCACCAGCAGCCATGTAATCTTCTGGGAGAGGCCAAAAACACAGATAAAAGAAAACCCATAAGCCAATTCAGGGTGGGGAGGGAGGAGGGAAATCTGGGAAATTTCTTTCTGATCTTCCAAGGTGATCAAAAGGTGTTCCAGGAGATCGCAGTGACCACGAGGCACAACACCCAATATCCCACCTACCTTTTGTACTCTGTGATATCAGTCACAGCCAGTAACTCACCCAGCTCACCGAGCAAGTAACTAGCACCACATTTAAAGTTCTTTGTACAAGAGGCAGAGTTCAAGGTGGCAACACTGTCTGGTAGAAAATTCCACAGCCTCTGTCAAGCTTTGACCTTAAAGCTTTCTATGTAGTTTTTGGATTGAAAATCTTGGTTTCACCAGGTTGGGAAACAAAGCTACTGCAATGCACCTTGCTTTCACATTTTAGCATTACATTGCACAACAATTTACTCCATCATGCCATTGTCATTAAGTATGTTTTAATAGCTTAGATTTTAGTTTGCCTCCTCCACTAAGTAATTGAAAAATAAACAGTTTGAAACTGACAAATATCCTGTTTAGATTTTTATGTAGGTTTAACAGTGTGACTCAGAATGAAACATTTTGACAATACGTCCCTCTGTAGTTTTACAACCAGGCAGATTAACTCATTTTAAGCAACTTTTAGCCATTAAGCTACCAGTTCCTCTCAAGTACAGTCCTCGGGGTCCCCTCTGTTGCAGTATCTCACTGCTTCGGTGTCCAAGGGCACACCTACAGCACTATTTACTGTTTCAGTATCTTATACTTCAGTATCTAGAATTATACTGCACAGCACTGATTGGCAGGGTTGCCAACTCTGGTTGGATATATTCCGGGAGGATTCATCACATGACATAATTTGAATACAATCGTAGAGTGAGACAGTACTGATTTAACGTTAGCATCATAAGTCGCAGCACCCAGTACACCAATATGGTGGTTGGGAGAGAGCCAGCATGTGTTGCCTTGACATTTCAAACACCAGCTGGACTATAGAGTCATCCAGAATGTATGAAAATCTTAGAGCACATCTTACTCAAAGTATGTGAGAATTCCGCATGATTTTTCTCCCGGGTTGCTTGCAGCAGTGTCCAGGGGATTAATCTTTAATTCCTGGAGACTCCAGATCAATCCAGGAGGGTGGTCAACCCTACTGCCTGGTCAAGAGTGAGACTCTGAGCCTGAAAACCCGTGGACCAGGGATCCCAGCAGCTTTGCACTTGCTGGAGACCTTCGCTTCTGATCCCATCGGACTATACAGGGTCAGCAGAAGGTTACCCAATTTAAATATCCCAGGCAGACACCTGCACCACTAGGGGCGGATGTTGGGCTTGGGTGTCCCAGCCCCTGGTCCCATTCTCCTCCCAAGCAGAGGCTCCGCCCCAAAGGTGGGTCAAAGGAAACTCCTGACCAATGTCAGCACCCAATATATCTGGGTCCCAGTCTTGTTTGCATTCCTTCCACTGTACTACTAATAGAGTTATAGCGAATCGTGCTTGAAGGGCTTTTCTTGACTTCTCCTTTCTCCTTTGTTGGATATCCCAGCAACATGCATCATACTCAGCTGAAAGAGTGGGTGCATGACCTGTTTCTAAGCTTCTGCTAATGCGGCTATGAAATTGGGTGCTGGGAATCACACATAAGTGGTCTAATTGACTGTTTGATTTTCCTTCCTTGTGGGAACTGTCTGACTATCCATTGATTCCATTCTTATGATGGCAAAGGTTAACTGATAGCCACCCGACCATATGAAGATCAGAGGCTAGAATCCACATTCTGCACTGTGCATCATTCTAAATGCGTTTTTTCATTCCAGTGTATTCTTCACTCTGCCTTTGTTGATTACTTTGGTGTAAGAAAATACAATCTTTCAAAACCATCAGTTTTCTATGGATAAAAGTGCTGCTAATGAATGCTTCAGTCTGTTTTACGTTGGAATATGGATCAGAATGCTGAATGTACCACAAGCTGGCCCTATTCATCATGGAATGTTCATTATAATCATTAGTAGATAAAGAAAAGCAATCATGGGCCAATAATGTAGATCTAAGAATTCGCCTGCTGTTTCTCTTGATCTGATAATCTGCCAAGAATCCTAGTCTATATCAGGCACAATGCTTGCATGCTTGGCCGATCTGATTCATCGATTGAAGAAAAAGTTATATACTAATTGTGTTATCCTAGAACTTCTGTACCAGGAATATCGGGAAAAAAGTACATTTCAAGAAATTGAGACAAGACGGATGCAGGATTGCAATGAGAAGAACAAAACAGAGTTCACAAATGAAGCCAAGCCTCAGGAAGTAAAAACTGACACCAACACACCTGCTCAAGTGATATCACAGCCAGTCAAACTCAGTCAGAGAACAAATAATCTGGGCATGAAATTATGGCAGAACTCAGAAAAAGTAAGAAACAGCATAGTGTTGAGTACTCTGAGTCGCAAGGAAATCAAACTCCAGGAGGTAAGACAGAGCAATAAAGGAAAGGCCTGTGTGTAGTTTGACATTCCAATGTGCTATTCATTCCAAAAACCTTTGCTTATTCAAAATGGCCATCACTCATTCTGCAAAATGTTTCCATCAGTTAATTGTGACCATTCTTTCAGTATCACAAAATTGCAAAACACAGTTTTGTAACAATGAATAAAATTAGACGTTTGAAATATTTTTATTTGATTTTTTTTGGCAGCAATGTCAGGCTACACTAAGCTCACTGTAAATCCCATAAATCAGAGAGGCAGTATTGGAATACAACTGGAAGGATCAGGTTTTTATTGTACACTAGGTACAATCTAAGTGGTGACTAGTTAAAGGTATATTTAACAGCAACGAGTGCTGGATTGAATTAGTAATCCAATGTGATCCTACATTCTACTATTCCATGTTTGGCTGGGGACAGTGGTGATGAGCTGGGTTTTGTTCAATTCTGGCTTATTTACTTTTTTTTTGCTATCATAATATGGTACAACACAGGAGGCCATTGGGCCCATCGTCCCTGTGCCGACTCTTTGAAAGAGCTATCCAATTAGTCTCATTCCCCTACTCTTTCCCCATAGCCCTGTAATTTTTTTCCCTTCAAGTATTTATCCAATTCCCTTTTGAAAGTTACTATTAAATCCGCTTCCACCACCCTTTCAGGCAGTGCATTCCAGATCATTACAACTCGCTGCATAAAAAAATGTTTCCTCATGTCACCTCTGGTTCTTTTGCCGATCACCTTAAATCTGTGTCCTCTGGTTACCGACCCTTCTGCCACTGAAAACAGTTACTCCTTATTTATTCTATCAAAACCTTTATCAAATCTCCTCTTAACCTTCTCTGTTCTAAGGAGAACAACCCCAGCTTCTCCAGTCTCTCGACATAATTGAAGTCCCTCATCCCTGGCACCATTCTAGTAAATCACTTCTGCAACTTCTCTAAAGCCTTGACGTCCTTCCTAAAGTGTGGTGCCCAGAATTGAACACAATACTCCAGCTGAGGCCCAACCAGTATTTTATAAAGGTTTAGCACAACTTCCTTGCTTTTGCACTTTATGCCTCTATTAATAAAGTCCAGGATCCCATATGCTTTTTTAGCAGCCTTCTCAACTTGTCCTGCCATCTTCAAAGATTCCTAGAATTTGCTGTGGTGAATTTTAAGTCTTTGTTGATTAAAGTCATTTTGAAATCCTAACACCACCAGCCATTCACTACTGTAACACTGATCTTTAAAAATACAAGAGATCTTTAATTACTGGTATTGAGATCGTTTTTCATTTTATTTAAATACAGTTTGTCAGCCAACATAGGAGAGAAATTTCTGCAGTTTTCTATTTGTAATGAAATTGTGAACACGTTCGTTATACATGAGTTTGCAATCTTGGTATAAATAGTGACCAGTGGAAATTTTCCTTCACAATGGTGGCATATAAGAATTTACACTGACAGAATATAGTTCTGTGGGAATTTTGGTTACACTGTCCATTTGCAGAGAATTGCAAATATTTGCCAATGACTGATATGGTAAGAAAATGATGGCATTCATGTAAAAATAAATGACAATAAGTGAAAATGGTCACTAAAAAGGGGCAGCGCAAGATAAAATAGTAAATAGGTTACATGTATGTCAACTGTCCACGTTTTATGCTGGTAGTCAGTATTCACACCTGGTACGGGTGTGTCCAAGTTTGCAGATGAAAATCAACAGGAATTTAAACTTCTCATGCTGCATTGAGGTCACCCAACCAGCCAACATAACTCGGGTTTTAATAGTCCCATTCCACTCCCAGTTCCGTCTCTCACTTCTGCTCCCAGCCCCTACCTGATGCTTCTGATCTTTCCTGAGCAGATTGAACTCTGCTGTTAGTTTTGTGAAGCCGGAAATTTCTAGCCACAGTGTGCAGCATATTGGAATCCCCAAACAAAGCAGCAACATTAGGGAGGAGTCAGAAGTGGCAGTGAGGAACAAATTAGGAGAAGACGAGGGTACTTCTATGGACTGAAGGAAGGGGTGAAGAAGAGGGTGCCTCTTTGAGATAGAGACAGCAGAAGGAAAAGAAAAGGTGCCTTTGTGAACTGGATAGGGAGGTGGAGGCAGAAGAAAACTATTTCTGTAGAATGTGAACTGCTACAATGTTCCACTATACAGGTGATGGAATTTTGTGTATACCTGCTCTGACCATTATTATTCCATAGGATGAATGTCCTTATTCATTACACTGCTGACTATAGGGTCCATACACACTTTGGGGGGAATTTTGACTTTGTGCGATAGTGTAAAACGGGTGATAGTGAATCAACAGCCTGTTTTGCATCTCCCGATTTTCATTTCCACTGAAGTCAATGGAAATAAAAATCGGGAGATGTAAAACGGGCTGCCAATTCGCTATCACCCGTTTTACATTATCACACAAAATCAAAATTACCCCCATTCAAGGTGGCATCTTATGGTGTTAGCACAGTGAAATATTTTTAAATAGAGGGGTGAATATGTCTAAGAAAATCTAAGAATTGAGAGGAAAGAACAAATAAGAGTAAAAGATTGGTATTAATTCCAAATATTTAAGGAGAAACGATTTTTATCACTGAACAATTTTTTCTTCAGGCGATGTTTGAACTTGTCACATCTGAAGCTTCGTACTACAAGAGTCTGGAGATCCTAGTTTTCCACTTCATGAAATCTGAGCAGCTCAGTGAAACACTCAGTCCCATTGAGAAACATCATATTTTCTCCAACATCCTCGACATCAAAGCAGCCAGTGAAAGGTAAGCAAAGGAAAATCAAACCTGCTAAATGTACAATAAACTACAGATGATGTTGGGATCTCGAAGAATTGTCCCTGACTTCACATTAAGGCAAACTTTCATCATGCTTGGAATCACTTCTTATGCAGTTGATCCTATTAAATTTCACGTCTGAGGATTATCCCATGGTATTATATTGAAAAAGAGCGGGGGAGTTCTCCCTGGTGTTCTGGCCAATATTTATCCCTCAACCACCATCACTAAAACAGGTTATCTGGCCATTATCACATTGCTGTTTGTGGAACTTTGTTGTGTGCAAATTGGCCGCTGCGTTTCCTACATTCCAACAGTGACTGCACTCCAAAAGTACCTAATTGGCTGTAAGGTGTTTTGGGAAGTCCTGGGGTCATGAAAGGTGCTATATAAATGCAAGTCTTTACGTAACTATGAAGGGAGATAAATCTGTAGTCTTACTGATGTCTCTCAGTTTTGTATTATTTTTGCATTTTTTTGCTTTACATGTAGAAAGTTTGCAGCAGATGGCACCGCAGGAAGAATTTTAGTGCAAAAAAACCTATCCACAGGCTTGCCCAACTTGCAGTTCTAAAGTACCAAACATGGCAACAAAGTCAACCATCAGGCACCTGTAAATGTACAGATATCTCCCTTTAGAATTAGGGTACACCGATAGATTGTTAACAGTCTATTACCTAGTACATTACTTTTTACTTTCAGATTCTTTCGGGACCTGGAGCAGCGTATAGAAGAAGACATTGTTATCTCAGATGTCTGTGATATCGTGCATGAACACACCGTCAGCCACTTCAATGTCTACATCCCATACGTCACAAACCAGAGCTATCAGGAGGTTGCCTATCGACGATCAATGTATGCTTCATTGATGTTTCTGTTTCTGAACAGGAGGGTAGAACAATCCTTGTTACAGTGTGTGTGTACGCCTGTGCACGTGTCTGAGTAAATGTGCCAATGAGCCTAATAATAGCAGCAATATCTCACCTACATGCATAAAATTGGCTGGTGTTAGTTTTGTGGTAATAAATTCACATTTGAATTTCAAAGAAACCTGTTTTCTCTAAACACTCAGCGGGCCAGGCAGCATCTGTGGAGAGAGGAAGGTGGGGATAACATTTCAGCTCCCATGATTCTTCATCATAACTGGTTCTGACGAAGGGTCATAAGACCTGAAACATTGACCCTATCTTTCTCTCTCCACAGGTGCTGCCTGACCTGCTGAGTGTTTCCAGCATTTCCTGTTTTTATTTCAGATTTCCAGCATCTGCAATATTTTGCTTCCTGATTACTCTAATTTTTTGAACTGACATTTTAAATTGTTATTGTAAATTAAGTTACATTTGACAAGTCAAGAGCACTGCTTAACATTGTTAGAATATTGTCAACAGGCAGAGAGTTGTCTGGAATGTGTAATTCAACATTAAAAATTTCAGGTCTGAGCATTTAATTCCAGTGTTTGGGAGAAAAAAAATTCGAAATCATCCTCTTCTCCATCTGTCCATGGACAATTTATTTTTGAAAATGCTGCAGTTCTTGGGAGTGCCCCCTCTCCTCAGATTGCTAAACGGCTCTCCAAAGTGTTGTGCATGCTGCTGGTGTACTCCTCCATCCAAGGTTTTGTTTAAAGCACACTGCCTGATATGGCCCCCAATGCCTCCATCAACTCTTGATGCTCTGTGATCATTGTTTTTTTTAAATACGAGGCCCATGATCTGCAGTTCTTCAGGCTCCTCAGTGGAGAAGTGACACCTCCTGACCTCAACCACTCCACATTCCTTCAAACACCATCTGGGTGACTGGGGCATGTGGGGCAATGTCAAGTTCTGCACAATTTTCAGAAATATTTTTGGTAAATATTAAGGTCATGTTTGAAATCCTGAGGTTTTTAAGACATTATATGGGAAACAATGTACAGTTCCAAATACGAGTTCAATCAAGATTTTAGAGAACTGTTACCTTGACTCTGCATTTCTTCTTTAAAGGGAAAATAACCTTCAATTCCGTAACGTGCTGGCTGAGCTTGAGAAAGAACCCAAATGTAAAGGACTGCCCTTCCCTTCATTTCTTATCCTGCCTTTTCAAAGGATAACACGCTTAAAACTGCTGGTACAGGTAATTTCTTGAGAGAATTCTATGGATGTCAGACTGATTATATTTTTCAGGCAAATATTTCAGTGTCTGTTAGTATTGTGATCATCATTTTATACAATGAAGGTGACCATGTGATGTTGTGATGTTGCATCCCATGGGGCATCAAGAGTACATTACACCAAATGACTGGACTGAGTCAAGTACCTCTCCACCTCCATACTACACAGTAAAATGTAACTTCCTCTTTTTAAAAAAAAGTTATTAGGTGTAAATGTTTTTCAACAATATTCATTTTCAACTTGTCTAATGGGGATTCTTTTCACAGGGACTCAATTAGACAGAACACTTTGCTACTTGGGGCTTATTCAGTGAGTCCCTGGCCTCAAGAAGGTATTATATCATATTCCAAAACAGTAACGAGTATGCACAAGAAATTGCACATTTCTTTTTAAATAAAATTATTTTGATTTGTTTTGGAACTGAAATCACACAAGCAGCCGAGAATTTGATTCCCAGTTCAATCCTCAAGGCTGACTGTCACTTTACAATCGCTCCTCTTGGTTGATTGAGCCTCATCCCTTCTTAGTTGGTAGAATGCTGTGTCATGGCAAGGTGCTCCATGGGGAGGGAATGCGGACCAGAGATGTGGAACCTTATTTAGTTTCTTCTCTCCCCCACAGAGAGCTGATACTTGAAGTAGCATAAGGTCAAGACAGATACAATGCAACAAAATGGAAGTTTGGTTAAATTTTCATTTATGTTCATAAAGAATTTGCTGCCAGGTGGCTAATGTCTCTGAATTCAATTTTGTTTGACAGAATATCTTGAAAACAGCTGAGGAAGAGTCAAAGAGGGAAAGCACAGCTGTGAAGGCACATAAAGAACTTGAAAAGGTACAAGGCTTACAATCTCATTTTCCTTTTTTCTTCAACCTTCTTTCCTCAATCCTGGGGGGACTTTGGACGATAGTGTAAAACATGCGATATCGGCTCAGTTCCCTGTTAAATACCTCTCCCGATTTTCGGTTCCATGGAAGGCAACCTTTCCTTTTTGTCTTTTTGTTCTTTTCCTTTTGCATTTTTGCCAAGTATTTAAAATTCTTGACTGCTGTATTAAGGTATTTGTTTATGATGCTGACACCAGAATACATTGCAAAAGACTGTGACAATATACAGGGGTAAATTTTCCCATCGGACCTCCACTCTGGCATTATTAGCACCACTGGCCATTAGTTTGCTAACCTTGCCTGATTTTGTGGGGCCAGCTTCATTTACAGTGTGGGTGAACATCCTGTGCCCATATTTGAGCTTGGAGATGGGAGCTCACGTTGGGGGGGAGGAAGGGGTGCGTGCAGTGGGCACAAGAAATTGCATATTAGCAGCCCTTTAAGGGTAATCCATAAATGTAAACAGATGCAGCCACCTAAAGGTAAATGGTCACATTGGAATCATAGAAAGAATAGAATCATAGAAAGGTTACAGCATGGAAGGAGGCCATTCGGCCCATCAAGTCTGTGCCGCTCTATGCAAGAGCACTCCAGCTAGTCCCACTCCCCTGCCCTATCCCCGTAGCCCTGCATATTTTTTCTTTTCAAGTACTTATCGAGTTCCTTTTTGAAAGCCACGATTGGATCTGCCTCCACCACCCTCTCTGGTGGTGCATTCCAGATCACAACCACTCGCTGTGTAAAAAAGTTTTTCCTCGTGTCACCGTTGGTTCTTTTGTCTTTAATCACCTTAAATCTATGTTCTCTGATTCTTGACCCTTCTGCCAATGGGAACAGTTTCTCTCTCTCTCTACTCTGTCTAGACCCTTCATGATTTTGAATACCTCTATCAAATCTCCTCGCAACCTTCTCTATTCCAAGGAGAACAACCCCAGCTTCTCCAGTCTATCCACGTAACTGAAGTCCCTCATCCCTGGAATCATTCTCGTAAATCTTTTCTGCACCCTCTCTAAGGCCTTCACATCTTTCCTAAGATGCGGTGCCCAGAACTGGACATAATACTCCAGTTGTGGTCGAACCTTCTATAAAGGTTCATCATGACTTCCTTGCTTTTGTACTCTATGTCTCTATTTATAAAGCTCAATAGCCCGTATGCTTTTTTAACTGCTTTCTCAACCTGCTCTGCCACTTTTAATGATTTGTGCACATATACCCCCAGACCTCTCTGTTCCTGTACCCCTTTTAGAATTGTGCCCTTTAGTTTATATTGCCTCTCCTGGTTCTTCCTGCCGAAATGTATCACCTCGCATTTTACTGTGTTAAATTTCATCTGCCATGTGTCTGTCCACTCCACCAGCCTGTCTATATCCCCCTGAAGATAAGAATGTTGCTAACCTTTACAAAGGCTGATAATATTGTTAATGTGCATTTTTCTGGCAAAACCCAGTGGTTGCCACATTTAATATAGAGACGGGAAACCAAGCATGTAGCTACGTGAGGGAGTGCCACAACACACTGACCCCTTGTTTGATGGCTGGCAAGATGGTCATGAGGGGGGGGGGGGACACTGCTTGCCATTCTAGTGCACTGTCCCCATAGCCTTGTGACTCCCTGAATTCCTATGAGAAACGGTAGTGGAAGGACTCCTGTTCATGCACCCCCTTTCTTTCTGTTCTACTGAAGTCCTGTGAATTAATCACTTGCAGCTGCTTTCCAATTACCTGGAGGGCAATAATGGTCCTTTTTCTGGACATTTAAAAGCAAAATCACCATAATGAATAAATAAAAATTGTCCCCCAACAATAATTCTACAAATGCAGCATAAAAATAATGATAGAAACATTTTTTTAAATCACTAACAAAAACAAAACAGTACTAAAACGGTACCATCAAACATTGCAGCAAAAACATACAAAGCATGTACCCCATTAAGAGCTCCATCATAAGTGGAGCTTTCCTTGCTTCCAATCCGAATGGAATTTATAGGGAAAAAGCTGCAGAATCTGGGAAATTGCATCAGGTATTCATTTAAATAATTTTGCATACATTATGAGGCCTTAATGTGACTATGACACAAAGTACGTGTAAGTACTTTAGCACATATATTACAGCCAGCTGGAACACTGTGGGCAAAAGGAACCAAGTGAAAACATGACTAAGGCCTGCTCCCCTAATTTTCTGATCTCCTGTACAAATGGTACAGATGAGCTGAAAATTTACCCTCCTAACACACTGTTGGAATGTCTTATTAAATGCATGTATCCTACACAAATATGGATTAAGCACACTTAAAATGCAAACTGTTCTACATATAGCCTATGGTACAATCACTGATTCATTTTAATCATTTAGGAGGCCCAGTAGAGGATTGGACCTCCAGAAAAAATTCATCTGCAGAAACTAAGATAGCAGCAGCTACAAAGTCAGGCATTGTTGTTGGATCTCCCTTCCTAGATGTGGCATCTGCCAAGTCAAACTCACCAATTTAACATCAATGGTTCCTCTATAAAGCAACCCAGCGGAAAAAGCTTATTACGCACAACTACAGATTAAACCAATCTTGCAAGGAGACGGAACAAAGGAAGAATTAAGCGACACAGGGCATTTATACCTTGGTATTTTCTAAATTTGATCATGTAAAGATGCATTGACTACGAGAATTTGTCTATTAGTAATAGTGATTTCTTCCTGTTGAAGGTTATCAAAGAGTGTAGTGAACGCATGAAAAAAATGAGTAGAACTGAGCAGCTGATCAACTTTGAGAAGAAGCTGGAGTTTAAGGTCAAGGTATGAATAGAAAAATAGACTCCTGTCTACATAAGGATCAATAAGTCTGTATTTGTAGGTCAGTATACATAACCTCCGGAGAGGTCTTAAGAACAGAATGCAATTAATGAACTGGAGAAACAAAATAAAGAAAAATAAATTTATAAGATAAAATAAAGAAAAACAAAAATCACTTTTTATACTGTTTTTTAGGAGTCATAGAAAAAGTGTGTTACAAAGAGTATATTTTTAACAAAATTCACTAATTGTAATTAGATAGACTTGTGTAGAACCATAGCTTGCAGTTAACCAAAATCATTCAGGATTTTGACCAGTAACAATAAGAGAGATCAATAGACCGTCTTTATTTTATTGTTACCAAAGATTGAACCTAACCCACACCTGTACTCTTCCCAGTCTGTGCCAATCATCTCCCATTCTCGGTGGCTGCTGAAGGAAGGTGAACTGGAGCAAATGTCAGGACAAACAGCAACACGAACCTTTAGGAAGAAGAAACTGTTCAAACCAGTCTACCTGATTCTGTTCAATGATCTTTTTCTAATAACCAAGAAGCATTCCTAGTGAGTCTTTGCAAAAAAACATCAAAGCTATCAGCAATATGGAGGAAACTAAATTCAAGTATTGTGTGGTGATATGTGACATGGATTGCATTAAGGCTTGCACCTGCTGTATGAGTTTTATTCCTTGAAGAATTGTAGTTTTTGCTTCGTACTGTGTAAATTTTGAAATCTGATTTTCTGGCTATCGTATTATTAAGAATTTCTGGTTTATGAAGGAACAGGCATTTCAAGAGTATCGAGGCAGTGATATGTATGTGAGCATGCATTGATTTGTTTACACTATGTTTGTTGGATAGTAAAAGGTATAATCTAGATAGAAAACATTCACTACGGAACTGGGTGATGGGTGGTTTTGACATTGGCCTTTCAGCTCTGGAACATGGGTTCAAGTACAGCCCAGATTAATGGGATGAAAGTCTCTTCTGTCTGCTGGCTGTAATGGTCTTATGTGAAATGAGTTTAGACTCAATCCAGTTCCTAGTGGACATGGCCCTACAGCACAAAACTGTCCTAAATTCAGCACTAACTAGCAATCTCAATCAGAGAGATCACAAGATGGCTGGTGTGGGAATTGGAAAGGATGTAATGCTACTGCAGTTGGGGGTATACTTCTGAGGCTGGGCCTGAGGTACTTTGTTGGGACAGATTAGAGGCAGCTTCACTCTACATCTGGCTGTACGATATCTGGCCTGGGAGTGGTTGGTGCTGACACTGGTTGCCTGAAATAGGAAGTGCTCCATTGCCCAACACTAACATTCCTCACCTTGATGAGCACAAGAAAAAGAGAAAAGCTTTCACCGTATAGGAAGAATATCCTTTAAAAATATTATCCTTATAATAATTGCAGTTTACACTCTTGACTGCTATCAGCCATGATACTGAACCGGGAAAACCTGGTGAAACTCCTCAACCTTTTTTATAGCTCCTACACAATATCTGGGCAAAAATAAAAGGATAAATTTTCCATTTCTGTGTTCCCGGCCTAGGAGTGCAGAAGTGGAAAATCTATCCTAAAGTACTACTTGTAGTCCTGAAGGAAGTGGATCAACGTTGACAATGCCTATCAAAATATCTTATGATGTAGCTTTAACCTCTATGTAAGAGGTTGTAAAAAATATACAGTACTGTATTATGACTAATTCCATTCAGAACTCCCAGTCACGTCGCTGAGGGGCAGAAAAATATTGTCTCATACCGATAATTCTAAAATTGTCTCTTAAATCATAGACTGTGATTTTCAGCTTTAAATCATAGACTGTGATTTTCAGCTTTTTTTAAAATAAAAAATGGAAACATGTGAGAATGTTAAATATCCTATAGAATCATTCTGTAACATAGATGCAGAAACTAAAATTTTAGTTTGTGTTTCAGAAAGCTAGGCTATTAAAAAGATTTATTTGTCAGGATCACTGTTTCTTTGAAAATAGCACACAGTTCCAAAATATCTGAATGTAACTCAGCTGAGGATTGATAATCATGCAATTAATTTACTAAACATGATTATATTGAAGTTAGGGTTGTACTTGCTTCAGAAGATTCTATAAACACCAGATCGAAACAGCTAATTGGCAAATTGACGTCAAGGTAACTTAAAGTTTTCAAGATTATCAAGGGAATTGGCAAAGTTCATTTAACTGAGTTATAATTGGAACAGGTATGTTTTTATACAGAGTCAACTATATTATTTAACTTTTATTCAGTCTGGACTACTTTTAATAATGCCATGAGAGATGTTCACTTGAGCAGTATGGGATCAAATGATTGGTTGACAATCCTTACGAATTGACTATTCATAGACGCTAGTTAATTATTTTCAAGGTAAAACTAAGCCTAAGAATCAATGGGATGGTCGAGCTACCATATCCAAGCCATCAGCCAAGTGTATAGTTTGGGCCTTCAAGCTAAAACTTGAGACAGAGTAAACAGATAGTTTAGAAATCATTTTTATTGAAATGAAGAACTGTGAAATAGAGGATTATTAATGGCTGCACGTTAAATCTTCAATAACTGCAATGGCCTAAATACCAACAAAGCAACACAAGATGTTAAATAAAAGCAGTGAATACTAGAGATGCACAGCAGGCCAGTCAGCATCTGTAAAAAGAAAAGACAGGTTAATGTCTCAATGTATCGTGCATCAGTCTGACTGATATGCTGTGTATTTCCAGCCGTTCCTGGTTTTATTTCAGCTGTCCAGCATTTACAATTTTTCCTTTTTGTTTAACATAAGATGTTAGAACATAAGAAATAGGAGCAGGAGTAGGTCATACGGCCCTTCGAGCCTGCTCCGCCATTCAATAAGATCATGGGCTGATCTTCTACCTCAACTCTACTTTCCCGCCCTATCCCATATCCCTTGATTCCCTTGGTGTCCATGTTGATTATTTTGCTAGTGTTCAAGTGATTATTGATTAAATACACACTCACTAATCCCACTTGAACAATAATTGACTTTTCAAATATTTGTATTCTACCATATCAGTGTCTGTGCCTATTATATATTTTGAATACAGTAGTCTAGAATGTAGTATTTATTAACATAACTATTGTTATTGTGATAAATTGGTAATGTTAATGAGTTTGGCATTTTATAGTTATTCATGAGCTAAGTCTAAGGCAGATTGTTAGCTTGAGCTTAGACGTACCTATCAGAAGTTATTCTACTGTGCAATTAGTAGGGAACGGGTAAAGTCAATGAGGTAGATTTTGACTTTGGGCGGCCGACCAGCAGAGCATGCTGGGAGCCGCCTGTTCTGGCACAATTTTGAGGCCCGGACCTCATTTGAATCCAACCGGCGAATTACGGTCACCAAACGGGCATCCCGAGGCACCTTACCAATTTTGGGCCATAGGAATGTCGGCCAGAGCTCCTGCTCCTCCTGGCCCCACAAAATTAATTTAAAACTTACCTTTCCCGGACCTCTTCAGCTCTAATGCCAGTGAAACCGGTTGGAGAGTGCACGGCGCTCGCTCCTGCCAGTTCTATGCTCAAATGTCAATCGGGGTCCTATGTGCGTCACAGGACCCCTATTTGCATATTAAAAGGGGCCTACCGCCTGAAACAGGCAGGCGCTTCGGCTGCCCTGTGCTGGACTCCCGTGAGAGTCGCAGCGGGCTGATCGTCAGGGTTAATGGGGCAGTAAGTCTACCGACCCTGTTTTGAGGCTGTTAACACCAATTTCGGCAGGTTAAAATTAACCCCTATATAAGTCCATGCTAGAAATAGGAAAGCTTAGTAAAACTTCAACCTAAAGGCTCCTTACCAATATTTACAATCATAAGATAGAATCCAAGATCCTTTTACATTAAACACAAAAGCCTGAAATTTCCTTGGGGGATCTTTGGTGGCAGATCGGTGGAAGCCCAGAGAAATGGTGCAAATGGCTCAAACTGTGGCAGTTTGAGAATTTGAATTCAGTTTTTTAAAAAATTGGAAATAAAGAGCTGGTATCAGTAAAAGTGACCATTAAAATGTTGGGTTGTCATAAAACCCCAACTGCTTCACTAATGTCCTTTAGGGAAGGAGTTGCCGTCGTTACCCGGTCTGGCCTATATGTGACTCCAGTCCCACAATAACATGGTTGACCCATAATACCCTCCGAAGTGGCTGAGCAAGCCACTCCATTGTATCAAACCATGACCAGCAGTTCAAGGAGAAGGCCCACCACCACCTTCTCAGGGCAACTAGGGAGGGGCAATAAATGCCGGCCTTGACAGTGACACCCACATTCTTTTTTTTATTCGTTCACGGGATGTGGGCGTCGCTGGCAAGGCCGGCATTTATTGCCTATCCCTAGTGAGATTTTACAACTGAGTGGCTTGCTAGGCCATTTCAGAGGGCAATTAAGAATCAACCACATTGCTGTGGGTCTGGAGTCACATATAGGCCAGACCGGGTAAGGACGGCAGGTTTCCTTCCCTAAAGGACATTAGTGAACCAGATGGGTTTTGACGACAATCCGGTAGTTTCATGGCTATCATTACTGATACTCATATTTTAATTCCAGATTTTTATTTAATTAATTGAATTTAAATTCGCCAGCCGCTGTGGCGGGATTTGAACTCGTGACTCTGGATTTTAGTCCAGGCCTCTGGATTACTAGCCCAGTAACATAACCATTACGCTACCGTACTGAGAATGAATAAAAAACATAGAATAGAATCCAAGATCCTTTTATATTAAACACAAATCTCTGAAATTTCTGAGGGGGGAGGGGGTCTTTGGTGGCCGAATGGTGGAACTCCGGAGAATCAGTGCAAATGGCTAAAAATGGCTATTCACGCCCTTTCTCCAGGCTTTCTGCCGATCTTCCGCTGATGTTACAATGGGAGATCGGGAGAACCCGGCGGAAATTCAGTACGGTGGTTCCTAACTGTGACATTTCTTCTTTCTAGTGGTGACAGATACGAAGTGTTTGACTATGCACTTCGAGGCCTCCTTCGAGTCCAAGAGCTGGAGGACCAGGGTCAGGCACTTGCAAATGTATTTACACTACGACTCTTAGAGAACAACAATGACCGAGAGATCCAATATATGCTGAAAGCAAAGTCACTGTAAGTATCTCAACAGGGCTATGAAGTACTCTGAAATAAAAATGGAAAATTGCTGGAAATGTACATCAGGGCTCATGAATTTCCGTGGAGTCCTTCCAATCTCCCGCAATAACTTAGGCAGAAGATCGATGGAAATCACGGAGAAATGCAAAAATGGTAGGTTTTAGCCTTTTATACTATTTCTCCGGGGGGAGGGGGGTGTTGCACCAATCCCCCACCAGAGAACCCCCATGAAAGTTCCAGGCACAGATCTGTTAGCATCGGAGAGAACAGGTTGGCTAATATTTTGGATACGGACCTTTGTCTGAACAGTCCTGATGAAGAATCACCATGGAATCAAAGAAATTTACAGCACAGAAGGAGGCCATTTGGTCCATCGTGTCTATACCAGCCGAAAAAGAGCTGTCCAGTCTAATCTCACTTTCCAACTCTTGGTCCGTAGCCTTGTAGGTGACGGCACTTCAAGTGCATATCCAAGTACTCAAGTATCCAAGTATCCAGTCTGTACTTCCAACATTTTCTGTCTTATTTCAGATTTCCAGCATGTAATTTTTCTTTTTTATCTCTGCCATGAGGTATACTAATTATCAGCCAACTAATTGATTCTATGAAGCAGTATATAAATGGTGCTGGGGTGTGGATCATGCTACCTTCCCAGAATGTGCAGCTGCGATTCTAATACACTTCAGCCTGTGGGATGTGACATCCATATGGCTAAACTAATCTCTTCATATAATTTTTTCCCCTAGTTACTTATTTGTGAATGTGATAAATATCTCTGAGAACAGCAGGCTGGCTGTCATCTCACTTGGTCTTGAAATGAAGCATGGCAAAAATAAATCAGCAGACAATTATTCAGTAAAAAATTATGCAAATGAAACTCTAATAATATACAAATGGAAGATCTTTAAAAGCTTCTGCTGTCAAAACTCTTCTCAATTCTGTTTGATTTGAAATGTCAGTGGACCCAGTCTTTCTGCTACCAGACTATGTTGATCAGTCTAATAGTGAATGTTCCATGATTCAGCCAATAATTCTATAACTGTAATGTCAGTGTCTCTACTCCTATGCTGTACTGTAGATGGGAAGATATATGTATCTCCTGTAACTATAACAGTTACATGAACTGCTGTCAGCAGTTAAGTGCAGAAAGTATTATTCCGAATTGCAGCCAATGATATTAAAACTATCGCATTATTGGGCCGGAATTTGCTGAAAAAATAACGGCATGAACTTGCTGTGCAAATCGGCCAGCAAGTTTGAGGGGATTAAGAGAAACGCCATGAGTGGTGAATCTCCAGAACTCGCTGGTCGATTTACGTCGCTCCACTGTTTGCTTCGCCCAAACAGCATCTCGCCCTTAGCCTCCCCGACATTTTTTAAAACTTGCTGGATTTGCACATTAATTGCCCATTAAGCTTGCCACTAAAAGTTCAGTCTGGTAATTAATAGCCTAAGTACTATTAATGATGCGATAATTGTTAATGACTGCCCAATCAACTTCTCTGGCCCAGAAATTGAACAATTTAATCTGTGGAGTCTCATTACTTCAGGTAGTGAATTGTTGTTGGAGATTTTAAAAATGTCAAATTTTAAATTTAAATTATTTTTCTTACTTTTCTGTCTCTTTTCTATCTCTCTCTTAATCCAATCTTTCTTTCCCTCTCTTTATTTTTCTTCCTGTACCTGATTTGACATTGAATTCACCCACTCTAATTCACCCTCCTTCTCGGTCCTTCCTCTGTTTATTTCTCAATCCCTTAATCTCATTGGTTAAGGAGATATACTGTTGGTCCCATCGTTCATTTAGGTCCCAGATGCCTCGTTGCCCTCGTACTTCCAGCAAGTTGAGGTGCAAAAAATGTTTGAGCTGCAGGGTGCAGACAAAGGCTAACTCACCGGGCACGGTGTGAGATGCCCTGCTCCAGCAAGATCCAGCCCAATATATTAGTCACTGTGCAGCAGTGCATTATGTAGATTCTCCTATCATAGCTAGCATCTTACATTCCTAATGCTCACATTACCTTAACCACAGTTTAACAAGAAGCAAGTTGAAATAATTGTGGGTGACCAAAATTGCTTCTGCTTCACTATTTTCCAACACTCTTCAGAACTGGCAGAAATACAATTCAACTAAAATTTGTAAAAGTCACAGGGTCATTATGCCTACTTTGTTTCCAATTTGGCGATTTGGTTCTCTGCTGAAATTTTACCACCAATTCAAATGTGAGAAATGCTACTTTACTTATAAAATGGTGCTGATAAAAAAAGTCTCTTGGAAATGTAATGGGTCAAACAAAGAATGAGTCTTAGTTTATCACTGATGGGGTTCTTGCGAATAAAAATGCAAAACTTCTCTCCTGTTCTGATGTACATAGAAGAGTATAGCAGCTTATATCTCCTCTGCAATGTCACAGTGCTTGAGTTCTCCTGTTTTTTCTCATTTACTGATTTTAATTGTCTACAAATTTATTTTTTTAGGAGTGATAAGAAGCGCTGGATCCACGCACTTGTTCCAAACCGAAGAACAAAGTATGTTTCTCCCAGCTCATTGCATTGGGGTAAGGCTTTATTTAGTCATTTACTCCTTCCCAGGTATCTAACTAACCTTAGACTCTGTGCTTGATCAGGGGTGGATTTTTGTTCCTCTCATTTCCCCCCTCCTATATTTTTTCTCTCATTTCTTACACTAACATTGGATGAGCAGGTTATCAGTAGCATCCTGCTCCTAAAGTTCATATGTAACCAAGAAAAAGTAGAAGGAACTTTATTCTGCACCTAAATTGTGCTATATCTGGGTGTCCGAAATGGAAATTGCTAATTTCCCTTAATGTCATCAGCACAAAAGTTAAAAGAAATGACTTAGACTAATTACATTGTTCAGTGTAAATATTTAGCTTTCCTCTCCATGCCTTGCTTGCAGATAAAATTTATTGTGTGGAGATGCCGGTGATGGACTGGGGTTGACAATTGTAAACAATTTTACAACACCAAGTTATAGTCCAGCAATTTTATTTTAAATTCACAAGCTTTCGGAGGCTACCTCCTTCCACATCGTTCACCTGAGGAAGGAGGTAGCCTCCGAAAGCTTGTGAATTTAAAATAAAATTGCTGGACTATAACTTGGTGTTGTAAAATTGTTTACAATAAAATTTATTGTAATTGAATGAAAAGAGGGTTATAAGAAACCTTAGTTCTCTAAAGGCTGCCCATTTTATTCAGCTGTTGATAATCGAATGATTACTGCTGTTACAATCTCACTATTGTTCTGTGGTCTCTGCCAGATTGTCCTCAGGTGCAGTGTATCCAGAGATACACAGCACAGGAACCTGATGAGCTCTCGTTGGAAGCTGCTGACATTCTCAATGTCGTGGAATGGACAATAGATGGTAAACATTATTTCTATTGTGAAGTACAGTTGCAAATTCATAATGTAAATAAGTAACCCATCGCAACCTTGTACTGCGTTAATCCCACTAACACAGAGAGACTTTGGTTTTATCCCAGTTTCTACAGTGTTGGATTCTCTGTGCTATAATACTACAGGTCACTGGGGGAGCACAAAAAAGCATTAGATTAGGTAGTGGTGCACATCAGTTGGATACTGAGAGGAAACACCAGTGTGGCAAATAGCAACAAAACATACAGATCACATGAAGGGAAATAAAATTTGGTCGCACTTCATTTGCAATGTGCCCAGAGAATATTCTTGTAATGGCATTGCAGACTGAAACATTAGATGAAAGAAATGGTATCCTCGACAGTCAGGGAATAGTTGTCAAATCAGTAAGTGAGGACACTTTTGTTGAGGGAATGGTGAAGATGCACTAAGGTCTAAGGTGTTATTATTTGATGGACTCATGAATCAGATCCTGACAGACGGCTCCGATGGCTAGCAAATGTGGGTCACCAGCAGCATCTTCAGCATGCTCAATCCCCCATATGTCTTCACCCACAGACGATCAAGGGCCCACCTTCCCTGACAGCTCCATGTTTTTTTCCACATTTCACAGCAAGGTTGTGCAGACTGCGATGTAAGCCATGACGATGGCTGGCCTCTAATTTAGGAAGCCCAAGACATGCATCTGACTCCCTGCTTCACCATTTGATGCATCGATCTCCATATAACTGTGTTCAGTAGGTATATCTGGATGCTGCCCAGGTGTCATAATCCAGGACTACAGTGGGTCACATTAGTCTCCAAGGAACCATGCTCCCACTCATTTTTCCTGGGCCAAACAATGGGCGAACAGTGGATTATCTTAGAATAAATGGGTCATGATTGCTGCCAGGAAAGTGGGCATAACCTTGTGTAAATGGTCACAGACTAGCCTAACATTGATTGAGTGAAAGCCCTTGAGATACATGAAGGCTCCACTATTGTGGGCAGGAGCACACATGTTAACATGTATACAAATTATGACACCCTGAATTTCGGGAAATGATGCATTGGGCAAAACCCAGAGCCTTCTCCTTCTGTGACTGGTTGTCTACCAGGAAAGCGATGAACTTGCTGTGGCAAACAATGTATCAATCACCTGTTTTTTACTTTTCTGGACTGAAGATTGGCTGAGGTTACCGACCCTCGATGCCTCCCTCCCGACCACATGATTACTTTTCCAAAGCCCCCAATCCTCCTCCCCCTCGTTGCCAATTCTGAAGCTCGTGATCCCGAGTCGAAATACTTATACGTGGGCCCAGCCCAAACTTGGAATACCTACCTCCTCCCACATCGCCAGCTTCATAATGATGGCCATGAGACTACCAGATTGTCGTAAAAACCCATCTGGTTCACTAATGTCCTTTAAGGAAGGAAACCTGCCGTCCTTACCCGGTCTGGCCTATATGTGACTTCAGACCACAGCAATGTGGTTGATTCTTAATTGCCCTCTGAAATGGCTAAGCAAGCCACTCAGTTGTACAATCTCGCTAAAAAAAGTCATAATAAGAATAAAACCAGACGGACCACCCGGCATCAGACCACGAGGCACCGGACACGACAAAGGCAAACCAAGCCCAGTCGACCCTACAAAGTCCTCCTCACGAACACCTGGGGATTTGTGCCAAAATTGGGAGAGCTGTCCCACAGACTAGTCAAGCAACAGCCTGACATAGCCATACTCACAGAATCATACCTTTCAGCCAACGTCCCAGACTCTTCCATCCATTCCTGGGTATGCCCTGTCCCACCGGCAGGACAGACCCACCACAGGTGGCGGTACAGTGATATACAGGCAGGAGGGAGTGGCCCTGGGAGTCCTCAACATTGACTCCAGACCCCATGAAATCTCTTGGAATCAGGTCAAACATGGGCAAGGAAACCTCCTGCTGATTACCACCCACTGTCCTCCCTCAGCTGATGAATCAATCCTCCTCCATGTTGAACACCACTTGGAGGAAGCACTGGGGGTAGCAAGGGCACAAAATGTACTCTGGGTGGGGGACTTCAATGTCCATCAGCAAGAGTGGCTCGGTAGCACCACTACTGACTAAGCTGGCCGAGTCCTGAAGGACATAGATGCCAGACTGGGCCTGCGGCAGGTGGTGAGCGAACCAACACGAGGAAAAAACCTACTTGACCTCATCCTCACCAATCTACCTGTCGCAGATGCATCTGTCCATGACAGTATTGGTAGGAGTGACCACCGCACAGTCCTCGTGGAGACGAAGTCCCGTCTTCGCACTGAGGACACCATCCAACGTGTTGTGTGGCACTATCACCGTGCTAAATGGGATAGATTCAGAACAGAGCTAGCAGCTCAAAACTGGGCATCCATGAGGCGCTGTGGGCCAGCAGCAGCAACAGAATTGTATTCCAGCACAATCTTTAACCTCATGGCCCGGCATATTCCTCACTTTACCATTACCAACAAGCCAGGGGATCAACCCTGGTTCAATGAAGAGTGTAGAAGAGCATGCCAGGAGAAGCACCAGATGTACCTAAAAATGAGGTGCCAACCTGGTGAAGCTACAACTCAGGACGACATGCATGCTGAACAGCGGAAGCAACACGCTATAGACAGAGCTAAGCGATCCCACAACCAACAGATCAGATCAAAGCTCTGCAGTCCTGCCACATCCAGTCGTGAATGGTGGTGGACAATTAAACAATTAAACAACTAACATCCCCATCCTCAATTATGGCAGAGACCAGCACGTGAGTGCAAAAGACAAGGCTGAAGTGTTTGCAACCATCTTCAGCCAGAGCGGATGATCCATCTTGGCCTCCTCCCGATATCCCCACCATCACCGAAGCCAGTCTTCAGCCATTTCGATTCACTCCACGTGATATCAAGAAACGGCTGAGTGCACTGGATACAGCAAAGGCTATGGGCCCCAACAGCATCCCAGCTCTAGTGCTGAAGACTTGTGCTCCAGAACTAGCTGCGCCTCTAGCCAAACTGTTCCAGTACAGCTACAACACTGGCATCTACCCGACAATGTGGAAAATTGCCCAGGTATGTCCTGTCCACAAAAAGCAGGACAAATCCAATCCGGCAATTACCGCTCCATCAGCCTACTCTCAATCATCAGCAAAAAGATGGAAGGTGTTATCGACAGTGCTATCAAGCGGCACTTACTCACCAATAAACTACTTACCGATGCTGAGTTTGGGTTCCGCCAGGACCACTCAGCTCCAGACCTCATTATAGCATTGGTCCAAACATGGACAAAAGAGCTGAATTCCAGAGGTGAGCGTGACTGCACTTGACATCAAGGCAGCATTTGACCGAATGTGGCACCAAGGAGCCCGAGTAAAATTGAAGTAAGTGGGAATCAGGGGAATTATTCTCCAGTGGCTGGAGTCATACCTAGCACAAAGGAAGATGATAGTGGTTGTTGGAGGCCAATCATCTCAGCCCCAGGACATTTCTGCAGGAGTTCCTCAGGGCAGTGTCTTCGGCCCAACCATCTTCAGCTGCTTCATCAATGACCTTCCCTCCATCATCAGGTCAGAAATGGGGATGTTCGCTGATGATTGCATAGTGTTCAGTTCCACTCGCAACCCCTCAGAAAATGAAGCAGTCCGTGCCTGCATGCAGCAAGACCTGGACAACATCCAGGCTTGGGCTGATAAGTGGCAAGTAACATTCGTGCCAGACAAGTGCCAGGCAATGACCATCTCCAACAAGAGAGAGTCTAACCACCTCTCCTTGACATTCAACGGCATTACCATCGCCGAATCCCCCACCATCAACATCCTGGGGGTCACCATTGACCAGAAACTTAACTGGACCAGCCATATAAATACTATGGCTACAAGAGCAGGTCAGAGGCTGGGTATTCTGCGGCGAGTGACTCACCTCCTAACTCCCCAAAGCCTTTCCACCATCTACAAGGCACAAGTCAGTACTGTGATGGAATACTCTCCACTTGCCTGGATGAGTGCAGCTCCAACAACACTCAAGAAACTCGACACCATCCTGGACAAAGCAGCCCGCTTGATTGGCACCCCATCCACCACCCTAAACATTCACTCCCTTCACCACCAGCGCACAGTGGCTGCAGTGTGTACCATCCACAGGATGCACTGCAGCAACTCGCCAAGGCTTCTTCGACAGCACCTCCCAAACCCGCGACTTCTACCACCTAGAAGGACAAGAGCAGCAGGTACATGGGAACACCACCACCTGCACGTTCCCCTCCAAGTCACACACCATCCCGACTTGGAAATATATCACCGTTCCTTCATCGTCGCTGGGTCAAAATCCTGGAACTCCCTTCCTAACAGCACTGTGGGAGAACCTTCACCACATGGACTGCAGCGGTTCAAGAAGGCAGTTCACCACCACCTTCCCAAGGCAATTAGGGATGGGCAATAAATACTGGCCTCGCCAGCGATGCCCACATCCCATGAACAAATTAAAAAAAAATGAAGTCCAATCCCCAAAATCCGGGGCTCCTCGGACCTCACCATTTGTGCGCGGGGGACTAACACTGCACGGGGCCGGCACTCCCGAATTTAATCCCCACAGAGTGTAAGACGTAAAGAAAGTTATTAATAAGAAATGCACACCTATTAATAGCATCTTGTTCCTTTTAATGTTTTGGCATTCAAACAGTAAGCCTTGGATATGCAGATGTTCAAGTTACAAGGACATGATGAGGAATAAGTGCAATCATGTCATAAACTACAGAAAATGCTATTGACATCTAAATGTTACATCTTCTTCATTTTAACATTGATGTGAAGCTTCCACCCATCCTAAATCCACCAGAAACTCACATTTTATGATCCATTCTGCCCCATGTTCACAATTTCAGGATGTAATGGATACTAAAATTGGCACCAATGTCCTTATGACAGCCGTACATTCTCATTTAAATAATCTTTAGCTGACATGATAAGGTCACTGGGGGTCATTTTGACTTTGTGCGAAAGTGTAAAACGGGTGATAGCGAATCGGCAGCCTGTTTTACATCTCCAGATTTTTCTTTCCAGTGAAGTAATTCACTATCTTCCATTTTACACTATCACTCAAAGTCAAGATTACCCCCATTGAGTCCTGGATTACTTCATTTCCTCATATTTCTCAACAGGGAAAAGATGTCATGGCAACCAAGGTGGCCTAAATAAATGAGGACAGACTGTTCTGAACAGAAGAATAGGAAACATCCAAAAGACAGTTAAATAATGAGAAAAGTTAATAATATAATTTATTAAGTCTCCACTTGAAATCAGTTCAAGAAGCGTCTGGCAACATTCTTAGATTCAAAATCCTGTCCTCATTTTGTGATGAAAGTTCAAAAAAACCTACATGCCAATGGTTTCATGTTGACAATCAGTATTTTAAGGATCCAGTCTGCATGTCAGTATTTAACGAAAATCATTGCGGACTAGGCTCCTATTTCCTCAACGCTGCTAGTGCCATTAATGGAAGTGATTCTTGCCCTTGCATAATATAAGTAGGAATTGTTGCAAATACATGATTCCCGCCTATAGTATTGAGCGTTTGGAATCGCAACAGGACTGCGGTGCTGAGGGAAAAGGGAAGAATCAATGACAATAAAGGGAAGAATGGAAAACAATAAAGTGGAGAAGGTAGGGAGAAATGAAGAGAGGGCAAGGAACAGAAACAGGAGTGAAACTTGGGGGGAGAAGAGGAAAGAAGCTGGAACCGACATTTTGTGGTGGGGGAGGAAAGAGAGTGGTGAGGCACAAAGGATAGTGCCAGCTTGAACTGGGTTAGGGGGAGGGGCAGAGTACTAAGTGGGATGGAGTGGGGGTGGGAATAGTGACAGTGTAAGGTGAGGGAGGAAAGGGTGCTGGCTTAAAAGGTGGGGTGGAAGAAGGGTATCAAGTTGAACTGGTTTGTAAGCAGAGAAAAGTGCCAAGTTAAACTGAGAGGGGAAAGGAAGAAGAATGCCAGTATGAAGTGGGGGAGGGGGTTGGAAAAGGAGCATGTGTCCCTATGAAAGGGTGAGGAGTTGGATGTGGCACAGTGTCTCTATGAACCAGATATGGAGGGATTTGAGTGTCTGCCAGATTATCGTCCAGGTATGAAAATGAAAATTTACCTGATGGTAATCCAAGTTCAAATTATCTATATATTACAGTATATTGGGCCCAAAATCTTTCTCAGTATATGTAAATTTGAAATATTTTCATGCTTTACTATTATCTTTAATGAATAAATCATTAACAGCTGGGCCATTAGGGGACTGAATGATGCAGTGGATTAACATACAGGTCCTGAAATACTGTTGGGTACCAGTGTATAAATGCAATTTTTTCCTCCACTATTTTAATAGAAGGTTAATTGTTTTTAAGATTAGCAACAAGACAAATGTCATTCCCCCTTATTCATACAGTGCAAAAAGAGATTCTCTGCCAGTGCTATACGTGGCCTTTAAGTCATTGAAGGTGACAACAGATACCAAAAGTGAAAAAGTACCCTGCTGTCCAGTAGTAACATCTCTCACTTCGAAAAACATAAACATTCATTAAATCATAATTGTTTTTTTTAAAAAATGATTAAAATGTTTTTGAAAAATGCATACCTTAATAGGAGTTGATAAGTTAGGAGAGTAGACTTTGATAAGTAAGCGTACTCTACACTTTTTCTTCCAGGCTGGATATTAGGCGATCGTTTGCACGATGGAGAGAAAGGCTGGTTTCCAAGCCTAATGGTCGAGGAGATCAAAAACCCACAACTGCGAGCTCAGAACAGGAAAGAATGCTACAGAATCTATAGGGCAGAGGAATGCCATGGAAGTAAGAACAAGGAAGGGCGGAAATTTACCAACAGGAATGTGATCCATCAGCGGTGATAGAATCTTACTATTTTGTCCTGCTTGCACTTTTGACAGATTGCGAAACTCCCATCATTCTGCATGGCAGTGTTAACTGTGCAGTTTTACCAGAAAACTGCAGATTGTGAACAGTTTTTATTTAATTCACAGAATGCTACTTCATTTTCAAAATTATTTCATCTACACAGTAAAAATTCAAAGCGAATGTTTTCCATCTGCACAATGCAGCCACTATCATTGAGGGGAGGTTATTAGGACTTTGTTTTAACCAGAAAAAGGTTAATTTCAGCTAAAATATACTGGCAGCTATGTAGATAGAGAAGAATATACTTGAATCAGAATAAATTGTGCTACACTTGCATGATGTCTAAATGGCAAGAGTTCAAAGGATGAATTTTAACATGAAAAGCTACAGATAGAATCTCTAACTTGAAAAATCCATTAAGAATTACACTCCATATTATAGCTAAGTGCTGTTAAACCCATGTAGGAATGGTGTAAATGCAATAAGTTTTTTGCGCCGGTGCTGTAGGTTTCTTGTACAAGCCCATGCAATTTCATATAACTGGTAGATTATTTTTATTATGTAGTTGGCCAAAAGGCTGCCCAGAAGAGAGTTTACATAAAAATGCCCAAATCTGTGGAATTTAGCCAGCAGTAGTTTAGTTCCTAGCCCTAATCCCAAGGATTATGCATTGGTATGTTTCCTCCTAAATACAAACTAATGTATTTTCTGCTATTCCCAATGAACCGTTTCTTGGCTACGAAGGGCCACATGAAAGATTAACTACCACATGAAGAATTAAACAGGCAAATTAAAACTGAAGACTAAGGGAAATATCTAAAAATAAGTTTAGGAAGGGAGGAGCTATACTCTGCATCGAAGATCATAGAAAGGTTACAGCACAGAAGGAGGCCTTTCGGCCCATCGAGTCCGCGCCGGCTCTATGCAAGAGCAATCCAGCTAGTCCCACTCCCCCGCTCTATCCCCGAAGCCCTGCAAATTTTTCTTTCAAGTACTTATCCAGTTCCCTTTTGAAGGCCATGACTGAATCTGCCTCCACCACCCCTTCGGGCAGTGCATTCCAGATCCTAACCAATCTCTGTATAAAAAGGTTTTTCCTCATGTCACCTTTGTTTCTTTTGCCAATCACCTTAAATCTATGTCCTCTGGTTCTTGACCCTTCCGCCAATGGGAACAGTTTAGAATCATAGAATCATTGAAAATTTACGGCACAGAAGGAGGCCATTCGGCCCATCATGTCCGTGCCAGCTGAGAAACGAGCCACCCAGCCTAATCTCACTTTCCTGCGTTTGGTCCGTAGCCCTGCAGGTCACGGCTCTTTAGGTGCACATCCCGATATTTTTTAAATGAGTTGAGGGTTTCTGCCTCTACCACCCTCTCAGGCAGAGAGTTCCAGACCCCCACCACCCTCTGGGTTAAAACATTTTTCCTCATTTCTGCTCTAATCCTTCTACCAATCACTTTAAATCTATGCCCCCTGGTTATTGACCCCTCCGCTAAGGGAAATAGGTCCTTCGTATCAACTCTATCTAGGCCCCTCATAATTTTGTACACCTCAATCAAATCACCCCTCAGCCTCCTCTGTTCCAAGGAAAACAACCCCAGCCTATCCAATCTGTCATCATAGCTAAAATTCTCCAGTCCTGGCAACATCCTTGTAAATCTCCTCTGCACCCTCTCTAGTGCAATTACATCTTTCCTGTAATGTGGTGACCAGAACTGTGCGCAGTACTCAAGCTGTGACCTAACTAGTGTTTTATACAGTTCCAGCATAACATCCCTGCTTTTACATTCTATTCCTCGGCTAATAAAGGAAAGCATTCCATATGCCTTCTTATCCACCTTATCTACCTGTCCTGCTACCTTCAGGGATCTGTGGACATGCACTCCAAGGTCCCTCACTTCCTCTACACCTCTCAGTATCCTCCCATTTATTGTGTATTCCCTTACCTTGTTTGCTCTCCCCAAATGCATTACCTCAAACTTCTCCGGATTGAACTCCATTTGCCACTTTTCTGCCTATCTGACCAGTCCATTGATATCTTCCTGCAGTCTACAGCTTTCCTCCTCACTATCAACCACACAGCCTATCTTTGTGTCATCTGCAAATTTCTTAATCATGCCCCCTACGTTTAAGTCCAAATCGTTAATGTATACCACAAAAAGCAAAAGACCTAGCACCGAGCCCTGTGGCACCCAACTGGAAACAGCTTTCCAGTCACAAAAACACCCATCGACCATTCCCCTTTGCTTCCTGCCACTGAGCCAATTTTGGATCCAATTTGCCTCATTCCCTTGGATCCCATGGGCCTTTACTTTTTTGACCAATCTGCCTTGTCAAAAGCCTTGCTAAAATCCACGTAGACTACATCAATTGCACTACCCTCATCGTTCCTCCTTGTCACCTCCTCAAAAAATTCAATCAAGCTAGTCAGACACGAACTCCCCTTAACAAATCCGTGCTGACTGTCATTTGGTTAGTCCGTGCCTTTCTAAGTGATGGTTTATCCCGTCCCTCAGAATTGATTCCAATAATTTGCCCACCACCGAGGTTAGGCTGACTGGCCTGTAATTACTCGGTCTATCCTTCGCTCCCTTTTTAAACAACGGTACAACGTTAGCAGTCCTCCAATCCTCCAGCACTACGCCTGTATCCAGTAAAGTTTGGAAAATGATTGTTAAAGCCGCCACTATTTCCTCCCTGGCTTCTTTTAACGGCCTGGGATACATTTCATCCGGCCTTGGTGAATTATCCTCTTTCAAAAATGTTAATACCCTTAATACTTCCTCTCTCACTATGTTTATCCCATCCAATATTTCACACTCCTCCTCCTTAACTTCAATCCCTGTATCATCCCTCTCCTTTGTGAAGACAGATGCAAAGTATTCATTAAAAACCATACCCACATCTTCCGCCTCCACTCACAGTTTACCTTTTTGGTCTCTAATAGGCCCTACTCTTTCTTTAGTTATCCTCTTGCTCTTAATGTATTTATAAAACATCTTTGGGATTTCTTTGATTTTACCTGCTAATATTTTTTCATGCCCTCTCTTTGCTTTCCTAATTTCCTTTTTAACTTCACCCCTGCACTTTGTATACTCCTCTAAGCTTTCTGCAGTATTGAGTTCCCGGGGTCTATCATAGGCTTTCTTTTTCTGCCTTACCTTACCCTGAATGGGTCTTGACATCCAGAGGGCTCTAGATTTGACAGCCCCTCCCTTTTTCTTTGAGGGAACATGTTTACCCTGAACACCTTGAATCACCCCTTTGAATGTCTCCCACTGCTCTGACACTGATTTACCTTCAAGTAGCTGTTTCTAGTTTACTTCTGCTAAATCATTTCTCAGTTTAGTAAAATTGGCCTTTCCCCAATTGAAAACTTTAACTCCTGCTCTGTCTTTGTCCTTTTCCCTAACTATGCTAAAACTAATTGTGTTATGATCACTACCACCAAAATGCTCTCCCACTGCTACTTCTTCCACCTGCCCCTCTTCATTTCCTAGAACTAAATCCAGAACTGCCCCCCCTCTCATTGGGCTTGCTATATACTGGCTAAAAAAATTCTCCTGCATGCAATTTAAGAATTCTGCGCCCTCGATACCATTCACACTGTTTGTATCCCAGTTAATATTAGGGTAGTTGAAATCCCCTACTATTACTGCCCTATTGTTTTTGCTCCTCTATCTCCCTCTGACTGTTTGGGGGTCTATAGTACACTCCCAGTCGTGTGACTGCCCCATATTTTATCTTTAGCTCAAACCATAAGGCCCCCTCATTTGAGGTGCCTTCCAAAATATCATCCTTCCTCACAACTGTAATTGTTTCCTTAACCAAAATTGCCAGCCCCCCTCTCTATCGCGTCTGAAAACCCTGTAACCAGGGATGTTGAGCTGCCAGTCCTGCCCCTCTTTAAGCCATGTTTCTGTAATAGTTAAGATATCATACTGTCACGTGTCTATCTGTGTCCTCAGCTCATCCGCCTTATTTCCTATACTCCTTGCATTGAGGTAAATACATTTAAGGACTGCCAAACTCCTCTGTTTATTTTCTAACCTTTGTTCCCTCTGCCTTCCAGACTCACTCACTAATTTGCTGCCTTCCATTTCCAGTTCTGAATCTACACTCAGGTTCCCATCCCCCTGCCAAGCTAGTTTAAACCCACCCCGACAGCACCAGCAAACCTCCCTGCAAAGATATTGGTCCCGGCCCTGTTGAGCTGCAACCCGTCCAGCTTGTACAGGTCCCACCTCCCCCAGAACCGGTCCCATGCCCCAGGAATCTAAAGCCCTCCCCCTTGCACCACCTTTGCAGCCACGCATTCATCTGCTCTGTCCTCCTATTTCTATTCTCACTAGCATGTGGCACTGGGCGTAGTCCGGAGATTACTACCTTTGAGGTCCTACTTTTTAATCTTTTTCCTAACTCCTTAAACTCTGCCTGCAGGACCTCATCCTTCTTTCTACCTATGTCGTTGGTCCCGATACGGACCATGACTTCTGGCAGTTCACACTCCGCCCCCCCAGAATGTTCTGCAGCTGCTCAGTGACATCCATGACCCTGGCACTAGGGAGGAAACATACCATCCTGGAATCACGCCTGCAGCCGCGGAAACACCTGTCTGCTCCCCTAACTATGGAATCTCCTACCACTATTGCTCTCCCGACCCCATCTCCACCCTCCCACCCCGTGCAGCTGAGCCACGCAAGGTGCTCTGGTCTTGGCTCTGGCTGCACTCCCCAGGGGAACCCTCTCCCCCATCAGTATTCAGAACTGAATACAGGTTAGAGAGCGAGATACCCTCAGGGAAGTCCTGAACTACCTGCCTAGTCCTCCTTGTCTGTCTGGCGGTCACCCAGTCCCTCTCTGCCTGCACTCCCTTAAGCTGTGGGGTGACCACCTTCTGAGTTTCTCTCTACCTACTCTGTCTAGACCTTTCATGATTTTGAATATCTCTATCAAATCTCCTCGCAACCATTTATGTTCCAAGGAGAACAGCCCCAGCTTCTCCAGTCTATCCACGTAACTAAAGTCCCTCATCCCTGGAATCACTCTAGTAAATCTCTTCTGCACTCTCTCTAAGGCCTTCACATCTTTCCTAAAGTGCGGTGCCCAGAACTGGACACAATACTCCAGTTGTGGCTGAACCAGTGTTTTATAAAGGTTCATCATGACTTCCATACTTTTGTACTCTATGCCTCTATTTTTAAAGCCCAGGATCCTGTATGCTTTTTTAACCACTTTCTTAACATGCCCTGCCACCTTCAACGATTTGTGCACATATACCTTCAGATCTCTCTGTTCCTGTATCCCTTTTAGAGTTGTGCCCTTTAGTTTATATCGCCTTTCCTTGTTCTTCCTACCAAAATGTATCACTTTGCATTTTTCTGCGTTAAATTTCATCTGCCACGTATCCACCCATGCCACCAGTTTGTCTATATCCTCCTGAAGTCTATCACTATCCTCCTCACGGTTTACTACCCTTCCAAATTTTGTGTCATCTGCAAATTTGAAAATTGTGCCCTGTACACCCAAGTCCAATTCATTAATATATATATATTAAGAAAAGCAGTGGTCCCGGCACTGACCCCTAGGGAACACCACTGTATGCCTCCCAACAGTCTAAAAAACAACCGTTCACCACCACTCTCTGTTTCCTGTCCCTTAGCCAATTCTGTATCCATGTTGCTACTGCCCCCTTTATTCCATGGGCTGCAATCTTGATGATAAGCCTACCATGCGGCACTTTATCAAACGCCTTTTGAAAGTCTATATACACCACATCAATTCCATTGCCCTCATCTACCCTCTCCGTTACTTCATCAAAAAACTCTATCAGGTTAGTTAAACACGATTTGCCTTTAACAAATCTGTGCTGGTTTTCCCTGATCAATCCACACACGTCCAAGTGACTGTTAATTCTGTCCCGGATTATCGTTTCTAAAAGTTTCCCCACCACTGAGGTTAAACTGACTGGCCTGTAGTTGCTGGTTTTATCATTCATTCAGATTCAGAGTAAATCCTCTCGCTATTTCTACATGCCTCTTTTAATTAAAACAATAAGGAAATACTGGGTTGCCCCAGTGTCATTAACCAAAAAAAAACTAACAAAAATGCCCCCTTTTTAGAGGGGCACAACTTAAAAAAACCCAAATCATATAAAGCAAAGGAAATTTATCAAATTAAATAATAATGTTGCTTGCACTATCCACAATGCACTCCAGTCCCTGTGAGCTATTTCTACATGCAATAGATGATAGAACGGGAAAGAACAGAAAGCAGGTGCAGTTCATCACTTCTGTACGGACCAAGAACAACTCTGGTAATAGGCTTTTAAAGATGAATAATGAGGGGAACGGATATTAAAAATCTACTTTAATTAATCTGCAAGTTGAAATTATAGCCTTCATTGACAAAATGACCCATTCTCAGTTGATGAGTTTTGGCAGTTTTTCTATTAAACTACTAAATGGATCTCTTAGTTGCAATGAAGATATCCACTACAAGGAAGGAAAAGCATTGTTTTAGCCACCACCACAAACTCCGTTCCCTCACCACCGATTCCATCCCTCTCCCTGGCCACTGCCTCAGGCTGAACCAGACTGTTCACAACCTTGGCATCCTATTTGACTCCGAACTGAGCTACAGACCCCGTATCCTCTCCAACACAAAGATTGCCCACTTCCACCTCTGTAACATAACCCACCTCCGCCCCACCTCAACCCATCCGCAGCTAAAACCGTCATCCATGCCTTTATCTCCAGACTCAACTATTCCAATGCAATAATCTTGAGGTCTGCTGCCCTTATCCTAACCTGCATCAAGTCCCACTAACATCCATCACCCCTAGTGTACATAAATTGAAATTTTCGAACCTGATCCTTAAACTTAGCTGACAGCTAAATTTCTTCCCCTTTTCATGGGAACTGTTTGGCTGGATGAACATTGGGTACATTTAACCAATTGTATCAGTGGAACAGTCCATTAAGAACAGGGGAAGTTACATTAATTTGTCAATAAGGTGAATGTATATTCAGAATTTAAAATCTTTTCAGCATTAACTGTCAGAATTTTGCTAGCAGTAACTTAGGTTGGAGATGTACTTTAGCTCTTAGTTGTGTCAAAGTTATCAGATGTATGGTAGTATTATAAATATTTGAGGCAGATTTTCCTCTGGGCATAGATAATGGCCTGGGCACATAGAGGACTAACCAACTATCAGTCTCCTGCCCTACAAATGTGGACTTTATGTAGTGCCATCATAAGCTGAACTTTGAGAGGGTTAAAATGTGCAGTGTACCAGGAGGTTCTGAATTAAGAAAAATTTACATGTATAAATATTGTGATTATGAATTAGTCATTTAGTGGCTATTAAATATTCATGAAACATATCAATGAATGCTGAGTAAAGCAAACAACAGAAGTTAATGTGTCTTGCATTGTAAAATAGTTTCAGCAATTTGTGAAGAATTTCATCTACCACTTGTTCCTTCATTTTACACAACGGGGGATTTCTGTAATCTTATAAAGAGGACAATTAAAATTACAGTGTTATAATAAATGAGTCCAGTGTAGTTTTTGTGGTTATATGTTGGTCAGATATGCAATTATCTATGTTTATTTGATCTACAGTACCTGTGGGACTTTATTATGCTTCACACGTCACCAGCAGTTGATGTGTAGCACCATGTGCTTAATTTGAATAAAGTCCCACTGTCATTAGGTAGTTGGTTTTTATGGTACAGCTGAGGCAGAACATGTCTTACTACATCTCATTAATTTTCCAAAGCTAGGATGTGGAGTATGAATTTTGAGGATGTGAATAGTTATAGAGAGACCACCACCGTCGTAGAATTTCATTCAAAAGTACTGTTTCAATCATTGGTTGAGGTAATTAAAGCCGATTTGGAAAGCTGTCAGGTTCCAAGCATCTCCAGTAGCTGAGAGAAGTCCATTGGATATAGGCACTGAGCAGCAAAGGATGCTGGGTGTATTAGCCTGGATGTTGACATCACACATCAGTGGTTCTCAATCTTGGATATGACATGAAAATAATACCTGCTCTGGATGGGAGACCAACCATCAGTGAGTATGTTTTCCAAATCTACTTTTTTTTAATGTAAAAATATTTTTTTTAAATTTGTAATCTGAAACAAAGCTATTATACAGTGTCATCACATAGTATACGTACACTCCACCAATATAAAGCTCTCATTTGTAACACAGTATATATTTCACTGTAAGGCTACTGGCTGATGGCTCCCAATGTTTTTGTGTTATATTCATGTAATTTTACTAGATATTTGTTGTTAAAGTACTTGCAATTTTATAACCTGCAAAATGATTATTGCTTCGTTCTTGACCATTGTACCATGAGAGGGCCTCCAAGCAACTTTCCTATTGGGATGTTGAAGAGTTAAATACTTGTAATTAGGTCAGCTGCCAGAGTTGAGCACAAGTTAAATAAATTGCTTTAAATTTTAAATTAATGGGAAACCTGGAGGCGTTCAGCAAGGTTAAGGGGAGGTTAGGTGTGTGAGTACTGGGGTCTGGGAGCACTTTGAGGGTCTATGAATACATAGGTGGCTGAGGTCTAGAATTACTCAGGAGAAGGGCAAGGCTCTGAGTTTTGTGACTGCTCAGGTCTGGAATGTGGGACACATGAGCGATTAAGGGTCTGGGATCTTGGAGCACTTGGTGAGGCCTGAGGCTGGAAGTCTTTAGTGGGTCTGTTGTTGGGAACACTCAGGGAAACGAGAGTCAGGGAGGACTTGGGATGGGGCGGGATCTGGGATTTTGGAGCACTTGCAGATTCTGGGAGGACTTGGGGGTGCTGGTATCTGGAAGTTCTCAACAGTGTTAGGGTATCTGAAAATGAGAATTCGGTGATCTGTCAGCATTGGGTGGATGCTGGGATTTGAGAGCACTCAGGACGGAATGGGAACACCCGGGGTGGGGTGGGGGAGACAGGAACAAACTGAACTGCTGAAAGCAGACAGTGACTGCACCAGGAGGAGAGAAACCACATCGATGGGAACGGAGTGCATGTTCAGAGGCCTGAACACGGGAGGAGTGCAGGTGACTAGGGGCACTGAGGTCAACCATGCACCAAGGCCTAAAACGTATCAGGACCCAAGACCCAACTGAAAAAGTGCAAGCTGTGGGAATGGAGAAAAAGTCAAGCCTGAGACCCTTAAGAATGTGGCAAGTCTGTGAGGAGGAAAGCTATCTTAAGTATTGGTAGATGGGACAGGTGAGTTTATTGATAAGGTTAGTGAATTTTTTTTCAGAATTTTTAATGTGTTTGTTTATTTTGTTTTTAGGGGTATATAGTGGTCGTGTGAAGAAGCAGAAGATGAAGAGAGCCTGGTGATGCACCACATTAGTGAATCACAGCATTGCATTACAATAGCGATTGTAGTGTTTAATGGCAGGTTTGAAGACTTCCTAAATGGCTCAGTTGGTAAATTCACTGCTCAGTGTGGAATTGGGACATACAGAACATGAAGTTCCCAGATTCTTAGACCCAGACCCAGCTCTACCTCATCACCACCTCTCTCAACCCTTCCACTGCCTTTGGTTTGACACGCTGCTTGTCTGCCATCAAGTATTGAAGGAGCAGAAATTCCTTCCAATTAAATATTGAGAAGACCAAAGCCATTGACTTCGGTCCACATCACAAATTCCGCTCCCTAGCCGCCACTCCAGCCCCCTTCCTGGCCACTGTCTGCGGCTGAACCCCAGACTGTTCGCAACCTCGGCGTCCTATTTGACCATGAGCTGAGCTTCCAACCCCATATCCTCTCCAGCACCAAGCTGCCTCCTTCCACCTCTGTAATATCCCCCTTCTCCACCCCTGTCTCAGCCAATCTGCTGCTGAAACCCTCACCCATGCATTTGTTACTTCCAGACTCGTTCTAATGCTCTCCTGACCAGCCTCCCACCTTCCACCCTCCATAAATTACAACTCATCCAAAATTCTACTGCCCGTATCCTAACACACACCAAGTTCCGTTCACCCATCGCCCCTGTGGCCGCTGACCTACATTGACTCCTGGTCCGGCAATGCCTCGAAAATAAAATTCTCATCATAGTGTTCAAATCCCTCCATGGCCTTGCCCCTCCCTAACTCTATAACCTCCTCCAGCCCTACAACCCTCCAAGATTTCTGCATTCCTTCAGTTCTGGCCACTTGTGCATCCCCGATTTCCATCGCCCCACCATTGGCGGCTGCATCTTCAGCTGCTTAGGCCCTAAGTTCTGGATTTCTCTCCCTAAACCTCACCACTTCTATATCTCTCTCTCCTCCTTTGAGACGCTCCTTAAAACCTACCTCTTTGACCAAGCTTTTGGTCACCTGTCATCATATCTCTTTATGTGGCTCGTGTCAAAATTTATTTGATAATGCTTCTGTGAGGTGCCTTGGTAGGTTTACTATGTTAAAGTCACTATATAAATGCAAGTTGTTGTTATTGATTTAGTTCTCATTCTGTGCTGAGTTAGGTGATCTCAACTGGATGGAAGAGGCAGTACAGTTGGTTCTAGCACCCTTGGGATAGGAAGTGGAAAAAGTAGCATTGGTTCCCTCTCCTGATCATTAACTAGTGACCGCTGCTGGAACATGCGCACATGTGGAACCTTAGGTGAAGACAATAGAGTCCCCATCACTTACAATGTCCATGCTTAGCACAGGCAGCCGCCTATATCGGACAAATGGCACTAACCATTTGCCATTACCATAGGAGTCAATTACAAAGGTGCCATTTATAACCTATTTTGGGCACCGACTATTTTGGGCAGTTCAATAAGTACTTACCCGTTTAAAAGGCTGTGCTGATTTCAGACAAAGGCAGGTCCTCAAGGAGTTTCAATCAGCTCTTTGCACCTCGTTAGTCTCCTGGTATAGGCCTTGGCTATGATACCTTCGTTGTTGAACAGCCTGATCATATTCGGTGTCTAGATTCACATGTGTACAATGCCCACTAGGGAGGGATACTGGAGGGAACCCAGTGCTTGTGGAACCATATCCAGCTGGAGTCAGTGCCTTCAGGAAAGAAGGGGAGAAAGTTGAAAAACATTTAGAAAAAAGGCGATAGGGGAAAAAGGAATCTTACCCTTCCAAAAAATAATTCTATGGATATGTTGGCCATAAAAGAGTAAATGGTTATTCTAACATTTTTTAAAAATGTTCTTGTCCACTGGGAAATCAAAATGAAACTGTTTTTGCAGTCACCAATAGAGGGCAACAAAACATCATTACAAAATGTTTGTACACATAAAGAATACACTGAGTAAAAGTTAAAAGTGTGTGTATATCCTATACAAATATACAACTTTCATGTTACTTAATGGAAATGTTGCTTTTTGTGCAAATACAGATCAGTGACAGCTTACATTTCTTCAACCAAATTCGCAGTCGATGGCAACCCCAAAGTAAATTTACTGGACTAATAAGGTAACTTTTGGTGGAAAACCTGTCTCCGAAATGAGGAGCATTCTTGTCAGATATGATGAAGGAATGTATAACACCAGTTGCAGTAACCTGTCATTGTCAGACTGAATTTAGCAAAATTAAAAAGAAGCAAAGTCTTCAGATGTAAAGTCATTATTAGGATGATTGCTAATGAAGGCTAATGAAAGTTGGATGCAACCAGATCAGATTGGCTGCGATGCCCCAGTTCCTCCAATAAAGAAAGAAAGATTTGCATTTTTATAGTGCCTTTCATGACCTCAGGACATCCCAAAGTGCTTTACAGCCAATGAAGTACTTCTGAAGTGGAGTTACTGTTGTAATGTATGAAATGCGGCAGCCGATTAGCGCACAGTAAGGTCCCATAAACAACAATTAAATAAATGACCAGATCATCTCTTTTAGTTGGTTGAGGGATAAATGTTAACCAGGACACCTGGAGAACTCCCCTCCTCTTCTTTGAATAGTGCCATGGGTATCTTTTACATCCATCTGGGAGGACAGATGGGGACTCGGTTGTACGTCTTATCTGAAAGACGGCACCTCCGACATACAGCACTCACTCAGTGCTGCACTGAAGTGCCAGCCTAGATTATGAGCTCAAGTCTCTGGAATGGGGCTTAAACCCACAACCTTCAGACTCAAGAGGCAGGAGTGCTACTTAACTGAGCTGACTCTGACACTGTTACTCCACTGACACTCACTGTGAAGGTTCAACTGTCATCCATGGAACCATGCCTCAGAACAGAACCATGATTTTCAGTAGGAGTAGGAAATAAGTTGGGGCACAAAATTTGGAATAAAAACTGGCTTAAAGCTAACGTGCAGCTTGTGTCAGGGATACCAGGTTCCTGTATCCAGATTCACTATGGCTCTAAAAGTGGTTATAGTGGTTGTAGTGCACAGTGAAAAACAGATCTTGGAGTTGCTCTAGCTCCTGACATTCTGTATAACCAAGTAATAATGTTAGATTTCTTTAGGAAATCATCCAGCCCTATGATGGCTAACTGATACGATGTGTCATATATGCAGTAAGATTATAGATTCCTAGAGCACAATAAACAAGTGAGATCAAAGTGTCATCTGCCTCTGATGTATCACTGCCTAGAAATCACTCCCATGGCTCGTCTATTTTATTTTAAGTAATATTTTGTAGGTAATTTTATTTTGCTTCTGTTTCTTCACAGTGGCAGGAATTATGAAGGGCACTGATTATATGAAGTTGATGTGTGGTGATGTCCACATTAAAGGACTAAAATTGTGATGTAATCACCACAAACTTCTCAACTGATTGCCAGAAAGCAACATGGATAATATATAAGCTGCAGAAGAAAATGCATATGTGGGAGCGATTACAAGAACATAATATCATCAAGGGGTTCAGAAGAGGTTGAACCTGGAGCACTTTATTGACACCTGATCCAGGTGATATTATTTTCAATGTAATAACTCAAATGCATAAATTTTTTGGTAATGCACCATTCTTTATATATAACAAAAATAATGTATTCTTGGAATTTAATCTGCAGTGGATTATTTTGTGTGATTACTTAGTGACATTCAATTTCATTGCATGATTGTCACACTCTTCCACTCAACTAATATTTATAGTTTGCTTAAGCGCCAAATAAAAATCTAATACTCCAGTCTTCCAAAATAATAATATTCACAGGCTCTAAGTAAACGGAATATAACATTATAAGGGAGCAGTTAATTAAAAGGGATTTTATGAGTATAGAAGACTGGTATTTTATAATCATCTGATCCCAGTGTTATTTTTAGGTTGCAATGGAGTCACTGTCGCTCAGCAGAAAGTAATATTACAGGAGTCAGCTTTCCAATCAATGACTTGCAGTGCTGAAATTTCTTAAGGATGCTCACCTGCAATTAGGTCCCACACCGATATTTCTGGTAAGATTACAACTGCACTTTCAAATTCCCAACTGTCTAGCCTTAGGCCTTCCATTCATCATGACATTTCTGCAGCTACCGATCTGCTCAATCACAACCTCACCTCCACCTTTGATGCCCTTGTCCCCATTAAACCATTACTCTCTCTCACCCTGGTCATTTCCCCCTGGTACGGCCCTCATCTCTGCTCCCTTAAGTCTAAGGGACGAGACTTGAACGTTTATGCCGGACAACCAGTTTAGCCATTCATTGCCAGATCTGGCTGAATCACATAAAGCACTATCGGGTCCTACTCTCCTCTGCCAAAACTGCTCACTATCCCAGGATCATCCTGGAATGCAAAGATAACCCCCGGCTTCTCTTCTCCACTACAAACCGTCTTCTTAAACCTCGCTTCCCTGCCCCCTCCACCCTCACCTCCAATGAAAAGTGCGAGGAGCTCATGGACTTCTTCGCCACTAAGATTAAGACCATCCTTTCAGCTGCCTCTGCCGCTTCCCTCCCTTCCCCTAGCATCATTCTCTAGGTTCTCTCCTATCTCCACTCATGCCCTCTCCAAGCTCATCTTGACCATGAGACCCACCTTGTGCTCCCTTGACCCTATTCCCACCAAACTGCTGACCACCCAACTTCCCTTCCTGGCCTCAATTTTAGCTGATATTGTTAACAGTTCCCTCTCCTCAGGTACTTCCCACTTCGCCTTAAAATCTGCCGTCATCAACCCCCTCCTTAAAAAACCCACCCTTAACCGTCTGTCCTTGCAAACTATTGCCCCATCTTCAACCTCCCTTTCCAATCCAAAGTCCTTGAACGTGTTGTCGCCTACCAAATTCATGCCCATCTTTCCCGCAACACCATGTTTGAATCCCTCCAATCAGGTTTCTGTCCCTGCCGCTTTATTGAAATGGCCCTTATCAAAGTCACAAAAGACATCTATGTACTGTGACTGTGGTAAACTGTCCCTCCTCATCCTTCTCGACCTGTCTTCAGCCTTTGACATGTTTGACCACACCATCCTCCTCCAATGCCTTTCCTCCATTGTCCAGCTGGGTGGGACTGTGCTCGCCTGGTTCCATTCTTATCTATCCAGTCATAGCCAGAGAATCACCTGCAATGGCTTCTCTTCCCGCTCCCGCACCATTACTTCTGGAGACCCCTAAAGATCTACCCTTGGCCCCTCCTATTTCTCATTTACATGCTGCCCCTCAGCGACATCATCCGAAAACACATCAGATTCCCATGTACGCTGACGACACCCTGCTCTACCTCACCGCCACCTCTCTCAACCTCTCCACTGTCTCTCATTTGTCACACTACTTGTCCGACATCCAGTATTGGATCAGCAAAAATTTTATCCAACTAAATATTGGGAAGACTGAATCCATTGTCTTTGGCTCCATCACAAACTCCGTTCCCTAGCCATTGACTCCTTCCCCCTCCCTGGCCACTGTCTAAGGCTGAACCAGACTGTTCGCAAACTTAGCATCCTATTTAACTATGAGATGAGCTTCCGACCACATAACCGTTCCATCACCAAGACCGTCTACTTCCATCTCCATAACATCACCCGTTTCCGCCCCTGCTTCAGCTCATCTGCTGCTGAAACCCTCATCTATGCCTTTGTTACCTCTAAATTCAACTATTCCAATGCTCTCCTGGCTGGCCTCCCATTTTCCATCCTTCATAAACTTGAGCTCATCCAAAACTCTGCTGCCTGTATCCTAACTCGCACCAACTCCCGTTCCCAACGTAGGTCGGTGAACACAGGGGTGAATGGGACTTGGTGCGAATTAGGGCATGCAACTTTGGATGAGCTCAAGTTTATGAAGGATGGAGGATGGAAGATGGGAGGCCGGCCAGGAGAGCATTGGAATAGTTGAGTCTAGAGATTACAAATGCATGGATGCAGGTTTCAGCAGCAGATGGACTGAGGTTGGGAGGTGGGGCGGGGGGGGGGGGGGAAGACGGGCATTGTTACGCAGGTGGAAGTAGGCGGTCTTGGTGATGGAACAAATATGTGGTCGGAAGCTCATCTCAGGGTCAAATAGGAAGCCAAGGTTGCGAACGGTCTGGTTCAGCCTCAGACAGTGACGAGGGAGAGGGATGGAGTTGATGGCTAGGGAACGAAATTTGCTCTGTGCTTCCATTTTATTGTCTCTAATAAATTCAGTATTACTTGATATGTCAGCATTGCTCAGTTGGTAGCACTCTTGTCTCTGGGTCAGATATCTGAGTTTGGACCAACTCCAGGACTTGACTGCACTCCAACGCAATACTGACCAAGTTCCAGAAAGTAATCAAGCGTCATTCTGACTTAAAAAAAAGAAAAAAATAATACTGACCGAGTGTCAGAGAGAGTCCTTCAGATGAAATGTTAAATTGAGGACATGCTTGGCTCTTCTGGTGGTTCGGATAAGATCCCATTGTCCTGGTCAATATAATGCCCTCAAAACACCACTGCCGCAAAAACAGATGAACTGGCCATTCATCTAATGCTTTCAGCTGCCTAGGCCCTAAGCTCTAGAATTGCCTCCCTAAAGCTCTCTGCCTCTCTACCACTTTCTCTCCTTCTTTAAAACGTTCCTTAAAACCCTGCCTCTTTGACCAACCTTTTGGTCACCTGTCCTGATATCTCCTTATGTGACTCGGTGTCAAATTTTGTTGGTAACGCTCCTGTGAAGCACCTTGGGACGTTTGACTAAGTTAAAGACCCTATATAAATGCAAGTTATTGGCATTGTTGTTTTGGGATCTTGCTATGTGCACATTTGCCTACATAGCAACAATCATTACATTTCAAAAGTATGTGAAATTTTTTGAGATGTTTCTTTTTTTTTATTCGTTCATGGGATGTGGGCGTCGCTGGTGAGGCCAGCATTTATTGCCCATCCCGAATTGCTCTTGAGAAGGTGGTGGTGAGCCACCTTCTTGAACCGCTGCAGTCCGTGTGGTGACGGTTCTCCCACAGTGCTGTTAGGAAGGGAGTTCCAGGATTTTGACCCAGCGACGATGAAGGAACGGCGATATATTTCCAAGTCGGGATGGTGTGTGACTTGGAGGGGAACTTGCAGATGGTGTTTTTCCCATGTGCCTGCTGCTCTTGTCCTTCTAGGTGGTAGAGGTCGCGGGTTTGGGAGGTGCTGTCGAAGAAGCCTTGGCGAGTTGCTGCAGTGCATCCTGTGGATGGTACACACTGCAGCCACTGTGCGCCGGTGGTAAAGGGAGTGAATGTTTAGGGTGGTGGATGGGGTGCCAATCAAGCGGGCTGCTTTGTCCTGAATGGTGTCGAGCTTCTTGAGTGTTGTTGGAGCTGCACTCATCCAGGCAAGTGCCTATTAAGCTGCAATATAAAAACTCTTTTATAATTTACTTTTTCTATAATTTTAGAACAGAAAATGATTACCTGCGGAAAATGTTAAAAATGTTTTTTTATTCCTCAATGGGTTTCCTGAATGATGTAGATAAAATGCCCACACGTCCTTTTTGAAGGAGGTATAGCCACCAGGATGCTGTTTTCGAAATGTTATCACAAACCAGCACCAATCCTCGCTCTAACTCCGAGTCAAGATAACATTCCCCACCACCTCGGGTCATGATGATTGGTTACTTGAGGATGTAGCGTTATAACACATAAGCCTTTTTATTGGTTTGTGAAACTATCAATCAGATCGGCTCCACCCCCGAGTTATAAAGCAGGCGGCGGCTACGAGTTCAATAAGTGTTTGTAAGTTTCACAGTTTGGTGCTGTGTCAGTTTCAGGGGGTCCTTGAAACACTCACGTGGAGACATGGCATCTGAGGAGCTGGCCAAGAAACTCCAGCGCCGTTTGATGCTGGAGATGTCCACAGAGGATGCAAACGGTGAAATACTAGAGAATAACAATTATATAGATGTGGGTGTGGACGCAGAGGAGAAACCAGTCACAACCAATGCAGACACCGAGCTCTCCGCTAAACTGACCAGGAGACTGGGTATCAATGAAGGGACTACAGAGCCCAAGCAAGCTAAAGTGTTTAACCCTTACACTGAGTTCAAAGAATTCACCAGGAAACAGATCAAGGACATGGAAAAGATGTTCAAACAGTGAGTATAGGTGATCCTGTCAATTTACATTTAATTTCTATGTCCATTTCTGTTTTCCGATTCATGTCCTTGCCAAATATTTAGTATGTTCTGTCCCGCGATGTAAAATCTCAGCACGATTAATCATCGAGAAAATTCTGATATTTATACCTGGCCTGTTCACAAGTTTTTCTGAGTTTTTTTTTTAATTAGCGGGGAGTCGCGCTTGTCTTTCTAACAGTGGAAGTCGTGGAGATATTCTCAATAGTTAAATGAACGTTTAGGGTGCTTTTTAAAAAAATCTTGCTAAAAGGAGTTACAGACAATGCTGCGAAATAATGCTGTCAACTCCGCCAACCTGAGCTGGCTGCAAATGGAATCTGAGGATCCGTCCGTAACGTTTCTGGGATGGGATCGTTCTGCTTTTTAAAGTGAGTCTGTACTGGGAAATCACGACCCCAAAAGAGCGGATCGTTCAAATTACCCCTAGTCCGGTGAAGCTGTGGCACAGTACAGCTACTGTCCGATCGGCACTAGGCGGTTTCCAATAAGGAAGCACCTGTTCTTTAATAAATGACCGGAGTGGGATCTAAATCGTATAGACCTTTCTCAGCTACCTAGTTGAGTTCTCTGGCCGAAGTTTTATTTTACCAGGCGTCTGCTACATCGCTTATGATTTTTATTAATTACGTTTCTAATTATTTCCTGCCAGTTTTGTACCGTGGTGTTAATTTCGCTTGCTGCAGTGTAAACTTTCTAGTGGTTAATAATGCAGATCTGAAACTTGCTCGGGACAGGGACCAGGACTGAGACTCATTAAACGTGACTGTCTCCATCCCTGGGACATTCCAATTTCAATGATCCCAAATCGGAGGTGTTAACTGTATGTGCAGGCTCCAATTTGTGCTCTATGGATCACATTGTGATCCAATCTAAAACTTTGATTTTATCCAAATTAGTAATGGTATAACCTCGTAATATTACACGGCACCAATCAGACCTGTCTAACCTTTTTTTATTCATTCATGGGATGTGGGGATCATTGGCGAGGCCAGCATTTATTGCCCATCTCTAATACCCCTTCAGAAGGTGGTGGTGAGCCGCCTTCTTCAACCGCTGCAGTCCGTGTGGTGAAGGTTCTCCCACAATGCTGTTAGGTAGGGAGTTCCAGGATTTTGACCCAAGGACGATGAAGGAACGGTGATATATTTCCAAGTCAGGATGGTGTGTGACTTGGAGGGGAATGTGCAGATGGTGTTCCCATGTGCCTGCTGCCCTTGCCCTTCTAGGTGGCAGAGGTCATGGGTTTGGGTGGTGCTGTTGAAGAAGCCTTGGTGAGTGGTTGCAGTGCATCTTGTAGATGGTACACCCTGCAGCCACGGTGTGCTGATGATGGAGGGAGTGAATGTTTAAGGTAGTGGAGGAGTGCCAATCAAGTAGGCTGCTTTGTCCTGGATGGTGTCGAGCTTCTTGAGTGTTGTTGGAGCTGCACTCATCCAGGCAAGTGGAGAGTATTCCATCACACTCCTGACTTGTGCCTTGTAGATGGTGGAAAGGCTTTGGGGAGTCAGGAGGTGAGTCACTTGCCACAGAATACCCAGCCTCTTACCTGCTCTTGTAGCCACAGTATTTATGTGGCTGGTCCAGTTAAGTTTCTGGTTGTTGGTGGGGGTTTCGGCAATGGTAATGCCGTTGAATGTCAAGGGGAGGTGGTTAGACGCTCTCGCTCTCTCTCATTGGAGATGGTCATTGCCTGGCACTTAAGTGGCAAGTAACATTCATGCCACAATCAGCCCAAGCCTGGATATTGTCCAGGTCTTGCTGCATGCGGGCATGGACTGCCTTATTATCTGAGGGGTTGCGAATGGAACTGAACACTACAATTATCAGCAACATCCCCACTTCTGATCTTATGATGGAGGGAAGGTGAAGATGGTTGAGCCTAGGACACTGCAGGAGTTACTCCAGGGCAGTGATGTCCTGGGGCTGAGATGATTGGCCTTCAACAACCATTACCATCTTCTCTTGTGCTAGGTATGACTCCAGCCACTGGAGAGTTTTCCCCCTGATTCCCATTGGCTTCAATTTTACTAGGGCTCCTTGATGTCAAGGACAGTCGCACTCATCTCACCTCTGGAATTAGGCTCTTTTGTCCATGTTTGGACTAAGGCTGTAATGATGTCTAGAGCCGAGTGGTCCTGGCGGAACCCAAACTGAGCATCGGTGAGCAGGTTATTGGTGAGTAAGTGCTGCTTGATAGCATTGTCGATGTTTGCCGTTGTACATTCAGACTTGGTGCTGGTGCTAATTCAAATTCGTGAGTGCTGGTGCATGTATATTAAAGTAAACAATATTCGAAGTCCTGCTATGCACTTGCAAAGAGTATAAAAGGGCAGGGTCATAAGTCTGCCTTTGTCCAGTTTTTATTTTTAAAAGACAGTCTAGCAAAAGGTGGGAAGTGGTGTTCCACAAGGATTAGTGCTGGGACCACTGTTGTTCACTGTTTACATAAATAATTTGGACTCTGGAATCTGTAATAAAATTTCAAAATTTGCCAATGACACTAAATTGAGGGGCATCGTTAATACTGAGGAGCACTGTGACAAAATACAGGAAGATGTTAATAAACATGCAGAACAGGTGAGTAATTGGCAAATGAATTTCAGTATGAGGTATTACATTTTGGTAGGAAGAATTAGGGGGCCACATACTGCTTGGATAAGAGTCTAAATGGGGTAGATGAGCAGAGGGATCTGGGGGTTTAGATATACAAATCACAAAAGTGATGCAGGTTAATAAGGCCATTGCAAACCAAGTGCTGGGGTTCATTTCTAGAGGGATAGAATTGAAAAGCAGAGGTTATGTTGAACTTGTATAGAACCTTGGTTAAACCACACCTTGGAGTACTGTGAACAGTTCTGATCTCCATATTATAGAAAGGATATAGAGGCACTGGAGAAGGTGCAAAAAAAGATTTAATCGGATGATACTGGGTATAAGTTCTCAATTCTATCAGGAAAGATTGAGCAGGCTGAGGCTCTCTTCTAGAAAAGAGAAGACTGAGGGGTGACCTGATAGAGGTCTTTAAGATTATGACAGGATTTGTTAGGGTAGATGTAGAGAAGATGTTTCCACTTGTGGAGGAGACCAGAACTAGGGGCCATATATATGTCACTAATAAATCCAATAGTGAATTCAGGAGAAACTTCTTTACCCAGAGAGCGGTTAGAATGTGGAACTCAAGGAATAGTTGAGGGGACTAGCTTAGATGCATTTAAGGGGAAGCTAGATAAACACATGAGGGAGAAAGAAATAGAAAGATATGCTGATAGGGAGACAGGAGGCTTGTGTGGAGCATAAACACTGGCATGGACCTGTTGGGCCGAATGGCCTGTTTCTCTGCTGTATGTTCTATGTAATTCTATGGCTCTTGGTATGAACATAACATCTGTCTCTGGTGTATGCATGTCATTGTTATGTATTCTCTGAATACATTGCTTAGTTGGCATTTTTGTAGTGGGCATAATGTATCAGACTAAATTCTTCAGAAATCCTTGTGGCAAATAACTTTTTGGAACAAAAAACTCTTCAGCTTGTTTGCCCAAATTTGAAACACTCCAGCAATCATCTTGTCTCTTTTTAATAGAATAGTTGAAATTCCAGTACTGGAGAGAATCTTTCTAATTCAGATCCAACCATGCATCCCAGTGGAACAGTCCTACAACTGACAAATGCATAGCCAATAGATAAACTTTCTACATTTAGAGCATATACATGTAGATCACCTGATCTGTTCTGCACTGAAACCTTAGCAGCCTGTTCATTCTGAATGCAGCAAAGCACTGGTGTCACCTGTATCCACACCTGATTGTATTACTGGAAAGAGGTATAGTGACATCTTTAATACACCTTGCTGTGATTCTTGATGAACTACATATGGGATTAGCATTCACTTTTTATTTCATTAGCAAATGAGACACCAAGTGTAACTCAAAAGCAAAATACTGCAGATGCTGGAAATCTGAAATAAAAACAGAAAATGCTGGAAATACTCAGCAGGTCAGGCAGTATCTGTGGAGAAAGAAACAGTTAACATTTCAGGTCGATGCCCCTTTGTCAGTTTCTGACGAAGGGTCATTGGCCTGAAACGTTAACTGTTTCTTTCTCCAGATGCTGCCCGACTTGAGTGTTTCCAGCATTTTCTATTTTTGTTACTGAGTGTAACTCACTGGTTCTGTACTGTTAACTGCTGGCAGGAATGAAACCTTGTGTCTGTGGCCCTTATTAACAAGTCATAGCCATCACTGACCATATCCTTGTATCCCTCACCACCCATATTCCTCTACATACTTCATCTGTCCCCGGGTAAAAATTCTCTCCCAAGTCACTTACAACTGCACTTTCTAAATCCCAGTTGTCTAGTCTTTGGCCCACCATTCAGAACAATACTTCTGCAGCCATTGATTTTCTCAACCACTCTCTCATGTCTACCTTTGATGCCCCGTTCACTCATCACCTCTGTGCTCGCTGACCTACATTGGCTCCCAGTCTGACCACCTCGATTTTAAAATTCTCACACTCCCATTCTGGTTATTCCCTCTAGTACGGTCCTCATATTCACTCCCTCATTTACAAGGGGCACAGACTTGAGCATCTCTGGTGCACAACTTATTTAGCCATCCTTAACCAGATCTGGTTGGACTACATTGAAGTGTCATTGGGCCTCATTCTAATCTGCCAAAACAGGGCAGTACTCCAGGAATATCCTTGAACACAGATAATTCCTGTTGTCTTTTCTGCTCTACAAACTCTTTCTTTCTCCTTTTTAAACTCCTCACCCCTGCCCCCTCTACCCTATCCGCCAACAAGTACGAGGAGCTCATGGACTTCTTTGTCACTTAAGATTGAGACCATCCGTTGTACTGCTTCCCCCGCCCCCCCCAACACACACTTTTTTTCCTGAACCCGTCTCTCTCCTATTTCCGCTCATGCTCTCTCCAAGCTCATCTCATCAAGGAGATCCATTTCCTACTCCCTTGATCCCCATTCCTACTAAACTGCTAACAACCCAATGTCCCTTCCTGGTCCCCATGCTAACTGACATTGTAAATGGTTCCCTCGCCTCAGGTATTATCTCCCTCTCTTTTTCAAAACTGCTGTGATCACTCCTTCCTCTTTTTAAAAAAAAAAAAATCTTTGACCCATCATTCCTTGTAAATTACTACCTTTTTTCTCCAGTTTTTAAGTGTGCTGTTGCCTCCCAAATCAATGACCATCCTTTCTGCAACTCGTGTTTGAATCTCTCTCCAATCGGGTTCTCTTCCTGCCATGGCACCAAAATGCCTCTGACCAAAGTCACAAAACATCCTCTGAGATTGTGATGCATTATCCCTCCTTAACCTCGCTGCAATCTTCAATATGGTCGACCACACCATCCTCCTCCAACACCTTTTCTCTATTGTTCAGCTCAGTGGGACTGCCTTCGCTTAGTTCCACCATTACTAATCCAATTGTATCCAGAGCATCTCCAGCAATGACTTCTATTCCTACACTGTTCCCTCCAGAGTCCCACAAAGATCTATTCTTGGCCCCTCCTCTTCCTCATCTACACACTGCCCCTTGGCGACATCATCCACAGATGTAGGGTTAGCTTCCACATGACATGCTGACGACATTCTGTTCTATCTCTGACCCCTCCAGTGCCACTGTTGCCCGACTGCTTGTTTGATATCCAATGGTGGCATGAGCCACAATTTCCTTCCAGGAACTGGTAATGTGAATAATGAATTAAATGAATAGCTTTGACAAGATTGCAGTTTTGAAAGTGACTAACTGCCACAGTCCTAGGTTGTGGCTTTAATGTGACTTAGTCCAAATTCTAACAGCACGGTTGTCTAAATGCCTTGGTAGTTGTGAAATTTGTCTTGCTTTATGTAACTTTTTGTCATAAAATCTCTCTCTCTCAACCTGTTTGGAGGCTGAAGCCAGTGGTTTATCTAAGTGTACGGTATGGTTGTAGGCTTCAACATGTGGCATAGATCTGGTGAATTATAAGTTTGTAACCTATATTTAGATGGGGAACTGAATTTTGTTGTGGAACTGCACACTTAATGCAGCTTATTATGACGCATTGGTCATTCGTCAGTTCATAAACTGCAAATGCTAATAAACAGGGATTTTTTTTCAAGCAATTGAAATTCTTCAGATTTTTGGCAGCTTTCCTATTGGTAGGAAAATAGTTGCTGCTGAGATTTTCTTTCAAGGGGAAACACCAGCTCCCAACTTGTATTGAGCACATGAAACACCTCCTCCTCCTCCTGTATCTAGATCCCAGCACTCTTTCTTGTAAACATTCCATCTACACAGGAAAACCAGTTTGAAAGTGAATTGTTTCTATTTGAGTGAGGAGCCTTTTGTCCCGACATGACAATGTCCTTCTGCTTGAAAAGCATAGGGTCACCTATAAATATCATACAAAGCTCTCCAGCTTTGAAACAAAAGTTACATTTCCTTCTCTGTCACTCTGTTCACGGTGATCTTCTGCACAACTCCCAGACTTTATGTAATTTCAGCCATGGATGAGGGGATATCATGACCTGGTGATTGAGGTGATATGTTGGTCAGTTACTGTTATCATAAGTGGATTTAAAATTCTTTACTGTGTAGATTACATAACTAATGAATTAATATCAAGGATTGGTTTTTTTAAACTCTAAGAGATTGGAGCCTTGTGCTGTACAAAGCTTCTCATACTCAATGTAACTGCAGCAATTGGAAGTCTTTTTTAAATCTTGTTTCAGGAGCCTAATTTCAATTATTTGCATTAGATTTCAGACTTCTGATTGCTGCTTATTTGAATGTTTCATCAGGCTTTTGCTGATTAGATCAGATGACATCGCAGTTTTATTGATGTGTCAGATTGTTATGCAATCACTTTTTAAATTCTGAACTAAACTACTCTCCTGTTTTATTTTTCCTAATGTGCAATGCAAATATAGTACAGCCAAAATGTAAAATAGTGGATTGTAATGTGCTGATCATCTAACATTATAGAATTTTAATTGAACAAACCTCCAGCTCATGTCATCATTTTTACCTACACTTGGTATTCAGCAGCATCATGTCAGTCTACATTGTCAGTCCACGACAAACTCATTGCTATGAATTCACACTGTCACTTGTAAACCACATGTGTGAATGGAAAATGTACTGTGCCCAAAACTGGGACATTCTGCATTATTGATACATCAGTGCTTAGAATATGGTAGGTTTCACTGGGTCTGACCTAGAAATTTTGTTTTTGGTAAATTTAAGAAGTGTTGGCCTTGTTTTTCAAGGCCATGTGGCCATATTGTGGGGAGGAGGGGTGCAGGTGGTGATGGGGAGAGATGCTCCCTTGCTGCTCTCCCTTGTTCAGTTGCTGTAGCCTCCAAGTATCTTTTAAACACTCCCTTATTGCATTGTTTGAACTTTGAAAGTTGAAGTATGGTGCTTTGACTTCGGTAGGTTCAGTTTATTTTTTTTAAAATCTGTATGATTTGCTTGCTAATTAGTTAAGAAAATTGTTGGTGCAAGGTCTTGATGGTTTGGTACTTTTTAAGTGTTAGTGTGTAACAAACTGTTTAAATTGCTAGTTTCACTATTCTATATATAAGCTGATATTGCCCAATGAAGTGTTAACAACATAACTTACTGTGGGAATAAAATTAAACCTGCAGTGCATTCACACTACAAAAATATAGTGCTGGTGCAAAGTGCCTTTGACTATGTACCAATACCAAACTTGTGGAGTGTAAATCAGGTATCAATGCCTGAACTGACTGATGTAGTGGGATTACATCCTCCATGGAGTTTTGCTTCATTGTCAGGTTGGGCTCTGACTTCAGATTCAGGTTGCACTTAGTACGTCAGTGTAAAGTGAAACTGGTTCTCACCCATACTATAAAGCTGTAGTATAAATACATCTTTTAGAATTGTGATGCAGTATTATTGAAACATGGGCATTTTTTCTTCCCACTTTAAAACAGTCCCTGACACCCCTAGGTTTATTTATTTTCTGAAATTATGAACCTGTTAAAATAAGTTAGCAACTTTAATCTCCTGAGCAAGCGATAGGTAATCTAGATATAAGACTAGAGGAAGTGGTGTCCTAATTAACAGATGATCCTAAAATAGACATAGTAAATAATTGAGGACCAAAGGAAACTGTATGGGGATATTGATGACCTCCTATAACCAGGACCAATGATTTGCAGTGACTGAGTCAAATTCCATTATAATGTGGGACATTCTATTCTGCTTACCTTTTTTAGGCCTGATGGTTTATAGGAAGTGAATAAGTCAAATTCCATTTTTAGCTTTTTATTTTTAAGGACACATTTATTGCCCATTTCAAGTTGGTGAGAATGTGGTGATGTGCTTTCCATAGTGAATCTGTTTACAGCAGACAGCATTAAAATTCTACCACATAATGTGAGATAGTAGCATCATATGTAGGCTAGACTAGACAGGGTGGCAGATTTCCTGGGTTTTTACAACAATCTAGTAGCTTTCATGGCCCACTTTTTTTTTGTTTCTCTCTGGTGTTGGCCCACAAATCACGATTCGTTGAATTCAATGTACAACTTGCCTTGATGGGATTTGAACTCCTGACCTCTAAGTTGCTGGTTCGGTATCATAAACAACACAACTTGACCTCATAATTCCATGAAAAAGGTGTTTACCAGTGTTTTGTGATTTCATTTGAAACAAATCTCCAAACAATGGCCTTGCTAATAACCTGTCTAGTCTTGACCCAAAACTACTTATCCAGTTATATTTTATTTAGACCAGCCATTGAATTGAACTAAAAATTGGACGCTTTTCAGATTGGATCTAAATGTTCATACCATCTTATTACTAAAGGATTACATTTTATGCTTTTAAAGTTGCCCCTGTTGAAGATTACTATTTTAAAAGTATATAATCTATTGGTAATGAGGTGTGCTCCATTGTGCCTTAAGTCAGGGCAAAGGGAAATTCTGTTCTTGATCTCAACATTGACAACCAGGTGTATTTATTTAAAGTGATGGGTGGTTGTGACATAAATCACATATTTTCCATCTTGTGCTGCTTATCTTATGGAGTCAGCATGTTTGGTAGTCCATTACATCCTTCAGGGTTTTATAGTGAAACTGGTAGCTACATCGTATACAACACGAGGGGAAACTATTACTGGAAAAAGGACTAATGTACAGCAAGCTCATCAGCATGGGATTTTTTTTGATTCGTTCATGGGATGTGGGCATCGCTGGCGAGGCTGGCATTTATTGCCCATCCCTAATTGCCCTTGAGAAGGTGGTGGTGAGCCGCCGCCTTGAACCGCTGCAGTCCGTTTGGTGACTGTTCTCCCACAGTGCTGTTAGGAAGGGAGTTCCAGGATTTTGATGAGAAAAGGCAATTCAAAGTACCATTCAAGCTTGTAGAATGGGCGTCAGAATTGCCAACTATTCGAAGGTGGGAAGTTCAATGTGTCCTTTTTCTTTTTCCTCCTCCTCACCCTTGCCCCTGAAGTCCATGTGATAATCTGTGAATGTTGGGTCCAAAATGCTGTGGTATACAACTTTTTATACCTATTTTGTTCCACAATGTGTCCTAGATGTCTCAAACCAATGAGTGGCTGTGCTTCTCGGAGGATAAAATATTGGAGTTACCCACGCTATGCTCCCATCGTAGCTGGCTTCAGAATGGCTTTCGCAAAGCCAGGGTGCAGGTTACTAGTGTGTGCTTTGAGGGAAGAAGGGAAAATGTTTTGTCACAAAATGCAACTTAGGACCTTCCATTGCAGTAAAACTCTTGAATAAACTGAGATTGGGACTAATGATGGTTAACGCTGTTTGTTTTAAATCCAAAACAATACTTTCCCTTCCTCCACTGAGTGTTTGGAAATGGTAGAATAATTCAGCCAGGGCAAAGTCAAATTTACCCCAGGGAAGGACTATAATCTAAAATCTGTGCTCTAGTTCCAAGTATATCAATAGTACCTGGAACACAGCCCAGTAAATCCTGAAATAGATTTCTGCATCTGAGCAAAGATACTGACCAACTTAAGTAAATTCACAATGTATGAAGATCCTGATATAATGTCCCTATAGACAGCCAATTGAATTATTACCTCATTGTTACCAGTTGAGGAGCAGCGAATGACTAATGTGAGCCATGATCAAGATTAATGGGCACTAGAGGCTGTTTTCTTTTATTTTAAGTTTAATTTGCAAAAACTTGCCCCAAAATTGGTACACACCATAAAGATAACCCAAGCTTTTTTATCTTTATTTCAAATAAAGTTAGCAGAACTGTACACTGAACAAAAGCTACTGACTGCTACTGTTCTGTCTTCTCTTCCATAACCCTAAAAGCAAAAGTGATAACTTATTACAAGCATGCAAAGTAGTCTCAACTTGTGACATTTTATGCGTGATCCATTTGCATTTGACAGTCTTCACACTGGACAGGAATCAATGCCATTCTGATTGCCTGGCTGCTTGTCTCCTCTTCTCCTGTACCCCACCTATTCAGCACAGTTAGTACATCTTGTAATTGAGTTCCTGCTTATTCACCAAATTGAACTGTAAGTCACAATTTTGTAATTTAACATTTAGTGGTTCCAATTCTATAGTTTTCCTTGTATTTTAAAGAGGCACTGGCAGGAACTTCTGATTTAATGGGCTTCATTTAACATTGAGGCAAATTTCTAGCCTCGGGTAGAAGTTTCCTTTATTTTAAAATGCCTTTCAAGTCCAATTAATTGTCAGTGTGTTTTTTCTCCCTCCATTCCTGTGCCAACCCAACCTACTCATTTAGATTTACCTATTTTGTATTTTTTTCTTTTTATAAAAATGCGCATCAAACTTGCCCATTCCCAATTATTCAGTGAGCCATGTGATCCACTTCTTTCGAAACAACTAAAGGAATCAGTCCAGTGACCTGAATTTAGTCCTATTCCATTCCTTCAGGTTAGAATGCATCTGTCTTACTAAAATAAAAACGGCAGTACACGACCGGAGGCGCATTTGCCTCTTTCCACAAAGAAGCTGTTTTTGTTTCCTGCTGTGACTGGTTGTGGAACTAATGTGGCTGGAACCTCTCTTGCCTGTAGTTTAGGCCTTTGAGTTCTACCATGGCTTTAATTTTGCAAATGCCTTCAATCTGAATGCCCAAATATTGAGCTCCAAGTTTTTTTTTTAAATCACACACTTCTGGGCAGGCTAGAATTGTGATGTAAACTATATTGAACCAGATTGGCTGGAATTCTTGACAATAAAGTCACCCAGTATGACCTCATCTACCAACCATGATTTTTTTTATATAGAAGCTTGCAAATCATTGTTTTCGGTTGATGCTGGTCATGATTAGCTATTGGATTCCCTTGTTAATGTGCTGATAGTATCACTTCCAGTTGCCTCTAATGCTATTCTCCCAGCAAGAGTTCAGTTAAAATTGCATATGTAGCTCATTCTATTTTACTGTGTAAAATCAAACTGTATTCAACCAGTCTGGAAGTCAATAGATGGGTGAAAAGGATAGAAGTCTCTTGTATAAAATTTCTTATTTTTGTAAAGAAAGATAACAAGCCCATTGAGTCACTTTCCTTCTCCCCTGCCCCCTCTTCCTTTTCTACCCACTCCCCACCCCACCCCAGTTCATGTACATTCTGATGGTTATCTTAGATCTGATCTTTTAGTGTGGCATTGGTAGTTGATGAAAGTCAGCATTCAAGCAGGTCACACATTTGGCAATGTACTTGTTCCATCCAAGGACTAGAGAGAATCCTCAACTCCCAAAAGATTGGTTTCTGATAGTGAATAATTCAGGGAACTTTACATTTCAAAACTCATTCTTCATGTTTGAAGTGATTAGGGCTTGCTGGATTATGTACAAATCATTGATGTCTATGATGGGACACTTACTATTTTTTTGGAATTATTTTGTCAGGGTTTTATAGAACTTCCTGTAAGTGAATCCTATGATGGGGAAATGTCTTTGTTTAGAATCTGCTTCAGGTTAATTCTATGTGTATGCATTTCTAATTGTAATATACTTACTGAATTCCACATAGCCTTTTTATACAACATTACCAACTTCAGGATGGTGAATATGAAACCTAGAATAAGTTTTAGATTATAATAATGAAAATATCAATTAATTTTAACTAAATATAATGTACAAAAGTTTGACAAATACAATATATACATAAAGTCCATGGTGGATCAGTTATCCTTTGTAAGATCTGAAATCATCTTAGTTTTGAAAGACCAAGTCCTGTTTATTGGCAAAGGCAAATTTAGTTGATTCTTTCATTACTTTCAATGTTGGTGTAATAAATCCCACCTCACTTGAGCAGGGAGCTAATCGAACCCCCGACTTGCTTTCACCAGAAATTACAAAAACTCCTGAATTGAATGTCTTTACTTCAGAAGAATTAATTGGGTGGGGGGTAACACCATGCTGTCAAAGTATATAATTCAGGTTAAACTTCTGTTTGTTTTTATTATGAGAAAGAGATGTGCAAAAATGCAAGCCAAGTCAGTAGATAAAAGTGTTTTAAGTACTGTATTGCTAGCTGTTTGAGATCAAGATAGTAATTTGAGTTTTTTTTTGTCGTCCTTCTACAGAGTCCCTTTTTTTTGTGTAATTTTATATAAGTGCATGGCATGCTACTCCTAACAATAGTGACCTCTACACATGGTTGGACTGAGAACCAAGGCTGCTGCTTATATTGTTGGTCCAGGCAGCTTCTAAAACCTCAGAACAAGTGTCACCACTGCCTCCCTCCCAAGCTGCTTTGATGCAGCTACAGCAGGCAGATAAACCAGTCTTTAGTAGATTTTTATATCTCCCAGGCAGAGCATAAATTGCTGCCCCTCCCTGTTTACTGCATCAGTTGCTGTGGGTTGTCTCTTTTGCACAACAAAGGCTAGTCTCTTGATAGCCCATAAAGTTTGCATCTGAAAGCTCACATTCTGTAACACCTGTCTGATAAAACTAGGATTCAGAAATTGGTTGAGTTCAAAGGTTGCAGTGGTCTCCACTCAATGTTTATGTATACAGATTGCTGGCAACTTGTCCAAGTAAACTGCCCAAAACAATTCCAGCACTCCACAGGCACATGGAACCCTGTCTGAAAAACACATCTCTCCTACACCCAATACATCTTGCACATTTCAACTTGTCATGGTTTCTGAATGGCAAAGGCCATGGGCCTTGCACAGCCATCCCCATCCAATGACTATGGCCAAGCGTCTTGCAAGCGCTTCCTTGGCTGCTGTCTCTGTATAACTACTGCTTAGCAAATGTGGCAATTATTTGACTTCTCCTTCCCCTCCTTTTTTTCACCAACCCGATGCATGAGGCTACCTAGTTGCAGGGGTTGAACAATTATCATGCTGCACTGGTTGTCCCTGATTAACTAAGAACATGCTCTCTGTTTGAATGATCCTGACAGCATTGACTGCTGAGAGGCCTGTGCTCTCTATGCCTCCACATGCTGTAAAGTCAGCATGTTACCCTCTCAGTCCTGCTGTATCTCATGCCAATCCGCATGCCTCTGTTGCTGAATTCTGAAACAAGCATAGCTGTTGCTGGTTGTCCAAGAGAAGTTCATAGCCTTTTCCATCTTGACCATTCACTTTCTGGGAAACTGACACTCCAAATTCAGTGCTGCCACTTGTGCAGCTGGACTGCTAACTTCTGTTGCTCCCTAAAATGTTTCACCTTGTCAATTGGACCAACTTATAGTTGATAATAGTGTATATGTTGTTACCTACAATGGATCTTGACTAAACTACCACTCCCTGAATGTTAACATAATGCTGTCATCTGACCTGAACTCTGCCCACCACACACAGAACAACCATCTATCCTCCAGTGTAACTTTGTTTTTTCTGTCTGGTTGAAATCTTTTTATTCTGTGTCAAGTCCCCACGTGACTGAACTAGATTAAAAGTGCACAGTTATTAAAACAATCCAGTCATTGTCCATTCTTTCTCAGTAAGTAGAAGTGTGGTACATTGGTGTTGACTGTCAATGCTATGAATAGCTGTCACAAATGCAGTTCTCTCCTGAGGTACAGAGATAATAAGGCACACAGGTATTCTGATCTGGTATAACTATTCACTGGGGATAGGGGCTTGTCCTAGATTTCTTTATTACTGAAAAGTGCTCTAGTCAAAATATTTTAGATATTTAGATGACCTGATTGAAATCCAACATTGTATAATTAATATCTCTAACTAGAACAAGTTGTCCTTGACCTGTAACCAAGGGTTTATTATCTAATGTTCTCTTTTTTTAAAAAAAACCCTATAAATGTTCAAGTTAAGACTCAATACTAGCATTTGAATACTGTCTTTTCACCTCCGTGACCTGAGTTGGAATGCACCTCTGTGCTAGGTGAAATCAAGCTCTTTCAAGAGGTCAAAGTAATATGGAAGAGTCTTGATCTTCCACATGGCCAAGTCCAAAATTCAACATTTAATTAAGCTGCTAGATGCAGGTTTAATGTCCTTGCAAAATGCAATTTTTAAAAAAAAAACTTCTGAGCAGATTAAGCTTTCTCACTACTTCAATTATATTTGAAGTGATTCTTGTCAATCTGTTCAAAGTGCTCATGTTTATTTTGAGCAATCTCTTAAAAGGGCTTTTATTGAACTGGGCAATGTTTCCATACTTGGCTTATAATGCATTGCATGCCTGCAGACCCATACAATGAGCATCTTGCATAGTACGGCAACACTACATGTTGTGTTGATGGGATCTTTCCTTTCCAAAATGTGGGGGAGGGTGGTAGTGAGATTAGTGACATATAAAAGGATGTCACCTGCATAGACTGGTAGTCTGTGCTTCAGTCCTCTGCCTCCATTCATGGCAAGGAGGTCAAGGAGAATGACACCCATCTCTACTTAGTACCTCATTGGATGGGAAATATGGATGAGTTGAACCTATGTAACTGACCAAAGGGCTGTGGGAATAGAGGAAACTCCATCTAAATGCAGCAGCAGAGGCCATCTGCTCAAGCACAAGAAGTAGAAAATGTTGCCATAATCTGGCTGAAAGTTTTTGTTGCATCAAGGAAAAGGACCATATTGGTGTGTTTATGCTGTTGAGATCTGCCATGTTGAGTTATGTTGCCTCCTCCTTTTCTTTTCCCCCTCCCCTTGCCCAGGGCTATCCTTGTAGGATGCCATTTGGATTGGCCAAGGTCCCAGCTAGAGGCCAGGATTCCAAACTGGATTCTTTCTCTATCAAGGATATTTTCTTGTCTATCTTCCACTATCCATCTCCTCTTCCCCTCCTGTTTAAAAACTGAAAATGCCTCAAAAGTAATTTTCAAGTCTTTTAGTTCTATACACTTTTCATATACTACAAACTCCAATGAGTAGTTTCATGAATGCTCTGTGAATTGTTACTAAATAGTGGCCTTCAACTACTTTACCAGCTTTTTTTGGAAGAATTAGTTGATGCCTCAGCCTTGTCATTATGGACCCAGCAATCTTGAAAAATTGGGCTGTTTTTGTTAGAACAGAGAAGAATTTTAAGGAGTGATCTGATAGAGGGATTTGAAAGTCTTGAGGAATGGGACAGTAGAAAGGAACTGTTCTAGACCCCTCAATCACTGAAACAAGAGGATATAGACTAAATGTAAAAGATTTAGGACAGAGACCAGGAGAAACTTTTATTTTTATGAATCGGGTTGTGCATCTGTGGAATGTGCTCTGTGATTAAAGCCATGACCATGTCAACATTTAAGAACTGGTTAAATAGGAGATTCAAGAGACATGGGAACAGAATGGGCACATGTGATTAGGACTACTGTTTGTTTACGATAAATGCCAACGCTGACTAGTTGGGCCGAATGGCCTGTGTGTTGTAACCTCTATGTAGAGGTGGTATGATGGGGTATCATGGGCATTGCTACAGATTTGGCCTAGGACCTGACATTAAGCATCATACACCTAGACCTGTGGGGTTTTTAGCAGTGGCTTTCTATTATGTATCTTTTTTTATACCATGTAGTTTCACAAAACATGTAGATTATTACATGATGCCAGTTAAATATTGTACCACTTGTGTTTGTGACCATAACATTTGGGATCTAATTAATAATCTCATTTTAGAGCAGATTGTCATTGTTTACTCTAAGTCTTCTAGGCTGTCATTGTAATGCTGCCAGCATGACCTAGTTACCAGGCTCAAGTCACTCAGCTCTTTGTGCTGAAGAGTAGCCAGCTGGGCAGCAGTGGCACAAGACGTTGGTTCACTGGAATGCTTCCACAGTAGTAAAATTCAATAAAACCCTGCACAAGTTTGACATTGTGTAAGTTAGTATTACAAATAGCAGCAAGGTTTTGGCACAGCTGATTACCCTTGGCTGAACAGTGAAAAGGAAGATTTTTGTTATTTATGTAGTTCAGATATACCCAATTTGTTTTCATGCCCAAATTCAATGATATCTGGAGCATAACTAGCTTTTAAACCAATATAGTTCAACTTCCATTAAAACAGGTCCCCCCCACCACTCCTTTTTGATTTTTAGCAGTTCAAAAACACTTTCTTTCAATATTTCAGTTTGTATCTTTTTTTTTCTATATAAAATAACAATTTGCTGGCAGTACACCATCTGAAAAGAGAAGCCTGTACCTGAAATCTTAACTTTTTTTGGTAGAAATGTGTATTTTTATGCATTCCTTGTTTGACCTGTGATTTTGTAAACAATGCTGACTTCTGCCATTATGTTTGGTGAACAAAGGAACGGTTATCTAAAAACTGGTACTTGATCATAGTTACATTTCATGATGCTTGCTGTTAGAATCTGAAATATAGAATTGTAAGTTTTGACAAAATCATGATTTTTGAAATTGTGTGCATACAGCCTACACACCTTTACTTCAGAATTATTTTCTATCTCGTGCCAATTATAAATGATTTTCTTGTTTAATTGGGAGCATTTGGGGGGTTGGGGTGGGGGGTCAGTTGTGTGAAAGACTATGAAATTGCCCAGTGGAGACGAGGATAGTTTTGTTTCCATAGACCAGTTTGGAAAGCTGCCCGACAGTGCTTTTTTACACCTCCTAATGGTTGACAACCATGCTTTGTAGGCCTGGGAGCTTAGTAATTAAAAGGAAATTAATATTTCCTTCCTTTTCCCTTTCCAAAGCTACATTTTATTTCAAGTTGAGTTGGAATTGAACTCTAGGTGCTTAGTCTGCCTTTTTTTTAAACAAAAAGCTTTTCTCCTTCCTTTCCTAAGCTATAATCAATCACTTTGAATTGTGAGTGTATATATCTATCTACAAATTCTGCCCTTGAAGTTAATTGTTGCTTTGCTAATTGGGTTACTGGAGATTTATGACCTAAAATGTAGCCATAACCTCTTGTCATATTACACATTAGCAGTTGCGTGCTATGGAGTTTTAAAATAACTTTCCTATGGATTATTTGCTTGTGTTATGTTACATTAATGGATCTGAATCTATAAACAAATCTTTTTCTGTCTTCACAACCAGGCCATATCTCCATTAATTATAATATTCAGGGATCCCATTTTCCAGTAAATACCCATTATGGCCTGTTATTACTGTGCTTTCCATTATTCTGAAGTTTAATTATAGGAATGGAATTTTAAATCTGCAGGTTTCTTGTACTGACTCAATAGTAAGGTCTCTGCACAGTTCTGCTTTCTCGTGGGCAACTTCTTAGCTTGAGGGTGCAACTGCAGTTCCAGGCAGGTAGAACTCTTCACTGGTTGGACAAATGTAAAGAGTCTTACAACACCAGGTTATAGTCCAACAGTTTTATTTGAAATCACAAGCTTTTGGAGGCTTCCTCCTTCGTCAGGTGAGTGTGGGATTCCATAAAAGTACAGCATATATAGTCAGAGAACAATGCTTGGTGATTACAGATAATCTTTCCAATTGCCCATTATCAAAGCAATCAAAGGACTTGAATGGTGTTCAGACAGGGAAACATTACATACAAGACTACCGAATACACAAACGGTCACAACACAGAGAGAGAGAGACAAACCCAAAAGGCAGTGAAAGAGAGCGAATGACCAGTTGTATTAAAAACAGATAACTTTTTTTTCACTGGTGGGGTTACATGTAGCGTGACCTGAACCCAAGATCCCGGTTGAGGCCGTCCTCATGGGTGCGGAACTTGGCTATCAATTTCTGCTCGACGATTTTGCGTTGTCGTGTGTCTCGAAGGCCGCCTTGGAGAACGCTTATCCGAAGATCGGTGGCTGAATGTCCTTGACTGCTGAAGTGTTCCCCGACTGGGAGGGAACCCTCCTGTCTGGTGATTGTTGCGCGGTGTCTGTTCATCCGTTGTCGCAGTGTCTGCATGGTCTCACCGATGTACCATGCTCCGGGGCATCCTTTCCTGCAACGTATGAGGTAGACAACGTTGGCCGAGTCACAGGAGTATGAACCATGTACCTGGTGGGTGGTGTCCTCTCGTGTGATGGTGGTATCTATGTCGATGATCTGGCATGTCTTGCAGAGGTTGCTGTGGCAGGGTTGTGTGGTGTTGTGGACGCTGTTCTCCTGAAAGCTGGGTAATTTGCTGCGAACGATGGTCTGTTTGGAGGTTGGGTGGCTGTTTGAAGGCGAGTAGTGGAGGCGTGGGGATGGCCTTAGCGAGGTGTTCGTCGTCATCGATGACATGTTGAAGGCTGCGGAGAACATGGCGTAGTTTCTCCGCTCCGGGGAAGTACTGGATGACGAAGGGTACTCTGTTGGTTGTGTCCCGTGTTTGTCTTCTGAGGAGGTCTCTGATTTTTCGCTGTGGCCCGTCGGAACTGTCGATCGACGAGTCGAGCATCATATCCCGTTCTTACGAGGGCGTCTTTAAGCGTCTGTAGGTGTCCATCGCGTTCCTCCTCATCTGAGCAAATCCTGTGTATTCGCAGGGCCTGTCCATAGAGGATGGCCTCTTTGACGTGGTTAGGGTGGAAGCTGGAAAAGTGGAGCATCGTGAGGTTGTCCGTGGGCTTGCGGTAGAGTGAGGTGCTGAGGTGCCCGTCTTTGATGGAGATTCGTGTGTCCAAGAAAGAAACCGATTCTGAAGAGTAGTCCATGGTGAGTTTGATGGTGGGATGGCACTTGATGTTATCGTGTAGTCTCTTCAGTGATTCTTCGCCGTGGGTCCATAGGAAGAAAATGTTGTCTATGTATCTGGTGTATAGCGTTGGTTGGAGGTCCTGTGCAGTGAAGAAGTCGTGCATGAAAATGTTGGCGTATTGGGGTGCGAATTTGGTCCCCATGGCTGTTCCGTGTGTTTGGGTAAAGAGCTGGTTGTCGAAGGTGAAGACATTGTGATCCAGGATGAAGCGGATGAGTTGTAGGATGGCGTCTGGAGATTGGCTGTTGGTTTTGAGTACTGAGGCTGTTGCAGCGATGCCGTCATCGTGGGGGATACTGGTGTAGAGTGCCGAGACGTCCATCGTGGTGAGAAGTGTTCCTGGTTCAACTGGTCCATGGGTGCTGAGTTTTTGTAGGAAGTCTATATAGTGTAATAGTCTTGAGAGCTCTGCATATGGCTGCACACAGGCAAGGGCAAAACTTCTGCCCAAGAGTTTTTTTAAAAAATCTAAATGTTCAGAAAACAGGGGACAATCCCTCCCCTCGGTTTTTTTGATTAAATTGAGGTTAAGTATATTTACTGCCCAGGAGGTGTCACTGAGCACTTTGTAAATCAGACTTGATCCTGATTTACACTCCTCCACCTCCCCCCAAAAGTCTCCCTCTACGTCAGCCTAGTAAGATCTAGTCTTGACTCCAGATTTAGTGTCAGCACTACCAAGTCAAATTCTCTTCGCACTGCCGCTGAGATACTGTGTTGAAATCATGTAGTGCATCCCAATACAATAGGGTCCAAACTAGATAAAGACAAAGACACCCTCTGTACTACTGACTGGTTCCTGTGAGTGTTTTTGTTTAAGCACATGCCTAAAACACCATGTCTTATTTGACAACTCACTTATATTGGGGAAGGAGTTTTCAAAAAGTGTAAAAGATCAATTTTTTTTCAAGAAGTTCAGTTGCTGGTTTCACATAGAATAATATTTTCTGGCATTGCACAAAGGGACATGTTGAATGTGAGTTGGAATTATGTCTAACAAAAATAGATATAAAACTGGTTGTGACATGCATGATTTATAACTGCCAGTTTTTTGATTGTAGACTGCCATAACTCATATGATACACATAACTTGTAATGAATGGCTAATTGGATCATCAGAAGCAGGAGATTGATCTTCAGTCCCTTTTTTTAAAACTTTCTAGTAAGAAAGAATGTGTATTTATAGTGTTTTCACTATTATATGCATTACAGCAGCCAATTTGCATGCAAAGTCCCACAAACAGCAATACAATAATCTGTTTTAGTGGTGTTGGTTGAGGCATAAATGTTGGCCAGGACACCAGGAGAACTCCCCTGCTCTTTGAACAGTGCCTTGGGACCTTTCTTTTATCCGCCTCCGAGCCAGAACAGTCTCCGTTTAATATCTCATCTGAAAAACCACCTCTGTATCGTACAGAAGTACCAGCTTAGATTGTGCTCCAGTCTCATGAATGGGACTTGAACCCATGACCTTCTGACTCTGAGGCTAGAGTATTGCCACTGAGCCCAGGCTGCTCCGAAGTACCTCAAAATAATCTTGGATATTTGATATAATACAGAAACTGGATATCTTGTCATGTTATCTACGTTAGTCAATACCCTGGACAATACTTGATAGTATTTTAACACTGTCCTCTTCAACCATACTATTTTTTGTTTAAAAAAAAAAATTCTGATTTCTTTACCAAGTACTCATTTTTATAGTACTAGAATGTTGTAATATGCTTTGTTTCATGTTCTACTATCCTAGATAGGATATGAAAGTTATGAAAAGAATGGATAAGCACAGTGAGGTGCCACAGGATTGGAAGAAAGCAAATGTAATGCTTATATTTAAAAAGGTGACCAATTCAAATGCAGGTCCATTTGACTAGCCTTCATGCTAGATAAAGTAATGGGAAGTAATCTAGAGGAGTACCCTCTGTGTAGTTATAAACTAATGAGAAATGGTTAACCTCTATTTAGAAAGGGAAGTTCATGCATGACAAACATCTTGATTACTTTGCAGATAAGAAAGTGGAATTACCTGTAATATAGTTTATTTGAGCTCTCAGCTTCTGACAAGATTCCACAAGTATAAGCTGAAAGTCATGGGAATCAGGGGTAGGAAATGGGACTAGGTATGAATTTGATTAAAGGCTAGATGATGTATTGTCAGGCAGAGGAGGTAAGTTTTGAGTGGAGTTCTGCAAGGATTAGTGATTTTATTTAATCTTTGCACAAGTGAGCATGCAGATGATAAATTTCAGTTTTAAAATGTAATTTGTTATTGTATGCTGGGTAAATGTGTAACAGTCTTTTTTTTAAAAAAAGACTTTAATCACATCACTAGTATCTCAAGTGTAGTGACTAATGGAGGAGAGATTACAAAATGGAATAGAATTAGCACAAGGAAACTTGGAAGGGAGTAACTGTAGACTCTACTATATGGCAAGGCATTTTTTTTTAAAACTAATACTGGCATAAAAATAGCTAAAAGGTCTAAAGTGTACCAAGGTGATGAGGCTGTATAATACATTGATTAAACCACACTTGAAGCACTGTGCACTTCTGGTAGTCAGAATGTGCAAGCATTGGAGAAGGTGCAAAGAGCCAACTTCAAGGGGAATGAGCAATGAGTTAAATCTCTAGCCTAGAGATTGTTGAAGTATATTAAATGGGTTAGATAAGATAAATCAAGAATGTTGCCTTAAACTACAATAGATTAGTGGGACAGAGTTTCTAAGTACAAACTAGTAAAAAGTAAAATAAATGCCTGGAATAATCCGCTAGGCAGGATAATTTGAGGTGTAAAGTTTAGGGACATTGAAAATACAGTTGGGTTCCAGGCTGGGGAGTTAGGATACTAGAGGGATGACTTTTTTTGGTTGGCCAAATATCCTGACTCTTGCTATATTCAGGCTAAAATAAGACTCTTTTCTGTCTATCTGTAATCTCTGGTGAACTTTTCTCTGTGCTTAGCTGGCTACTGTAAGATAAACTTTTATCAGCTATTTAATTAATTGGGATGGTGCAGAGGTGCTCCATGAAGGTATAAATCTGTCCATGTTTAAGATTAGAAGTCATTTTGAATTCTAACCAAAACTTCTGAAGTGTTTGATGTTAAGGGAGGGGTGAAATGAATTACATCATTGCTTGCGCTGTGCTGGATGGAGCATGGAATATTTTGGCAGTTGCACCTGTTTGGAGTTCCCATGCATGTTTGTGAATAGTTAACAATCATTATGGATGTACCTAGAAGATATTGTGGGGATTACTGCATGTGAATTAGCAAATTCCACATTTTACAAACGACGCTGTTAAACTCCAATTGTTATGGATTGAACCAGAAGACTTGATTGGCTAATACTGTTCCCAACAGACCTAACCAGCATATAAATTACTACCTTTTTTGCTTTAAAAGGCCAAAAAATAGGTTACATATGCTTGTGCACAAGTTAAATGGTCTAATTCTAGAGTGTAGAAACTTTTTTTGGCTTAACTTAAGTGGTCCATGGCACCTTCATCAGTATGATTTGCAGCTAAAAGTTCTTGTATAACATTATTTTGATCATTCAATTTGCCATATACATAATCTAACTTGATGCTTCAGTGCGATGTATGAGTGCTGCATTGGCAGGTGCCATCTCTCCAAGGAGACTTTTCCCCCCACCCCCCCAACATTGTCCGAGCCAACATTCTTTCCTCAACTAATGATATCAAAAACAAATTAACTTTCTGTTCATCTCATTGCTGCATTTGCCCACTTAACATGTGACCACTCGAACCTTCCAAAGCTTGTCACGGAGCAAATTGTTTGTTTTTTGTGATATGATGAGATACTGTGTAAATGTAACTTGATTTTTTTTATTTTTGTCTTTTGAGACAATCTCAAATTAGTTCCTAATTAATTGCATCTAGATAGTAAGAAATGCACAGCCTTTTATAAGTTCCATAGAAGCAATTCTAACTGTTTTTTCCCCCTGAAACACAATTTCCATAACTTACCATGTGGTCTAATGAGCTATTATTGTTTCCTTGGTGATGTGGATCACATACTCGTAATGTGTAATTAGCAGAATCAAAAGTGATAATGTTGATTTTTAAAGGGCATTATGTGAGACCGAAAGATTACTTAAAGTACATCACATGTTACTTGGATGCTAATTTTGACTGATTTTAAAAGGCCTTCTCCATTCTGGCATAACATTTTGAAAGTTATTAAGGATGTGAGAATTTTTTTCATTGGCATGATGGACATTGCAGTCGTCATACCAATTAGAAACTATTCACCTGCCATGACTATTTTTAACTTTCATCTTGCAACATTAAATTTTTGGACAGTGAGCTAAAAGAATGGGGAGCAGTGTCTTCTGTTTCTATGCCCACTAATGCTTTAACCTCCCTACAATCTGTAGATGATGGAAACCTCTAGGCAAATGGTGATTTATGCAATCTGTATCCAAGAATCAAGTTGTCCTACACCCCACATTTTTCTTTATTACCCAATACCTGACCTTGCTTTGCTCTCTCCCTTCCACCCTCCCCTTCTTTAGCATTGACCCTTTCAATCACTGACCCCAGCCTTGCTCTTTCTCCTGCTACAGTCTTAGGCTCTAGTCCCTCTTGAATCCAAACCATGGCACCTCTTTCTGTTCTGCTCTTAGTATTCCACCACGTGCATCATAGTGCCTGTCACTGGCCCATCCAGCACAGCAGCCCTGGTGATCTCATCCTTCGCTTTGAACGACCAGCTTGCTCCTCAAGGCATTCACTTCTCTAAACTCCTCCCCAACCCTCATTTCCATTTGACTCTGCCCTGCTGAGTCTGCCAGATTGTTAACTGTTGTGCCACTCCACATTGGCACCTGAATGTTTGGTCATTTTGTGAATGACACCTATGCTACCCAAAATCTCTGTATAAATCTATGTCCTGATAAACTACTTCCTCCTCTGGCACTTCACCTGTTTTTCATCCCTCTCTCCTCATTTTAAAATAATCATGTACCAATCTCTCTGGTCCCGTGGCAACTTCAACGCCAAGGTCCCTTCTTTTAGCCTCCGCATTGAGCAACTTTTTTTCTTTTGATTTCAACCTAAACTCCCCTGGCTCCTACTCTGATTTCTCTGCCCTCCTATATCCTCATGCAATCTCACTCTTCACTTAAATTCTCCCATCTACATCCTTGGCTCCCTTCTCTTCCTCATGTTCATGCTGCCCTTCGCTAATCCACACTCCTAATAAGGAATTGCTTGGTTTGGGTGAAAAAACCAGTACTGGTGAAATTTCTGGAACCACTGTTTAATGTTGACACCACTCTTCTGTACAATTCAAACTGAGCTGAAATATAATGTGCTGCCTTGTATTTATCAATTCTGGGGATTGAGGCACGGAAGAAATTGGAGTTCCTGACTTTTCTATAAAATCAATGCAACTATTTGTGCAGCCCATATCTTAATGTGGAGTAAAATGTAATCTTTTTTTTGCCACAGTCATTGGTTATGGTAGTGATATTTAAGTCAAATTCTGTTATTGCATGCATTGCTGGGATTTTTACCAGTGTTTTTTGGGTCATGTTCTATGATTCTATCCACTTTATAATTGGGACAGTTAGTTAGTTAATGAATGGTGGGGGAGGGAAAGAATTGAAGTTGGATTTTATTACAGGATTCTCACTCGCATTTTGGGGAATCATAGTCCAAATTCTGTCTTTCTGTGAAAAGTGCAATCCATTTGCCTTGATCACTGCATGTTAACCAGATGATACTTTACTGAGGCAGCTTTTTCTGTAAAATAAAAGGCTGTGCTAGCTTACTTGCACCAACCTTTTTCTAGTTTATTATAAAACATAAAATAAGGAGTGTGTTTTGGGCCCTTTAAATCTGCTTATTCCACAAACCAAGTGCCGTCTATTCTGAATTTTACCCTATCTGTTTTGGGATTTCTTCACTAGAACTCCCACCCCCCATGACGACAACAACAACTTGCATTTATATAGAATCATAGAATGGTTACAGCATAGAAGGAGGCCATTCGGCCCATTGAGGATGTGCCGGCTCTTTGTAAGAGCAATCCAGTTCGTCCTATTTCCCTGCTCTTCCCCCATAGCCCTGCAAATTTTTCACTTCAAGTATCCAATTGCTTTTTGAAAGCCACGATTGAATCTGCTTCCACTGCCATTTCAGGCAGTGCATTCCAGATTATAACTACTTGCTGTGTTGGGGAAAACTTTTTTTTAATGTTTTTTTAGTTCTTTTGCCAATCACCTTAAATCTGTGTCCTCTGGTTCTCGACCTTTCCGCCAATGGGAACAGTTTCTCTTTATTTACTTTATCTAAACCCATCATGATTTTGAACACTTCTGTCAAATCTCTCTTGACCTTCTCTGCTGTAGGGTGAACAACCTCAGTCTCTCCATGTAACTGAAGTCCCTCATCCCTGGTATCATTCTAGTAAATCTTTTCTGTACCCTCTAAGGCCTTCACATCCTTCCTAAAGTACAGTGCCCAGAATTGGACATAATACTCTAGTTGTGTCGAACCAGTGTTTTCTAAAGGTTCAACATAGCTTCCTTGCTTTTATACTCTATGCCTCTATTTATAAAGCCCAGGAACCTGTTGTTTTTTAACTGCTTTCTCAACCTGTCCTGCCACCTTCAAAGATTTGTATACATATACCCCCAGGTCTCTGTTCCTGCACCCCCTTTGAGTTATACCATTTAGTTTATATTGCCTTTCCTCATCTGCAAAAATGTGTCTCTTCACACTTCTCTGCATTAAATTTCATCTACCACGAGTCCACCCATTCCACCAGCCTGTCCAAGTCCTCTTGAAGTCTATTACTATCCTCCTCACTGTTTACTACACTTCCAAGTTTTGTCATCTGCAAATTTTCCAATTGTGCCCTGTACACCCAAGACTAAGTCATTAATGTATATCAAAAGCAGTGGACCTAGTACTGACCACTGGGGCACAACACTGTATACCTTCCTCCAGTCTGAAAAGCAACCATTCACCACTAATGTTTCTTGTCACTTTGCCACTTTCATATCCATGCTGCCAGTGCCCCTCTTATTCCATGGGCTTCAATTTTGCTGATTACGTGGCACTTTATCAAATGCCTTTTGAAAGTCCATATGCACAACATTAACCGCGTTGCCCTCATCAAAAAAAACTAAATCAAGTTAGTTAAACACCATTTGCCTTTAACAAATCCATGCTGGCTTTCCTTTATTAATCCACACTTGTCCAAGTGACTCAATTTTGTCCTGGATTATTGGTTCTAAAAGCTTCCCCACCACCAAGGTTAAACTGGCCTGTAGTTGCTGGGTTTATCCTTGCATCCTTTTTTGAACAAGGGTGTAACATCTGCAATTCTCCAATCCTCTAGCATCACTCCTGTATCTAAAGTGTAGATCTCTTTTTGGTCCCTAATTGGCCCCACCCCTCCTCTTACTATTTATATGCTGATGGAAGACTTTTGGATTCCCTTTTAATGCAGTAAAACGTCCCAAGATGCTTCACAGGAGGGATTATCAAACAAAATTCAACATCAAGCCACATGCGATATTGGGACAGGTGACCAAAAACTTGGTCAGAGGTAGGTTTTCAGGAGTGTCTTAAAGGAGGAGAGATTTAGGGAGGGAATTTCAGAGTTTGGGGCCGAGGCAGCTGAAGGCACGGCTGCCACTGGTGGAGTGATTAGAATTGGAGGAGTGCAGAGATCTCAGCGGGTTGTAGAGCTGGAGGAGGTTTGAGATAGGGAGGGGCGAGGCCACCGAGGGATTTTAAAAACAAGGATGAGAATTTTAAAATTGCAGCGTTCCTGGACCAGGAGCCAATGTTGGTCAGTGAGCACAGGGGTGATGGGTGAATGGGACTTGGTGCGAGTTAAGATATGGGCAGCAGAGTTTTGGATGAGCTAAAGTTTATGGAGGGTGGAAGATGGGAGGCTGGCCAGGAGAGCATTGTAATAATCAAGTATAGGGGTAACAAATGCATGGATGAGGGTTTCAGCAGCAGATGAGCTGAGGCAGGAGTGGAGATGGGTTATGTTAGAGGTGGAAATAGGCAGTTTTGGTGATGGAGTGGACAACATCTCTATCCATTTGAGTGAATACTTTTATTTTCAGAGTTAAATGGTCCCTGATGGTAATTGAGGGATACACTCAATTTTCCTTCCATTCAAAGACTAAAGGAACTGCTTTCCTGTATCACCTAAGGACTGCACAAAGATGTTGTATGGGCATTGATGCTATGTAACTGTTCCTGAATGCTCGTGTGTATGCAGCATGCTCATTAGTAAGATTTAGTGTACACCAGCAGCGGGAGCAGACCTAGGCAGAATAGGAATCAAGACAAATGCTCTTCCCTTAGTGTTTTTAAGACCAATTTTGCTGTGATATATCTTGCAAAGTACCATATGCATTTGAGTGTTGAAGTAGTAAGGGATGGAGAACAATATTCCTACTATTTCTATGCATGTGTAATGGGAGGTTCCTGTGGTGATAAAAGCATGGTCAAAAATAAACTGAGGCTTTCCACATGATTCATTTGTACAACTCTTCTGTTGGTTACTAACCCATTTATTAAACATGCTTTGAAAAGAGTTAACTTTTGTCACAATTTTTGCTGGGCTTTCAGAACTGCTGAGTTTCAAAAAAACTGTATAGTTGGCACAGTAAATGTCGTGACTCAAGCTTTCAGGATTAACGTATTAACATTTTAAACTTGGTGGATCTGCACAGAGTAAAGAAGTTCCATTGCTGACCTTTCACCCTTGTATGAAACACTTTAAACAAGTCATGAATGTCCTATTTCCTCTTTCATCATCCCCATTTTTGGTCACTTGCTTTATTCATGAGTGGATTTTCCAACTTGTGTACCTGACTGCAAATAATTATTAGGAGGAAACCCAAAGCCTTTCAAACATAGGGACTATAAATAATACAAGACTTCTTCAAATGGAAGTTAAGCTTCCTGTGGATTTAAAATGTTGCCTTCTAATTTTCTTAAAGCTGCACTGAGCTACAGCCTAAAAACCAGAAGGGTACTATTCAATTTCTCCACTCTTCCTTTAACCAGAGATGTGCCCACTGTCCCATGATATCAGCTAATTGAAATCTTGTACTCTATAGACTCCTATTTTTGCAGCTTCTAATGCAAAACTCAATGCTTCCTTGTGGCCAGACATCAGTATTTCCAAACAGACATATTCTAGCACAGTGAGGGCGACTGAGGTTGAGTTCTACATGTAAATTATTTATAGCTGGGATATTTCAAAATGTCATATGGATGATTTTATACATGCAGCTTGGTTTAATAATTCAGAACCCCTGAATGGCCAAAACTTGTCTGGCTGAGATTGATCTTTTCACATTTTACTAATAGGTCAATAAAGCAACCTTGTAGCACTGTGTATATTCTACCACAGTAGTTTGTAGATCTGTGGGTCCAGCTACACTATCATGGTTATCTTTTTAAATAAACTCCCTGGTGGTCTAGAAGTGCTGTACATAACTCCCTAGCACTATAGTTTATCGATTCTTATTAATGTGATTTAGAAGTCTGTACTGGCTGGCAGGATTTCTTGCTCACTAGATTCTGTTTTGGGCATATGGGGCATGATTTTTACTTGGGGCCAGAAACCCACGGGTAGATAGATGTTGTCGTGGGGAACCAGCAGTCAAGTGAGTGTATCGCAATCTGTGATTGCAACTCAATTGGAGGTCATTATTTTTGCTTCTGGGTTTCCCATGCAACAGCCACCCAGAATAATAAGCTGGCTGCCTGTCAGGAGGGAAGGGAGCTGCAAATTGGAGAGGAAGGAGGGAGGCCGTGGATGACATTGGCGGGTGGGGAGAGCCTTGGTGGACATCGGGGGCATGGAGGTGATTGGATTGGCAGTGGGGGGTGGGGTTTGCCGATCGCAGGGGTTCTGTTATGCCAGGTGAGCTTGTTGGGCCTGGATGAAGCACTCCTGGCCCACAAGCCGTGCAATAAAGGCATTTGCCTCGTAGATCCGATCCTTCTCTCCTGCTTTCACCTGACAAGAATCAGAAGACATGGGAAACTCGTGCAGGTAAACGTAAATTCATTTCAGCTCTAGAATCCACAAAAATTAACTACCTCAACTATTTCCATGAGGTACTGTGCCCCTTTAACAATCCGCCTGTCGTCATTAAGGGGGAACGGCACTTCTGGGTTTCACATGCATGCGCATCCAAACGCACTTCGGTTAAACCCGGAAGTGGCCTCATTGGAGCCGGGTGGCGGTCCCACTTAAATTATTTTTTGCCACCAACCCACCCGTCCTTTTGGGGTTAAAATTACCCCCATGGGAACTGAAGCCCTAATTTTAAGTGCCATTTGGCAGCTCCAGATATCCTAATGAGTAATGTGCTTGTAAAGATGGAAATATTCTGAATTAATAAGAACAGAGTGTTCACTGATACAAATGCCAAATTGGGGTGACTATTTTAGATCATCAGCTGCATCTCCTTCAAGCTCCAGTCCATGATTTCCTCACTGTTTTCAATATCCTGTTACTGTTTACTGTTCAAGTCACTGTAGTTGTGCAGGCCAGAATCTGGTTCTTGGGACTGAATTACTGAACCAACAAAATAAAGCTCATTTGACTTCTGTGGTTGAGAAGTATCCCATGCAGCTCCTCCTTGATTATTAAATCACCCCTTAACCTCCTAAACTCAGGGGACTGCAAACCAAGTTTATGCAATCTGTTCTCTTAATTTAAAACCCTGGCATTATTCTGATGACACTGCTGTAGCCTCTTCAAGGTCAATATAGCTTTCCTGAGATTCATTGCCCAAAACTGAACACAGTTCTCCAGATGGGGTCTGACCAAAGCTCTGTACAACTTAAGCATAACTTCCTACTTTGTATTCCAACCCCCCCTTGAAATAAAGGCCAACATTCCATTAGCTTTTTTGATTACTTTTTGTACCTGTGCACTAGCTTTTAGTGGTTTGTGTACATAGACACCTAAATCCCTTTGCTCCTCCATAGTTCCTAGTCTCCATTAGAAAATAATTTTTTTATGACCTCTTCCCCACATTAAACTTCATTTGGCATAGTTTTGCCCACTCATGGAGTGGGGAATTATTTTTATTTGTTCATGTGATGTGGGCGTTGCTGGCAAGGCCAGCATTTATTGCCCATCCCTAATTGCCCTTAAGGTGGTGGTGAGCCGCCTTCTTGAACTGCTGCAGTCTGTGTGGTGAAGGTTCTCCCATATTGCTGTTAGGAAGGGACTTCCAGGATTTTGACCCAGCAACGATGAAGGAACGGCGATATATTTCCAAGTCGGGATGGTGTGTGACTTGGAGGGGAACTTGCAGGTGGTGTTCCCATGTGCCTGCTGTCCTTGTCCTTCTAGGAGGTAGAGGTCACGGGTTTGGGAGGTGCTGTCAAAGAAGCCTTGGCGAGTTGCTGCTGTGCATCCTGTAGATGGTACACACTGCAGCTACGGTGCACCGGTGGTGAAGGGAGTGAATGTTTGTTTAGGGTGGTGGATGGGGTGCCAATCAAGCAGGTTGCTTTGTCCTGAATGGTGTCAACTTCTTGAGTGTTGTTGGAGCTGCACTCATCCAAGCAAGTGGAGAGTATTCCATCACACTCCTGACTTGTGCCTTGTAGATGGCAGAGAGTCACTCGCTGCAGAATACCCAGCCTCTGACCTGCTCTTGCAGCCACAGTATTTATGTTGCTGGTCCAGTTAAGTTTCTGGTCAATGGTGGCCCCCAGGATGTTGATGGGGGAATTTGGTGATGTTAATGCTGTTGAATGTCAAGGGGAGGTGGTTAGACTCTTTCTTGTTGGAGATGGTCTTTGCCTGGCACTTGGCAAGTAACATTTGCACCAGACACTTATCAGCCCAAGCCTGGCTGTTGTCCAGGTCTTGCAGCATGCAGACACAGACTGCTTCATTATCTTAGGGGTTGTGAATGGAACTGAACACTGTAATCATCAGCGAACATCCCCATTTCTGACCTTATGATGGAGGGAAGGTCATTGATGAAACTACCGGATTGTCGTAAAAACCCATCTGGTTCACTAATGTCCTTTAGGGAAGGAAACCTGCCGTCCTTACCCGGTCTGGCCGATATGTGACTCCAGACCCACAGCAATGTGGTTGATTCTTAATTGCCCTCTGAAATGGCCCAGCAAGCCACTCAGTTGTAAAATCTTGCTACGAAAAGTCATAAGAATAAAACCGGACGGACCACCCGGCATCGGACCACTAGGCACCGGACACGACAACGGCAAAACACCAAGCCCAGTCGACCCTGCAAGGTCCTCCTTACTAACATCTGGGGACTTGTGCCAAAATTGGGAGAGCTGTCCCACAGACTAGTCAAGCAACAGCCTGACATAGCCATACTTACAGAATCATATCTTTCAGCCAACGTCCCAGACTCTTCCTTCACCATCCCTGGGTATGTCCTGTCCCACCGGCAGGACAGACCCACCAGAGGTGGCGGTACAGTGATATACAGTCAGGAGGGAGTGGCCCTGGGAGTCCTCAACATTGACTCTGGACCCCATGAAATCTCATGGCATCAGGTCAAACATGGGCAAGGAAACCTCCTGCTGATTACCACCTACCGTCCTCCCTCAGCTGATGAATCAGTCCTCCTCCATGTTGAGCACCACTTGGAGGAAGCACTGAGGGTAGCAAGGGCACAAAATGTACTCTGGGTGGGGGACTTCAATGTCCATCACCAAGAGTGGCTCGGTAGCACCACTACTGACTGAGCTGGCCGAGTCCTGAAGGACATAGCTGCTAGACTGAGCCTGCGGCAGGTGGTGAGCGAACCAACACGAGGGAAAAACTTACTTGACCTCGTCCTCACCAATCTCCCTGTCGCAAATGCATCTGTCCATGACAGTATTGGTAGGAGTGACCACCGCACAGTCCTCGTGGAGATGAAGTCCCGTCTTCGCACTGAGGACACCATCCAACGTGTTGTGTGGCACTACCACCGTGCTAAATGGGATAGATTCAGAACGGATCTAGCAGCTCAAAATTGGGCATCCATGAGGCGCTGTGGGCCATCAGCAGCAGCAGAATTGTATTCCACCACAATCTGTAACCTCATGGCCCGGCATATTCCTCACTCTACCATTACCAACAAGCCAGGGGATCAACCCTGGTTCAATGAGGAGTGTAGAAGAGCATGCCAGGAGCAGCACCAGGCGTACCTAAAAATGAGGTGCCAACCTGGTGAAGCTACAACTCAGGACTACATGCATGCTAAACAGCGGAAGCAACATGCTATAGACAGAGCTAAGCGATTCCACAACCAACGGATCAGATCAAAGCTCTGCAGTCCTGCCACATCCAGTCGTGAATGGTGGTGGACAATTAAACAACTAACAGGAGGAGGAGGCTCTGCAAACATCCCCATTCTCAATGATGGCGGAGTCCAGCACGTGAGTGCAAAAGACAAGGCTGAAGCGTTTGCAACCATCTTCAGCCAGAAGTGCCAAGTGGATGATCCATCTCAGCCTCCTCCCGATATCCCCACCATCACGGAAGCCAATCTTCGGCCAATTCGATTCACTCCACGTGATATCAAGAAACGGCTGAGTGCACTGGATACAGCAAAGGCTATGGGCCCCGACAACATCCCAGCTGTAGTGCTGAAGACTTGTGCTCCAGAACTAGCTGCGCCTCTAGCCAAGCTGTTCCAGTACAGCTACAACACTGGCATCCACCCGACAATGTGGAAAATTGCCCAGGTATGTCCTGACGACAAAGCAGGACAAATCCAATCCGGCCAATTACCGCCCCATCAGTCTACTCTCAATCATCAGCAAAGTGATGGAAGGTGTCGTCGACAGTGCTATCAAGCGGCACTTACTCACCAATAACCTGCTCACCGATGCTCAGTTTGGGTTCTGCCAGGACCACTCGGCTCCAGACCTCATTACAGCCTTGGTCCAAACATGGACAAAAGAGCTGAATTCCAGAGGTGAGGTGAGAGTGACTGCCCTTGACATCAAGGCAGCATTTGACCGTGTGTGGCACCAAGGAGCCCTAGTAAAATTGAAGTCAATGGGAATCAGGGGGAAAACTCTCCAGTGGCTGGAGTCATACCTGGCACAAAGGAAGATGGTAGTGGTTGTTGGAGGCCAATCATCTCCGCCCCAGGGCATTGCTGCAGGAGTTCCTCAGGGCAGTGTCCTAGGCCCAACCATCTTCAGCTGCTTCATCAATGACCTTCCCTCCATCATAAAGTCAGAAATGGGGATGTTCGCTGATGACTGCAGTGTTCAGTTCCATTCGCAACCCCTCAGATAATGAAGCAGTCCGAGCCCGCATGCAGCAAGACCTGGACAACATCCAGGCTTGGGCTCATAAGTGGCAAGTAACATTCGCGCCAGATAAGTGCCAGGCAATGACCATCTCCAATAAGAGAAAGTCTAACCACCTCCCCTTGACATTCAACGGCATTACCATCGCCGAATCCCCCACCATCAACATCCTGGGGGTCACCATTGACCAGAAACTGAACTGGACCAGCCATATAAATACTGTGGCTACAAGAGCAGGTCAGAGGCTGGGTGTTCTGCGGCGAGACTCACCTCCTGACTCCCCAAAGCCTTTCCACCATCTACAAGGCACAAGTCAGGAGTGTGATGGAATACTCTCCACTTGCCTGGATGAGTGCAGCTCCAACAACACTCGAAGCTCGACACCATCCAAGATAAAGCAGCCCGCTTGATTGGCACCCCATCAATCACCCTAAACATTCACTCCCTTCACCACCGGCGCACTGTGGCTGCAGTGTGTACCATCCACAGGATGCACTGCAGCAACTCGCCAAGGCTTCTTCGACAGCACCTCCCAAACCCGCGACCTCTACCACCTAGAAGGACAAGAGCAGCAGGCACATGGGAACAACACCACCTGCACGTTCCCCTCCAAGTCACACACCATCCCGACTTGGAAATATATCGCCGTTCCTTCATCGTCGCTGGGTCAAAATCCTGGAAATCCCTTCCTAACAGCACTGTGGGAGAACCGTCACCACACGGACTGCAGCGGTTCAAGAAGGCAGCTCACCACCACCTTCTCGAGGGCAATTAGGGATGGGCAATAAATGCTGGCCTCGCCAGCGACGCCCACATCCCGTGAACGAATTTTAAAAAAAAGCTGAAGATGGTTGGGCCAAGGACACTGCCCTGAGGAACTCCTGCAGCAATGTCCTGGGGCTGAGATGATTGGCCTTCAAAAACCACTACCATCATCCTTTGCTAGGCATGACTCCAGCCACTGGAGAGTTTTCCCCTTGATTCCCATTGACTTCAATTTTACTAGGGCTCCTCGGTGCCACACTCGGTCAAATGCTGCCTTGATGTCAGGGGCAGTCACCCTCACCTCCTGGAATGCAGCTCTTTTGTCCATGTTTGGACCAAGGCAGTAATGAGTTTAAGGGCAGATTGGTCCTGGTGGAACCCAAACTCAGCATCGGTAAGCAGTTTATTGGTGAGTAAGTGCTGCTTGGTAGCACTGTCGACAACACCTTCCATCACTTTGCTGATTGACAGTAGACTAATGGGGCAGTAATTGGCTGGATTGGATTTGTTCTGCTTTTTGTGGACGGGACACCTGGGCAATTTTCCACATTGTCGGGTAGATGCCAGTGTTGTAGCTGTACTGGAACAGTTCGGCTAGAGGCAAGGCCAGTTCTGGAGCACGATCCTTCAGCATTACAGCTGGGATGTTGTCGGGGCCCATAGCCTTTGCTGTATCCAGTGCACTCAGCTGTTTCTTAATATTACGTGGAGTGAATCGAATTGGTTGAAGACTGGCTTCTGTGATGTGGGGATATCGGGAGGAGGCCAGGATGGATCATCCACTCAGCACTTCTGGCTGAAGATGGTTACAAATGCTTCAGCCTTATCTTTTGCACTCACGTGCTGGACTCCGCCATCATTGTGGATGGGGATGTTCAGAGCCTTCTCCTCCCGTTAGTTGTTTAATTGTCCACCACCATTCACGACTGGATGTGGCAGGACTGCAGAGCTTTGATCTGATCTGTTGGTTGTGGAATCGCTTAGCTCTGTCTATAGCATGTTGCTTCTGCTGTTTAGCATGCATGTAGTCCTGAGTTGTAGCTTCACCAGGTTGGCACCTCGTTTTTAGGTACACCTGGTACTGCTCCTGGCCTGCTCTTCTACACTCATTGAACCAGCGCTGATCCCCTGGCTTGTCGGTAATGGTAGAGTGAGGAATATGCCAGGCCATGAGGTTAGATTGTGCTGGAATACAATTCTGCTGCTGCTGGCCCATAGCGCCTCATGGATGCCTAGTTTTTAGCCGCTAAATCTGTTCTGAATCTATCCCATTTAGCATGGTGGTTGTGCCACACACTGGAGACTGCAGTAAAACACATCCACCTTGTGCTCTTCTTAGTGTGCAGTTGATTGTATGGCCGCAAGGGTCATTATCCACTGGGGTGAATTCCCAAGCATGCTTGGCTGTCTCAACACTGAATTCACTTGCCACTGAAGTGTGGGACGTTCTCTGGAACTCCAAACACTTGAAATATAAGTAAAAATGCTGCTTTAATAACTGTGTAATTAGTGTAACTGATGCTGTGACTAATGAGGTAACTGTACATCACTCGTAATGTAAATGGCAGTGCAAACAAGAATGGGATCGGGCTAATGGGACTGGACTTCCCTTGGGGCAGTTTTGTCAGCAGAGATGGCTCTGGTTGGGGCTTCTGAGGGGGGTGGGGGTGGAGAACCAATATTGAGGGGAACAAATGCTCCCTGAAGATTAAATACTTGAAGAGCCAACATGGAGGAATCCTCCATAAAGAGCTTGTGGATAGTGGGGTGGCCAGGAGCAGGTCCCCTCTTTCTTTGTCTTCCCTCGGTGATCTTCCCCTGCAGTTCCAGTAAGTACCACCATCGCTCTTCTGGTCAGTACTGTGGCAAGTAGGCCAGGAAATGTGCCAGCTTCTTTAACCATACTTTTTTTTTTTGTGCGTGCGTCCCACCCCCCAAACCCCATGTCATTTAAATGCAGCAGGGTAGGCGAGGTGGGTAGTCAACATCCTGCTTTGGGGAGGGGGGAGAAATAATGTACAACTGTGCTTTTTAGAGGCAGGGATCTGGTAGTAGGCCTATCTATGCTATACCACTTGATTTTTGGATGGCATAGTAGAGAAATACCAGCCCATAGTGTGCAGTGTTACCACTGAACAGCATTATGGGTACCTGTCTGCTTGTAGAATAATTTGTGGTAATTGCAGATGTCGGCAATAATTTGTGAACTGCGTGTGGTATTTGCACACTAGACATTTTCATGTTGGCGGGGGGGAAAGAACTACAAACTAGTTTGAATTTGCTGTGTGCAAAGATGCTATGGACTTGGGTGAATAAGAAAATCAAATTCATGTCTGTTTTAGTAATCTTTCTGCAAGCAATGGAATCATTCTACTATACTGTACATTGATTTTGTGGGTTTAGACAGCACATCTGACAGAAACCTGGAGATGCTTGTTCCAGAAATGGGTCACACTGCAGTGCTCTTGGGCCATTTTCCTAAAACTGAATAATTGAAATGGCAGCATAACATTATAGACTGGATTGCCAAGCTTCTTGAAGTGCAGTCACCTTTTCACATCATTACATAGCTGTTGGAGGCCTTTTATTTGGAATAGCCAAGGGGGGAAAAAGAAGTGGTCATCAGTGTTTTAGATAAAAATAGCTACTTGGAAGTTTAGCTTTCAAAAGATATGCAGAAATGTAATTTGGGGAGTAATGAAAGCTGCCAACTTGTTTATGGGTCGAATGTACCATTGGTTTTCATATTGGGTAAGGTGCTCGGTCTAGCAAAGTGAAAGAAATTAATTTCTTACATTTCTCCACTTGAAATCTCATGAATCAAGTAATGATTCACAAACCAAGAGGATGACATTTTCTCCAGAATAGTGCTAAAGGATTTTAAAAGTTCAACCAAATGTTTTGAAAAAGATCTAATCAGGAGGTACTTACAATGCAAATGTTTCCACCTCCATAACTTCCACCACTTCATTGCACTTATTTTTAAAATCTAAATCTTGGTCACTTTCAGTGAAGGCTTGACTAACTTGACTGTAGAATCATAGAAAATTTACGGCACAGAAGGAGGCCATTCGGCCCATGTCCACACCGGCCGAAAATGAGCCACCGACCTAATCCCACTTTCCAGCACCTGGTCCATAGCCCTGTAGGTCACGGCACTTCAGGTGCACATCCAGGTACTTTTAAAATGAGTTGAGGGTTTCTGCCTCTACCACCCTTTCAGGCAGTGAGTTCCAGACCCCCACCACCCTCTGGGTGAAAAAATCTTTCCTCAGCTCCACTCTAATCCTTCTACCAATCGCTTTAAATCTATGCCCCCAAGTTATTGACTTCTCTGCTAAGGGAAATAGGTCCCCCCTATCCACTCTATCTAGGCCCCTCATAATTTTGTACACCTCAATTAAATCACTCCTTTGTTCCAAATGAGAACAACCCCAGCCTATCCAATCTTTCCTCATAGCTAAAATTCTCCAGTCCTGGCAACATCCTCATAAATCTCATCTGTACCCTCTCTCTAGTGCAATTACAGGAAGGATGCAAGTGATCAGAACTGTACACGGTACTCGAGCTGTGGCCTAACCAGTTTTTTTTTTACAGTTTTAGCATAACCTCCCTGCTCTTATATTCTATGCCTTAACCACCTTATCTACCTGTCCTGCCACCTCCAGATATCTGGACATGTACTCCAAGGTCCCTCACTTTCTCCTACACCTTTCAGAATCCTCCCCAAATGCATTACCTCACACTTCAAGAGGATAAGCTGCCATTTTGTGTTGCTACATGGCTGTCATCTGGGTACATGTTGCAGAGGGGAAAACTGGATTTGAAGCCAGGATCCAATACTGAAGTGCGAAATGCAATGATGACTATCATTCTACAGGGTTACATAGTGACTGTGGTGATGCTTTGAAATCTTCCCTTTTTTTGACTTTTTTTCCAGCACCAGGTTTGTCCAGGAGTAAAATAGCACTTTTTTTAGTTTAGCTTTGGAACGCTGCATAGTTTTAATGTTCTTGAGCCAATTTTTAAAAAACAAATCTTTCCCTCACATTTTTGCTATGTTGATGAGTTGTAGAAATCTGCACACAATCAAATAATCCATTGGTTCTTTCCACCTACGTCACACTTCTATTTGCACTTATTAGTCACCAGAGCCAAAGAAATAAATGAGGAGGACTAAAGGATATGGAACTATCTGCAACTTTAAATGGCGAAGGTAGAGTTTCTCAGCTCCATCTAAAATACAGATTAGCTGTCTTCCTTTTTTAAAGAGAAAATTATTTCTGCATCTGACCTGACAGGCATTCCTATTTGACTTGTGTGTCTAATGTGTGCAAAAGTGACTAATAACCATGCTCAAGATTAATGAATATCAGAATATATGTATACCAATTTTCTGTTATGTTTAAAGGGTCTTGAATGAGAGCAACCAGCTTTAAAATGTGTGGTTGGGGTCCTGTCTGTTTTGCCTTAAAGCTAGAATTTGGTGGCACAGAATAGTGTCAATTGTTGGTGTTGGCTTTCATTTCAGTTCCAGTTGTTTCTGTTCCAAATGCAGATTTATTTTGATCCAAAATCTTGCCTACTGGAACTTTTTTGTCTCAAAAGCAAAACAAAAGCTATTTTTAAAATGCGATCTTTACTATATATTGAGTATAAACACTGGAACAAAAGGTGTAAGTGTGTCCCTTTAGGCTACAAACTCTAAATGCTGTGCAGTAAGCACTGGGTTGATACAAAGATCAATTGAGACCGCAGATGTCTGTTTTGTGTTCCTGGAGAGTACCTTTTTTGTTCTTTACACTCTAGTATCACAGACAGGATGTGTCTGATAGATGTGTCGAACTGGGTTTCCACTTTTGAGTCACTAACTGGCTGCAATACTCAACGTTATCCTGCAGATGCTCAATTGGAAGGGCAGTACAGACCCCAGGGCTTTTTTTTAAATGGACTGGTGTCTGAACATAGGTTCACTAGTCAAGCCAAATACTGTAGCATTGCAGCTTACTGGGTAACCTTTTTGGTTTGGCTACAGAAATTGCATGGAACATGACCCATGACATCTGATCATCCATGGATATTCTCATTTCATTTCATTTCTTTTGAATTGTCAGTTTTTAACTGAGCAGCATGTTAAGTTCTTTTTTATAGCCCACCATGGTGCAGCATTGTAGGTTTACATATCAGTCTACTCCTGATGATAATTTGAAGTGGTGTTTTGGGCTTTTTTTAAAAAAAAAGTGAACTCTAATAATTTGAAATGACCAAAGTGGGAATTTAATACTTTATAAAATGTAATTAAGCAAATCCTTGAATGAAGAGTAGACTGCACTTTCCCACATACAGTAGTATATTCCAGCTGCCTGGATGCTTCCCTGCTCAAAGGGAGAAGGAAACCAATGGAATAACTGTCCAGATTTGTTTTCCTTACATCATAGCAGCTGGTTGGAGAGAAGCCTTGGAATAGCTCACTTGTCTGCACTCTTGGCTGGAAAATGGCTCATTGGGTGTTTTTATGTGGGGTGGGGAATGAGCTTGCAAAGTTGCCAACTTCAAGCTTTATATTGAAAGGGTGGTTAAGTCATTGTGATCAAGCTGGATACTAAATTCAAATGTATGCTGATTTGGAGTACAAGTTCATGTTCACTAGTACATGAATTGTTTTAAAATTATATAGGAAAATGAGTACTAATGATGGGTACTGTGAGAATGAAGCGATGTAATTTTCTTTACAACCAGTAATGCTTGCTTGAAAAATGTGACTCTAACTGTAATGGTTAAGGTTCTCCCAGCTATAATGGAGCTAAGTTTATCGAGTGAGCAGCTGAGCCGTGTGGACTAGGAAGGTTCCAGGTTTAATGTACTATGTTAGCTGACCTGAAAGAGATGATGTGGAGATGCCGGTGATGGACTGGGGTTGACAATTGTAAACAATTTTACAACACCAAGTTATAGTCCAGCAATTTTATTTTAAATTCACAAGCTTTCGGAGGCTACCTCCTTCCTCAGGTGAACGATGTGAAAGAGGGCAGAGGTGGGGAATGCAACAAATGGTCTTGATGCCCTTTGTTTATGGACAGGAAATTTGCCGGAGTTTCTGCTCCTGACTTAAACTGGCACTATATATGGGAATATCTGGTAAGGAAAAGATTGAGCTTAGTTATGATGGCCCTTGCCGCTGTATAGCCTGCTGACACATCAATTTAAAACTCCACATGGCCACTTGGAGGTGTCAGAGGGTGCCCAGCACCTAAGAATCTGTATCTAAACAAGTTGATGCCTTCTAGGAGGGAAGGAAGAAAAACTGGCACAAGGTAGGGGTAGGGGAAAGGAAATGCTGTAGAGTTCTTCTACCAGCCAGTTAAATTTAAGCGGCTTCTAAAATGGAAGTATATCCATGGAATAGTTGGCAATGGGAGTATCAGGAAAAGGGTGGAAATATTTCTAGTTTCCTGTTACCAGATGCCATACAGATTAGTTTTGAACAGAAATTAAAATGGTCTATTAATATTGCATGATGGATGGCTTTTTATAAAGATAAAATCTCCTGCCATTGAAATTGTAATGGGATTTTAATTGTCCTATGCATAACTGGAGGTTAGCAAATAAGGCCTGGTCTTTCCTGCTCACATTTAATGTGAGTGGACACATTAAATACAGGTAAATCTCATAATGATCCACATGAGCAAAATATCCTGGGCTAAAATTTTAGAACTTCAAGTTATATGTATGTTGTCATTATGCTGCATTGTTGACTGTGTATATCAAAATAACAACCTGAAATGAGCAGATCCAGGGAATCCAAGCACTATATAGTAAACTACAGGGACCTAATACCTGGGATATTTCTGACACTAGCTCAAATATTCAGGCTGCACCCTAATTTAAGATGGATTTCTCTAGACCTTTGGAACACCCTACCAGCAATAAGGATTTACAATTAAAGTTACAGCTACCATGGATCACCAAATGTTAATATTCCAAATTGTGATCCTCATGGTGCAAATGTTAGCCAACATTTAACAAACATTGCAACATTATGAAAGAAAGATATGCTAAATGTTCTGCTCTCCTCCAAATTTGATTTCATGGTCTGTGCTTGTCCTTAGTAATCCATTCTGAAAGGGTTTATTCAAGTTGTCAGTACTCTAGATCCTGGCTGATTTTCTTTTAAATTTCCTTGACTCTTCGTTTTCCCCCATTTTCTGTATGCCCACGAAAGTTAAAATGGACCAAATATGTAAACAAGATTAGTATTTTGCAAGTAAAATATTGTAGTTGCATGTGGCTAAATGACATATCTCCTCTTTTGTAATATGCTTCCTATTGATTGAATGTTTGATGCCTGATTACCTCACTATGGAAGAAGCACATTTTTCTGTTACAAGAAAATGCAGCACACAAGACCAGAAGCTGGTCATATACTTCTCTAATGCAATTCAAGGTGGTCTGTGTTTTATTTTAGGAAGGACCCTACTCTGCAAGTGCATTATTGAAAACATTACGGTAGAATTCTCAAAATATTACAAAATTACACTTATCTAAAAGGTGATTATTGAGCATCTCATTTGAAGAATTGTAAACAATTTTACAACACCAAGTTATAGTCCAGCAATTTTATTTTAAATTCACAAGCTTTTGGAGGCTTCCTCCTTCCTCAGGTAAACAAATGTTAGCCTATCTACCCCACAGTAGCAGTATCAACAAGTTGTGCATTTATTTTTTAAATAAAAAAAAGTTCAGAGGAACAATACACAAAATGGCACCCGTTACTTTTCTGTCCTAATTTGAACTTGTACTGACAGAGGTCCTGAGAATATATAGTTCCTTCTGAAGTTCATCTTTTCTAACACAAAATGTCTGGAATTTGTTTATAGATCCACATGTCATCTTTGGTATGTGCAGCTGTATTTCTCATTTTTCAGCTGCAGTCTTTGTACAGGATTGTAATGAGGTCTTGGCTAGTGCTGTCTGGCTTTGACCTTTTTTGGACTTCACCTGCCAGTGAACATTTCCCCAAGACATGGGACCTGGACTCTACTTTGTGATTTGCCTTAAAACTTATCTCAATTAACCAACAAAGACATTTTTTGGAGAAGATAGTGATGGGATGGATGACCTCAAATATGGGTTTGTGACAAAGATATGGAACTATTTTTCTCACTTCAAACTTGTATTAACTTTATTATGTAACAACATTGATTCTTTTGTTGCACATTCTGAAGAAATTTGGAAAAGACCTTTACACAAGTCTTCAGTTCTTTAATGAAGTTGGATCCAAGACTTGTTTTCTTTTAAAGTAGATTTGATCTGTTTACCATCTGTACACTGGACTATACTTGTGCTAAGCTGAGGAATTTGCAGTGATTTTTAGACTGGCCAGTGACTCAAGTCTGAGATCATTCCTCTTTTGGCAGAGGTATGCTGCAGCAATTTTTTTTAATGTAGGTTGATCTGTATACTGACTTAATATATACTGAGGAACATGCACAGTGATTTTTAGATGGACCTTTGATCTAGGGCTATGATTAGCCATTTATTGGCAGAGGTACATTGGAGCAAAAATGTTAACAAGAATTGTTTTGCTAACAAATGTAGGTCTGAATACAAAATATGGTGTTTTAAGCTGTTGCAAAGTATCAGATTTTGAAAGTATTGGATACAACAGCAATTTCCATAAATATAATTGTAAACAATTTTACAACACCAAGTTATAGTCCAACAAATTTATTTTAAATTAAATTCCACAAGCTTTCGGAGGCTTCCTCCTTCGTCGGGCGGATGGTGGAAATGATATTTTCGAATCCTTCGCATTTGAAAAACATCGAACAATGCCTGGTGGTTACTGCCCGTTGCCAAGGCAATCACAGTGAGCAGACAGAAAGGTGTCATCTAAAAGGCCACTGAATATACAACCCCCCAAAAAAAAAGAGAGAGAGAGAGAGAGAGAGATATATGGCCCGTTATATTAAAAACAGATAACATTTGTTCGCTGGTGGGGTTAAGTGTAGCGTGACATGAACCCAAGATCCCGGTTGAGGCCGTCCTCATGGGTGCGGAACTTGGCTATTAATTTCTGCTCGACGATTTTGCGTTGTCGTGTGTCTCGAAGGCCGCCTTGGAGAACGCTTACCCGAAGATCGGTGGCTGAATGTCCTTGACTGCTGAAGTGTTCCCCGACAGGGAGAGAACCCATAAATATAGTGGGTGCTAAATTGGGCTGTGTAACGCTCGTTGTTTCGATGCGACACTGCCTTTTCGATATCCAAGATGGCGTCTTGGATGCACACGCACGTTTCCAGCGTGACGTGCGTCAGACGCCATTTTGGTATAGGACTTAGCGCAGTTGCAGATAACAAACACTGGAATCATGTAAAGTAGGGAGAAAATGGCTTTGATCAGTGTACAATGCTGATTTAAAGTGATAACACCAAAATGGTGTCTGACGCTCAACTCAACGCAGTCTTAACCCCGACTGTCTGAGTGCCTGGAGGACCCCCCCCACCAGTGCTATTTAAAGGGACCATGCAGGAATTACAGGTTAGTGGCTGGATTATTTCTTCTGGCTGCCGAGACGTTTGTAACTGTTTGGAGGTCTGCTACACTTGAATACTAGGACACGGCGATATAGTCTAGCATTTAGAGCCAGGACATGCAGGCGTGAAGTTAGGAAATGCTTCTACACGCAAAGGGTGGGAGAAGTTTGGAACGGACTTCTGCAAATGGCAGTTAATGCTAGCTCAGTTGAGAATTCTAAATCTGAGATTGCTAGATTTTGGTGAACCAAGAGTATTCGGGGATATGGGGCTAGGGTGGGTATATGGAGTTAGGTCACAGGTCCACCCTGATCTGATCAAATGGTGGAACAGGCTCGAGGGCAAAATGCCACCGCCACTTGCTGCCTCCTGATATGTGTCAGTGTCACCCTCAAGAAAGCGGGACATATGTCTGGTTGAATAGCTGCCAGTGTGTGTCCTGAGAGTTGTGGGTGGGTGGCTTGCAACAGTGGTAGGTAATGTGTAAGGGTGAGAGGGTTGAGTACTGATGGAAAGAGTTTGTTGGTATGTGGGTGATGGGGGGTGTAGTGCGTGGAGCAATGGATGCGGCTAGTGGTGCAGTTGGTAGGAAACGCCACTTGACCGTTGACCTCACTCACCTTGTCCACTCACATCAAAGCATTGAACTTCTTCCTGTTCTGCATCCATGTTCATGATGCTGTGGCACCTGGCGTTGACTGACTCCATCCCCTATTGACTCCCGCTACTTTTTTGGATGTATGTCTGGAGGGCCTCATGCTCTTCTCCCTTCCACCACCGCCCAACACGCCCCCGCCCCCGCCCCCGCACCCCCCCCCCCCCCCACCCCCCCACCCCCCGCCAGTGGATATAAGATGTCCCTCCTTCTGTCCACCTTCAACGCAGATTGCAGGTAAGTCCTCAAGCCTGACAAAAATCTTGTCCTGCCTGTGCAGGGACCATTGGGTGCGGGGTAATAGCGGATCGTGCTACTCCCACCCAAAAACAAGCCCTATCTAATTTTTTCCCCCAGTACCTTTTTAATGTAGGAAAGTCTTTCAGAAAAAGAAAGGAAACAAACTGTCAAGCTCGTGTGGGAGAGATGGCAGCAATGAACAAAACTTTGAAGAGGAGATTTTGAGGAGGCTTTTAAAGGTGGAGTTCTGGCAGGTTGGTTTGAAGGATCTGTTACTACAGAAGAGACACTAGTTCTTTGGGATACTTTTAATTTTCCTCTTCTTAGCATGACTCAGGATTTTAACAGTTTAAAAATGCCACAGAAAATGAAATAGCCACTCTTATTACCTGTGTATATTGAGTGCATTCTGCATTTTAGAGGCACAATTACCAAGTTCTCATGTGGGAGGGGTGAAGAGGGACAATATTTTCTCCACTGAACCCACCACTGCAGCCTAACATCAGGAGAGCCTTCTGTTAATCTCGTTCATCTTGCAGATGCCAAATTTGACAATCCTGAATCGTGCATTAGAGGGAAATTCAAAGTCTGAAGAACTACTGCCTCTTCTACTGAGTGCCGACTGATCAAGTGGAGAAGGATGTATGGTTGAACTGTACTCATCTCTTAACATGATCAGGCATTGCTGGGGTAGCATGTTGAAATAGGTTATTTTAAACCTTTAGCCCAGACTATGGGCTCGATTTTAGCGTCTGGTTTCCTGTGGGTTTCCAGCGGGGGGGCCCCGAAAATCCCGATATCCAGTCACGTGACCGGATCGCGCCGAGATCCCAGCCACTTCCGGGTGCCGCGCTGACGTGCGGGGCTGCGTGCGCAGGCCCCGCTGGTGGGAATCCCGCAGGCAATTAAAGCCAGCGGGGTTCCACTTGAGTGTACTTACCTTGCTTGTTGAGGTCATTAAATGAGCTGAAGCAGCTGTCAAAACAGGAAGTGTGGGATTTTAGCTTCAAGGCAGTGAGTTTCACACACTGGGGAAACAGTCTCCCTTCAACCGGTCGTGTTCCAGCCAGCAGCCTGTGTCAGCTGCCAAGGTGCACTCCACAGCGGGTGGGAGAGCCCTCACCCACGCAGGAGGCCACCGCGTCACGTAGGGCAACCCCTGCCCTCCACCACCCCCCGCCAAGCCAGAGGACAGACCGACGTGAAACCGCAGCCCCAGTGAGGAACCACCTACCTACCCTGCACAACCCCTCAGACCAACACCTGCCAGATGGGTGGTGTGTTGACATCCTCGGAGGACGAACAGCATGACCAGCCTCGCAGTCCACGCCGTCCACCTCGGAGACGTGGAGCCCCCCAACACGGTCCTGTGGCACACCCACCTGCACAGCAGGAGGGAGGGCAACCGCAGAGAGAGACGCGTCGCAGAGGGCACTACCCTCGCCACAGGGTCCACAGACCGAGGCGCAGCTCCCCGGACCTCTCCGAGCAGCAGTGCACACGGAGGCGCAGATTCACTCGACATGTAGTCGTGGACATCTGCAGTCTCTTTCATGCCGAGCTGCTCCTGGCTGGCCCCAGCACCATCTGCTTACCTGTCGCTGCCAAAGTCACCACTGCCCTCCACAACTTCTCCTCCGCATCCTTCCAGGGTGCAGCCGGGTACACCGCCGATGTCTCTCAGTCGTCTGCGTGGAAGAGCCCTGCAAATACACCTGCACCTACTCTGCAGTAACACAATGGGTGGCATCAGTGGTGGCTCCTCATAGTGATACCCAGGAGCGGGCATTATTGGACACAACAGACAGGATTCGGGGAGACATGGCAGTGGTGGTGCCAATATAATGTGTGATGTTTGTTGCTCTGAAATTCAATACAGGTAACACCCATGGCAAACCCTCAGACACCCTTGTGCATCCCCTTCATGCTCACGACACGTTTGCCGTACGCTGCCTACTGCACATATGCGATTCATGCCCTGTGGCTGCAGCACAGGTGGTGGCAGGTTGAGTGAGGCTGGCCGTGAGGGAGATGCACGAGAGGGTTAGTATGGGATAGAGCCATGAGATTGTATGAGGATTGGGTTGCGTGGTAGTGGCGGGATGAGTACTGGCGAGGTGAGTAGGTGCAGGTAAGATGAGGATGAGGTTTGAGGGGTGATGTGACAGAGTAGTGTTGGCGGTGCCGAAGGAGATGTGGGGTGGGGGCAATGTTGTGGCAGAAGCAGTGTAGGGGAAAGAGTAAGTGTTCTCACTGTGGCTGACCTACTGAGGTCATTGGAGCGCCTCCTGCACTGTATGCAGGTGGGCGATATGTTGGTGGTGCAGGTGACCCCCTCTGCCACCTCGAGCCAGTCCTTCTTGGTGGCAGAGGCAGGCCGCTTCCTCCCGCCCACCGGGTGGAAGATCTCTGTCCTCCCCCTCCTCCTCACCCCATCTGATGATACCTGGGGTGAGGCATCATTAAACTGGGAGCAGCCTTCCCCCTGGGCTGCTCCATGCTGTAATTTGTTCCATTGGTTGCAGCATCTGTCAGTGGAGGACTGCCCCTTTAACTAGAGAGCCTCCAGCTGACCGATCGTACTGCGCATGCGCAGCCCGCCCGACGCGCAGACCAGCAGCGCGGAGCCCGGAGGAGCAGGTAATTGAATCCCATTAGTGTGTTGCCTGCCACGATCGCGCGGGCAACCCACTAATTTCACCGGGCGCGTTGACCACGCACCCGAAACCAAACCCGCCGGAAACCCGCAGGCCTGCTAAAATCAGGCCCTATGTGTTTTTTGGATATGGCATACCTTTTTTGAAAGGGCAGTGATCTTAAATAATTTAGGGACTCCTTACATACTTGGGTTGCTTGAATTATTTTCTCACCGGCTTGGCTTTGCACCTGAAGGGGTTTAAAGGAGGATAGGATTTTTTTTTTTTAAAATGAGTCAACCACATGTTAAACCTTAATGTGCTCTAGGGAATGCATTGATGTGATACTGGTACTTGGAGTACTAGCTTCCCTGATGGATTGTCACCATCCAATTAATAAAACATAACTTCGATATCCTGTTTAGTGCACTTGCACCCCACATTTTCCTATTAATTGACTGCATTATTTATTAAAGGGCGTTTTGACATATGGTGGCTTCTTTGCCAGTTAAAAGCCGATATAAAGGTTATGTGAGCTGAATTAAATCTGAAGTAAATACGCATTGCCATTGATTTAAGTGCCTATCTGTAGGGGTTCAGCAAGAGTTGGATGCAACCTGTTGGGGGCACAGAGGAAATAACAGGCCATAATTTGCTGTAGCAGGTCATCTAACAGCATCTGCCATTATTAAACATGCAATGGCAAGTCTAACTGTTTTTTAAAAAAAAAAAAAAATTTTTTTTGCATGGCAAGTTGCTTGAAAGTGAGATGATCACATCGCAGTGAGGGAAACAGGGCATCTGGGACCAGAACAGGGCAAGCAACTGCATCTCCAAAAGCAATCAGATTGCAGGATTGTGACATTAACAGCGCAAGACTGGGATATAAGTGTAAAATTAGAATGGGTGAGTTCAATGTCAAATAAGGTAGAGAGGGAAAGAAAGATTGGATTAAGAGACAGAAAGGAAACGTTTCTTTAAAATGTTAATTTAAAATTTTACATTTTTTTTTAAATCTCCAATTAAAACCTGAAGGCATGAGACTCCACACTTGTGTTAATTTTTCAGTTCTAGAGGTTGATTGGCAGTAATAAGGTTATCATGGTGTTAAAAGGATACTTAGACTGAAATGGTCAAGACTTAACTTTCTGTGGCGAGTTTAGTTCGATCCTACTGTGCAAATACAGCAACTTCACGCCATTCAATGCATTTCTGTGGTGAGGCAGACAGATGCCTTTTTCACAAAGCTAACGGCACAACTTGGATAGAAACTTTTGGATATTTGAGTATAATCACACATCTGCCCCTCGCTTGAAGTTGCTGTACCATTTGCGCATAAATAATGGCGAGCACCATTAGCCTCACTGTTTTGACGGCAAATTATGGCCCAATGTTTTGATCTACACTTGTCTTCAACTACCAACTTTTTAAAAAACGTTAATCACACTTTATTAAATTTGACATTTGTAGAACCACTGACAATTTTGGACAACATAATATTTAATCCATGTTAAGAATTCAATTATTTCTGACTTGTATTCGGTAAATGTAGAACTTTCAAAATTTAGCATGTAGATTTGGTCAACCATTAAATAGTGAATGTTGGACAGCCTGTCTGAACTTTGATTCCATACCTTCACATACTATGTACAAGTATGCATTGAATATTGTCACTTAAGGCACAACCTCATTTTATACAGTTTAAACAATGAATGTGTACAGCTACACCCTTCAAGATCTCTTAATTGAATAATGCAATATCTGCATGTTCATAAATCTTTGTAGTATCCCTATTTGTTCGAAAACACCAACTTGATGGAGTGTACATTTGTCAAGATATGTACAGCTATCCCATAATACCTTGGTCTTTGCAGAAATGTTTATGGTGGCTATTTAAGCCAGCTTGAATTTGTATTTAAACAATGAACATAATGGCACACGATCTGAGTTTGTGTATTCGGTTTAAACTTAATTTTTAACATTGCTCAAATTTTTAGACATCAAAAGATTTTTACCAAAGCTCTACATAGTCATGAAACATAGGAATACTGAACATTTACAATTTCTAAATGTAGTATATACACCCTTAAGATCTTTGTGCTCAATCAGGTGTGTAATGACAATCTGCCCACTGGAGCTCTGGTTGCAGAATTGATGTACAGACAACAATATCTCAATGGAATACAAGACTAAGGATGATTGTATGATCCTCAGCCTCCATAGCACTTAATATGCAGTCGGAGTGATTCCATTACATTTTCTGAGCCAAGTACTACTCGGTATCTTCCCATAACTTGACCAGTGCTACAGTTGGACTCCTCCGTTTACCTCAAGTTTCAGCCTTCACTCAGTGGTAAAATACTTGTCTGAGTCCGAAGGTCATGTGTTCAAGTTCCACTCCCAAGACTTGAGCACATAATCTAGGCTGACAGTGCTGCACTATCTGAGATGCCATCTTTCAGGTGTGATGTTCAAACTGATATCCCATCAGTGCACTCAGGTGAACACAAAAGAACCCATGGCTCTATTCAAAAAGGAACCCAGGAGTTCTCCCAGTGTCCTGGCCAACATTATTCCCTTAACCATTACCATGTTTATATATTTTTTTAAAAACCTATTATCTGGTCATTTATCTCATTTGACATTTTTGGGGCCTTGTGGTATAGAAATTGGCTGATGCATTTCCTACATTTCAAGTGACTACACTTCAAAAGTACGTTGTTGGTCATGAAGCATTTTATGATCGGCACTATAAAAATGCACACTTTTTTTGTTTGCTACCTGAGGAACCATGGAAGACTGGACTTTTAACAATAACAACTGACTGAAATGTACAGCAATCCTTCAATCAACCAATTGTGAAGTGACACTTTTTTTAAGGGAGGGGAAAAAGTAGCCACTTTGTAAAAGATGTCTGCTTCATTGGGCTGCTATTACAACTTTATTTATCAATTCTACTGTTGGAGCTGCAAACAGTTACTTGTGACTAGCACAAGCAGTGTGTGGGGTTTTTACTGTTTAGCTTGGAACCTCTGCAATTGAAACGATTAGTATTTTAGATCAAAGCTGTACTAGCATTGCTTGAGTCCTGGCTATACAAGGTTTTCTTTCCCCCCCCCCTCCACCCCACCACCTCCTCCCAGTTGTCATCTCAATTTGATTGTCACTCCATGTGTCCTTAGAAATATAGCTTCAGACACATCCTTCATATTGTCTGCTACTTACCTGAACATAGTAGAAGAACGTCATGTATTTGCTAGAACTGGCAAATGTTTAAATTTCACATTTCATCTAATGAATGAAGCTGATCTGACACAGGGTGTCCACCTGAGCTTTTCTTTCACTTACTGAGACTTGCAGTAACAAAAAGCCACAGGGAAAAAATGTTGCAAGTTTCCAGCATTTAAAGCTTTTTCATGTTCGTTTCAAGGCAGCTGGACTAAACTTTTATATTAGTTCAATTTGCTATTCAGAATATTACTACTAAATTTTAACTGCCCTCTGAATTTACTGTGCAGAATGAAGTACTCAGAATAGCTATAAGTACAGGATCCAAAGGTCACTGTTAAAATAACTAACATATTTTATTCCCGTATTGTATGTAGTCTTGTGCTTTTACTCTATTGTACTAGACCTCTTGATGTTCACCCCGTGTGTGTCTTGACTCTTCAAACTGAAGGACTAGTTCTAAACTGATTTCAAAATGTTGATACTTTAGTCTTTTACAAATGATCCATTATCTTTGGACATTTGCAGATTGGACAGGCAAACTCAACTACAGATGATTTTCACTGGTTTATGAGGAGCCTTCGGGCAGGCTTGGTTCTCGAGATTTCAGAACTACAAATTCCTTCAATGGAGTTGTTTGCTGCTGCAAATGTTCCACCTCCTGCCTTGTGAAGTCAATGTAATGCAGTTGTATTATCTTTATTTGGACAAAAGACCAAAGTAAAGTAATGTTGAGGCCATTGTATGAACTATGAACAAAACATTGATAAGTGCCTTGTATGACATTTCACTGGTTGCACTGTCCTTTTATGGCATTCTGGGACTAAAACTAAAATTGTTTATTAGTTCATTGGTGCATAAATACTACTGCAGTCCAACAATTTTTGTGATCTAAAATACATTAGCCAGAAAAGGGAGCTCTCATGTAACAGAGGGTTGATGAAGGTAGTGCAGTAGATATTTGTGTGTACGCATGCATACATACAATAGAAGCACATGGGATTGAAGGGTACATAATTGGCTAAGGATAAGAGGCAGAGTAGTTGTGAACGGATGTTTTTCTGACTGGAGTGAAGACGGTGGGGTCCCCCATGGGTCTGTATTAGGACCATTGCTCGTGTGTGATTGTATTGTGTATGTACATATTGGGAGTACAATTTCAAAGTTTGTGCATGATACAAAACTTGGCAATGTAGTAAATAGTGAGCAGGATAGTAGCAGACTTCAGGAGGACCTGGATAGGCTGGTGAAATGGCCGGACAGGTGGCAGATGCCATTTAATGTGGATAAGTGTGAAGTGATGCATTTTGGGAGGAATAACATGGAGAGGCAATATAATCTAAATGGTACAATTTTGAGGGGGGTGCAAGAGCAGTGTCCTGGGGGCATATATTCAGAAAATCTTTGAAGGTGGCATAGCAAGTTGATAAGGTGGTTAAGAAAGCGTATGGGATACTTGGCTTTGTAAATTGGGGCATTGAATACAAAAACGGTCATGCTAAATCATTGGTTAGACCTCAGCTGGAGGATTGTGTACAATTCTGGACACCACACTTTAGGAAGGATGCTCTACCTCACCACCATCTCTCTCGACTCCTCCACTGCCTTTAATTTGTAACATTGCTTGTCCGAGCAAAAATTTCCTCCAACTAAATATTGGAAGGACCGAAGCTATTGGGCTCAATTTTAAAACCGGGGCGGGGAGGTCAAATTGAGGCCAGGAAACTCATTAGTACGGGTTTCCCAGACTTCCTTACGATTTTGGTTTAAGGACATCTGTCTGTTTCCCATCCGATTGACAGGCTGGTCTTAGACGGACGGGAGACCAGGCAGGGAGAGGATGTCTTCAGGAAAGTCTTTGTTTGGGAGTGGGCATAGTTTGGCACTGGGATGGGATCAGGGGTCAGTCACGTGGGGGGTGGTGTATGTCAGGATCAGGGGTCCACGAATGTCGGTGGATCGGGGTCTGGAGCAGTGTCGGGAGGAGGATCAGGGTCGGTGTAGGTAGGCTTGTTCGGCCTGGGGGAATCACTCCTGCTCCTCCGGACTAACAAGCTGTACCTTTTCTAGGCACCTACCTGTTAGTCTCTGGCCTTCTCGCCTCCTTTCATGAGACATAAAACAGAAGGCCCAGGAATCCTGACCCCTGGGGTTGAAATCGGGAAGTCCAGAAAAATGAGGCCTGATGCCTCCTTGAGGCTTTAAGGCCCAACCTGCCTTCTGGGAGCAGGTTGGTTGCCCGCCGCTCTTCCTGCCCCAGTGAATACTGGAAATGGGCAGGTTGGGGGCAGTTCTGAAATGGTGGCAATTTTCAATGCCCCCACCCATTTTTCAATGTTAAAATTGAGCCCATTGTCTTTGGCCCTGCCACAAATTCTGTTCCCTAGCCATCGACTCCATCCCTCTCTCTGGCCACTGTCTGGTTCAGTCTCAAAGTTTGCAATCTTGGCGTCCTATTTCACCCTGAGATGAGCTTCCGACCACACATCCCCTCCATCACACAGACTGCCTACTTCCACCTCTGTAAAAATACCTGTCTCCGCCCCTGTCTCAGCTCATCTGCTGAAACCGTCATCCATGCCTTTGTTACCTCTAGACTCGACTGAACTATTCCAATGCTCTTCTGGCTGGCCTTCCATCTTCCACCCTCCATAAACTTGAGCTCATCCAAAACTGTGTCCAAACTCTCACCAAGTCCCATTCACCCATCATCCCTTTGCTCGCTGACCTACATTGGCTTCCAGTCTGGAAACGTCACAATTTAATTTTTAAAAATTCTCATCCTCCTGTTTTCAAATTGCTCCATGGCCTCTCCCCTCCCTATCTCTAACATCCTCCAACCCGACAACTCAAATCACTGTGCTGCTCCAATTCTTGCCTCTTGCACATCCCCGATTTTAATCACTGCACCATTGGTGGCTGTGCCTTTAGCTGTCTATGCCCTAAGGTCTGCAATTCCCTCCCTAAACCTCTCCACCTCTCTCCTCCTTTTTAAGACTCTCCTTAAAACCTATCTCTATGACCAAGCTTTTGGTTATCTGTCTGAATACCTCCTTTATGTGGCTCGGTGTCAAATTTTGTTTGATAACACTCCTTTTGAAGCGCCTTGGGATGTTTTGTCAAAGGCGCTATATAAATGTAAGTTGTTGTCAAGGCCTTGGAGAGGGTACTGAGGAGGTTTACCAGGGATGAGAGACTTTAGTTATGTGGACAGATTGGAGAAGCTGGGTTTGTTCTCCTTTTTAGAGTAGAGGAGGTTAAGGAGATTTAGAATCATAGAATCATAGAAGTTTACAACATGGAAACAGGCCCTTCAGCCCAACATGTCCATGTCGCCCAGTTTATACCACTAAGCTAGTCCCAATTGCCTGCACTTGGCCCATATCCCTCTATACCCATCGTACCCATGTAACTGTCCAAATGCTTTTTAAAAGTCAAAATTGTACCCGCCTCTACTACTGCCTCTGGCAGCTCGTTCCAGACACTCACCACCCTTTGAGTGAAAAAATTGCCCCTCTGGACCCTTTTGTATCTCTCCCCTCTCACCTTAAATCTATGCCCCCTCGTTATAGACTCCCCTACCTTTGGGAAAAGATTTTGACTATCTACCTTATCTATGCCCCTCATTATTTTATAGACTTCTATAAGATCACCTCTAAACCTCCTACTCTCCAGGGAAAAAAGTCTGTCTATCCAACCTCTCCCTATAAGTCAAACCATCAAGTCCCAGTAGCATCTTAGTAAATCTTTTCTGCACTCTTTCTAGTTTAATAATATCCTTTCTATAATAGGGCGACCAGAACTGTACACAGTATTCCAAGTGTGGCCTTACTAATGTCTTGTACAACTTCAACAAGACATCCCAACTCCTGTATTCAATGTTCTGACCAATGAAACCAAGCATGCTGAATGCCTTCACCACCCTATCCACCTGTGACTCCACTTTCAAGGAGCTATGAACCTGTACTCCTAGATCTCTTTGTTCTATGACTCTCCCCAACGCCCTACCATTAACGGAGTAGGTCCTGGCCCGATTTGATCTACCAAAATGCATCACCTCACATTTATCTAAATTAAACTTCATTGGCCCACTGGCCCAATTTATCAAGATCCCGTTGCAATCCTAGATAACCTTCTTCACTGTCCACAATGCCACCAATCTTGGTGTCATCTGCAAACTTACTAACCATGCCTCCTAAATTCTCATCCAAATCATTAATATAAATAACAAATAACAGCAGACCCAGCACCGATCCCTCAGGCACACCGTTGGTCACAGGCCTCCAGTTTGAAAAACAACCCTCTACAACCACCCTCTGTCTTCTGTCGTCAATCCAATTTTGTATCCAATTGGCTACCTCACCTTGGATCCCGTGAGATTTAACCTTATGTAACAACCTACCATGCGGTACCTTGTCAAAGGCTTTGCTAAAGTCCATGTAGACCACGTCTACTGCACAGCCCTCATCTATCTTCTTGGTTACCCCTTCAAAAAACTCCATCAAATTTGTGAGACATGATTTTCCTCTCACAAAACCATGCTGACTGTTCCTAATCAGTCCCTGCCTCTCCAAATGCCTGTAGATCCTGTCTCTCAGAATACCCTCTAACAACTTACCCACTACAGATGTCAGGCTCACCGATCTGTAGTTCCCAGGCTTTTCCCTGCCGCCCTTCTTAAACAAGGGCACAACATTTGCTACCCTCCAATCTTCAGGCACCTCACCTGTAGCTGTCGATGATTCAAATATCTCTGCTAGGGGACCCGCAATTTCCTTCCTAACCTCCCATAACGTCCTGGGATACATTTCATCAGGTCCTGGAGATTTATCTACCTTGATGCGCGTTAAGACTTCCAGCACCTCCCTCTCTGTAATATGTACACTCCTCAAGACATCACTATTTATTTCCCCAAGTTCCCTAACATCCATGCCTTTCTCAACCATAAATACCGATGTGAAATATTCATTCAGGATCTCACCCATCTCTTGTGGTTCTGCACATAGATGACCTTGTTGATCCTTAAGAGGCCCTACTCTCTCCCTAGTTACTCTTTTGCCCTTTATGTATTTGTAGAAGCTCTTTGGATTCTCCTTTGCCTTATCTGCCAAAGCAATCTCATGTCCCCTTTTTGCCCTCCTGATTTCTCTCTTAACTCTACTCCGGCAATCTCTATACTCTTCAAGGGATCCACTTGATCCCAGCTGCCTATGCATGTCATATGCCTCCTTCTTTTTGACCAGGGCCTCAATCTCCCGAGTCATCCAAGGTTCCCTACTTCTACCAGCCTTGCCCTTCACTTTATAAGGAATGTGCTTACCCTGAACCCTGGTTAACACACTTTTGAAAGCTTCCCACTTACCAGACGTCCCTGTGCTTGCCAACAGACTCTCCCAATCAACTTCTGAAAGTTCCTGTCTAACACCATCAAAATTGGCCTTTCCCCAATTTAGAATTTTAACTTTTGGGCCAGACCTATCCTTCTCCATAGCTATCTTAAAACTAATGGAATTATGATCACTGGTCCCAAAGTGATCCCTCACTAACACTTCTGTCACCTGCCCTTCCTTATTTCCCAAGAGGAGGTCAAGTTTTGCCCTCTCTCTAGTCGGGCCATCCACAAACTGAATGAGAAATTCCTCCTGAATACACTCAACAAATTTCTCTCCATCCAAGCCCCTAATGCTATGGCTGTCCCAGTCAATGTTGGGAAAGTTAAAGTCTCCTACTATTACCACCCTATTTTTCTTGCAGCTGTCTGTAATCTCCTTACATATTTGCTCCTCAATTTCCCATTGACTATTTGGGGGTCTGTAGTACAATCCTATCAAAGTGATCTCTCCCTTCTTATTTTTCAGTTCTACCCATATAGACTCAGTGGGCGAACCCTCGGATATATCCCCTCACTACTGCCGTGATGTTCTCCCTAATCGAGAACGCAACTCCCCCTCCTCTCTTACCTCCTGCTCTATCTTTCCTATAGCTTCTGTACCCTGGAACATTGAGCTGCCAGTCCTGCCCCTCCCAGTCCCATGTACCCATCCATGCCCTGAGTTCATCTGCCTTGCCCATCAGACTTCTTGCATTGAAATAAATGCAGTTTAATCTAGACTTCCCTTGGTCTTTGCCCTGCTTTCTCAGACCATCTGTCCGGTCATGTTTTGTACACTCTCCCTTACTGCCTTTTGTTTCTGTCACCACTTTACTTCCCACTGACTTCCTGCATCGGTTCCCATCCCCCTGCCACATTAGTTTAAACCCTCCCCAACAGCACTAGCAAACACTCCCCCTAGGACATTGGTTCCAGTCCTGCCCAGATGCAGACCGTCCAATTTGTACTGGTCCCACCTCCCCCAGAACCGGTTCCAATGTCCCAGGAATTTGAATCCCTCCCTCTTGCACCATCTCTCAAGCCACGTATTCATCCTAGCTATCCTGTCATTCCTACTCTGACTAGCCCGTGGCACTGGTAGCAATCCTGAGATTACTACCTTTTTGAGGTCCTACTTTTTAGTTTAACTCCTAACTCCCTAAATTCAGCTTGTAGGACCTCATCCCATTTTTTACCTATATCGTTGGTACCTATATGCACCACGACAACTGGCTGTTCACCCTCCCCCTCCAGAATGTCCTGCAGCCGCTCCAAGACATCCCTGACCCTTGCACCAGGGAGGCAACATACCATCCTGGAGTCTCGGTTGCGTCCGCAGAAACGCCTGTCTATGCCCCTTACAATCGAGACCCCTATCACTATAGCTCTGCCACTCTTTTTTTTTCCTGCCCTCCTGTGCAGCAGAGCCAGCCACGGTGCCATGAACCTGGCCGCTGTCACCTTCCCCTGGTGAGCTATCTTCCCCCAACAGTATCCAAAACGGTATACCTGTTTGAGAGGGGGATGGCCACGGGACCCCTGCACTACCTGCCTGCACCTCTTACTCTGCCTGGTGGTCACCCATTCACTTCCTGCCTGTACACCCTTTACCTGCGGTGTGACCAACTCGCTAAACGCGCTATCCACGAGTTTCTCTGCATCGCGGATGCCCCACCAGTGAATCCACCCGCAGCTCCAGCTCCGAGATACGATCGGTCAGTAGCTGCAGGTGGACACACTTCCTGCACACATGGTCGGCAGGGACACTGGTAGTGTCCATGACTTCCCACATCTTGCAGGAGGGGCATATAACGGGTGCGAGGTCTGCTGCCATGACTTGCCTTAGCTTCGTTACCCCTTTTTAAATTACGTTGAAATTAGAAAATGTTAACTATACTAGGGACCTAGGTTCACTTAAAAAAAAAAACACTACCTGCTATAAAACCTGCAGACCTTCCCTTTCTTATTACTTTACTTACAGTAAAATGGTAGAAATACTCACCTGAACCTACTCACCAATCAGCTGCCTCCCCTGTGCCGCGTCACTTTCTGACTGGTGACGTCACCCCGAACTGTGCTGCTGGTCTCAGAGTGTCGGTCTCTGAGTAAGCCTCGCCTTTTATAGAGGTATTCAAAATTGAGGGGTTTTGATAGAACAAGTTGGGAGAAACTCTTTCCTCTGGCAAGTGGGTCGGTAACCAGAGGTCATAAGATGAGAATTTTTTTTGAGTTGTTAAGATCTGGATCACACTACCTGAAAGGGTGTTGGAAGCAGATTCCAAAGGATCAAAACGCAGCATTTGACCATGTGACACCAAGGAGCCCTAGTAAAATTGAAGTCAATGGGAATCGGGGAAAACTCTCCAGTGGCTGGAGTCATACATAGCACAAAAGAAGATGGTAGTAGTTGTTGGAGGCCAATCATCTCCGTCCCATGACATTGCTGCAGGAGTTCCTCAGGGACGTGTCCCAGGCCCAACCACCTTCAGCTGCTTCATCAATGACCTTCCCTCCATCATAAGGTCAGAAATGGGGATGTTCGCTGATGATTGCACAGTGTTCAGTTCCATTCGCAACCCCTCAGATAATGAAGCAGTCCGTGCCCGCATGCAGCAAGACCTGGACAACATCCAGGCTTAGGCTCATAAGTGCCTGGCAACGACCATCTCCAACAAGAGAGAGTCTAACCACCTCCCCTTGACATTCAATGGCATTACAATCGCCGAATCCCCCACCATCAACATCCTGGGGGTCACCATTGACCAGAAACTTAACTGGACCAACCATATAAATACTGTGGCTATGAGAGCAGGTCAGAGGCTGGGTATTCTGCAGTGAGTGACTCACCTCCTGACTCCCCAAAGCCTTTCCACCATCTACAAGGCACAAGTCAGGAGTGTGATGGAATACTCTCCACTTGCTTGGATGAGTGCAGCTCCAACAACACTCAAGAAGCTCGACACCATCCAGGACAAAGCAGCCCACTCGATTAGCATCCCATCCACCACCCTAAACATACACTGCACCGGTGGTGAAGGGAGTGAACCATCCACAGGATGCACTGCAGCAACTCGCCAAGGCTTCTTTGACAGCACCTCCCAAACCTGTGACCTCTACCAACTACAAGGACAAGGGCAGTAGGCATGGAGGGGAACATGCAGGTGGTGGTGGTCCAAGTCGCACACCATCCCGACTTGGAAATATATTGCCGTTCCTTCATCGTCGCTAGGTCAATATCCTGGAACTCCCTACCTAACAGCACTGTGGGAGAACCTTCACCACACAGACTGCAGTGGTTCAAGAAGGCGGCTCACCACCACCTTTAGGGCAATAAATGCTGGCCTTGCCAGTGACTCCCACATCCCATGAACGAATATTTTTAAAAAAAGGCAATTGGACATGTACTTGAAGAGGACTAATTTACAGGGTTATGGGGAGGGGAGGCAGGGAAAGCTGGGGTGTGGGATTAAATTGGACAGCTTCTTCAAAGAGCTGGCACAGGCATGACAGGCCAAATGGCTGCCTTCTGTGCTTTCTCATTTTAAATATAAAATAGAATTCTACAAGGGCAGCAATTGCTGAATAAACAAACTACAGCTGGAGTAAATTAACATGAATATGGTGGATTGATTGACGCCAATGCATTTCTTTGGGTTGATCCAACATTCCAGATGCTTCTCGCAAACACTGAAGATGTCCGATAATTCTAATGGAGTGATGGGAACAAAAATAAAGCAAAGCTGAGAAATTTTATATCCCAACATAGTAAATTAAGCTAATTTTTTGTGGATGTTTTTGCTGCTCCAAATGAGAGGTGTCTTGGAGTTTGAGGGTGGGGCAGAGAAGAGAGGGAGGGAAAGAGTGTCTGGGGCAAGGTGTATTTTTTAACTATATAATCACCAGATACTCAATAAAGTCACTGTTTCTCTAAACCACACAATACAATTCCTTTTCACTCCCCTCAAGCTACGCTTTAACACTATTGCAAGCACTTCTACTGTCACACCACTCATTGTATGGACTATTTCGAACTAGGCCAGTGGAGGAGCCCTTGGGTTAATCCAATGCCAGTGGGACAAAAACATCACTACCAAGTGGCCCCTTCAAGAGGACTGCACCACCAATACACACTATCGCAAATGAACATCTATACAAAATAAAACTAATTCAGAATCTGGTTCCTTTCACTGATGATGCAGTTGACATCATGCAGTGCCCACCGGTTGCAGAAGGCCTCCAGCATACTAGTGGACATTGCGTGATCCCTCTGCAGGAAGACCTTGACACGCACCAGACCATGGAAAAGGCAAATGGTATGAGCAACCCTCCATGGATCCTGCACATTATAGACCTATGAATGGCAGTTTTAGCTAGGCCCAGGAACAGATCCATGAAAAGGTCCTCCAAACTGCTGTTCACCACCAACACCCCCCCACTGCCCACCTACCGGGTGACTGATCAGGTATGTTGTCAATAAAATGCAACCAAATGTTGAGCAGCCCCTTGCACTATAAATATGAAAAGTGTCCTCATGCACGCTGCTGAATGGACGAACGGCCTAGGTAGCTGTAAAGTGGGTAATATGATGTTTGAAACCATTACTCTGCCCAGCACTCTCCACCCCAGGGGTGATTCTACAGGTCATTCTGGGAAGATACATTCACATGGACTTTTGTTGGATTAGCAAATTCTTACCCATTGTAGTTAATTCATAAGATGCTATGGCATTCTAAAGCAAATTTGAACTTTCTTGCTGTCTTAATGTTTAAAATATTCTTTATTCATAAAAGAATGCCCCTTAAACTTGCTAGGATTGCTCTATGGTTGCTATCTTTTAATGTAACTGACTCAATTTTTAATATTGTCATTGCTTTTCTCCTTGGAAATGCTGATAGAGGTCTTTTTTTTTAAAAAATCACCAATCTCTGACAATGCAAAATCCTGTTTGGAAATTTTTTTTAAAGCCTTATTTTTCTTCAATAGCAAAAAGTTTGTTCTTTTTTACAGCTGAATTAGGAAATAAAAACCTCAGCACCTGTTTCTGCTCACTTTTTTTTTCTGCATTAATTAAAATTTGGTATCATTTTTCTGTTCTCCTATTCAATGAGTTAACCAGAATGACACGTGTCCTTGTACCTTGACCATCAGGCACTCGAGTCACTACAGTGAGTGGAAATCGTTATGCACTGCATAGTTGTAAAGAAATGAGTACAAAGCAATGTCTGTTTTTCTTGGACCCTCCACCAATCTTTGAAAGCCATGAATCTTGGCATATTGAAGTAGGTGGGGAATGTGATAGTTGAGGGCTAGGATGGATAAAACAGCCTTTTATTTTTGTTAGCATTTGCTACCACTTTCTGCTAATGGCAGATAAAGCAGCTGCATTGTTCTAACTGAATCCCGCTTAGATTACAGCTAAAAGGCTGACGACAGTATGTGGGAATGGGGGACAGAAATGCCGAGCGCAGTTGTGCACATTACTTTAGATGCAGGTCGTTTTTTGTAGAGGAGCCAGTTGCTTCCCTGACTGGGCCCCTCTGTCACAAGACATGAAAGAATCTATTTATAAATGTCAGAGCTGGGGTGAAAACCTTGTGTATGAATGAAGAACGGTTCTGTGTAACATTTTAATCCTTTCCTCCGTCTGTGAATAAATCTTTACTTTTATACTTCTGTTCAGCGTACATATGAATTCATTAACCCTCTCGGCATCTTGGTAATTTCTTCAGGATTACTGGACTGCAGATATGTGCACAGCAACTTGGTTCGGTTGTGGCCTTCAGAATATAGTAAAGCAATCCAACCATAGTACATAGATTGTCTGTCTGAATTGAGCATTTCAAATCTAAAGACATTGTAATTTTTTAAAAACAGGCCAAACATGTTCAGTGCTTCAAATTAAAAGCTGTTCTAATTTTCTGATCATTTGTTTGGTTCCCAGGTTGGATCGTTGCCAATAATTAAATGGGGGGGGGGGGCATACTGTAAATCCATTGTCTGCTTTTCTGAGAATCAGACGTTCACAGAATCTTTGAATATAATTGGTGTCCCCTTGAGGTGAAGGAGAACTTGTGGATCTGTTTTGTGCTGTGAATATACTGGACAAATTGTAACCGACCCCCAGCAGAGGAACGAAGGGATGCATTGAAATAGTTTGATTCAGGACTCTGTCATCTTGGATGAGTACACTTGCATGAGATCCTAAAGGTGGCTTGGAGAGATCCCATGTCACTTTGAGGAAACTGCTTGGTTCTGCATGTGCCCAGTGCCATTTGCAGTGAATGTCTCTTTGCCCACAAGTGATGTAAATGACACTCCAGTGAGGACTGTTGTTTTATAACCTGTTTCTAAGATTTAAATGTACACAGGATATGTTTATATAACAAGAATGTATTTTGAACCTGAGGTGTCTCCATAGCATAAGCTTGATTAACCTAATCTTGGCTATGCCATACAGTTAAAGTTTCCTTTTTACCATCAGAATCATTCAGCAGTTTGAATGAGGAATATTTGGTTAAATATAGCATTTGTAGTTTATTCCTGGTATTTTGCCAATCTCTTAGATTCAAGTTATTTTTAGCACTGATTAGTGCCTATTATGTGAGAACAGGCCAAGGACTGGCAACAAACCACTTACTTCCTGGTCCTTGAAAGGGCTTTATCCATTTCAAAAATAGCAGGTCCCTTTTTAGCAGTATTATGACATTTTCTAAAGCTGTAAAATCTCACATGCAATTACTTCTGACCAGTATGTAGGACCTTCTTTCTCCCTTATTATGTCAGCTGTTTTATAAGCTGCTGAACTTGTGTATATTGAGTGCACTCAAGTGTTGAAGTTTCAGCTACTGACCTGTGTTGTTCTTTACTCTTTTTTTAGTTATTGGTTAAAGACCAGTATCCACAGGTTAAAGGGAGGTCATTAGTGTAAGTAATGGTCTGGAAACCTGACTTCTGCAAGCACTTTAAACCAGTAGTCCTATTGTATAGCTTTAAAATAGTAGTCACAGATAGGATGTTTCAATAATGAAGTAAGTTCATTCAATGGACCAAGAGCTAAAATTAGTCAGGTCTCTAGTGTGTATATAAAGGCTTGGAACTCGATGCATAAGTTGGTCCATTGTGCTCCCCGATCCTCCAGTGGCGAATTCACGCCACAATTTGCTGGAAAAATAATTCGAATACGCCACAGCGAGCATGGTGATGGATCGGGAGCAGCGTGGCCAATGTCTGATGCACATCCAAGTTACCGAGGCCCGACATAGAACAGACAGGTTATTTAATGTTTCCACAAAAGTAAGAGCTAAACAATTTTGTACAAGTTTCATATTTTTAAAGTTGATTAGTATAAATGGAGTTCCTTTTTATTTTTGTAATGGATTCTCGTTGCTTATAATCAGGATGGTGCGAAAGGTCACCAGTCTCCTAAACAAGGGTCGTTCATTGTTATTGCAAATCTCGGTGTCTGGTTAATTTCACTTCTGACAGTCTGTCTTGTCAGTAAGTGGTTGGTTGCTTTAGTTTAAACAAAGCTATGACATTAGTAAGGCTGGTTTGATAAAAGACTGAAGCTGCTATCTCCTCGCACACTCCCACACCTCCATATAATACCGGTTTATTTCACTCCCATTCTACCCCAATCAGGTTTGTCGTATCAACCTAGTGTGCCAGCTGCTTTATTGGCAGAATGCTGGGGGTTCAGTTATTTACAAACTCGATTTTTCTAACAAAGATCGAATGTATTTAGTAAAATTGTTAAAATTTCCTTTCCTGATAAGATTGACTAGTATGAAAGGAGATTCCTTTAACACACTGAACAACGTGGTTAGGTTGGTGATGGGAAGTGGAATCTTGCTTTTTCTTCCAGTATCTAAAGAGTTTTAATAACTTGTCTAGTTGATAATGTTGCCTACATGTGACACTTCTGCTTCCCTGTCCCTCAATTTTTGAGGGTTAATTAATGCTGCTATCAATAAACAATTGTAGTTATCTTCAAGATAGTGTTTTTTTTCCAGAGAAGGCAGGATGTTGCCTTTTTCTATATTGGTTCACAACTTTTCTTTTGAAAAGTAGTAATTATTGCTTTAATATAAATTGACATCTTGCTAGGTGACACACATTTTGCTATTGCTGAATGAAATACATTCTTTTGGTAAATTTTGCAGGGAAATTGCTGGATGATTTTTGGTCTGGGATTTTGAAAATATATACTTGGCCTTGAGCTCCACATGGAAGAGGGAAATTTTAAGACTTCTGTCTGTTCAACCTAGTGAGCAAATATGTAGCATTACAGTTTATAATATTCAACCGTAAACAATTGCATTCTACATTTTGTTTTCATATTCTTTAGAAAGGTATAGTTCTAATTCACTCATTATCCATAGTGACTGAAATTGAAAGCTATTAACTGGTTACTATAGTAACAAAGAATGTTAATTATTAATGTTGACTAGTAATAGTTTACTTATGGCCTGAAATCTAGTTCATATGTATCCTTGCACTAAATTTGAGTATCACTTACTGACCTAGATTAGTAGTGGTTGGAGAAAAGTATGCCTGTCTTAGTTCTTCTAACCAGCAAAAGGTGTTCAGAAGTTCAACAATACTACTCCAGAATTATTTCAACCATTTAATTCTATAAATAATTGTCTACATTTTGCCGAGATTTCAGTTACTATTGCATTGATAACTTCAGTTCTTGTGACCGATAGCCAAATATTTAGATTAAAGATTCTAGGTTCTATTTGGACCGTCACTGAACTCTACAATATTAAGTTAACTGCTGGTGAACTGCAAGAAAGATTGCTCATTCAGATGAAGCACATTAAGTTCATCTATAGCATGGCACAGTAACTGCATTTACAGAGTTCTCTAGACAGGGTCAGATAGTTTTCTTTAGGGCATTTTTACATAGAATGTACAGTACAGGAACAGGCCATTCAGTCCAACAGATCCAAGCCAGTGTTTATTCTCCACACAAGCCTCCTCCCTCCCTACTTCATCTAACCCCATCAGCATATCCTTCTATTCCTTTCTCCCTCATGTGTTTATCTAGCTTCCCCTTAAATGCATCTATGCTAGTCAACTCAACCACTCCTAATGGTGGTGAGTTCCACATTCTAACCACTCTGGGTTTAAAAAAAGTTTCTCCTGAATTCCCTATTGGATTTGTTAGTGACTCCTCTTATATTTATGGCCCCTAGTTCTGATCTCCCCCGCAAGTGGCAACATCTCTGTCTACTCTATCAAACCCTTCCATAATCTTAACTATCTCTATTAGGTCACCCCTCAGTCTTCTAGAGAAAAGAGCCCCAGCCTGTTCAATCTTTCCTGATACGTATAACCTCAGTTCTGGTATCATCCTCGTAAATCTTTTTTGCACCTTCTCTATTGCCTCTATCCTCTTATAATACGGAAACCAGAACTGTTCACAGTACTGCAAGTGTGGTCTAAGTAAGGTCCTATACAAGTTTAACATTTCTGCTTTTCAATTCTATCCCTCTAGAAATAAACCCCAGTGCTTTGTTTTTTTTAATGGCCTTATTAACCTGCGTCACTAGTTTGTGATTTGTGTATCTCTACCCCCAGATCCTTTTGCTCCTCTGTCCTCTTTAGACTCTTATTTCCTAAGGCGTATGTGACCTCCTTATTCTTCCTACCAAAATGTACCAACCTCACACTTTTCCATATTGATGATGTGGAGATGCCGGTGATGGACTGGGGTGGACAAATGTAAGGAATCTTACAACCTGACGAAGGAGATAATCTCCGAAAGCTTGTGATTTTCAAATAAAACTGTTGACTATAACCTGGTGTTGTAAGATTCCTTACATTTTTCCATATTGAAATTCATTTGCCAATTGTCTTTCAAATTGTTTGTTTTTTTTCCCCCTCCCTATTGTCAGTACTTTTGGGAGCTTGGTGCAATATGTCACTAAATTAGCCCTGGAAAATGTTGCAGGATTAGAAGGTTTTGAAATATTCATCAATTATCTGGACATTCCACTGGTAGCCAGTGAGTTTGTTGTCCTCCATCTCTGTTGTGATAGGGTTTTAATGCTACATTCCAAACATTCATAGATGCATTAAAAAAAACCTAGCTCTACAACTGCAGTCAGTAAGTCATCAGTCTCAACACCTAAAAAGGTTGGGGTCACTTTCCAGAGAACCACAGAAATTTACAACACAGAAGGAAGCCATTCAGCCCATCATTTGTGTACTGGCTCTTTGCGAGAACAATCCACAAATTAATGCCATTGCTGTGCTCGCACTCTCCATAGCTCTGTAGTTTCCTTTTTTGCTACAAATATTTATCCAATGTTTCCTTAAAAGATGCAATGGTCTCTGACTCAGCTATCCCTGTGGTTAAGCATTCCAGGCACCAACAATCTTTTTTTTTAATTCTTCAAACCTGTCGTCTCTTTTTTTAAATTGACCATTTCCTCTGGTGACAGTCTTTCCCTAATCACTCCCTTTGACTATCAAAACTCTTTGTAATTTAAAAAAAACCTCAATCTCCTCTGCTTTCTCTGCTCCAGTGGAAACAGCCCCTGTATCTCAAACCAACATGAGGAAAGATTTATCATCTTTTCAAGACTTCCTTTATTGGTTAAAATGCTTGTTCGAAAACCATCATTACTGAAGTATCTTCACTTTTTCCTATTTGGAAGCATATTCAATAAATGTTATTTCTTATGGTAAGTTTTTTATAATTCCAAGACTGCAATGGATGAATAAGCAAGTTTTCTTTTGATATAGTTCAGTCTGATGGTGTTTGAAATCCAAATTTGATCAGGAAATTGAAGGCACTGAAGCAGCCGATTAATTTGGTTTGATCAATTTCTTGTTTTCTTCTCTATTTCCATCTCTTTTTTTTCCCCTATAGGAGTTTGCCTGTTTCCATGTCTTCCTTTTTATTTGTCATTTCCTGTATTTCACTTTTAACCTGTAACTTTCTGCAGCTATGACTCTGGAAAGGATGGCTTCATTGACTTAATGGAACTAAAATTGATGATGGAGAAACTTGGAGCCCCTCAGACTCACCTTGGCCTGAAAAACATGATCAAAGAAGTAGATGAGGATTTCGACGGGAAGCTGAATTTCAGAGAGGTGAGGATATGGAGATGTGTAAATTATTGGGACAGCATATTTGCTTTCCACAGCTGTATTTTGAATTGCTTGTAACAATATATAATGAGCATTTGTCCTGCTCTGCTATACTACATTAGCATTTCATCATGGTGCATATTCACCATACTTGCAGTAACATACTGGGCCAGATATTGCTGTCAAAATAAGTGAGGCTAATGGCCCTCACCGTTATTTATGTGCAAATGGTACAGAAACTCCAGGCGAGGGGCAGGTGTGCAGTTAAACGCAGATATCCAAAAGTTGCTGTCCGAGATGCATTGTTACCTTCATGAAAACGGCATCGCGCTGTCTGCCTCACTGTTGAAATGCATTGAATGGCGTGAAGTTGCTGTACTTGTGCGGTAGATACGAACTAAACTCGCCACAGCAAGTTAAGTCTTGTCCATTTCAGTGTCGGTACCCTTTTTAACAATGTGATAAGTGTTAATTGCTGCCAGTTAACCCCTCCTGGCACTGAATTATTACAAATGTGGAGTCTCATTCCTTCAGGTTTTAATTGTTGGAGATTTAAAAAATGTAAAATTTTAATTTTTTTTTGCTTTTCCTTTGTCTTTTTTTCTCAATCCAATCAGTCTTTCCCTCTTTATTTCTCTTTCTGTACCTGATTTGACATTGAATTCACCCATTCCAATTTACACTTCCTTCTCTGTCCTTGCACTGTTTATTTCACAATCCTTCAATCTGATTGGTTAAGGAGATGCACAGTTACTTGCACTGTTCACTCAGGTCCCAGATGCTGTTTCCCCCCACTGCGACAATATCAGCTTGCACTTTCAGCAACTTGCCACCCAAAAAAATTTAAAAACCTAAACGTGCAAGGGCATGTCTGACAGCAGATACCATTAGATGCGCTGCTACAGCAAATTATGGCCCAATGTTATTATGCCTTCCCTGCCTTGCAAACTAGTCTAATATAGTTGATGTGGAAACCAACTTTTGTATCTTAAAATGGAAAGGTTATGCAGGGAGATCCAGGTTCTCAACTTTGTGACTTTCATTGAGTTGATGGAGGGGGAATGATGTTGATGCTTTTGGGGTAGAGGAGCACAATAAATGGGGAGAGGAAATGTCTGTCCAACCACATGGATTAACAAGACTGATAGTGAATACCTAGAGAGGACTTTTCTAAATGCTGAAGCCTGTGTTGTAACCCAAATGGAATGTGTAGTAAAAAAAAATTGCCAAGTGCCTTTTGAACCTAAAATTCAATTGTACTACATCTATCTTGGCAGAAGTTCTTTTTGTCCCCTAGGTTATAAATATAGAATTGTTTGGATTTTAATTGAGGTACTAAAACTTCTTCACAAATGGTAAGAATCTGAGTCTGGGGATGCAGTAATCATTGATTTTTAGCAGAGCTTGCACAATGTTGCTAGGTTTCATCTTGGATTACCAAAGGGACATCATTTGTGTGAGGTGGAGATCTTGTGATTTGACAGGACTCTCATTTTGATATGTTAACACCACAAAATTAAAGCAAAAATGTATAACTGTTCAGTCAGCATGTTGAAGGTCAGTCAGTCTGAGAAAAGGATAAACAGTTTGAATATTTCTAAGCAAGAAATCTATTTGATATGAAGTGACTAAATCCCTATAGTACTTGTTCAGGCAGTTAGAGAGGGGAATAAGCAATTTATATACCTTATTTGTACTGTGCCATAGTCTTTATCCCAATGATACTGCAGAAGGTAGAATAAAGACGACCTAAACAGCACCATAATTGGAAGTTCTGCATAAATATCTTCCATGACTGACTGACTCCTGTCTGTAATGCAGTGAGTTCTAAATAGTGTTGGCGTCCTTTCTTAAAATTATACTGTCTGCCTGCATCCTGTTAAAGCCAATAAATGCAATGCTGTCTTGGAAGTCTGTGATCTCCAATAATTGAGTGTTAAATGTGTACTTTTTGAAGCAGGTTAATGCAGACAGTTCTGCTGCTACTATAAACTGCCAGTACAAATGATCAGAACATGCAAGATCTATTTGCCTGGATTTGGAGCCCCAAATCTGTGGTGCAAATCTGTTTAATATTGAACTTTTTTTGGATTTAAAAAATATAAATTACAAGACTATTGTAAGCCCCTGCCCCCTTGCTTAGAAGTCTGACCAGTTTTGCATCTTTTGTAGCACATCAACTGATGTGGAGGGATTTTAATGCCGTCTGTTATTTTCTCCTGGGGCTAGCCTAATAAGTTGAGGGGTCAATGGATTTTTTTGACCGGATTCCTGAATTGGCTAAAGGTCATTTTTTTTTCCAGGAGGGAGGGAGGGCTGGCACATGACTATGATCAACAAAAAAGAGGTGTTTTATGTGTCTGTGGCTTTTTATCGTCCTAGGGCAGTTAATTGGGTAAAATATCAGAACAAAGTAGGCTGGATTTAATGAGGATACATCTTAAAAACTGGTTATCGTGACAAATTCATTATGCATTAAATCTGCTTGTTATCACATATGTATGTCAGATGGTACTGTTCTAGAATCTATCTCCAAGCCAACTGTTAAGCTGCTTCAGTAACTTGCCTTGACACACCTACATATGTCCCTCTCTCCGATAGTAGTTTGTTAATTATAGTATACAGAGCAGCAAATGGCCTAGCAGATCAGTGGTGACTCGTACTTTTTTTTTGTTTTTCCTAATATAACTAATTGTCTAATTGATGTTTTCAGTGTTGGTAATAAAATGGCAATTAGACTATTAGAACAAAGACAAGATCATCAGTCTTAATGTTAGTTTATTAAGAGCAAAGCTCTCTAGATTTCCTAGCTGTATTGACTTGTGGCCTTGATAATGCTTGTAACAGTCTAGCATAAAGAATGATTTTGCCTATGCCAGAGTTTTTTTTCTAAATATGGCTCTAGTGGGAAAAAATGTAGCTGGAAGCCAAGAATTGTGAAAGATGCTGATAATATATCTCCGATTTTTGACTAGATAAAGTGGATTAATGCATCAAGTTTTAAGCGGCAGTTTTCTCTTTCACTTCACCCCTTTCCTGAGCCTAGGATGCAGTTAGGGTTGCCAACTCTCCCGGAATGCCCTGGAGTCTCCAGAAATTAAACATTAATCTCCTGGACACTGCTGCGAGCAACCCCGGAGAAAAATCATAGGGACACTTAAATAGTTTTTTCTTTGAACGCTTGTTTATTAGTTATAAAAATATCAGATGACAGAGGGGAAAGGGAAGCTGTTTGACAGTCAGGAGTCATCCAATCGGCAACAGTCTGTTTGCTTTCCAATTGGCATGAGGATGGACATGTTGGGAGATCAATGGCAGGAGCATTGGGGGCAGAGCAGGTCATGTGATGAGATCTCCAAAAAGACACTGAACCAGAGTTGGCAAACCTAGATGCCATAAGGAACATACAAACAAAAATGTCTGTTAGGAAAAGACCAGCTGGTCCATTTAGGCTGTCCCATACAGTTGTGATGTCTTGAACATCACTTTGAGATTCTGTGCCCCCATGGATGCCACGTAGTATTCTGGTTGAAAAACCAGATCAAAAAATCCAAGGCCAGTTAGAAAAAACTATTTCAATCCCTGCACTAGGCAAGAAAAATTGAATTAAAAGGCAGAGATGAGACTGAAATTTTTTTTAAAATCTCTAACAATTAAAATTGGAAGGAATGAGACATAATTTTCAAAAGTTAATTTTCAGTATCAGAGGTTGTTTGGCAGACTTACCACGCTGTTAAATGTTAGTTTAGACCTAAAACACTTGGCGTACCTTTTTCTGTGCAGATTAGTCCATTTCCAGCTGGGCAGGGGAGCAACTTCGCACTGGTCTATTCATTTCACCAGTGAGCTGTCTTACCTGTGCAGCTTTCAAATGAGCAGGGAATCCCTTAGAACAACTTCCGGATTTGCGCATTTGACTGCATGTGTGCTTGTCGAAAGTTGCTCTTCCATTTGCCCTTAAATAACTGAGTGCAATTCGGGGCCAATATTGTACATGGCCTTGGCTAGGCCTCATTTAGAAGGACAAAATGTTATGTTTCATTTTGTAATGGATGGTTCAGTACCCTATTTGCTTTAGCTATAGTTTCACAGCATTGGTCATGAACCTCTTGGAGAGTTATGAACTATGATACCAAGATCTTTTTCTTTCACCACAGGCTTCGGTTCTGTTCCGTGTTGTCTAAGTATGCTTAGGTTAGCATTGGTCCTGCCCACGTGCATAACACTTAACTTCTATAAGTTAAATACCATTTGTCAAATGCAAGCCCTGCTTGCAGTTGTTTAGTCTCCTCCACAGTCCTAACACCTGTACAAATCTTCATCCACAAACTTGCAGATCATTCATCTAGGTCAATGATTTATAGATCCTAAAGAGCAAAGGCCCTAACACCAATCCCTGCAGTAACTGGTCTCCAAGCAGATCCAGAACATTTTAAAGAACAGGCACTGAATTTGGCTATAATCTATCCATTGTGATCAAAGCAATTTATTATATTTTTGCTGTCTGTATGCAAACACCAGGTGCTATTTTTAAAAACATTGTGGCAGTTCAGGTGTGGTTGTGAAAACTGCATTTTCTACCCATCCCCCTCTACCACCTTCAAGCCATGGCCTCCTTCTCCCGTTCCTTTTCTCTCATGCGCTCTCCTGAATTGTTCACCAACTTAGAGAAAGTGTAATGAAAACAAAAACTGCAAAGTATCGTATCAATTTCTTGGATTTTGTCTTGCAGCTTAATTCAAAGTTGTGTTTCGCGTCCGTTACAGACCCCATTGCTAAGAGCGAGTGTGTTCGTGCAAACATGATCTACCCACTATACGCAATGTCTGGTGCTAAACCAAGTTGCTCTCACTGGGAGTACATTATTTATCTCAGTTGCCCTCACTGGGGGTATTTATCTCCGCCAATTGCCCAGGAGAATCTCTGAACGTGGAGCCGCCTTGAAAATGTCTACAAGGAATCGCACTGTAAAGAATGAGTTTAGTTGGGAGGAAAAGTCTGTGGCTCCTGCTCCGGCACTGACTCCAGGCAAACCGGGCAGGTCGGTGACAGGTTTTAAGTGGTGGGGACTGTATCAGACTTTGCATGTCCTATTGTGGACCTCCTTCAACAGCTGACTTATTGGTAGTGTTGTTTTCCATTAAGCTTCAGTGTCTAAGACTAGTTAGACACATTCCTCCCTACAACCATTTTCTCTTAGCACAAATTTATCTCCCACTTTGGTCCTTAGCAATTATGCATGGACCAAAGAAACCCTTTCCATTGGATACTTAGGAGTTCCAAACCATGAAGGAGAACTCTCAACACACTTGTTCTGTGCACCAAGATTAACCTGTTTTGAGACTTTAGTGTTTGTCTTTCTTCAATAACAGCAAAGTTCTGTCTTTTTTCAGTGTGGTCCTAAAGAACTGTGTCCCAGCAGATGTTGGCATATACTAAACCCCCATTTGTTGATTCTCTGATACCTCTTTTTGAGATCTCCCTTGAGCTACACAAAGCTATAAAACTGTACTTGGGCTCTCACCACCATATTCCACTGGTTAGATCATTATTCAAGATGCCAAGTAGATGCTGATTTGGTCTCTAGCAGAATCTGCCTGATCATCTGTGACCAGAAGCACTGCATTTCTTAATTCCTGGAACAAACCAAGACTGTTCTTTTGTGGTGATTTAAATTGAATGGATGACTGAGACAAACTTGTTTCAACAACTTGCATTTGTATAGTGCTTTTTAACATAGAAAAACATCCCAAGGTGCTTCACAGAAATGTAATCAGAAAAAAATAGATGCTAAACCAAAGGGAGATATTACATGGGGTGACTAAAAACTTGGTCAAAAAGATGGGTTTTAAGGGGGAAGATGGAGAGGTTTAGGGAGGGAATTTGAGCGCAGGGTTTCGAGCACTGCAAGCACAACAGTCAATAGTGGCACGATGGGAGTGGGGGGAAAATAAGAAGCCACAATGGATGAAATAGATTTTTTTTTTTCAGGAATAAGTTCAGTGAAGCTGCTCTAGATTGTGGGAGACTGATGCTCCTATTATCAAACCAATTTACCAGAGATTGCACCATAAACTTGTAGCACACTAAATTTGGAAATGTACATGTTGCTTACAATTACAGTCTAGGTTTTTAGCTTTGTATCTCCATAGAAGTATGTAAAGTGTTGACTTTTTATTTCAATCACAGCCTAATTCTGGATTGAATGGGGAATTGTTGTAATTTTCCCTACCTGAATGCCACTAGTTTCTGTGCCCACTTGCTCTGCACCAATTTCCTGGTCAAGAGTAAACTAGCCAATTCCATTGGTGCTTTTCTGTGACTTTACCTAATGAAGATTTTTTTTTATTAGTTCATGGGATGTGCGCGTCGCTGGCGAGGCCGGCATTTATTGCCCATCCCTAATTGCCCTTGAGAAGGTGGTGGTGAACCACCGCCTTAAACCGCTGCAGTCCGTGTGGTGAAGGTTCTCCCACAGTGCTGTTAGGAAGGGAGTTCTAGGATTTTGACCCAGTGACGATGAAGGAACGGCGATATGCTTCCAAGTCGGGATGGTGTGTGACTTGGAGGGGAACGTGCAGGTGGTGGTGTTCCCATGTGCCTGCTGTTCTTGTCCTTCTAGGTGGTAGAGGTCATGGGTTTGGGAGGAGCTGTCTAAGAAGCCTTGGCGAGTTGCTGCAGTGCATCCTGTGGATGGTACACTGCAGCCACAGTGCACCAGTGGTGAAGGGAGTGAATGTTTAGGGTGGTGGATGGGATGCTAATCAAGTGGGCTGCTTTGTCCTGGATGGTGTCGAGCTTCTTGAGTGTTGTTGGAGCTGCACTCATCCAAGCAAGTGGAGAGTATTCCATCACACTCCTGACTTGTGCCTTGTAGATGGTGTAAAGGCTTTGGGGAGTCTGGAGGTGAGTCACTCACTGCAGAATACCCAGCCTCTGACCTGCTCTCTTAGCCACAGTATTTATATGGTTGGTCCAGTTAAGTTTCTGGTCAATGGTGATGGTGGGGGATTCGGCGATGGTAATGCCATTGAATGTCAAGAGGAGGTGGTTAGACTCTCTCTTGTTGGAGATGGTCGTTGCCAGGCACTTATGAGCCTAAGCCTGGATGTTGTCCAGGTCTTGCTGCATGCGGGCACGGACTGCTTCATTATCTGAGGGGTTGCAAATGGAACTGAACACTGTGCAATCATCAGCGAACATCCGCATTTCTGACCTTATGATGGAGGGAAGGTCATTGATGAAGCAGCTGAAGATGGTTGGGCCTAGGACCCTGCCCTGAGGAACTCCTGCAGCAATGTCCTGGGGCTGAGATGATTGGCCTCCAACAACCACTACCATCTTCCTTTGTGCTAGCTATGACGTCAGCCACTGGAGTTTTCCCCCTGATTCCCACTGACTTCAATTTTACTAGGGCTCCTTGGTGCCACACTCTGTCAAATGCTGCCTTGATGTCAAGGGCAGTCACTCTCACCTCACCTCTGGAATTCAGCTCTTTTGTCCATGAGGTCTGGAGCCAAGTGGTCCTGGCGGAACCCAAACTGAGCATTTGTGAGTAGGTTATTGGTGAGTAAGTGCCGCTTGATAGCACTGTCGACGACACCTTCCATCACTTTGCTGATTGAGAGTAGACTGATGGGGTGGTAATTGGCCGGATTGTATTTGTCCTGCTTTTTGTGGACAGGACATACCTGAGCAATTTTCCACATTGTCGGGTAGATGCTAGTGTTGTAGCTGTACTGGAACAGCTTGGCTAGAGGCGCGGCTAGTTCTGGAGCAGAAGTCTTCAGCACTACAGCTGGGATGTTGTCGGGGCCCATAGCCTCTGCTGTATCTAGTGCACTCAGCCGTTTCTTGATATCACGTGGAGTGAATCGAATTGGCTGAAGACTGGCTTCTGTGATGGTGGGGATATCTGGAGGAGGCCGAGATGGATCATCCACTCGGCACTTCTGGCTGAAGATGGTTGCATTCGCTTCAGCCTTGTCTTTTGCACTCACGTGCTGGACTCCACCATTATTGAGGATGAGGATATTTGCAGAGCCTCCTCCTCCCGTTAGTTGTTTAATTGGAGGCACGATAGAAAAGTATCCTGGTCTATTTGAGGCTGTGCCTATTCCCAATGGTGGGTTGACCTTGTCCAGCAGTTTGGAGGGAAATTAAGATTGGTGGTTAATAGGTTAGATTGCCCATCTCTAGTCATATCTCAGTATTTGGAAACAGATGGCTTAGGTGTTAATGGGGAACTCTGCTTTCAAAGGTCTTTATAATTTTGGCAGTCTCATTCCAGTTCAAGTTCCCAGTAAACCTGCTGAGCTCACATCTCAACCGCCAACCTATTTGGCATTAACTCAAAACTTGGAATGGTTTAACAGAGCTGGAGTGTGTTAACATATTTCAGTGGCAACCTGAGTTGGCTGGCACTGAAACTTCCTTTTTACTGCCTTTTGTGAATGAGGAAGGTTTATGAAATTGTTTGATTTGCCACAGTTATAAATTGGCATCTGTAGTTACACACTACACATAACCTCATTCAAGAACAGTTGCATAAATAAATGGCACACCAAAATCCTGTTGGCCAAGGGGAGTGAAATGTAACCAAGTAAAAATGAAGAGCATTTTGGTGAAGGTTTTTTCAGTGGGGGAAAAATAATAAACCATTTATCGGAAGTGAAGACTTCCTCATGATCTTTTGGAAGGTTAGGTAGTCTAACATTTTGCCTGGCTTTAGGAAACTAATTCTTTCTCAGTACACTGACTTAGTATTGCCAGACCAATTTTTGTGGCACTTAGAAACCATTATATAATCCTGTCCAAATCTGATTTCAGAAACACCAGTGTGGGTATCTAATATAAAGAACGAACTTGCATTTATATACTGCCTTTCATGACCGGGGGCCATCCCAAAGCACTTTACACTTCAAAAGTAATTCTTTGGTTGTGATCAGAGGTAAAAGATCAGATAATTTATTTTTGTAATGTTGGTTAGGACACCAGGAGAATTCCCCCTGCTCTTCTTTGAATAGTAAAAGATTCTATGGTACATTCTCCTTAGATTGTTGGTGGCATGCAGTTTAACATCTCATCCGAAAGATGGCACCTCTGGGGCATCACATTGCAGCACTTCCTCAGAAGTGTCTGCCTGGATTGTGCTGCAGTCTCCAGAATGGGTTTGAACCCATGACCTTTTGACTCTGAGGTAGGAGTGCTACCATTGAGCCAAGCCTGAAGCCTGATATAGGATCTATGTGCACTGCAGCCCACTTCAGTTTGTCTGTGAACTGAAGAAAAGACACTTTAAAACACAGATACAAACATGCACATATGCACACTGGTTACACACCCAAGTAGCTACATCTGTTGCTATGGCTACAGAGAAGTGGGCTTCAGTTCACATCTTGTACATATCTTCTGGTCATGCCCCAGATTACCAGTTCTAGTGCAGTTTAATTTTCAAAGGAATTATGCAAATACTGTGTCATCCAACCCACTTCCTTGTCCTGGGGTATCTTCAGATATATCCTCTTGAACCGATCCTAGGCTATCTCCAGAGTACTATTCATTCAGCGAGTTACTACATCCACTCCATTGGAGGCAGTTTGAGTGGCTTAATCACTGCATTTGTTTTTAATCTCCTAAGGGAAATTATATTGCTTGGAAAACTTGCATGAGCCATAGGTTTCCAGTGAGCTAAATTTTAAGTCATATGGGGAGGAAGATCTCCTCTGCGCTAGCTATAGTAATTGAAAATCCATTCTTTATAAACTAGTTTACAATTTCACTACAGCTAGCTTGCAGAATAAATCTCTTGCCATGGTTTTCTAGAACACATGAGACCACTGACTCTTCTTGGATGGGACAGGTAGGAAAAAATAGAAGTTTATGCAACTTGCTTTTCCTTAATGGCTTCTACCTATCCTTTCTTGAGTTGAAGGACTTGAACTGTGCTACTCATCACTGTATTGAGACCTTTCACAACTGAATATTTGCAAAGTATTGAGACTCTGGAAACTGCATTGCTTTCCTGTTGAGTACACTTGAGGCCAGTGTCCAGTTTGCATTTACAGTCAGTAATTTGTGTCTGTAGACCCACTATCCTGAGCAAAGTATTATTAATTGTTCAATTTTAGAGGCAAGGGGATAAAACTATGCTGATTTAAGTTATTTTTTTTCTTTTTCTCTCTATCTTTTCAAGCTAATCTTTGTTTTTTAGATATACCCTTGACTTCTTGGGAGTGGAATTCACTGTGTAAAACTCTTTCAGCGGAGGCACTAGCAAAATGTATCTTCATGTTAAGGAGTTGAAGAATAACCGCATATCTAACAGCTGAAGCTGTCTACAGTGCTGGTAATTGATTTGAAGCAGATGTATGTTAACCCCTGGGACAAAGGCTGTTTGGCCTTGATTTAATGATGAAGAAATGCAGTGAGCAATCTCTCTCTGTCACCATTAGTTCTCAATTGAGCCAAAGAAGAAAGGAAATGAGCCACTGTGTTCTATGTAAAGAATTAACATGGGTGTGTGCTCAACTGGTGTCAAATTAGTCAGCCATGGAGCAATATGGAAAACCTTAAGTGGTGGTGACCACTTGTTTAAACAATCTGGCATTACTCAAAGGAGGAAAAACTCAATGTGGCCTGAGTAACCCAACGTTGCACATGTTAACTTTTAAAAGGGCTATTTTCATCTTGATTCTAGAGTAAGCCTGTTGCAGACCATCTTGCCTGTCTATGCTGGTAAATTTTGGAGACTGCCTTTCCTGAAGCAAAGGTTAATGCCCATTTTACTCCTTTTCCTGCCATTGTATTAAAAAATCCCAGTATGGGCTACAACACATTATGTTTGTAATGAGCAAAACCTCATAAAATAAGAATAAATTAGCAAATGTCTTGTTTTAAGAATTAACTCATCAGTTGGTGTTAATATCCTTTTTCTGGCCATTTTTATTGGTAGACGCTAAAGCTCGGATTTTGACTCCCAGCAGGAGGTGAACAGCAAACCTTCAGGCCCTCCTCAGCGTGAGGCCTGGGAGAATTTAACTCCTGGGCCATGTCAGTTTCCCACCCGAACCCAAGGATTTTGAGAGCCAGGAGGCCACTGCCATGAACCTGGAGGAAAGGTATCCAGCAGTCAGTTAAATGCTTGAGAGGGGGATGGGGTGAGTGTCAAGCCCAAGGGAGGGGCGGTTTTCTTGTGGGGCCTGGAGAGCGCTCCTTCACCTTCTGGCCCACAAGAAAACAAAAAAAAGTTTAAAAGTTAAGTTTAATTTTCTGGACCTAGTCTCTCCACGATGACTTCCCCTCTGGTTAAAATTGCAATTGTAGCTGGGCCCTGATTGGAGCCTGATCTGCATATTTAAAGAAGGATCCTGCTCCTTTCTGGTGAAGGGATATCGATAGTGTTAAAGAGCAGCTTCCTTAGATCACCAAGGAAATTGGCATGTTAGGAAAATAACCGTCTGAAAACAGTGAATTTTTTTTTTCCAAAGCTGATTTATTGCATATCCTTGACAGTGTGCCGTGACATGGAGGTACATTTTGTTTTAGTAGTGTGTGATATTCCATGATATGGAAGGGATACTCCACTGACTATTAAGATATCTACAATTCTTTGAGCTAATATAGTGAAACAGACCTCTCGATTTGTTAATTTCCATTTGTTTCTCTGGAAAAATGTAGCTTCATTCTGTGTATCTCGCAGACACTAATTCCAGTGAATTTACAATCTGTCACTATTTGCAATGGCCTGACCTTGGCAACACTGAACAGCAATGATTATTTTGTGTGGGAGTACAAGACAGAAACTTGATATGCATATGTAAAACAGCACAGTTGGAGAAGTAACTTTTGGAATTAAGTGGATAATATTGCCAGGACTTTGATCAAATGTAATATAATATAGTTAGCTCCTGTTTTGATTCCTACCTTTTTTTAAAATTGGACATCCTAAAACTAATTTAGTCATTTGTTAAAATGACATGTTGACCTACTTTTGTGTAGAATTTACACTGGATGGGGTGATCTCTTCACCTTGGAGTAGGCCATAACAGCTTTCACAATTGTGCTTGCCGTAAGCTCTTTCCTACTCAGTCCAGCTGGGGCCCATACCTAGTTGTACAAACAAGTGGTTTATTTAAAAAGCAGGCTATTTGCTTTGTTTGTAGAACTAAATTGGTAAAGAAATTTGGGGAGTGAGGGAGGATACTCTTGTAAAAGAGGATCTGAGCAGTCAGGTAGTAGTGGCTCACCAAACCACTCAAACATTTTTTTGTGGTAAACATGTTAAACACAATCCTTTTATATACTTTCATCTCCTGTAATGCCTCAAAGAAAGTTATCACTGTTACAAAGGGAGGGTTAGAAGTGAAGGGCACCACTCATGGCAACTCATTGGCCCAGAATTTGCTGAAAAAATAACAGCATCTGAATGACTCATGACGTTATTAATGTGCAAATCAGCCCAGCAACTTGTGGTGAGGAAGAGATATCCCATGAATTGCAAATCACCAAGTTGCTGGTCGATTTTCACCGCTCCACCGTTAGCTTCGCGAAAATGGCATGTTGCCCTTGACCTCCCCGTGCCCTGTAAATGGTCAAATCCAAAAATCCTACATCCTATGCTGCTGCTGATGCCAACCCTGCCATTGCTCCCTCTCTGTCCTTTCTTCTCTTCACCCTTGTCCTCCGTTCTAATGTGGTGGCTGCCTTTAGATTTCAAAGGAAGGCAGCTGTAATTGGCATTCTGGAGCCAGTTAGGAGGAGCCAAGGCATTAGCATATATTTTTTTTAAAAATGCAGCTCAGTACCTGATGCTCCAGACTGTACTCTAAATTGACCCCTCCCACTCTGCCTGAGGGTAGGCCTTTCCAGGGATTTACAACATTGTACAGATGACTAAGAATAAGGATGTGGCTCTGAAGTAGTTAACTTGTCAGGGAGTTATTGTGTTATAAATGTCACATGGATATATTTTCAGATTTTAAAAAAAATCAAGCCCAAATCCAGTTCAGAACATAAATAGGAGCAAGAGTAGGCCATACGGTCCCTCGAGCCTGTTTTGCCATTCAGTAAAATTGTGGCTGATCTTTGACCTCCACTCCTTTCCTGCCCGATCCCCAAATCCCTTGGTTTTTTTTCCCCCAAGAGTCCAAAAATCTATCAATCTCATTCTTGAATATAAACAAACAATTTGGTTGGGTGTTGGCTTTTCTTTGTATTTGGATATGTTTTCTGATGCTTGCTTGTTCCTTATTAGTACTTGCTTACTAAATTGAACTGCTTTTGATACGCATGGTATAATAGGTGGCACTAAAAGTCTTGGTGTAATGTAGCTGAGACACAAGCTGGTTTGGTTGGAAATCTAGCATAAAAGGGAGGAATTTTTTTAAATTCTAGACCACCATGACAGGAGAAGGAATCTAATATTGTGCTGGGCAGAGAGCTCTTGGAAAGAACACAATTTTCTTCATGAAGGATAGCCGAGGGGTCCTCCCCAGCAAGCCTGCTAATCAGAATTGCCTGAGGCATTTTTCAAACCCGTACTGTGGTCACTATTGTGATTAGGAGTCCTTGCTGAGAGGTCTGGCAGTCATTAATATTCATTTGATTTCCTTGCTCACAATGGTTAATTGGGAAGCTGGCTGTGTTTTTTGGGTACTGCTGTTCTTTCCCTGTACTCTAGAAATGAGATTGCTTTATACCAGCAGGGGAGTTAAACCCAAAATATACTGTAAATGGTGTAAATTTAGCTGTTCTGTCATAGGGTATTGCTTCTTATGTAGGTTATTAGACATAGGCTAGAATGCAATTTGCTGGTGGCTGTACCTAATTGAGAGGAAATCTGATTTGCACAATTTAGAGCAATTTGAAAGACTAGTTTTAACACAATCCTTGATTATAGCAATTTGAAAGCCACCATCTGGTTTTCTGTAGAAACCAATTGGTAATTTACTTCTATGGAAGTTGCACTAAATATTACCAAAAGAGGCCAATTTTTGAATCTGTTCTTCATTGGCTCTGATGCTTTGAAGCACATTGTGGAGAGATGTATAAATGGCCCATTTTAATAGCTTATCAAATTGTCAGTTTTGATTTTTTTTGAATGAATTCTACCTGGACTATTTATTGTGGTTGTTCTCAAAGCTGACAACTAAGTGAAAACACTGACTCTTCCTTCATGCAGCACCCGGTGGGTGGACTGAAGAAAAATACATAAGCTGTCTTGTGTGCACATGTATAGTTTGTGCAACTGTGCAGTTTAAAACACTTTTTTCAGCTGGTCTTTCCATGGTGACCAAGGTAAGGCTGCAAGATTCCCAGAAAGCAGAGGAGGGTGGAATTGGTGGGCAATGGCAGCCATAGTTTCTTTGCCACTTTACTCCTGAATCAAATTAGCCAATGACTCAATGACCATCACTGGGGCATGTGGTCATCAAAGCAGAGAAGCCACACCGTATAAACTAAATGGTACAATTTTAAAGGGGGTGCAGGAACAGAGACCTAGAGGTATATGTACACAAATCTTTGAAGGTGGTGGGACAAATTGAGAAGGCTGTTATAGCAAATGGGATCCTGGGCTTTATTAATAGAGGCATAGAGCACAAAAGCAATGAAGTTATGCTAAACCTTTATAAAACACTGGTTAGACCTCAGCTGGAGTATTGTGTTCAATTCTAGGCACCACACTTTAGGAAGGATGTCAAGGCCTTGAAGGTACAGAAGAGGTTTGCAAGAATGATTCCAGGGACGAGGGACTTTAGTTATGTGGAGAGACTGGAGAAGCCTGGGGTTGTTCTCCTTTAGAACACAGAAGGTTAAGGGGAGATTTGATAGGTGTTCAAAATTATGAACAGTTTTGACATTGGAAAGAGTTTCTCCTTATTTATGATGACAGAAGGGTTGGTAACCAGAGGACACAGATTTAAGGTGATCAGCAAAAGAGCCAGAGTCAATATGAAACACTTTTTCTATGCAATAAGTTCTAATGATCTGGCATGCACTGCCTGAAAGAACATAAGAAATAGGAGTAGGCCATACAGCCCCTCCAGCCTGCTCCGCCATTCAATAAGATCATGGCTGATCATTTACCTCAACTCCACTCTCCGGCCCTATCACCATATCCCTTGATTCCCTTTGTGTCCAAAAATCTATCGATCTCAGTCTTGAATATACTCACGACTGAACATCCACAGCCCTCCAGGATTGAGAATTCCAAAGATTCACAACCCTCTGAGTGAAGAAATTTTTCCTCATCTCTGTCCTAAATGGCCGACCCCTTTATCCTGAGACTCTGACCCCTAGTTCTAGACACACCAGCCAGAGGGAACAGCCTCTGTGTCTATCCTGTCAAGCCCTCTTAAAAAAAAAAATGTTATACGTTTCAATGAGATCACCCCTCATTCTTCTAAACTCCAGAGAATATAGGCCACTCTTCTCAATCTCTCCTCATGGAACAACTCTCGTCCCAGGAATCAATCTAGTGAACCTTCATTGCACCCCCTCAAGGCAAGTAGGTAATGAGACCAAATTGTACACAGTACACCAGGTGTGGTCTCACCAGAGCCGTATATACTCCAACCCCCCTGCAATAAAGGCTAACATACCATTTACCTTCCTAATTACTTGCATGTTAACTTTGATTCATATACTAGGACACCCAAATCCTCTGACTACCAACATTTCTTAGTGTCTCCTTTTTAAAAAATATTCTGCTTTTCTATTCTCCCTACCAAAGTGGATAATTTCACATTTCTCCACATCATACTCCATCTGCCATCTTCTCACCCACTTACTTAATTTGTCTATATCTCTTTGCATCCCCCTCACAGTTTACTTTCCCACCTAGCTTTGTATCATCAGCAAACTTGGATATATTACACTCTGCCTCCTCATCTAAGTAATTGATAGATTGTAAACAGCTGAGGTCCAAGCACTGATCCTTGCAGCACCCCACCAGTTACAACCTGCCAACCAAAAATTACCTGTTTATTCCTACTGTTTTGTCTGTTAACCAATCCTTAATCCATGCTAATATATTACCCCCAATTCCATGAGCCCTAAACTTGTATAATAACCTCTTGTGTGGCACCTTATCGAGTGTCTTTTGAAAATGCAAATATATTACATCCACTGGTTTCCCCCTTAACTACCCTGCTAGTTAGTGTGTAAATACACAGTGTGGTAAATAAGATTGGAGAGCTGCAGGTGCAATTAGCCACATGGGAATATGATGTCCTGGTGATAACGGAGACCTGGCTCAAAAAGGGGCAGGATTGGATACTAAATATTCCTGGATATAAGGTGTTTAGGGAAGGGAGGGAAGAAAGGAGGGTGGGGGGGTGGCAGTATTGATTAAAGAGAATATTGCATTGCTGGAGAGAGGATGTCCTGGAGGGGGCAAGAACAGAATCTATTTGGTTAGAGTTAAGAAACAATAGAGGTGCCATTACACCACTGGGTGTATTCTATAGGCTACCAACTAGTGAAGGATATAGAGGAGCAAATTTGCAGGGAAATTAGAGGTGCAAAAGCCAGAGAGTAGTGATAACGGGGGACTTCAACTATCCTAATATAGACTGGGATAGTAATAATACAAGGGGCAAAGAGAGGGAGGGGTTTTTGAAGTGTGTTCAGACGAACTTTCTTGACTGGTATGTTTCCAGCCCAACGAGGAAGGAGGAATTGTTGGACTTGGTTCTGGGGAGTGAAGTGGGCCAGTGGAGCAAGTGTCAGTGGGGAACATTTAGGGAACAATGATCATAGTATCATAAGGTTTAGAATAGCTATGGAAAAGGACATGGACCATTCAAAAGTAAAAATACTCAATTGGAGGAGGGATTTGATAATTTCACTGGGATGAGAATGGATCTGGCCTGGGTAAATTGGTATCAAAGATTGGCAGGCAAAACTGTAATTGAACAATGGGTGGCCTTTAAGGAGGAGATGGTTCAGGTACATTCCCATGAGGGAGAAAGGTAGGGCAATTAAAGCCAGAGCTCCCTGGATGACAAAATAGAGAGAGTAAGATAAAGCAGAAAAAAAGCATGAGACAGATGTCCAGTTGATCACACAAGTGAGAACCAGGCAGAATAAAAAAATGCAGAGGGGAAATGAAAAAGGAAATAAGGGGGGGCAAAGAGTATGAGGATAGACTGATGGCAAACATAAAAGGGAATCCAAAAGTCTTCTATAGGCATGTAAATGGGTAGTAAGAGGAGGGGTGGGGCCGATCAGGGACCAAAAGGAGATCTACTCATGGAAGGAGAGGGCATGGCTGAGGTACTAAATGAGTATTTTGCATCTGTCTTTGCCAAGGAAGAAGATGCTGCCAGAGTCTCAGTAAAGGAAGATGTAGTTGAGATACTGGATGGGCTAAAAATTGATGGAGGTACTTGAAAGGCTAGCTCTATTTAAAGTAGGTAAGTCACCTGGTCTGGATGGGATGCATCCTAGGTTGCTGAGGGAAGTAAGGGTGGAAATTGTGGCAGTACTGGCCATAATCTTCCAAACATCCTTAGATATGGGGCTGGTGCCAGAGGACTAAAGAATTGCAAATGTTACACCCTTGTTCAAAAAAGGGTGTAAGGATAAATCCAGCAACTACAGGCCAGTCAGTTTAACCTTGGTGGTGGGGAAACTTTTAGAAACAATAATCCGGGACAGAATTAGCAGTCACTTGGACAAGTGTGGATTGATTAGGGAAAGCCAGCACAGATTTGTTAAAGGCAAATCATATTTAACTAGAGCGTGCATCCGTCTGTCCATCCTGGGCACTGCACTGTGGGAAGGATGTGAAGGCCTCTGAGGATGCAGAAGTGATATACTAGAATGATGCCAGGGATGAGGGACTTTAGATACGTGGATAGACTGGAGAAGCTAGGGTTACTTTGGAACAGAGAAGGTTGAAAGGAGATTTGATAGAGGTATTCAAAATCGTGAAGGGTCTATAGATAGAGAGAAACTGTTCCTATTCATGGAAGGGTCAAAAACCAGAGAACAGATTTAAGGTGATTGGCAAAAGAACCAAAGGTGACATGAGGAAAAACATTTTTATGCAGCAAGTGGTTAGGATCTGGAATGCACTGCTGGTGAGGTGGGGGGGTTGTGGTGACAGATTCAATCATGGCTTTCAAAAGGGAAGTGGGTAAGTACTTGAAAGGAAAAAATTTGCAGGGCAGGGGAGTGGGACTAGTGGGATTGCTCTTGCATTGGACCAGCACAGACTCAATGGGCTGAATGGCCTCCTTCTGTGCTGTAACCTTTTCTATGATTCTACACCCTCAAAAAAAAAAACACTAATAGATTTGTCAAACAATCTTTCCCTTTTCATAAAACCATGATTTTCTAAGTGCCCTGTTACTACGTCCTTAAGATTCTAGCATTTTCCCTACTACTGTCGTCAAGTTAACTGGCCTACACTTCCTTGTTTTCTCTCTTCCCCCTCGTTTCTTGAATAGCAGGGTTTCATTTGTTACCTTCCGATCCACTGGGACCATTCCAGATTGTAGGGAATTCTGGAAGATCAAAACCAATGCATCCACTATCTCTGTAACCACCTCCTTTTAAAACCCTAGGATGTAGGCCATCAGGTCCAGGGGATTTGTTGGCCTTTTGTCCCATTAATTTCTCCAGTACTTTTTCTTTACTAACCTTAACTACCTGAAGTTCCTCACACTCATTAGACCCTTGGTTCCCCACTATTTCTATTATGTTTTTTGTGTCTTCTACTGTGAAGACAGAGACAAAATATTTGTTTAACATCTCTGCCATTTCCTTATTCCCCATTATAATTTCTCCTATCTCTGCCTCCTAAGGGATCCACGTTTACTTTTGCAGATCTCTTCCTTTTTACATACTTGTAGAAGCTCTTGCAATCTGTTTTTCTATTTCTTGCTAGTTTACTCTCATATTCAATTTTCTCCCTCTGTCAATTTCTTGGTCATCCTTTGCTGATTTCTAAAAAAACCCTCCCAATCCTCAGGCTTACTACTCTTTGGCAACATTGTAAGTCTCTTCTTTTAATCTACTATCCTTAACTTCTCTAGTTAGCCAGGGTTGGATCACTTTTCCTGTGGAATTTTTATTCCTCAAGTGGAATATATGTTCGTTGAGAATTATGAATTATTTCTTTAAATGTTCACCATGCTTATCTACCCTCATATCTTTTAATCTATTTTCCCAATCTACCTTCGCCAACTCGCCCCTCATACCTACGTAATTGGCTTTGTTTAAATTTAAGACTCTAGTTTCGGACTTAACTACATCACACTCAAACTCTATAAAATTCTATCATACTGTGATATTACAAGATTACTAATTAACCCTGTCTCATTACACAATACTAGATCTAAAATAGCCTGTTCCCTAGTTGGTTCCTTGACACATTGTTCTAGAAAACTGTCTCGAATGCATTCCATGAACTCATTCTCCAAACTACTTTTGCCAATTTGGTTTGCCCAGTCTATATGAAGATTAAAGTCCCCTATGATTATTGCATTACCCTTATTACATGCTCCTCTCATTTCCTGATTTATACACTGTCCAACACCGTAACTACTGTTAGGGGGCCTTTAAACTACTCCCACCAGAGTTTTCTTCCCGTTGTTATTTCTTAGCTCCACCCATACTGATTCTACATCCTGATTTTCTGACCCAAGATCCTTCCTCACTACTGTCCTTATCTCATCCTTTTTATTATCAGTGCTTCCCCCTCCCCCAACTTTCCATTTTGCCAACCTTTCCGAAACGTCCAGTACGCTGGAATATTTAGTTCCCAACCTTGTTCGCCCTGCAACCACATCTCAGTAATGGCTACTAGATCAAACCCATTTATCTCTATTTGTGCCATTAATTCATCTATCTTGTTATGAATACTTCGCGCACTCAAATATAGCACCTCTTAATTTTAACTTTATTATTTTTCCTTAATGTGACCTTTGTCACTAATGCCCTATTGCCTTTGTTAAACTCTGTCCCTTCCTGACACACTCTGCTTGTTTTTACCCAAATCACTACTCTGCTCTACAGCCTTGACTTTTCTCTTGTTTTTAGACTTAAGTTTACCCTTATCTGAACCCTGTCGCCCTCTTATTGGTTTAAAGCCCTATCTACCGCCCTAGTTATTCGATTCGCCAGGACACTGGTTCTAGCCCGGTTCATGTGGAGCCTGTCCCAATGGAACATTTTCCCCAGTACTGGTGCCAGTGCCCCATGAATTGAAACCCCTGCTTCCCACACCACTCTTTCAGCCACGCTTTTAACCCTCTAATCTGTGTCCCTATGCCCACTTGCACGTGGCTCAGTTAGTAATCCAGAGATTATTACCTTTTTTGAGGTTCTGCTTTTCAATTTGGACCCTAGCTCCTCAAACTCCCTCAGCAGAACCTCATTCCTAGTTCTACCTATGTCGTTGGTTCCTACGTGGACCATGACAACTGGATCCTCCCCCCTCCTGCTTCAAGTTCTTCTCCAGCCGTAAGGAAATGTCCTTAACCCTGGCACCGGGCAGGCAACACAGCCTTCGGGACTCCCGGTCGCGGCTGCAGAGAACAGTATCTATCCCCCTGTATATACTATCCTGTGCCACTACCACATTCCTTTTCGCTCCCCCCACTTGAATAGCCGACTGTACTAAGATGTGGTCAATTTGTCCATCTTCCCTGCAGTCTTTGCTCTCATCCACACAGGTAGCAAGTACTTCGTACCTGTTGGACAAGGGCAAATCGGAGGCTTCTCCACCACTGCATCCCGGGTCCCCTTACCTGTGTCTTGCAGTCACATCCTCCTGTCCCTGGCCACTAACCAAACCTAAACCGCTACTACCAGAGAAGTGTAACTGCCTCCTGGGTCAAAGCGTCCATGTAATTCTCCCTCCTTGATGCATTGCAATGTCTGCACCTCAGACTCCAGCCCAATAACTCTGGGCCAAAGTTCCTTGAGTTGCAGACACTTACTGCAGATGTGGTTTCCTGAGATCCCACTGCTCTCCAAACTCCTACATGCTATAGTTACGATACGGCACACCACCTGCACTGCCATCGCTATCTAACCTTGTTTTATTTATTTACTTAAAGTTTTTATGTAATTCATTCACTTGGCTTATTTTTAGTTTTTTTTACTAATTAATTTATCTAGTTTAAGTTAATTAATTTAATAAAGTATTAGCAAGTTGTAGGGTCCTAGTTTAAACCACTCCCCTAGTTTAGAGAACAAAAAATGTATTACTCGCCAACCTGCTGTCCTGTCACTCTTTCAAATTTCTGCCTGTTTGAGTTGGTCTCTCCTTCATGCTTTACTCTCGTTCGCTGGTCCCACTCTTTCTGCTTTCTGGCCTCTACTCCCGCTCCTTTTATCCCCAATAACCACTAAAAACACTAACCAATGAACTAAATACTTATTGACTGACTTACCCTCTGTGCTCTTCATCTTGTGACATCACTTTTTATTGACTTTTGATTTCTCGCACTGCTCTCTTTATGCTCCACTCAGTCTTAGTCTATAGTTCTTTGGTTTAAATTAATTAGCACCTCCTTCCCCCTCTGCACCTAATTCACTCTTGCCAAATTCCCAGGTGGTTAAAGCAGATTGAACAGTAACTTTCAAAAGGGAATTGGATAAATACTTGAAGGGAAAAAATTTACAGGGCTATGGGGAAAGAGCAGGGGAATGGGACTAATTGGATAGCTCTTTCAAAGAGCTGGCACAGGCACAGTGGGCTGAATGGCCTCCTCCAGTGCAGTACCCACAATGAATAAGGGCTGAGAGATTGAAGTCAATGGGAATCAGGGGGAAAACTCTCCAGTGGCTGGAGTCATACCTAGCACAAAGGAAGATGGTAGTGGTTGTTGGAGGCCAAGCATCTCAGCCCCAGGGCATTGCTGCAGGAGTTCCTCAGGGCAGTGTCCTAGGCCCAACCATCTTCAGCTGCTTCATCAATGACCTTCCCTCCATCATAAGGTCAGAAATGGGGATGTTCGCTGATGACTGCACAGTGTTCAGTTCCATTCGCAACCCCTCAGATAATGAAGCAGTCCGAGCCCGCATGCAGCAAGACCTGGACAACATCCAGGCTTGGGCTGATAAGTGGCAAGTAACATTCGCGCCAGATAAGTGCCAGGCAATGACCATCTCCAACAAGAGAGAGTCTAACCACCTCCCCTTGACATTCAACGGCATTACCATCGCCGAATCCCCCACCATCAACATCCTGGGGGTCACCATTGACCAGAAACTGAACTGGACCAGCCATATCAATACTGTGGCTACAAGAGCAGGTCAGAGGCTGGGTATTCTGCGGCGAGTGACTCACCTCCTGACTCCCCAAAGCCTTTCCACCATCTACAAGGCACAAGTCAGGAGTGTGATGGAATACTCTCCACTTGCCTGGATGAGTGCAGCTCCAACAACACTCAAGAAGCTCGACACCATCCAAGATAAAGCAGCCCGCTTGATTGGCACCCCATCCACCACCCTAAACATTCACTCCCTTCACCACCGGCGCACTGTGGCTGCAGTGTGCACCATCCACAGGATGCACTGCAGCAACTCGCCAAGGCTTCTTCGACAGCACCTCCCAAACCCGCGACCTCTACCACCTAGAAGGACAAGGGCAGCAGGTGCATGGGAACAACACCACCTGCACGTTCCCCTCCAAGTCACACATCATCCCGACTTGGAAATATATCGCCGTTCCTTCATTGTCGCTGGGTCAAAATCCTGGAACTCCCTTCCTAACAGCACTGTGGGAGAACCGTCACCACACGGACTGCAGCGGTTCAAGAAGGCGGCTCACCACCACCTTCTCAAGGGCAATAAGGGATGGGCAATAAATGCCGGCCTTGCCAGCGACGCCCACATCCCATGAACGAATAAAAAAAAATGTTTTTAAATTATGTAATCAATGTAATTAAGGTTTCATCCCATGTGCACAAAACATTGAAGACCAGGAAGTCTGTCTATAGAGCAAAAGCTCTTCCAGGTTATATTATAGGAGGAACAAATACCCGGTAGAATGGTAAGCTTTCTCATAACTGTTCAGTCTCTATGCAATATTTAAAATACCGATTGATTTCCCCTATTAGCACCATTGAAGGTGCTTGGGTACACCTTTTAAAAGGTTGGTTTAAAACATATTATAAAATGCTTTGTACATTTTATAAGTTCCATTTAGTTGAGTTGCCTTATTAGAGGAACCTTCCAGAGTCTTTCACTTTTATAATAGTTCCCCAAACATCTATATTGGGACTCCAGTCACTGAGCATTATTGGAAGGTGGGATTAGAATGGACACCTTGTTGTTCTTCAAGCCGACGCGGACACGATGGGCCGAATGGCCCCCTTCTGTGCTGTATCTTTTCTATGGTTCTATGACTCATAAAACAACAAAAGCCAATAGTTCAAATGTTACTCATTTAAATACCATAGAAGGTGCATATTCCACTGTAAAGTTGTCAGTCTGGTGTAAAATTTCCATAAAGCTATACTGCAACTCGATGCTTGGTCCACCAGCACTACATTTGGTTTTGTAACCAAACCAGTGTTAACATTTTTTTTCTTCTTGCTCCCCCCACCCCATCTCTCAAAGCAAGGCCGCAATCCCAATCCCAGCCAGTGTCTTGCTGAGGAGCCACTATTGAGGATACTTCAATATGCTGCACCATGGACTGATGGGACGTGGACCTACGTCCACACAGGAGGTTTTTGCCCCTCACGCTGAATTCTGGATTTTTCAATTGTGCTGCTGTGGACAGTTCCCAAGAGGCCAGGCACTTCTCTCAAAGGAAGAAGAAAAGCTGTAGAACTTATTTTAATATGCCCCTTGCACTTGCTGTCTGGAAGTTGGGATAAACTTGGTTCCTAATGGCATTCCCTTGCTTTCTTTTGCTGACTAAATTGGGATTCAGTACCATTCTCCCATCCTTTTGTCAACAGGCCATGGAGCCCAGAAGTCTGCCAAGAGTAACAGTGGAGGGAGAAGGGCCACAAATTGCCCTGGCTCCCATTGAACACCACTGCTGTAGCAGATGTGCCATATGTTGGAGCAGATTTCATCCATCTTGGTAAAATCAGTAGGCAAAAAAAAATTAACTGACGAGTCACAACATTCCACATTTTTTGTGGTGTATTTTGTTGATCTTTCTGATCTAAACAATGAAGATTAGTGCTTCTGAGGATAGTTTCACTAAGATGTTCACTCCACTGCATTTAACGTGACTTGGGACATGTATTAAAATTTTGATTTCTTGAATTCCAACCAGCACTTGGTAGCACAGTACATAATTGTCTATATCCTGTGTAAATATAGGAATTGTTGCAGGGAGAGCTGTCTTTGGACTTGACATAGGCAGGGTGGGTGGTCAGAGTTGATGGGAGATCACCGATTACTCAGTGTCTGTGTTTCTTTCTAGTTTCTTCTGATTTTCCATAAAGCAGCGGCAGGCGAATTGGAGGAAGACAGTGGGTTGATGGCTCTTGCCAGGCTTTCAGAAATTGATGTCTCCAGTGAGGGGGTTCAAGGTGCCAAGGATTTCTTTGAGGCAAAGGTAAAGTCTAACTGTCAGACTAAGGTGGAAATATTTACAGAAGAAAAGAACCAGTAAAACTGGACTATTTATAAATATTTGGCTGAACAACCAGTTGACTGGCAGCCCAAGAATTCCCTGAGTTCTTATTTAAAAGGCTGCACTTGCTGACCACAACAGTTTGCCTAATGATAAACTGTACTGACAATGCTGGTAAGTGGGTGGTGTAATTGGACAGCACGCACCCAGCATTTGGTCCTGGAACGTGTAATTTGATCCCGTCAGGCTGTAGACTGGCAGAAAACGTGAGTGCAAAAGACAAGGCTGAAGCATTTGCAACCACCTTCAGCCAGAAGTGCCGAGTGGATGATCCATCTCTGCCTCCTCCGGAGATCCCCACCATCACAGAAGCCAGTCTTCAGCCAATTCAATTCACTCCATGATATCAAGAAACGGCTCGGTGCACTGGATACAGCAAAGTCTATGGGCCCTGACAATATTCTGACAGTAATGCTGAAGACTTGTGCTCTAGAACTAGCTGCGCCTCTAGCCAAGCTGTTCCTGTACAGCTACAACATTGACATCTACCCAACAAAGTGGAAAATTGCCCAGGTATGTCCTGTCCATAAAATGTAAGGAATCTTACAAGACCAGGTTATAGTCCAACAATTTTATTTTAAAATCACAAGCTTTCGGAGATTATCTCCTTCGTCAGGTGAGTGAGTGAAAGGTTCTCAAATCGCATATCTTATATTAGGCTGGGACACGCTCACACCAATCAAAGGTGTCGTTGGTGTTCAGACAGGTTAGCTACGGAAAACAGTTCTGAATACACAATGGGTCACATTACAAAGCCAGAGAGAGAGAGAGAGAGAGAATGTCCAGTTGTATTAAAAACAGATAACTTTTTTTGTTTCCCTGCTTACGTGTAGCGTGACATGAACCCAAGATCCCGGTTGAGGCCGTCCTCATGGGTGCAGAACTTGGCTATCAATTTCTGCTCGACGATTTTGCGTTGTCGTGTGTCTCGAAGGCCGCCTTGGAGAACGCTTACCTGAAGATTGGTGGCTGAATGTCCTTGACTGCTAAAGTGTTCCCCGACTGGGAGGGAACCCTCCTGTTTGGCGATTGTTGCGCGGTGTCCGTTCATCCGTTGTCGCAGTGTCTGCATGGTCTCGCCAATGTACCATGCTCCGGGGCATCCTTTCCTGCAACGTATGAGGTAGACAACGTTGGCCGAGTCACAGGAGTATGAACCATGTACCTAGTGGGTGATGTCCTCTCGTGTGATGGTGGTATCTGTGTCAATGATCTGGTATATCTTGCAGAGGTTGCCGTGGTCGGGTTGTGTGGTGTCGTGGCTAACCTGTCTGTACACCAACGACACCTTTGATTGGTGTGAGCGTGTCCTAGCCTAATATAAGATATGCGATTTGAGAACCACTCACTCACTCACCTGACGAAGGAGATAATCTCCGAAAGCTTGTGGTTTTAAAATAAAATTGTTGGACTATAACCTGGTGTTGTAAGATTCCTTACATTTGTCCACCCCCGGCACCTCCACATCATGTCCATAAAAAGCAGGACAAATTCAATCCAGCCATTTACCGCCCCATCAGTTTACTCTCAATCATCGGCAAAGTGATGGACGGTGTCGTCGACAGTGCTATCAAGTGGCACTTACTCACCAATAACCTGCTCACCGATACTGAGATTGGGTTCCACCAGGACCAATCTGCCCCCAAACTCATTACTGCCTTGGCCCAAACATGGACAAAAGAGCTGAATTCCAGAGGTGAGGTGACGGTGACTGCCCTTGACATCAAGGCAGCATTTGACCAAGTGTGGCACCAAGGAGCCCTAGTAAAACTGAAGTCAATGGGAATCAGGGGGAAAACTCTCCAGTGGCTAGAGTCATACCTAGCACAAAGGAAGATGGTAGTAGTTGTTGATGGCCAATCATCTCAGCCCCAGGACATCGCTGCAGGTGTTTCTCAGGGCAGTGTCCTCGGCCTAACCATCTTCAGCTGCTTCATCAATGACCTTCCCTCCCTCAAGGTGAAAAATGGGGACGTTCACTGATTTCAGTGTTCAGTTCCATTCGCAACCCCTCAGATAATGAAGCAGTCCGTGCCTGCATGCAGCAAGACCTGGACAACATCCAGCTTGGGCTGATAAGTGGCAAGTATCATTCGCACCAGGCAATGACCATCTCCAACAAGAGTCTAACCACCTCCCCTTGCCATTCAATAGCTTTAGCATTGCCGAATCCCCGAACATCAACATCCGGGGGGTCACCATTGACCAGAAACTTAACTGGACCAGCCATATAAATACTGTGGCTGCAAGAGCAGATCAGAGGCTGGGTATTCTGCGGTGAGTGACTCACCTCCTGACTCCCCAAAGCCCTTCCACCATCTACAAGGTATAAGTCAGGAGTGTGATGGAATACTCTCCATTTGCCTGGATGAGTGCAGAACCAACAACACTCAAGAAGCTCGACACCATCCAGGACAAAGCAGCCCTCTTGATTGGCACCCCATCCACCACCCTAAACATTCACTCCCTTCACCACTAGTGCACAGTGGCTGCAGTGTGTACCATCCACAGGATGCACTACAGCAACTCGCCAAGGCTTCTTCGACAGCACCTCCCAAACCCGTGACCTCTACCACCTAGAAGGACAAGGGCAGCAGGTGCATGGGAACACCACTACGTTTCCCTCCAAGTCTCTCGCCATCCTGACTTGGAAATATATCACCGTTACTTCATCGCTGGGTCAAAATCCTGGAACTCCCTACTGAACAGCACTGTGGGAGTACCTACACCACATAGATGCAGCGGTTCAAGAAGGTGGCTCATCACCTTCAGGGATGGGTAATAAATGCTGGCCTTGCCAGCGATGCCCACATCCCATGAATGAATAATTTAAAAAAAGTGTTGCGTTGACTCTCTTTACATTGCTGAGTTCAGACCATGCACAGCAGTAACACTCCCGAGTTCAGACAAGGCACAGTGCTAAAGGGTGTGTCTGTATGGGAAATGGCAACTTTATTTGTGTGAATTTCTCGGTAGTTTGGGTTGGATATGATTCAGGCATTGAATCGATTTTAGCACACATCTGGCCTTTAGATGATGAGAAAAAATTGAACTATCTGAAGCTTGCAACCTATTCGAACCATCTATCTGAAATCTTGCTTTAACATTATTGGAAATGATCCTAATATCGGAGGAAGGGAAATGGGTTGAAACTAAATATGGTCATGGGAATCAATAGTTAGTCATAAATTAAGGCTTTAAATCTGAGGTGATTAGCATAAGTATCCCTCCCCACACTGGAAAACCAGCAATAACTTGCAACTTTGAAGTATTTCAGATGTGCATAGCCTTGAACTAAATGGCCATGAATTGTACTACAGAGGGCCAAACTTCTAATTTTAAAAAAATTGCTAAATGTCTCTAGATTGAGTTAGGGGGGAAAAGCAGGATCCTATATAGTGCTTGATCTAAAATCTTCATTTAAGGATCAGTCTCGTGCATACTTCAATCTTGTAAAACTGGAACACAAAGTTAGGAGTGTAGGTTCTGAAGCTTTATAACCGACATTCAGCAGATAGAGGTTCGCGTGATGAAATTGTAGGAATTTTGTCAGCTTACCTGCTATTGGCAGCGATGCAAATTCTTTTTGGTGATGTGGTTCAGTTCCTTTATGGTTAGTTTATTTGTGGCTAGCTCAAACCTCATTAATTTAAAAACTTTAAAATGTTAGCTTGGCTGAATGCTCTAAATCTGAAGGTGGCTAAAGGAAAAGAGGCTGCAGTTTGAGGAATTGGGTCACATGACATTGATCCTGGTGCAAGCTCATCATTCTCTGCGCTGCTAGTGTCTCTCTCTCTGGCTCTCGCTCTCTCTCTCTCGTGGCAATAGGATGAATTGCAAAGCAGACACTCGTGGGCCATTTGGTAGTGGCTGACTTGAGCAATGATGCCAGAGGATTGGAAGCCAGTCGGTGCCTCTTCCTCAGTTGGGGAATAATGCAAACTTTGGGGAAACAAGGGGGATTTAATAGTTTTAAATAAGTCACAACATCCTATTGTTAAAGTTTACTTGCACTTGTTTCTAGGTCCAGGCTCTGACCACTGGCAGTAAATTTGAAGCTGAAATCAAAGCGGAGCAGGAGCAACGTAAGCGTATGGAAGAAGACCGGAGGCAGCGAAGAGCAGCCTTTAAAGAACTGAAGGCAGCATTTCAATAGTAACTCCCGTGTCCTGTACAGCACAACCACTTGTACAGATTTGTAAAGCATAGAACTAAATCCTAGCAGTTGGGACAACTAAAACTTGCACTAAGTGACCATTTCTCGGTTGCCATTTTATTTTAAATTAACCTAAAGTATAGACTTGTCATTTTTTAGTTGTTTGACTGTATGCAAGCCTCTAAATTGCAATCGTGCTATCGGCACGACAAAACTACTAGTTCTGGTTTAGAGTAGTCTGCTTGTCAATTAGGAGGATGTTTGTAACTGCCTTTTCTCCCTATTTATACTATTAAAATTAATGGCTCAGGGCTGTGCTTTTGTTGAATTTAATGCCTCTTAGAAATGCTGCACTAAATTGTACACCATTTGAAATATTTTTGAATTTATCTTTTGTAGTCATATATATAATCTGCAGTTCATTTGGGAACAAGTTTAGACCATCGATGCAGAAGTTTTTTTCTATGGCATCTGGAAACTGCTTTTTGTGCATTAAACAAGTACTTAATCCAAAGACCAATAATCATTTTAACAATTTAATCTACAAAACTATAAGAATAGATGCTTAAAATGGTGTGGATAATATTTCAAAAATGTTAATATTGTATCAATATTGAACTAAGTCTTGCTGTGACTAAACATATTTTAAATAATTTTTGATAATGTTACAAAATGAGTAATATGTAGAATTCAAATTGTAAATTTTTCAGATGCTTTCGAAATGTGTTGAATATCAACTGTACAAATAATGGTAGCCTTGTGGAACAGCAGAGTTGGTGTATGATCCCTCTTCCCAACAGAACAATAACATGCAAACTCTTGCTCACGATTACCCACTAATTTTCCAGCCTGCTGAGTGGTCTAGGGGAGACCTGAGGCTGGTTGGTTGTTTCTCACAAGGAAAATAAACTTGGTAGGCAAGTAATGCCACCCTGGTTTGTATAAATCAGAAAAGCTGGTTAGAATTATTTGGAAGCAGGTTATCTTTCTGGCTGCCCTCTTGGACAGTGGGAAGTTCTGCTTGGCATCTATAGAAATGAAGGAGAAAGATAATGAAATTAAACACTGTGGTAGTACTCAAATGTCCTTATTTCATCCCATGACTTAAAAGTATCCCTTGGCTTTTTAACCATTTTGAGTAACCTGATAAATGACTTGTTGGTCAGTGTTTTGATTGCCCATTTAAATATTTGCTGGAACATGAACTTACAAACTTTTTTTGCCTTTTTATTTAAAAATATGTGGTGTCTATATTGGCTGGTCAATACTGCACAAGTTTCTCGTTACAAATGCTTGTTTGGGTTTCTTCTGTACGGAAAACATTTGGAGCAGAAAACTTTGCTCCATGGTGCAATCATTTGACCGTTTGTGACCTATGACCATGCATAATGAGAACATTCCAATGGCTAAACTGGCCATTTTGTGTTCGGTTAAATATGGTGTTGGACTAAGATTACATGAGTGTTTACTTTTACAGTTGAGGATTGACTTGTAGATGTCCCAGAAAACTTCACAAAATATAATTCAAAAAGAAAACCTTTTTAGTGAATTCCTAAAATATATGTTGGTCAATGTGGATTATGAATGAATTCCCCTACCAACCAAATCAATCTGCATAACACCAGGCCTTGTTACCATTATGCTTTCTGCATATGTACTATGATGGAAGGACAAATAGACTTGTAATATGCTGTTGTAGGCCTTCTGTTACCTTGTTAACAAGATAGTGAACCAAAGTTTTTTTTAAAACTGGGTCACTTTTTTTAAGGGGGGGGGGGGGAGAAAAGAGGAGAGAAAGGACTGATTTGTTTCACTAGAGTATATAATACACCAGTTTTAAACACTAGACTGAGGTTTCTTTTGGGTAGCAAGCACAGGGACCCTGCACTAATATTGGGATAAGATGAATAAATAAGAGTGGTTATGTAAGATGGGAATGTAGGTGTATATTTGTGGGGAAGGTAAAGGTGACTTCAAGGATTCAGTAATAGTTATTTCAAAATATTAAAATTATATGTAGGTGAAGAAAAATATGCAACTTGCAAATATTTAACTCTGTAATTTGCCTAATATTTATAAGCAAACTTTTTTTTTAAAAACTGCTTGATTTGATGGTTTGCATTTTAAAGGATGATTCTTTCCTGGCTCTGCTACAATATTTCTTCCTCCGTGAATCTTATTTTTTCCAAGTTTTTTTCTCCCCTGAATGAAATCTGAATTGTTGCACTTTTTTGTGTACCAGTGCATTATGGAATTGTTACAGCAATGTGAACATTCTAGTCATTCCCACGTGATAAGATCCTGACCTTAGCCGTGCTGTTCTGTTTAGAAAGTTGCCGTTTGGAGTCGCTATAACATTTTCCCTAGGCATGGGTAGAGAAAAAGAAAAATGTGAAGTCAGTCCAAGTGCTCCTGGTCTCCTGGTGGCCAGCTGAAGAGTAAATGGGACAAGACCAGAGCAGGATAAGGACTGATTTTATCTGGAGGAAAAAGTTGTATTTAAAAGTAGAGTCTAGAATTAGAAATTTTAAAGGTGCCACATTAAAGTGTTGTTATTGAATATGCTGGAAATTTGAGTTCTATAATTATCTGGAACTTACATTTGGAGAGGAATAATCCTTTTTTTAAAAAAAAATCTTGAGTTTCTAAGTATTGTGTTCTAATATACCTGCTGTGTGTTTATGCTATTTTAAAATCACATTTTTTGAAATAATAAAATAAATACTAATGGTCTTCCATTGCGAATGTGTGAACTTTTTTTCTTGTGCATTTCCATGCAGTAGCTTTGAATTTAGCAGAAACCAACCTCCTTGTCCAGTTCACACATTGCAAATTTAAACTGCTTCTGTCGTTGAACCACAATACTGGCAATTCCAGTTCTGTAGCATGCACAATATGGCTATTAAAACCAGAAATGTAATTACAGAAAGTTATAGATAAGTCAGGCTTGCTTCTCTGCCCAACAAAGCACTTTAATGCCAACCTTGCAGTAGTCTATTAGGTAAATTCTTCCATTTCTTTATACCTTTTGACTCTTAGTGTCTCTGTGACATGACCAATATAGTTCTATACAAAATTGCTTAGTTGAGTAGAACTATACATGCTGGAAGTGTAACATTATCATTTAAACCAGCACTTCTGCTCTTGTCAATGTACATCTGAAATTACTTTATATTAAAGCAAAAGTATCTTGCTGGAATCCAGTCCTAATTTGACTCCTGAGTACACTGAACCAGCGACGGTAAGATGCCATCTCCTAACAGGCAAGTTCACCACCTGGGCTTTTAACTGAGTAAACTACAGCCACGTGAATCTGCTAGTATTTGAAACTTTGGTTGGTGTTGAACAGGCTCACATTCTATCTGTAGCATCCTCATCCTGAAATGTACAACTAAAGGCATATCTGATTCATTCAAAGAGTCTGAGCAAAGCTGAAGCAGTGTTCTGAAATTGGCAAATTAACCCACTGTGGACTATCTCCAGTTCTCTTGTGCAAGTGTTGTACTGTTTTAGTATTTTTGACTTTTTTGCTATGAGTCAGTTTTAATTGTACATTTTGGTGGGCACTTTCACCTGTACAAAGTGGTCTAGTGTTGCTATTTAATCATCTGAATTGACATGATGGAATTGTTCTCCAGTTAGCAAAGTACCCTGACTAGTGTTAATTTTTCGACCCAAGCCTTTGCTAACTCCATGCAACAGAGGACAAAAGACTAGAGTTTGCCTCGTTGGAGACTGTACACCAGCAAGGAGTCCCAACCTATAGGAGTAGTGTGGAAAGGAGAAATTTGGCAAGGGGGAAATTTTAAACAGCCAATACATTTTCCAACGATCTACTACACAGGTTTGACAGCTGCTAAGATTCTAGACTTGGATAAGGCCGACTTCAATGCGATGAGACAGAGACTGTCCACAGTAAACTGGGCAAATCTGTTAATGGGTAAAACGACTGATGATCAGTGGGAAATGTTTAAAGAAACATTTAACGAGATACAGAATCGGTTTATACCCCTGAGGGGCAAGAACTCTACTTGCCAAAAAAAAAGCCATGGACAACTAAAGAGGTAAGGGACAGTATAAGACATAAGGAAAGGGCATACAAAAAGGCAAAAAATAGCACAGATCCTGGCGAATGGGAAAGATACAAAGATCAACAAAGGGTCACAATACAGATAGTAAGAGCTACAAAAAGAGAGTATGAAAAGAAACTTGCAAGGGATATCAAAACCAATACAAAGAACTTTTATAGTTACATTAGGAAAAAGAGGGTGGTCAGGAGCAGTGTTGGCCCCTTTAAAAACTGAAAGTGGGGATATTGTCATTGACAATGGGGAAATGGCGGACATGTTGAACAATTACTTTGCAGCAGTATTTACAGTAGAAAAAGGATAGCATGCCGGAAATCCCAAGAAAACTAATATTGAATTGGGGTCAGGGACTCGATTAAAATTAACATAAGTAAAGCAACAGTAATGAAGAAAATAATAGCACTAAAGTGTGACAAATCCCCAGGACCAGATGGTTTCCATCCCAGGGTTTTAAAGGAAGTAGGTGAGCACATTGCAGATGCCCTAACTATAATCTTTCAAAGTTCTCTAGATTCAGGAATTGTCCCTCTGGATTGGAAAATTGCACATCACTCCGCTTTTTAAGAAAGGCGTCATGAACAGGTGCAGAAAATAATCAATAAGGCTAATGGAATGCTGGCCTTTATATCTAGAGGACTAGAGTACAAGGGGGCAGAAGTTATGCTGCAGCTATACAAAACCCTGGTTAGACCGCAGCTGGAGTACTGTGAGCAGTTCTGGGCACCGTACCTTCGGAAGGACATATTGGCCTTGGAGGGAGTGCAGCGTAGGTTTACTAGAATGATACCCGGACTTCAAGGGTTAAGTTACGAGGCGAGAATACACAAATTGGGGTTGTATTCTCTGGAGTTTCGAAGGGTGATTTGATCGAAGTTTAAGATGTTAAGGGGAACGGATAGTTTCTCTCTATCCACCCTATTTCCGCTGGTTGGGGACTCTAGGAGTAGGGGACACAGTCTAAAAATTAGAGCCAGACCTTTCAGGAGCGAGATTAGAAAACATTTCTACACACAAAGGGTGGTAGAAGTTTGGAACTCTCTTCCGCAAACGGCAATTGATACTAGCTCAATTGCTAAATTTAAATCGGAGATAGATAGCTTTTTGGCGACCAAAGGTATTAAGGATTATGGGCCAAAGGCAGGTATATGGAGTTAGATCACAGATCAGCCATGATCTTATCAAATGGCGGAGCAGGCACGAGGGGCTGAATGGCCTACTCCTGTTCCTATGACACAGTTTCACTGATCAAAATGTTTGTTTCTCCCTTTACCCTTCCTCCTTTTGAAGGCAATATTTTTACACTGACACCAACAGCCTCCAATACTTTTTCCAAGAAGTATCCTTCATGGCCAAGTTCCAAGGCACTTCAGAGGTAATCAGAATAAAATGGATGCCAAGCCAAGGAAGGAAATATTGGGAGGGATGACCAATAGCTTGGTCAAAGAGGTGTGTTTTAAGGAGGGACTCAAAGGAAGCAAGGCAGTTAACGAAGCGTAGAGGTTTGGGGAGGGAATTTCTGAGTCTGGGCTTAGATGCTTGAAAGGACAGCCGCCAAAGGTGGGGCAATGGGAGTGGCGGATGCACGATAGGCCAGAGTTGGAGGAATGAGGAGTTCCGGGGTGGGGTGGGGGTCGGTTATAAGGCTGGAGGAGGTTACAAAGATAGCGGGGCAAGACCAAGAGAGAATTTAAACATGATTAGAATTTCAAATTGGAGGGCAGCTGAATGCTGTTGAGCAGTTCCACTATGCTTGAATGAATCTGGATTGTGGCTGATTACATACCAGCAGGAACATTTTCTATGACCTGTTTTAGATCTTTCATTTCAAATCTGAGATGTAAGGAGAGGGACTCGTGTAACAAGGCTGCATGAGCCTCTTATTGTGGTTGATATGGCAGTGCAGGACCACCTAAATGTTTGGCATACCTCTGGGCTGACCTTTTGGAGGATAAAGCAACAGACGACCTTCTGACTCTGGTAAGAGGACTGCCACTGAACTAAGGCTGGCACTAAATAGTATTTATAAATCAACCACCATGTGGCAAGAGGGGACCTAGAGGCTGATGACACTGCTGTAGCAACACAACAGAACCAATATACTTACTGTCAGTTATAAGGACGTATACCATGGAACTAGAAACAGACAACCGCAGAAGATATTTTGCAGTGACTTATAAATGCAGGTACAGTACCATTAAGGACTATTACACAATGACTTGTATTTCAGACATATTTGTTGGATTTCTGCTTAATTTTTAGGTGTGTACAATGCTTTTCTAACTATTCTGGGAGACCACATGCAAGGAGAAACTGTAATGTAAACTTGCCAGACATCTGGGGCTCCAGGGTGGATGATTCAACATCAAGCAAAATCTTGAAGATTTTTTGTGATATTTTCCTTAGTCCAAATTAGACTTTCCTTCTGCAGAATAGCACTATGATGATGCCCTTTTGATCTTTTTCTGCCACAAGTCATTTCAAGTCCTTTATCCTTTTCTGTTGTTATACATAGTTTTCCTCCTGTTGTCCACTATGGATGTGGCTGTTCCAAAGAAATTGACTTAATGCTCCATGTCCGACAAATTCATTAGAGTTCTTTGAGGAAGTAACGGACAGGGTGGATAAAGGGGAACCAATGGATGCAGTACATTTGGATTTCCAAAAGGCATTCGATAAGGTGCCACATAAAAGATTACTGCACAAGATAAGAGCACATGGTGTTGGGGGTAATATACTAACAGAAAACAAAGAGTTGGGATAAAAGGGTAATTTTCAAAATGGCAATCTGTAACTAGTGGGGTACCGCAGGGCTCAGTGCTGGGGCCTCAACTATTTACAATATATATCAATGACGGATGAAGGAACAGAGTGTCTTGTGGCCAAATTTGCTGATGATACAAAGATAGGTGGAAAAGCAAGTTGCGATGAGGACACAAAGGGCCCGATGTTAGCAGGGCTGCGGGTTCTCGGCGGGTGGGCGATCGGGCGCGTGGGTAACGCGCCCGGTGAAATTAGTGGGTTTCCCGCGCGATCGTAGCAGGCAAACCACTAATTGGAGCCACTTACCTGCTCCTCTGGGTTCCCCGCTGCTGATCTGCGCGTCAGGCGGGCTGCGCATGCGCAGTAAGACCTGTCAGCTGGAGGCGCTCTATTTAAAGGGGCAATCCTCCACTGACAGATGCTGCAACCAATAGCAAAGATGGCTGCATGGAGCAGCCCAGGGGGAAGGCTGCTCCCAGTTTAATGATGCCTCACCCCAGGTATCAATACATGGGGTGAGGAGGAGGGGGAGGACAGAGATCTTCCACCCGGCGGGCGGGAGGAGGCGGCCCGCCTCTGCCACCAGGAAGGCCTGGCTCGAGGTGGCAGAGGGGGTCACCTGCGCCACCAACATATCGCCCACCTGCATACAGTGCAGGAGGCGCTCCAATGACCTCAGTAGGTCAGCCACAGTAGTACACGTAGTCTTTCCCCTACACTCCGTCTGCCACAGCACTGCCCCCACCCCACATCTCCTTTGGCACTGCCAACACTACTCTGTCACATCACCCCTCATACCCACTCAAACCACATCCTCATCTTACCTGCACCTACTCACCTCGCCAGTACTCATCCCGCCACTACCACTCAACCCAATCCTCATACAATCTCATGGCTCTATCCCATACTCACCCTCTCGTGCATCTCTTTCACGGCCAGCCTCACTCAACCTGCCACAACCTGTGCTGCAGCCACAGGGCATGCATCACATATGTGCAGTAGGCAGCGTAAGGCAAACGTGTCGTGAGCATGAAGGGGATGCACAAGGGTGTTTGAGGGTTTGTCATGGGTGTTACTTATATTGAATTTCAGAACAACTCACATCACACATTATATTGGCACCACTACTGCCATGTCTCCGCGAATCCTGTCTGGTTTGTGCAATAATGCCCGCTCCTGGGTATCACTATGAGGACCCACCACTGATGCCACCCATTGTGTCACTGCAGAGTGGGTGTAGGTGTATTTGCAGGGCTCTTCTGCGCAGACGACTGAGAGACATCGGCGATGTCCCCGGTTGCACCCTGGCAGGCTGCGGAGGAGAAGTTGTGGAGGGCAGTGGTGACTTTGACAGCGACAGGTAAGAAGATGGTGCTCGGGCCAGCCAGGAGCAGCTCGACATGAAAGAGGCTGCAGATTTCCACGGCTACATGTCGAGTGACTCTGAGCCTCCGTGTGCACTGCTGCTCAGAGAGGTCCAGGAGGCTGAGCCTCGGTCTGTGGACCCTGTGGCGAGGGTAGTGCCCTCTGCAACACATCTCTCTCTACGGTAGCCCTCCCTCCTGCTGTACAGGTGGATGTGTCACAGCACTCTGTTGTGGAGCTCCACGTGTCAGAGGTGGACGGCGTGGATGCCGAGGCTGGTGAGGCTGGTGAGGCTGGTGATGCTGTTCGCCCTCCGAGGAGGTCATGACTGCAGCTACGGCGGCCCCCATCCGCACGATGTACATCTGAGGGGGTCCGCAAGGTAGGTACATGTCTCCGGACCCCGGGGTACATGTGCAGGTTGGTGACTTTGACTGTCAGGAGGAGGGTGGTGGGGGCCAAACTTTGTCCCAAGTGACGGAGTGGCCTCCTGCAATGGGTGAGGGTCTCCACCACCCCCCCCCCAACCTGTCAAATGGACCTTTGCAGCTGCCACAGGCTGACAGCTGCAACACGTCCATTCGAGCTGGGAGTGTTTCCCCCAGTGTGGGAAACAGTCCCATGTTGTTCAAAAATCCCACACAGTCCCTTAATCAGGTCAGTTAATGACCTGAAATACCAAACTAAATATTGTCAAGTGGCATCCCGCTGGCTTTAATTGCCTGCGGGATTCCCACCAGCGGGGGCTGCGCGCGCACACCGGCGCGTCAGCGGGGAACCCGGGAGTGGGCGGGATCTGGTCCCGCTCCTGGATCTCCCGATTTTCGGGGCCCCCCCGCCAAGAACGCACCCGATAGCGGGTGGTAAAATCGAGCCCAAAGTGTCTGCAAAGGGATATTGAGAGGTTAAGCAAATGGGCAAAAATTTGGCAGATGGAATATAAGTGGGAAAATGTGAAGTCATCCACTTTGGGAGGAAAAATAAAAAAACAAAATATTATTTGAATGGAGAAATACTACAAAATGCTGCAGTACTGAGGGATCTGGATGTCCTCATACATGAAACACAAAAAGTCAACATACAGGTGCAGCAGGTAACCCGGAAGACAAACGGAATATTGGCCTTTATTTCTAGGGGGATGGGGTATAAAAGCAGGGAAGTCATGCTGGTGACAGGTTGCTGGTGAGACCACACCTGGAGTACTGCGTACAGTTCTGGTGCTCTTATTTAAGGAAGGACATACTTGCATTGGAGGCAGTTCAGAGAAGGTTCACTAGGTTGATTCCAGGTATGGAAGGGTTGTCTTATGAGGAGAGATTGAACAGGTTGGGTCTATACTCATTGGAGTTTAGAAGAATGAGAAGAGATCTTATTGAATCACACAAGATTCTGAGGGGACTCGATAGGGTAGATGCTGAGAGGATGTTACCCCTCATGGGGGAATCTAAAACTAGGGGGCATAGTCTCAGAATAAGAGGTTGCCCGTTTAAGATGGAAATGAGGAGGAATTTCTTCTCCCAGAGGGTCGTGAATCTTTGGAATTCTTTACCCCAAAAAGCTGTGGAGGCTGAGTCATTGAATACATTCAAGGCTGAGTTAGACAAATTTTTGATCAGCAAGGGAGTCAAAGAATATGGGGGAAAGGGCAGGAAAGTGGAGTTGAGGTAAAAATCAGATCAGCCATGATCTCATTAAATGGCGGAGCAGGCTTGAGGGGCCGAATGGCCTACTCCTGTTCCTATCTCTTATGGTCTTATGGCCTTATGTGCCAGTGGTGGTAAATTAAGACATTGATCTGTAGAAATTGCAATCTTAACACTTGGTCAGTAAGCATAGCCCATTATCTTCAGGATAGTATCTTGAGGGCTTTAATACCTACAGACTGGATTAGTACTCCCTAAAGCCTTAATATGCTCTCAGAAGCCACTATTTTTAAGTTGAGAAAACAAGGTGAAGGGCCACATCCCATAATGCAGGGCCCACCAAGTTTGAATCAAAAAATATAAGGTGAGGCATGTAAGGAAATAAAATTAGGTGATGTTGCACTTGGATTTTTAAAAAAGACTTAAGATCATAAGAGGGTGAAATTGCAGAAAAGGACCGAGCTCCACAGTTATAAGATGGGGGGGAGGGAGAGGGTTTTATACAACTGTAGCATAACTTCTAGCCACCTTGAGATAAAGGCTAACATTCAATTAGCATTTAAAATTATTTTTAGACCTGTCCACTAGTTTTTAGTGATTTCTGTACTTGAATTCCTAAATCTCTCTGCTCCTCCACAGTTCCTAGCACCTCACCATTTAGAAAATCTATTTAGATCTAACTTTCTTAGGTCCAAAGTAGATGACCTTGCACTTCCCCACGTTGAACTCCATCCGTCACAGTTTTGCCCACTCACTTAATCTATCAATGTCCCAATGGTGTGAATAAGGAAACCACTTACTGGAAACAGCTTTAGAAATGGAGGAGAGGTGGATGTTCCATTTGCAGTCAAAGGCCAAGAATGTTGATCAGTGAAGAAAGATTAAATTTAACAAAGAACTGCCATTTCAAAAGGGTCAGTGACACAGAGGATTGGTCCATGTCCTGCCCATTTTCCTGTCAGGATTCCCATTAAATATGGAATTCCCATAGATCTGGGATCATTGCATCAGCAACTGAAGAGTCCCATTTACAAGTGTGAGACTGCAAATCGTGAAAAAAACCCTGCAATTCTGCACACAATGGTCACCAGATGGAGCCAAAGTATTAGTATTACACAGGCTCCATCTAGTGGCTGTTATGTGCATAGTATGTTGGCTTTCCCTCATTGTGGGTGTATGAAAATTACAAATCTTTGCATCAAATCTTAAAATTTCACAGACAAATTGATAATGTTTGAGATCCCCCTACTGTCCCCTTCAGTGAAACCTTTTTTTAAATTATTGAAAAGGTGCAAAGACAAGCTGATGGACAAGAACATTTTTAACATTGATCACAATTTTATTTCAGATAGTCACTAAATCAAAAAGCAAACGTTACCCTCACTATCTGTATCCAGTGTTTCATATAAATATCAAGTATATAACTGGTTTCATCTGGGCTCAGCTGGTAGCATTCTTGTCTGAGTCCAATGCCACACCATCACATGATCTAGATTGACACAATACTGACAGCGCTGCACTTTTGGAGGTGCCATTTCTCATTAGAGATATTAAAAACATGACCCTGTCTGGCTGTTCCAGTAATTCACATGGATATAAAAGGTCCTATGATACTATTTCAAGGAGTGTAGGGCGTTCTCCCAGTCTGCTGACTAATACTGCTTCCTCAGCCTAAACTATTGAAAAACCAATTAAATGGTCATTGGTCTTGTTGAGATTTTGCTGTGTGCAAAATGGCTGCTACATTTGCTGAAATAAGTCAGTACACTTCAAAAGTAATTCAGAGTGTTTTGAGATGTTTCTAGGAGATCTGATAAGTTGCTATATAAATGCAAGTCTTTCTTTCCTTACCAGAGCTGCCAACAATATGGGAGGGAGGGTGGGTGGGGGGAAGTGAAATTAATGATGAACACGAACTGCACAGATCGTAAACCCATAAGTATATCAAGATAGATCACATTTTAAATGCAAATGAGTGACATTTGGCAGACCTAACTTTTGAAAATAGGAAACTCATTGTGTCAGGAACTGTGGGTGTGAATCCATGTCCTACTACTTGTTACACCAATGTACACCATCTCCGAGTCATCAGGAATGAGAACCTTGGCTGAATTTTTTTTTAAAATTCCCTTCCTTAGTCTGGAGCAGTGAAACCAATTGTGTGGAATTGTAATCTGGGTCAGATCAATTAAATCAGCACAAACCAGGGATCAAATCTGTGATCTTTGCCTGAATGGTGTAATAACATATCATGCCTTGTAATTATCTACTAAGCTATAGCTTAAATTGAAGGTTTGATCAAAATCTAATTTTGAGTTTTACATGACATGCTTTGTTAGATTTACTTCACCTTACTAAGATTTATGGACTTACAAGTTTTTTTTAAAATCATGTCCATTCAGAAATGGAGCACTGATGGGATGATTTTTTTTCTTATTCGTTCGTGGGATGTGGGCGTCACTGGCAAGGCCAGCATTTATTGCCCATCCCTAATTGACCTTGAGAAGGTGGTGGTGAGCCGCCTTCTTAAACCGCTGCAGTCTGTGTGGTGAAGGTTCTCCCACAGTGCTGTTAGGTTGGGAGTTCCAGGATTTTGACCCAGCGACGATGCAACGGTGATTTATTTCCAAGTTGGGATGGTGCGAGACTTGGAGGGGAATGTGCAGGTGGTGTTGTTCCCACATGCCTGCTGCCCTTATCCTTCCAGGTGGTAGAGGTCGCGGGTTTGGGAGGTGCTGTCGAAGAAGCCTTGGCGAGTTGCTGCAGTGCATCCTGTGGATGGTACACACAGCAACCACGGTGTGCCGGTGGTGAAGGGAGTGAATGTTTAGGGTGGTGGATAGGGTGCCAATAAAGCGGGCTGCTTTGTCCTGGATGGTGTCGAGCTTCTTGAGTGTTGTTGGAGCTGCACTCATCCAGGCAAGTGGAGAGTATTCCATCACACTCCTGACTTGTGCCTTGTAGATGGCTTTGGGGAGTCAGGAGGTGAGTCACTTGCTGCAGAATACCCAGCCTTTGACCTGCTCTTGTAGCCACAGTATTTATGTGGCTGGTGCAGTTAAGTTTCTGGTCCATGGCGACCCCCAGGATGATCATGGTGGGGGATTCAGTGATGGTAATGCCGTTGAATGTCAAGGGGAGGTGGTTAGACTCTCTCTTGATGGGGATAGTCATTGCCTGGCACTTGTCTGGCGCTATGTTACTTGCCACTTATCAGCCCAAGCCTGGATATAAAGAATTGATCCTCTGTATCTTGTGAAGCTTTGAACATCAAAACATTTTGTCCCTGGAAAATCATTGTTATTCACAGTAAAGCAACTCTACCTGGTCACCATCTTGACTGGTGGACCCAGTTAAATTGGTTTCCTGTGATATGGAGACAGAAGTAATGGGGTCATTGATGCATCTGATTTCAGACAACTATGGAAATTCATAATATTGAGTATCTGGTGTGGCATTTGCCTTGGAGGGGCCCCGTGCAAAGGCTTGGTTTGGGGCCCTTATAGTTTACTGGACAAACTTATCACTGGATCCTCTCTAGCCCCGTTCAATTGCACAGTCCTAATGCCGCCCCTATTGGCTATTTAAAGTAAAGCTGTGCTAAAAGCAACTTGCAGGTGAAAAACATAATGAATAAATTTCCACTTGGGCATTCTGAAATTTTCAATTTTAGATCCTCCTGAAGTAAGACTGGTAGATCATAGTCATTTACTGGATATTCTGCAAGCCTAAATGAACAATTCACTGGAGAACAATGGTCCAATTCCAGACTTTATGATGGAATTTCTGTTGAATAAATATTAAATTTCTCCTTTTGCCTTTATACTCCTGGCAATCATAGAAATACGTTGAAGTTACAACACAGAAACAAGCCATTTGGCCCAATTGGTCCATGTTGGCATTTACCCCCCCCCCCCTCCATGTGAGCTAATAGTTTAATCACATTTACCCACCCTGCTTCCATATCCCTTCAGCCCCATTTCCTTTATCTATCCAATTTAATCTTGAAAGTTGACATGGATTCTGCCTCAATCGCTAACCCTGGAAATTAATTCCACATCCTCGCAACTGTTTCTCTTGCCCTTTGTTCTAAATCTAACATTTAAACTTGTATCTATGGCCCTTCATTCTTGATCTCTCAACTACTGGAAACCGTCTGCATCTATTTATCCTATCCCATTCTTCCATAATTTTAAACACTTCTTTCATATTGCCCTGTAATCTACGTTATTCTAATGAAAATAATATAAAATGAAAAAAAACTAAGGAAGTAATGATGATCCTTCAATAGTTAAGTCAAGTGTAATACAGTTACACACTAACTTGTGCCATATACCATCAAATGTATTGACAGTGGCCCAGTGTCAGTACAATTCTGCTCCTAAAATCAGAAGGTATAAAATATTTAAAGCAACATGCAAGGCAGTACATGTCTCTCTAAAACCCCAGATAAATAAGGGAAAACAAGTCAGTGTAGCATCTTTTTCACGAACTGTTTTCATTTGTCATCCTTTTTACAGTCTTTATTTGTTAACAATGTCCACTGCTTAGATACACTTTCCCTAATGTACAATGAATATTTAAGCAATGTTGTTTTTGGTCAGTTGCCCATGGCCCAGTACATTTATCCAGTGAGTAGGTAAGCCATACAGACCAGGAAAGTTTCAGATTCAATCCTGTATTAGCTGACCTTGGGCAGAACAGTATTGAGGCTACTACAGTTGTTTTCAGCACACTTGACTTAAGGAAGGGAAAATCAGTCTGGGTTCAAATTCCTGATTGCGATCCAGTGACCCCTGCTGAAAGTGTGCTTTTGTGGACATCAGATGAAGACAGGATCAGGCTTGCCTGTGAGCATTCCCTACTGAGGCCCACACATGAATAATGGCTACGTAGATGAAGTACTGGAGCACAATGCTCAAGTAATTGTAACCGCGCAACATGATCGTGCATTAGTAATAGCGCATTTTACATAGAAAATGACACAAGGTGCTTCACAGAAGAGGAAAGCAAAAGCAGGCACCAAGTCTTTGTAAGAGAGTTAGGAGAAGTGATCAAAGGCTTGGTCAAAACAATGGGTTTTGAGGATGCTTTTAAAGGAGGGGAGAGAGATAGAGAGGTGGAAGAAGTACCAGAGAGTAGGGTTGAGTTGACTGAAGGCTTTGCCACCAATAGTAGAGAACAGGGAGGGGTGGATGCACAGGAGGCCAGGGTCAGAGGGCTGATGGGTATAGGAAGGCATAAGGTTGTGAAGGTGGTGCGGGATGAAGCCACGGAGACATCCGTAGATGAGGATTTTAAATTTGATGAATTGGGGAACAGGGAACAAAGTTAGGATGGTGGATTTGACCAATTTGAAGTGTATAGAAGATGGAGACCAGCAAGTAAGGCATTGAAGAAATTGAGTCTAGAGTTCACAAAGGCATGGATAGGGATTTCAGCAGCAGTGCAAGTAAGCTTGGGAAGAAGGCTTGCAATTTTGCGATGATGAAAGTAAGTGGCTTTGGTGATCAACAGGGTATAGGGATTGAAGCTCCACTCTGGGTTGAACAGAACAAGGTTGCACACATCCTGAGGGGGCAGCCAGGGAGAGGGATACAATTGGTGGTGTGACTAGCCAACACCTTCACCAGTGGAGAATAGATTTTTTAAAATATAAGGATTACAATGATTGTTTAAAAATGTATTAATGGGTGCCTATGGAACCCTGTTAAGATAAGCAATTATAGCTATATCTTTGCTGAAGATTTAACCACCAGTAAATCTGGTGATCATGTGGTATTAAGTTATAAGAAAGTATTACATCTGCACTAAAAACAGAAAATGCTGGAAATACTCAGCAAGTGAGGCACCATCTGTGGAGAAAGAAAGAGTTAACGTTTCAGGCTGATGACCCTACATCAGAACTGGAAGAAGTTGAAGATGAAACAGTTTTTAAGCAACTACAGAGCCAGGGAAAGGGTGTGGGGGGAGGAAAGAACAAAAGGGAAGGTCTGTGATAGGGTGGAGGGCAGGAGTGATTAAATGACAAAAGGGATGATGGTGCAAGGTAAGGATGGAGGTAATGGGACAGGTAAAGAAATAAAAGATGGATCTAGAGGAGCTGTAAATGGCAACATCAGAACCATTACCCTTTTGTTCTTTCCTCCATCCCCCCCCCTCCCCACCCCCACCCCACAACCTTCTCCCCACTTCCTCTGGCTCTGTACTTGCTTAAAAACTGTTTAATATTTATCTTCTTCCAATTCTGATGAAAGGTCATCGATCTGAAACACTCTGTTTCTTTCTCCACAGAAGCTGCCTGACTTGCTGAGTATTTCCAGCATTTTCTGTTTTTATTTCAGATTTCCAGCACCCGCAGTATTTTGCTTTTTATTACATTTGCACCTTGACTTACTCAAGCATGAATTACTCTGTAAATTTCACAACAGTATTGCAACATTGTACTCTGTGTTCCTTATCCTGAAGTATTGCTTTTTTGTACATTCTGTAGCATTCTTACTGATTTAAACTTTTCACCTTTGTAAGCCAAGGATCTTAAGCAGTGCCTTGTATCATAGTCCTGGTATAATCATGTTTTTAAAGTGCTTGTGCTGCTAATTGGGTCTAAACTTTCTGTAACCACTAAAAACCCAAATCAAAATTTTCATTTTAAACAGAACAATGATTATTTACAGAACAGCTCCTGAAATTGATATGCACAAAATCTATTTGTGCAAATATTAAAATATGAATCGTGGATTATTTATAAAAAACAGTTTAATTTATATCAGTTAAGTTTTTCTTTTAGTTTGCACTGATCAAGGTGAGTGTCACCAAAAGCGATTCTACTTCCAATGTGACACAAAGACACTGCTTTAAATCAAAGATTGATTCTATCCAAATGAAACTGCCAAGTTAGTCCTGAATTTTGGATAGTTCGGGCCATCAGATGAGTGCTCATTAGAAACTGAGTTTGAGACTGTAACACAAACCTATATTAGAAAGTATTCTTATAACCAACAAAAAATGGATATTCTTCCTATGATCTGCGCTAAATTCGAACCAAAGATTCGGAGGTATAAGACAATATTCCAGTTCACTGCAACACCCAATTCTTTTTCTTTAGTTTTTTTCATGCCTTATTGTTGTTAATTTAGCTCCAAAACATTATTTTGATATTTTTGGATATTATGTTATGGACATTCTTTTACAAATGTCAATGCAGCACATCTCATGTGACCTAAAAGCATGTGTCAAGGAATGTTGATGATGCAGAAACTGGCTGCCAGACTTCATTGCCCTCCTACCCTGTCCCCTTGGTTCTGACAAACCTGTTCCACAGCGATCTTTCTTGTTTATCCTTAAGGAAACACCCTCCTATGGAATGCGTTAGCATTTTCCTGGCAAATATTAACAGCGTACTAGGTAACCTGCACTAAATGAGATTTTTCAGACCCCAGGAATACAAAAAGTCCACAGTAATGGTTTTTATGAGGATTTGGCATTTCAGAAACAGGAAGGCGAGATTTCACACGTGTACTCATTTTATTACAAAAATCTTAATGGTAGATTATAATTTTGTACAAAAAAATCTGGGCAGTTATTCTATTGAAAAACTCATCAAAACTAGGTTTACAATGCTTTCATTATGAAACAAAATGGGAGGTCATAGGCTATGAAAATAGGCAACAGTTCATTTTAAAATTCAAAATTTCTGGGAATTACTTCCACAAAAAAAGTATCCTAATGACCATGTACTGTATATATTTATTTTTCTATTGATGTACATTTTTGAGTGAGAAACAACAACAAAACGAAGAAAGAAGTGAAATTTTCAGTATTATCTGTTCTTATTAAATTGGTAAAGTTTGTCCAGATATAAGTGGTATGGCACTTTATTGATGCTTCAGCATAACTAGCTTCAGGATTTTGGGGCCCCCCAGCAATGTTAGCTAGGGGAGGGTCCCTTACCCAGTCTGCCCTTTTCCATTCTGCCACCTAAGTTCATAGGATAATAGAATGATACAGCATGGAAGGAGGCCATTCAACCCATCGTGCCTGTGCCGGCTCTTTGAAAGAGCTATCCAATTAATCTCATTCCCCTGCTCTTTCCCATAACCCTGCAAATGTTTCCTTTTTGAGTAGATATCCAATTCCCTTTTGAAAGTTAATATTGAGTCTGCAAACACCACTCTTTCAGGCAGTGCAATCCAGATCATAACAACTCGCTGCATAATCTTTTTCCCCCTCATCTCCCCTCTGGTTCTTTTGCCAATTACCTTAAATCTGCGTCCTCTAGTTATGGACCCTCCTGCCAGTGGAAACAGTTTCTCCTTATTTACACTATCAAAACCCTTCTCTTTATTTACTCTATCAAAACCCTCTATTAAATCTACCCTTAACCTTCTCTGCTCTAAGGAGAACACAGCTTCTCTAGTCTCTCCACATAATTGAAGTCCCTCATTCCTGGTATCATTCTAGTAAATCTCCCTTGCACCTTCTCTAAGTTCTTCTATTCCACCCATGACACACAATGTTTATTATGTGTTTTTATATACATCACTTTTATTTGAGTTTAAAAGCAGATTACTGAGACCAGATGTTGCACCCCATCTGCTATCTTGGTTGAAATCAACTTAATTCGGCACTGGGAATAGAACCTGTTCATCTGCATAGCTTATATTATTACACCACGTTGTGCACTTAATCACTAAGCATTCAGGGAAACTGAAGAGTTTTTATCCTGTTCACAAAGATTTTAGGACTACTTGTAATTTTCACTTGGGAGAGGGACTGTTGTATACAATGTCATGCCCTGCTGAATCCTTATTTCTCCTTCCTAATGACTAATTGAATTGAGATTTAGAAGAAGGCAAACATTTGCACGAAGAGCCAGAAATTGGTATCTGGTCCAATTTCGAAACAGTCCTTTTCTAGCTGACACCGACACAATGAAGCAATGATATAGCAGAACAGTTGAGTAATAATCTTTACAGAGTGAGTCGTGGCTCAGTGGGTCATCTCATGTGCCGCTTGGCACGGAAGAGAAAGAAGAAGAATCTTTACAATTAGGTTACACATCCAGACTGGGTGATCTTTAAATCAATAACATATGTGGTTGACTGTGTGACATAAATTTCATCAACATTGCTTTAGTGTTCTACAATATCTGCCCAGCCTCACTTTGTCCCAGTTCCAAGTGCTATTTTTTGGTTTTAGTTGTGTGCTGCTAATGTCTCAGTCCAGCTTTGTTCTGTTCTGGGCTCAACAATTCTGTTCCGCCTCCATTCTGTACTACTGCAGTGACACAGTCTTCCAGTTGGTTCTGTCCTCCTGCCTTCTGTGATTACTATTTTTTCAATTGGTTCCATTTGAAACCAAACTATTCAGTTGTTTAAACTATCCCTGAGGCTGTCACATATTTTGATGATCAAAGCATTTGCTATTCCATAATAACATGACATCTACATCTATGTAAAAGGATTGAGATGCACCTGTCACATTTTAGATGTCATACTTTGAATAAAACACCAGCAAATCAAAAATCGTCGATAAAAAGAATGGGAGAGAAAATTCCATTCTGAAAGTGGTCACGTTTCCAATTTTTCAATGTCCTGATATTCTGAAACAAAATGAAAGATTAATAAAAATACAATAGGAAGAAGCCAGTCTTTTACTGTTGTATTTTCTAACCTGCAGAAAAGTTGGCATCACCTCAAGGAAAGGAGCCAATCAGGTGCCAATCTGCAGAAATATTCAACTGCAAACTCAGGATGTGCCTATTTAGACCACTTCTCCACAGAGAGTACCTGAGCAGTGGCCGTAAAAGGGCAGGCGGGTTGGCAGCTAAACATCACAACTTTAACCAGACCCCAAAAGGGGCTGGGCTAGACCATAACAGACTCTTGTGAGCAATGCTGCCAGACAATGATTATCCCCTTAATGCTGCTGTATCCCATTTTCTTCCCCTCAGTATTCCCAGATTTTGGTACCTACCTTGGAGTGCTCCCATGCCCTGGAAAACCCCATCTGGAGCTACTAGACCCAACCCCCAGAATACCACTTTTCTCAGTACTACCAGATCCTGGAACACCCTTCCCCTCAGTACATGCTACTGCTCTGGAACTCCCTCAGTTCTGACACATCTAAGTCTCCCCACCCAAGATCCCCAAACCCCTTCATCTCTTCCAATGCTTCCAGATTCCTCCAATGACCACACCCCAGGAATCATCCAGATAGGGCCAACCTTTAATGGATCTAATTGCTTTATAGCAATGCAAAAAGAATTTCTATCAATAATGTGAAAATAATTGGCACTTGGCAATTTTTAAACATTTACCCAGGTAGCAGATATGATTCAAGATGTTTTATGTTCCTAGCCAAATATTTTTATACTGATAACTCCAGCTAAAAATTGGATTCTGTGGTTGACAAGGACCTGAAGGTAAAGGGCAGGAATCTTCACCACAATTAGATAAATCTGCAGTATGAAAACAACTAGTACAAGGAATGAAATGTTTCCATAGGTTGGCATCTGTACCTCTCATCTATTCATGACAGAAGTTTAATTTTGTGGACACTCCAGCTTGAAAGAAATTAATATCTGCACCTGTCATATATTATAAACTAGGCATTCACTTTGAGAACTGCAAAAGAAGTGCACTACTGAAAAGTTTAATGTCACAGTCCATTTATTGGAACTTCCTCTATCTCAGATGGGCTGTTGGTGTACCAACCTCCTTCTTAACAGAATGTAGATTTGCAGTGAGTTCCCATTCATAACCATAGAATTCCCCCATTTTGAGAGATGAAAATTGTAAAATGCAACATGCCAAGTGGCTGAAGCTTCTGATAGGCCTCCCTTCAGTCTGGGAAATGGAGGGCATTGAGTGTGTGAGACCAACTTAAATGAGTGGGAAAATAATTTCAAATAGGGACAAAAAAACAATGGAAAGAGAAACTTCCTCGACCAATTTAAATTTGTTAAAAAGTTGGCACAGTTTACAGCTTAATTCAATTCTACAAAAGCTCCAAAATGAATCCTATGCTACAGGAGTATTGTATTTTTTTTAATTATTGAATAGATCTTTTAGTTTAGTTCTTGCCTTCACTGTCACCAGAGTTCTGAATCAGCAATTTCTTGGGTTCACTTTCACCTTCCCCAGTTTCAAGCCACATCCTCAGGATCTGCAAGTGTTGCCTCGACTAGCCATATACTTACATTTCTGTAACTGTGAAATCACAACACTTTTTTTCTCTCCTTATTACTTTGATATTATTTTACATTGATTTTAAATCTTGCTCTGTAATTTAATGGTACATAAGAACATAAGAACATAAGAAATTGGAGCAGGAGTAGGCCAATCGGCCCCTCGAGCCTGCTCCGCCATTCAATAAGATCATGGCTGATCTGATCCCAACCACAAATCTAAAGAACACAAGAAGTCGGAGCAGGACCCGGCCACATAGCCCCTGGGCCCTCTCCGCCACCCACAGGGCATTGACCGATCCGAACTCAGCTTCATGTCCAATTTCCTGCCCGCTCCCCATAACCCCTAATTCCCTTTACTTCTAGGAAACTGTCTATTTCTGTTTTAAATTTATCTAATGATGTAGCTTCCACAGCTTCCTGGGGCAGCAAATTCCACAGACCGACCACCCTCTGAGTGAAGAAGTTTCTCCTCATCTCAGTTTTGAAAGAGCAGCCCCTTATTCTAAGATTATGCCCCCTAGTTCTAGTTTCACCCATCTTTGGGAACATCCTTACTGCATCCACCCGATCAAGACCCTTCACAATCTTATATGTTTCAATAAGATCGCCTCTCATTCTTCTGAACTCCAATGAGTAGAGTCCCAATCTACTCAACCTCTCCTCATATGTCCGCCCCCTCATCCCCGGGATTAACCGAGTGAACCTTCTTTGTACTGCCTCGAGAGCAAGTATGTCTTTTCTTAAGTATGGAGACCAAAACTGTATGCAGTATTCCAGGTGCGGTCTCACCAATACCTTATATAACTGCAGCAATACCTCCTTGTTTTTATATTCTATCCCCCTAGCAATAAAAGCCAACATTCCGTTGGCTTTCTTGATCACCTGCTGCACCTGCATACCAACTTTTTGATTTTCTTGCACTAGGACCCCCAGATCCCTTTGTACTGCAGTACTTTCCAGTCTCTCGCCATTAAGAAAATAACTTGCTCTCTGATTTTTCCTGCCAAAGTGCATAACCTCACATTTTCCAATATTATATTGCATCTGCCAAATCTCCGCCCACTCACCCAGCCTGTCTATATCCCCTTGCAGGTTTTTTATGTCCTCCTCACTCTCTACTTTCCCTCCCATCTTTGTATCATCTGCAAATTTTGATATGTTGCACTCGGTCCCCTCCTCCAAATCGTTAATATAGATTGTAAAGAGTTGGGGACCCAGCACCGACCCCTGTGGAACACCACTGGTTACTGGTTGCCAGTCCGAAAATGAACCATTTATCCCAACTCTCTGCTTCCTGTTCGATAACCAATCCTCCACCCATGCCAGAATATTACCCCCAATCCCGTGATTTTTTATCTTAAGTAATAATCTTTTATGTGGCACCTTGTCGAATGCCTTCTGGAAGTCTAAATACACTACGTCCACTGGTTCCCCTTTATCCACCCTATACGTTATATCCTCGAAGAACTCAAGCAAATTTGTCAGACATGACTTCCCCTTCATAAAGCCATGCTGACTTTGTCCTATTAAATTATGCTTATCTAAATGTTCCGTTACTGTCTCCTTAATAATAGACTCCAAAATTTTACCCACCACAGATGTTAAGCTAACTGGCCTATAATTTCCAGCCTTCTGCCTACTACCCTTTTTAAATAACGGTGTTACATTAGCAGTTTTCCAATCTGCCGGGACCTCTCCTGAGTCCAGGGAATTTTGGAAAACTATCACCAAAGCATCCACAATCCCTACTGCCACTTCCCTCAAGACCCTAGGATGGAAGCCATCAGGTCCAGGGGATTTATCCGCCTTGAGTCCCATTATTTTACTGAGTACCATCTCCTGAGTGATTTTAATCGTATTTAGCTCCTCCCCCCCGAGAGTCCCCTGTTTGTCCAGTGTTGGGATATTCTTAGTGTCCTCTACTGTAAAGACTGAAACAAAATATTTGTTCAGCATTTTTGCCATCTCCATGTTTCCCACCATTAATTTCCCGGTCTCATCCTCTAAGGGACCTATGTTTGCCTTAGCCACCCTTTTTCTTTTTATATAACTATAGAAACTCTTGCTATCTGTTTTTATATTTTTTGCTAATTTCTTTTCATAATCTAACTTCCCTTTCTTAATCAATCCTTTAGTTACTTTTTGCTATCTTTTGAAGAATTCCCAATCTTCTATCCTCCCACTAAGTTTGGCTACCTTATATGTCCTTGTTTTTATTCGGATACTATCCTTGATTTCTTTACTTAGCCGCGGATGGCTGTCATTTCTTTTACACCCTTTTTTCCTCAGTGGAATATATTTATTTTGAAAGTTGTAAAATAACTCCCTAAATGAACACCACTGCTCATGTACCGTCTTACCCTTTAATCTATTTTCCCAGTCCACTTTAATCAATTCCGCTCTCATACCATCATAGTCTCCTTTATTCAAGCTCAGTACGCTTGTTTGAGAATCAACCTTCTCACCCTCTAATTGGATATGGAATTCAACCATGTTGTGGTCGCTCGTTCCAAGGGGATCCTTAACTAGGACATTATTAATTAATCCTGACTCATTACACAGGACCAGGTCCAAGGTTGCCTGCCCCCTTGTAGGATCAGTTACATACTGCTCAAGAAATCCATCCCTGATGCACTCAATGAACTCGTCCTCAAGGCTGCTGTGCCCAATTTGATTTGTCCAGTTAATATGATAATTAAAATCCCCCATAATTATGGCTGTTCCCTTATTACATGCCCCGACTATCTCCTGATTAATACTTCTTCCAGCAGAGTTGCAACTATTAGGAGGCCTATATACTACGCCCACTAATGTTTTTTTTCCCTTATTATTCCTTATCTCCACCCAAACTGTTTCATTATCTTGATGCTTTGTCCCAATATCATTTCTCTGTATTACAGTGATTCCTTCCTTTATTAACATAGCCACCCCACCTCCCCTTCCTTCCTGCCTGTCCTTCCTGATTGTTAAATACCCTGGCATATTTAATTCCCAGTCGTTGTCACCCTGCAGCCATGTTTCTGTAATGGCCACAAGATCATACCCAAACCTAGTTATTTGTGCCGTTAACTCGTCCATTTTATTATGAATGCTACGTGCATTCAGATAAAGAACTTTCAAATCTGTTTTGTGACGCTTAGTTCCTGCTTTTTCCTTTTTTAACACTTTACCTATTACTCCATACCTTCTGTCCCTTCCTGTTACGCTTTCCTCTCTCTCCCTGCTCAGGTTCCCAACCCCCTGCCACTTTAGTTTAAACCCTCCCCAACAGCACTAGCAAACACTCCTCCTAGGACAGCAGTCCCGGCCCTGCCCAGGTGCAGACCATCCGGTTTGTACTGGTCCCACCTCCCCCAGAACCGTTTCCAGTGTCCCAGGAATTTGAATCCCTCCCCCTTGCACCATTCCTCTAGCCACGTATTCATTTGAAATATCCTCCTATTTCTACTCTGACTAGCACGTGGCACTGGCAGCAATCCTGAGATTACTACCTTTGAGGTCCTATTTTTTAATTTACCTCCTAACTCCCTATATTCTGCTTTTAGGACCTCATCCCCTTTTTTACCTATATCGTTGGTACGAACTCCAAAAAATTATAATCAATACCAATTCTGTTTGCTTATGGACAAGAATGGACGGGTAGATGACAGCGATGATATCTTTTTAGGCTTTAGTAAAAGTGGAGTTTTGTTTGCAATAGTGTTCATGAAAAATATAAGTTCCAAATACAGAGTTTAATTATACTTGTATGGGTAAATGAAGTTACTAAATGTCTTTTTTGCATTGAGAAATCTGCAGAAAAGGCCAAAGTCCATTGGACACCACCAAGATTGAAAAGAATAAGCAAGAAGATGCAGCAATTGAAGTAGTTTTTAAGAAGTGCCAATCTTCAGTCTCACTCAGGACCAAGAAGCTGGGTCCTCGTTCGCTCGATTTCAACCAATAGACCTCAATTAAAGAATCTCCAAAATTGTTGGTTTGGTACCTTGAAGAACCACATAGCAGTGAGCCAAATTGCTTCAGACACAAAGACCCAGAATTGCTTTTAAATCTGGAAACTGCTCTTCCTGGTTCACTGGCGACATGACAGACTTGGGTTAAAGATACCTCGTCAGCTGGAATTAATGGACCAGCACCAACTTGCTCCCCTGCCCAGCTGGAAACTAAGTAATGGCCCGTAAATTGTCTTGTTGTAAATTTTTCGAAAGATAAGATCTTCCGTCAATGTAAATTATTTGTGACCGGTATTGTCAAACAGTTTGAAGAAATCATTCCTTGTGTGGAAAATATAATTGTAACCCAGGTAATTTTTGAGAACATACCATCTGTCCAGAATTAGCTACTTCTGGGCAGTGTCAGAAGATAAATAGAAACAAGATAAATACAGATGATGAAGGCCATTTAGCTCATCTTAGTTCAACAATCCAGAAAGCACCAACTGTCTCCCTATCATGGCATCCAAAATGATGGTGTTCCAGATTTACCCTTATTAAACCATTTACTTTCTTAAATATCTTAATGTCACCTTTTAGTAACCTCCTTTCAGGTCTAAAAAACCCGAGTTTCTTCACCCTTTCCTCATACCTCAGTCCTATGGGATCAGTCTTTTGGCTCTTCTCTAAACTGCCTCTAAGGCTTGAATCTTTCTCTTGTGTCTTAGTGACCAGAACTGAGCCCAGTTCACACAGCAATAGTGTGCCAGACCTATTAAAATGTTTAGATATAAATGTTAGATAATAAACACTGCTCTTTTCATATTCTTGCCATATTTTCTGACTGTGCACAAGACAAGAATTCTGCACTTGAAGAGATGTTGGTTGAAATAATTGCCTCATATATAAGGTCTAATCACAATGTTCTTGTCATACAATCTAAACATTGTATACCAGATGTCAACACTAGGAAAGCAAATAAATGGATTTACCTACATTAAGTACTTCACATGGATTTGATCAAAGTAATGAATAACATTCTGTTTTTGCAGTGAGTGAGCGTGAGCTACTTTGGATGAGAGATTTTTCTTATCTAAATGACATTGAAAATGACTCCTTCCCCAAATTCCTAATTGTTTTCCTGTTGACCCATTACACACTGAACATGTGCTGCATTCTAAATTTTTAACACACTGACTGCAGCAGGAACTCTGCTCACAAAGGTACAAAACAGTACACAACAAAGAAACAGGCACCAAGCCTGCTTCTGACGATCTCACACTGTATTGGTCTCAAGTTGATTGTAGTTCTGTACTTTCATATCCTGCCACATGCAATATATTTTTCCCATTACCAAGACACAATAAATATAATGTGCCTGCACTATCTGCCACAACTGAGGCCACATCACCAAATGAGGCTGCTCCTAAATTCAAGGTAATATACGGCTCGATTTTAAAAGGGTGGCGGGATAGTCCGCGGGGGGAGGGGCAGTCAATGGGGGTGTGGCAAACCCGAATAAAAATAACTTACCATTCCCCACGTGATCGCGACTTAATTGGTGCCCCTTAACCTTGTTTCCGGGTTTGCCGTCCAAAAGCTGAGCAGTGCGCTGTCAGCTGGAGTGTCTGGATTTAAAGGGCCAATGGATTTTGCTGGAGCAAAGAGCCAGAAAACCCAATGGAGCAGCACAGGGGCAAGGCTGCTCCAAGATTCACCGATGCCTCACTTCAGCTGCTACTGGCCGGGGTGAGGAGGAGGAGGGAACTATTTTACCCGGCCGACAGGAGGAAGCACCCTGCCTCTGCCACCAAGAAGGTCTGGCTCAAAGTGGCAGAGGAGATCACCAGAGGAGCAACATATTCCATACCTGGGTTCAGTGCAGGAAGCATTTGAATGACCTAGCTGGATCAGCAAAAGTGAGTACAATTACTGATTCCCCTGCATTCCATGATGTACATCAACAACCCCCCCCCCCCCACAACTCATTCTGCACTGCCAAGACTATTCCATCACATCACTCCTCACACCCACTTAACGCTCATCCTCAACTTATCTGCACTTCCTGAGCACTTCCTCACCTCCCCATTTGTGACCACTTCACTACCACTCACCCCAATCCTCATCCAATGTGATGTCTCATACTCACCCTCTGATGCACCTCTTTCACGGTCAGCCTCATCCAAAGCAATGCATTCATCGGTTGGCCAATTCACCATCACTCACTCACACATCTGTACTTTCTCCCCTTCTAGGAGAAGAGGACGCAAAATGCACATGAGAGGGCGAGGACTGGAGGGGGCGGCCACAACCAATAGAGGTCCTCACAGACACGAAGGAGGAGGCCCTGCAGATCAGCCGCACCCTCAAGTGCCTGTCCGTCGGGGAAGCCAAGATTGGCATCCCACAAACATCTGGTGACACAACTTTAACATTCATCACACACAACATGAATTGATGTTGACAATGATTGGTATGTTGAACACCTCATTATGCTTATCATAACGTGACACATCTGTGAGGATGCTTAATATTGCCTGCTGTTCTCTTACAGGGCCTTCAACGACCGCAGAGATGGGAGAGGTCGATTCCTCAGAGGAGCTTCCGGCCTCTGAGGGCTCACCGTCACATCCTAGCGAGCCATCCACAGTGCAGATATTCACACCTCGGTGGGTCCCAGTAGTCAGTTAGTTGGCTTGATACCTGGTGAATCACCACACACAAGTGAGCACGAGCAGACACTGGTGGCATGGGCAGCTGTGGAGAGTCCTCATTGGTGGGCGTACTCCTCTCCAGGCTTTGCTCAGCTGGACACAGATGCTGAACCCCGGGGGCCATCCTTTAAAAGGAGAGTGATCGAGGGACAGCAGCACATTTGCGAGATACTGGAACAGGTGCCATGCACACTCTCCACAATAGCACAGAGGATGGAGGAGTCCAACTCCTGCGTTAGTGAAATGGTGGCACAGGTACAGGAGGGAATCTCAGAGATAATGTCACAGGAACGTGAGCAACTGTATGAGATAGTGTCGCACGTAACTGCTGAAATGTCTGAGATAGTGTCGCAGGTAAGTGCAGGAATGTCTGCGATGGAGTGAAGGGTAGCCTCCGTTGACCTTCAAGCACGGTTCACAAATGAGTCCATTCAGGCCCCGGCAATGGCTGAATGGCTGTTCGGACTCACTGCGAACAATATTCTGCCGTCGGCTGTTCTCCAGCAGGGTGGTAGGGGTGATGTGTGCCTGGTCCAGGAGAGGGATGATGGCGAAAGGGGACATGGAAGTGGGGACGCCACTCAAAGCGCTTCCACGTCTCACCCGTTGCCCCCCCCCTCTCAACCAGTACCCGCAATGCTGCCTCCTCTCCAGGTGTCCGAGTCTGCCCCTGCACAGGTACAGGTGGAGAAATCTTTGGAGGGGCCCTCACGGGCTCCAAAACCCAGAGGGCGTAGGCCCAAAGCATCTTAGCAGTCCGGCCATGGACATGTGCAACCTGCCACTACCTCTGCTGCAGCCACAGGGGATGCACCACGTAGAAGCGGTCGGAAGAGAAAGGCTAAGGATTTGTGATCACGAAGGATATGCACAAGAGTGTCTGACAGACGGTCATGTTGTTCATTTATATTTGTTTTTTGTTAAAGTCACATTAAATGTTATCATTCTCACGACAACTGCCACGTCTTGCCCATTCTTGACTGGCTTTTGTGATAGCGCCCTTTCACGAGCTTCATCATGAACGGCGACACTTGATGCCACCCAGTGGGTCACTTCACAGTGGGTGTATGTGTAGTTGCAGGACTGTTTTGTGTGTGTGTGGGGGGGGTGGTGGTGGGAGGGAGAGCTGGTGTTGGCGCTGCTCTTTCCAGGTGGTTTGAGGACTTTCTGATCTTACGAGAACTGTTCACATATCAGTGATTCCCTGGCGTCACATCCTCCTCCTCCTTCTCCTGCTCCTGCTCCTCCTCAGTGTGGATGACAGATGTAGATGGTGAATGAGGGCATGGGGCCTCCTCAACCGGTATCCCTCTCTGTTGCGCCATGTTTTGCAGGACACAATACACGACTATAATGAGACCCACTCTGTCTGGTGCGTATTGAAGCACTCCCCCAGAACGATCGAGGCACCGAAATCGCATGTTCAATTATGGACCTGGTAGCAATGTGGCTGTCATTGTATCGACGCTGTTGCTCACTGATGGGGTTCCTCAGAGGTGTCATGAGCCACGTGTGCAGGGGGTATCCCTTGTCGTCGAGGAGCCAGCCCTTGTGGGTGTTCGGTGCGTGGAAGAGGCCCGTGATGTTGGATTCCCTCAGAATGAACGAATTGTGGCAGCTGCCAGGGAATCTGGCGCACTCGTGAAGAAATCTTTTGCAGTGGTCACAAACGAGCTGAGCGTTGATGGAGTAATACCCCTTTCTATTGATGAACAGTCATGGCTCGTGTGGAGGTGCTCGGATTGCTATATAGATGCAACAGATTGCACCCTGCACCTGTGGGAAGCCAGCCACAGACTGCCCTCTCCGTCTGGCTGAGGTCGTCCATGGGGAAGTTGACGTATTGCGAGGTTCTGTGAAACAAGCCGTCGGTGACCTGCCTTATGCACTTGTGTGCAGACGACTGAGAGACCCCGGCGATGTCACCGTTGGCACCCTGGAATGATCTGGAGGCGAAGAATTTGAGGGCAGTGGTCACTTTCACTGCGACGGATAATGAGATGCCGCTTGGCCCAGTCGGGAGCAGCTCAGCACGCAGGAGGTTGCAGATGTGTTCGATCGTCTGCTGATTCACTCTGAGCCTCTGTATAGACTGCTCCTTAGAGAGATCCAGGAAGCTGAGCCTTGGTCTGTAGACCCTGTTGCAAGGGTAGTGCCTCCTGCGGTATCGCTTCCTCTGCTGTTTCCCTCTGTGCTCTTGTGCAGGTGCCTGTGGCACAGCACTGTGTTGTGGAGCTCCAAGTGGCAGATTGCACGCCGTGCCAGGCGAGGATGGTATTGTTGGCTAGGGGCTGCAGAAAGTAACCTGAGACATCAGCTGCTGATACACACAGGCAGGAACGACTTTTGAACTAAAGTAACCTGAGTTCAGTCACTGGCCTGTGCTGGCTGGAACTGGTTTGAATTAACTAAGTTTTGTGAAAGACAAAGGAAATGTGATAAGAAACAAGTCCTTATTTAGAAAAGGAGTAATGAGGTAATGCTACCTAAGTCCTTGGGACAGAGCCAATGAGGAGAAGACACAGGCAAAGGAGCGAGAAAGCCTAAACCAACGAAAGAGAGAGAGACAGCACAGCTTGAAGAGATAAGATTCGGAATAAGAACGAAGGACCTGGGGCGTGGAGCCGGAGCGAAGACTCCGGAGACCAACCATCGCGGAAGTGGAAGACCCTACATCAGGGACGTAGAGACAATGTCGAAAGAGAGAGAGAACGGGACGCCTGGCCAGTGTCAGCTCTCCTTTTCGGGTATTATCCTTTATATTCTGTGATCACTCAGGGAGTGTCAGAGAAACCTAGTGGGTGTGCATTTAGATCTTAGTTTGGGTATAAAACTGTATAACCTGGTGTAAACTGCATGCCTATATCTAACCCGACGTATAAGCTATATGTATATGATCTAACAGCGTGAATAAAGTGAATTGAGAGTTAAGAGAGAATTGACTCTTCTCCTCTTTGTACTAAGCCAGTAACCGTAACCGGTGACCTCCGGTCAACAGTATGTTGCTCATCCTCGGATGTAGTGGTGAATGCAACCATTGCGCTCCCCCACCCCCCACCCATCCTGATGGTGTCAGCTTGAGGGGGTCCGAAAATTTGGTAAATATGTATAAACAGAACAATTCTGAGTGGAAACCAAGAATTCTCAGTCTAAACACAAAGATCTCCCAGCTAAAGGTTTGTCTGAAAGAACTGAGTGCCCTGCTGCAATAACTCACCTTTTATCCCCATCTGTCAAACAGGCATTTAAATGTCCAAATGGCTGCCGGCTGAAATACGACTTGTTCCCCATGGCGTGTTTCCCACAGCACGGGAAACATGCTGAGGCAGCGTTGAAATCACTTGCCTTCATTCTAAATTAGATTCGTGTACATTTCAAATATTTCAAGTACTTGAATTGCTTGTTTAAATATCGTCCTGCCGGCTTTAATTGCCGGCGGAACTTCCAGGTTCGGGAACGGCGCGCGCACCCAGATGGCTCTGGGTCGTAAGCGTTCTTAGGTGTGTTGGAGCCGGGATTTCTGCCCACTCCTGGAAATCGTGATTTTCTTCACCACCCCCCGCCCCCACCGCTCCCACAGTTTCGGTTTAAAATCAAGCCCATAATCTTTTTGCCTAAATTTGACATTCCTAGATTGACGGAATTCCATGGTGTCACAATTATTAATATGATTACTGATTCTATTTTAAATAATTATGTTATATGACCAGTAATGTACAATGGAATTGTTTGTAGGTTAAAAAAATGACAGTCAGCCTCTCACTCAGTGCCAGTCTCACACTCAGCTAGTTAGGAAGGCTGAACCTCACTCTCATAAGTCAGTGATCTCTTCATTTAGAGTCTCGGATGGTGCTTTCCTTTTACTCATCCTGTGATAGAAGCACTGATTTTTTTTGTCTTGTCTAGTTTTGGTGGTTAAGGTGCTTTGCTGAGGAAAATTAGACTACTTTTTTGAATAATTAGATGCGGAACACTTGAGGCCATTACAGATGGAGAGTAGGAGCATCAGAGACTGCTTTGGGCAGTGAGCCAGGTACTTGGGCAGGCTGGCAGAGGCCTTGGAGGTGGCACTACCAGTGGTAAATGATTTTTTTGTTTTGCTTATCTCCCACATCCATCCTCATTGGTCAGGCCTCTGGTACAACAGTCATCTTATTGATTCGGGAGGGGAGGGGGTGGACGGACTGGGGACTGACAACGGTCTGAGGGACTGCACCTCCTGGCTCCACATTCAGGTAGGTATTTTTTTTAAAACTTACCTTTTTGGTGTTGGCCTTGAGCATTCCCTTTAAGGACTACTGCTTAGGCCGTATGTAGACCTAGTTTTCCTGAATGCAGTCGGTCCGGTGCTGGCTGCGTTTAGGGCAACCTGATTTTGCACAGTGGGCCTCAAACAGGTGTTAGTCTCCATATTTGTATATACAAAGGGCCTAATGCCTGTTTTGGTCACGCCTTTTCTTTTGCCTATACCAATATGGTGGGCAGTGCACTTCCAGCTAGTAATAAGCGCGCACTTCCTGTCCACTATACTGGAGGCTTAGGCGCCCATTTACCACCTGAGAAACGGCTATCAAATTTCTAGGCCTATGTCTTTGTAAATTTGACACCTGTCACTTCCAAACAAATCAAATTTCTAACCAAGTTCAATTTCCCTGTGGCTTAGTGCTATTCTGACATCATCATTCCTCAGATATATGTCCATCCATCAGATACATTTCTCTGATTCTTAACATAGTGCACAGAGCAGGTATCACTGTGTTTTGGTCGTGTGCTTGTATTTTCTACCTGGGGGAGAAATCCTGGAAAACTGCCCAGACTTTATTAGAATTCATTTTTTTGCAACACATCAAAAAGATAACATTTTCAGATTTTATTTTCTTCTAACTTCTACACGGAGAAAGTCAAGGCTTTGAGAGAGAAAAGCACAACAAACCACAATTATACTGGTCTACAAATATCCATCAGTTTTGCTAGGAATAATTTGCGAATTGTACTTATTTGGAAGGAGTGAATAAGAACTGGTTTGAATTTAGGTGGATTGCTCTTCGTTGCTAAGCTTTTTTCATTCATGTGAGGAGAGTTTTTTGGGAATACTTTAAAAGTCCTCCACAGGATAAAGAGTCTTTAGAACCATTGAAATTTACAGCACAGAAGGAGGCCATTTGGCTTATAATGTCTGTGTCGTCTCTCTGCCAGAGCAATCCAAAACTAATCCCACTGCCCCACTTTCTCCCCATGGCCCTGTGTCTTCCTCTGTTTCAAATTATTTCCTTAAAGATGCAATGGTGTCTGCCTCAACCAGTGCCTGTGGCGAAGCATTCTATGCTCCAAGAGCTCTCTGCATAAAACAATTCCTCTATCCTCTCTCCTCACTCTCTTAGCGACAATTTTGAATTGAAAACTGCCTCATCCTTGACTTCCGAACCAAATTAAATAGTCTTTCCCTATTCACTCGATGAAATTAGGCTTCTCTGCTCCAATGGAAATAGTCCCAGTATCTTAAGTCTCTCCTCATAACTATAGTTTCTCATCTCTGGGATCGTCCTGGTGAATCTACACATATAGGCCTAGAAATTTGGTCGTGCCCAGAGAGGTGCAGAGACCAATCCCTGCACCTGAATGATGAGCCCCGAGATGCCCCCGGTATTGGGCCTCGGGTCTCCTTTACATTGAGTCTGCGAGCTGCTAAGAGCTACAGGCAGCTCGCAAGTGAAGCGCGATTGACGATCAGACCGCTGCTGGCATCACAGCGGTCCTTAGGTAAGTGAGGAAGTGGGGGGACCAGGTTGGGAAGTAAGGCTGGCTGGAGGAGGTAGTGGCGACAATCGGGGATGGGGAGGTATCGGCAGCGATTGGGGGGAGGGAGCTTTGGCCAGAAGTGGCCCGCACATCTGCTTCTCCCGGCTTCACATTTAGGTAAGTTTATTTTTAAAAACTTACCTTGTTAGTAGCGGCCCTTTAAGAACCGCCTGTTAGACCATGAGCAGTCCTGGTTTTCCTGATTGCAGCCGGTGCTGATGCTGGTTTCCTCTGGGCAAACCAATTGCAGTGGAGGTGACTCAAATGGTCATTAGACCCTTTATTTGCATATGCAAAGGGAATAACAAACAAAGAGATTTGGGTGTGCAGGTACACAAATCATCAAAAACTAGTCCACGGTTACAAAAGGTAATCAAAAAGGCGAATGGAATGTTGACCTTTATCTCAAGGGGCTGAGATACAAAGGGGAAGTGATGCTTCAGTTGTGCAGAGCCTTGGTCAGATCCCATCTGGAGTACTGCGTTCATGGGATACAGCGCAGATTCACCAGAATGATACCAGAGCTTAAAGGGTTAAATTGTGTGAACAGGTTGCATACACTTGGCTTGTATTCCTTTGAGTTTAGAAGGCTGAGGGCTGATCTAATTATGATTTTAAAAAGATAAAGGGATTTGATAGGGTAGATGCAGAGAAACTATTTCCTCTGGTGTGGGAATCCAGAAGAAGGAGGCACAATCTTGAAATTAGAGCTAGGACATTCAGCAGTGAATTCAAGAAGCACTTTTTCAAACACAGGGTAGTGGAAATCTGGAACTCTCTTCCCCCAAAAGGCTGTGGATGCTGCGTCAATTGAAATTTTCAAGACTGAGGTCGATAGAGGTTTGTTTCATAAGAATATCAAGAAGTATGGATCAAAGGCAGGTAAATGGAGTTGAGAAACAGATCAGCCATGATCTGACTGAATGGTGGAACAGGCTCGATGGGTTGAATGTCTTACTTTTGTTCCTATGTTCCTTGGTTGAGAGACCCATGCATAGTATTCATCATCTAAGGGTAAGAGACATAAGAGACCGCTAACAAAAATGAGAGCACATGGAATTGGAGGCAACCTCTCTTCCGCAAACGGCAATTGATACTAGCTTAATTGCTAAATTTAAATCTGAGATAGATAGCTTTTTGGCAACCAAAGGTATTAAGGGATATGGGCCAAAGGCAGGTATATGGAGTTAGATCACAGATCAGCCATGATCTTATCAAATGACGGAGCAGGCACAAGGGGCTGAATGGCCTACTCCTGTTCCTATGTTCCTAACCTATTGACATGGATAGGGAATTGATTAGGAGGTAGGAGACAGAGAGCCAGGATAATGGATATGTACTTCAGTTGGCAGGATATGACTATTGGTGTCCCCCACAGATCTGAAATAGGGCCTCAGCTTTTCATTATATTTATAAATGACTTAGATGAAGGAATTGAGAGCCATATATCCAAGTTTGCTGATGACACCAAGTTAGATGGCACAGTAAATAGTGCAGATGGGAGCAGAAATTAGAAAGGGACATTGACAGAGTTGGCAGATGAAGTTCAATGTGGGAAGTGTGAAGCCATCCACTTTGGACCTAAGAAAGATAGATCAGAGTATTTTCTAAATGGTGAGAAGCAAGGAACTGTGGAGGAGCAGAGAGATTTAGGGGCCCAAATACAGAAATCACTAAAAGCTAGTGGATAGGTACAAAAAATAATTTTAAAAGCTAATGAAATGTAGGCTTTTATCTCAAGGGGACTGGACTATTAGAGTTATACAAAGTTAAACCCTATTTAGAGTATTGCGTTCAGTTCTGGGCACCGCACCTCAGGAAGGATATATTGGTTTTGGAGGGGGTGCAGTGCAGATTTACCAGAATGATACCAGGGCTAAAAGGGTTAAATTATGAAGACAGGTTGCATAGTCTAGGTTTATATTCCCTTGAGGCTAGAAGATTAAGGGGTGATCTAATTGAGGTGTGTAAGATGATTAATGGGATTGATAGGGTAGATAGAGAGAAACTATTTCCTCTGGTGGGGGAGTCCAGAACAAAGAGGTATAACCTTAAAATTAGAACTAGGCTGTTCAGAGGTGATATCAGGAAGCACTGCTTCAAACAAAGGGTAGTGGAAATCTGGAACTCTCTCCCCCAAAAAGCTGTTGAGGCTCGGTCAATTGAAAATTTCAAAACTGAGATTGATGGATTTTTGTTGGCAAGGGTATTAAGGGTTACGGAAAAATGCAGGTAGATGGAGTTGAGATACAGATCAGCCATGATCTAACTGAATGGTGGAACAGGCTCTAGGGGCTGAATGGCATACTCCTGTTCCTATGTAAGGCTAGGTGTGAAATTTAAACTGAATTAGAGCATGAAATTCAAATTAGGCTACCCAGTTTGAATTTTGAATGCAAACTTTATTTAAACTCTTCTCACAGACCCTAACTCTGACTGTCTGTCCCTGCCTGATGTTTGTGGTCTGTACCCCAGCCTACAGGAGGGGAGCCGGGGGGTCAGTTGGCATGGAAAAACAGACTGTAGTAACATTTTCCACCCTGTTGATAAATAAGACTAATCTCTTTTGTGCAAATATTGCCATTGGTGCAACAGAATGTCACTTGGACGAGCGTGGATTGATTAGGGAAAGCCAGCACGGATTTGTTAAAGGCAAATCGTGTTAAACTAACCTGTTTTTGATGAGGTAACAGAGAGGGTAGATGAGGGCAATGCAGTTGATGTGGTGTATATGGACTTTGAAAAGGCATTCGATAAAGTGCTGCATGGTAGGCTTATCATCAAGATTGCAGCCCATGGAATAAAGGGGGCAGTAGCAGCATGGATACAGAATTGGCTAAGGGACAGGAAACAGACAGTAGTGGTGAACGGTTGTTTTTCGGACTGAAGGGAGGTGTACAGTGGCGTTCCCCAGGGATCGGTGCTGGGACCACTGCTTTTCTTGATATATATTAATGAATTGGACTTGGGTGTACAGGGCACAATTTCAAAATTTGCAGATGACACAAAATTTGGAAGGGTAGTAAACAGTGAGGAGGATAATGATGGACTTCAAGAGGATATAGACATGCTGGTGGCATGGGCCGACACGTGGCAGATGAAATTTAACGCAGAAAAATGCAAAGTGATACATTTCAGTAAGAAGAACGAGGAGAGGCAATATAAACTAGAGGGCACAACTCTAAAAGGGATACAGGAACAGAGAAATCTGAGGGTATATGTGCACAAATCGTTGAAGGTGGCAGGGCAGGTTGAGAAAGCAGTTAAAAAAGCATACAGGATCCTGGGCTTTATAAATAGAGGCATAGAGTACAAAAGTATGGAAGTCATGATGAACCTTTATAAAACACTGTTTGGCCACAACTGGAGTATTGTGTCCAGTTCTGGGCACCGCACCTTAGGAAAGATGTGAAGGCTTTAGAGAGGGTGCAGAAGAGATTTACCAGAATGATTGCAGGTATGAGGGACTTTAGTTACGTGGATAGATTGGAGAAGGTGGGGTTGTTCTCCTTGGAACAGAGGCGGTTGCGAGGAGATTTGATAGAGGTATTCATAATCATGAAAGTTCTAGACAGAGTAGATAGAAACTGTTCCCGTTGGCGGAAGGGTCCAGAACCAGAAGACAGATTTAAGGTGATTGGCAAAAGAACCAAAAGTGTCATACGAACATACAAATTAAGAGCTGGAGTAGGCCATTCAGCCCCTCGAGCCTGCTCTGCCATTTGATAAGATCATGGCTGATCTGACTGTGACCTCAATCCTACTTTCCCGTCTACTTACTATAACCTTTGACTCCCTTGTTCATCAGGAATCTATCTAACTCAGCCTTAAAAATATTCAATGACCCTGCCTCCACTGCTCTCTGGGGAAGGGAGTTCCACAGACTCACGACCCTCTGAGAGAAAAAAATTCTCCTCATCTCCGTCTTAAATGGGAGACGCCTTATTTTTAAACTGTGGCCCCTAGTTCTAGTTTCTGCCACAAGGGGAAACATCCTCTCAGCATCTCCCCCTTCTAGTCCTCTCAGGATCTTACATGTTTCAATAAGATCACGTCTCATTCTTCTAAACTCCAGTGTATACAGGCCCAACTTGTCCAACCTTTCCTCATAAGATAACCCCCTCATCCCAGGAATCAGTCGAGTGAACCTTCTCTGAACTGCCTCTAAAGCAATTATGTCCTTTCTTAAATAAGGAGACCAAAACTGCACACAGTATTCTAGATGTGGTCTCACCTGTACAACTGTGGCAAAACATCTCTACTTTTATATTCCATTCCCCTTGCATTCCTTTTGCCTTCCTAATCACTTGCTGTACCTGCATACTAACTTTTCGTGATTCACGTACTAGGACACCCAGATCCCTCTGTACCCCAGAGTTCTGCATCTCTCTATTTAAATAATATACTGCTTTTCTATTTCTCCTGCCAAAGTGGACAAGTTCACATTTTCCCACATTATACTTCACCTGCCAATTTTTTGCCCACTCACTTTAACTATCCACATGAGGAAAAACCTTTTTTACACAGCGTGTGGTTAGGATCTGGAATGCACTGCCCGAGAGGGTGGTGGAGGAAGATTCAATCATGGCCTTCAAAAGTGAACTGGATAAGTACTTGAAAGGAAAAAAATTGCAGGGCAACATGGATATGACGGGGGGGGGGGGGGGGGGGGGAGCAGAACTAGCTGGATTGCTCTTGCATAGAGCCTGAACAGACTCAATGGGCCAAATGGCCTCCTTCCCTGCTGTAACCTTTCTATGATTCTAATGTAACACATATAATCCAGGACTATCTGTATTGGAGGAATATTAGGCAAACCATATTGATCAAGATCACAAACTCATTTGAATGAATAGACACAAGCTCAATGATTAAACCAAAGTGCCCGAGTCTCCGAATGAATGAAAGCAAAGTTGCAGCTTCCACCCCTGGGCTTGGGAGAGCGCATGCGCAGAGCTTGCCGTGGGTGACGTGTGGCGAGTCCCAGCCCGCGCGAGGCCGCTGTGCATCCGGGGCCGTGGGGCTGTGGCACACGTCACGTGACGACTATTATTCCGCCATCTTGTCGCCGAGGAGAGTAGAAACGCTGGGAGCGTGGCTGTGATAAACCTTCCTGTTCGCGATTAGCGCAGGTAAGGGACCGGCACAGAGGACATGACAGCCCCCGGTCAAGACCCGGCTATAGGGCCCAGGCTGGCAGCCTGCCACCGAGCTCTCTTCCTACCTTACATTCCCGTTCCTCCTCCCGCTCGCCACGGCCGACCTGTCGCAACAGCCGGTCAGGCCGTGGGGGCAATGGAGGAAACCGACACCAGCACATGGCGCAGCCTGAGGACCGGACTGCTGAGCTGGCCGATCCCCCCCCCCCCCCCCCACACTGCCCCGCAAGACAGGCCGCAAAACCGCGCCCTCGAGTAGGGAAGCCGGCCCCGGATTGGAAGCAGTCAACACCGCTACCTCGCGTAGGAACGCGGCCTCCTGAAGCAGGCTTTACTATTGAAGGTGTTTGCGGCAGGCAGGCTGTATGGGGCTATTGGTGATACCACACTGTCCCCTGATCCACTCGTTTTTAATAAAATGGTGCAGCTCTTGGGTTGTGTTGTCTCAGCTACTCTGTGGGTTACAGTGAAGTTCTGGGTTAATATTTAGTGTTGAGGAAAGACACTAAATGAAGACGTCCTCCACCCCCAACAATAAAGTGCGGATATTAGGATTGATCATCCTGCCCGTTAAATCTGAGTGGTTATCAGGAGTTTTGGGGACGATCATGGCCTGGCGTATAGTGTGTTGACACTGAGTCATTACAGTGTTTTAAAATTTCAGACTTATTATGGTTCCAATATCCATATGGGAGGTGGAGAAATGGAAAAGCACCGTTTTTGAACGGTAATTTTCTGATGTTAAATGCATTCTCTTCCATTTACTTAATTTTTAATACAGTAATCCAAATCTAGTTCTGCACTATTGAGTTTGAGGTTATAATGAATATTATTGTAATTTATGCACTCTGACCTTTTACAATATTTAGTTCTATTAATTCTGGAGAGACATGCAATGGGAATTGGATAAATACTTGAAGGGAAAAAATTTAGAGGGCTTTGGGGAAAGCAGGGGAATGGGACTGATTGGCTAGTTCTTTCACAGAGTTGGCACAGGCACGATGGGCTGAATGACTGCCTTCTGTGCTGTACCGACTATGATGTCACAGTTGTTACTAGTCATCAGATTGGTGTCTGCATTTGTGTAACAGCAATTCCAAGGTGCTCGTTTAAACTTTAGATTCAACATTGTTCTCGACTGTCATTGTCTGAATTCCTGACTTCTAGTATTACATTGTTTCTTGGTATGCATTATTCTCTGGCTAAAATAGTGCTGTTGTATGAAGTTAGTCACATAGGTATTTTCAGTAAACAATTTTTTCTATGGTGTTGGTTAATTCTTAACTGGATGTTGTGAAATGTCTGCATGGTATAACAATATTTGTATATGCCAACAGAGTAATTCACACATTAAACAATTTCATCACTTTGAGTTGCTTAATGTCTCTTAAAGGTGCAAACTTTTTAAATATTTGAAAATCTTCTGTGTAAACATGTAAAGTATTGCAACTACGTGATTTTCATTAACCTTGCTATGTTACAGTAAAACGTTAATGTTGATTTGACTTTCAGCAGTGCTTTAAAATAATTATACATACAATGATAAATAAGCCTGGAACCTAATTGTGTTGAGACTCCTTTTCGTTCATTGAAAGTTTATTTATCTGCTTCTAGAGCCATTATTTTCTAGATTTGTCAGCTAAATTTCTCATCATCCCCACTACTATATTTTGGTTAAAGGTGATACAGAAGTATAACATAACTTTTTAAAATATGATTATTTTACTAATGTATTGCAGTTCCTTGTGACTGTGTTTTATGCTTTCTTGCAGGCAGCCTGGGAAGACACTTTATTTGTAACCCCCCCCCCCCCCCCCCCCCCCCCTTCCCATTGCACAAGTTTATTAGGTGAAATTGTGAATGGGGATAATGGACTGCACTCTTCATTCATGATACTGAAATAGAACTGTACAATGTTTGCTCTGAGGCTGCCTTTTAATAGCATTAAAGCATAAAACACGCTAATAGACAAATCTGACACGTCTAAGTAATTCCTTGTTAAATTTGAAGAATGTTTTGGTTAATTAAAGAACTTGCATTTACATAGCACTTTACCATATCCACAGGACATCCCAAAGTACTTCATAGTGAATTACTTTTGAAATATAGTCACTGTTATGTAGGTGAAATAATTTTGAACACCTTTTAAATCTCCCTTTAACTTTCTCTGCTCTAAGGAGACCAACCCAGCTTCTCTAGTCTCTCTACATAACTGAAGTCCCTCATCCCTGGTGGTATTCTGGTAAATCTCCTCTGCCCACTCTCCAAGAGTACAATTTACTCTTTAGTTTGTTGAGGCTTGAATTTACATTTTTGTAAAGGGGAAAGATCTTGTTTTAGTAACGGTTACAGCTGTCATTATTACATTTTATTGCATCTTGTAGCACAATTGAAACTTGATAAAACATTAAGCAGTTGAGAAATATGCTTGCATTAGGTTTTCTGTTTTTTAAAAAATCATTTGGAAAATTTCTGCCATACTTTTAAAGTATACTAAAATTTAATCTAAATTAAAATGCTTCATATCTATTTGGAAGTTTTCTGTATGACCTTTTATATGGTAGCTTTCTTCTGGAATCTTACCATGGTTAAGCTGTCTATCTAATCCAATGAGAACATTGTGTCACTTGCTTTTTTTTTCTGCTACAGATTTAATGTGCCACATCAAATATGGAGCTGCCACATTAAATCTGTAGCAGAAAAAAAAGCAAGTGTCACAATGTTCCCATTGGATTAGATAGACAGCTTAACTGTGGTAAGATTCCAAAGGAAAGTTACCATACAAAAGGCTGCAATTTTTTCAGTGGTTCCAGTTGCCATTTTTATTCATGACCCAGCAATATATAGCCATATAAGTAATATTTATAACATAAACACAATATATAATAATTCCCCTTAAAATCATGACCAGCAACTTAATTTCTTCCCTGGACTTTTTATCTGTTTCTTTGCTTGCAGTCAGAACTATCACACACATTATTGAGTTTGCTTTAGGAACATATGTATTTAAATCTATTGTTTGACCATAAAATGCTTTCTCTGGGTATGGGCCTGGACCAGTCATACTTCTCTTTGTTTAAAAATGTAATGCATCAGGTGGTTGGTGATCTGACTACTTAGTTACTGCCGTGAGAAGTGAGGCACCAATGTCAGAGACAGGGCAACAGTTGAGAAGACTGTGCGCAAGGCAGAATCTGGCCCTGCTTTTAGCCTCAGCCATGTAGGTATATATGAAATAGGAGCTGGAGTGGACCATACGGCTCCTCGAACCTTCTCCGCTATTCAATAAGATCATGGCTGATCTTCGACCTCAATTCCACTTTCCCATCCGATCCCCATAATCTGTTGATGCCCTTAGAGTCCAAAAATCTATCGATCTCAGCCTTGAACATACTCAACCACTGAGCATCCACAGCCCTCTGGAGTAGAGAATTCCAAAGGTTCACAACCCTCTGAGTGAAGAAATTTCTCTTCATCTCAGTCCTAAATAGCCGACCCCTTATCCTGAGACAATGCCCCCTAGTTCTAGACTCTCCAGCCAGGGAAATAGCCTCTCAGCATCTACTCTGTCAAGCCCTTTCAGAATCTTTTATGTTTCAATGAGATCACCTCTCATTTTTCAAAATTGCAGAGTATAGGCCCAATCTACTCAATCTAGGTAATAGTCCTGGCCCAGGCAACCTCAGCCTCTTGCCAACTTCTGTCAGCTGGTTACAGATGAAGCTGTTGCTTGTTGAGCTCCATTGTTCTCTGGAGGTGGCGCCTTCATCCCAGTGCTGCTGCTGCACCTTTTGTCTCTGGTTGCTTGTTGCTTGTGCTCAAGGTGTTGGTTCTGAAGTTCCACACATTATTTGTGCTGTAAACCACTTCCAGGGTAATTTTCTTCTGTACCACAATTCCAGTTTTTCTAGTCTCTCCACGTAACTTTCATCACTGGTATCAGTCTAGTAAATCTCCTCTGCACCCACTCTAAGACCTTGACATCCTTCCTAAAGTGTGGTGCCCAGAATTTGCCACAATACTTCAGCTGGGGTCGAACCAGTGTTTTATAAAGGTTCAGCATAACTTCCTTGCTTTTATGCTCTGTGCCTCTGTTTGTTTATTTTTTTTATTCGTTCATGGGATGTGGGTGTTGCTGGCGAGGCTGGCATTTATTGCCCATCCCTAATTGCCCTTGAGAAGGTGGTGCTGTGCCGCCTTCTTGAACCGCTGCATTCCGTGTGGTGACGGTTCTCCCACAGTGCTGTTAGGAAGGGAGTTCCAGGATTTTGACCCAGCGACGATGAGGGAACGGCGATATATTTCCAAGTCGGGATGGTGTGTGACTTGGAGGGGAACGTGCAGGTGGTGTTGTTCCCATGTACCTTCTGCTCTTGTCCTTCTAGGCGGTAGAGGTTGCGGGTTTGGGAGGTGCTGTCGAAGAAGCCTTGGCGAGTTGCTGCAGTGCATCCTGTGGATGGTACACACTGCAGCCACTGTGCGCTGGTGGTGAAGGGAGTGAATGTTTAGGGTGGTGGATAGGGTGCCAATCAAGTGGGCTGCTTTGTCCTGGATGGTGTCGAGCTTCTTGAGTGTTGTTTGAGCTGCACTCATCCAAGCAAGTGGAAAGTATTCCATCACACTCCTGACTTGTGCCTTGTAGATGGTGGAAAGGCTTTGGGGAGTCAGGAGGTGAGTCACTTGCAGCAGAATACCAAGCCTCTGACCTGCTCTTGTAGCCACAGTATTTATATGGCTTGTCCAGTTAAGTTTCATGTCAGTGGTGACCCCCAGGATGTTGATGGCGGGGGATTCGGCGATGGTAATGCCGTTGAATGTCAAGGGGAGGTGATTGGACACTCTCCTGTTGGAGATGGTCATTGCCTGGCACTTGTCTGGCGCGAATGTTACTTGCCACATACCAGCCCAAGCCTGGATGTTGTCCAGCTCTTGCTGCATGCGGGCTCGGACTGCTTCATTATTTGAGGGGTTGCGCATGGAACTGAACACTGTGCAATCATCAGCGAACATCCCCATTTCTGACCTTATGATGGAGGGAAGGTCATTGATGAAGCAGCTGAAGATGGTTGGGCCTAGGACACTGGCTTGAGGAACTCCTGCAGCAATGCCCTGGGGTTGAGATGATTGGCCTCCAACAACCGCTACCATCTTCCTTTGTGCCAGGTATGACTCCAGCCACTGGAGAGTTTTTCCCCCTGATTCCCATTAACTTCAATTTTACGAGGGCTCCTTGGTGTCACACTCGGTCAAATGCTGCCTTGATGTCAAAGGCAGCCACTCTCACCTCACCTCTGGAATTCAGCTCTTTTGTCCATGTTTGGACCAAGGCTGTAATGAGGTCTGGTGCCGAGAGGTCCTGGCGGAACCCAAACTGAGCATCGGCGAGCAGGTTATTGGTGAGTAAGTGCTGCTTGATAGCACTGTCGACGACACCTTCCATCACTTTGCTGGTGATTGAGAGTAGACTGATGGGGCAGTAATTGGCCAGATTGGATTTCATAGAATCATAGAAGCTACAACATGGAAACAGGCCCTTCGGCCCAACATGTCCATGTCGCCCAGTTTATACCACTAAGCTAGTCCCAATTTCCTGCACTTGGCCCATATCCCTCTATACCCATCTTACCCATGTAACTGTCCAAATGCTTTTTAAAAGACAAAATTGTACCCGCCTCTACTACTGCCTCTGGCAGCTCGTTCCAGACACTCACCACCCTTTGAGTGAAAAAATTGCCCCTCTGGACCCTTTTGTATCTCTCCCCTCTCACCTTAAATCTATGCCCCCTCGTTATAGACTCCCCTACCTTTGGGAAAAGATTTTGACTATCTACCTTATCGATGCCCCTCATTATTTTATAGACTTCTATAAGATCACCCCTTAACCTCCTACTCTCCAGGGAAAAAAGTCTCAGTCTATCTAACCTCTCCCTATAAGTCAAACCATCAAGTCCCGGGAGCATCTTAGTAAATCTTTTCTGCACTCTTTCTAGTTTAATAATATCCTTTCTATAATAGGGTGACCAGAACTGTACACAGTACTCCAAGTGTGGCCTCACCATGCCCTGTACAACTTCAACAAGACATCCCAACTCCTGCATTCAATGTTCTGACCAATGAAACCAAGCATGCCGAATGCCTTCTTCACCACCCTATCCACCTGTGACTTCACTTTCAAGGAGCTATGAATCTGTACTCCTAGATCTCTTTGTTCTATAACTCTCCCCAACGCCCTACCATTAACGGAGTAGGTCCTGGCCCGATTCGATCTACCAAAATGCATCACCTCACATTTATCTAAATTAAACTCCATCTGCCATTCATCGGCCCACTGGCCCAATTTATCAAGATCCCGTTGCAATCCTAGATAACCTTCTTCACTGTCCACAATGCCACCAATCTTGGTGTCATCTGCAAACTTACTAACCATGCCTCCTAAATTCTCATCCAAATCATTAATATAAATAACAAATAACAGCGGACCCAGCACCGATCCCTGAGGCACACCGCTGGACACAGGCCTCCAGTTTGAAAAACAACCCTCTGCAACCAAGCTTTTTGTGGACAGGACATACCTGGGCAATTTTCCACATTGTCAGGTAGATGCCAGTGTTGTAGGTGTATTGGAACAGCTTGGCTAGAGACGCAGCAAGTTCTGGAGCACAAGTCTTCAGCACTACAACTGGGATGTTATCGGGGCCCATAGCCGTTGCTGTATCCAGTGCACTCATCCGTTTCTTGATATCACGTGGAGTGAATCGAATTGGCTGAAGACAGGCTTCTGTGATAGCGGGGATATCGAGAGGAGGCCGAGATGGATCATCCACTCGACACTTCTGGCTGAAGATGGTTGCAGACACTTCAGCCTTGTCTTTTGCACTCACGTGCTGGACTCTGCCATCATTGAGGATGGGGATGTTTGCAGAACCTCCTCCTCCCGTTCGTTGTTTACTTGTCCACCACCATTCACGACTGGATGTGGCAGGACTGCAGAGCTTTGATCTGACCCGTTGGTTGTGGAATTACTTAGCTCTGTCTATAGCATGTTGCTTCCACTGTTTAGCATGCATGTGGTCCTGAGTTGTGGCTTCACCAGGTTGGCACCTCATTTTTAGGTACGCCTGGTGCTGCTCCTGGCATGCTCTTCTGCACTCCTCATTGAACCAGGGTTGATCCCCTGGATTGTTGGTAATGGTAGAGTGAGGAAATGCCGGACCATGAGGTTACAGATTGTGCTGGAATACAATTCTGCTGCTGATGGCCCACAGCGCCTCATGAATGCCCAGTTTTGAGCTGCTAGATCTGTTCTGAATCTATCCCATTTAGCACGGTGGTAGCGCCACTGAACACGTTGGATGGTGCCCTCAGTGCGAAGACGGGACTTCGTCTCCACGAGGACTGTGCAGTGGTCACTCCTACCAATACTGTCATGGACAGATGCGTTTGTGACTGGTAGATTGGTGAGGACGAGGTCAAGTAAGTTTTTCCCTTGTGTTGGTTCGCTCACCACCTGCCGCAGGCCCAGTCTGGCAGCTATGTCCTTCAGGATATAAAGCCAAGGATCCTGTATGTCTTTTTAACAGCCTTCTCAACTTGTCCTGCCACCTTCAAAGACTTGTACACCCCCAGGTGTCTCTGTTCCTGCACCCCCTTAAAATTGTACCATTTAGCTTATATTGCCTCTGCTCATTCTTCCTACCAAAATGAATCACTTCAAACTCCTCTACGTTAAATTTCATCTGCCACGTGTCGGCCCATTTCACCAGTTTGTCTGCCCTCCTGAAGTCTGTTGCTATCCTCCTAACTGTTTACTACATTTTTGAGTTTCATGTCATCTGTAAACTTTGAAATTATTCCCTGTATATCCAAGTCCAGGTCCTTAATGTGTATCAGAAAGAGCTGTGGTCCTAATACCAACCCCTGGGGGACACCACTGCATGCTTCCCTCCAGTCTGAAAAACAACTGTTCACTATTGTCTGCTTTCTGTCCGTTAGTCAATTTTGTATCCACGCAGCCACTGCCTCATTAACCTTATGGGCTTTAATTTTGCTAACAAGTTTATTATGTGGTACTTTATCAAACGCTTTTTGAAAGTCCATATACACATCAACCGCACTACCCTCATCAGTCTTCTCCGTTACTTCATTAAAGAACTCAATCAAGTTAGTCAGATTCTTCCAAAATCAAGTTAGTCAAATTTCTTCCAAAATTCTATAGATTCTGGAACGGTTCCTGCAGATTGGAGGGTAGCAAATGTAACCCCACCATTTAAGAAAGGAGGGAGAGAGAAAACAGGGAACTCTACAGACCTGTTAGCCTGACATCAGTAGTAGGGAAATTGCTAGAATCTATTATAAAGGATGTGATAACAGGACACTTAGAAAGTAATAATAGGATTTGGCAGAGTCAACATGGATTTATAAAAGGCCAACCATGTTTGACAAACCGATTGGAGTTCTTTGAGGATGTAACTAGCAGAATCGATAAGGGGGAACCAGTGGATGTGGTGTATTTGAATTTCAGAAGGCTTTCAATAAGGTCCCACACAGGAGGTTGGTGAACAAAGTTAGAGCACTTGGAATTGGGGGTAATATACTGGCATGGATTGAGAATTGGTTAACAGACAGAAAACAGAGAGTCGGAATAAACGGGTCTTTTTCAGGTTGGCAGACTGTGACTAGTGGGGTACGGCAGGGATCGGTGCTTGGGCCCCAGCTTTCACAATCTATATCAGACATTTGGTCCCCTCATCCAAATCAAATATTTCCAAGTTTGCTGATGGCACAAAACTATGTGGGAATGTGAGTTGTGAGGAGGATGCAAAGAGGCTTCAGTGAGTGGGTAAGAACATGGCAGATGGAATATAATTTGGAAAAATGTGAAGTTATCCACTTTGGTAAGAAAAACAGAAATGCAACGTATTTTTTTAATGGTAAGAGATTGGGAAATGTTGATGTTCAAAGGGACCTGGGTGTCCTTGTACATGAATCACTGAAAGCTAACATGCAGGTGCAGCAAGCAATTAGGAAGGCAAATGGTACTTTGGCCTTTATTACAATAGGATTTGAGTACAGGAGTAAAGATGTCTTACTGCAATTATTTAGGGCTTTGGTAAGACCGCACCTGGAGTATTGTGTACAATTTTGGTCTCCTTACCTAAGAAAGGATATACTTGCCATAGAGGGAGTGCCACGAATGTTCACCAGACTGATTCCTGGGATGGCAGGATTGTCATATGAGGAGAGATTGAGTGGACTCGGCCTGTATCCTCTAGAGTTTAGAAGAATGAGAGGTGATCTCATTGAAACATACAAAATTCTTGCAGGGCTCGACAGGGTAGATGCAAGGAGGATGTTTCCCCTGGTTTGGGAGTCTAGAACCAGGGGTCGCAGTCTCAGAATAAAGGGTAGGCCATTTAGGACTGAGATGAGGAGAAATTTCTTCACTGAGGGTGGTGAATCTTTGGAATTCTTTACCCCAGAGGGCTATGGAGGCTCAGTCATAGAGTACATTCATAACAGAGATCGATAGGTTTCTAGATATTAAAGGCATCAAGAGATATGTGGATGGTGCAGGAAAATGGCATTGAGTTAGAAGATCAGCCATGATCTTGTTGAATGGTGGAGCAGGCTCGAGGGGCCGGATGGCCTACTCCTGCTCCTATTTCTTATGCAAACACGATTTGTCTTTAACAAATCTGTGCTGGCTCTAAAAATGGCTCCAACAGGTTGACTGGCCTGTAGTTGCTGAGTTTATCCCTCCTTTTTTGAATAGGGTTGTAACATTCGCAATCCTCCAGTCCTCTGGCACCACTCCCATATCTAAGGAGGATTGGAAGATTGTGGCCAGAGCCTCCGCAATTTGAATCTTTGTTTCCCTCAATAACCTAGGATGCATCTCACCCGGACTGGGTGACTTTTCTACTCTGAGTGCTGCCGACCTTTTAAGTACCTCCTCTATCTATTTTTATCCTATCCAATTTCTCTACTACTTCCTCCTTTACTGTGAGATTGGCAGCATCCTCTTTAGTGAAGACAGATGCAAATTACTCTGTGAAAGCATGTTTTTGCAAGCACATGATCAAACACGAGCTATTTAACTGTGCTATTCATTACTCTTTTTTTAGAGATACCCAGTGTATCTCTTGCATGAGAGGTTTTCAGTAGCTCTTATGACAGTAGCACTCCAAGGCAGTGGCATTTACATGGCTGGGTTGCTTCAGATGACCCTGTTAAAGTCTGAGGTATTCTTGTAGTATAAATGAACATCAAAGTATGAAGTACCCAAGTGTAAGTGCCTGGGTCTGTACGTTTCAACTTGATGAATTCTGACAGATCTTGCTCTTCTGGTTTTATATTCTCCAATCAAAGAACCTTGCGCTCTGCGAGTAATCTGCTTTGAATCATAGAGCTGACATACAGTTCATATCTGTAGCATTTTTGTTTATCTTGTCACAGATTTCCTGTCAAATGTTTAATGGAACTTTAATCTCAAATGAGAGCAATTCTGTAATGTGTTACCTCCTATAGCTGCAGAGTCTGTTCCGCAAAGTTCTGATTGGATTTTTCCAATAGCTGAGGAAGGTCTGTAGAAGCCAGCCATGTGAAAGTCCGAATGATGGCCTGTGCAGATGATGAGCTTGCACGTTCCAGGATGTGACAAATTAGATGTAACAACAACTTTCATTTATCCGCCTCTCCTCCTTTAAGACGCTCCTTAAAACCTACCTCTTTGACAAAGCTTTTGATCACCTGTCCTAATGTTTCCTCCTTTGGCTCGGTGTCCATTTTTGTCTGATTATGCGACTGTGAGGTGCCTTGGGACGTTTTACTATGTCAAAGGTGCTATATAAATGCATGTTGTTACCTATCCAATTGTAGCCAGAGCATCTACAGTAGTTGCTTCTCTTCCTGCTCCAGCACCCACAATTGGACTCCCCAAGGATCTATCCTTGCCCTCCTACTCTTCCTCATCTACATGCTGCCCCTTGGCGATATTGTCCACAGACATGGGGCCATCTTCTACATGTACATGTCTGACACCCAGCTCTACCTTTCTACCATCCTACTGTTTCTTCAGCCCCTGCTGCAAACTCTGTACCCATGTCAACTACTCCATTCCCTTCCCTGGACGTTGTTTTAGGCTGAACTGGACTGTTTGCCACTTCGGTGTCCTTTTCAACCCTGAGCTGAACTGCAATTACCAAGTCTGTTTGCCCAATACTCCTGTCCATATGAGCTATGTTGGCTCCTGGACCCCCTTCGCTTCAATTTTAAAATTCTCATCCCCATACTTAAATCCCTTCATGACCTTGACACTCCCTTTCTGTATAACCTCCTTCAACCCTGCATCCCCCTCCAGAACTCTCCGTTTCTCTGATTCCGGCCTCTTGTGCATCCTCCCTGCCTTGCCATAGGTCATCGTTACTTCAGAGGGCTTGACAGGGTAGATGCAGAGAGGCAGTTTCCCCTGACTAGAGAGTCTAGAACTAGGGGGCATAGTCTCAGAATAAGGGGTGGGTGATTTAGGACTGAGATGAGGAGGAATTTCTTCACTGAGGGTGATGAATCTTCGGAATTCTCTACCCCAGAGGCTGTGGATGCTCAGTCGTTCAGTATGTTCAAGACAGGGATGGATAGATTTTTGGACTCTAAGGGAATCAAGGGTTATGGAGATTGGGCAGGAGAGTGGTGTTGAGGCCAAAGATCAGCATGACCTCGTTGAATGGCGGAGCAGGCTCGTGGGGCCATATGGTCGTCTACTCCTCCTATTTGTTATGCTCTTATGTTCAGCGACCTAGACCCCCTGCTATTAAATTCTCTTCTTAAACTTCTCTACAGTTCCACTTCCCTCTCTTTTCAGACCCTCCTTAAAACCCACCCCTTGATTGCACTTCTGTGAAGTGCCTTAGGATGTTGTTCTGTGTAAAGGCATTGTATAAATGCAAGTTGCTATTTGGTATCATCTGCAAGTTTGATCAATTTGCATTGAGTTTCTGGGGTATTGTAAATTAGAAACAATAGTGGTCCCAGTGGCAAGCTCTGGGTTGTACATTTAAAAATACTTACTAATGCATTTGTAGCTTACTAATTTAATGTTCTGGAATTTTGCTGAGCATCCAGCTTTCGCAGTGCAGAGTTTTTATAAATTTCTATTAACCTGTAAGTTAAGTAACTGGTATGTGCAGCTCTTTATATTTATCTAATATTACATCATGGTACTTGTCTCGGAGCTTAGTGAAATTTATTGTTGTTTCCTAGGACTGTAAATGTCATCTTATACAGTAGGATGCACTGGTAGCGATCACTGCTTGTCATGATCATATGAATTTGGTACTCAATTTGTAACTGCCAAAGCACATTACATAGAATGTTGTACTTTTGCCAAAGCTTCTAGTGTTTAATGTAATTTTATTATACTGTTTATTTTCTAGTGTTGTACGGATCACTTTCCAGAATAATGTTCTTTCAGTAGCAACATTTTTTGTACAAGGCTGATAACTAAAAATTAATATTTCACTGGTCTAGTTATTTTCTAACTCGTGCATTGCAGAAAGACATTGGTTTCATTTTCATTATCAATGTTTAATGACCGTAAAATACCCTGAATTTGGCCAGTGTACCTGGAACTAATTAGGAGTTCAGATGGCTACTTGCTACTAAGTTTGCTATCTGGCTTCACTCCAAAGTATTTTCTATTTTCTACCCCCGCACTCCCTCCTCTCCGCCCAAAAAAATAGGATGCAGCCGGGCAATGGCCATTCCTAGTAAGAAAAAGCCCAAGCACTTCCCCAATTTTAAATGGCACTCCCATTACTGAGTCCCCCTCCATCAACTGGGTTACTATTGACCAAAAGCTTAACTGGACCAGCCATATCAAAATCATGGCTAAAAGAGCAGGACAGAGGCTGGGGCTCACTTCCTGACTACCCCGCCCCTGCACAAAAAGGCCTCTGCAACACTGAAGAGGTTCAAGGCAGGAGTGTGATGGAATATGCACCATTTGTCCAAATGGATGCAGCTGAAAAAACACTCTAGCGCAACACCATCTGGGACAAAGTCCATTTGATGTGCCATTACCACTGAACTCCACGTTCATAGAACTCCTGAGTGGGGAAGCACTGCATTGTCTCTGAGGAGGAGGAGGGAAAATTTGGCCAAAGCGCCCTTGATATTTCCTAGCTTCTGTAATGTTGATTCAGCCTGACATTAACTCACGTGAGCGAAGTATTGGGGCATGGGCTGGTGGTGCAGCCTAGACATAATTTGATCGGGGCGGGGGAGATGGGGTGGAAATATCGGATAAGTGTGGGCGAAGTTGCTTTGATCTCGAGTACTAAAACCTGTTTATGAATAATACCATGGGACATAACTAGCAACTGATTAAAAAGTAGTTCTCGTTCTGATACCTGATTTCTGCTGAGTGAGATGAAGAAAGAAAACTCTTGCATTTATATAAGCACCTTTCACAACCTCAAGATGTCCCAAAGCGCTTTAGAGCCAATTTAATATTTTTGAAGAGTAGTCACTGTTGTAATAGAGGGAATTGATAGTTCTTACAATTAAGCATCTTGAAGGGCCAGTGAAACTTGGGTCTCATGTTAATTCAGTAATTTTTTTACTCAACAAAAATCAGAATTATCCAGTAGCTTAAATTAAACAATTTTAATGAAACAACTCAGCAAAACAGCAGAATACAAAAATGGCATAAAACACCAAAGCAACTATTGTAATGTAGTTGATTGAAACTTGAGCACTGTACAAGTTGCACAATGCAAAGTTCAGTCATTTCTCAACACTCTTAATTGTGGGTTGCTTCCTGTCGGCCGCATGCTCAACTACAAAACTGTTGATTCTATTTAGCAGAGAAAAGTTCCATTGAGGTATCAACCATGATGATTCCTCTACCTCTGCCTGTTCACCGGACCCACTTGTTTGGGCCTCCTCCTCATTGTCACTCTCTCTAGCAGCAGCAGCAGCATCCTCCTGCACAGCATCAACAATTTTCATGTTGGTCACCATCAGGACTTCTTTAACACCAACAATGGATTCAAAACACATGCCTGCTGGTAGTCGTAACAGAGAACTCATGTACTCAGAGATTTGCTCCTTTAGCGTTGGCTGCTGGTACTTGTATGGAGTCATGGCTGTGTCAGATTGAACTGCTTCCTTAGCTGGTGGAATGAATTTACATTGCTGAAAGCAATTGGCAATGGATTCTGCTTTCTGATCCTCCCCATGATGAATGGATCGTGTAGATTGCCTGCAGAAGATCCAATGTAAACTGCATACTAGTTTCTTTTTGCACCATGCATTTTTTGTGGTGCTATTTCATAGCATAAATCACACCATCTTTTGGCTGGATCATGGATGTTACTTTTGGCGGTAGAAATATTAGCTCCATTGCATTTGGTTGCAAGCACTTTGCATGAGCTCCACGGTTGTCAACTATCGAGGCAAGTTCTGCCTTGCGATACCATGCTTCAGTCAAAATATAGCAGCTGTTCCTAAAAACAAAAAGCGTTAGTCATTCATGCTTTTTTTTGCTGTTTCTGTGGGTTACAGGGAAAGTAACAGTATCTTAAACATTTGGAGGGTTTTGGAACTTTTTCCACCAATCAGCAAAAGCAAACCAAGCACTGGGGTTCATTTCTAGAATTGTAAAGCAGAGAAGTTATGTTAAACTTGTACAGAATCCTGGGTAGACCACATTTGGAGTACTGTGCACAATTCTGATCTCCATATTATAAAAAGGATTTAGAAGCATTGGAGAAGGTGCAATAAATATTCACAAGGATGATACCAGAACTGAGAGGATATCCTCTATCAGGAAAGGCTGATCAGACTGGGGCTCTATTCTCGAGAAAAGAGAAGGCTGAGGGGTGACCTGATAGAGGTCTTCAAAATTATGAAAGGGTTTGATAGGGTAAATGTAGAGAAAATGTTTCCACTAGTGGGGGAGTCCAAAACTAGAGCTCATAAATATAAGATAGTCACTAATAAATCCAGCAGGGAATTCAGGAGAAACTTCTTCACCCAAAGATGTGGAACGTACTACCACAAGGAGTAGTCAAGGCAAATAGCTTGGATGCATTTAAAGGGAAGTATGATAAGCACAGGAATAGAAGGGTATGCTGATAGGGGGTTAGATGAAGGTGGGGGGGGGGGCTCGTGTGGAGCGTAAATGCTGCATGGACCAGTTGGGCCGAATGGCCTGTTTCTGTGCTGCAGACTCAATGTAACTGCTAGTGCAAACCATAATGGTACTGTAAATCATTGCTTGGCTTTATTTCCCCCACCAGAGTATTTTTCATTAACATTCTGCTTGGGTGCAGCTTGTTCTTCATTGTAGTGGGAGAATCTTTGTGTTCTGTTTGCCATTCATTCCTTTAAGATTTTAGATCTTGTCTTGTGTAATGAGACAGAGTTAATTAGTAATCTCATAGTAAGGGATCCTCTGGGGAAGAGTGATCATAATATGATTGAATTTTGCATTGAGTTCGAGACTGACGTACTTAAGTTCGAAACTAGAGTCTTAAACTTAGTCAATTACATAGGTATGAGGGACAAGTTGGCTAAGGTTGATTTGGGAAATTAGATTTAAAGATATGACAGTGGATAAGCAATGGTGAACATTTAAAGAAATATTTTATGATTCTCAACGAATATATATTCCATTGAAAAATAAAAACTCCACAGGAAAAGTGATCCATCCGTGGCTAACGAAGGAAGTTAAGAATAATATATTGAAAGAAGAGGCGTATAATGTTGCCAAGAAGAGTAGTAAGCCTGAGGATTGTGCAAGTTTTAGAAACCAGCAAAAGATGACCAAAAAATTGATAGAGGGAGAAAATAGAATATGAGAGTAAACCAGCAAGAAATATAAAAAACAGATTGTAAGAGCCTCTACAAGTTTGTAAAAAGGAAGAGAGTAGCGAAAGTAAACGTGGGTTCCTTAGAGGCTGAGACGGGAGAAATTATAATGGGGAATAAGGAAGTGGCAGAGACGTTAAACAAATATTTTGTCTCATCTTCACAGTAGAAGACACGAAAAACATACCAGAAATAGTGGGGAACCAAGGGTCTGACGTGAGTAGAAACTTAAAAGCAATTAATATTAGTAAAGAGAAAGTACTGGCAAAATTTATGGGACTAAAAGCCGATCAGTCCCCTGGACCTGATGGCCTACATCCTAGAGTTCTAAAAGAGTTGGCTGCAGAGAGTTTTTTTTTATTCGTTCATGGGATGTGGGCGTCGCTGGCAAGGCCAGCATTTATTGCCCATCCCTAATTGCCCTTGAGAAGGTGGTGATGAGCCGCCTTCTTGAACCGCTGCAGTCTGTGTGGTGAAGGTTCTCCCACGGCGCTGTTAGGAAGGGAGTTCCAGGATTTTGACCCAGCGACGATGAAGGAACGGCGATATATTTCCAAGTCGGGATGGTATGTGACTTGTAGGGGAACGTGCAGGTGGTGGTGTTCCCATGTGCCTGCTGCCCTTGTCCTTCTAGGTGGTAGAGGTCGCGGGTTTGGGAGGTGCTGTCGAAGAAGCCTTGGCGAGTTGCTGCAGTGCATCCTGTGGTTGGTACACACTGCAGCCACAATGTGCTGGTGGTGAAGGGAGTGAATGTTTAAGATGTTGGATGGGGTGCCAGTCAAGCGGGCTGCTTTGTCCTGGATGGTGTCAAGCTTCTTGAGTGTTGTTAGAGCTGCACTCATCCAAGTAAGTGGAGAGTATTCCATCACACTCCTGACTTATGCCTTGAAGATGGTGGAAAGGCTTTGGGGAGTCAGGAGGTGAGTTACTCGCCGCAGAATACCTAGCCTCTGACCTGCTCCATTAGCCACAGTATTTATATGGTTGGTCCAGTTAAGTTTCTGGTCAATGGTGACCCCCAGGGTGTTGATGGTGGGGGATTCGGCGATGGTAATGCCGTTGAATGTCAAGGGGAGGTGGTTAGACACTCTCTTCTTGGAGATGGTCATTGCCTGGCACTGGTCTGGCGCGAATGTTACTTGCCACTTATCAGCCCAAGCCTGGATGTTGTCCAGGTCTTGCTGCATGCGGGCACGCACTGCTTCATTATCTGAGGGGTTGCAAATGGAACTGAACACTGTGCAATCATCAGCGAACATCCCCATTTCTGACTTTATGATGGAGGGAAGGTCATTGATGAAGCAGCTGAAGATGGTTGGGCCTAGGACACTGCCCTGAGGAACTCCTGCAGCAATGTTCTGGGGCTGAGATGATTGGCCTCCAACAACCGCTAGCATCTTCCTTTGTGCTAGCTATGACGTCAGCCACTGGAGGGTTTCCCCCCGATTCCCATTGACTTCAATTTTACTAGGGCTCCTTGGTGCCACACTCTCTCAAATGCTGCTTTGATGTCAACGGCAGTCACTCCCGCCTCACCGCTGGAATTCAGCTCTTTTGTCCATGTTTGGACCAAGGCTGTAATGAGGTCTGGAGCCGAGTGGTCCTGGCGGAACCCAAACTGAGCATCGGTGAGCAGGTTATTGGTGAGTAAGTGCCGCTTGATAGCACTGTCGATGACACCTTCCATCACTTTGCTGATGATTGAGAGTAGACTGATGGGACAGTAATTGGCCAGATTGGATTTGTCCTGCTTTTTGTGAACAGGACATATCTGGGCAATTTTCCACATTGTCGGGTAGATGCCAGTGTTGTAGCTGTACTGGAACAGTTTGGCTAGAGGCGCGGCTAGTTCTGGAGCACAAGTCTTCGGCACTACAGCCGGGATGTTGTTGGGACCCATTGCCTTTGCTGTATCCAGTGCACTCAGCCGTTTCTTGATATCACGTGGAGTGAATTGAATTGGCTGAAGACTGGCTTCTGTGATGGTGAAGATATCGGGATGAGGCCAAGATGGATCATCCCTCGGCACTTCTGGCTGAAGATGGTTGCAAACACTTCAGCCTGAAGATGGTTGCAAACACTTCAGCCTTGTCTCTTGCACTCACGTGCTGGACTCCGCCATCATTGAGGATGGGGATGTTTACAGAGGCTCCTCCTCCCGTTAGTTGTTTAATTGTCCACCACCATTCACTACTGGATGTGGCAGGACTGCAGAACTTTGATCTGATCCGTTGGTTGTGGGATCACTTAGCTCTGTCTATAGCATGTTGTTTCTGCTGTTTATCATGCATGTAGTCCTGAGTTGTAGCTTCACCAGGTTGGCACCTCATTTTTAGGTACGCCTGGTGCTGCTCCTGGCATGCTCTTCTACACTCCTCATTGAACCAGGGTTGATTCCCTGGCTTGTTGGTAATGGTAGAGTGAGGAATATGCTGGGCCATGAGGTTACAGATTGTGCTGGAATACAATTCTGCTGCTGCTGATGGCCCACAGTGCCTCATGGATGCCCAGTTTTGAGCTGCTAGATCTGTTCTGAATCTATCCCATTTAGCACGGTTGTTAGTGCCACACAACATGTTGGATGGTGTCCTCAGTGCGAAGACGGGACTTCGTCTCCACGAGGACCGTGCAGTAGTCGCTCCTACCAATACTGTCATGGACAGATGTATCTGCGACAGGTAGATTGGTGAGGACGAGGTCGGGTAGGTTTTTCCCTCGTATTGGTTCGCTCACCACCTGCCACAGGCCCAGTCTAGCAGCTATGTCCTTCAGGACTCGGTCAGTAGTGGTGCTGCCGAGCTACTCTTGGTGATGGACATTGAAGTCCCCCATCCAGAGTACATTCTGTGCCCTTGCTACCTTCAGTGCTTCCTCCAAGTGGTGCTCAACATGGTGGAGGACTGATTCATCAGCTGAGGGAGGACGGTAGGTGGTAATCAGCAGGAGGTTTCCTTGCCCATGTTTGACCTGATGCCATGAGATTTCATGGGGTCCGGAGTCAATGTTGAGGACTCCCAGGGCCACTCCCTCCTGATTGTATATCACTATAACGCCACTTCTGGTCGGTCTGCCCTGCCCGTGGGACAGGACATAACCAGGGATGGTAATGGAAGTGTCTGGGACGTTGGCTGAAAGGTATGATTCTGTGAGTATGGCTATGTCAGGCAGTTGCTTGACTAGTCTGTGGGACAGCTCTCCCAATTTTGGCACAAGTCCCCGGATGTTGGTGTGGAGGATTTTGCAGGGTCGACTGGGCTTGGTTTGCCTTTGTCGTGTCTGGTGCCTAGTGGTCCGATGCTGGGTGGTCCTGTCCGGCTTTATTCTTATGACTTTTTTTAGCGAGATTGTACAACTGAGTGGCTTGCTAGGCCATTTCAGAGGGCAGTTAAGAATCAACCACATTGCTGTGGGTCTGGAGTCACATATAGTCCAGACCAGGTAGGGACGGCAGGTTTCCTTCCCTAAAGGACATTAGTGAACCAGATGGGTTTTTACGACAATCCGGTAGTTTCATGGCCACCATTACTGATACTAGTTTTTTAAATTCCAGATTTAATTAATTGAATTGAAATTCCCCAGCTGTCATGGTGGGATTTGAACTCATGACTCTGGATTATTAGTCCAGGCCCCTGGATTACTAGTCCAGTAACATAACCACTATGCTAGTGGATGCATTGGTTGTGATCTTCCAAAATTCCCTTGATTCTAGAACTGTCCCAGTGGATTGGAAGGTAGCAAATGTAATACCGCTATTCAAGAAAGGAGGGAGAGAGAAAACAGGGAACTACAGGCCAGTTAGCCTGACATTAGTAGTTGGGAAAATGCTGGAATCCATTATTAAGGACGTGGTAACGGGGCACTTAGAAAACATGGTTTTATGAAAGGAAAATCATGTTTGACAAATCTGTGGAGTTTTTTGAGGCTGTAACTAGCAGCGTGGATAAAGGGGAACCAGTGGATGTAGTATCTTTGGATTTCCAAAAGGTGTTCGATTAGGTGCCACACAAAAGGGTTGTTGCACAAGATAAGTGCTCATGGGGTTGGGGGCAATATATTAGCATGGATTGAGGATTGGTTAAGGGACAGAAAACAGAGTAGGAATCAACGGGTCATTTTCAGGTTGGCAGGCTGTAACTAGTGGGGTGCTGCAAGGATCAGTGCTTGGGGCCTCAGCTATTTACAATCTATATTAATGACTTAGATGAAGGGACAAAGTGTAATGATCTCTTCAATTGGTAGAGAAACATCACACTGATAGAGCATATGTTTCAGACTAAGCTCAGTCTGTTTAATCACGAGCAAGAAATATACAATATCCCCTGTCCCGACTCCCTTTCCCCCCCCCGGCCCGGCCCGGCCCGCTCTGCCCCCCCATCCTCCTCCTCCTCTTTCCCCCCCCCCCCCTCAATCAATCACCCCCAATTGTGTGTGAAAATTGTTTTCCATCTTAAGTCTTTGAAAGTTTATTGTTGGTGAATCTGGCAATCCTATATAAAAAATGATCTTGTAATTGTGGATCAACTAAAATGGCTATAGTAAATACACGAAAATTGAATATTCTCACATGCTAGAATAACCAACTAAAGTTACATTCACGAGTACATGTGTAAGGCTACTCCCCTTTCCGCCAAAAAATTTTTTATCTATTTTCTCGAAGGAAATTCAGCAATTGAGACAAACGTTTTAAAGACTGATATTGCATCTGTTCAGAATGAACTTGTGATCAATGCAATATATTGGGCTAAACTACCTAGTCATATCAATACATCGAAGTTACAGCAAGGAAACAGGCAGTTCGGCCCAACCAGGCCGTGTCAGCATTTACAGTTCACGTGAACACTTCCCCGTTCTGGCGTCCCTAAGGCATATGAACTTTAAAAACATTGCATACATTTGAAATGTTGATGAACATATAAAAAAGACATGGCAAGACCTAGCTGGTCTATCAAGCCCATTCCGTCTAGACATGGTGCAGCTTACTTACGCCATGGCATTCCAGTCAAGCAATCTACTGGGAGAGGCAAAAAGTAAAAGAAAACCTTTGACCAATGAAAGAAATAGTATTTGGGAAATTCCTCTCCAACCCGCAAAGATTATCAAGCAAGTGTCATGAGGTTGTAGTAACTCATGTTAGGAGTTACGGCCGCCTCATTTACCTTCTTTGATATCCTTGACTTTCAGAAAGTTGTCCAAATCCATTTTGAAGAACTGCAGTGAATCCATGCTTGCTATAAGATTTGATTATTCCAAAGGTGGATGAAAAATGTGCATCCTTTCATTTTTACTTTATATTGATGCTCCCTAATTCTCACATCACTGTTGCTCAATAGCCTATCCGCCCAAACAAAATCTATTCCCTTTTATCTTTTTAAAAACCTCAATCCATTCACCAACTAAGAGCCCCAAGACTAGGTATCATTCTAGTTTTTTTTTCTGGACCTTCTCCACCGCCTTCGTTTCCCTGCCATGTGAGGGGAACAACATCAGACCGTGTTCTAGATTTGGCCATACCAGGTCTGTATTTAGACTTGCCACAATATTGTGGCAAGTCTAATAGCTTTTTACTATTACTATGGAGTACATTATCCCAGAAATTATGTACCAGATATATTGATTCATCAGGTCATAATCACTTGCAAGCCTTATTGCTTTATTATTGTGAACTTATTGGCATAGTAGCAAATCATCTGAATCAGTAAGACCATCATATTTCCAGATACCTAATTTGTGGTGCAGGGTACACAGTTCGACCTTGGTGTTCACTATGCGAAATTAGTCAGTGAGATTCTTTTAATTATTTTTGAAGCCCTGAAATCTCGCCAGCATCTACAAATGGGTTCCTTAAAAGGGAACATCAGTGGGGGGGTAAAGATTTTATTTTTCACCCCCTATTCTGAAGATGCTGACTCTTGATAGGCTACAATTCCAAGGGTGCTGGCATCGCTCTGGTACCTCTGCCAGTTGACCATTCTTCAATTATGAGACTAGAACAATTAAAACAATAGCTACTCACATTTGTTTAGTGATATCAAATTTAACTTCGACTTCCTGTGTTTTCCTTTAACTGCTACATAAATCTGCTATTATAGTGCTTTGAGCCATAGCTTTTCAGGGAAGTAATTTTTATTGTAAATACTTATTTCAAGATATGCATTTAAAAATATTAATTTGTAACAAAAAAGATGTATTTTTAGATTGCTAGTACGCTAACTGGTAGCTTATGTAATTGTTAAACACTCTTAGCTCCTTTTTGTGAAAGTTTAGGCCAGTTTTCCATTTAAAATGTATAAAAGCTAGACTTGCATTTATATAGCACCTTACCACATCTGAAGTGCTTCATATACAATGGGTTACTCCTGAACTATAGTGGTTTCATGTAGGCAAACAGAGCAGCCATCTTATGCACAACAAAATCCCACAAATATCAGTGCTTAACTAATTAGAGTCATAGAACTTTGCAGCTATCCATTTAGTCTCCTTCCCCTGTCCTTTCCCCATATCTTTTTAAAAAATTTCATTTTCAAATATTTAGCCACTTCCCTTTTAAAAGTGGTTATGGATTCTTCCACTACTGTTTCTGTTAAGGAATTCCATTTCCCAACACCCTCTGTGTAAGACCATTTCTCTAACCTCTCCAGAATCATAGAATTTCTCCTTTCAGAATCATCGGGAGGAATGTTGGCCAGGATACCTGGTGATTTCCCGACCCTTCAAATAGTGCCATAAAGATCTTTAACATCCACCTGAGCTATCAAAGCAAGCAGAAGGATTTAACAACCAACAATGTAGCACTCCTTCAGTTTTGCACTGTAGATATTGAGCTTAAATTTGTTTGGGGTTTATGCAATCTTCTGACCTAGAGGCAAGGGTACTACCAGCTAAACAGGCTGATAATGAATTTTTAAAAAAGAAATAGTAGCTAACTTGTCAACTTTGTTTATTTTTATTTCAACAGTGAATTGAGGAAAAAAAGAAAAAAATGGCAGCAGAAACGCAGACACTTAACTTTGGACCTGAGTGGTGAGAAATCTTTTCTTATTTTGTGACCAGCTGTCTTTTTTTGGTTTCTGAATGGGACAGAAATTGCACAGAGCAGCATGGCAACGATCGTTGCAGCTCCTGCGAAATAAATTTACGAATGTACCTACTGCGGCCTCTGTGGCGTCGACTTGCGAGATTTTGAACTTTTAAATAATTGTGCGCAATCAACCTAGTCTCTGAACAGCATACGTTGATTCGCATGGAAATGTCTGTGAGAATAGAAGATTTGCCCATAAAATCTGTCAGGAAGAGAAGTTCCGTCCATGAGCAGGCGAGCAGACATCATTCATTTAAAGTTAGTATTCTGGAAGTAATTGTAAACAAAAAAAATTTTTTTAAAATATAAAAACCCAAAGAAATAATTGAATTAAATTAAAGAGACAGAAGGCAAAAGTAAAAAAAAATAAATTTTAAATTTTTTTTTTAATGTCCCAAAATAAGGAGTAATATGAGACTCCACATTTTTAAAATTTAATTTTTAATTGTTCAGCAGTCATAAAGAATTATTGCGCTTTTAAAACTTAGTTTAGACCTGGTATTTTCAAGCGTACCTTTTGGTGGCATAGTTAGTTACATTTCAGCTGGGCAAATGAGCAAGTTTGCGATTTTTCGGTGATTTCTGTGATTGTAGCGTGCGATGGATCTTTAATTTGCAGCTGTCAAATCGTTGGTGAACCAATAGGAGCAAGTTCACGATTTCTGCGTTTCAGTGCGCATGTGTAAATTCGTGAACTTGCTCCTTCGATTTACCATAGAAAACGGAAAGTGCTGTTGAGCTCCTCAGTTATTTCAGGAGCAATTTTTCCCCCATTATTTGCAATTAATGCTGTAAATATGGCTGTCATTAACCTGATGCATGTTAGTCTCAATTTAAGGGGAAAATATTACATTTTCAACTGCAAAATGTTCACTAGCTGAAAAAATTGAGTCTGTAAGTATTCAACATGTAGCAAGTAATTTGTTCAGATTCTAGTGTTGATGGCATTTGAGGATTTAATGTTTTGGGATTGCCTATACTGTAGAGAGCATCTCTATAGCTGGTCTTCAACTGACCAAGAGCTGGAGCCAAACTAAGTGGAACTGCTTCTTTCGTTATAGAGGTGCAGGAACCAAATAACCTTGATGCAGGTTTTAAAGGAAAAGCAACAACATGCTTAACTTCTGTTCTCAATATTCTGACTGGGTCCATGCTTTTTTCATGTCGTGTTTTTTTCTTAAGAGAATAGAATGGTTCAGGGTGCAGCATTCTGTTTAGTTTGAAGAAAATTGATTTTCGCGAATCTTCAAAATGGTTAACTTGTGTTGTAGTACGTGGGACCTAATTTGCATTGCACTAGTAACTGATCAGTTAACCTGGACATTAATTGACAGTGTGACCAAGCTGACTAATGTAATAATGAAGCAGTCCGTGCCCGCATGCAGCAAGACCTGGACAACATCCAGGCTTGGGCTGGTATGTGGCAAGTAACATTCGCGCCAGACAAGTGCCAGGCAATGACCATCTCCAAGAAGAGTGTCTAACCACCTCCCCTTGACATTCAACGGCATTACCATCGCCGAATCCCCCACCATCAACATCTTGGGGGTCACCATTGACCAGAAACTTAACTGGACCAGCCATATAAATACTGTGGTTACAAGAGCAGGTCAGAGGCTAGGTATTCTGCGGCGAGTGACTCACCTCCTGACTCTCCAAAGCCTTTCCACCATCTACAAGGCACAAGTCAGGAGTGTGATGGAATACTCTCCGCTTGCCTGGATGAGCTCCAACAACACTCAAGAAGCTCGATACCATCCAGGACAAAGCAGCCCACTTGATTGGCACCCCATCCACCACCCTAAACATTCACTCCCTTCACCACCGGCGCACAGTGGTTGCAGTGTGCACCATCCATCTGCAGCAACTAGCCAAGGTTTCTTCGACAGTACCTCCCAAACCCGCGAGCTCTACCACCTGGAAGGACAAGAGCAGCAGGTACATGGGAACAACACCACCTGCACGTTCCCCTCCAAGTCACACACCATCCCGACTTGGAATTATAAATCACCGTTCCTTCATCGTCGCTGGGTCAAAATCCTGGAACTCCCTTCCTAACAGCACTGTGGGAGAACCTTCACCACGGACTGCAGTGGTTCTAGAAGACTGCTCACCACCACCTTCTCATCGGCAATTAGGGATGGGCAATAAATGCCGGCCTCGCCAGCGACGCCCACATCCCATGAATGAATAATAAAAAAAAATACAATTGATGTGTGATTTCAAACTGTTTCTTCTATTTACACAGCCTGAAGAGATCTCTGTGCACAGAGTTGTCAAGACATACTTTGATTGAATAACAATTCACACCTCGTATAGGACATATACACAATTCAGGCCTTGTCAAGGCATAATCTAATTTAACATGGGAAACATATGCTGTACCTGACTGATCTTGTAAATCATTGCACCTGACTTGTGCCCTGGATCTGCCAATAAGGTTCACTATTTATTTGCATGCTCACATTCTATGGCACCTGCATGTCTGGAATCTACAACATAAAATAATCATTGCTTCCACAATTTGATAAGCTATAGTGCAGAAGTCAATAGGTTCATATAACATTTCATAGCTACTGAGCCCCTTTCCCCTAAATGCATGCGTACAATATAAATTCATTCCATAAAGCAGTTAGTTATTGAAGTCAGTTTAATTTGCCAATTTGGGCCTAGTTAAAATTGGAAGGAAAAGATACAACATAGAAATATTATAATTTGAAATGGGACGGATCCTCATTTCTGTTACAACCAGGGTTTCATTAGCTGGGAAATACCAACAGTGGATAAGAGAAATTTTTTCAGGTAGTGAATAAATATTTAGCATTTTTTGAGTGGTGAAACAAATTGTGTAAACCTTGAATTATTGGATATATTTGGGCTGCAGTGACTTAATTTTAAGCAAACCAACAACCATTGTTGCTTGTTGAAATTGATGTGATGTGTCCAAACCAAGGATGTTAACAAGCCTAAATATGCTCTCCTTTCTTGCAGGCTTCGTGCATTGTCAAGCGGTGGGAGCATTACTTCCCCTCCCCTCTCACCAGCATTGCCAAAGTATAAGTTAGCAGATTACCGTTATGGAAGGGAAGAAATGCTAGCACTTTATGTAAAGGATCTCAAGGTACGTCTTGGGGAGACTTAGTAAATTCCACGGTGACTGTTAGAAACTGTTGTTAGTGAATACATTCTTCTGAAAGAATTGGATGGAAACATTCTCATTTCTTGTTGTGACTTGGGAATTTTATGACTCTGTATTTAAGAGCCAATCCACAAAAATATAAAGAGCTGAGAAGTGACATTTCCATGTAACATCTTGAGTAAATTATGTTCAGGAAGGGACCTTTGCATTTTGGAATACATTGCTTCCATTCTGGCCTTGGGGAAAGATGAGAATGGAGTAATTGACTTGGATGTAAATATAAATAATAATTAGGGCACCAGATGTTGAAGTGTTATACTTTTATCCCTTCTGAGAAAAATAATGCATTTTTGACCTTTTTGAGGAAAGTAAAGATTCTTGGCTAACAGCAATATTAGATCAAATTTGTGCTATAGCTGGAATAATTTTTCACCTGAGAAGGATTTCGAAGGGCAGCAAAATCTTACAGTTTAAATCAGGGTTGCAGCCTGAATTTCCCACCCCCCATTTTTGTAGTAAATTTACATTGCATTCACATAAGAGGTTAGTGTGCAAAATTAAAGCACATGGGATTGGTGGTAATATACTGGCATGGATTGAAAACTGGTTAACAGACAGGAAACAGAGAGTAGGAATAAATAGGTCTTTTTCGGGGTGGCAGGCAGTGACTAGTGGGGTACCGCAGGGATCAGTGCTTGGGCCCCAGCTATTCACAATATATATCAATGATTTGGATGAGGGAACCAAATGTAATATTTCCAAGTTTGCTGACAACACAAAACTAGGTGGGATTGTGAGTTGTGAGGAGGATGCAAAGAGGCTTCAAGATGATTTAGACAAGTTGAGTGTGTGGGAAAATACATGGCAGGTGAAGTATAACGTGGATAAATGTGAAGTTATCCACTTTGGAATGAAAAACAGAAAGGCAGAGTATTATTTAAATAGTGACAGATTGGGGAATGTTGATGTACAAAGGGACCTGGGTGTCCTTGTACACCAGTCACTGAAAGCAAACACGCGGGTGCAGCAAGCAGTTAGGAAGGCAAATGGTATGTTGGCCTTCATTGCAAGAGGATTTGAGTATAGGAGCAAGGATGTCTTACTGCAGTTATACAGGGCCTTGGTGAGACCACACCTGGAGTATTGTATGCAGTTTTGGTCTCCTTACCTAAGACAGGATATACTTGCCATAGAGGGAGTGCAGTGAAGATTCACCAGACTGATCCCTGGGATGGCAGGACTGTCATATGAGGAGAGATTGGGTCGACTTGACCTATATTCACTCGAGTTTAGAAGAATGAGAGGGGATCTTGTTGAAACATATAAAATTCTGCCAGGGCTAGATAGACTGGATGCAGGGAGGATGTTTCCCCTGGCTTTGGGGGGGGGGGGGTTCCAGAACGAGGGGTCACAGTCTCAGGATATGGGGTAGGACATTTAGGACTGAAATGAGGAGAAATCTCTTCACTCAGAGGGTGGTGAACCTGTGGAATTCTCTACCACAGAAGGCTGGGGAGGCCAAGTCACTGAATATATTTAAGAAGGAGCTAGATAGATTTCTAGACACAAAAGGCGTCAAGGGGTATGGGGAGAGAGTGGGAAGATGGTATTGAGATAGAGGATCAACAATGATCATATTGAATGGTGGAGCAGGCTTGAAGGGCCGAATGGCCTATTCCTGCTCCTATTTTCTGTGTTTCTATTTTAGTAGCCAATTGATCTGAGGAGTTTTAAAAATCTTGGCTGTATTCATGAACAATTACCTTCTTCACTAGTTACATTCTTTCTGTACTGCTAGTTGGCTATTAGAAGCAAGCATAAAATCTTTAGTGTTTTAAACGTACTATTTTGATAGTATTACAAACAAAAAGCACATGTGTATAATAGTAATACTAAATCACTGTCAAAGTGGAGACATGAAAAATTATTTTTCTAAAATATTTTTTTAAAGAAACAGTTCACCAGAGTCCCTGGGTATGAAAGTTCACACAAGGATAATAGGTTGGCTCAGATTTGATATTGTTACAATGTCTGTAGCATTTTGAGCAGAGTTATATTACCATTTAGTTTTAATCTTCACTTTTTAAAATCTGTAGACTGACCTTCACTGACTAGCTGTGCTGGTTTAACTCTTGTTGAATTATTCCCTTTTTTTGTCTGTAATACTTTGTATAAAGTAGACGTATTAGAGAGTACTGTTACTTTTACACTCTGTGGAATGACCATTTTAATTCTATTTCTTGTGTAATTTAGATTCCTGTAGACCTAACTGATAAGGAGTTTCTTCCTATTTTACAAGAGGAGCCCCTGCCACCTTTAGCACTTGTACCTTTTACAGAAGAAGAGCAGGTGAGTGAATATAATGGTGTAAACAAATGGTTAGTTCTTCTATTGGAGGGAAACACCATTTTTATTTATATATTTATTAATATTTTTGCTCTCTCACTATGTTTGGGATGCTTTTTCAAACATCTTTATAATTTTCTCCATAGAACTTTTAAAAGATAGTGTACAGTTAATTTAGCAGATCCAATAGTGTTCCATACTTACCCTGGGTCATATCAGTTACACAAATAATAATTAACCTGTTTGGTCTGTTTATATAATAAGCAGAATGGAGGAAAGAGGGTTAAGAACCACAAAGCTGTATATTTCAGTGGTGCTTATCTAAAGCTGGCAGACCTGCTCATGGTGTGGAAGTAATTCTTTTTTAAAGAATTTTTTTGATATTACTTTTTTTTAGTCGTTTCAACTTAAATAACCAAGTAACTGGGTGGAAATTGAAATCCATTTCCTATCTAGCCCTATTATTGTATGAATGTTGGCTATTAACATCTGTTTGTAAACAGATGGCCAAAAATATATTCAGTACATTTTACAGTGATTGTGGCCTGAATTGCTTCTCTTGCCCCTCTGTAAAAGTGTCCAGAAATGATGATATCCATTTCTTTGTTAAATGCAATTTGTGAGAAATGGGATTTCTTGGGAGCTGTCTCAAATTTCTTTTATCTGGGTGGGGGTTATAGCATTAGGTTAGTGATGAATGAAAATCTGGCCTTTAGTTCATGTAAAATGAATGAGTATGTTGCTACTAATTGTGCTATGGAATTTTGCAACATAACATGACACATTGGCTAGATTTCAGTTGTGTCTTAGGAAGACTCAGAAAAATTCATTCAACTCCCGCAATTCTGTGGATGATTTCACTCTGTTTCCACATGTTGTTACATTTCTTTTGTGGCTGTTGTGTTTTTAACTGGTTTACTTTTGTTTTTTGTTTAAACCCATCAGAGGAATTTTTCCATGTCTGTAAACAGTGCAGCAGTCCTAAGATTAATGGGGCGAGGTGGAGGAATAGTGGCAGGGGCGCCAAGAGGTAGAAGTTCCTCAAGAGGTCGAGGTAAGCATAAGAAATTTAAGCATTCCATTTGGGACTTGTCACTTGATGGATACCTGTTTAATAGGCTCAGCAATTTAAAGAGATCAGTGCCATTGTGTTGTATATTTACTTCAGAGTGATTAGTAATGCTTGCAATAAGAAAGGAATTTGCCACAAGTGTGTTTCCATTAAAAGGCTTTGGGAGTAATGTAAAACTTCTTTGTTTTTCTACTTTGATACCCAGTATTGACATCAAGTACTCCCAGGTGAGGTACAGCATGGGCCAGATGCAAAGTAAAGGACCATGTACAACATATATATGGGCCAGGACCATGAGAGGTAGACATATTTTATTTCATGCTGAGCAGAATATGGTATTTATTCAACATGTGACTTAAGCAACCAAATCTGGACTACTTTCCTGTGGGTTTCTGGCAGTTTAAAACAAATTGCTGTGAGCAAGCACATAGTTACAATGCCCATGCTCTCTTATTGCCCTATAATATTCTGCACCATCAGCTGTACAGGTAAAAACCTGGTGCCACACTGATCTACAATAAACTTGCATAGAAGCTAACTATATAAAATAGAACCAAACAAACTCCACCACTGAGGTCAAGTCCCAATAACCAGTATAAACGTAGTTTTACTTATGGGATGAAATCACTACTTCCTGTTTGATGAAAAAGCAACTGATGTCTTGTACAGCACAGTACTTCTTCCTAAGGATTCTTCAGTGCAATTACATACAGTTCTGTAGGATGCAACAAAAATAGAACACAACTCCATAAGTTTAAATTTTTTTTAACTATAGGCCACATAAAGGTTGTGTGCATAAAATATTGCAAATGAAATGATGTGAACACCATATTTTTACACTTATGAAAGAAGCAGTTAGAAGCTATCTGTATGATAGCCATTGCAGTGTGCTATATCTCTATATCCTCCTCCAAATGTGCCTTATCTCCAATCTCACAACACGAGTGCCATGAAAATGTTACATTGCACCAGTGTAAAATTGCCATTTTTACGTATTTGCTCTTCGCACCCTACTGAAGGTTCAGCCACCCTAATTGGAAGAAATCCTATGGTTACTGTTACAACATTGTTTCCTTGAAGTGGGAGTCTTGTAATTTCTTCCCTCAGTCTGTACGGTGTATCAGCTGCCTTTCTGGTATTGGTTCTCTTTAACTCTCGTCAACAAGAGATCTGCTGTCTCATGGCAGAAAGGTTCCTCATCTTGCTGTTCATTGGTTAATTTCATCATTATTCATTGTGGTGATTGTTATAGAATCATAGAATGATACTGCACAGAAGGAGGCCACTTGGCCCATCCTTGCCTGTGCCGGGTCTTTGAAAGAGCTATCCAATTAGTCCCATTCCCTTAATTTAGTTGCTTTTTTCGTTCAGCTCTTAAAACTTATTACTTGAATTACAGCACAGCCCCCACCACTTAAAACGTCCATGATTAAAACAGGCAGTTTTATAGCGGCCTAAAAGCGATAACCATTATCTATTTGCATTAACACCAGTTTCAAAGTTACCGATTATTTTGGGCAGAAACACCTATGATTCCTCACGAGGAATCCTTGATTACACATGCTGGACTGATCAAGAAAAACAAGAATGCTTCAGTTTTAATCCAAAACAGGATTTTTAAAAAACTGCTGTTTTTTTTTTGCTGGTCTAAGTGTATTTTTTATTTAATCTCATTCCTCCAAGAAAACTTTTTTTAAAAAAAACAATTCTTTCACTAATTAAGTCCAAGCACTTAACAGCGGTTTTCGAGTCAAAGTAGAAAGCTCTGGCAGCTGACTTTAAATGTCCTCTGCTATCCTAATTTCATGTTGCTTACACGCATCATGATACTGTCTGCTGTATTAGCGCTGTAATGAGTGAATAAGGAACATCCAGTATTTACCTTGACACAGTACATTCTGGTTTGCTCAGGGATAGAAAATTGACTTGTGTGTTCATTTCTGCCACTAACTTTTTTCCGTAAACCCTAAAACAGCTCATCTGTTTTATGTCTGCAATAGAAGGTGAAGAAAGGGAGTATGGGGATCAAACGAATTAAAATGATTTTAAATTTTATTAATGCAGTCGCCTTATACTGGCCATCGTGTATAGTGGGCAAATTGCGTTAGCCCAATCATGTCCACTATAAGCGGTGTGGGCTGTATTGATATTTATACTCTGTTATCAGTCACATTTTATGTTCCACATTATTCTCTGGTCATGACATGTCAATTCACTATTCTTCTGATCCTAGGTGCCACAACAGTCTTCTCTTTCCAGCAGCACATTCTTATCATTGGTTGTTTTGTAATGTCTTCTCATGTCAACTAACTTGCACTACAAGGTCTTTACTACAATCTTCTCGTCCTCTCCTAACAAAAAAAAATGCAAGGATAGGCCTGATTGCTTGTGGCATCCTGGAGTAACTTGATGGCACCTGCATTCATAAACTTGATTTAGAGAAGTTTCCTCATGCAGTGAGGTTGAGGACAGTAAAGATGATACCAGGATATATAAAGGAATGAGAGGAAAAGGTAAATAAGACACTTCCAGGAAAGGTGGAGGCGCTCAGCAGATGCTCTGGCAGAATAGAGAATCCTTAGCTGCTCTGACCCACCCCCCGTTCCCCCCACCCCCCGTTCCCCCCACCCCCCGTTCCCCCCACCCCCCGTTCCCCCCACCCCCCGTTCCCCCCACCCCCCGTTCCCCCCACCCCCCGTTCCCCCCACCCCCCGTTCCCCCCACCCCCCGTTCCCCCCACCCCCCGTTCCCCCCACCCCCCGTTCCCCCCACCCCCCGTTCCCCCCACCCCCCGTTCCCCCCACCCCCCGTAAAATGTAATCTATAGTCTTCCTGTTCTTAAAATCCCTTTTTATTACTTGCTTACAATTGCATGTATATTACAAAGCTATGTATATGTAGTACTTATCTAATGTCACTAGGTGTCATCATTGGAATGATTTACAGAACATGAGAGACTTAAATTTACATTAACAGGATGCTGTTAGCGTGCGTGTCCTCAGAGCAGAGAGATTTTAAAGTGCTTTATTAGGTTTTTAGAAAAAAAATGTTAATTTCAACTATATATGTGTCAGCATTGACTCAGTGGTAGCACTGGCCTCTGAATTAGAAGGTTATGGGTTCAAGCCTTACTCCAAAGACTTGAAGACATAATCTAACTAACACTTCAGTGCAGTACAGAGAGAGTGCTGCACTGTCAGAGGTGTTGTCTTTTGGATGAGAAGGTAAACCCAGACCCTGTCTGCCTCCTCAGATGGATGTAAAAAATTCCTGTGGCACTTTTCGGAGAAGAGCAGATGAGTTTTCCAAGTGTCCTGGCCAAACTTATTCCTCAACCAACACTGCTCAAAATAATGATCTGATCTTTATCTTTCTACTTTCTGTGGGACCTTTCTTTGTGCAAATTGGCTGTAAAAACATTGCCCTACATTGCAACAGTGACTACAATTCAAAAGTACTTCATTGACTGTGAAGTGCTTTAGGACATCCTGAGGTGCTTTATAAATACACGTTCGTTCTTTTTGTTTTTTTCCTTCTGCTCGTTCCTTTTTTGGTGAATCTGGTAAGAGTTTTGCAGTTAGCTTCTAATACTAGTCACTGTGGATCTTTATGAAATGATTCCATGGTCACTGTTTGCAGTCGTAATGACATTATTACAATGCTGATTTTCTGTCTTAATTGTGAGAGCTATTTTCTGATGAATTGGTAATTTGAAAGTACACTTGTATAAACAACAGGGAATTCTACACTTTGAGGGTTCTAGTGGCTTTGTGACCTAAAAACCACTTAAGGAGGAGGAAAAGTTGCGGAGAGCACTTCTACATAAAATACTATGCTACATTTATTTTTTTTTTAAATCACCTTTTTATTTTTATTTGCAATCTTAATATCTAGCTTCAGCCAAGAAAGACCGATCAGACTTGGTGATTGAACCATCTCTCATTTGGTATGTGGGCCAGGATGTGAGGCGTAACTAAATTTTTTCCCAAAATAGTTTAAAGTTTTACCTTCATCAGGTCATTGTTGTCCCTTTCTTTTACCCTCAGCGTCACTGGTCAAAACTGGAGTATTGCTTTTGCTTGGAGCTTTTTACATGGATTGGATAAAGTCTGTCACAAGGATCACAAGACTCTGTCCTATGGCCTGCAATCATTGGATGATATTAGTGGAAATAGTTTGTGAAATGCATTGTCTATCTGGCAGACTAAGGATCTTCAGGCGAAGTTGGGGCAAACTATGAGGTTGACAGTGACCTCTTGGATTTGCTCAAACTTTGTTTTGTAGAAACTTTCAAATTAATCACTGGATCAATAAGCAGGGATTTCATCCTGTCCAAGCAGGTCATGGCCATCGTCTCCTTCTCTTCGCCTTATGGTGACTTGGGCTTACTTCCACAGTATGAAGCTTTGATTTGAATAATCTAGATGGCCCTAGCAGGTAGGTTTCTTTCTACTGCATGTGAGAACATGATGTAGAGTAGGAATCAAATGGGCAAAAAATAATAGCAGCTAATTGCTTATAATGCTCACTCTGAATCACTGCGTTGAGAAGGAGCTTGAAAGTGGATTGAATATTGAGTTGTGCAAGGCCTTTAGTGAGCAATCATGACCAATCCAGAGCTTGGGAGGAGACTCCCATAATAAGGCCACAATGTGCATACATCATTGTGCTGTGAAGTCCTTTATTCGCATGGACATTTTTTTAAAAGGTGAAGTTAATCATTCTAGGCCTGCTCTGAGGCCAGATTTTTGGGGCTTTCCAGAGGTAACAATGTGGAAAGAGAAGCTGTTAAACTTCACTTTTCTTTAATGGTAAAGAACGGATTGAATATATTCAAGCTGTTACAATTTTCATTAAATCTTCTAGCAAAGCAAAAGGGATTGTTGTGATGGTAAAAGTTAAATGGGTACATTTTAAACTACTTTTTGATATTCCTGGCTGACCCAGATGCTTTATTTGAAGATAGATTATTTGAAAGCTGAAGAGTTTAGATTTGTCCCTTTCTGGTTGCACTTTTGTTCTCTCATGCATATTTACTATGCTTGCTATTTTAGTATTTTCTGTAAATTTGGACATTGCTCCCTATATCCAAATCATTGATGTACACAGTGAACAGAAGCGGTCCCGCAACAAAACCCCTTGGGACTCAGCCACCCATTTCTAACCACTCTGAGAAAATGTCCTGAACTCCAACCCAGTTTCCTCTTGAAGAAAAGTTGGGGTTGCAAAATAGCTATTGGTTTGGGAGCAAAGACATCCAAGACAGGTGAGGGAGCAGATAAGGAAATTAACAGTAGCAGATATACCAAGATGCCTGGAGGGCCAACTTGTGGAAATTTGGAGTCGAGTATGATTGTAAGGGAGAGGGGGAGAGTTTTTTCCCGAGGGGCTGATGTTGACTGTAATGGGAGTGAAGGAAGGTAGAGAATGTGATTGGGAAGGGAGAAGAGGAAGATGTAAGTGAATGAATAGCCAGTTGTTGATGTGAGCTATGTTTTCTGTGTGCAGTGATATCAATGGAATCATCCATTGAGATCAAATGGCAAAGGCTTTATTCACAGCAACAGACGTTTCAGTAGAAATGGAGCAGTGTGGTGTTTATAGATCCTTTAGTGGAATTAGGGTGGGCAACAGTATGTGGCAGAAGCTGGAGGAATTGACCCCAAAACCTTGTTTTAGACCAGGGATTGCTAACAGCAGAGGATGGGTCAATTTGGGTTGCTGCTCTCTCAGATCGAGCAATGAGTGGAATGTTGGATCTAGTAAAGAATGCCAAGAGAGTGTCGGAGGAAAGCATTAGATTCATTAAAGGACTCCAATCAGGGACCATGGTAGGAGAGAAAGGTGGCATTATAATACATTCCCATGTCAGGAAGTGCCTGACCAGTTGCAGAATAAAGCTGGCTCGCTCTAGAACTCCTATGCCAAATATCTGTGTGAACCTTCTAATGAAGCCTGCCCATCCCATGCCATGCCATGCCATATTGGGAATTTTGTACATACCCACATGGAACTGGGTTGAGATGATCAAACACTCACTTTATATAGGACCTTTCTGATTGGCAGGAAGAACTTTTATCCGTTTCTTTTCATCCATCTGGACTGAATTCAGTTCCTAGTCCCAGATTCAGGAGTTTCTTAGTATACTGCAGTCCTCTCCTTTGTGCGATATATCTGTCCAGTACTTAGTAATCGTTCTGCCTTTGAGAAATGTAGCATATTTAAATATATCTTGAAAAAACAACAGGAAGCTTGATAGAAACTTTTTATCTTTTATATAATCCCAAAACTTTTTTTTTTGTTATTTTTCCACAGGTCGAGGACGAGGCGAAGGTGGTTTTTACCAAAGAAGCTTTGATGAAGGTGAAGGGGGTTTTGGTCGAGGGGTTCGAGAAATGCACAGATCACAAAGCTGGGAAGAAAGGTGAGTAGACACATTAAGGCATTACTGTCGTAGCCTAATTCCGATTCAATTAATTTTCTAGAGGTTAATATTTTCAACAGCACTAACAGCCATAAAATAATTGGATGCTTCCATGCTTTCTGCAGCCTTCGACGCGGGCAATCGCACCATCTTCCTCCATTGTCCTGCTAGGTAGGACTGCCCTTGCTTGGCTCCACTTTTACGTATCAAATTGTTAACCAGAGCACCTCTAGCGACAATGTCTTTTCCCATCCCACGCTGTCACTTTGGGAGGCCCCCTCCTCATCCTCATTTACATGCTGCCCTTGGCGACATCATCCCCAGACATGGGGTCAGCTTCCACATGCATGCTGATAATACCAAGCTCTACTGCTCCACTGCCTCTGTGCTATCAATGTGCTTGTCTAATATTCAGTCTTTGATGAACCGTAATTTCCTACAGCTAAACACTGGGACAACAAAGCCACCGTCTTTGACCCCCAGCACAAACTCCATAAGCTTGCCATCTACTCCATCCTTTTCCCCAGCACTATCTCAGATTGAACCAGACTGTAGCCTCGGCATTCTATTCAATACTGAGCTGAGTTTTGGACCTTCTATCCTCTCCATCACAAAGACACCCTAACGTCAACCCATTTGCTGCTGAAATCTTCATTCATGCCTTTGTTACCTCAGATTCAGTTATTCCAGTTCTCTGCTATCTAGCCTACCATCCTCCATAAAGCTTCATTTTATCCAAAACTTTGTTGCATGTCTCCTATCCTGCACTGTCCCTTTTGCCCATTACCACTGTCCTCACTGATCTAGGTTGGTCCATGATCCCCCAGTGCCCCAAGTTTTAATATTATCCTTTTGTTCCAATCCATCTATGACCTTGCCCCTCCCTATCTCTATATCCTTCCCAGCCCTGCCCCCACCTCTGTCGAACTCTCCATTCCTCTGATGTCGACCTCTTGTAAATCCCCCTTCCATTTGCCCCACCATCGACTATTATGCATTCAGCACCTCGGTCTTATGCTCTGGAATGCTTTCCATAAAACCCCCTGCCTCTTCTCCTTCGAGGCCTCCTTAAGCCCGCCCCCACGCCCCCCCACACACACTTTTGACCAAGGATGTGGTCACCCGTCCTAATCTTTCGCCCTTTGGCTTGGTGTCTGATTTTCCTTATGCCTGTGAAGCACTTTGGAACATTTTTCTAATTTAAAGATACTATATACATGCTCTCTTTCCTAATGTTTGGTATGAGAATTTTGACGTTGCATTATTTTCATTGTAATAGCATACTTATCACAATAGTAAACTATCACAGCGTATGCAGAAAATAGATGTTCCCATTGGAAAACCACATTTTGGTATGTGCGGAGCATCCTTATTTTTAAAAAAAATCTATTTCGCTCATTGCATGCATTCCAGTGCGTCAGAATGTGCTGTAGTTGTATTTTTTGAGTTTACAGTTAGCACCAGTAAGCATTTCCTTGAATAATGGTACCCATATGGAATCTGTGCTGTGATATACCTAGAACTTCCAAGTCCAACATTGTGGGTTTGTTGGACCCCTTAATTTCTCTTAAGTCATAAGGTAAAGCAAGTACTTCAACATTACTAGTTACATGAAGGTCATCTTTTGTAGATTACAGCAGTATATATTTGAACTTTATTGGTGGTAGATCTTGATTTCTCAGAGGAATGAGGACATTTACTTCAGAACAATCTCTTATCTCTTGCACCCAAGCAGTTAGTGTGGACTTTTGGGAATAGTGTACAGTTAATGACCGCAAAATGAAAAAATGAGTGTAACTAAGCTGAAAGTGCACAATTGGTAACATTGTTAAAGGCTGTAGTTTTGCATTTATTTTGGCAGGATATATAATCTTCAAAGTACAATGATAATCGTTATGTTGTCTAAGTCAAATCTAGGGATCTGTGAAAAGTTTTTACAAAAAATTAACAAATGTGTCCTAATCGGATTGTCAGAATAAATTGACATTTGCAAATTAGGCCAAATTGTGCTTCCCAGCCTGCTTGCTCCCTGCAGCTCCAAATGCACAAGCATTCAGAGCTTTTAACTTGCACTGTAGGATCTCCAAAGCTTTGATCCAAAAACTGCTGGTTGCAGCACTTCAAGAGTATCATAGTGCTGCATGATTTTAGATATAGTAGAATGATTTTTAAAATTTGTTTTTTGTCAGAATTGCTTTTGCAGTTTTACGGTTGATGTAGTCTACACACTTATTGCAGTAAAATTGAAAGTGAAGTGTGGTTTCTTCCACAAGTCTTAACATTTAATAGAAAACTTTCAGATAACTTTTTTTCCTTCTACATGACCAGCCCACAAAGTAGACGAGAAGCAGAATGTGCATACAGCAGATTTATGTTAATATTGATATGTAAATGTAAGCGCATTTTTGTTTAAGCACGCCAAAGAGATGGAGGAGACAAAAGTAAACTAGAGAGTTTAGCCACATTCCTTGTATTTTTTTTAAAAAGGCATGGCAAGTCCATTATGCTACAACTGGGGATAGTAGTTTACTTGAAAAATATGAGACCAAGTAGCTGAAAGGTTCAACACCGCTGTGATTCATTTCTCAGTAATCTTAAAGGTCAATCACGTGTCCTGTAATATTCAGTGTTTATTGAAGCTCTTCTGGTTGTGTTTATGCCGCCATTCAGTTCTGTCATATCTTGAATTTAGTAATATAGGCCCAGAATTTGCTGTAGCAGGGCGACGAACGGCGTCCGCCGTTAGTTAGACTTGCCTTTGCCCGTTCAATCTCAATGATATTTTGCACCGCAAGTTGCTGGAAGTGCGAGATGGAAGTGTCACAGCGAGGGAATCCAGGCATCTGGGATCTGAGTGAACAGGGCAAGCAACTGTGTATCTCGTTAACCGATCAGGAAAAAAGGAAACATTTTTTTAAAAATTCAATATTTAAAAAAAAATCTCCAACAATTCAAACTTGAAGGAATGAGACTCCACACTTGTAGGGAGTGAATATTGGCAGGGAATGAGAACTTCCGGTTTTCAAGGTTTTCACTGGTGCGCATGCATGGCAAGATCGGAGTTATGCACAAGCGCATTGCAGGTCACCAACAGCGCATGCGTACTGCGTCAAGCCCTCCTCGCTGCCGTTCACCCGGGGCCCAAATGGCGAACACGAAACACAGCCGATACAGGTAGCCATAATGGGAGGAGGGAACAGGAGCCCAGCTCATTGTTTTGGGGGGGTGGGGGGGAAGCAAAGCACTGTTTGGGAAGGTGGATGGAGGATGCAGGAGCCCAGAGGGAGCATAACACGAAGGAGAAGCAGGAGCATGGAACAAGGGGGTGGAGGGCTCAGCAAGTGATCCAGGCCTTGGAGGGTGGGGGTGAGAAAGGGAGAACGTGTCTCAACCACCCCCCCCCCCCCCCCCCCCCCCCACTCTGGTTTAGACCTGGATCATGCCCGTATCCATGGCAGCTAGTTGATTTCTCGGAAAGCCCGGCGCATGCACGGCAAGTGACATCATCGGACGGTCTGAAATCCAGAAGTTAGGACACAGCGTCACTATATACTTTGTAATGCAAAAGGTGACCCCCCTCCCACTTTCTAGCCAATAAATTTGAAAACAATTAAACAATCCATGACCCATCAATCACCGCACCCCTCTCCCAGAGTGAATAGTGGCACGGGGTCTACTTCTGGTTTTCAGTGGACCTGTGACGTCATCCTTCTGCACATGCGTCAGGCCACTTGATGATGTCACTCTCAGCGCATGCTAAAGCTATGGCTCTGCTAGTGATGTCACTTCTAATGACCCGTTCTTGCTGAATGAAATGCACCTCATTAATCCAACCTTGCAGCTCAAAACATGTAAAATAGTCAGTGCTGTGGATTTGTCAAATTCATTCTTAGAGAAATGGCTACAGCACCCCGCATGATTTTGCAGTGCCCGTTCATGGGGTTATATATTTGAAGGAGCCCATAAGTCAATTGCTGTGATGGGCTGGCATTGAGGGTTTTCAGTCAAAGTGAGGTGAGGCTGCTCAGTATGGAGGCCTCACTCCCCTGCAGACAGGGGAGTTTCTACAGATCATGCTGATAGTGTGCCATGCGTGACTCCAGGTTTGCAACGACTGGCGCAAATTGGTGCCATGGAGCCTGGTTTGCCAGACAGGCCAGACCTCTCAGCTACTTCATTCACCTGCTTGTCTGTTTGGCCAGCCCTAAACCAGGGAAATAACTACTGTGCTGCTCCTCTGCCTGGCCGCAGAACTAGTTTTGTGCTTCCTCAGTGAGTTCTCTTTGTATCTTGGTGCATGACACTTCAACGATTAACATCCACCTCCAGGCAAGGGCCAAAATTCTGAGAATCGCTGTAATGTCTTTATAATGGCCGCAGTCAGCTCTCGATGAGGTGCAGGGTAACACTGCGATACTGAACAGTGTCATAACCTTATGATGCTCAAGTTACTTGGTTGTCCTTTGCATCCCTCCAAGGTGCTAAATGCTTAGAGAAAGAAGCATCTGGTGCCTCCAGAAGGACCCTTCCTGAACCTGATCCACCTATTCTATCATGCCATCTTGTTTACTCGAGCAACAGCTCAGATACACCCATTAGGGAGGTGGTATTACCGACACAGAGCAGATATTACTGGGTGGATCCTAGAGCAGCAGTGAGCAGGATGAGCTAGTGGAAAACTTCGAGATGATATTTGTCTCTTTCTGGAGGTGACATAAGCAAGAGGCCTCAGCTGGGGATTCCCAGACCAAGATATCAGGGGCCTAGGCTGTTAAAGATCAATGATGAAGGAGCATTGGTCACATATGTAGGCAATGGAGACAGTCTTCTCTCATGGTTCTGATGATGGGACAATCGGAGGAGTCCAGAACCCGCATCTGCAATGCAGTGAGGGAGGCAGGACATGAAGTGAGGAAGACCCTGGTGACTGTGGCAGACCAGGAGATCAATGTAGTTGCCAGCCAGACATAAGGAGGGTATAAGAGCTGTTGTCACTTCTGTTGTGGTAACAGTTACTGTTTCCATAGATGTAAGTCTTACAAAGTAGCCTGTTCAGAAACTGCAGTTTCAACATAGTAGACGTGACTCCCGGTCAAACCCGTGTTCCAGAATTGGACTCCTATATACTTGCATTTAGCCCCCCACCTTGTTCATTTGATTCCAGTCGGTGTGCTGCCAGCTGAATGATCAGGGCCGCAGAGGGGTCATGGGAAGGAAATCATGGCAGAAGTGGAGGTGGCCAGTTTTTGTGCAAAGGACGTTGTGAACAGTCTGCTGCTTAGACCACACCTTGATTCCCTTCTGCAGTGCCGATCACTGAGTCACAAGGGAGCTACTGATGTCCTGTGGCCAGTGCAGAGAAAAGCTACAAGGAGGATCACTAGTGTAGGAGAAAACAACAAAGATTCAAATGTAGGAATGTTATCAAGAAATCATTCTTCACACAAAGTGGGATCATCACTTGATTCAAGGCGAGCCAAATGACCTTGCTCATCCACAATTATCTTGCGATCTTTTTTTTTGAATGAGGAAGAGAAGGAGCAATGGAAGGTGTATGAGCAGCATTCATAGATACACGTAACCCAACTGGCAGATCAGCTGTACGAGTGAGGAGGAGGCACTGTGCCGTTTGTGTTGCCTGCAATTCCCAACAGCTATCGCCTGTATTCCAAAAGACACTGTGCGTTATCTGCAGCTGTGGAGTAGAAGGTAATGCTGCTGTCCATTGGCCCCTTACCTGCCTGCCACCTTTCCCGCAACTCCATGTTTGAACCTCTACGATCAGGTTTCAGCACTAATCAAAGTCAAAAGTGACATCCTCTGTGACTGTGGCCGTGGTGCACTATTCCTCCTCTTTATTTCAGTAGCTTTTAACACATATGACCACACCATCCTCCTCCAAAGCCTCTCCTCCATTGTTCAGGTGAGTGGGAATGCCCTTGCTTTGTTCCACTATTAAAAATCCAGTCGCAGCCAGAGAATCTCATGCAAGGGCTTCTCTTTCAGCCCTTGCACCATTACCTCTAGTCCCCCGTGGATCTATCCTTGGCCCCTTCCTATTTCTCATCTACATGCTGCCCCCTGGCGACATCATCCGAAGACATGACCTCGGGTTCCACGTGTATACTGATGGCACTCAGCTCTACCTCACCACCACCTCTCTCGACGCCTCCCCTGCCTCTGAGTTGTCAGACTGCTTATCCATCATCCAGTCCTGGATGAACTGCAAATTCCTCCAATTAAACATTGGGAAGACCAAAGATATTGTCTTCCATCCCCATCACAAACTCCGTTCCCTTGCTACAGATTCCATCCCCGTCCCTGGCCACTGTCTCAGGCTGAAACAGACTGTTCGCAGCCTCTGCATCCTATTTCCACCTCCACAACGTTGCTCGTCCCAGCCCCTGCTTCAGCCCATCTGCTGCTGAAAGCCTCATCCATGCCGTTGTTACCTTCAGACACGACTATTCCAATGCTCCCCTGGCCGGCCTCCTATCTTCCACCCTCAATAAACTTGAGCTCATCCAAAATTCTGCTGCATGTACCCTAACTCGCAGCAAGTCCAGTTCACCCATTGCCCCTGTGTTTGCTGACCTACATTGGCTCTTGGTCCGCTAACGCCTTGATTTTAAGATTCTCATCCTCATGTTGAAATCCCTCCATGGCCTCATCCTTTCCTATCTGAACTCGGTAGTGTTAGCGCTGTGTGTTATCTGAACTTGTATATATGAGGAATATATGAATAACCAATGGTACCATTGAGTTCTATTGACACTGTTACTGCACACTAAGAATAAAACAAGTTATATAGTCACTTTCAGAACATGTCCATACATTAAGAAAAATTGCGCCTATTGCACATCCATCACACCAACGTTGTCTGACACAAAAATAAATCGCAATTGCATCACATTTTACAAAGTTGCTTCACATTCCCAGGATACAATCAAAAACTTTACAAATTCACTGTTTCTCATAAACTTTCCAATCCTTCAGTGACCGTATTAGTTGCTTATTCACCCATTGCTTATAAAACGATACATCCGAAGACTCACCATTAGCAATACCACAGGAGATACACTAGTAAGTACAGAATAGCAAAGATTCATATTTTGGTTTTAACAGGAACATCAGTAGTAAGTACAGTATTGATTACAAAAATAATCTTCAATTGCAAGAATTGATACTTGGTCCCTGGAATATTCCTTTACATACTGCATAGATTTGAGACTTTTTGTGGAGTTTACCAGATAAGATTAAAACAAAGTAGTTTTGTTTTAATAAAAGAATTTCTTGGATTAGGCCAGATTCCTAAGATAGTTTTAACATTGAATAGTCTCTTATTGTGCTTAACCTGTGGATCTTAACTAGAAGGAAAATTAAGTTGTGTTTACTTTTAATAGGGGAGAACGACGGTTTGACAAACCAGGGCGAAAAGACCCAGGTCAGTTTTACAAATTTGAAATATTAACTGATTTACTATTGAATTGTTCCAGAAGGGTGTGTGACCTAGCTGCGTGCTGTCCTCACAAGCATGATTCACTTTGGGGTTTTAAAGTAAGACTGAGTAAGAAAGAGTGCTCTCGCTTCTCAGGCCTGGGTTGAAATTCAATTTAAAGTGTTTCTTCAAAGGCTATATAAGATTACTAAGTAAACTGAATTTTGGAGCAGTAAGTCTAGTTTCTGGTGGAATGGGAATTTTCACACTGAAACATGGGGTATTTTGTGGCTGGGGCTGATGTAATGCTGGAGCAATTTAGATTAATCTGCATCTGGCTTGTGTATCATATTAGGCGAGAAAAGTGGGAAATGTTCTGTTCCCTGAGCACTGGTATTCATTTTGATAACAAGATGTTTCCAACACACAAACTTTGAAGCAACATCACGAAATACAGACTGACCAGAATTTTCCAGTTTGATATTTTAGAATTTTGAAGCCCCTCTTCAAAATATATCCTGTTTTTAATTTTCTCGCTAATTTCTTCCCCCATATGGGTGGAGTACATCTGAACACAAATTTGTTACATCAACTTAAAAATTCTTCACCAGTTTTCAAACATACTTCATAAATACTTTCAATACTGCATAGCATTTCAGAAATAATCATGCTCTGAACTATACACATGTCCCATTCATCTGCCAAAGAAGTAACGAGTTACCGTAATAACTTGATTTTCTAGGGTAGCAGGTTAAATTCTGTACACTTTTTTTATTTAAGGTTTGAGTAATGCCAAGGACCAACACACCAACCTGGGCGCTCCAAATGATTTCCTTTCGTCGCCTGGGTTCCTTTCAAAATCAGGTATGTTGGGGGTCTATTCGTACATTGATTCTGTGCATTTCAAAACTAATGTTTCACCTAAATAACTTAACGGTTGCAATTGAAGAACTTTTTCTTTTTGGGTAAGCTGGAAACTGTCCCCAAGTATTTATGTGCTTATAAATGATGTCTTGTGGTCAAGTTCCAAAACATCACTAGGTTGTAATCAAACTCATTAGTAACTTGCTCCCAAAAATGTGTATATTTGTGTGTGTATGTGTATATTTGTGTGTGTATGTGTATATTTGTGTGTGTATGTGTATATTTGTGTGTGTATGTGTATATTTGTGTGTGTATGTGTATATATGTGTGTGTATGTGTATATATTTGAGAGGTAAAATTTGCATTGTGCAGAAATAGCTAAAGATAGAGGGTAGCTTACATGAATTACAGAAGCACCCTTCTAAATGTGGCAACATTTTCCCCAAATCCTACTTCTTTGATTGGCAGAAATATTTAAATGTTTTGTGCTCGTGGGGAGGGATAATGGTGTTGAGGAACAGAATTCTTTTTCTACTTCTAGTACCTCAGTTTCAACATCAGATGCTCTCAAACCAGGTATACCATGGGCTATATGCAGAGTAAAAAGTTGATGCTATTAGGAAAAGGCAGGGAAATGGTTGTTAGAGTGGATGGCTCCAGATGAAGGGCCAACATAGGCACTAATGGCCTCTGGGCTGTAATTTCTGTGATTCTGTAAAACTCTCAGCCCTCTCCTGTAACCTCAGCAGAACAACCCCTATTCTGAGTATTTTTTCATTTCCCACATTCTTATGGCCTCACTGAGTGAGAGTGCTGTTTTTGCGCTGAATTATAGGCAGATTTGTATATTAGGCTCGGAATGGATTGAGGCTATCCAAAATAACTTTACATTAAGAACCTTAGAGCCATCAAGGAAAGGAATCTTTCATCCCACATTCTGTACTAGATTTGAGTAAAGACCCCAGGTGAAAAGGCAATATGTTTTAAACAACTGTACCGTTTAATCTCCTTATTCATTCTATTTTAGCCTTTAACAGACTAACTTTTAGGGTGTGAATATTAACTGTTTTAGACAGAATATTCAAGTCAAAAGAGTTGTATAATAATCACAGTTTTTGAATCATTGTTATAGAATATAATTCAGCCAAACTTTCTATGTTGAAAAGTTGTACAGTGGTGTAATTATTGATAGTCTGTCCACTTTTAATTAAACTTCCATACCAAAGACAAAAATCTTAACGATGTGTAGCTTTTGACAATTTGGCTGTGATTTTGAGTTGGCTAGAGCAATAAGATAGTTGTACCAAAGTTTATAGCTTGAGAGATGACAAATAATCACTAAATTTTTATCATATTTATAACTGCGATATAATGATTTAGGCTCAGGCCTGAGATGTTATTGATGTATGCATGCCTGAGTGTTGCCATCATATTTTGAGGAAGCTGTGCAAATGCTACAGGTTCCTTGTTCTGGTGACAGCAATTGTGTACCACACTACGAAAATGTGCTGTTTTTTTCCCTAGTACAGTTAAACTGGATTTATTAGCTATCGCCTCTCGACCTTCTCCCCATACAGTCCAACACATACATACATACGTATGTTCGCACACAATAATTCTCCATTGTTCAGACCAGTGGAATCTTGAAAATAGGTGGCTAAGATCATACAAGATTAAACTGCATATAAAGATTGACTATTGCATTCCAAGATAGGTTAATTGCAGTCTTCATCCTAGGTATCATTTTATGTTTAGGTGGTGATCAGATATATTCTTGTCCCACTGTTCATAACTGTCCTTTGAAAGACCCAGATCCCTGGTTTTGTTTTGGGACTAACTTAAGGCAATTGTTGTTGAAAAATTTAATTTTCAAACCTTACTCAGTTTACAGATCTCAAACAATGTTTTTTCTAACAATGGCAGCAATTTGACATGGGTATTCCAGGTGGCCGTTACTCTTGAAACAGTTAGTAATTATTCAGACAGCACTATCTCGGTATAATATAGTATCAGCGTGATCACCGTTGATGCTGACGACAAAATCATTCTGCTTCGCATCCTTTTGATTAGATAGCACAGGAAATCCTGGAACTATCTTGTCAAAGTTCTCCATGGCAATTTTGTAGTACCCTTTGGAATTGTAGCTTATCACAGAGGCAAACTGTTGACTGAGTTTGATTTCCTCAGGAATATATGAGGTTCTTGTTTGGCAAGTCTCTCCTGTACCTTCCTGTTCTGCTGACAGAAAAATTACTATCTCGTAGTGGGGAGGCATCTTTCCTTGAATCAGTGGATAAAGAGGGCTATATTGATTGATGGTATGGTAGAACATAAGTGGAAAGACAAGGTACGGACACTCGTTCGAGTTCAAATGGTCGATGCGGAAGTCAATGTTTGTCTGATGAAGGTGTTGGTTTTTGTACTCTTGGTATAGAATGGCGGTTACTTTAACACGTGTTAATGGACTTTGCCATATGTTGGCTACTCTAAACATGAGGCATGGTTCCTCTTCATGGTGTCCCACAGTAGCAAAGTAACTGAATTTAATTGCAGTCGCTCTTAGCTTTGGTCTGGCAATCTTTGCCACAAAGGCACCTGTAAAAATAAACTGTTATAAGTAAGCTTTCTGGAAGAAATATTTTCAGTACCAGATATTAGCATAAATTAGTGTTAAAGGATAGTAAACATCGTGACTCCAATAATCTATGCTCCATCCTTTTGTAAACATTCTAATGAATGTCCCATGGCATAGTCTCAATATAAAGTGACTATGCTACCAACTAATAGCTTTCCAACTATTTAAAGTGAGGGTCGGTTACATAAGGCAATGTAAAACATTGTTTTTTTTTCATTGTTTAAAGCTGCTATATACAATTTTATAAGTCCTCAAATGCCCTTGTATATCCAGAATTCTTTAAAATGGTTTGGTAATTGCAGACAATTTAGTTATTCAGACTGCCCCAAAATCCACCAAACTAATACAATAAAATTCAGGAAAGTATTTCCCTTGAACCCTACTCTTTTAAACAATAATTACCTGTAATTAAAGCTTCCACCATAAGTCCCAGCAACATTTGGACAGCGAGGAGAGCAATGGCAGCTGGACAATCACCATCAGGGTACATGGTTCCATAACCAATTGTAAGCTGAGTTTCCAGTGAGAACGAGAAGGCTGCTGTGAAGCTGTCAATATATTTCACACAGATGGTATGGTTTTCTGGAGGGTTGTTATGATCTAGCACATCTAAATCACCATTTGTATATGCCAATAAATACCAAAAGCAGGCAAAAAAGAGCCAGTGAGCAACAAAAGCTCCTGAGAAAGTCAGTAACATCCAGCGCCATCTCATTTCCACTAAGATCAACCAAATATCTTTTAGGTACACGATGCTTTTTCCGGCGAGGGCATCTATCTTGAGGTTGCTGTGCCCACCCTTAGTGACAATTCTTCTGTACCGTGGGGCTATATGTGGTGCGGTGTCCTTTTCGTCAGTATCGTTGAAAACGATGCCCATTATTTGCTCCTCTGTTGGATTGACTGTAGAACATATTGTCAGAATGTTAGTGTTTGTAACCAGTGGAGGCTTAATTATCTCCTCCATTATCTATATTTGTCTTTTCTTATCAATTACTCATCATGTTTGTGTTGTGGAATTGCAGAATTACTTATTTACCTATTAACTGATTAAGTAACCTTTTAGTCTTTACTATTAAGCAAGTGACTCCATCTTAAAAGGTAGATATCATGCACTCTTTCAGTTTCTAATTAAAGCAACGGACAATTCCATTGTATACTAATTTTCTGTCTTCTGTGTTGGATATTTTGGTCGGGCAGGGACTTGCGGCTCCCTGGAATTCTCATTGCAGTCTTTTAAGAAACTGCATGTGTAAGAATGAAAGTTAATTTTCTACATGGCATTTTGATGTATTTGGGAAGGTACACATCAATACTGTAGTGGTTAGGTGTTTAGCTTGAGATTGTAATTTTTCAAATTTTTACTGATCTTTTTTGTATATATCAGTTTGACATCAAGTCCGTGTAGTTTCAAACACACAGTAGAGGGGTGTAATAGTAGTTCAATGTAAGACATATAGATAGTATATCAGGATTCAGGTGAACTGTGACAAATTAAAATATACTGTACAGCCTAGTTTGCAGTTTGGGTTGCACCCTCCCTTAATTCATCTAGTCAGAATCTGATTTGAAAAGTATTCATGGGAGTATTTTAAACCAGTGGAAATGTTACAAGCACGTTCACTTAGCAAAGCATTTTTTAATTTATCGTTGTCACTTCTAATGAGTAGGTTAAGAACCTGACTGATGACCATTCCTTAACCTGCTAATCTGGGTTATTATTCACTAAAATAGCCACAATGATCAAACTTGTTATTTTCTTTGTGGTTTGTTACGGCCAGATTAATGGTTGATTTCAGAATTACATTTTCCTGTTGACTTAGTTGAAAATTAGCCTCCCGTATTCATTTTTAAATATCAACGACGTTTCTTTGGTCTCTAATAATTTAGTTGTAATTTTCACATCAAGTTTAGTGATGCAATTATACTGAAAGTAGTGGTTTGGAGGGCTTCACATGGCTCAAATTGGAGAAAAGCTGCAGGCACAGATGAACTTTTTAATGCTAGTTAAAGAGCTCAACAGACAGCTCTTTGCAATAATCTCAGATCTAAATTTGAATCCATAATTTGTGTGGTTTGCCTTCGGTTACACTGCCGTAAAAGGGATTGGCAAGATTTTTGGTGTGAATCTTTTAGTTGATAGAGTTTTTCTTTCCTTCAATTTGGAGAGGTCCATGGAAAATCTTTTCAGTTTTTAATTCAAATCGATTTAGGTTCCTGATTATATTGCAAAGTTTTTAGGTTAGCGTAATAAAAATTGACATTTGATTTTTGCTTCTTCAAAACAGACCATATTGGAGAAAAATGGTACACTTGCAATTATAAGTCTGTTAACATTTAGTAAAATTGTGAATTGAGTGTTGATTTGAGCATAAAATGTTCATTCTATTAAAGTATGTTGAACACAAACTGAAAGATCAATTGTTTTACTAAATTAAATTTTTGAAGTTTACTTTGTGAACTACAGAATGCTTGATTTGAATAGTGATGCACATGCAATTTATGTGGCCACTTAATAAACAAGTGCAGTTTCAGCTGTTTGGCTGAATAGGAAATCAAAATAAAGATTACAACTAGTCATATGTGTTCTATTGATAACTGTGTGTCTGCCAATGTAATGAATATGTAAATGAATCAAATTGGCTTTAAAGGTATCATTATTACCAATTAAAGTTAGTCATATGTAGTAAATTGATTAATCTTGTGAGGATTTTGAATGTGGGTGAAAGATGACTCCATTAATTAAAAACGCTGAACTTTTCCTACACTAAATCACAATCAGAAATTTGTTTTAAAAGTTACTTGAAAACTGTACTTTGTTATATACAAAATAAAAACTTGGAAATATTATTAATCTAGCTATAAATGTGAGTTCTTGAAGCTTAAACTTGCATTTAAGGTTTATAAGTTGCATGAAAGAAATTTTAAACTGAAGTTTTAAAGTCTTACAAAAGAAAATTGATTAACTTTAAGATACCATGTTTACAAAATAGTGATGTGTGCATACCCGCAAATGATTAAGTCTGTTAGTTCGTGCCATGTAGTCTTATAAAATGAGGTATACTTCAATAAATTAGCATTTTATAGCATCAGGCACTTACCAGAATGTGGAGGTTTTACAGGTTTCTTCTTGCTGTGTGTAAACTTGGGTTGCTCCTTTAGGGTTGAGTACGAATATGTTTATTGCAGTGGACACTGAAGATAAGGCTGTGTGCACACTCTTATGTGGTAATCTTTTATTATGGAGTTACACGGGTTAGCAATGTGGGTATGTACAATATGATCTGTTACTTCCTTTTAGAACTAATAAGGTTGGTCATTTTGCCTACAGGTGGCCAATTAAATGAGAGACTTGTCAGGTTCTATTTATGGTGTTTAGGTGGTTCATGTTAATGTTCATTGGAGAAATACTTCAAACTTTTAGAAGATTTGTGTTTTGGAATCTTGAAAATATTTCCCTGATTTAAAGTCTCCTTTTCTAACATCGAAACTGCTTGTTGCTATGAGGCTGCCTTAATTGAGAGGGGAAGGCAAGTGTCAACCTACATTGCCTGCCTGGAAATAGGTGGGGGACCTAGAGCTGGGAAGATGATTGTCAGATCGCTACATTGTTTTAAACAATTTTATTTCCCCCCCCCCCCCCCCCCCCCAAAAGATTGTAGCATTCTGATTACATGTGTGTTCCCATCGGCGACAGGTGACCATTTCCAGCTTTGTTATAATTTATTATAATACTCTCGGCTCATTAAATAACATTTGAGTAAGTGGAATCTATCCGCATGACTTGAGTTTAAGAAAAATGCTTGGTACAATTTGATGGATTGTGACGTTCAGCTTCTCACATAAGGCACTTAACAAAGGGACACTGTCAAACCTAATTCCTCTCCGCCCCAGTCATAGTTATTGAACTGTGCCTTCTGACTACAATTGTGGAGCAAAAGTGATAGCTGTCGAGAAATTGGAAGCCTGGATTGCTCTGTTCCACTAACTGGAATGGATGTATTGTATAAGTGGTCAGCAAGGGGAGGGAAAAGAATGTAAATGCAAGCAATAAAGTATAGTGATATCACTATTAAATCAAACAGTTTAAAAATTAAAACTCTGTTAAGAATGTAGAATACTGTCCAGCTTACAGTAGTGAGTTGTACTACTTTCAACTATTAAATTGGATCTAATCTCAGTTGAGATTGGGCTGGAGTTGCAGCAATTAACTTAGCACAATTGCTTTGTCGTCTGGTCATGACTCCCCGTGTGCTATGTGACTGGAGATGAGCTAGTAAAATAAAACTTCAAATTATGTTTATATCTGTATGTATTATTAAGGCTGTAAGGTTGATCTTGTTCTAGGGCGTTGAAAGTTCTGAAGATGTATTGGTGCATTAGCTGTGGGGAACTGGAGCTTCTGAAGCACCATCTGCTGGTAAAAGTGCAGTTTCCGTGTGACATGACAGCTGGTAGCTGTTCACTTAATAATGGAAAATCTTATCGAGGTGCCACACAGCGGAATGGTAGAAATGGCGACACTCACACCTGGAGTGTGTAGTGTATGTACTGAATTTAATATACAAAGAAAGATTTGCATTTGTATAGCGCCTTTCACGACCTCAAGACGTCCCAAAATCGCTTTACAGCAATAAAGTACTTTTGAAGTGTAGTCACTGTTTTAATGTAGGAAACACTGCAGCCAAATTGTGTACAGCAAGCTTCCACAAACAGCAATTAAATAGTTGACTAGATAATCTGTTCTTTTTAAACATATAGAGAGAGATAAGAGAAATGGTCCTAAGTCTGACTGTAATTTTACATCATTAAGGCCTCTTGAAGCTTATCCACTACCGATGTTAGGCAACTAATGACCAGGTAGCCTAGTTTATTTATCCCTTTCCTGAACAGAGATGCTACATTGGCAACTCGCCAGTCTTCTGGCACAGTTTCCATATGCAAAAATGTTAGATTGTGATCAGAGCCTTTGCTGCTTCCTCTCTGACTCCCTTCAACATTCCAGGATCCATGCCACCAGGGTCTGGTGCCTTTTCCACTTTGAGTTCCACCAACTTATTAAATACTACTACTTTATCCTATCTAATTGTCCATCTCTTCCTCTTGCACCCTTTCATTCCCATTATCACATTCTTCTGTGAAACTGAGGCAAATAACTCATTTAGTATCTACCATTCCTATACTCTTGAGCAGTTTTCCTTTTTCTTTAATTAGCCATATCCTTTCTTCAATTAAGGGGGTAGTTATATTATTCAGGTGTTGTACAGCTATGGTATTAGCTGAAATATGGTCCTTGTGAAGGAGTTGCAGGACCATGTTGACTGTTCAAAAGCTACACAAAGTTAAGCAGTTAGTTTAGCAAGAACTTGGTTAAGCTTTGTAAGAAGCTTGTACTTGTGGCAGTAACCTAATTAGCTGTGTAGGACACATGGAGTATATTTTAAATTTCACCGCCAGGCGGAAAACTGGCATTAGCAGATCAGCTACCGTTAGACACCATGCCGATTTTTCTTTCCATTGAAGTCAGTAGAAAGGAAAATCCGGTAGGATGTATAACGAGCAGCCAATCTGCAACACTGAGTTTACCGCCCAGAGATAAAAGTTAAAATCTACCTCATGGACTTAGTGACGTTGCCTGAGAGAGCCCATCTGCTTTTTGTTGTTGGACTTGTAAATTGACTATCAGGACAGTTCCAATATTTCTCTCAAGCCCACAATCTCACTGCCTTGTGTGGTCACAGTGAAGAAGAGGAAGGACAAAGTAAGGATGATTCCCATAGCATAGTGGTCCTACAAAGCTGACAGCCCGGCCCTGCTCAAAGTTTTTCTCTTTGCCCTGCCATAGTGAATCTGTTGAGCCAGAAGCAGGCATGGTACTAACATCTTATCTTGGTAATTCTGAGACCTGACTATTATATGACACTGATTAAAATTGCAAGGTATGAATTTGTGCTGCATAAAACCCAATATCCTGCAGTTTTCCCACTTGGAGACTATACGATTCTAAACTGAAATGCTCTTTCTCTTGGTGTAAAGATCAAAGACTTGCCCAGCCTATGGACTAGCTGAGACTGATGTAAGCAAAGACTTCCGGAGTTCTTTCTGACTCATTGTTTCGTATGGCTAGCATATTGAGATATTCAATCTCTAATAAATAACTTTCATATTTGGTACCTGCAAGTTTGATGGAATTTTTGGCAACATTTAGGTCCAGTACATGAGTTAACTTACATCACAGCTTTGCACAATATTGCAATAAGGCACAGGAAGATTTGAGGTGGGAAAAAACAAAGCCTTTTAAATAGCCAATGATTTTCATGACCCTAACTTGCTTAGATAAGATACCTATAAGTTGGCAAAGTGTATATCTTCATTCAAAAAAATGTTCACTACTACACCCAAAATTGAGAAACATATATAAGCTGAAAGCTGCAATAACAAATAATCCACCATGGCTTTTTTTGTCTGGATAAATGCTATAAAATCTAGGTTAAGATTGCTTTGTGTGCAAATTTCTTTGTGTTCAGCCAAAACATAAGCACTAGCTTGAAGGAAGCATTGTACACAAGCCCATAGTGAGACTGTAAAGTTTTGTTTGTTTTCTGTCACTGTCTAAGCGTTCACTGATAATTTGGATTCTTGACCCTAGCACTTTAGTCCTAGTAACAATCTGTTGGTAAGAATTCTGGGTATTCTAGCTCATATTGGTTGCTACATGCATTGTAAGAGTGTACTTTAACCTCTAATTTAAGAAAAACAAAAGCAGTTCAACTTTTCTTTGAATGCAGTCAGTTGGATTAACACAAAAGCACTAACTGGTAAATTAAGTCACCTTGCTAAATTGGACTTTTTGTCTACTGTGTCGTAACAGAATGTTAGGCAACCTGAAAGAAAGTGTATTTTTCCTCAATGGGGCATTGAGACAAATTTGGCCTTATGTCATCTAAATGATATTCACATTTGGATGTATGAATCTTGTGATATGTGTGTATATATGCATATATAGTTTTCCCTTTGGCATTTCTTAAGAACATAGGAATTGGTAGCAGAAAAAAGACCAAGGTCCATCTAGTTTGCCTTCAACCATCTTGGTAAGTTGCTTGATACAATAATAATGCAGTTGTTAAATAATCACGGCAATCAATCTCTATCAATTAAGTTTACAAAAGACACAAACATGACGTGAGGAAACCCCCCGTGGTGGAGAGCTTTGGAAGTCATAGGTCCAAAGTCACCTGATCCCAAGCATGCTACTTGATGTCTCAAATTACGCACATACTATATCCCAAAATGTTATTTTCTGAAAGAAATCTATCTAACTTTCATTTGAATCAATCAATACTAACTGCTACCACCGTCTCCCTATGGAGCCATTCACAGATTGACCACTTGCTCACTGAAATATTGTTTCCTTAGATTAGTTTTGAATTCAAGTGCAGGCCGTGTCCTCTGGTTCTACAAGGTGAAATAGCTTGTCTTGGTCTCCATTATCTAGTCCCTTTAGAATCCTAAGAACAGCAATTGTATCACCGTTCAGCCTTCTCTTTTTCCAGTGAGAACATGCCCAATTTACATAATCGCTCCTCATAATCCAATCCCTCCATCCCCTCAATCTTTCTGGTTGCTCTCTTCTGTATCCTTTCAATAACTGCAATATCCCTTTTCTATTGTGGCAACCAAAGCTGTGCATAGAATTCTAAGTGCAGTTGAGACACTGCAGGAAAATTGACAAATCTGAGAAAATCGTGTGCTCATGGATGTTGAACGAGGAGATTTAAAAAAAAATCTGTTCTCCATTCCTGGCCAGCACATGAATAACGCCTCTTCATAAAGTTTTCATGGTGCAATCGAACTCCACTGAATAGTAAATCTATGAGCAAGCATAGCAGAAAGATAGCTACCACTCCCCTGTCATCTGCATGCAAAGCCAGACTGTGAGACGTGTCATCGTGCTATACTGTGTACACTGTACCTTGTGTACTGTACATTATGAATGACAATATTGTAACTGGGGGACGGTATTTGTTGCTGAATCACCTGTTAATCAGTGCTTTGTTAAACGTGTATTAACCACATAAATCCCAATTCAATTTGGACGTCCTCCTGTATTAATGACGTGGAGCACTATGGTCATGCACACCATCGGCCAGCTCCTATCAGCAAAAAAAGAATCCCATCTAAATACAATCCCGTCAAATTTTACATTTATGTAGGCTTTTTGAAGAACTTATTTTCCTTGTATCTAGGGAGACCAACTTTTGAAGAAATGGGATCATCATCAGCAAGAAAGCATGAATTCATACGTTCCGAGAGTGAGAACTGGCGGGTCTGCAGAGATGAACAGAATGGTGAGGATGACGATGGAGGTTGGCGTTTAGCAGGGTTTCGTCAAGAAGGTGATAGGTGGCAGCCTCATAGCCCAGGTGTGAGAGCTGAATAAGTTTCTTGGCCTGCTAATGCTAGAGAGTTGCCTGCTCTCTGTCATGCTGTACTTAATGCATAACGTAGAAGATGCACAGTGGGGTTCTGATTTTATCCCTATCGGCGAGGGGGGGTTGGTGAAATGGTGGCACAGAAGAAACCTCATAACTTATGAATGATAGAATAAATGTAAAGGTAGCATTTTTAAATGATCAACACAAACCTTAAGTCTGTTAAAACAGCAACTTGAATAGTAAAGGTGGTATGTCAGATTACAAGGTTACTTTATAATTTTGTAAGTGCTAGTGATAAACATGATAAACTCACTTGATGGTATTTGGGAGAAACCGGTTAGAAATAACTAATTATCCAAATTATGGTATGATGCGTATACTATGCCAAAGTCAAAAGTGCTAGTCTTTTAAAATCAGATTATTCGATGTAAAAGATTGTTTTATACTTATTGCAAGGAAAGTAATCAACCATTCTAATTGGTACAGTTCGACTAGCTTTCTGTACACAGGGTGCTTGATGCTTAGTCGTTCTGGGAATGTGGTAGCTCCAGATTAGTAATGCAAGATACCACTGAGTGAGTCACATTTCACTGGAATTGCACCTGTGGTGGTGTTGTGATGTCACATGTGTCGGGTTAGCTACAATGGAGCTGAGGAAATGTTACGTGACATCCTGCAGTGTTGTAGGTTTGATTCTGCATGCTATTGCTGACTTTTACCACTTGATGGCTCTGTACCAGTCCCTTTGCTTTACCACAAAGGCTTAGTATCTGGAGTGATTCATTATGTTTCAAGATCACCCTTTTTTTTAATCGGGCCTCTGGTTTCAGGCCTGCAGCAGGGCCTATTCGCGGATCACAGCCTGTTTTTGAAGATCTACCTGTGAGCTCCCACAGCCTATTGCGAGTTTGGTCAGTTGGTTGAGAAGCTATGGCAGCACTGGCCCCCTTGCCGAGCAGGGATGGGAACCTGGCTATAACACACCGTGCAACAAACCAAAAGAAGTGGCTGACTTGTGCCTGCGTAAATTGGCGACAGGGCACAGTGTTTAGCTAAGTGGCGGACCAAGGAATGTCAGCCCAGCTGTATGCTATTTTAGCTTTCCCGGTGGAGAAATCTCAATGCCTCAGGTTGAATATCGATTTTTGCTGTGTGTCATTGGCTGCCACAGAGGGTAACTAATCGCTGAGATTATTTGCTGCTTCCCTGCAGGTTCACAGAGTGTTTGCTGGCTCCATGCACTCTTCTCATACCCCTTTCTCACTGCTGAAAATCTTTTCTGGTTGACTATTTTTCCCCCAAACCAAAGCAGAGATGTTGCTCCCGCCATCTCCCCCCTCCCTGACCCCACTTCCATCCCCCATCTGCCGACGACTCCTATCTTTTATTTGTTCATGGGATGTAGGTGTCGCTGGCAAGGCCAGCATGTATTGCCTATCCCTAATTGCCCTTGAGAAGGTGGTGGTGAGCTGCCTTCTTGAACTGCTGCAGTCAGTGTTGTGAAGGTTCTCCCACAGTGCTGTTAGGTAGGGAGTTCCTGGATTTTGACCCAGCAACGATGAAGGAACGGCAATATATTTCCACGTCGGGATGGTCTGTGACTTGGAGGGGAACGTGCAGGTGATGTTGTTCCCATGTATTTGCTGCCTTTGTCCTTCTAGGTGGTAGAGGTCGCGGGTTTGGGAAGTGCTGTTGAAGAAGTCTTGGCGAGTTGCTGCACTGCATCCTGTAGATGGTACACACTGCAGCTACGCTGCGCTGGTGGTGAAGGGAGTGAATGTTTAGGGTAATGGATGGGGCGCCAATCAAGTGGGCTGCTTTGTCCTGGATGGTGTCGAGCTCCTTGAGTGCTGTTGGAGCTGCACTCATCCAGGCAAGTGGAGAGCATTCCATCACACTCCTACTTGCCACTTATCAGCCCAAGCCTGGATGTTGTCCAGGTTTTGCTGCATTGTAGATGGTGGAAAGGCTTTGGGGAGTCACTCGCTGCAGAATACCCAGCCTCTGACCTGCTCTTGTAGCCACAGTATTTATGTGGCTGGTCCAGTTTAGTTTCTAGTCAATGGTGACCCCCAGGATGAAGATGGTGGGGGATTCGGCAATGGTAATGCTGCTGAATGTCATGGGGAGGTGGTTAGACTCTCTCTTGTCGGAGATGGTCATTGCCTGGCACTTGTCTGGCTCGAATGTTACTTGCCACTTATCAGCCCAAGCCTGGATGTTGTCCAGGTCTTGCTGCATTATCTGAGGGGTTGTGAATGGAACTGAACACTGTGCAATCATCAGCGAACATCCCCATTTCTGACCTTATGATGGAGGGAAGGTCATTGATGAAGCAGCTGAAGATGGTTGGGCCTAGGACACTGCCCTGAGGAACTCTTGCAGCAATGTCCTGGGGCTGAGATGATTGGCTGCCAACAACCACTACCATCTTCCTTTGTGCTCGGTATGACTCCAGCCACTGGAGAGTTTTCCCCCTGATTCCCATTGACTTCAATTTTACTAGAGCTCCTTAATGCCACACTCGATCAAATGCTGCCTTGATGTCACGTCACCTCTGGAATTTAACTCTTTTGTCCATGTTTGGACCAAGGCTGTAATGAGGTCTGGAGCTGAGTGATCCTGGCGGAACCCAAACTGAGCATCGGCGAGCACGTTATTATTGGTGAGTAAGTGCTGCTTGATAGCACTGTTGACGACACCTTCCATTACTTTGCTGATGATTAAGAGTAGACTGATGGGGCGGTAATTGGCTGGATTGGATTTGTTCTGCTTTTGTGGACAGGACATACCTGGGCAATTTTCCACAACCCCTTTGCCGCCTCGGTCCATTTATCCTTGCACCCTCTAACCGTGCCTGACCTGAATACTGCACTTGGTTTTGACTCCCCATATGCAATGCCACAGGAGATTGACTAATATAAAAATCATGGAATGTATGAATTTATCATGTGATAAACCTAAAGATTGCATAACTTATTTCTAAGTGTCTGGTGTAAATTGGTCATTTTAAGTAGAGAAATGTCACTGATTCATCTTGCTGAACTTGCTGAGCACTGGAAAACCAAGACAGATTAAAGAATTGGCCACCATATTTAATTGGAGCATAAAATAGGCTGTTTCATGGGTAGTATTTATAATGAGGTATTAAGGTAGGAAATATGAGGAAAAATAGGAGACAACAGTCCCGGGCAGCTTTTATTAAAATGTACCTGAATGGACATTGTAAATATTGAGAATTCTGACCTGTTTTCTTGCTTGCCGTTTTGTACAGTTATAGGCAGACAGCTAATGTTATTCCTATATTTAAAAGGGAGGTAAAACATATCCAGAGAACTATAGACCAGTTAGTTTAACGTTGTGATAGGAAAGATAGTGGAATTTTTACTTAAAGGTGTAGTAGAAAAACATCGAGGTAATGAAAATATAATAAAGAATAGTCAGCACGGATTTCAGAAGGGAAAGTCATTTGAATTCTTTGAAGAAGGAACAGAAAGAGTACACATGGGTAATGCAATAGATGTATTTTTGGATTTTCAAAAGGCCTCCGATAAGGTACCGCATTGTAGAGTCATGACTAAAATCAGAGCATGTGGAGTCGGGACAGTTCGCAGAATTGGATAGCAAGTTGGCTACAAAACAGAAAGCAGAGAGTAGGGGTTAAGGGTGGCTCCTCAGACTGGTAAAAGGTGGGAAGTGGCATTCCACAGAGATCGTGCTGGGACCATTGTTGTTCACAATTTACATTAACGATTTGGATTCGGGAATCCGAAGTACAATTTCAAAATCTGCGGACGATACCAAATTAGGGGGTTTAGTTAATACAAAGGAAGAATGCCTTCAAATGCAAGAGGATATTAATAAACTTGCAGAATGGGCGTTTATTTAGCAAATGAATTTCAGTATAGTTAAGTGTGGGATGGTGCATTTTGATAGGAAGAATAAGGTGGTCACATACTGCTTGGGTAATAGTCTAAATGGGAAAGAGGAGCAGAGGGATCTAGGGGTACAGATACACAAATCACTAAAAGTAATGACGCAGGTTAATAAGTCCACTAAAAAAAAAACAAATCAAGCACTGGGGTTTATTTCTAGAGGGATAGAATTGAAAAGCAGAGAAATTATGTTAAACCTGTATAGAACCTTGGTTAGACCACACTTGGAGTACTGTGCACAGTTCTGGTCTCCATATTATAGAAAGGATATAGAGACATTGGAGAGGGTGCAGAAAAGATTCACAAGGATGATACCAGAACTGAGAGGATTATCAGGAAAGGCTGAACAGGCTGGGGCTCTTTTCTCTAGAAAAGAGAAGGCTGAGGCGTGACCTGATAGAAGTCTTTAAGATAATGAAAGGGTTTGATGGGGTTGACGTAGAGAAAATGTTTCCACTTGTGGGAGAGTCCAAAACTGGAGGTCCTAAATATAAAATAGTCGCTACTAAATCCAAGAGGGAATCCAAGAGAAACTTCTTTACTCAGAGTGGTAAGAATTTGGAACGTGCTACCACAAGATGTAGTTGAGGCAAATAACATAGATGCACTTAAGGGGAAGCAAGATGAGCACTTCGAGGGAGAAAGGAATAGAAGGGTATCCTGATAGGGTTGGAGGCCGTAGAGAGGGAGGAGGCTCGTGTGGAGCATAAACTCCAGCAATAGGCCAGTTGGGTCATATGGCCTGATTCTGTGCTGTAGTTTCAATGTAACTTGATGTTATTTGTCGTGTTTTTGAACAACTGTTGTATCCAATGAAGGCATTTCTAAATGAAGATCTGTGGAAAACATCTATGAGTGTATGAATATGTTGAGGCAGAGAAATGGGTAAAGCATTGGTAATTTGAATTACAGTATCATTTAAATCTTATTTTCAAAAGTATGAAGTAGCTATTGTCAATGAATAAGCCTTGGTGGTGAGTATCTGCAGTTTATTAGCTTGTGGGACGCATCACAGTTGAGATTGATTTTATCATCACACAATGTAACACATACATGCGTTTTCAGCAGGGGTTACTGGATAGTGGTCAAGAATTGGAGCACAGGCCAATTTCCCCATTCCTAATTTGGGGTATTGAGGCCGATTGTGCCACCGCACCTACCTCGTTGAGATCAACTTGTTCAGCACGTAATGGGTTTTGAACCTCGGACCTTTTTTGGTCTGTTTAATGCTACTTACTATTAATAGCATTATAGAATCATAGAATCATAGAATCATAGAAGTTACAACATGGAAACAGGCCCTTCGGCCCAACATGTCCATGTCGCCCAGTTTATACCACTAAGCTAGTCCCAATTGCCTGCACTTGGCCCATATCCCTCGATACCCATCTTCCCCATGTAACTGTCCAAATGCTTTTTAAAAGACAAAATTGTACCCGCCTCTACTACTGCCTCTGGCAGCTCGTTCCAGACACTCACCACCCTTTGAGTGAAAAAATTGCCCCTCTGGATCCTTTTGTATCTCTCCCCTCTCACCTTAAATCTGTGCCCCCTCGTTATAGACTCCCCTACCTTTGGGAAAAGATTTTGACTATCGACCTTATCTATGCCCCTCATTATTTTATAGACTTCTATAAGATCACCCCTTAACCTCCTACTCTCCAGGGAATAAAGTCCCAGTCTGTCTAACCTCTCCCTGTAAGTCAAACCATCAAGTCCCGGTAGCATCCTAGTAAATCTTTTCTGCACTCTTTCTAGTTTAATAATATCCTTTCTATAATAGGGTGACCAGAACTGTACACAGTACTCCAAGTGTGGCCTCACCAATGCCCTGTACAACTTCAACAAGACATCCCAACTCCTGCATTCAATGTTCTGACCAATGAAACCAAGCATGCTGAATGCCTTCTTCACCACCCTATCCACCTGTGACTCCACTTTCAAGGAGCTATGAATCTGTACTCCTAGATCTCTTTGTTCTATAACTCTCCCCAACGCCCTACCATTAACGGAGTAGGTCCTGGCCCGATTCGATCTACCAAAATGCATCACCTCACATTTATCTAAATTAAACTCCATCTGCCATTCATCGGCCCACTGGCCCAATTTATCAAGATCCCGTTGCAATCCTAGATAACCTTCTTCACTGTCCACAATGCCACCAATCTTGGTGTCATCTGCAAACTTACTAACCATGCCTCCTAAATTCTCATCCAAATCATTAATATAAATAACAAATAACAGCGGACCCAGCACCGATCCCTGAGGCACACCGCTGGACACAGGCATCCAGTTTGAAAAACAACCCTCGACAACCACCCTCTGTCTTCTGTCGTCAAGCCAATTTTGTATCCAATTGGCTACCTCACCTTGGATCCCATGAGATTTAACCTTATGTAACAACCTACCATGCGGTACCTTGTCAAATGCTTTGCTGAAGTCCATGTAGACCACGTCTACTGCACAGCCCTCATCTATCTTCTTGGTTACCCCTTCAAAAAACTCAATCAAATTCGTGAGACATGATTTTCCTCTCACAAAACCATGCTGACTGTTCCTAATTAGTCCCTGCCTCTCCAAATGCCTGTAGATCCTGTCCCTCAGAATACCCTCTAACAACTTACCCACTACAGATGTCAGGCTCACTGGTCTGTAGTTCCCAGGCTTTTCCCTGCCGCCCTTCTTAAACAAAGGCACAACATTTGCTACCCTCCAATCTTCAGGCACCTCACCTGTAGCGGTGGATGATTCAAATATCTCTGCTAGGGGACCCGCAATTTCCTCCCTAACCTCCCATAACGTCCTGGGATACATTTCATCAGGTCCCGGAGATTTATCTACCTTGATGCGCGTTAAGACTTCCAGCACCTCCCTCTCTGTAATATGTACACTCCTCAAGACATCACTATTTATTTCCCCAAGTTCCCTAACATCCATGCCTTTCTCAACCGTAAATACCGATGTGAAATATTCATTCAGGATCTCACCCATCTCTTGTGGTTCCGCACTTAGATGACCTTGTTGATCCTTAAGAGGCCTTACTCTCTCCCTAGTTACCCTTTTGCCCTTTATGTATTTGTAGAAGCTCTTTGGATTCACCTTTGCCTGATCTGCCAAAGCAATCTCATATCCCCTTTTTGCCCTCCTGATTTCTCTCTTAACTCTACTCCGGCAATCTCTATACTCTTCAAGGGATCCACTTGATCTCAGCTGCCTATGCATGTCATATGCCTCCTTATTTTTGACTAGTGCCTCAATCTCCCGAGTCATCCAAGGTTCCCTACTTCTACCAGCCTTGCCCTTCACTTTATAAGGAATGTGCTTACCCTGAACCCTGGTTAACACACTTTTGAAAGCCTCCCACTTACCAGACGTCCCTTTGCCTGCCAACAGACTCTCCCAATCAACTTCTGAAAGTTCCTGTCTAATACCATCAAAATTGGCCTTTCCCCAATTTAGAATTTTAACTTTTGGGCCAGACCTATCCTTCTCCATTGCTGGCTTTAAGAATTGACATGGTTTTAGTATTACTTGGTGTTCAAACTTATTGTGAACTTTTTAACAGCTGGGCCTTGTTCTACAGGTTGGAGAGAAGCCATGGAGCGCAGGAGACGGTTTGAGTTCGATTACCGAGATCGAGATGATGAACGAGGGTACAGACGAGTGCGCTCTGGTAGCGGTAGTATGGATGACGAAAAGGACTGCTTGCCAGAATGGTGTCTGGAGGATGCAGACAAGGAGATGGGAACGTTTGATTCTTCTGGAGCTTTTATGTTCATAAAGGTGGGCTGTTTCTAATTTCTTAGATCTCTTTTAATTTGTGTAAGACACTTTACCTAATGGAGTTTTGTAGAATGGTAGACAATATTTCTCAGGCCACTTATTTACATACCTATATTTTGTGTTGGTGTTGGCTTCTATCTAAAGCAGTAGTGATTGAAACCTCCTAAGTTGTAAGTATATTGTCAGTACCTTTGCATCTCAATACTGGTTCCAAATCATGCCCACACAAATGAGGATGAAAATTGCTTCCTACCATTGAATTCTCAAGTAAAATCAGGGCAGTCTTAAGCTTAAACAACATGATTTGGTGCAAATTCAGAAGGATGATAAAAAGTGCCTGTTGTAAAAACAAAATAAAAATGGTGTGATAGTGTAATAGGGTTGCTTTTTGAGGCTGGAGCTGAAGGATGTTGTCAGGCCAGTTTAAAGAGAGCTTTGACTGCAGTTAACATGTCATTGGGAGCGCTTATGGCTGAGGCTGAATATCTATTTCTTACACTTTCGCTCTTCATGTTCAAGTACTACAAAGTTATGAATGCGTTGAAATATGTGCTTAAGGTAAAGAAAGAAACAGTTTGCATTTATGTAGCGCCTTTCATGACCTCAGGATGTCCCAAAGTACTTCACAACCACTTACGTACTTTTGATCTGTAGTCACTGTTTAATGTAGGGAAATGTGGCAGCCAATTTGTGCACTGCAAAGTCCCATAAACAGCAATGAGATAAATGACCAGATAATCTGTGATTAGTTATGTTGGTTGAGGGTAAACTTTGGCCAGGGCACCAGAACAACTCTTTTTTTTTAAAATGGGAATTTTTACTTCTGTCTGAATGGGAAGACGGGGCCTTCGAGAACGCAGCCCTGAAGTGTCAGCCTAGATTATGTGCTTAAGTCTCTGGAGTGGGACTTGAATCCACAAGCTGGCAACCAGTAACCAGTGGTGTTCCACAGGGGTCGGTGCTGGGTCCCCAACTCTTTACAATCTATATTAACGATTTGGAGGAGGGGACCGAGTGCAACATATCAAAATTTGCAGATGATACAAAGATGGGAGGGAAAGTAGAGAGTGAGGAGGACATAAAAAACCTGCAAGGGGATATAGATAGGCTGGGTGAGTGGGCGGAGATTTGGCAGATGCAATATAATATTGGAAAATGTGAGGTTATGCACTTTGGCAGGAAAAATCAGAGAGCAAGTTATTTTCTTAATGGCGAGAGACTGGAAAGTACTGCAGTACAAAGGGATCTGGGGGTCCTAGTGCAAGAAAATCAAAAAGTTGGTATGCAGGTGCAGCAAGTGATCAAGAAAGCCAACGGAATGTTGGCTTTTATTGCTAGGGGGATAGAATATAAAAACAGGGAGGTATTGCTGCAGTTATATAAGGTATTGGTGAGACCGCACCTGGAATACTGCATACAGTTTTGGTCTCCATACTTAAGAAAAGACATACTTGCTCTCGAGGCAGTACAAAGAAGGTTCACTCGGTTAATCCCGGGGATGAGGGGGCGGACATATGAGGAGAGGTTGAGTAGATTGGGACTCTACTCATTGGAGTTCAGAAGAATGAGAGGCGATCTTATTGAAACATATAAGATTGTGAAGGGTCTTGATCGGGTGGATGCGGTAAGGATGTTCCCAAAGATGGGTGAAACTAGAACTAGGGGGCATAATCTTAGAATAAGGGGCTGCTCTTTCAAAACTGAGATGAGGAGAAACTTCTTCACTCAGAGGGTGGTAGGTCTGTGGAATTTGCTGCCCCAGGAAGCTGTGGAAGCTACATCATTAGATAAATTTAAAACAGAAATAGACAGTTTCCTAGAAGTAAAGGGAATTAGGGGTTATGGGGAGCGGGCAGGAAATTGGACATGAAGCTGAGTTCGGATCGGTCAATGCCCTGTGGGTGGCGGAGAGGGCCCAGGGGCTATGTGGCCGGGTCCTGCTCCGACTTCTTGTGTTCTTTAGAATTGTGGTTGGGATCAGATCAGCCATGATCTTATTGAATGGCGGAGCAGGCTCGAGGGGCCGATTGGCCTACTCCTGCTCCAATTTCTTATGTTCTTATGTTCTAAGCTTCTGACTCGGGTAAGAATGCTACCACTGAAACAAGACTGATGAAGGTATTCTTTGCTAATCTTCATCTCTCCTTCTTCCGCCCCTCCCCCTACCCCCTCCAGTCATCTCAGTTACTTAAAATGCATCAGATGTGATTTCCTCAGTTCAGTTCACCTTTTTAAAAAAACAAAATCATGCTGGGAACCATCCAGGTGCCTCTTTTACATGCCTAACTGATATAGAGTCACCTTAATAACTTACACAAAATCAAAACCATACCTAACTTCATAGATAATTTCTGGTGCTTGGTCTGTCCCTTGGGAACGGTTTACTCAACACTATCAGAGCAGCTTCTTTCAGCTTGTTCCGAGAGTCTATCCTTTATTAGTACTTGTCACCTCACTATAACAAATATTTGATCTGCATTTCACAAAACTTTGAAACTTTCTCTAGCCATAAAATGTTCTTACTGCTACTTGCATTTCTTTCACTTCAAACAGTGGTTCTTCACCCCAAGATTAAATTGCTTTTAAATAACATTTTAGCAATTAGCCTAATTATCTTAAATAATGGGAGGTGTCTGCATACTTTGGTGAATTTCAGTTGTCCCATGTTGCAGAACTGGTAGTTGGAGGCAACCTGGCAACAAAACTCATCCTCCCTTGCTCCAGTGCGACCTTTTCCTCTGCTCCTCCATTACACAGCACCCTGACCTCCTTTCTTGCCTCAACATCATGCAAGGGAGAACGGTGCACAAAATATTGGTTCTTAGTAGGAGTATATGTCCAACTAGCAGTGCAACATGTTAACAAGGCATGACTAAAAGATGGTAGCAAGTGTATGTGTACTTTATTTATAATATTGAGAGAATTTGGAGTGATTCAATGGAATACTTGGCAGGTTAAACCAAAAATATGACCTAATTAGCAGTGAATAGATTAATATCCTCGGGAAAACTATTTTTGTTTGTCAAAATAATTCAATACATTCTTCCATTGGTTGAAATGTTAAACCTAGGACACATTTACCTGTTCTGGTGTTTTGAGTGGACCTTAAAGGACCCGTTGTGCATTCCTCCCTCAATCAACATCTCTAAAACCAGATTAACTAGTCATTTATCTCGTTGCTGTTTGGGTGATCTTGCTCTCTGCAAAATGGCTGCCAACGTTGCCCACGTAATAATAACTGCACAGCATAATTCATTCTGCACAAAGCACTTTGTTACATTTCTGTGAGACGTGATAAGATGTTGCATAAATGCAAGTTCCTTCAAATCATTCTTTTAATTGTAATGTTAACTGAGGTTGCAAAAATGCATTGTCATGTAAGCAAACCACAGCAGCCTACTTTTCAAAAAGCACTTTGTCTGTACTGGAATGTCAGCTTAGATTATGTGCTCAACTCTCTGGAGTGCGGTTTGAATCTACAACTTTCTGACTTCCAGGCAAGAGTGCTACCACTGAGTCAAAGCTGACACCTAAAGTGAGAATATTCATTGAGGAGTTGTATAATACTTCATTTTTGAATCTTTGTACAATATAATTCAGTCAACATTCCTATTTCTTGCACTAGTGTTAAAGAAAGAGTATTTAACTGTTGAAGAAGGTACTTAACTGCACATCTTAGTCTTTCCTTATTTTTGATGCTGTTCGTAGAAAGCTCCCAAGGAGCCCATTCCAGAGGAACAGGAATTGGATTTTAAGCAAATGGAGGATGGAGAGGAGAGATCGAATTCAGAGGACAGCGAGAAAGAAGAAGCTAAGGAGCCTGACAAGAAAACTAAGAAAGAGGCCGATGAAGGTGTATTATCAGTCATTTTTCACCCAAAAGCTTTTAAAGTTATAAATGCAAATTTCTCTTAACTCATTTGAGCTCCAAGATTTTGTCTGACATAACCCTTTTTTTCTTGACAAGGCATGTCTCTAGTTTTTGACTGGTATAACCATGCACATAACTAAGGGGTCTGCAATAGCTTCAACCATAGCATGTAGGACATGACGTATTCTCAGTTACCTACAAGTTTTTTTTATTAATTTTTTTTTCTTGACAGTTTTTCCTGCCACTTTTTCTCCTTTCCTTGTATCCCCTCCCCAAAGACATTGGCTTCTTGCTGGGATAGTTTCACAGGTGCCCTTGCCCAAGTGACCTTTGCATTGCAATGGACGCTGAATCTATCCTTAATCAACGTCTACACTTGCATAGTTCCAGTAGGGATCTCTGGAGTGCTGAGGCCAATTGTCTTGCTACTCTGCCTAACATAAGTTAATTCAGCACAGACTGCGACGAACCTCGGACAGTCCAGATCTGTATGCCCAAGCAACACTCTGAATAATTTTTCTGAGCCATTGGAGGAATCTGTGTTGAGCTGTTGATCTCAAATTGTGCTGCAGTGTTGAGGCTTCTGACAGTGTAAGCTGGGTAACAGGAGGTATTGGGGAGACTTCAAGTAAATCATCTTCATGGGGTACATAACATGGGAATCTATAAGCAGAATATTTTTTAAATTACTTGCTGAGTTAAGAATGTCTATATAACATTGTTCATTACTTGCTGTGGGTTGATCAGTATTTTTAATTTCAGAAAACTGAAATTTTGCACATATCTGTGTATGTAAATTCTCAGTTTTATGACATTGCAGAAACAAATAAAACAGAAGAGTCCAAAGAAGTTCCCTGCACAACTTCATCCCCTCCTCCTTCAGAGCCTCAGATACCAGTGGTTCCCCATCCACCAAAAAAGGAAGAAAACAAACCAGAAAAAACTGACAAAATTGAGGATGTACTACAATGTAGATCTGCCAGTGAAGGTATGAATGTATGTAAAATACATAACTAACAAAAGCTTTTGAAGCATCAGAACTTGTGTAAAGCGTGGTGTTCATCCTGGTGTTCTGATCTTTAAAGAGAGCAGCACTGTTCCTCCATTTTTCCCCTCTCTTCCCATAATCAATGTGTGAGAGAGCATCTTCTGTTTCAAAAGGTATTTGTTACCTGGTATAAAAGTAGTGCAGTAGAGACCATATCAGGAAGAAAGTTGCTCTGAGCAGATCAGTTTTAAGCCAACTACCATAAACCTGCTCAGGAATTGGTAACATGTCTTCTTAAATAAAAAAAAAACCTGGGCATTAAAAAATTGGATAATTTTTTAATCATTTAATGCCATGGATAAGCATTTTTTTTTGTTCTGTATGAAACAGAAATTTGTGGTGGCTTGTCTCTAGGATTTGGATATCAACAGTTTAAAGGTTTAGCAATCAACCGTCATAGAATAATTTGAAACTGGTTTGTTTTGCTCACATTTTGCAGGATTCTCCACATTTCTAAATTATGAGGTGGGCCATGTAAATTTTAACCTCATGATACCTGATTTGTTGTAGTTTTATGACCTGTTAGAGATAAAACAAAAAAATTGTATTTTTCACTCTCCCACATACTGTGCTTTTATTTTGTGCTGTTTATTCATTTTATTTTCCTGTTTTGTACAATCTTCATAACACGACTGTTTGCAGCCAGAAGGTATCCACTGAAGCATAAGAATTGCTTTCGTACCTACTAACATTTCCCACTCCACTGAAATGGACTTTCACATTGCCCTAGATCCCTTTGCATTTTATCATGGTTGAATATAAACAACAAAGTAGTTGTTATTGCAGTACTTTGTCTGCAAATGGGGAGCCTGTGATGATTCTTTTCAGAAATGTGAACTGTTCTCTTGTATTTTCCAATACCATGCTAAAAGAATTAATGGTGAATGCTGTTTTTTAACAAGCACACTTTTGTAACTAAAACAGTAAGTTTATCTGGAATAGTAATTCGTAGAAGTCAATTAGTTTGCCTATTGGCTGAGCATGTGATTTAAAAAAAAACTTTTTTTAAAAAAATGAATTGATACTTTGTATTTCAAGCTTTAACTTAGTGGTGTAATGCTATTGGATCTGCTTGAATAATGAGTCACTTCCAACACAATATTATATTGGCATCCAACATCTTGTTCATAGATACTCAACTTTTAGAAAGTTAAACACATTGTGGTTGTAGTCAACCTGTGGGATTCATCATAACAACCTAAATGAAAAGTATATTTTCTAATCTGAAATTTTGAAAAAAAATATTTTACCTAAAATGGAGAAAGCAGAAAATGAAGTTTTAAAACTCCCTTTTCAATGGGCATGCAAGTATGTGCAGCTTTATGGCTTGTCAGTTTGCTGCCTAAATTGAGCCATTTTGCACATCAGTATAGATCTTTGCTTGTTTTGTGATCCATATGCTCCAGTTGAGAAATGTGTATAGGTAAACTATTCATTCCCTTACTTGGACTCCTGGTCTGTAAATTGCAGGTAGAACTTTGAAGTGATTGTATTATTTGGTAGGATTCTGTCAAATGCCTGCTACTTGTCATTTGCAAATGTTCGGGAAAGAGTACGCCTCAACTTACATACGCTGTTAACACATTAGTTCTACAGGAACGTGTGCACTCACAAGGCTTCCCATCATTCGTTCTCTGTGCCTCATGGAGTTACATCGAAACTACAGCACAGAAACAGGCCATTCGGCCCAACTAGTGTATGCCGGTGTTTGTGCTCCGCAGAAGCCTCCACCCTCCCTACTTCATCTAACCCTATCAGCATACCCTGCTATTCCTTTCTCCCCCATGTGCTTATCTAGTTTCCCCTTAAATGCATCTATGCTATTTGCCTCAACAACTACTACTTGTGATAGCGAGTTCCAAATTCTTACCACTCTTTGGGTAAAGAAGTTTCTCCTGAATTCCCTATTGGATTTATTAGTGACTATTTTATATTTAGAGCTTCTAGTTTTGGACTACCCTACAAGTGGAAACATTTTCCCTACCAAGCCCTTTCCTTATTTTATAGACCGCCCCTCAGCCTTCTCTTTTCTGGAGAAAAGAGTCCCAACCTGTTCAGCCTTTCCTGATAAGTATATCCTCTCAGTTCTGGTATCATCCTTGTGAATCTTTTTTGCACCTTCACCAATGCCTCTATATCCTTTCTATAATATGGAGACCAGAACTATGCACAGTACTTCAAGTGTGGTCTAACCAAGGTTCTGTTCAAGTTTAACATAACTTATCTGCTTTTCAATTCTATTCCTCTAGAAATGAACCCCAGTGCTTTGTTTGCCTTTTTTTATGGCCTTATTAACCTGTGTCACTACTTTGTGATTTGTGTATTTGTTCCCCTAGATTCCCTTTGCTCATCTCTCCCATTTACACTCTTATTATCCAAGTAGTATGTGGCCTCCTTATAGTAATAGAAATGTAATTGCCTTGCTTCGGGCATGCATAATTTATATATAAACTTGCTTCTTTTGTGTTCCAGCAATGGATACATCAGCCCCTTCTCAACAGAAATCTCCAGCTCTGTCCAGTAGTAGCACTACTGTTACTGCTGCTACTACTACAACGCCAGTGTCTCCCTCGTCTACAACCCCAACCGTTGCAAACCGGAGCATACCTCAGGACGATGATGATGAAGGGCTAAAACATCTTGAGCAGGTACTTGGTAGCAATGGGAACAATTAATTGTGAAATTATTTACTCGCTCTGTTCCCATAATCATACATAAAAATCTGTGTCCAAAATTGAATTATTCTTTCTATGGTACATCTCATATTGTAAATGAGCAGAATTCACTCGGTGCAATCTCCCCAGGAGTAAGTGTTCACAGTACAAAGATACTGGGGATTGGTCAAAATATATGATCTTTCTGTATTGCTGCAACTTCTATAATGCACCTTATGTTGCAGCTGTGTGTCTCAAAAAAAACTCTACTATGAAATACATAATTATTGATTGACTTGGCATTTAAAATTGGGCTACTGAAAGTGGAAAACCAAATGGTGTATGTGTGAGCTTTTGGTGAAAGGTAGCACAGGCAGTCCAGATTGGAACAAGCAAGGGTATGCCCATTTAGGATTATGGAACTGAACTGTATCCTAGGAAAAGGTCATTATTTTACATAATGAGAATAAAATCTTTCCCATTCAGGAAGCTGAGAAGATGGTAGCATCTTTGCAGGATAATGCCTTAGATGACGAAAGACTGTCAACACAAATTCAGGAGCAACGGACTAAAGCTGCTACCTTGCCGTTGTCCCACGATGCTGCTATGAAGTGGTTTTATAAAGATCCACAAGGAGAAATACAAGGTATACACATCAAGATCATAAAAGTTTGCAATCAGTCCGATTTAAGTATGACATAACTTGTATTGCCCTACTTATATCGGAAGGTGTTTGGAAATGCCAACAAATAAATTGAGTCTCTTGTCGCAGTTGGTCTTAAAAACAAGATGTTACGTCCACTATAGTCTTAATTTATGAAAACAACAATATAGTTTTATTACTAGTCAAATTTCCGTGGCATTGCACATGAGTCTAAGCCATGTGTTGTTTTCGGATGAAGTGGGGATAAAGGACAGCGAAAATTGCTCGAGGCGTGCAGACATAATTCAGTCTGCCATTTTAAAGTCATATATTCTGTCCTTATTTTTCTATTTCCATTACAAGTTGCTATGGAAACTGCCAGTGTAAACTTGCCATACTTTAATTACACCCTAATGCCAGTGATGGTGCTGCTGCACCTCCACATATGTAGTTTCCATTATAAATGTGGACATAGCAATTTATAATACAAAGAATTGACAGTAAGTGTGCACGGACGCAAAATTTTTATTATTATTTGTCAATGTCCTGTGACATTACACACGGGCAGTGAAGATCAAGTTTAGTGTTTAGCTGAAACAGCTAAAGGGTGGGGGAATAATTCGACCACAGTGCGCAGACATGATTCGGTTTCAATTCTGAAGTCATACATCCTGTCTTTTTTATATATTTCCATCAAAAATTCCTATTTCACAATTAAAATGGAAACTGCCAATATAAACTTACCAAGTTGTAATTGCACCCTCCTGCCACTGGTGGATGAGCAAATGGAGTAGAGATGAAGGTTGAAGGGGGCGGGACAAGGACAGGTGTGGAAGACAGGACGGAAGGGACCAGCAATCATCCATGTCTTTTATTTCACTCAGTCTATAGTGATATTATTTCTGAAGTTATTTGAAACAAGGCTAAGGTGTGAAAATAGTGGGAGGTTTCATGGTGAGTTCACTGTCTTGTGATAGATTTACTGCAGTTTTACAACAACTTTGTACAATGCATGCAAAACATTTGAATTAAATTTATTTCGTAGGACAAATAATGTTTTGGGCCTTTACCTATGTGTTTGTGATATTCAATTCAGCTAGTCTGCAAGAGTAAGTTTAGTCTCCGTTTAGAAACATGAAGTAATTTCTCCTCCTTTTCTGATTAAAACATGAAACTTTTTTTGTCTCGATAATTATAGGCTATTAACTTGTCATCATATGACTGGTGATAACCGGAGGCAATTAATGGTTGTTTGCTTCAAAAATAAACATTTTTTTAAAAATGAACTTAATTACATTGAGCAAGGGCACTCTTTCTGAGCTTAATACACCTGGAAAAAGTATAAATAATGTGAAACAAAACATACAACAGATGCTTAATCAGTATACTTTTTTCTCACACACATGCTTTTTTTCTAAAAGCTCAATATAAATTTTACTTGAATAAAGATTTTCAAATTTGTTCTTTAGCTGTTCCTCAAATAGTTTTGAAAAATATTTGAGCAGAACCTGCTAGCAGTTAAAGAAAATGTGTCCCTCAGTACTGCTGACTGATGCTGATGCATCCTGGAAAATTAGGTGCAATACACATGTTCAGACTGTATAGTCCAAATTCAGCTCTCACAGCATTACAGCTCTGGGCAACATTAACTCCAAGCGCAGGTTTTTGGAAGGGGCCGAGGCCTTCAGCTAAAACTTTAAGATATTAAAAGACACAAAAGGCAATTTTATGGATTCATTTATTGTTATTGTGAAATATATTTTTTGTACTTTTTTGCTATTTAAACCTCTACTTTGTACATTAGAAATTTCAGTTACCATGGCGGGGGGGGGGGGGGGGGTGGAAGTTGCAGGCGAAAAAAGTTACGAAAGCATTTTGAGAGAATTGTGCAACTCAGTGACTGGATTATGCAATCAGGATAATGAGTTCAAATGGGTAGAACCCTTCTAAAGAATTCTGAAGTTTTGAGGTGATAGGAAAGTAGGAGCTTAAAGTAGTTGACATTGCAAGGATTTCAACATTGAGGGTGCAGTGGAAAGGAGGAATGTGTAAATCAGCATGTTTTTAGTTTGTACGACAAAGTTCAAAGAAACAATGGTTAACAGTACATAGAATTACATGGAATGTACAACACAGAAACAGGCCATTTGGCCCAACATGTCCATGCTGGTATTTATGTTCCACATGAATCTCCTCCCTACTTCATCTAACCCTATCAGCATATCCTTCTATTCCTTTCTGCCTCATTTGTTCATCTAGCTTCACCTTAAATGCATCTATGCTAGTTGCCTTGGCTATTCCTTGTAGTAGTGAGTTCTACATTTTAACCACTCTGGATAAAAACGTTTCTCCTGAATTCCCTATTGGATTTATTAGTGACTATCTTATATTTATGGCCACTAGTTCTGGTCTCCCACACAAGTGGAAACATCTTCTGTACGTCTACCCTATCAAACCCTTTTATAATCTTAAAGATCTCTATCAGGTCACCCCTCAGTCTTCTCTATTCTAGAGAAAAGAGCCTCAGCCTGTTCAATTTTCCTGATCAGTATAACACTTCAGTTCTGGTATCGTCCTAGTAAATCTTTTTTGCACCTTCTTCAGTGCCCCTATAGCCTTTTTATAATGTGGAGACCAGAACCGTTGATGGTACTCCAAGTGTGGTCTAACCAAGGTTCTATGCAAGTTCAACATAAACTTCTCTGCTTTTCAATTCTATCCCTCTAGAAATTAACCCGAGTGCTAGGTTTGCTTTTTTTTATGGCCTTTTTAACTTGTGTCACTACTTTTAGTGATGTGTGCATCTGTACCCCCAGACCCTTCGGCTCCTCTACCCCAGTCAGACACTTATTTTCCAAGGAGCATGTAACTTCCTTATTCTTCCTACCAAAATATACCACCTCACACTTATCTATATTGAAATTCATTTGCCAATTACATGCCCATTCCACAAGTTTATTAATGTCTTCCTGTGTTTTGTCGCAGTCCTCCTCGGTATTAACTATACCCCTCAATTTGGTGTCGTCCACAAATTTTGAAATTGTGCTTCCAATTCCCAAGTCCAAATCGTTTATGTAAATGGTTAACACATGTGGTCTTGTTACTGATCCTTATGGAACACCACTTCCCACCTTTTGCCAGTCTGAGTAACTACCTTTAACCCCTACTCTCTCTTTCTGTTCTATAGCCAGCTTGCTATCTATTCTGCCACTTGTCCCCTGAGACCATATGCTCTGACCCTAGTCATCAGTCTATTATGCGGTACCTTATCGAAGGCCTTTTGAAAATCCAAATACATTACATCTACTGCGTTACCCTTGTCTACCCTTTCTGTTACTTCTTCAAAGAATTCAATAAGGTTGGTCACGCATGACCTTCCCTTTTGAAATCAGTGTTGACTATTCTTTATTATATTTTCAGTTTCTAGATGTTTTTCTATTGCATATTTGAGTAAGGATTCCATTATCTTTTCTACCACCCACGTTAAGATACAGTTCCCTGAATTGGTTCTATCTCCCTTTTTAAATATAGCAATCACATTAGCTGTCCGTCAGTCCTATGGCACTATTCCTTTTTCTAATGAATTTTTATATATATATTTATATATATATATATAAAACAGTGCTTCTGCTATCTCTTCCCTAACTTCTTTTAATATGCCTGGATTCAATCCATCCAGATCAGGGGTTTTAACCTCTCTAAGTCTGATTAGTTTATCAATTATCTCCCCCTTTCAAATGTCTTTATATCTTTTTTGATTTCTTCTTCTAATATCATGCCCACCATGTTTGTCTCCTTGGTAAATACTGAGGCAAAGTAATTATTTAATATTTCTGCCATTTCGCTGTCATTATCTGTGAGTTTATCATGTGAATCCCTTAGTGGCCCTATCCCTATCCAGATTTTTCTTTTGTTATTTGTGACTGTAGAATACTTTACTATTTTTATATTCCTTGATAATTTAATTTTGTAGTTTCTCTTTGCCTTTCTGGTTGTTTTTTAAACTTTTTTCCTAACCTTTTCGTATTCCTTTTTGTCATCCTTTCCTTTGTTGTATATGTATTTAGTGTGTACCTTTTCTTTAGTTTCAATTTTGCCCTTATTTCTTTATTCATCTATGGTCTGTCATTACTGGCTAGTTTGTTCTTTTTAGTGGGATATATTTTTCCTGGACACTCTTGATCACCATTTTAAATGTTTCCTGTTGCTGTTCTATTTCTTTGTCAGTAAATTTTTACAGTTTATTTTCCCTAGTTCCTTTCCCATCCTCTTAAAATCAGCTTTTTTCCAATTTATTACTTTGGTCCTTGTCTTGCTTATGTCTTTCTCAATCTTTATCGTAAACCTTATTATGTTATGATCGCTACTGCCTAGATGTTCCCCGGCGCTTACTTCGTTTATCTGTTCTGGTTTCAGCAGTGCTTTCTCTCTTGGGCTTTTTACATACTGGGTGAGAAAGGAGTCCTGCACACATTGCAGAGCAAAGCCTGCTTAAGGAAATTAAGTTTTAATATAAAAATCCTTCTATTATAACTCCTAATATTCTCCAGATCATTTTAGGTGAATTGGCTATCCCTTAAAGTGAGCCATATTACCATTCACTGCCTCCCAAATGACTCTCCTAATATACTGCTGTTCTTTGTATGAAAAATGAAACTGGTAAACTATCATGGATAAAGTTTGACTCAGCATACTAGTAGAACATGATGTGTCATGTGACAGCAGAAGTTTGGGAGAGCTGGTGGAACATTACTGTAACAATGGGGGGAAATAGGAAACTCACTTAACTGACATACCAGTATTGTTGGCAAATGGCTGTTCATTTAGATTGGCTCTAATAAAATATACAAAAATGGCCATGACAAAAAAAAAAAGAGGTTTGAGGTAAGAGAGAAATTACCTGTTGGATAACCAACTTTTTCTTGTATCCATTCCAGGAGTGCAAGACAGGTATCAGAGCTCCCCAGGTATGGGAGCAGAATTCAGGTATTGAACTTGAATTCCAATATTCCATGCCTCCAAATTATCAGATGGTGTATATCGCTATATTCTTTTTCATAGATTCCTCAGCAGTAATGCATGCTGAGGTTTTGGTGTATGCTGTTTATCTATTTCACTTTAGTGTTAATGCGGCATCCTTCAGGTGTTGAGCCAACTCCAAAAGCATAATATAAAAGGCGCAGATGTTTGTTTCTTCATTGATAAGAAGGCCACCTGGAAACGGTTTCATTACATAAACTGTAAATATGAGTCAGCACTGCAGCCAATTTTGCTTGTCAGTGAGCTTGAATTCTCACTAAGGAAAGGAACACGTGGAAGAACATTTATGTAGCTTTATCACAAATATTAACCCTATGCTATAAAAAATCAAGTCAAAATAATTTAAAATATTTTAATTTTACTTTTTTTGTCTAACCTGAACCTAAACTATCTGCCCCATTTTTTAAAGTTTCTTCTGCTTCATGGCCCCATCATCTGTTTTGGAAGTGGAAACCAAATGTTTTTTTTAAAAAAGGCTTAAGCTGGTTAGGCCATTTTGAGCTATAAAATACTACGGTGATGTACTTGACGCAAGGCTGTCACTGGCGGTGGGAGCAGTTAAGGGGATCGGCATGTCATTAAAACATAATGGCTGGAGTCCAAATTATTGTTAAATAGTGGCACACTTCTATCTAATAACATTGGTAGTAATTTGTTTAGCTAACACAATATTTGCAGCCTGATTGCTGCAACTTTAACTTTCACACTCCAGGACTGAACATTCCAGGGATACTACATGTGTATAATTGGGGTGCAGTTAATGGAGTTTGTACTGTAAATGCTAAATGACCCTTGCGCTATTATCACGTTTGCCTAATAAAATTATATTGAGTCAATATACTTTCCTCTCAGCAGACAGTTTTTAAACATTTTTTCAAATACTTCCATATGAATGCCTAAGATGAGGAAGCGATAATAGCTTAGATTTTACAATTGTCATGCTGACAGTAATCTGTTCATTTTAAATTATTTACCATTGTTGTTACAATAGGAAAATCCAGACCAATAACTTATCAGAATTTAGATTCAATATATGTAGCTATATGTCATCACAGCTGATGCATACCAATGAACCTGTATTGATTTTTAAAAAATTCCTGTTTCTTTTTACTTTGCCTATTTCAGTTAAGTTTTCAACTTTGGATGTCAAATTGTAGACTTGGTAGCTTGACTGTCAAAGTGGCCAGAAACTGTTATATGGTTAAGTGCATACAATCATAGAATCATAGAATCATAGAAGTTACAACATGGAAACAGGCCCTTCGGCCCAACATGTCCATGTCGCCCAGTTTATACCACTAAGCTAGTCCCAATTGCCTGCACTTGGCCCATATCCCTCGATACCCATCTTCCCCATGTAACTGTCCAAATGCTTTTTAAAAGACAAAATTGTACCCGCCTCTACTACTGCCTCTGGCAGCTCGTTCCAGACACTCACCACCCTTTGAGTGAAAAAATTGCCCCTCTGGATCCTTTTGTATCTCTCCCCTCTCACCTTAAATCTGTGCCCCCTCGTTATAGACTCCCCTACCTTTGGGAAAAGATTTTGACTATCGACCTTATCTATGCCCCTCATTATTTTATAGACTTCTATAAGATCACCCCTTAACCTCCTACTCTCCAGGGAATAAAGTCCCAGTCTGTCTAACCTCTCCCTGTAAGTCAAACCATCAAGTCCCGGTAGCATCCTAGTAAATCTTTTCTGCACTCTTTCTAGTTTAATAATATCCTTTCTATAATAGGGTGACCAGAACTGTACACAGTACTCCAAGTGTGGCCTCACCAATGCCCTGTACAACTTCAACAAGACATCCCAACTCCTGCATTCAATGTTCTGACCAATGAAACCAAGCATGCTGAATGACTTCTTCACCACCCTATCCACCTGTGACTCCACTTTCAAGGAGCTATGAATCTGTACTCCTAGATCTCTTTGTTCTATAACTCTCCCCAACGCCCTACCATTAACGGAGTAGGTCCTGGCCCGATTCGATCTACCAAAATGCATCACCTCACATTTATCTAAATTAAACTCCATCTGCCATTCATCGGCCCACTGGCCCAATTTATCAAGATCCCGTTGCAATCCTAGATAACCTTCTTCACTGTCCACAATGCCACCAATCTTGGTGTCATCTGCAAACTTACTAACCATGCCTCCTAAATTCTCATCCAAATCATTAATATAAATAACAAATAACAGCGGACCCAGCACCGATCCCTGAGGCACACCGCTGGACACAGGCATCCAGTTTGAAAAACAACCCTCGACAACCACCCTCTGTCTTCTGTCGTCAAGCCAATTTTGTATCCAATTGGCTACCTCACCTTGGATCCCATGAGATTTAACCTTATGTAACAACCTACCATGCGGTACCTTGTCAAATGCTTTGCTGAAGTCCATGTAGACCACGTCTACTGCACAGCCCTCATCTATCTTCTTGGTTACCCCTTCAAAAAACTCAATCAAATTCGTGAGACATGATTTTCCTCTCACAAAACCATGCTGACTGTTCCTAATTAGTCCCTGCCTCTCCAAATGCCTGTAGATTCTGTCCCTCAGAATACCCTCTAACAACTTACCCACTACAGATGTCAGGCTCACTGGTCTGTAGTTCCCAGGCTTTTCCCTGCCGCCCTTCTTAAACAAAGGCACAACATTTGCTACCCTCCAATCTTCAGGCACCTCACCTGTAGCGGTGGATGATTCAAATATCTCTGCTAGGGGACCCGCAATTTCCTCCCTAACCTCCCATAACGTCCTGGGATACATTTCATCAGGTCCCGGAGATTTATCTACCTTGATGCGCGTTAAGACTTCCAGCACCTCCCTCTCTGTAATATGTACACTCCTCAAGACATCACTATTTATTTCCCCAAGTTCCCTAACATCCATGCCTTTCTCAACCGTAAATACCGATGTGAAATATTCATTCAGGATCTCACCCATCTCTTGTGGTTCCGCACATAGATGACCTTGTTGATCCTTAAGAGGCCCTACTCTCTCCCTTGTTACCCTTTTGCCCTTTATGTATTTGTAGAAGCTCTTTGGATTCACCTTTGCCTGATCTGCCAAAGCAATCTCATATCCCCTTTTTGCCCTCCTGATTTCTCTCTTAACTCTACTCCGGCAATCTCTATACTCTTCAAGGGATCCACTTGATCCCAGCTGCCTATGCATGTCATATGCCTCCTTCTTCTTTTTGACTAGTGCCTCAATCTCCCGAGTCATCCAAGGTTCCCTACTTCTACCAGCCTTGCCCTTCACTTTATAAGGAATGTGCTTACACTGAACCCTGGTTAACACACTTTTGAAAGCCTCCCACTTACCAGACGTCCCTTTGCCTGCCAACAGACTCTCCCAATCAACTTCTGAAAGTTCCTGTCTAATACCATCAAAATTGGCCTTTCCCCAATTTAGAATTTTAACTTTTGGGCCAGACCTATCCTTCTCCATAGCTATCTTAAAACTAATGGAATTATGATCACTGGTCCCAAAGTGATCCCTCACTAACACTTCTGTCACCTGCCCTTCCTTATTTCCCAAGAGGAGGTCAAGTTTTGCCCCCTCTCTAGTCGGGCCATCCACATACTGAATGAGAAATTCCTCCTGAATACACTCAACAAATTTCTCTCCATCCAAGCCCCTAATGCTATGGCTGTCCCAGTCAATGTTGGGAAAGTTAAAGTCCCCTACTATTACCACCCTATTTTTCTTGCAGCTGTCTGTAATCTCCTTACATATTTGCTCCTCAATTTCCCGTTGACTATTTGGGGGTCTGTAGTACAATCCTATCAAAGTGATCTCTCCCTTCTTATTTTTCAGTTCTACCCATATGGACTCAGTGGGCGAACCCTCGGATATATCCCCTCTCACTACTGCCGTGATGTTCTCCCTAATCAAGAACGCAACTCCCCCTCCTCTCTTACCTCCTGCTCTATCTTTCCTATAGCATCTGTACCCTGGAACATTGAGCTGCCAGTCCTGCCCCTCCCTTAGCCATGTTTCAGTAATAGCTATAACATCCCAGTCCCATGTACCCATCCATGCCCTGAGTTCATCTGCCTTGCCCATCAGACTTCTTGCATTGAAATAAATGCAGTTTAATCTAGTCTTCCCTTGGTCTTTGCCCTGCTTTCTCAGACCATCTGTCCGGTCATGTTCTGTACACTCTCCCTTACTGCCTTTTGTTTCTGTCACCACTTTATTTCCCACTGACTTCCTGCATCGGTTCCCATCCCCCTGCCACATTAGTTTAAACCCTCCCCAACAGCACTAGCAAACACTCCCCCTAGGACATTGGTTCCAGTCCTGCCCAGATGCAGACCGTCCAATTTGTACTGGTCCCACCTCCCCCAGAACCGGTTCCAATGGCCCAGGAATTTGAATCCCTCCCTCTTGCACCATCTCTCAAGCCACGTATTCATCTTAGCTATCCTGTCATTCCTACTCTGACTAGCCCGTGGCACTGGTAGCAATCCTGAGATTACTACCTTTGAGGTCCTACTCTTTAGTTTAACTCCTAACTCCCTAAATTCAGCTTGTAGGACCTCATCCTGTTTTTTACCTATATCGTTGGTGCCTATATGCACCACGACAACTGGCTGTTCACCCTCCCCCTCCAGAATGTCCTGCAGCCGCTCCGAGACATCCTTGACCCTTGCACCAGGGAGGCAACATACCATCCTGGAGTCTCGGTTGCGTCCGCAGAAACGCCTGTCTATTCCCCTTACAATCGAGTCCCCTATCACTATAGCTCTGCCACTCTTTTTCCTGCCCTCCTGTGCAGCAGAGCCAGCCACGGTGCCATGAACCTGGCCACTGCCACCTTCCCCTGGTGAGCCATCTCCGCCAACAGTATCCAAAACGGTATACCTGTTTTGGAGGGAGATGACCGCAGGGGACCCCTGCACTGCCTTCCTACTCTTCCTCTGTCTGTTGGTCACCCATTCACTATCTCCCTCAGTAATTTTTATCTGCGGTGTGACCAACTCACTGAACGTGCTATCCACGACTTTCTCAGCATCGCGGATGCTCCAAAGTGAGTCCATCCGCAGCTCCAGAGCCGTCAAGCGGTCAAACAATAGCTGCAGCTGGACACACTTCCCGCAGGTGAAGGAATCAGGGATACAGGAAGGATCCCTGAATTCCCACATCCCACAAGAGGAACATGACACGGCGCTGGGATCTCCTGCCATGACTTCACCCTTAAATTAGCTTAAGAACAACTACAGTGTCAAGAGAAATAAGAAGGAAAGAAAAACTACTTACCACTCCCTTTAAGGAGTTTACTCCTTTAAATTGTTCTCAATTTAGAGAATGTTAACTACACTAGGGACCTTGATTCACTAAAAAATAAACGCTACTTCCTATAAGACCTGCAGACCTTCCCTTTCCTTTTACTTCAGTTACTGTCGATAAGGAGAAATACTCACCTGAACCTACTCACCAATCAGGTGCCTCCCCTGTGTCGCGTCCCGATCTGATTCCTGACGTCACTTCGAACTCGGTCGCAGCTCCGCTCGGCTCCTCTCAGCTGTTCTCAGCGCTCTGAAATCCCGCCTTTTATCGGACGCTCCCTCCGCTCGGCTCGGCTCCTCTCAGCTGTTCTCAGCGCTCTGAAATCCCGCCTTTTATCGGACGCTCCCTCCGCTCGGCTCGGCTCCTCTCAGCTGTTCTCAGAGCTCTGAAATCCCGCCTTTTATCGGACGCTCCCTCCGCTCGGCTCGGCTCCTCTCAGCATAGAATCTATTTATAATAGCATTCATTGATAAACTATAATGGAGTTGGTCCTTTTGTAGTCCATTGTGGGTATCTTGCTGCAGCCCAGGACCCCATCCTTTTTTGCAGTTTCTCACCTTTATCTCCCCCACCCACTCAAAGCTCATCTTATCCATGAGACCCATCACCTGCTCCCTCGATCCACATCCCACTCAATTCTTGATCATTCAACTGCCCTTCCTAACCTCATGCTAGCTATTATAGTAAGTGGTTGCCTTTCTCGGGCACAGTGCCCCTCTCATTCAAAACCATAATCGTCACCCATCCCCCTCAGAAAAAGAATCTTCGACCCATCCATCCATCCATCTCCAACTTGGTCTATGCAATCTGTGGTTCTTTCTCCAGTCCTGTATCCCCTCTCAAATGCTCTGTTCCTTGTGAACCTATGCGCTTTCCCTCCTGCCCCACCATTGGTGGCTGGGTGTACAGTGCTCTCAGTCCTGTTCTTTGGAACTCCCTAACTAAATCTCTCTGTCTCTTCATCTCTCTCTCTGAAAACCTCCTCCAACCAAGTTTTTGGTTATTGCCCCAATATTTTCTTTCTGGCTCAATGTTTGTTTTCCTTATCCCTATTTATGAAGCACCTTGGGACATCACTTATGTTAAAGGTGCTATATAAATGCAGCTTGTTATAATTTTTGGTTTATGGTGCAGGAGGCTTAGCAGGCCCCACTAAATTGATGTACAATTTTTGTGTTACTATGTTGCATGAATTTTTTTTGAGGTGGTGAGGGAGGCTGACCACTCTTGATCAAATCCAAGCACACTGCCCTTTCACTTCATATATCTTTGCTGTTTGGTGCTGCTTGCATTAATGAATCCTTAAGTGCCATTTGGCTCTTTGGAAGACTGGTTCTAAGTAACTTGCTATCTGTACGGTGTTTGTGCAAAATATTCCATATTATCCTTTTTATTTGGAGTATTTTTCTATGCAGAAGATCTGGAAAGCCTCACAAATAGCACTTGCACATGATCATGCCATTGAGTCTTTTCTATCATGCAGTTATACTGCACATTTTATGTCACTGTAGCAGTTTCAGATGCTCAGTAACTCAATAATCACAGTAAGACTGAATCCAAACTTGGAACAGGTATGGCTTTTTGTGTTAGGCATTAAGTGACATTGAAGAAGTTTTTTCACAACCCATTGAATAATGGTAAACTATGCAAGACTAACTTTTTTTTAAGTTTGTCAACCTGGAGTTTTAAAAGAAGCCAATTGGTCTGCTGATTTTGTAATGTTAGGAAGAGACTGTCTGAGCTGTCAGCTCTTTTCTAACAGATATTTCAAGCACTGTTGAATGCATTTAAATGTGCATGTACAAAGCTCTGTATTCCCTGACTAGAGGGGTCGTATAACTCAACAGTATCAGCTTTAGGCCACTCAAACAGGTACTGCTGTCAGAAACAGTAACAGCAGTTAAGTCTGCTCATAATTTAAAGTCAATTTTTGTGCTAAAAAAAATTCTAATTATCCAGCAATTTGAATTAAGCAATGTAATTACCACTACAAATTGGGGACTTAGTGCCAAAAAAAATTGACTTGACTTATCAGATGATTCAAATTAAGAGTAGACTACTAGTAAATTTCACTTGCAAAACTTATCCTTGAGAGATGAGAATGGCACCATGTTACTGTTATATTTTGAGTAGAAGTTGACCATTGATCCATCTAGTCTATCCTTCCAAGATCCCATTAAGTTCCTTACTGTGATTCTGTGGCTCTGTCTGCCTGTTCAGTTGGACTTAAAAATTCCACAGCACTATTTAGAGAAGAGTAGAATAGTCCTGATGACCCAGCCAACATTTATCCTTCAACCAACACCATCCTCTGATCTTGAAAGCCATTGCCCCCATCTCGAACCTCCTTTTCCTCTCAAGTCTTTAAACGTGTTGCTTCCCAAATCTGTGCCCATCTTTCCCGCAACTCCATGTTTGAATCTCTCCAATGAGGTACCTGCCCCTGCCCAAGCACTGAAAGGGCCCTAATCAGTCACAAATGACATCCTCTGTGACTGTGATACACTATCCCACCTCGTCCTTTTCGACCCCGCTGCAGCCTTTTGTCAACCACATCATTCTCCTCCCAAGGCCTCTCCTCTGTTGTCCAGCTCAATGGGACTGCCTCGCTTGCATCCACTCTGACCTATCCATATCCAATCATAGTCAGAGCATCTCCAACAATGGTTTCTCTTCCCACTCTGACACTGTTACCTCTGGAATCCCCCAAGGATATATCCTTGGCCCCCCCTCTTCCTCACAGACATGCAGCCCCTCGGTGACGTGATCTGAAGACAAGGCGTCAGGTTGCATGTGCACACTGATGGAATCCAAATCTACCTCTCCAGCACCCCTCTCGACCCTTCCAGTGACTGTGTTGTCAGCCTGTTTGTCCAACTGGATGAGCTGCAATTTCCTCTCATTTAAACATTAAGGCCAAAGTCATGGTCACAAACTCTGTACCCTTGTTACCGATTCCATCTTCTTTCCCGGCCACTGTCTCATGTTGAACCAGACTGTTGGCAACCTTGGTGTCCTATTTGACCCCAGGTTGAGCTTCCAACCCCATATCCTCACAAAGACCGCCTACCTCCACCTCCATAACTCTCGTCACCACCCCACTTCAGCTCATCTATAGCTGATACCCTCATTCACGCCTTTGTCACCTCCTGTCCGGCCTCCCATCCTCCACACTTCATCAATTTGAGCTCATCCAAAACTCTGCTGCCCATATCCTAACCCACTCATTCATCATCCCTGTTCTTGCTGACTACGTTGGCTCCCGGTCCCCCAACGCCTCCAATTACAAATTCTCATCCTCCTGTTCAAATCCCTTTACTAAATGCACTTTTCTGACCAGTAATTTCTCTGAAATTGGTCGGCAGTAAACTTAATAGAAAAAGAAAGAACTTGTATTTCTATAGTGCTTTCATGACCTAAGGACATCCCAAAGTGCTTCACAGCCAATGAAGTGCATCACTGTTGTAATGTAAGGAAAGGGTCCTCACTCCCTGTGGCTGACTTTCTTCCCACCTCTATCCAGACTCTTTCTGGGTTTCTTTCTTAGCTGGACAAGAAGGTAAAGGCTTGATCTCTAGCTCTCCCCCAGCCCCGTCTTTGGATTGGCCTGTTGTATTTCCAATCGAACCGTTAACTGCCCTCCTAGGAGTGGGTTCCTGCCAGCCAACTTACTGTTGAGCTTGCATGAATATAACTATTCCAACATGCCAATCTGAATGTTTACTGCAAGTGTTGGAATATGTTGGCGAGCTGCCTATTGTCTCAAACTGATATGGTAAGCATTTTTGATTGCTGGCCTGCCTTCGTTCCGGAAAGCTCAGCGCTTTCAGCTTTTTTTGTCAAGCTATTAAAATGCTGGAACTTTGGGAATGAATCTTTATAATCTTGAATTTGATTTCATATCAAAAATCCTTTCTAGGCCAAAAAGTCAAAAGTCCCAAAATGTGACAGCTTTGAAGTGCTTTTGGATATTCTGCAGATGTGAAGTGTTTTATAAGTGCAAGTTCTTTTAGTATTCTTTAATGCCAGTAACTTTAAACTTATTCTTTCATTCTTTAATCCTGTGTCTCTAATACAAGAACTTTTTTAGATCTAAATTCCCCATGCCATTGGAAATCTTAAAGATCTCTATCAAATTCTCCCTCATCCTCCTCTTCTCCAGTGAGTAAAGTCCTAGGGTGCTTATAATACCCCCACCCCCATCTCTGGTCTTCCCCTCACCCCCCCCCCCCCGGTCTCTGGTCCCCCCCCCCCCGTCTCTGGTTCTCCCCCCCCCCCCCCCCGGTCTCTGGTCTACCCCCTCACCCCTGCCTCTGTCCCCCGAGCTTCTCTATTGCCAGGGACTGTCTACAGCAAGCTTTCCCTCCTGGTGGCCTGCCTCTCGATCTGGCCGGGTGATGGGCGGGAAATGGAGTACAAAAATTCTGATGAGGTCCTGCCATTAAATTTGGCAGGGCCTCCGTCATCCAGGTATTTCCGGGTTTACCCGCTTCCCTGTAAATATCGGAGCCTATGTTTCTGTGCCCTTTTTAGATTGTATATTAAAATTGTATATAAAGGTGATTTTATAGGCTTTTAAGTAGGGCAGCTAGTATTTAATCATCAAATAACTAAACGGAGGGTAGCAACAGTAAATGAAGGCAGCAATAATGGACAGTATGAGAAGGCAGTCTCCTCTGTTGGTTTGGATGCCACCTCTGTTGCTACAATGGTTAGCATAAAATATACCCCATATAAATTCTTGATCTTTGATTTTCTGAGGCACTGAACTATTAGAAACATAGAAAATAAGAGCAGGAGTAGGCCATTCGGCCCTTCGAGCCTGCTTTGCCATTCAGTATGATCATGGCTGATCCTCTATCTCAATACCATATTCCCGCTCTCTCCCCATACCCCTTGATGCCTTTTGTGTCTAGAAATCTATCTAGCTCCTTCTTAAATATATTCAGTGACTTGGCCTCCATAGCCTGCTGTGGTAGAGAATTCCACAGGTTCACCACCCTCTGAGTGAAGAAATTTCTCCTCATCTCAGTCCTAAATGTCGTACCCCGTATCCTGAGACTGTGACCCCCCAGCCAGGGGAAACATCCTCCCTGCATCCAGTCTAGCCCTGGCAGAATTTTATATGTTTCAATGAGATCCCCTCTGTCTTCTAAACTCGAGTGAGTACAGGCCTAGTTGACCCAATCTCTCCTCATACGACAGTCCTGCCATCCCAGGAATCAGTCTGGTGAACCTTCGCTGCATTCCCTCTATGACAAGTATATCCTTTCTTAGGTAAGGAGACCAAAACTGCACACAATACTCCAGGTGTGGTCTCACCAAGGCCCTGTATAACTCCAGTAAAGACATCCTTGCTCCTATACTCAAATCCTCTTGCAATGAAGGCCAACATACCATTTGCGGTGTGCCTCAGGGATCGGTGCTGGGTCCGCTGTTATTTGTTATTTATATTAATGATTTGGATGAGAATTTAGGAGGCATGGTTAGTAAGTTTGCAGATGACACCAAGATTGGTGGCGTTGTGGACAGTGAAGAAGGTTATCTAGGATTGCAACGGGATCTTGATAAATTGGGCCAGTGGGCCGATGAATGGCAGATGGAGTTTAATTTAGATAAATGTGAGGTGATGCATTTTGGTAGATCGAATCGGGCCAGGACCTACTCCGTTAATGGTAGGGCGTTGGGGAGAGTTATAGAACAAAGAGATCTAGGAGTACAGGTTCATAGCTCCTTGAAAGTGGAGTCACAGGTGGATAGGGTAGTGAAGAAGGCATTCAGCATGCTTGGTTTCATTGGTCAGAACATTGAATACAGGAGTTGGGATGTCTTGTTGAAGTTGTACAAGACATTAGTAAGGCCACACTTGGAATACTGTGTACAGTTCTGGTCACCCTATTATAGAAAGGATATTATTAAACTAGAAAGAGTGCAGAAAAGATTTACTAGGATGCTTATAGGGAGAGGTTGGATAGACTGAGACTTTTTTCCCTGGAGAGTAGGAGGTTTCGGGGGGATCTTATAGAAGTCTATAAAATAATGAGGGGCATAAATAAGGTAGATAGTCAAAATCTTTTCCCAAAGGTAGAGGAGTCTATAACGAGGGGGCATAGATTTAAGGTGAGAGGGGAGAGATACAAAAGGGTCCAGAGGGGCAATTTTTTCACTCAAAGGGTGGTGAGTGTCTGGAACGAGCTGCCAGAGGCAGTAGTAGAGGCGGGTACAATTTTGTCTTTTAAGGGTAAGATGGGTATAGAGGGATATGGGCCAAGTGCAGGCAATTGGGACTAGCTTAGTGGTATAAACTGGGCGACATGGACATGTTGGGCCGAAGGGCCTGTTTCCATGTTGTAAACTTCTATGATTCTATGATTTGCCTTCCTAACTGCTTGCTGCGCTGCATGTTTGCTTTCAGTGACTGGTGTACAAGGACACCCAGGTCCCTTTGTACATCAACATTCCCCAATCTATCACCATTTAAATAATACTCTGCCTTTCTGTTTTTCCTTCCAAAGTGGATAACTTCACATTTATCCATGTTATACTTCATCTGCCATGTATTTGCCCACTCACTCAACTTGTCCAAATCACCTTGAAGCCTCTTTGCAACCCCCTCACAACCCCACCTAGTTTTGTGTTGTCAGCAAACTTGGAAATATTACATTTGGTTCCCTCATCCAAATCATTGATATATATTGTGAATAGCTGGGGCCCAAGCACTGATCCCTGCAGTACCCCACTAGTCACAGCCTGCCACCCTGAAAAAGACCCATTTATTCCTACTCTCTGTTTCCTGTCTGTTAACCAATTTTTCAATCCATGCCAGTATATTATTGCCAATCCCATGTGCTTTAATTTTGCACACTAACCTCTTCTGTGGGACTTTATCAAAGACCTTCTGAAAATCCAAATAAACCCCATCCACTGCTTCTCCCTTATCTATTCTACCAGTTACATCCTCAAAAAAACTCCAGTAGGTTTGTCAAACATGATTTCACTTTCATAAATCCATGTTGACTTTGTCTAATCCCATTGATATTTTCTAAGTGTTCTGTTATCACATCCTTTGTAATAGACTCTAGCATTTTCCCTACTACTGATGTTAGGCTAACCGGTCTGTAGTTTCCTGTTTTCTCTCTCCCTCCTTTTTTAAATAGTGGGGTTACATTTGCCACCCTCCAATCTTCAATTAATGCATCCACTATTTCCATGGCTACCTCTTTTAGTCCTCTGGGATGCAGATTATCAGGTCCTGGGGACTTATCGGCTTTCAGTCCCATTAATTTCTCCAGCACTATTTTTTAACTAATACGAATTTCCTTTTCCTTGTCACTAGTCCATTAGACACTTTTTTTGTGAATTTACTAGTGGCTGTATGCCAAACGTAACTTCAAAAAAAAAATCTATATATCTTCTTCCCAGGAACTGTTTGTTAATTATGAATAACCAGTTAAGAATGTCAGAGATCTGGTGTGTCTCACTAAGTTAGAGCAGATCTTTTTGAAAATTAGAGTCTCGCATAAGTGCTATTGAAAACACGAACTGTGGACGTTAGCTAATATGCTGCTTTACTAATTATCTTTGTACTTTAGTATTACAATCATTTTATTTCAAAAGGCAGGGGAAGTTCTTAATCTTTAGAAAAGCAGCATTGTCATGCTGTCAGTACATGATGATCTTTCAGGGATGAAGTGGAAATTGTTTAATTTGGTAGTACCTGAGGATCAAATGCCAATGTATTGACCAGACTATTAACTGTAGATTCTTTTAAATATATATTCTTAATTTATCTACGCTCTTTAGGGCCTTTCACTAACCAAGAGATGGCAGAATGGTTCCAGGCGGGCTACTTCACAATGTCTTTACTTGTAAAGAGAGGCTGTGATGAGGGTTTTCAGCCGTTGGGAGAGGTTATTAAGATGTGGGGCAGAGTACCTTTTGCTCCAGGACCCTCTCCTCCTCCATTGCTGGTAAGAGGATTTACTTAAGTTAAAGAGAAATGCATAAATATTCATTTATGGTGAACACCTGTGCATCATTTCGAGGTATTGTTTTCACACCCAAAACAAAAATGAATTGTATTGTAAGTGTAGCTCGGCTATGTCCATTTGGATTTGCACAGCAAATGTTGGTTAAAAACATTCTCCATGGGATAACGCTGTGCAATAGCCTTATCTTAGAGTTCTTTAGTTTCAACTTTGACACATTTTTAAAGAAAAACAAAAGCATAGAGGGCATATACTGGGGACTGGTGGTTTATGGAAAATAAGTATGCTGTTCAAATAACATGATTAACATTTGTGTTTTTTTTTTCTGTGAACCACTGGTCCCCAATGTGTGCTTTATTCATGCAACATGTTTTTTGTTTAATTTTTAAGTTAGAATATCTCTGATTGCAGTCAGATTAATAATGCAAGTTGAGTGAGAGGATGCAGAGTGAGGTGCATGATGTGTAAAGTGACAAAAATAAATAGTAATTGTATTGAACAGATCATGTAGGGAGTTGATTGGCAAAAATATTAAACCACTCTTGTCCTGATAACTTGCTAAAATTGTTCAGCTCTGGTTCGATAAAGACATAGACCATAGCATAATTTGTTATTTAAATGTATTTCATTGACTTCAAGTTAAAAATAGGTTTAAAAATCACTAATTTTATTATAGTTAGATGGTTTACTGCTCTTTTCCAGACTCTGAAGAGGTTAGAGCCCTGTGACATGGCCTTTAAGCAGGCCCTTGCTTTGCTGTGGTTCATTCATTGCAGCATTTCTCAGCCACTAAACTTGAAAAGTTGTTGGGCATCTTCAAACTTTTTTCCCAGTAAATAGCATAATTAAATGGTTAGTTCTGCAATTAAGAAAATTTTAATGGAGTATTCATTTAAGATATTGTATGGAATACTTAATTATAGTACTCATAATGTAGTCTTTGGGTGTAATCCATTGAACATTGGTAATAATATGGCTCAGGGGCCACTTCATGGTCACCTGAAACCCTCAACAGACCTGTTGCTCCGTGTGTCTCTAGTCCTTAATTCACACCCTTCCAGGAATAGTGACATTGGTAGAGCCAGGTTTAAGGAAAGCAAAAGAAGGCGATTTTTTTTAAAAAAAGTAAAAGTTTAACAAAAAGCACATGAAGTTGCTTTATGGTTGGCATTACAAATTTGGATCTGCCATTGGGCACTGTCTCAATTTCAGTGCCGTTGGTTGTTTCCTGTAAGAGTTCTGAGCGCCTTGCTTTTTATGGGAGTTAACTCTCACTATCTTATATCTGCATGCATGACTACGTAACCTGGGGGTGCAACAATAATACTTCCCTATGACTTGATCCAGCTATTCATGTCTTTTGTACGTGTACTTCTTCAATCTCTCAGAAGACAAATTGAGTTAATATTTGGTGAGGCGAGACTTGATATAAATCGTCGAGCTGTTTTATTTCGCAGTAAGTGAATTAGAGCGACAGTTGTGATCTGATTCACTTGGTTCAATCATTACAACTTAGTTTAATAATACAAAATGAAGAAAATCTCACTGAGAAAATGTCTGTGAGTTGTCTTAGTCTACTTAAATGGGAGGCCTGCCATTGCCAGCTTTTACTCGTACTAACTACCTCCCACCCAAGAGCAGAATCCAACAGCCCAACTTGGTAATGACCCCCTGCTGAGTTCAAAAGAATAGAGTGTTTGCAGCAGCAATGACTATGAATGATCACTAAAATGTTAAAACTATCTTTTGTTGGTTCCAGCAAGCTGGTTCAGACATCCTATAAGAATACCAATCTGTACAAGAACATAAGAAATAGGAGCAGGAGTAGGCCATACGGCCCCTCGAGCCTGCTCCGCCATTCAGTAAGATCATGGCTGATCTTCAACCCCGACTCCACTTTCCCGCCTGATCCCCACATCCCTTGATTCCCCAAGAGTCCAAAAATCTATCCATCTAAGTCTTGAATGTACTCAACGACTCAGCATCCAAAGCCCTCTGGGGTAGAGAATTCCGAAGATTCACAACCCTCTGTGAAGAAATTCCTCCTCAACTCAGTCTTAAAGGCCGACCGCTTATCCTGAGACTATGTCCCCTAGTTCTAGTCTCTCCAACCAGGCGAAACAACCTCTCAGTTATCTACCTTGTCAAGCCCTCTCAGAATCTTTTATGTTTCAATGAGATCACCTCTCATTCTTCTAAACGCCAGAGAGTATAGGCCCATTCTACTCAATCTCTCCTCATGGGACAACCTTCTCATTCCAGAAATCAATCCAGTGAACCTTTGTTGCACCGCCTCCAAGGTAAGTATATCCTTCCTGAAAATAAGGATATCTCCCAGCCCTGCTAAATCCTCTGAAGTTAAATCATTGGGAGCCAAATTTAGCTCAGTAGTCGTAATTTTAGCATATATTATGCTTGCTATGCATCATGATCAGAAATCCCAAAAGTTAATACATTTGTGAAAAAAGATCTTCAAGCTAGGCGCCACAAGAAGTAGGCAAATACCCTGCCGTACAAGCATACACCAAAAATATGTTGAAGTAGTATTGGGCCCTTTCTCGGACATGACGATTGGAGCTTTTGGAAACTTGGAGAATGTGAATCCTGATGTCATCAGGTGTCTGTACTCTCGTTCCAATGGCTTCTGAGAGATTTTTTTCTCTTTTCCAACTGCCTCATTTATTAGGTAGAGAGGATTTGACCAGGTCTGATTATATTCCAGTTAGCCCGTTCTTTACATTTTTTGTGCATCTGTCTCAAGCGGTTGAGATGTTTATGGGTTAGGATCAGTAGTTCATTTCCTATATTCAAACTCAAGATTTTGCTCACTCTGTTATTGTGGAGGGAAGGGGGAGAAGTTGCTATGCCTTCAGGAGAGAGGTGACCTGGCTTTTTAAAAAAAACTCCTGGAAGATATTAAGAATAGTTAGCATCCCTACATCTGGCATATAGGGCTTCAGGCATCTTGTAGCTCTTGCACTGATTGGGAGAGAACTGGATTTCCTTCTGATGTTGTGCACAATGCATGCTATCCTTTTTTAGTGCTTGCTGCTATGAGCACTGAATTGTTTTTGGAATCTGGTCCACTTCCAGAATGATTGGATAACACTAAACTTAAAGTGCTCTGTGAAGAATTGTTTTAATTGGGTATATACTGGCCTGAATTATGTGACCCACAAGAAGATTGCCTCCTGGCAGCGATTTCATTTTTGTGGCCTGATTTACATCCCTCTTTCCACCCCCGCCGATCTCCCTGGAGTTAGAAAAACGACAGATGTTCTGTACAGGCAAGGAAACTTCAAGGTTCAGTTGGATGCCCACAAGTGTTTTCATAACTTCAGTGTGTCTGATTGAATGTTAATCTGTTTTCAAATCAACTGCTAGATGAATAACCAGGTTAAACCTTACTGCAATCATGTACCCATGCAATAGAACTTTTTTCATAGATTTTTAAGGGCAATGAAGTTAAAGATAAGGTGAAATTTAAGTAAATTCAGGCCAAGTTTGTTGTATTGAAGGTATGACTTGAATTAATGAAGAAGGAAAATAATGTGGACAATAGTTATTGCTTTGTTTCTTTAATAACTATATAACAGGAAAAATGAATACACTGGACAGTCAAGCTTCATTGCTAAGTAGATTTAAGTCCACAGTACACACTTAGCCATATTTCAGTATTAAATGGTTTGTGATAGGACTATAAGTGTTAGAATTGGTACAGTAAGCAGTTCTGGTACTGCAAGAGTTCGGGATGTGTGTGTTTTTGGGGTGGGGAGAGGATGGCCCATGTTTTGCTTACTCTTCTTTCCCAAATCTAGGAATATTTTGTACAGTTACTGGAATCAGAAAGTACTATTACTTCCAGTTTTGATCACAGAATTCTCCAAATCAAATTTTAAGCTGGTGCTTTGGCTTTTGAAGTTATTTTGTTGCTTTCTTTGACTCTCCCCTCCCATTTTTTACTCTCATTTTATATATCTTATTTTTAGGGTGACTTGGATCAGGAAAGACTGAAGACGCAGCAGGAACTGGCTACTTTGAATTTGTATCAGATGCAGCAGATACAGTATCAGCAGTTTCTGCAGGCTCAGCTTATGACCAGGTAGTTCCTAGAATAATAGATTACAAAGGCATGTGCATTCCTGAACTGCTTGAAGCTGATATGGGAATACTAAAAACAGTGAAGCATTGCATAGAACTATTACAGGAGTGCTTTTTAACTTTTGCTGGGGGATGTATTATGATACGACATGCCTGAATGCCACACTTAAATCCATAGGTATGTCTTCCATGCTCCCATGTTCATCAGTTTTCAAAAATTCAACAAGTTTTGTATGTCTGCCTGTCTTACCTGTCCAGATTAATACTAATGCAGACATTACCTCCTGTTTAATTTTATCCAATTGAAGTTTGAATGTGGCATGAATGACATAAGAACATAAGAAATAGGAGCAGGAGTAGGCCAATCGGCCCCTCGAGCCTGCTCCGCCATTCAATAAGATCATGGCTGATCTGATCCTAACCTCAAATCTAAATTCATGTCCAATTTCCTGGCCGCTCCCCGTAACCCCTAATTCCCTTTACTTCTAGGAAACTGTCTATTTCTGTTTTAAATTTATTTAATGATGTAGCTTCCACAGCTTCCTGGGGCAGCAAATTCCACAGACCTACTACCCTCTGAGTGAAGAAGTTTCTCCTCATCTCAGTTTTGAAAGAGCAGCCCCTTATTCTAAGATTATGCCCCCTCGTTCTAGTTTCACCCATCCTTGGGAACATCCTTACCGCATCCACCCGATCACGCCCCTTCACAATCTTATATGTTTCAATAAGATCGCCTCTCATTCTTCTGAACTCCAATGAGTAGAGTCCCAATCTACTCAACCTCTCCTCATATGTCCGCCCCCTCATCCCTGGGATTAACCGAGTGAACCTTCTTTGTACTGCCTCGAGAGCAAGTATGTCTTTTCTTAAGTATGGACACCAAAACTGTATGCAGTATTCCAGGTGTGGTTTCACCAATACCTTATATAACTGCAGCAATACCTCCCTGTTTTTATATTCTATCCCCCTAGCAATAAAAGCCAACATTCCGTTGGCCTTCTTGATCACCTGCTGCACCTGCATACTAACTTTTTGATTTTCTTGCACTAGGACCCCCAGATCCCTTTGTACTGCAGTACTTTCCAGTTTCTTGCCATTAAGATAATAACTTGCTCTCTGATTTTTCCTGCCAAAGTGCATAACCTCACATTTTCCAATATTGTATTGCATCTGCTAAATCTCCGCCCACTCACCCAGCCTGTCTATATCCCCTTGTAGGTTTTTTATGTCCTCTTTACTCTCTACTTTCCCTCCCATCTTTGTATCATCTGCAAACTTTGATATGTTACGCTCGGTCCCTTCCTCCAAATCGTTAATATAGATTGTAAAGAGTTGGGGACCCAGCACCGACCCCTGCAGAGCACCACTGGCTACTGGCTGCCAGTCCGAGAATGAACCATTTATCCCAACTCTCTGCTTCCTGTTCGATAACCAATCCTCCACCCATGCCAGAATATTACCCCCAATCCAGTGATTCTTTATCTTGAGCAATAATCTTTTATGTGGCACCTTGTCGAATGCCTTCTGGAAGTCTAAATACACTACGTCCACTGGTTCCCCTTTATCCACCCTGTACGTTATGTCCTCAAAGAACTCAAGCAAACTTGTCAGACATGACTTCCCCTTCATAAAGCCATGCTGACTTTGTCCTATTAAATTATGTTTATCCAAATGTTCCGCTACTGTCTCCTTAATAATAGACTCCAAAATTTTACTCACCACAGATGTTAGGCTAACTGGTCTATAATTTCCATCCTTCTGCCTACTACCCTTTTTAAATAAGGGTGTTACATTAGCAGTTTTCCAATCTGCTGGGACCTTTGCCGAGTCCAGAGAATTTTGGAAAATTATCAAAGCATCCACAATCCCAACTGCCACTTCCCTCAAGACCCTAGGATGTAAGCCATCAGGTCCAGGGGATTTATCCGCCTGGAGTCCCATTAATTTACCGAGTACCAATTCCTTAGTGATTTTAATCGTATTTAGCTCCTCCCCCCCTAGAGCCCCCTGTTTGTCCAGTGTTGGGATATTCTTAGTGTCCTCTACCGTAAAGACTGAAACAAAATATTTGTTCAGCATTTTTGCCATCTCCATGTTTCCAACCATTAATTTCCCGGTCTCATCCTCTAAGGGACCTATGTTTGCCTTAGCCACCCTTTTTCTTTTTATGTAACTGTAGAAACTCTTGCTATCTGTTTTTATATTTTTTGCTAATTTATTTTCATAATCTATCTTCCCTTTCTTAATCAATCCTTTAGTTACTTTTTGCTGTCTTTTGAAGACTTCCCAATCTTCTATCCTCCCACTAAGTTTGACTACCTTATATGTCCTTGTTTTTAGTCTGATACTATCCTTAATTTCTTTACTTAGCCACGGATGGCTGTCATTTCTTTTACACCCTTATTTCCTCAGTGGAATCTATTTTTTTTGAAAGTTGTAAAATAACTCCTTAAATGAACACTACTGCTCATGTACCGTCTTACCCTTTAATCTATTTTCCCAGTCCACTTTAATCAATTCCGCTCTCATACCATCATAGTCTCCTTTAGTCAAGCTCAGTACGCTTGTTTGAGAACCAACCTTCTCACCCTCTAATTGGATATGGAATGTAACCATGTTATGGTCACTCATTCCAAGGGGATCCTTAACTAGGACATTATTAATTAACCCTGGCTCATTACACAGGACCAGGTCCAAGGTTGCTTGCCCCCTTGTAGGATCGGTTACATACTGCTCAAGAAATCCATCCCTAATACACTCAATAAACTCTTCCTCAAGGCTGCCCTGCCCAATTTGATTTGTCCAGTTAATATGATAGTTAAAATCCCCCATAATTATAGCTGTTCCCTTATTACATGCCCCGACTATTTCCTGATTAATACTTCTTCCAGCAGAGTTGCAACTATTAGGAGGCCTATATACTACGCCCACTAGTGTTTTTTTCCCCTTATTATTCCTTATCTCTACCCAAACTGTTTCATTATCCTGATCCTTTGTCCCAATATCATTTCTCTGTATTACAGTGATTCCTTCCTTTATTAACATAGCCACCCCACCTCCCCTTCCTTCCTGACATTGGAGGTTAAGTATTCTGTGTGGAACATTGTAGTTCCAGTCCTATTGGGTGTGTTTCAAAATAAATTGTCAACTGCAAAATGCAATTGGTCATGGTTGAGTAATGTAGTTTGTAATTGCTATGTAGAGTTTTGCTCAATTACCTCCAAAGATCAAGGAGAATTGTCAGAATTATAGCTCCTGGGGAGTTTTAGTTATAATTTAACTTTCACAGGAGATTAAATAAGTTACAGAAAGTTTGTGACAGATTGTACATGATCAATTGAAAATAGCTACCCTAATGTTGTACATCGTCTTGATTTTTTCATTCCAAGTTTCTTTCAACTAAGAAGGATGGAAAGTCATGTGGACTTCATAAATCCCAAACTTGGCAAGGATTTGAGAGAATTGACATTGGACAATTTCAAGGGGGGGGGGCGGGAAACATTTATGATGAATTGCATAGACAAATTGGTGAAAATGAACTGTGTATGCTAAACCTCATAGTCCATGATATTAAGAATAAGGGGAATAAAAGCTATGTAACTGTTTTCGTGGCACTTATGCTTGGTTATCACATCTAAACTTGTACTATTCAGAAACGCGATGAAATAAGGGGTTCTGAAATTTGTTTCTTCCAGTTCCAGTACTAAAATTGAATGTCATGAGAAATTATTTGATTTCTCAATTTTTTTTTTAACATTAAAAGTTTCTGTTGTTGGAAATGCTAGTCCATGTTTTCTTTTAAATAAAAATCTTATCAAAGCTTTTTTTTATAGGCAACAGTATGCACAAGCAATAGCGCACCATCAAAAGGCAGCTGTGGGAGCCATAACATCGCAGCAGCAGCAACAACAGCAGCAGCAGCAGCAACAATTGGCCGCCATTCTCGAGCAGTTCCAGGCCTTAAAATTAAGGTAACAATTTGTGGGATTTAATGTCGTTAAGGGAAGTGGGGAGCCCTTTCACACACAGTGAGCCCCTCTGGGGCGTCGATGAATTAGGGACAATGTCATTTTGGCCAATCACCTCCTTTTGTCAGGCTTCAATCATGACTAGGCCTCCATGATTGACAGTTATCTCACTTGGGAACAGGTGCAGTGGACGCATATGTTTTCCAGACACCATGGAATGTGGAAGGCCCCCCATTATCAGTGTTGCCATGATCTGTCTCTTTCTCGTGGCTTTGCGTGGCCTTACAATGGCTGCTTCAGTAGATTTTTAGCTATTTTATCTGATATCAGTTCTGTGGAATGTGATTCCAAGGTTTCCCATGGTACTTCCTTTCTCATCAGTCGTGTCTTGCAAACCAAAGAAACCTCTGGAAGCCTTACTGCATGTTGTTTTAAATTGGTTCTGTTCTTATGTTCCAAAGGGGTGACGTTAACTCTTTCCTCAATCCAGGCATATTGTCCAAAGGTCCAGGAGGTTTTAAATTCTCAATGCTCAAGGGGTTTTAACCTCTTTCCCTACAATAGCTCAACTGTTTTAATTTAATGTTTAATTTCTTTTCATATGATTTTCTTTTTATGCAACAATACGCTATACATAAAATCCAGCAAGATTCTTCCCTTTTCCAGTATGGGAACAGGGATTATCTTCTCCCTATGTGTCATAAGGAAAATGGCCTGTGAGCCCTGGATGCATGTTTGGAAAAGTTTATTTATTCTAAACAAGATATTTTTAGTCACTGAAGGAATATACAACTCTTTAAAGCTGGTGTGGAATTGCGTCATATTAATCCATTCAAGACCCTTATTTAAATGTATAGACTAAGTGCCAATGCTTTTCTGACTTAAAACAAAAATATTATCCGTATAGAGTAAAAATTGGTGCAACCATTGATGTTTGTTCAGTGATGACTTAATGTCTCGTCAGTTAAATCACTATGAATTTTGGATGGAACTGTCAACGACGTGTATCACAAGATATATGTTGATACTTTATTATGGGAAAGGATCCATTTTAAAAAAAATAGAAGCATGCAAAACTGTCTTGTGGAATGATTTTTAATACAGTATCTAATATTGCCAAAGTTCAACATTTATTTCAAAAGTAGTAAAAATAAACTTTTTATCTACACTCAGATCTTCAGAGCAAAGTCTGATGCCCCCAGTAACAAGATCCATGACTGTGCCTGACAATAGCTCAATATGGGAATTGCAAGCTGCATCATCTCAGCCCTCAGGTAAATATTATCAACATGTGTGCTGCCTTACAGCGCTTATGGAATAATCCGGCTTTTTCAGTGGTTGACCAGTAATTGAGACAGTTCAACCAAAGTGTGCATCTTGATTCTGATCTCTGGGACTGTTGTGTAAAATAAGAACATAAGAAATAGGAGCAGGAGTAGGCCAAACAGCCCCTCGAGCCTGCTTCGCCATTCAGTGATATCATGACTGATGATCAAACTCAACTCCACTTTCCTGCCCAATCCCCATATCCGTTGATCCCCCTAGAGTCCAAAAATATATCTATTTCAGCCTTGAATATACTCAACGACTGAACATCCACAGCCCTCTGGGCTAGAGAATTCCAAAAATATTTTAACTATAAGAGACTGTTACAAGCTATGAAAACCCATGGAGTGAAAGGAAAGTGAAAACTATGGTATTACTAGAATACACAGCTGTCAGATATGCATATAAATTTTTTTACACTACTTTGGAAAACTAACCAGCATAATTAATGAAATTTCTTTCCTAATTAAAAAGAGTTCTTATTCGTATCACAATCTGAGTGTTGTATCTAAACCATTGACATTGGATCCCTTTGATTACCAACTTGCAAACCCCTCCTATTTAATTTCATGTTTTGGATTTGTTGGCTACTATGGTACTGAAACTGATTGAGGTGAAAAGTCTTTCTCTTGAAAGATACATATAATGTTTTATCTCTGTGTCCCTCTTTTTTGTGTACTTAAGCCTTTACCATAAACTCTACCCTTGCTACTGACTCCATCCATCTCCAACTTTGACTATTCTAATGCTCTCCTGGCCGGCCTCTCCATTCTCCACCTCTATAAACTTCAGCTCATCCAAAATTCTGCTGCTCATGTTCTATTCCACACCAAGTTCTGCTTGCCCATCATCCTGTCCTCGCTGGCCTACATTGGCTCCCGGTCTCCACTTCCTCAAATTTAAAATTCTCATCCTTTATGTTTAAATCCATCCATGTGTCTCACTCCCCATCCCCAACACTGTTCTCTGACTCTAGTCTCTAATGCATTCCCCCCTCCCTTTGCCCACCATTGTTGGCCATGCCTTCCACCACCTAGACCTCATGCTCTGGAATTCTCTCCTTGAACTCCTCTGTCTCTCCTTCTTTAAGACTCTCTTTAAAATCCACCTCTTTGACCAAGCTTTTGGTCACTCCTCCTAATATCTGTTTCTTTGGTGTCTATTTTATTCCTTACACCTCAAGTGCCTTGGAATGTTTTCCTGCATTGAAGGAGCTGTATAAATGTTGAGTTATTAAGTTATAAAAACTCTTGTTTTGCAATAGTTGTTTTGAATCTGATATGTTTAGACCCCTACTGTACATTAGGGTTTTTCCAGGAATTTTGTTCAAATTTCAATGCTTGAGAGTTGTAATACAATCATTAAAAATAGGAGAGTTGTTTGGCCTTATTTATTGTCCTGATCGATTAGACTCCCTTAACAAGATAATCATTGACTTGTGGAATACGAGCCATGATCCAGATAATAGCAGAGGATAATCCCACACCTATCAAAAACCCCAAGGGCTTGTTTTAGAATGCTTCTGTCTATCTGTATGTGACTAGGAACAGATGGAGGGTGGTGGAGGAAGAGAGAAAGATAGCGACCAACTGCTAGAGGGTACATTGTTAGATTAAAACGCCAAACTTAGAGGCATTTAATGCGCGAGTTGACTAAAGCTGCAATGTACTGGCTCCTGGTGTCTCCAACCTCGGAGTAGAATCCTTCAGATGAATCTTGCCTATGTCAGAGCAGACTGTTTTCACAGGATTCCTTATGGCAATATCTTTATGGACCATCACCACAAGTTCTGGTTCAATCAGACACAATTTATCAATATCTGACATTAAAATAGACTAAATCAAAAGCAAAATACTGCAGATGCTGGAAATCTGAAATAAAAACAGAAAATGCTGGAAAAGCTCAGCAAATGAGGCAGCATCTGTGGAGGAAGAAAGAGTTAACGTCCTTCAACCTGAGACGTTAACTCTCTTTCTCCACAGATGCTGCCTCACTTGCTGAGCTTTTCCAGCATTTTCTGTTTTTATAACTAAAATAGACTAAATGGTCAGGAGCCAATCAGCATTCAGTGTCTTGTATTATATAACCCAATTCTTCAGCCTCTTTCAAGGAGTCGGTTATATTTCTGAAACTTTTGATGAGAGATTTGATGTGAGGACCTTTACCCGAGGAAAAATGAAATGGTGTCGTTTCTGAGGCTTCATATGACATATATGTAGACGACTATATCCAGTGCCACCTATATCTGCAACATCATGTCAACATTTCCATGACAATGCATGTTACCCCAGAACCTGTTGAACTTGGCTGTACTCCTATGGTGTGTGTGGAAGATGCATGTCACTTGGAGAATGAAAAAGACACTTGCGTGGAAGGCAGTCTGCCTTTTTAAAATGCGCATTTTCCCCACCTGTTCGTTACTCAGAGTTCCCCTCTCACAGGAAGGGAAAGTTAATTGTGGAAACTGCTTATGGCCACCAGTGCTGCTTTCTGATTTAACCAGCAGGTTTCTATGGGATTGGTTATTTTGGCTTTTCTTATCTATCAATACACTGTGGTGTTGAAAGAAAGGAATATATTTAAGTTGAAAATGTTTAGAGTTTATGTAGTTTATGTAGTTTAGAGAATTTGTTATTTTCATTTATATCTGCTCATTTTTTCTCTTAGGTTGGGATGGTGGTAGTGTGTGGGATTTGCCAGTAGATTCTCCAGCTCAGGGTGCCTCTGTTGATCAAATCCAGCAAATGGAGAGAGGAAAAGCTGCCAAGGTAAAAAAAAAAAAGAATTGCACAGAACCGTGCAAGTGGAAACATCATCTCTACATCTATCCTATCAAACCCTTTCATAATCTTAAAGACCTCTATCAGGTCATCCCTCAGTCATCTCTTTTCTAGAGAAAAGAGCCCCAGCCTGTTCAGCCTTTCCTGATAGGTATAACTTCTCAGTTCTGGTATCATCCTAGTAAATCTTTTTTACACCTCTCTATGCTTTTTATAAAAGTGCCTCTCTATGCTTTTTATAAAATGGAGACCAGAACTGTTCACAGTTTCCCCAAGTGTGATCTAACCAAGGTTCAATGTAAGTTTAACATAACTGCTCTGCTTTTCAGTTCAATCCATCTAGAAATGAACCCCAGTGCTTTGTTTGCCTTTTTATGGCCTTACTAACCTACGTCACTACTTTTAGTGATTTGTGCATCTGTACCCCCAGATCCCTCTGTTCCTCTACCCCATTTAGACTCTTATTTTCGTATGTGGCATCCTTTTCTTCCTACCAAAATGTACCACCTCACGCTTGAAATTCATTTGCCAATTTCACGCCCATTCTGCAAGTTTATTAATGTCTTCCTGTATTTTGTCACAGTCCTCCTCGGTATTGGTCTTAGCCCGCAATTTGGTGTTGTCTGCAAATTTTGAAATTGTACTCCTGATTCCCGAGTCCAAATTGTTTATGAAAATGGTGAACAACGGTGGTCCCAGCCCCAATCCTTGTGAAACACCACTTCCCACCCTTTACCAGTCTGAGTAACTACCTTTAACCCCTACTCTCTCTTTTGTAGCCAGCTTGCTATCCATTCTGCTACTTGTCCCCGACTCAACATGCTCTGACCTTATACATGAGTCTACTATGCGATACCTTATCGAAGGCCTTTTGAAAATCCAAATATATTAATCTACCCCATTACCCTTGTCTACCCTTTCTGTTACTTGAAAGAATTCAGTAAGATTGGTCACACATGACCTTCCCATTTGGAAAATCCTGGTTTCAAATATTGCTTAATAACAAGCTGACAGTATGGAATTCATTTTTTCTAACTGTAAAATCCACTTCCTAAGAAATGGGATCAAGCTGTAGCTTGGCAGGAACATAAACCTGGTGAAGCAGTCAGAAGAGCACCTTGCATCCTATTTTTTCTCTTAGGGAAAGAACTTGATTTGTGTATTTTATGATACAAAATTGCAGTAGTACTCAGTTGGCACAAAGATCCTTGAGACATGCTGCTCATTTTTAAGAACTCAATCTAAACTGTTCACTTGTTCAAATGGAAATTTGCATGCAGTTGAATTACATACAACAGTGCTGGATAATGTTTGAACTCCACTCCAGAGACTTGAGCACATAATCTAGATGAGCACTTCAGCACAGTACTGAGAGAGTGCTGTCTTTCAGATGAGATTTCAAACTAAGGCCCTGTCTGCCCTCTCTGGTGTGTGTAAAAGATCTGCTGGGGAGTTCTGTGTCCTGGACAACATTTAGCTCTCAACTAACACCACAAAATGAACTTGGCCTGGAATTTGTAGACTAATTGGAGATTGCTATGATTAGTCAACAATTCCATTCTCATTGTATCGTGTGACCATCAAAAAGATGGTGGAAGGCGAACTAGATGGATCTTGGTCTTTCTTCGTCTATCAATTCCTATGTTCCTAATTTCCTGGAGCATTTTGGCGTAACTACAGCTTAAGAGTGGCATAACGTCTTTTTTTTGCGAGGACATTTACGCCAGTTTTACACCAAAACATCGCTACGCAGGAATTTCCTCCTGTTTGTGTCACTTCTGAGATGCGCCTGACGAAACTTTTATATCGTTCCACCCCCATGCAAAAGACCAACTCATGAATTTCCTGCATTTACGCCAGTAATGCGCTGGCGTAGATTTTTGGCTCACAATTTAGGCACACTTTGGCTCAAAGTCAAGTGATATCGGCATAACTGACATTTCTGGAGTTTGACAGCGATTTTCTTCACTCTTTGATTTTCTTTCACATCTGTTTTTCTTACTGAGACCTGCACCGTACTTAACCAAAGTGCTGTCAGTCTCAGTGCACCCAAAAATTTTTGGATCTCAGGCCATTATCTGGTCATTTATGTCATTGCTGTTTATGGCACCTTGCTGTGCGCAAATTGGCTGCCACATTATAACAATGGCTACACTTCAAAAATATTTCAATAATTAATGAAAATAATTTGCTGTGAAATGCTTTGGGGCGACCAGAGGATATGAAAGGCCTTTATATAAATGCAAGTTCTTTTTCAACTGCTTTCTGCAATTGTGTACTGATGCTGTGCTAATCTCATTCAATCTGGTGAAAAGTTCAGTTTGTTTCATTCACTCACATTACTTTTCATGGGTGCATCAAGAAGCAGGTCATCAGAAATGCACTAGAAGCTGCTTGCATATACTGGTACTAAAACGATTTATATTCATATGGTTATGGAACCTAATGCTTTTGATACTAAACATCTCTTTCATAGGTTCACACATGCAATCTTCCCCTCAGATTTTTAAAAGCAGAAATTAGTTTCTAACCTTTGATGACCATCTTGATGTTTGTGTTTAGCTTGAACAAGAAAGGAGAGAAATCAGGGCAAAAAGGGAAGAAGAGGAAAGAAAACGACAAGAAGAAATCCGTCGTCACCAGGAAGAGCTACTGCGAAGGCAGGAGGAGGAGAGGAAACGAAGGGAGGAAGAAGAGCTTGCGAGGAGGAAACAGGTAAGTTTGGGAGCAGAATTTAGAAATAAAAACACATCTCCCAACCACTTTGGTCATGCATGGTGATTTGATCCACCTCAGCAGGGGCAGCAGTATTTTTTTTGTCAAATATCACTACAGAACTGCCACAGCATTTATGGAGCAGAGTTAAAATTATTACCTATCAGTTGTTATTCAAACATGGTCGGCTGCAAGGAATCTAGCTTTTGTATAATATGGAGGATGAAATTACATAGAATAATTGAATTTTTACAGAACTAGGGTTGAAATCTGTCAGTTAGACAGATCCTGAAACAATTGTGCCAGTTAACTTTTTGTCCAAAATTTAACTACATTTCTAAAAGAACCACAGATACACTGAACAGAGAAATTGCACCAACCAGAGCATAACTAACCCAATCTTTTATTTCATTGTAGCTTTAATTTACTTATGGCTTTGTGTTGGTGTAATGATGATCTGAGACGTTTGCTGTCTGAAACGCTTGTTCTTTTTGTGTAGAAATTCAAAAGCAAAGTTCACCATCACTAGCTGAAGTAGGGTTGGGGCAAACATTAACGGCAACAATCTGTTTGTTACTTGATATCTAGAGAAAATTCTGTAGGCGGTTTGTGCATTCATTAATTGCAAGTGCCAATATTGAGAGTTGCTTGGCCTTATTAAATTTGCCTTTGGTTGCTTTCTATTATGCTATGAATAAAGAATTAAACAAAAATAGAAAATGCTGGAAAGGCTCAGCAGGTCAGTTAGCATCTGCAGAAAGAGCAGATGAATTAATGGTGGTCTGAGGGGCGTTCTGCATCGTTGGTGTCAACCCTTTTTCTTCCCCCAGACTCCTGGGTTGCTGAAGCACGCTCACCTTTGCCAGTTTTCATATTTCCATTTTTTACCTGCTTTACCTTCGCCGCCCCACCCCCCCCCCCCCACAGCCTCAGCTATTCACACATTCTGCTTATCTAAAATTAAAATCAGGTAAATAATTTTTTTTTTGTTATTCGTTCACGGGATGTGGGTGGCGCTGGCGAGGCCAGCATTTATTGCCCATCCCTAATTGCCCTCGAGAAGGTGGTGGTGAGCCGCCTTCTTGAACCGCCGCAGTCCGTGTGGTAACTGTTCTACGACAGTCTTGTTAGGAATGGAGTTCCAGGATTTTGACCCAGTGACAATGAAGGAACGGCGATATATTTCCAAGTCGGGATGGTGTGTGACTTGGAGGGGAACGTGCAGGTGGTGTTGTTCCCATGTGCCTGCTGCTCTTGTCCTTCTAGGTGGTAGAGGTCGCGGGTTTGGGAGGTGCTGTTGAAGAAGCCTTGGTGAGTTGCTGCAGTGCATCCTGTGGATGGTGCACACTGCAGCCACAGTGCGCCGGTGGTGAAGGGAGTGAATGTTTAGGGTGGTGGATGGGGTGCCAATCAAGCGGGCTGCTTTATCTTGGATGATGTCGAGCTTCTTGAGTGTTGTTGGAGCTGCACTCATCCAGGCAAGTGGAGAGTATTCCATCACACTCCTGACTTGTGCCTTGTAGATGGTGGAAAGGCTTTGGGGAGTCAGGAGGTGAGTCACTCGCCGCAGAATACCCAGCCTCTGACCTGCTCTCGTAGCTACAGTATTTATATGGCTGGTCCAGTTAAGTTTCTGGTCAATGGTGACCCCCAGGATATTGATGGTGGGGGATTCGGCGATGGTAATGTCGTTGAATGTCAAGGGGAGGTGGTTAGACTCTCTCTTGTTGGAGATGGTCAGTGCCTGGCACTTATCTGGCGCGCATGTTACTTGCCACTTATCAGCCCAAGCCTGGATGTTGTCCAGGTCTTGCTGCATGCGGGCTCGGACTGCTTCATTATTTGAGGGGTTGCGAATGGAACTGAACACTGTGCAATCATCAGCGAACATCCCCATTTCTGACCTTATGATGGAGGGAAGGTCATTGATGAAGCAGCTGAAGATGGTTGGGCCTAGGACACTGCCCTGAGGAACTCCTGCAGCAATGTCCTGGGGCTGAGATGATTGGCCTCCAACAACCACTACCATCTTCCTTTGTGCCAGGTATGACTCCAGCCACTGGAGAGTTTTCCCCCTGATTCCCATTGACTTCAATTTTACTAGGGCTCCTTGGTGCCACACTCGGTCAAATGCTGCCTTGATGTCAAGGGCAGTCACTCTCACTTCACCTCTGGAATTCAGCTCTTTTGTCCATGTTTGGACCAAGGCTGTAATGAGGTCTGGAGCCGAGTGGTCCTGGTGGAATCCAAACTGAGCATCGGTGAGCAGGTTATTGGTGAGTAAGTGCCGCTTGATAGCACTGTCGACGACACCTTCCATCACTTTGCTGATGATTGAGAGTAGACTGACGGGGCGGTAATTGGCCGGATTCTGCCACCCAGCACCTCAACTGTAGTTCAGGGTATATTTCACACATTGAAGAAATTGCAGTTGGTTAGCACAGGATGTGGATCAGTTCTACCTGGTTGGGGGAGCTATACTATATTGGCAAGAAAGTAGATGGGTTTAACAGAGCATTTGTAGAGTACTCCAGGTTATCCGTTATAAGTTGAAAAACATTGTTACTTACATTGTGCTCAATTTGAGTGCTAATGCCTAACTATAGGTATTCCCCAGGGTGCATTTTTATGTGACACATGACTGCTTATACATGAATTTTAATTTCAAACTTTTCTTCAGACAGTGATTGCAAAGAATATAGTTTTATTCTCTTAAGTTTGTATCTTTACTATAGATTGTGGTATAATACACAATAGTTGGTAAATTCCAAATGAGTGCTTGATTTGATCTCAATATCGAAGGAATTTTATTTATTTGCTTACCCTTAGGAAGCAGCACTCCGTCGGCAAAGGGAAGAAGAGGAGCGACAACAGCAGGAAGAGGCCCTCCGACGGATTGAAGAAAGGCAGAGAGAAGAGGAAGAGAGACGCCAAAGGGAAGAGATCCTTCGAAAACAGGTACCTGCATGAGAGCCAAATGGAAAAAATACTTTGACTGAAGAGATTGGTTCGTTCTATAAGCTGTTCACACGTGCTAAATGTTTTTTTAAGAATTTGCTGGAATTGTATTTTTTGCAGCTTTTACTAGATGAGACCAATTCACTGAGTTTTGAGTTCACTATAATTTTGAATATGTACCTATTTTACTGACAAGTTGAAAGTACATGTGTTTAGAATATTTGATGCTCTATCATTGAATATTTAATCTTAAAAATTTTTTTGAATAAATTTCATTATTCTTACATAACATTCTTGCATTTATATAACGCCTTTCATGACCTCAGGACATCCCAAAGTGCTTTACAGCCAATGAAGTACTTTTGAACTGTAGTCATTGTTGTAATGTAGGGAAACGTGGCAGCCAATTTGCACACAGCAAGATTCCACAAACAACAGTGGGATACATGACCAGATAATCTGTTTGTGATGTTGGTTGAGGGATGAGTATTGGCCAAGATACTGGAAGGACTCCCCTGCTCCTCTTCAACTAGTGTCAAGGGATTCTATTATGTCCATCTGAGAGGGCAGACAGGGCCTTGGTGTAACAGTCCATCCAAAAGATGGTGCCTCTGGCAGTGTAGCACTCTTTCGGTACTGCACTGAAGTGTCGGCCTGGATCATGTGCTGTCAACTTTCTGACTCGAAAGTGAGGGTGCTACCACTGAGCCATTGCTGACACCTAATTATATAGTATGTTAGTGTTTCTTTTATTTATATTGGTACGGTGTATATTTTACTTCAAAACTGTTTTCAAGTTTTTTTAATAATTATATTGAAACTTTAGTTGGGTTTGAATGCAGCAAAATCAGTGTGTACTAACGCCAAGACAGTAACTCACTCTCTTTGCCTTCGGGGTACTGCAGAGTTTACAAAATTCTTGAATAACTGCACAAGACTTAATTTAGCTTCCGCATTCTGCTTTTTTTAATGGAAGGAAGAAGAGCGCAGGCGTAAGGATGAAGAGGCAGCACGGTGGTTGATGGAAGAGGAAGAGACTCGGCGACGAATGGAAGAAGAAAACCGACTACGAATGGAAGAGGAGAATCGGCTTCGACAAGAGGAAGAGGAGCAGAAACGAAAAGATCTGGAGCATCAGAAAGAGCTGCAGAGGCAAGAGGTTATGAGACAGAGACAACAGCAGCAGGAAGCACTGAGACGTTTACAGCAGCAGCAGCAGCAACAACAGCTAGCACAAATGAAGGTAAGAATTAGAAGGGTGTATTGTATGCTTGAGTTTTCTGGAAGCAGAGATCAAAAAAAACTTGTATAAATGTGAAACACATGATAGGGATTAGTGACTGCCAGACTTAGGTCAAAGCCATTGATAATGTGCATCCAGGAATAGCTAGTTTAGACAGTTGTTGCTTAGCCATGCATGGATACTTATGTGTTGCACTGATTTGAAACAAAGTGCTATGTAGGATAGCAACTGTAATCTCCACATTGCAATAAAGAAAGAAAATTATCAGTTAAAAATATTGCTGTTGTGAAAATTTGCCTTATACGAAGCTAACATTTTTCGCCTTACCCAAATATTTCCACGTTTGAATGAATGTAGATGAGGGATTCTGTTGTGAAGATCACCAGATAGATATGGATGAAGAAAGTCATTCAACATATTCTAACCCATCTACCCTGAAAGACCGTACAGCCCCATCTCCTACACTCATAATGTCTGACTGTTCCTTAAACAGTTTCAGGGTTTTTCTCTCACTATAATATCCAGGCATCCTTCCCATGCATTGTACGTACTATGCATGAAGAACTTTGTGTCTTCAGTCCTAAATTTGCCTTTTGCTAGTTTGAATCTATGCCCCTTTACCCAAATTTCAAATTTTAATTTGAAGTCATGTTCTGGGTTTACCTTTTTTTTTGTACCGTTTAATGTGTTATACATTTTGAGGTCCCTTCTCAATCACCTTCTTTCAAGACTGAAAAGCCCAAATTTCTTCTTTCTTTCTTCATAACTCAGCCCTCTGATCTTTTTTCTGCTTCACCTCCAGGGCATGGATGTCTGCCTTATGTCTCTGTGTCCAGAATTGGAGACACTACTGACAGTGTGGTCTGACCAGAGCATTGTACATTTTAATCAGAACTCCCTTAGGTTTATACTGTACTGTTTGGCTATATAGTTCAGCATTCTGCTTGCCTTTTTTTGCTGTTCTGCAGTAATTAACCATCTCCTCCAGAATGTCCATTCAGTTGTGAACAATGCCCTTGCCATCCATGACATTATTATGGATCATGGCTTTGACAGAAACTTGGCTCACGGATGGAAACGCTTTGTCCCTTACCGAAGCGCCTCCGCCTGGCTTTTCATCACCAGCCTTGTGGTGGTGTCGCTGCCCTTACTCCTAGTTCAAGCACCTCACCTCGTTTAACCTTGCTCACTTCCTTTGAAATCCAGGTTGACTGCCCCCCAGACGCAGCCGAGTTTTTCCCTGAGCCATCCTCGCTCATTTCCTCCCTCAGCCTCTGCACTGAATGAGTTGCTCCATTTCTATCTCTGCTCCCCTTGCCCTCTCTCCCCTGAATTCACTGCCCTCCCTCAGCCTGTCCTTCCATATAAACACTACCCATATTCATGGCCACAACCTCGATCTTGCCATTTGCCGTGGCCCCTCTACTCTCAAGCCCTTAACCACTGACAAGGCCATCTCCAACCACTTCCTTATCCCTCACCATCCACAACTGCTAGCCCCTTCCAACCCCACTTCTTTCTGCCTGCCCCTGGAAAAAAAATTCTCCCAAAGTCACCTACAACTCCACTTTCAAACTCCCAGGTGGCTAGCGTTTGGCCTTCTGTTTGCCCTCACTTCTACCTTTAGATGCCTTTGCTCCCAGTAAAACCTTTACAATTTCCCATTCTGGTCATTCCCCAGTATGGGCCCCATCTTAGCTCCCTCAAGTCCAAGGGATGCAGACTTGAGCATATCTGATGCACAACTGGTTTAGCCATCCGTCATCAGATCTGCCTGGACCGCATCAAATGCTATGGGGCTTCACTCTCCTCTTGCAAAGCTGCCTATCTTGGGATCATCCTGGAAAGCAATGATAACCCCCAGCTTTTTTTTCCTTTCACTACTAACTGTCTCCATAAGGCCCTATCTCCTGGCCCTCCACCCTCGCATCCAACAAGTGTGATGAGCCCATGGACCTCTTTGTCACTAAGATTGAGACCATCCATTCAGCTGCCTTTGTTGCTTTGCTCTCCTTCCCTTTGCCCATCAAGTCAAATGTCCTCTCAGACTCCCCTTACTGCCTCAGTCCTGAATGCGCATCTCTCCCATCTCCAAGCCCATTTCCTGTTCCCCCGACCCTATTCCCACTAAATTGCTGACCACCCAAATTCCCTTCCCTATGCTAGCTGACATTGTAAATAGTTCTCTCTCCTCAGGTAATGTTCGCCCCCCCACTTTCAAAAGCATTGTCATCACCCCCTCTCTTTTTAAAACCTACCCTCGACCCCTCCCTCTAAACTATTGCCCCATCTCCAATCTCCCTTTCCTTTCCAAAGTCTTTCAGCATCCCAAATCTGTGCTTATCTTTCTTGCAACTCTGTCTCCTATCTTTCCATTCCTGCAACAGTACTGTAATGACTCTAACCAAAATCATGAATTAAATCCTCTGACCACGGTGTATTATCCTTCCTTTGCCCTCTTTGACCTTTCTGCAACCTTTGACATGATCGACCACAGCATCCTCCTCCAGCGTCTTTCCTCCATTATCCAGCTGTCTCAGAATGAATTGGCTGTTTGCAATCTCTGTGCCCTATTCAAGCCCCTATATCCTCTTCATCGCAAAGACCGCCTACTTGAATCTCTGTAATGTCGCCTGTTTCAGACCAGTCTGTTGCTGAAACCCTCATTCGTGCCTTTCTCAAGTATTCCAGTGCTTTCCTGGCCGGCCTCCTATCCTCCATCTTCGGTAAGCTTTAGCTCATCCAAAACTGCTGCCAACATTCCATCCACCATTAAGCCCTACACATCCATCACCCCTATCCTTGCTGACCTACATTGGTCCCGGTCTCTAATATAAAATTCTCAGCCTCGTGTTTAAATCTTGCCCCTCCCTGTCTCTAACATCCTCCAGCCCTAAAAACCCTCCTTGTACTCTTCGTTCCTTTGACTATGACCTTCCTCCTCCCCTTTGCCCCAACATTGGCAACCATGCCTCCAATTGCCTAAACCACACACTCTGGAATTCTCTACCTAAACCCCTCCACTTTTCCATCTCTTCTCTCACCTTCCTTAAAACCTGCCTCTTTGACCAAGCCTTTGGTCGCCCCTCCAAATATCTCCTGCTATGGTTTTGTATCCTTTTTCTCATTATGCCTCTGAGAAGTCCCTTGCAACATTTATCCACATTAAAAGCGCAATGTAAATGCAAGTTGTTGAGATTAGCCTGCGTGGCTGCTCATGAAATGGCAGCTGTTCACGTATGCCAACGTTTCAGAAAATACTGCCTAAAAAGCTTTAGGAAGCATTTTGTACTTAGGGAAAGTGGACAGAATTAATATTGAAAATAAGCAAACATTAGTGGCTTTATAACATCTGAATCTCGCTGATTCATGGGCTCCGTGTTAGTTGGAAGCATTACCTTTGCTGTTTTGAATCTGCAGTTTGTTTTGTGCTATCTATCATCTAGTTTCATCATTTGGATGAGATAAATCATTTATCAGCTTTTTGTAAGGAAATACTTGGACCTTTAACCTTCTGTGTTCAAGAAATGGGTTTAAGAGGATAGTAATGCAATTACTTGTGAAATGCTTTGTGAAACTCTAATACAGTGTTGCATTTAAATGCACGTTAATTTTAGTACATTTTTATGCCACATGGGGGATAGCTGGGGGAGAAAAATAAAGTTTTATATAGATCTTTTACAATTACCTTGGTACAATTGATAAAAAACCAAAAAGAAAAACATCTAATCTTATCCGCCCAATCTAGCATCTTTTAGTGATTGCTTCATATCCAGTACTCTTGCCACACTGTTGATTCATGCTGTAAAGCAGCCACTCTCTCCCCAGGTTTACTTCACAGATTCCTACTAGTAGCGCCTTTGTCCTTTCAAATGCAGATTGATGTGCGATTTGTTCTTTTGGAATTTTTTTTTTGCAAGAATTATACTTTTAATGAGAAAAATATGTTTTTTTTAAAAAAGATACTTTTAACTCCCTGCATTCTAAAAACCACATTTCCTCGACTTATTTTTCTGTAATTGTGCTATTTGCCTTTTTTTGACAGCAGATAACTTCTGCAGTCGACTCATGAGGGCAATAACATCACATTTTCATGAACCAAACTGAAGATATCTTGATGTGCCCTAGACAGAATAAGACAGACAATCTGTATGAATTAGACATGTACGTGTCCCTCATTTTCGTTTTTTTTAACCTGTATACAAATTTGTAGTTTCAGGACTTGCATATCTCAAATGAAGTCAGTCACGTAACTTGGACTTGACATCGCCTTATTCATTATGTAGTTTTAATCCTCCAGTTAATTAAATATCAAAATTAGTACTTTCTGTATAGTACCAACAATACAGTGGAACCTTAATTATCTGACTTAATGGAGTGGCTTTTCTCACCCCTCACCCCTTGCTTTTGTCCTCTCCCCCGCCCCCCACCGTTTCCCTCCCCACCGCATATCCCCCCCCCCCCCCCCCCAAAAAAAAACAGATAATGGAAATTGGTGGAGAGCATTTTGGATTTTATAAATAAAGGACAGAAGCAAAGAAGTTGCAATAAATTTGTGCATGGCAGTGGTTAGGCCATAGTTGGAGCACTGTCCAGTTTTGGTCACCCCATTATAGAAAGTACATTAAAGCCTTAGATTGTGCAGTGTAGATTCACCAGGAACTATAGTTACGAGGAGAGACTTGAGATACTGTGGGACTATTTCCTCTGGAGCTGAGGGGATTTGATAGAGGTTTTCGAAATTATGAAGGGATTTGATAAGATGACCAGGAATCACTCTTTCCTCTGGTTGTGGAGTCAGAGATGGGTGGTAATCAATTTAAAATTGTCACAGTGAGCAGAGAGCTTAGGAGAAATGTACTTACGGAAAGTTATTAGAGCATGGAATGCTTTGCCACAGTGGGTAGTTTGAGGTAGCTTTTAAAAGAGTGGATAAACATTTCCAGCAGAGGAAAATGCGTGGCTGTGGGGGAGGGAGGGAGCAGTGCAGTGAGATTAGTTTTAGATGCTCTAGCAAAGAGGCCCTCATAGACATGATTCTGAATTCTCTCCTGTGTTGTAAGCTTCTATGTTTCTATTGATCAGGGTTCTTCACTAGCATTCCCTCTTGCTCTAATCCTGTTGATTACTGTAATATGTGATATCTTCAGTGTTTTCTGTTCACCATCACCAGCACAGTAGCATGCTTAAAAAGGCAGGTTCAGTGTTTATTTTAAAATTGGTAGTCTAATGTTGATCCCAAGAGGCTGTTAATGAGATCCTTGAAGGTCAGCCTATGTTGCCTTTTTGCCCACTCCTCTGTAGCTGGGGAATTGTGCTTGCCATTTGCAGGGGGGCGGGTAGGGTAGGGGGGGGGGGCGGCCGGAAGAGGGGATTTGATTGGGTCTCCCAAATCCGGCTGTCAGTCTTGTGGATGCAGTGTGAGCTTTGAACCAGTACATTAGCCGCTCAAGTGCGAATTATTTGTGCCAGTGAAAACAGACCAACCGAGGTGTGTGAAGAGAAAATTCAGGTTATCCTGACTCCCTGGTCACAATTTCTCAGATAATGAAGAGTGCAGATTGTTGGGGTTTTACAGCAGTCTTTTGCACAGTGAAATTTGAACAATGAAATCAAGTTTGCAGAATATTGTGCTCATAATGTTGACCTGCATGACCGATGGATACTCCAGATTTGTTTTCTCTTCCACAATACATTTGCATCCCTTCTTTACTCCTCTCTGCTAGAGGAGAGGAATTTGTTATGGGACTGTCGAAAGCTATAATTTGTTGCCTCCATGACTTTAAAAGCCATAATTAGATTTTGAACAATGTGGAGGAAACTTCACAACTGCATTTAACAGGTAACTTTTTAATGGGTAAAATGATGAGTACCACTGACTTGAGGAACTTTGATTACATTTAATGAATACAAATAGGAAATTAGCTGTACCAATCTGGAACCAAAACTGCTGAATATGCTATTCTGTAGTTTTCATTCATTTTTAGCTTAATCTTAATTTAGTCCAAATTTTCTTCAGCTTCCATCTTCTTCAACGTGGGGCCAGCAGTCACCTTCAGTTTCATCGCAAACCCAGGGTACACTATCACTAGCTGAAATACAGAAATTGGAGGAGGAAAGAGAACGGCAGCTACAGGAAGAGGTAATGCAATATATTTAAAGGCAAATTTTGAAGTTTTGATATAAATCTTGAAGTTGCTAATGGTTTTTATATGATTAGGAACTTATTTGCTTCGTGTCCTATTATATCTGTCAACTGCTTCTAAACATTGTGCCGACTGTAAAAACTTCCTTTTGGAATACAATTGACAAGACGTGTATCTAGAATATCAAAAATATCTCTTCCCCACCCTCAAAAGTTACAAGAAATATTTTAATTTCATGACTGGCTATTTTCTGAAATGTCTACCGAGCAATGGAAGAAACTGCAGCTTTGTATCTTACTTCCTTTGATCCCATGATTACCTCTATGCCATCAGACTGTCTGTTTGACACTTGATGAGTTAGAATTTCCTTCAACTGAACATCGGGAAGACAGAAGCTGACCTTTTTGGTCCCCACCATAAACTCTGCCCCATTGCCGCTGACTTCATCCAGCCACCCCCTGGCCTCTGCCTCCGGCTGAACTAGGCCATATGAAATCTTGAAATCCTATTCGGCCCAGTACTGAGCTTCAAACTCAACGTTCTATTCTTCATCAAGACCATTTGCTTTCATCTCCATAGCATTGCCTGCTTCTGTTCCTACTTTATCCCCACTGCAGCTAAAGGCTTTAACCATGGTTTTGTCAACTTTTGATTTCTCTTGTCCTCCTTGTTAGCCTCCATTCTCCATAAACTTCAACTTGTTCAAAATTCAGCTACCCTTGCACTGATCAAAAAAAGCATGTATAATGCCTTCGGCAGCAGTGGGAGTAAGGTAGGAGCAGAAGCACTCACTGCTTCACTGTTTGAATTTACCTGCACCAGACATCGTTCGGTCAGGCTTAAAGTATGATGTTGGGGCAGTCTGGAGGTAGCTTTACATCTGTCTACAGTGTACTTGACCTTTGGATACCCAGCGGAAAAATAATTCATTCAGCAACACTCTTATCTGCTTCCAGATGAACACAAGTTTGTGTTTATACTTTTAAATATTTTAGCTATCTTTTAGCCATGTGTTTTTCTTTGCCAATAGCAACGACGGCAGCAGCAGGAATTGATGAAAGTCTTGCAACAACAGCAAAACCAGCAGCAGAAACTGACAGGGTGGGGCAATATTCCCAAAGCTTCGGTCACTACCAAATCACTTTTGGAGATCCAGCAAGAGGAATTCAGGCAAATGCAGAAACAGCAGCAGAACAGGACACAGACGAGAGCTGTAAGTGATCTAAAAACATAATTGGTCCGTTATGCATTTTTTTTTAATGCTAACTGTTGCAAGCTAACTTTTTTTTAACTTCAACTGAATGTCTGATTAGAATAAAGTAAAAAAAAAATTTCAAATTTTAGTCTTGTCCAACTCACAGCCAAAGGTAGGAGGGTTTAATACTTCAAAAGCAATGTAACGAAGTTTCAAAAAAACTGAGTTGCCTTCATCGAATTATCCTCCTGTCTTCACTAGAAATGAAAAATAAGTCAGAACTATCAAACAACACTGTATGCAGTATTTCTAGCTTGATTGAAACGGCCTCACTGTGCGTTTATAACAGTATTCGCTGGCACCATTCTTTACATCTGCTGAACCTACAAAGTAGTAAAAGTCTTCTGGACTGCTAACTTTAAACTTTTGCTGATCTAGAATAAATAAATTATGAAAAAAAATCAATCTTAATCATTAGCTACATACTGTACTTCTATAATGTAGAGTTGATTATCATCTCAGTCAAATAAAATTTGCTCTTTTTGCAGAGATCATCAGCCTGAATATTTTTTCTTTGTTGTCAAAATTTTTGGCAATGACTTTAAGTAGTTCTGCAGTATATACCAATGCAGCAATATGCAGTAGGACTCAGAGTCTGCAACATGAATTTCACTATATCAAGAGCTGATGGCCAGCAAATATATTGGAATGTTACAAATAGTAACAAGTATGTTCCAACATACCCACTGTCCTAAGCTAACTTGCTTTTTTGTGTGCATGACATTGTCACCTTTAAAAGGATTTCTTCCCCTCCAGCAGACACCATTCCTGGTCGTCTAGGAGGATAGCCGCCTTCCACTAGTATGAAACCAGTGTGTGAATGTAGCTTCTGGTGACTTTGTTTCTCCCCATGTGGAAATGCCTGGCTCTTGCTTAGCACTTCCCCACTGTGGCACAGTTGATATTCAGGGATGTTGGTGTAAATCCATATCCTGTCACTCCATACCACAGCATGTAATTCCTGTAAATCATTGCCACTGTGCCACCAGATGCAAAACAAATGACCAAATGATTTATAATGGGACCTATGGGTACCAGGATTCCCTTAATGAGAAAATACATTAGTACTTAGTATTAGTAAAAAAACAGTACTAGAGAAATTAATGGGACTGAAATTCAATAAATCCCAAGGACCTAATGATCTACATCCCAGGGTTTTGAAAGAGGTGGCTATAGAGATAGTGGATGTATTGGTTGTCATCTTCCAAAATTCTATAGATTCTGGAATGGTTCCTGCAGATTGGAGGGTAGCAAATATAACCCTACTATTTAAGAAAGGAGGGAGAGAGAAAACAGGGAACTTACAGACCTGTTGGCCTGACATCAGTAGTAGGGAAAATGCTAGAATCTATTATAAAGGATGTGATAACAGGTCACTTAGAAAATAATAAAGGATTTGGCAGAGTCAATATGGATTTATGAAAGGGAAATCATGTTTGACAAACCTATTGGAGTTCTTTGAGGATGTAACTAGTAGAATAGATATGGGGGAACCAGTGGATGTGGTGTATTTGGATTTTCAGAAGGCTTTCGATAAGGTCCCACACAGGAGGTTGGTGAACAACGTTAGAGCACTTGGAATTGGGGGTAATATACTGGCATGGATTGAGAATTGGTTAACAGACAGAAAACGGAGAGTCGGAATAAACGGGTCTTTTTCAGTTTGGCAGACTGTGACTAGTGGGGTAGCGCAGGGACCGGTGCTTGGGCCCCAGCTAGTCACAATCTATATCAATGATTTGGATGAGGGGACCAAATGTAATATTTCCAAGTTTGCTGATGACACAAAACTAGGTGGGAATGTGAGTTGTGAGGAGGATGCAAAGAGGCTTCAAGGGGATATAGACAGGCTAAGTGAGTGGGCAAGAACATGGCAGATGAAATATAATTTGGAAAAATGTGAAGTTATCCACTTTGGTAAGAAAAACAGAAATGCAGAGTATTTTTTTAATGGTAAGAGATTGGGAAATGTTGATGTTCAAAGGGACCTGGGTGTCCCTTTGAACATCACTGAAAGCTAACATGCAGGTGCAGCAAGCAATTAGGAAGGCAAATGGTACTTTGGCCTTTATTACAATAGAAGTAAAGATGTCTTACTGCAATTATATAGGGCCTTGGTAAGACCCCACCTGGAGTATTGTGTACAATTTTGGTCTCCTTACCTAAGAAATGATATACTTGCCATAGAGGGAGTGCAACGAATGTTCACCAGATTGATTCCTGGGATGGCGGGATTGTCATATGCGGAGAGATTGATTAGACTAGGCCTGTATCCTCTAGAGTTTAGAAGAATGAGAGGTGATCTCATTGAAACATATAAAATTCTTGCAGGGCTCGACAGGGCAGAAGCAAGGAGGATGTTTCTCCTGGCTGGGGAATCTAGAACCAGGGGTCACAGAATAACTCTTAGAATAAAGGGTAGGCCATTTAGGACTGAGATGAGGAGAAATTTCTTCACTCAGAGGGTGGTGATTCTTTGGAATTCTCTATCCCAGAGGGCTGTGGAGGCTCAGTCATTGAGTACATTCAAAACAGAGATCGATAGATTTCTAGATATTACAGGCATCAAGAGATATGAGGATGGTGCAGGAAAATGGCATTGAGTTAGATGATCAGCCATGATCTAGTTGAATAGCAGAGCAGGCTCGAGGGGCCGGTTGGCCTACTCCTGCTCCTATTTCATATGTTCTTATACTTGAGAATGTATTCTGTCATCCGATGTGAGGGGTGAAACACAGAAATATTCTTCTTTTAAGACATTCAATTTTGTATACAGATTGTGCGACACTCCTAAAGTACAGCATTCCACCCATGGCTACTTCCATTAGTTCTTTTCTCATTGTGAAGCTATGCCTTGCTCCATAATTTGCCCAAGTAAATGTAATTGTTAGGGGTCTGTAATCTAAAGAATAAAAGAAGAGGTTAACTTTTTTTATTAAATGCAGAGGGTTTTAGAACACGGAATACTCTACCGGCAACAGTAATGGAATCCAAATCCATGGAGGGGGAGGGTGAACAGCCAGTTGTCGTGGTGCATATAGGCACCAACGATATAGGTAAAAAACAGGATGAGGTCCTACAAGCTGAATTTAGGGAGTTAGGAGTTAAACTAAAGAGTAGGACCTCAAAGGTAGTAATCTCAGGATTGCTACCAGTGCCACGGGTTAGTCAGAGTAGGAATGACAGGATAGCTCAGATGAATACGTGGCTTGAGAGATGGTGCAAGCTGGAGGGATTCAAATTCCTGGGCCATTGGAACCGGTTCTGGGGGAGGTGGGACCAGTACAAATTGGACGGTCTGCATCTGGGCAGGACTGGAACCAATGTCCTAGGGGGAGTGTTTGCCAGTGCTGTTGGGGAGGGTTTAAACTAATGTGGCAGGGGGATGGGAACCGATGCAGGAAGTCAGTGGGAAATAAAGTGGTGACAGAAACAAAAGGCAGTAAGGGAGAGTGTACAGAACATGACCGGACAGATGGTCTGAGAAAGCAGGGCAAAGACCAAGGGAAGTCTAGATTAAACTGCATTTATTTCAATGCAAGAAGTCTGATGGGCAAGGCAGATGAACTCAGGGCATGGATGGGTACATGGGACTGGGATGTTATAGCTATTACTGAAACATGGCTAAGGGAGGGGCAGGACTGGCAGCTCAATGTTCCAGGGTACAGATGCTATAGGAAAGATAGAGCAGGAGGTAAGAGAGGAGGGGGAGTTGCGTTCTTGATTAGGGAGAACATCACGGCAGTAGTGAGAGGGGATATATCCGAGGGTTCGCCCACTGAGTCCATATGGGTAGAACTGAAAAATAAGAAGGGAGAGATCACTTTGATAGGATTGTACTACAGACCCCCAAATAGTCAACGGGAAATTGAGGAGCAAATATGTAAGGAGATTACAGACAGCTGCAAGAAAAATAGGGTGGTAATAGTAGGGGACTTTAACTTTCCCAACATTGACTGGGACAGCCATAGCATTAGGGGCTTGGATGGAGAGAAATTTGATGAGTGTATTCAGGAGGAATTTCTCATTCAGTATGTGGATGGCCCGACTCGAGAGGGGGCAAAACTTGACCTCCTCTTGGGAAATAAGGAAGGGCAGGTGACAGAAGTGTTAGTGAGGGATCACTTTGGGACCAGTGATCATAATTCCATTAGTTTTAAGATAGCTATGGAGAAGGATAGGTCTGGCCCAAAAGTTAAAATTCTAAATTGGGGAAAGGCCAATTTTGATGGTATTAGACAGGAACTTTCAGAAGTTGATTGGGAGAGTCTGTTGGCAGGCAAAGGGACGTCTGGTAAGTGGGAGGCTTTCAAAAGTGTGTTAACCAGGGTTCAGGGTAAGCACATTCCTTATAAAGTGAAGGGCAAGGCTGGTAGAAGTAGGGAACCTTGGATGACTCGGGAGATTGAGGCACTAGTCAAAAATAAGAAGGAGGCATATGACATGCATAGGCAGCTGGGATCAAGTGGATCCCTTGAAGAGTATAGAGATTGCCGGAGTAGAGTTAAGAGAGAAATCAGGAGGGCAAAAAGGGGATATGAGATTGCTTTGGCAGATCAGGCAAAGGTGAATCCAAAGAGCTTCTACAAATACATAAAGGGCAAAAGGGTAACTAGGGAGAGAGTAGGGCCTCTTAAGGATCAACAAGGTCATCTAAGTGCGGAACCACAAGAGATGGGTGAGATCCTGAATGAATATTTCACATCGGTATTTACGGTTGAGAAAGGCATGGATGTTAGGGAACTTGGGGAAATAAATAGTGATGTCTTGAGGAGTGTACATATTACAGAGAGGGAGGTGCTGGAAGTCTTAACGCGCATCAAGGTAGATAAATCTCCGGGACCTGATGAAATGTATCCCAGGACGTTATGGGAGGTTAGGGAGGAAATTGCGGGTCCCCTAGCAGAGATATTTGAATCATCCACCGCTACAGGTGAGGTGCCTGAAGATTGGAGGGTAGCAAATGTTGTGCCTTTGTTTAAGAAGGGCGGCAGGGAAAAGCCTGGGAACTACAGACCAGTGAGCCTGACATCTGTAGTGGGTAAGTTGTTAGAGGGTATTCTGAGGGACAGGATCTACAGGCATTTGGAGAGGCAGGGACTAATTAGGAACAGTCAGCATGGTTTTGTGAGAGGAAAATCATGTCTCACGAATTTGATTGAGTTTTTTGAAGGGGTAACCAAGAAGATAGATGAGGGCTGTGCAGTAGACGTGGTCTACATGGACTTCAGCAAAGCATTTGACAAGGTACCGCATGGTAGGTTGTTACATAAGGTTAAATCTCATGGGATCCAAGGTGAGGTAGCCAATTGGATACAAAATTGGCTTGACGACAGAAGACAGAGGGTGGTTGTCGAGGGTTGTTTTTCAAACTGGATGCCTGTGTCCAGCGGTGTGCCTCAGGGATCGGTGCTGGGTCCGCTGTTATTTGTTATTTATATTAATGATTTGGATGAGAATTTAGGAGGCATGGTTAGTAAGTTTGCAGATGACACCAAGATTGGTGGCATTGTGGACAGTGAAGAAGGTTATCTAGGATTGCAACGGGATCTTGATAAATTGGGCCAGTGGGCCGATGAATGGCAGATGGAGTTTAATTTAGATAAATGTGAGGTGATGCATTTTGGTAGATCGAATCGGGCCAGGACCTACTCCGTTAATGGTAGGGCGTTGGGGAGAGTTATAGAACAAAGAGATCTAGGAGTACAGATTCATAGCTCCTTGAAAGTGGAGTCACAGGTGGATAGGGTGGTGAAGAAGGCATTCAGCATGCTTGGTTTCATTGGTCAGAACATTGAATGCAGGAGTTGGGATGTCTTGTTGAAGTTGTACAGGGCATTGGTGAGGCCACACTTGGAGTACTGTGTACAGTTCTGGTCACCCTATTATAGAAAGGATATTATTAAACTAGAAAGAGTGCAGAAAAGATTTACTAGGATGCTACCGGGACTTGATGGTTTGACTTACAGGGAGAGGTTAGACAGACTGGGACTTTATTCCCTGGAGAGTAGGAGGTTAAGGGGTGATCTTCTAGAAGTCTATAAAATAATGAGGGGCATAGATAAGGTCGATAGTCAAAATCTTTTCCCAAAGGTAGGGGAGTCTATAACGAGGGGGCACAGATTTAAGGTGAGAGGGGAGAGATACAAAAGGATCCAGAGGGGCAATTTTTTCACTCAAAGGGTGGTGAGTGTCTGGAACGAGCTGCCAGAGGCAGTAGTAGAGGCGGGTACAATTTTGTCTTTTAAAAAGCATTTGGACAGTTACATGGGGAAGATGGGTATCGAGGGATATGGGCCAAGTGCAGGCAATTGGGACTAGCTTAGTGGTATAAACTGGGCGACATGGACATGTTGGGCCGAAGGGCCTGTTTCCATGTTGTAACTTCTATGATTCTATGATTCTATGATTGCTTTTAAAAAGTATGTAGATAGACATTTGATAAAGAAAAATTTAAAAGGACAAGGAAATGGGACTAAGTAGATGGTCTCTTTCTGGGCTGTAAAATTCTATGTTTCTGCACCATTTGTGCACCCACTATGTTTTTGAGTTTTTCTTGCTTAAATTTTGTTGCACTCCTATGACTCTCCTATCCTAGATACAATTATCATAAAACAGTCTATTTCAAAAGCTGGTCAAGTGTATGTCTCTGTTGAATTCTGTGATGGAGAGAGAACTTGTGACAATAGAAAATTAAAATTCAGTTTCTTGGCAGGCTCCTGGGTTTCAAAAGGAAAGCCAGTGATTTATGCAAAGGTATATCACCTAGACTAATCTAAATTTTCCTCACTAAATTTGATATCTTCAACAGTCAAGCGCACTTTCATTATTTTCCTGGAGTTGTAACTGCTCCCAATAAGGCTTCTGCAATGAAGCATGGGAAGGATGAAAGATGATAAAAGCCTGTACCATAGTTTCCAATCTAACTCAAGTCTGTGATAAGTGAATTTTATATATGCCTTTCTTACAAGTGAAATAATTCTGATCATTTCCCCTCTTCCCCTCCCCAAACACACAATTGGAAAAAGTGAAAATCTGTGTTTTTAAGTTTAGCTCTTGGTTCCTGTTAAGTGCAGTACATAAGATGTGCCTAGTACTAATTCATTTAAAATACCTAGAATCTCCGGGAGAGGGGATAGGATTCTCCGATCACGTGCTATAAATTAGGTGGAAACGCTGTATGTGGCTATTTGCGTTGTTTATTTAGGGTTTCCGCTGAAGTTACAGCAGGACATTGGGAGCATGCCATGGAAATTCTATCCCACTGTTTTTACCCAGCTTGTTGTATTCAATTTGAATCATGACTGTTAAGCTTAATTGTTTAAAATAAAGTATTGCCTTGTATGTCTTTCTGATGATGTGTCTTTCGCCTCTTTCCCCACAATACCCCCCCCCCCCCGACCCCGACCCCAAAAATAAAAGTCAGCAGCAGTGAAGCTTAACCTGTCTGGCAGCCATGAGGAGTCATCATTTAAGAACACCACAGCAATGAAAAGAGAGGAATCATCAACCAAGAGAGTCGGAGCAGAGAGGAACCAGGTAGGTTTTGTGAGACGAATAGCTGGGTAGAAGCAGTTCTAAGGAGAGTAATTGCCCTTCTGCCCCAACATGCAATTCCTTCCACCAAATTGACTCAGTTTTGTAATATTATGTAGAGTATGGATCTGAGGGATTCTCTTGGTTCTAATGCAATTCAGGTGCTAAAGTGTTACAGAAAAATCCTAATAAAATTATTGCAGCTTATGTTCCTTCCATTATTCAGGCTCTCTTGTTTTGATAAATGATTCAAAGGAATAATTTGCATTACAGTAATGTTTTCACAGTTCAACTCCCAATTTTCATCCTGTTAATATTTATCTCTTTAAAAAATGGAAAAAAAAAACATGTAGATTTGAATGTTTTGATGCCAATGTTAAAATCGGCCGCAGCCTAGTCTAAGCATGGTCAATTAAATTGCAATTAACTTTTCTCAAGTTACCTTTTGTGCAAATCACCACCTTCAATGTGTATCATCTCAAATCTAGTGCAGTGAAAAGAATTTCCCCAAAAAAACCACTGAGATCTATTCATTGTAGACTACATGAAAGAACAAGAGCTCATTTAAAGCAATTACACTGAAAAGGGTGACTGATACTCTCTGGGGTAGAAACTGTAGGACTGCACTAAATCATTAGTGCAGATTAGGCTCTTCTTGCTAAACTTACTTTCCATTGCATTCAGTGTTTCCTTTCGGTTTGTGTGTGTGTAAACGCATTATAGCATGATTGGTAACACCATTTTAAGCGTCTATTGCAAAATCATATTTGATGCTTGTGATGCAATATTAAGTTAGCTTGCTTTCAACAATTTAAAAAGTTATTGCACCACAATGTATACAAAATGCTTCATCTCCCATTTTTTGAAAAGCATTGTTGTAAACTGTATGTTCATGCATCAGGATGTACAGATTACTTTTCTGTAAGTCTTGCACCTCCAACATCAAATGTCCATTGCTCATTGCCAGTACCACCTTCACTTGTAGAACCAGCTCATCGTGAACTGCTGCTGTGAACCATTTTCATACCCGAAATGAAGGGAGAAAAAGTATGTGGCACATATATTACATAATATAATAGATGCTCATAGAATGAATTAATATATGTATTGCTTGTCCCCCACACTGCCAGTGAGGGATGACTGCAAGTACTCTCGCCAAGCCTAAGACTTATCTCCTCTCTAAAGAAGGGTGAGGAGGCTTTATACCATGGAAGAATTAAAGTAGAGGATCTGTAATTCCTCTGAGTTTGATGGGGATGGGACTAATGGTTTCTACCTACCATGCACCATAATTCCACCAATTTGGGTGGGGCGGGAACGGAGTTGGTCTAATAAATCTTCCCTCCATCCCATCCCATAATTCTTCACCTTGAGGTTTCGGAATTGCTCTCCGTGGGGAGGGGTTGTGCTGTAATGAAACGCCCCTCTTACCTCCAAGCCCAAAATTCCTCTGGTTGGTTGGAAGGGGTAAAGCCCTCCTGCCTCCATGGCCTCAAAATTCCTCATAGTTGAGGGGTGGGGGGGAGAGAAGAGGGTTGATCTGCCACTCCCTTCCCCAAATGGACCCTGAAACTGGTAACGTGTAAAAAGTAATCAGATTTAGCAGCAGCAATTATTCTGGCCTATGATAAGATGGTAATGCTGTATCTTCAATGATTAGTTAATGCATGTATGCATTTGCCCTCCAGTTTGTATTGTGGTCTCTGCCAGCCTGATATAACTATGAGACTGAAAGACAAGTCTTTAAAAAAGCAGTCATGTTGAGTGTGGCATGGAAAACGAGGTGACACTTGCACCAGACTTGTGGAAACAGGTCTCTTGCTTTAGCGTGACATTGTATGACACTTAGGCACCGTTATCGTGTGTGTGTGTATAAAGAGTTGTGATTTTATGAACCATGCTCATTTTTTTAGTTTAAACAAACTGGTAGGCTATAAAAGTCAATTGGATTAATGTAAACTTCGTAACACTGCACGTCAATTAAAATGGGAACTTTAATGAGATAAGAGAACAGGCAGCAAACTGCACCAGCGATTCAACTTGTGTAGTGTTTTGCAGTACAATTTTTTAAAGCTATTTCATTTTTTTAAAAAAAAACATTATTTGATGTCTTGTGCTTGTTTTATTTAGCATTCCAGTTTACCAGTTAGCACTACTTCTGTATGGGGCTCAGTAAACACCAGTCCTACCAACCAGTGGGGAACAGACATAAGCAGCGTCTGGGGTGCTCCAGATAACAAGAACACAAATGTGGGCTTCTGGGATGAGGCTGTGAAAGAAGTGGGGCCTCCGGCACGAAACCATGCCTCTAAAAGTAACAAGAACAATTCCAACCCTGGGTAAGAGAAACAATTTTTTGAATTTCAAAAATAATTGCTAGTAAAATTGATGTTATTGTACTGTAACATGATTTATATTCTGAAAAAAAATTAACTTTCACCAAGTAGAATTGCTTTCAAAACAGTATAAAATCCACTATATCTTGTGTAAAAATCTGATTTAAACGAGCAATTTGCCAAGTTTCGTGTAGGGAAATAACTGCCCGTTGGACTGACATTAGGGGTCACTGAAGACGGGTAATCTTTGAGGCAGGTTTTGCTTTTAGTTTAATATTGGCAGTCATTCAACAACAATAATATTCCGCACACCCTAATAGTTTATCCAAATCCAAGGGATGTTTGCTTCTAAGAAACCTTTAATAAGAGTCCAGTAGAGACCTTTTGCACAGTTTGTAGAAGACTCCCGTAAGTGCTTTTTCTTGTGCTATTCACACTTGTTGCTTCTGACTTTATAAACCTCTGCCAAAAATCAAAACATGGGCTCTGGACATTACTATTTTTTTTAAACCAAATGTGTGTTGACCCACGAGTTATTTAAAATGTACTTTTCATGGTGGCTTGTTCAACCTATATCAAAGTGTGGTGTTTATATTATAGATGACTGTGATCAACGTAGTTGACTGTGGAGCAGTGGTTTAATGTTAAGGCAGTTAGTTATCAAGCTTGCTTATCTATTAAACCATTGATGAACAACAATGATCCCGCCTAATCAACTTTAGTCAATGTGGAGTACAAATCTGGGTCAGAGCACTTAAGCTAGAGTTAGCAGTAATGGCGCTCTTGGGTAAGTAAATAGGATCTGTCTTTCTGTGCTACATTTACACTTATTTTGCATAGTGTGCGTGACCTTTTTTTTATATTCGTTCATGGGATGTGGGCATCGCTGGCGAGGCCGGCATTTATTGCCCATCCCTAATTGCCCTTGAGAAGGTGGTGGTGAGCCGCCGCCTTGAACCGCTGCAGTCCGTGTGGTGAAGGTACTCCCACAGTGCTGTTAGGAAGGGAGTTCCAGGATTTTGACCCAGCGACGATGAAGGAACGGCGATATATTTCCAAGTCGGGATGGTGTCACTTGGAGGGGAACGTGCAGGTGGTATTGTTTCCATGTACCTGCTGCTTTTGTCCTTCTAGGTGGTAGAGGTCGCGGGTTTGGAAGGTGCTGTCGAAGAAGCCTTGGCGAGTTGCTGCAGTGCATCCTGTGGATGGTACACACTGCAGCCACAGTGCACCGGTGGTGAAGGGAGTGAATGTTTAGGGTGGTGGATGGGGTGCCAATCAAGCGGGCTGCTTTATCCTGGATGGTGTCGAGCTTCTTGAGTGTTGTTGGAGCTGCACTCATCCAGGCAAGTGGAGGGTATTCCATCACACTCCTGACTTGTGCCTTGTAGATGGTGGAAAGGCATTGGGGAGTCAGGAGGTGAGTCACTTGCCGCAGAATACCCAGCCTCTGACCTACACTTGCAGCCACAGTATTTCTATGGCTGGTCCAGTTAAGTTTCTTTCAGAATGGGCTGTTGTACTGCTTTTCTACATTGTCATGCTGTTGCTTATGGGAGCTTAACATTTCATACTTAGAAAGGTATCTGAAGTTTCCAGTATGACTTGCTGCCACGCACCCACCCCCTCCCCTGCACCAACAAAGTTTCACTTTTTAAATCACCCTGCCAGACTCTGTTGCCGGTAATTCCCTCAGGCCGCCATAACTTGCACGTAAACACCAAACGCACCACGTAAATGGTGTTTCCAATCTTCCATCAGTATTATGGCAGCCAGTCGAGAAAACCCCGAGGAAATTCACAGCACGTATGTTTAAAGTCTGGTCTATTTAATTTTTTATAAAAACCAAAACCCTGATTATTTCTTTGCACAAGATTTAATACAAAACAATTTGCTGCTATTTCAGAAAGTCACGTGGAGTTCAGAACAAACCAAATAAGAAGGCTGAAGAGGAAGAAAAGCTTATGAAGTTGTTTCAGGGTGTGAACAAGACACAGGATGGATTTACCTTGTGGTGTGAACAAATGTTGCATGTTCTCAATACAGCTAACAACTTAGATGGTAAGAACCAGTTTGCACAGTTAACTTTTGCCCCCCCCCCCCTCAACTTTAAACATCTTTTTAAAAGTGCACAAACATGCCATCAGTAGTACACCGACTTATAAGCAATCTAGTTTCGCAAAGGGTTTAATGATAGCTGGGTGGAAGAAGTACCTTCTAAAGGTAACTTCTCTTCTCTCTATGGAGGAGTTGAGTGCTAATATTGTCCAAATGGACAAGAACACTACCAGTATTTGCAAGCCCGTTACTTCAACGTGGCAACCATCTAGCATTTTTTCAGGATCTATTTTCACTTCATCCTCCTGTGTACTGACTCGAGTAACTCTAGAACACTTTAGTCCATCTCTGTGTACTGCACCATGCTTTATTTATCGATCATATCCACAGCTGAACCAAGTCAAAGGACCTCAAATACTGTGCACAAAAGCCACAAGCGACTGTGGTAAAGCTATCAATTAAAATTACATTCTTCCCTTATAAACACTTCGTAAGTCAAAAAGTAATTGTATGCATGGCCTAAATATGATACATGGAGAGAGTGACTACCAGGATAAACCACTTTCTGGGGCAGTCCTATAATCTCCAACAAGCCTGCATCCTTTGAGTTAGGTATGAATTTGATAAGTATAACTCACTTATTTTTGTTAATCTTTCTTATAATATAATGCATTTATACTGAAAGCTCAGATTGATGGATTATTTGCTTTACAGTTTCTGACCGTTAATCTAATTCTTATTCCCTTAGCTCTGACGATTTTCCAATCTAGATACTATTGCTCTGTTTTCACAATCCAAAGATAGAAGTCTGTGGCTATGTGCCATGTTTAAGACTTTTTTTTACATGCATAAAAATAAGTTTACTGCTGAATAAATTTCTAGAGTATCGTTGAAGAAATGAATGTTGAATATGTTGATCCTAAAGTTTACTTAAAATAATATATATCCTCCTTCACTGCCAAAAATAAAATAGGGATCAAGATAAAGAATACAGGTCCATTTAGGATTTCAAGTATGACGCAGCTAATGTTGCAGTATTTATACAGAAATGCATCCAACTTTCTCTAAATATCAACTTATGTTTATCCTTCTGTAGTCCCTACATTCGTCTCATTTTTGAAAGAAGTTGACTCTGCCTATGAAGTTCATGACTATGTCCGAGCTTACCTTGGTGACACCCCAGAAACAAAGGAATTTGCGAAGCAGTTTCTAGACCGACGTGCCAAACAAAAAGCCAGTCAGCAACGCCAACAGCAACAGCAGCAACTACAGCAACAGCAGGTTGGTGTATGAAATATTACAAATAAAATAGTATGGGTTATTGTACCTATACATTGACAGTTAATCAGTCACCTAATTACTTACCGCCTTACCAAGCTAGCTGGTTGTTAGTTGAACAGAGCATTACATTGTGCTCGTGAAGCTGAAATTAGATTTTAATTATACGTTGCATGATTCTATTAAGTTTCTTTTTTAAGTATCTATACTGTCTCCCAGTCTGGTTGTTGCCCCTGGTATGGACCCCATCTTCACTCCCTCAAGTCCAACCAGACTTGTGTGTATCTGTTGAACAACTGGCACAGCCATCCATGAACCAGATCTGGCTGGACGCAATCAAGCGTTACCAAGCTTCATTATCCGCTGCCAAAACAGCCCGCTATTCCAGGATTACCCTGGAGAGCAATGATAATCTCCTTAAACACCCTCACCAACAAGTGCTATCAGCTCACGGACTTCTTTGTCGCCAAGATAGAGACCATCTGTTTATTTGCCTCTGATTTTCTTTATTATTATTCTCTCTCTCTCCCCTCCGTGTCGCTCTCTCTCTCGCCCCTCTGTCTCTCTCTCGCCCCTCTGTCTCTCTCTCGCCCCTCTGTCTCTCTCTCGCCCCTCTGTCTCTCTCTCGCCCCTCTGTCTCTCTCTCGCCCCTCTGTCTCTCTCTCGCCCCTCTGTCTCTCTCTCGCCCCTCTGTCTCTCTCTCGCCCCTCTCTCTCTCTCGCCCCTCTGTCTCTCTCTCGCCCCTCTGTCTCTCTCTCGCCCCTCTGTCTCTCTCTCGCCCCTCTGTCTCTCTCTCGCCCCTCTGTCTCTCTCTCGCCCCTCTGTCTCTCTCTCGCCCCTCTGTCTCTCTCTCGCCCCTCTGTCTCTCTCTCGCCCCTCTGTCTCTCTCTCGCCCCTCTGTCTCTCTCTCGCCCCTCTGTCTCTCTCTCGCCCCTCTGTCTCTCTCTCGCCCCTCTGTCTCTCTCTCGCCCCTCTGTCTCTCTCTCGCCCCTCTGTCTCTCTCTCGCCCCTCTGTCTCTCTCTCGCCCCTCTGTCTCTCTCTCGCCCCTCTGTCTCTCTCTCGCCCCTCTGTCTCTCTCTCGCCCCTCTGTCTCTCTCTCGCCCCTCTGTCTCTCTCTCGCCCCTCTGTCTCTCTCTCGCCCCTCTGTCTCTCTCTCGCCCCTCTGTCTCTCTCTCGCCCCTCTGTCTCTCTCTCGCCCCTCTGTCTCTCTCTCGCCCCTCTGTCTCTCTCTCGCCCCTCTGTCTCTCTCTCGCCCCTCTGTCTCTCTCTCGCCCCTCTGTCTCTCTCTCGCCCCTCTGTCTCTCTCTCGCCCCTCTGTCTCTCTCTCGCCCCTCTGTCTCTCTCTCGCCCCTCTGTCTCTCTCTCGCCCCTCTGTCTCTCTCTCGCCCCTCTGTCTCTCTCTCGCCCCTCTGTCTCTCTCTCGCCCCTCTGTCTCTCTCTCGCCCCTCTGTCTCTCTCTCGCCCCTCTGTCTCTCTCTCGCCCCTCTGTCTCTCTCTCGCCCCTCTGTCTCTCTCTCGCCGCTCTGTCTCTCTCTCGCCGCTCTGTCTCTCTCTCGCCGCTCTGTCTCTCTCTCGCCGCTCTGTCTCTCTCTCGCCCCTCTGTCTCTCTCTCGCCCCTCTGTCTCTCTCTCGCCCCTCTGTCTCTCTCTCGCCCCTCTGTCTCTCTCTCGCCCCTCTGTCTCTCTCTCGCCCCTCTGTCTCTCTCTCGCCCCTCTGTCTCTCTCTCGCCCCTCTGTCTCTCTCTCGCCCCTCTCTCTCTCTCTCGCCCCTCTCTCTCTCTCTCGCCCCTCTCTCTCTCTCTCGCCCCTCTCTCTCTCTCTCGCCCCTCTCTCTCTCTCTCGCCCCTCTCTCTCTCTCTCGCCCCTCTCTCTCTCGCCCCTCTCTCTCTCTCTCGCCCCTCTCGCTCTCTCTCGCCCTCGCGCTCTCTCTCGCCCCTCGCGCTCTCTCTCGCCCCTCGCGCTCTCTCTCGCCCCTCGCGCTCTCTCTCGCCCCCTCGCGCTCTCTCTCGCCCCCCTCGCGCTCTCTCTCGCCCCCCTCGCGCTCTCTCTCTCGCCCCCCTCGCGCGCTCTCTCGCCACCCTCGCGCTCTCTCTCGCCCCCCTCGCGCTCTCTCTCGCCCCCCTCGCGCTCTCTCTCGCCCCCCTCGCGCTCTCTCTCGCCCCCCTCGCGCTCTCTCTCGCCCCCCTCGCGCTCTCTCTCGCCCCCCTCGCGCTCTCTCTCGCCCCCCTCGCGCTCTCTCTCGCCCCCCTCGCGCTCTCTCTCGCCCCCCTCGCGCTCTCTCTCGCCCCCCTCGCGCTCTCTCTCGCCCCCCTCGCGCTCTCTCTCGCCCCCCTCGCGCTCTCTCTCGCCCCCCTCGCGCTCTCTCTCGCCCCCCTCGCGCTCTCTCTCGCCCCCCTCGCGCTCTCTCTCTGCCCCCCTCGCGCTCTCTCTCTGCCCCCCTCGCGCTCTCTCTCTGCCCCCCTCGCGCTCTCTCTCTGCCCCCCTCGCGCTCTCTCTCTGCCCCCCTCGCGCTCTCTCTCTGCCCCCCTCGCGCTCTCTCTCTGCCCCCCTCGCGCTCTCTCTCTGCCCCCCTCGCGCTCTCTCTCTGCCCCCCTCGCGCTCTCTCTCTGCCCCCCTCGCGCTCTCTCTCTGCCCCCCTCGCGCTCTCTCTCTGCCCCCCTCGCGCTCTCTCTCTGCCCCCCTCGCGCTCTCTCTCTGCCCCCCTCGCGCTCTCTCTCTGCCCCCCTCGCGCTCTCTCTCTGCCCCCCTCGCGCTCTCTCTCTGCCCCCCTCGCGCTCTCTCTCTGCCCCCCTCGCGCTCTCTCTCTGCCCCCCTCGCGCTCTCTCTCTGCCCCCCTCGCGCGCTCTCTCTGCCCCCCTCGCGCGCTCTCTCTGCCCCCCTCGCGCGCTCTCTCTGCCCCCCTCGCGCGCTCTCTCTGCCCCCCTCGCGCGCTCTCTCTGCCCCCCTCGCGCGCTCTCTCTGCCCCCCTCGCGCGCTCTCTCTGCCCCCCTCGCGCGCTCTCTCTGCCCCCCTCGCGCGCTCTCTCTGCCCCCCTCGCGCGCTCTCTCTGCCCCCCTCGCGCGCTCTCTCTGCCCCCCTCGCGCGCTCTCTCTGCCCCCCTCGCGCGCTCTCTCTGCCCCCCTCGCGCGCTCTCTCTGCCCCCCTCGCGCGCTCTCTCTGCCCCCCTCGCGCGCTCTCTCTGCCCCCCTCGCGCGCTCTCTCTGCCCCCCTCGCGCGCTCTCTCTGCCCCCCTCGCGCGCTCTCTCTGCCCCCCTCGCGCGCTCTCTCTGCCCCCCTCGCGCGCTCTCTCTGCCCCCCTCGCGCGCTCTCTCTGCCCCCCTCGCGCGCTCTCTCTGCCCCCCTCGCGCGCTCTCTCTGCCCCCCTCGCGCGCTCTCTCTGCCCCCCTCGCGCGCTCTCTCTGCCCCCCTCGCGCGCTCTCTCTGCCCCCCTCGCGCGCTCTCTCTGCCCCCCTCGCGCGCTCTCTCTGCCCCCCTCGCGCGCTCTCTCTGCCCCCCTCGCGCGCTCTCTCTGCCCCCCTCGCGCGCTCTCTCTGCCCCCCTCGCGCGCTCTCTCTGCCCCCCTCGCGCGCTCTCTCTGCCCCCCTCGCGCGCTCTCTCTGCCCCCCTCGCGCGCTCTCTCTGCCCCCCTCGCGCGCTCTCTCTGCCCCCCTCGCGCGCTCTCTCTGCCCCCCTCGCGCGCTCTCTCTGCCCCCCTCGCGCGCTCTCTCTGCCCCCCTCGCGCGCTCTCTCTGCCCCCCTCGCGCGCTCTCTCTGCCCCCCTCGCGCGCTCTCTCTGCCCCCCTCGCGCGCTCTCTCTGCCCCCCTCGCGCGCTCTCTCTGCCCCCCTCGCGCGCTCTCTCTGCCCCCCTCGCGCGCTCTCTCTGCCCCCCTCGCGCGCTCTCTCTGCCCCCCTCGCGCGCTCTCTCTGCCCCCCTCGCGCGCTCTCTCTGCCCCCCTCGCGCGCTCTCTCTGCCCCCCTCGCGCGCTCTCTCTGCCCCCCTCGCGCGCTCTCTCTGCCCCCCTCGCGCGCTCTCTCTGCCCCCCTCGCGCGCTCTCTCTGCCCCCCTCGCGCGCTCTCTCTGCCCCCCTCGCGCGCTCTCTCTGCCCCCCTCGCGCGCTCTCTCTGCCCCCCTCGCGCGCTCTCTCTGCCCCCCTCGCGCGCTCTCTCTGCCCCCCTCGCGCGCTCTCTCTGCCCCCCTCGCGCGCTCTCTCTGCCCCCCTCGCGCGCTCTCTCTGCCCCCCTCGCGCGCTCTCTCTGCCCCCCTCGCGCGCTCTCTCTGCCCCCCTCGCGCGCTCTCTCTGCCCCCCTCGCGCGCTCTCTCTGCCCCCCTCGCGCGCTCTCTCTGCCCCCCTCGCGCGCTCTCTCTGCCCCCCTCGCGCGCTCTCTCTGCCCCCCTCGCGCGCTCTCTCTGCCCCCCTCGCGCGCTCTCTCTGCCCCCCTCGCGCGCTCTCTCTGCCCCCCTCGCGCGCTCTCTCTGCCCCCCTCGCGCGCTCTCTCTGCCCCCCTCGCGCGCTCTCTCTGCCCCCCTCGCGCGCTCTCTCTGCCCCCCTCGCGCGCTCTCTCTGCCCCCCTCGCGCGCTCTCTCTGCCCCCCTCGCGCGCTCTCTCTGCCCCCCTCGCGCGCTCTCTCTGCCCCCCTCGCGCGCTCTCTCTGCCCCCCTCGCGCGCTCTCTCTGCCCCCCTCGCGCGCTCTCTCTGCCCCCCTCGCGCGCTCTCTCTGCCCCCCTCGCGCGCTCTCTCTGCCCCCTCGCGCGCTCTCTCTGCCCCCCTCGCGCGCTCTCTCTGCCCCCCTCGCGCGCTCTCTCTGCCCCCCTCGCGCGCTCTCTCTGCCCCCCTCGCGCGCTCTCTCTGCCCCCCTCGCGCGCTCTCTCTGCCCCCCTCGCGCGCTCTCTCTGCCCCCCTCGCGCGCTCTCTCTGCCCCCCTCGCGCGCTCTCTCTGCCCCCCTCGCGCGCTCTCTCTGCCCCCCTCGCGCGCTCTCTCTGCCCCCCTCGCGCGCTCTCTCTGCCCCCCTCGCGCGCTCTCTCTGCCCCCCTCGCGCGCTCTCTCTGCCCCCCTCGCGCGCTCTCTCTGCCCCCCTCGCGCGCTCTCTCTGCCCCCCTCGCGCGCTCTCTCTGCCCCCCTCGCGCGCTCTCTCTGCCCCCCTCGCGCGCTCTCTCTGCCCCCCTCGCGCGCTCTCTCTGCCCCCCTCGCGCGCTCTCTCTGCCCCCCTCGCGCGCTCTCTCTGCCCCCCTCGCGCGCTCTCTCTGCCCCCCTCGCGCGCTCTCTCTGCCCCCCTCGCGCGCTCTCTCTGCCCCCCTCGCGCGCTCTCTCTGCCCCCCTCGCGCGCTCTCTCTGCCCCCCTCGCGCGCTCTCTCTGCCCCCCTCGCGCGCTCTCTCTGCCCCCCTCGCGCGCTCTCTCTGCCCCCCTCGCGCGCTCTCTCTGCCCCCCTCGCGCGCTCTCTCTGCCCCCCTCGCGCGCTCTCTCTGCCCCCCTCGCGCGCTCTCTCTGCCCCCCTCGCGCGCTCTCTCTGCCCCCCTCGCGCGCTCTCTCTGCCCCCCTCGCGCGCTCTCTCTGCCCCCCTCGCGCGCTCTCTCTGCCCCCCTCGCGCGCTCTCTCTGCCCCCCTCGCGCGCTCTCTCTGCCCCCCTCGCGCGCTCTCTCTGCCCCCTCGCGCGCTCTCTCTGCCCCCCTCGCGCGCTCTCTCTGCCCCCCTCGCGCGCTCTCTCTGCCCCCCTCGCGCGCTCTCTCTGCCCCCCTCGCGCGCTCTCTCTGCCCCCCTCGCGCGCTCTCTCTGCCCCCCTCGCGCGCTCTCTCTGCCCCCCTCGCGCGCTCTCTCTGCCCCCCTCGCGCGCTCTCTCTGCCCCCCTCGCGCGCTCTCTCTGCCCCCCTCGCGCGCTCTCTCTGCCCCCCTCGCGCGCTCTCTCTGCCCCCCTCGCGCGCTCTCTCTGCCCCCCTCGCGCGCTCTCTCTGCCCCCCTCGCGCGCTCTCTCTGCCCCCCTCGCGCGCTCTCTCTGCCCCCCTCGCGCGCTCTCTCTGCCCCCCTCGCGCGCTCTCTCTGCCCCCCTCGCGCGCTCTCTCTGCCCCCCTCGCGCGCTCTCTCTGCCCCCCTCGCGCGCTCTCTCTGCCCCCCTCGCGCGCTCTCTCTGCCCCCCTCGCGCGCTCTCTCTGCCCCCCTCGCGCGCTCTCTCTGCCCCCCTCGCGCGCTCTCTCTGCCCCCCTCGCGCGCTCTCTCTGCCCCCCTCGCGCGCTCTCTCTGCCCCCCTCGCGCGCTCTCTCTGCCCCCCTCGCGCGCTCTCTCTGCCCCCCTCGCGCGCTCTCTCTGCCCCCCTCGCGCGCTCTCTCTGCCCCCCTCGCGCGCTCTCTCTGCCCCCCTCGCGCGCTCTCTCTGCCCCCCTCGCGCGCTCTCTCTGCCCCCCTCGCGCGCTCTCTCTGCCCCCCTCGCGCGCTCTCTCTGCCCCCCTCGCGCGCTCTCTCTGCCCCCCTCGCGCGCTCTCTCTGCCCCCCTCGCGCGCTCTCTCTGCCCCCCTCGCGCGCTCTCTCTGCCCCCCTCGCGCGCTCTCTCTGCCCCCCTCGCGCGCTCTCTCTGCCCCCCTCGCGCGCTCTCTCTGCCCCCCTCGCGCGCTCTCTCTGCCCCCCTCGCGCGCTCTCTCTGCCCCCCTCGCGCGCTCTCTCTGCCCCCCTCGCGCGCTCTCTCTGCCCCCTCGCGCGCTCTCTCTGCCCCCCTCGCGCGCTCTCTCTGCCCCCCTCGCGCGCTCTCTCTGCCCCCCTCGCGCGCTCTCTCTGCCCCCCTCGCGCGCTCTCTCTGCCCCCCTCGCGCGCTCTCTCTGCCCCCCTCGCGCGCTCTCTCTGCCCCCCTCGCGCGCTCTCTCTGCCCCCCTCGCGCGCTCTCTCTGCCCCCTCGCGCGCTCTCTCTGCCCCCCTCGCGCGCTCTCTCTGCCCCCCTCGCGCGCTCTCTCTGCCCCCCTCGCGCGCTCTCTCTGCCCCCCTCGCGCGCTCTCTCTGCCCCCCTCGCGCGCTCTCTCTGCCCCCCTCGCGCGCTCTCTCTGCCCCCTCGCGCGCTCTCTCTGCCCCCCTCGCGCGCTCTCTCTGCCCCCCTCGCGCGCTCTCTCTGCCCCCCTCGCGCGCTCTCTCTGCCCCCTCGCGCGCTCTCTCTGCCCCCCTCGCGCGCTCTCTCTGCCCCCCTCGCGCGCTCTCTCTGCCCCCCTCGCGCGCTCTCTCTGCCCCCCTCGCGCGCTCTCTCTGCCCCCCTCGCGCGCTCTCTCTGCCCCCCTCGCGCGCTCTCTCTGCCCCCCTCGCGCGCTCTCTCTGCCCCCCTCGCGCGCTCTCTCTGCCCCCCTCGCGCGCTCTCTCTGCCCCCCTCGCGCGCTCTCTCTGCCCCCCTCGCGCGCTCTCTCTGCCCCCCTCGCGCGCTCTCTCTGCCCCCTCGCGCGCTCTCTCTGCCCCCCTCGCGCGCTCTCTCTGCCCCCCTCGCGCGCTCTCTCTGCCCCCCTCGCGCGCTCTCTCTGCCCCCCTCGCGCGCTCTCTCTGCCCCCCTCGCGCGCTCTCTCTGCCCCCTCGCGCGCTCTCTCTGCCCCCCTCGCGCGCTCTCTCTGCCCCCCTCGCGCGCTCTCTCTGCCCCCCTCGCGCGCTCTCTCTGCCCCCCTCGCGCGCTCTCTCTGCCCCCCTCGCGCGCTCTCTCTGCCCCCCTCGCGCGCTCTCTCTGCCCCCCTCGCGCGCTCTCTCTGCCCCCCTCGCGCGCTCTCTCTGCCCCCCTCGCGCGCTCTCTCTGCCCCCCTCGCGCGCTCTCTCTGCCCCCCTCGCGCGCTCTCTCTGCCCCCCTCGCGCGCTCTCTCTGCCCCCTCGCGCGCTCTCTCTGCCCCCCTCGCGCGCTCTCTCTGCCCCCCCTCGCGCGCTCTCGCGTGTACGCGAGCTCTGCCCACCCTCCCGTATCTTACAACTGACATTTTCTTTGACGGCGTTATACCTCCTTCAACCTTTCACATGGTCGACCTCACAATCCCCCTTCAGCACCTCTCCTCCGTTGTCCAGCTCAGTGGGACTGCCCTCACTTGGTTCCACTCTTATCTCATCCGATCATAGCCAGAGCGTCTCCAGCAATGGCATCTTCCAGTCCACACGCTAAGGATCTATTCTTGGCTTCCTTCTCTTCCTCAACTACATATTGTCTCTTGGTGACACCAACTGCAGACCTAGGATCATCTTCCACATTTACGCTAATGACACCAAGCTGTACCTCTTCACCACCTCTCTCTACACCTCCACTGCCTCTGTGCTATCATGCTGCTTATCCAATATCCAGTCTTGGATGAGCTGCAGCTAAACATTGGGAAGAGTGAGCCATTATCTTTATGCCCTGCCACAAACTCCATACCGTTGCAAACGATTCCATCTGCTCCCCACTTACTGTCTCTGGCATAACCAGTCTGTTCACAACCTCGGCATTCTATTCAATCCCAACCTGAGCTTCTGACCCCATCACAAAGATCACGTACTTCCACCTCAGTAACATCGCGTGCCTCCATCTCTGTTTCATCTCATTTGCCACTGAAACTTTTATCGCTGCCTTTGCCACCTCCAGACTCAATAATTCCAAAGCTGTCTTGACCAGCCTCCCAGTCTTCACCCTCTGTAAACTTCAACTCATCCCTAACTCTACTGCCCATATCCTATCCTACACAAAGTCCTTTTCACCAGCACCCCTGTCGTTGACCAATCCTGGCTCCTGTTTCCCAAACACCTTAAATTTAAAATTCTGATTGTTGTGTTTAAATCCCTACGTGGCTTTGCTCCTCCTTAATCTCATCCAGCCTTACAACTCTTTCCCCACCCCAATTCCTGTGTACACTCTGTTCTACTGACTATGATGTGTTGTGCATCTCTTCCTCCCTTACCCTCCACCATCGGTCTTCACCGTGCCTTCAGTCACCTAGGTCCCACACTCTAGAATCCCCTTTGCCTCTACCTCCCTCTCCTTTCAAGACCTGTCTTAAAACTACTTCTTTGACCAAGCTTTTGGTCACCCTAATACCTCCTCCTTTGGCTCAACATCCATTTTTTGATTATGCTTCTGAGAAGTGCTTTGGGGTGTTTTTCTATGTTAAAGGCACTATGAATGCCAGTTGTTGTTATCTGACACAACAATATGAATGAGCTATATTACAAACATTTAAAAATCGACTAGGATACCGCATAAGAATAGACGTAAGATGTCAGCCAAGGCTCAGTGGTAGCACTCTCACCTCTTGAGTCAAAAGGTTGTGGGTTCAAGTTCCATTGCAGAGACTTGAGCACAAAAATCTAGACTGACACTCCAGTGCAGTACTGAGGGAGTGCTGCACTGTCAGAGGTGCCGTCTTTTGGATGAGGCGTTAAATCTGCTCTCCTTGATAGACATAAAAGATCTCATAGCACTATTTTGAAGAAAAGCAGAGGAGTTCTTCCTGGTGTCCTGGCCAATATTTATCACTCAATCAACACCACTTAAAAAAAACAGATGATCTGGTCATTATCACATTGTTGTTTTTGGAACCTTGCTGTATGCAAATTGGCTACCGCATTTCCTATATTACAACTGTGACTTCACTTCAAAAGTACTTCATTGGCTGTTAAGAGCTTTGGGACATTCTGATGTCATGAAAGGCGCTGTATAAATGCAAGTTCTTTCTTTAATACTTTTAGTTGAAGTTACTTGAATTTCAGTCATTTTAAAATTAAATTTTCTTCATAGCAACTTCTCACAGGATTTTATTGCGTATAAAGCAAAATAAAAGTTGATTGCAAAATTAACACAATACCACACTCTAATTACAAGCATAATTTCACGAGTTTAAATAGTTTTGGTCAGAAGTGTCTCCTTCCCCCTGTTCACAGCAGTCAGCATAATGTGATTTATTTTGGCAATAGTTGATTTTTTTTTAAAAAGCAATATTTTGCAGTACCATTAATCCTGTAATTTTCCACTTGTTGATTTCTGCAGAAAGGGGAGAAAAAGAATGCTGGGCTTCAACAGAAGGGGAATGTTGATAAAATATTTAGTGAACTTGTTGAAATAGAAAAAATGTACAAAAATTCCAAATTAGACACACTCAAAGGGGGAAAAATCTAAGAAATCAAAAAAGGTTATT